>NC_137936.1:1087500-2372500 GCF_963969265.1 Rhamphochromis sp. 'chilingali' | reverse complement strand
GGGCGTATCATTGCTGCAGATCTCAGGGAGCAGGAAGCAACTGTGAGAAGAGAAGACGAGGGCTTGGATGAGAGATGAAGGCTGGTGTTGTTAAAGTGAGAGCATATGAAAATTGGGTTGAAAATTGAGGCTGACTGGTTGAGAAAGTGTCCAGACCCTTGTAACAGAAAGGTAAATAAAATAAAGATATAAAGAAATAAACTAATAATTACATAAATGAATAGAAAACATACATACACAAATAGAAACATATGAAATTATTTTTGGAGAGAATCAGGAGCTGGGAGAGAAAGTTTGCATCCACAGCTCCACGCCAATATGCATGCATTAATCTGAATACAAATCCATACATGCAATGAAGATCAGCTTACACTCATGAATGCTAATATATCACATAAATGCTAAATAGTGTAGATTTAACAGACACTTGCTATCAGATGCTGAGGTTATCCATCGCTGAGAAATAGCTCTGCAAGTTGGACGAACACAGGTTGACTTCTGTGAAAAGGAAAACAGACTGTTATGACCAACCAGTGATCAAACAATAAATTTAGTTTTAAAATAGTAAATTGTGAGAGGTCTTTTGCTGATTGAGCAACACCGGTGACTACTGTATGAAGAAATTTTAATTTTGCGGTAATATTTTTAATATGCATTTCTGTTGTTTGGCCAAGTGGGAGAGCTATGAGTCAATATGCAAATTAGTTGAGTGTTCTTAGATTAGGGAAAGATGATTTGGTTTCACATGTGAACAGAGTACAAGAGAGGGTTGAATGAGTGGAGACATAGAAAATAGTTCCTGTTTTGGGTGCATGAGTGAAGCTTGTACTGAGAGAAATATATATCTGACTGTGTGAGAAGAATTGCTTGGTAAAATACATGATAGCATGGTACAGGAAAATTAAATAAAGTTGTTCGGTCTGTGACTAAAAGGATAGTAGGCAAGTGGTAGGTGAGGGAATGACAGTTGATAGATGGCTCATGAGCAAGCTGGTTGATAAGTATAGTGAAGAACAAATCAGGCTAGAAAGTTTTAAAGTTTGAAATCCATCCACAATTACCAACTGTAGTCATTGTGAAGCAACAACTGCGTTGTAGTCAAAAAGCCACCACATAGATGTGAGCTAATCAATGTCTAAAATGATTATATAAAGTAATACCTGTTTTTCTTGTGCTTTAGCAAGTTCAGTGAGGGTGGAAGATGAAATTTCTTGAAAGCCCCAAAAATTACTGAAATAAAGACATAAAAGACCAAGACAGGTCCTGGAAATGTGCAAATAAAGTGTGTCTGTGAAATCTGGTGTGGAAATTCTTCCTTTTAAATGCACCTGGGAAACAGAGATGCACACATAATCAACGTAGTGTTTTTTTGTTATAAAAATGGGCAAGTCAGCATGCAGGTAAACAACATTTGTCAGAGTTAAAGGTTATTACAATCGCTAAGTAAGTAGGGAATGGTTCAGTGTCCTCCTTTACTGCCAGCACTGGGGAAAACTGAATAAGCGCTGCTTCCATGTAGATTGAATGTCTGTCAAATATCCAAGCCAAAACTACGGTCACAGCAGCATGTGGAATGCTAGATATCTAGTTAGCCGAACATATGTATAGTTGGCTAATCTCATCTAATGGACCAAAATAGAGCTTTGACACAAACACATTGTGGTGTATGTGCAAGGTGGTGAGAGAGAGAAAGAGTCTGCCTCATGTTCTAATTGGTTCTTTTTTTAAATTTTTTTTTACATATTGTCATATTTTATTCTACAAATTTTCTCACCAAGTTCTTGCAAGCTCTTTTGTAACATATTTGTTTTTATACAGACCTGCAAGCTCTTGACTCTATAAGACCTTTGAAGGTCTGGAATTAAGTCAAAACTCAATTCTTTATAGATAAATAACCTAATTCTAAAATGACATATTAAAGAGTCCACATGTTGTGCAGATTTGTACTTAAGTCACTGTTTTGTTAGGTTTAGGCAAAAAATGTCATCCTTTGCAATAAAAAAAGAAAAAAATCCTATCATGTAATTATAATAATAATAATGGATTGCATTTATATAGCACTTTTCAGGGCCCTCAAAGCGCTGTACAATTTCACTATTCATTCACTCTCACATTCACACACTGGTGGAGGCAGCTACAGTTGTAGCCACAGCTGCCCTGGAGCAGACTGACAGAGGCGAGGCTGCCATATCGCGCCATCGGCCCCTCTGGCCAACACCAGTAGGCAGTAGGTGAAGTGTCTTGCCCAAGGACACAATGACCAAGACTGTCCAAGCCGGGGCTCGAACCGGCAACCTTCCGATTACAAGACAAACTGCCAACTCTTTGAGCCACGATCGCCCCCGTTCTATTATGTTAATTATTATTTAATTAACATAGAAGTCCCTGTGTGTATCAAGAGTTGATGTTAAAGTTGTGCTCTTGTAAAACCTACTTTAAAACAAACTGATCTAATGGTTTGCAAATTCATTGCAGGTGTTCCTGAAAAGTGACCGTGTGTCCCGGATGGTGCAGAGTGGCGGCTGCTCAGCTAGTGACTCTCGGGAGGTTTTTAAGAAGCACATAGAGAAACGTGTGCGCAGCTTACCTGAAATTGATGGGCTAAGCAAAGAAACAGTGCTGAGCTCCTGGATTGCTAAATTTGACACCATCTACCGAGGTGAAGAGGACCCCAGGAAACACCAGCAGCGTGTAACAACCAGTGCTGCCTCTGAACTCATCCTTAGCAAGGACCAACTATATGAGATGTTCCAGCAGATCCTGGGTATCAAGAAGTTTGAGCACCAGCTCCTTTATAATGCCTGTCAGGTCAGTAAATTAACAGATTTTGGGAAAATATAAGTTTGCTGTTGTCTATAATTTAACTTCCACCTGTTTAGACCTTACTGTTGAATGTGGAACGTTAGTTGGTGAGGGTGGCCATGCCAGAAAAAGAATTGAAAACCTTTGTTCTTGAGATCTGGAAACAGAAGTACTGATTTTGAAACAATTAGATCATATAAGGTCACGAGAACTAAGGTTGTTGAGTAGTTCAGTCAAAAGATACTTGCTTAAACAGTGCCTTGGAACTTCTGGTAACTTGTAACTTAATGCAAATAACTCCACAAAAAAGTAAGCCAGAAGAAGCTGTCTTTCTTTCTCTGGGAATTTAATATTGGCAGGTGTAATGACAAGACAAAAGCAAGACATGATCAGTGAAGGCAGACAGGCATCATCACAGTCATCAGTTTTTTTAAGAAACATGTTTTTTTCACGTTTCCTATAGCTTTAGTTTAGACAACCAAGAGAGCTTGTACTAAAGTCCCGTTTCCATTAGTAGATACTCAGATCGACTAACCACAGATTGCCACAACTTGACTCGGATCAACTGGTTTTCCATTACAAAAAAGTAACAGTCATAGCATCATTGTCGCTGTCATTGCTTCCATACAGAGATGATCCAATATTAAAATGATAGTTATTGCATCCCTGCCATCACATGCATGTGAACTTGAGTGACATCTCATTCTTAATCTATAGGATGTAATATGCCCCCTCTCTGGGGCTGGGGTTGGTTGATGATCTGGTTATTGAGTTGCTGCTGGCTGCCCCAGAGAGTGGAAGGATATGTGTCTCTTTGTGCAGTTGTGAGTGTGTGTGTGTTGTCTGCGTGGGACTAGGCCTGGGTGTGGGTCTTCCTGAGCCTTAGTCCCTCTTTGACATTGTTATTGAGGGTGAAATAATTCCCCTCCCCACTGCTCCACACTGGTTGTTGTTCCCCCTGGGACTTGGGCACTTGAGCCCCTTTATCCATTAGTACCTACTCGGATCGACTCACCGTGGATCGCCACAACTCAACTTGGATCGCCTGGTTCTCCATTACAATCCAGTACTATCTTATGTGCATGGTTGTCCTCAAAGCAACGCTGATGAGCGTCCCATGACATAATTAGTACAGTAGCTTGCAAAAGTATTCGGCCCCCTTGAACTTTTCCACATTTTGTCACATTACAGCCACAAACATGAATCAACTTGATTGGAATTCCAGGTGAAAGACCAACACAAAGTGGTGCACAAGTGAGAAGTGGAACGAAAATCAGACATGATTCCAAACATTTTTTACAAGTAAATAACTGAAAAGTGGGGTGTGTGTAATTATTCAGCCCCCTTTGGTCTGAGTGCAGTCAGTTGCACATAGACATTGCCTGATGAGTGCTAATGACTAAATAGAGTGCACCTGTGTGTAATCTAATGTCAGTACAAATACAGCTGCTCTGTGACGGCCTCAGAGGTTGTCTAAGAGAATACTGGGAGCAACAACAAAATTATTGAAAAATTTAAAGCGGGCTTAGGCTACAAAAAGATTTCCCAAGCCTTGAACATCCCACGGACCCCTGCTCAAGCCATCATTCAGAAATGGAAGGAGTATGGCACAACTGTAAACCTACCAAGACAAGGTCGTCCTCCTAAACTCACAGGCCGAACAAGGAGAGCGCTGATCAGAAATGCAGCCAAGAGGCCCATGGTGACTCTGGACGAGCTGCAGAGATCTACAGCTCAGGTGGGGGAATCTGTCCACAGGACAACTATTAGTCGTGCACTGCACAAAGTTGTCCTTTATGGAAGAGTGGCAAGAAGAAAGCCATTGTTAACAGAAAACCATAAGAAGTCCCGTTTGCAGTTTGCCACAAGCCATGTGGGGGACACAGCAAACATGTGGAAGAAGGTGCTCTGGTCAGATGAGACCAACATGCAAAACGCTCTGTGTGGAAAACTAACACTGCACATCACTCTGAACCATCCCCACTGTCAGATATGGTGGTGGCAGCATCATGCTCTGGGGGGGCTTCTCTTCAGCAGGGACAGGGAAGCTGGTCAGAGTTGATGGGAAGATGGATGGAGCCAAATACAGGGCAACCTTGGAAGAAAACCTCTTGGAGTCTGCAAAAGACTTGAGACTGGGGCGGAGGTTCACCTTCCAGCATCAACGACCCTAAACACAAAGCCAGGGCAGCAATGGAAAGGTTTAAAACAAAACATATCCATGTGTTAGAACGGCCCAGTCAAAGTCCAGATCTAAATCCAATCCAGAATCTGTGGCAAGATCTGAAAACTGCTGTTCACAAACGCTGCCCATCTAATCTGACTGAGCTGGAGATGTTTTGCAAAGAAGAATGGGCAAAGATTTCAGTCTGTAGATGTGCAAAGCTGGTAGAGACAAACCCTAAAAGACTGGCAGCTGGAACTGCAGCAAAAGCTGGTTCTACAAAGTATTGACTCAGGGGGCTGAATAATTACGCACACCGCACTTTGCAGTTATTTATTTGTAAAAAAATGTTTGGAATCACGTCTGATTTTTGTTCCACTTCTCACGTGTGCACCACTTTGTGTTGGTCTTTCACCTGGAATTCCTTTTGTTTTTGGTTTTTTTGGTTTTTTTGTGTCCCGTCTGGCACTGTAGCAATCAGAATTATTGTCTGAAGGCCAAGAAAAATGCCCAACAGATTTACTTTCCCAAGTGGGCCTTTTGCTATACTGGTCCACTTGATTGTCATAGTTTATTTGATCTTTATTAGTTATTTTTATTCTAAGTTATTGTAATCAGGCCAGACTGGAGTCGGGGACGGGAAAGAAAAACAAGAAGAAAAGTTCAGAAGAAAGTTAACAGAAGGAGAGGGAAAGAAAAAGGAGAAAAGAGATAGAGAGAAAAGACAATGAAAATCTGCTTTATTGCTTTTTTTTGCTTTTCCCCCCCTCTTTTCCTGGATCATCTGTTGAGAAAAAAGAAAACAAGCAGAAGAAGACTAGAGCAATAGAATAAACAACATCATGATGATCTATGGGAATATAACAGTAAATACTAAATGTTAAACATTATTGTGCAGCACATAAGATCGACAGCGCACAGTGTGCTTTAAGGTAGGAGCCAAAAAGGGTGTAGTTTGTGTGTGTGAGCACCCGTGTGTACATGGGCGATCGTGGCTCAAGTGTTGGGAGTTTGCCTTGTAATCGGAAGGTTGCCGGTTCGAGCCCCGGCTTGGACAGTCTCGGTCCTTGTGTCCTTGGGCAAGACACTTCACCCGTTGCCTACTGGTGTTGGCCAGAGGGGCCGATGGCGCGATATGGCAGCCTCGCCTCTGTCAGTGCGCCCCAGGGTGGCTGTGGCTACTGTAGCTGCCATCACCAGTGTGTGAATGTGTGCGTGAATGGGTGGATGACTGGATATGTAAAGCGCTTTGGGCTCCTTAGGGACTAGTAAAGCACTATATAAATACAGGCCATTTACCTGTGAGCATGAATGTTTTTAAAAGGTTCCTACATGTAATGATCTGCTAGAGGGTGTGGGGAGCCACAGCCCTGTCCACCAGGTTTCACGTGGAATTCAAATAAAAGTTATTCATGTTTGTGGCTGTAATGTGACAAAATGTGGAAAAGTTCAAGGGGGCCGAATACTTTTGCAAGCCACTATATGTGACATGAAGGCTACAAGAAAGGTTGATGTCAAAGTGACGATATATCTGGTGCTCGATCTGTGGCTTTTCATCAGACTTGGAGACCACGGTGTTGTTGTTTTTTTGTAGCCAGTTCCTTCATTTCAAAAACGGTGGTTTTAATTTTCTTAAATGAGAGGCTCACATGACTCATCGAGTAATACCACTGACCAGCCAATCGGTGGCATGCAGTCTGACGATGTCCCATTTTATTACCTACTCAGATCGTGTGGAACCCTGGCCGAGCAGATACTACCACAGTACCTTTTACCAGGTACTAAAACCTAATGGAAAACCCCTAAAACTGTGGCAAACAATGCCGAGTCGATCTGAGTAGGTATTAATAGAGTAGACGATGGCACGGCCACATCAGGACATCCAGACACCTTCCTGACCGCTCCGGACTATGCAACTTTTTAGCTTTTTACTTGTTTATTACGTTGTTATACATTCCAGGAACTTCTAGTTTTATAGTTTATGACAGCAGATCCCTTCTCAACATCGGTAACAAGTTTGCACATGTAATTTTGGACACTTTTAAATCCCACCCATCCTGGCCGACCGAGATACTACGCAACGCGGCCAACAACAATGGACAGGACGTTCACCCGAGGCGCAGAACAAAGAAAACGCGCTGGCGTTCGGAACAGACTGAGACAGCAGGTGCACCGTGCACCACTGTCTCTGTTGAGTGTAGTTGGAGAACAAACTACACTCAACAAAAATATAAACGCAACACCTTTGTTACTGCTCCCATTCCCCATGGGATGGACGTAGAGACCTAAAATTCATTCCAGATACACAATATAACCATCCCTCCCAAACAGTGGTCACAAATCAGTCCAAATGTGTGGTAGTGGGCACATCTGCTATATTGAGATAATCCATCCCACCTCACAGGTGTGCCACATCAGGATGCTGATCTGACATCATGAGTAGTGCACAGGTGTACCTCAGACTGCCCACAACAAAAGGCCACCCTGGAATGTGCAGTTTTGTCTCACAGCAAAATGCCACAGATGCCACAAGCAATGAGGGAGCGTGCAATTGGCATGCTGACAGCAGGAATGTCAACCAGATCTGTCGCCCGTGCATTGAATGTTCATTTCTCAACCATAAGCCGTCTCCACAGGCGTTTCAGAGAATATGGCAGCACATCCAACCGGCCTCACAACCGCAGACCTCGTGTAACCACACCAGCCCAGGACCTCCACATCCAGCAGGTTCACCTCCAAGATCGTCTGAGACCAGCCACCCAGACAGCTGCTGGAACAATTGGTTTGCACAACCAAACAATTTCTGCACAAACTGTCAGAAACCGTCTCAGGGACGCTCAACTGCATGCCCGTCGTCCTCATCGGGGTCTTGACCTGACTCCAGCTCGTCGCCGTAACAGACTTGTGTGGGCAAATGCTCACATTCGATGGCGTCTGGCACGTTGGAGAGGTGTGCGCTTCACGGATGAATCATGGTTCACATTGTTCAGGGCAGATGGCAGCTGAGAATGTCCCAGTTCTTGCATGGCCAGCATACTCACCGGACATGTCACCCATTGAGCATGTTCGGGATGTGCTTGACCGGCGTATACGACAGCGTGTACCAGTTCCCACGAATATCCAACAACCTCGCACAGCCATTGAAGTGGAGTGGACCAACATTCCACAGGCCACAATTGACAATCTGATAGACTCCATGCGACGATGTGTTGCACTGCATGAGGCAAATGGTGGTCACACCAGATACTGACCGGTTCTGGGTCCCCAGACCCCCAATAGCGCAAAAAACTGCACATTCCAGGGTGGCCTTTTGTTGTGGGCAGTCTGAGGTACACCTGTGCACTACTCATGATGTCAGATCAGCATCCTGATGTGGCACACCTGTGAGGTGGGATGGATTATCTCAATATGGCGGATGTGCCCACTACCACACATTTGGACTGATTTGTGACCACTGTTTGGGAGTGATGGTTATATTGTGTATCTGGAATGAATTTTAGGTCTCTACGTCCATCCCATGGGGAATGGGAGCAGTAACAAAGGTGTTGCGTTTATATTTTTGTTGAGTGTAGATGATCTGAGGGCAAGAGTCACCTTCCAACGTGACATGAGGGACTGCAACATTCTGTCCTTCACAGAGACATGGCTGACCCCCACCATGCCGAACCAGGCCAAAACTCCATCGGATTCATTCTTCATGCTCCGCACGGACAGAATGGTGGAGTCGAACAAAACAAAAGGTGGAGGAGTGTGTTTCTTGTTAAACAGAAAGGGATGTGACCCCAAGAGCATTTCTACTCTCTCCACCGGCTGCTCGCCACTTCTGGAATACCTGAGCATTAAGTGTTGCCCTTTCTAACTGCACAGTGAGTTCACCTCGGTAATAGCTACAGTGGTCTACATCCCACCCCAAGCGGACACAGCTGGTCGGCCCAATCAGAAGCTACGCTACAGGACGCGCTCAACGACGTAGACTAAGACAGTAAGCTTTGTAAACCGTTCCCAAACCAGAAACCGTGGGTGGGCAGATCGATCTGTGCTGCAGTGAACGCCAGGACCACCACCTACAACACGGGTCTCACCACTGGCGATATGAGCACCCACAAACCGGCCTCATACGGCGTGCGGCGCGCGGTGAGGGATGCCAAACGCCTGTATCAGGAGCGAGTGGAGTCTCACTTCAGCCGGGGCGACACACGGAGAATGTGGCACAGACTACGCACAATCACGGATTACAAAGCCAGGGACAATGCGCCGACCAACGCCCACTCTGCATTCTCCAACGAGCTGAACCAGTTCTACACCCGTTTTGAGGTTAGCCAGGTGGCTAATTCTAACGACTGACACATATAGCTTTGCAAAAACTGCATAAAAAGCACTTGCAGCAACAAAAACATAATATTCCAGAAACACAGTTTGCCGAGCCGATCAGCTGTTTGTAACACTTCCTACGTCCATCAGCGTGAACTATCGCATGTCTTCCATGTCCTGCCCGAAACTGGAAGTGACGTCATTTTGCGGATATGTAGTTTTTTATCATCAGGGCCTCATGAGCCTATACTGGTGTTTTTAAAATTTCTGTTTGACTTTATGACTTTCTGTGTCGTTTCTGGGATGCTTCGGACTCATATTGCACTGCTGGAAATATTTTATTTTGATGCATATGCTGTTTTTTTTGCAAATTTGCATCATAATATTTATTTTAGTTTTTCCTGCAGTATATAAAAATTGGTGAATTTCAAAAACAAAACTATGAAGACACTTAAAATAAATTTCCTGTGGTGGGAAACTATTTTGTGCAACCTTTTTGTATTTACAGTTTTGAGGGATAAGCCTCTTAAATTTCTCTAACTAGAAATATATGTTAAAAAAACAAAAACGATTTTAAATTTTTTTGTAGTTTATTGCACTTTTTTTTTGCAATATATGTAATTACTATGCACTTAATGCAGACATATTATTAAAATTTGGGCGATAATGGTTGTATTGATGTATATCAACTTGAAATGCTCCCAGAAATGGCTCCACAGCATGTAAAAATATAATATAAGCTCTGGCGGACTTGGTTCTATGGTAGGTCTTAAAGGGTTAAAGACCTTTTATGACTCTGTGGTGGCATCTGTCACTTTTTACAGTGTTGTATGTTGGAGCAGCGATTTATCGGCAGCTGAGAGGAAGAGGCTGGATAAACTCATCAGGAAGGCCAGCTCTGTTCTGGGATGCACCCTGGACCCAGTGCAGGTGGTGGGAGACAGAAGGACTCTGGCCAAAATAATATCTCTGATGGACAGAGTCTCCCACCCCATGCATGTAAATTTTGCTGAACTGCAGAGCTCCTTCAGTGTCAGACTGCTGCATCCTCGATGCATGAAGGAGTGTTTCCACAGGTCCTTCATCCTTGCAGCTGTCAGACTGTACAATCAAAACTGCTCCCAACAAACATAGATGTTTACATCTGCGCTGTAACTGCAATAATTTAATCACCCGATTCGCACTACAACCTGAGTTTGCCTCTTACCTGTAGTTAATTTTATTTAATTTAAATTCAAATTCAAATTCAAATTCAAATTTTATTTGTCATGTACACAGTCATACACAGTACGATATGTAGTGAAATGCTTGGACAACTGCTCGTGACCTAAAGAAAACAAAAAAGGAAAAGGCTATGAATAAGATAGGAAATAAATATGAAAAATTAAAAAGGGTAAATTTAACTAGGAAGGAATAAAATATAAATTAAGGTTAAAAATGAAATAACTGTACAACACAAATTAGAATGAAGGGTAAGTTTAACTGGGAGAGAATAAGATAAAATATATAAATTAAAGTTGAAAATAAAATAACTGTACAACAAAATACACAATACACAGTATAGAACTATATAAGAATGTATGAAGAAATATAAATAAATATATACACAATAACAGCAGCTGTACAAGTATTAACTGGAAATGAAGAATATAATGTCCAGTGTTGTGCAATCCACATTATGTCTTGTGCAGTGCAAATATGCTTAAAGTGATTTAAGTGATGAAGTGAAAACAATGTCCAGAAAGTCCAGTGTGTGTGTAAGAACTGTATGTGTGGGTCAGTGCTGTGTGGTGGTGTGATTGAGAGACCGTATCGCCTGCAGGAAGAAGCTCCTCCTCAGTCTCTCTGTGTTGGTCTTCAGGGAGCGGAATCGCTTTCCTGACCTCAGCAGAGAGAACAGTCTGTTGTTGGGATGGCTGAGGTCCTTCACGATCTTCCTGGCCTTGGTCCAGCACCGCCTGCTGTAGATTGAGTGCAGGTCAGGGAGCTCGGAGCGGATGGTGCGCTCAGCTGACCGCACAACCCTCTGTAGAGCTCGTCTGTCCTGCATGGTGCTGTTCCCGAACCAGGTTAAGATGTTTCCCGTCAGGATGCTCTCTATGGTGCAGGAGTAAAAGTTCCTGAGCACCTTGGAGGGCAGTTGGAAGTTTCTCAAGCGTCTGAGGTGGTAGAGACGCTGACGGGCCTTTTTCACCACGGTATTGATGTGACAGGACCATGACAGGTCCTGCGTGATGTGAACTCCAAGGTATTTGAAGCTGTCCACTCTCTCCACTGGGCACTCGTTGATGACGGGGGTCTGGTAGTTCCTCTCCTGCTTAGTGCTGAAGTCCACTATCAGCTCCTTTGTCTTACTGACGTTTAGAAGGAGGTTGTTCCTCTGGCACCAGTTCTCCAGATTCCTAATCTCCTTCAGGTAGGCCGTCTCGTTGTTATCAGAGATCAGGCCCACCACGACGGTGTCGTCAGCAAACTTGATGATGGTGGTGGAGCTGGTAGTGGTCACACAGTCATATGTGTACAGAGAGTACAGCAGGGGGCTCAGAACACACCCCTGGGGGGCTCCAGTGCTGAGAGTGGTGGAGGCTGAGACATGTCCGCCCATCCTTACTGCCTGTGGTCTGCCAGTTAGGAAGTTGGAGATCCACTGACACATAGATGAGCTGAGTCCCAGATGCTCCAGCTTGGTGGTGAGTGTGGAGGGAATTATGGTGTTAAATGCAGAGCTGTAGTCTATGAAGAGCATTTTAACATAATTCCCCCTTCTAGTGTCCAAGTGAGTGAGTGATGTGTGGAGGAGATGAGAGATGGCATCGTCTGTGGAACGATTTGGACGGTAAGCGAACTTTAGTGGGTCCAGTGTGTCTGGTAGTGAAGAAATGATGAAGTCTCTGACCAGGCGTTCAAAGCACTTCATCACTACTGAGGTGAGGGCTACAGGGCGATAGTCATTGAGAGAAGCAGGGTGGGGTTTCTTCGGAACAGGAACAATGATGGACTCTTTGAAGCATGTGGGGATCACCGACTGAGATAAAGAGATGTTGAATATCTCAGTGAACACAGGAGCTAGCTGGTATGCGCAGTCTCTGAGGATACGACCTGGGATGCCGTCTGGTCCTGCTGCTTTCCTGGTGTTCACTCTCTTGAAGGCTCTCCTTACTTCATGCTCGGAGATGACGAGCACGTTTCCGGTGCTGGCAGTATCTTCCTGTCTGCAGCCGTTAGCGCCGCTAGCACTAGCATTGTTGGAGTCCTTAGCTACAGCCTCGAAGCGAGCATAGAAAGTGTTCAGCTCGTCTGCCAGAGTCACGGCCGCGTTCGTCATACCGATTGTTGGTGCTTTATAGTCCGTTATTGTCCTTAGTCCCCGCCACAGGCTCCTAGAGTCACTCTGTTGGAGTTGTGACTCTAGTTTCCTCCCGTAGCGCTGCTTCGCCTCTTTCACCGCCCTCCGCACGTTATATGATGCGGCTTTGTATGGGTCCATGTCCCCCGTCGTGAGTCCCGTGTTGTAGGCAGCGGTGCGGGATCTCAGAGCGTCACGGATGGTTTTATCCACCCATGGCTTCTGGTTGGGAAACGTTGTGATAGTCTTTGTCTCCACGGTATCATCCGCTAGTTTCCCACTAGTTAATAACTGTACAGTACTCTGTTTCTAGTAACCATTGTCCTTAATGTAAATATGTAAGAAGAAAAGAAAATGTGTATGTTTCTGTCCTGTGTACTGTTTGTTTGTATATGTGTCTTTCTGGCTGCTGTTACAACCAAATTTCCCCTTGTGGGACAATTAAAGGATTATTCTATTCTATTCTAAAAAAATACTTCAGTAAAGTTTGAAATACTGATTCAAAAGTAAGAAAATTACAGGCTGTGAAAAATGTAAGGTTTTGGAGGATGTTTTTATTTTCATGCAAAGCTACCCGAACCTTGTGCTATATTAACATAATGATAAAATATTTTCAGTAGATAGGAATACAAACTTTAAAAAAATTCTAATTATACTCTAATTATACTCAGCCTGAATCTGAAGGGGGAAAAAAATCTATTTTCTGTTGCCTACACAGAGAGTCTTACTTTGCTTCTAAATGGGAAAATGTATACAGTCAGGGGTTAAAGTGGGATTCAGCCATTGGGGGAACCCAAAAAATCGTTGTAGTGGCTCAGTGTGGGGTAGATTTTCTTAGTGTACAGGCTGTGATCAGCTGACCTGCTGCTCTTTGTGGATGTACACAACTTAAATCAACCAGATGTGAGCAGATGTTTCTGTTTTTCTAGGTGGTATAAAGTTGGTATGAAGGTGGAATTCAGTCGTTGGATTTAAGCAGCATCATCAGCTAAAAGTCACATGAATCTCTGCTGCACTTGATGTAATATAACTCTGACCATGAAACTACAGCCAATGTGGAGCAGTCACACACTGTTCTTTACAGCAAAATAGCCTATTTATCTGGCAGGGTAGCTCTTCATGCAGTATTTACAGAGCAGTTAGTGTACCTCAGATTGTTTTGCAACAGGTTTCACAACATGAAAAAAACAATGTCACACGTACACACCTAATATTTGAAATAAAAACTTGAATGTAAGCTTTAAATCTGCACATTATGGAACACCACTGAGCAGTCTTTACCTTTAAATCTAAGCTCTCTTCTTCCTCTCCTGTCCTGTCTTTCTTATCTTTCTACATCTCTGAGTAAAGTTATTTCTCACTCTTTTACGTCCCTGTGAAATACAGAAGCTGTACCTTTGGGTACCAATACCGCTGACTTTGGCACACATCTTCTCTTTTTATGTGACATTCTCTGGTGATTATCCTTCCTCATGTGTTAACTTTCTGTTATCATCACTTACAGTGGGGCAAAAAAGTATTTAGTCAGCCACCGATTGTGCAAGTTCCCCCACCTAAAATGATGACAGAGGTCAGTAATTTGCACCAGAGGTACACTTCAACTGTGAGAGACAGAATGTGAAAAAAAAATCCATGAATTCACATGGTAGGATTTGTAAAGAATTTATTCGTAAATTAGGGTGGAAAATAAGTATTTAGTCACCTCAAACAAGGAAAATCTCTGGCTCTCACAGACCTGTAACGTCTCTGTAAGAAGCTTTTCTGTCCCCCACTCGTTACCTGTATGAATGGCACCTGTTTGAACTCATCATCTGTATAAAAGACACCTGTCCACAGCCTCAAACAGTCAGACTCCAAACTCCGCCATGGCCAAGACCAAAGAGCTTTCGAAGGACACCAGGAAAAGTATTGTAGACCTGCACCAGACTGGGAAGAGTGAATCTACAATAGGCAAGCAGCTTGGTGTGAAAAAATCAACTGTGGGAGCAATCATCAGAAAATGGAAGACATACAAGACCACTGATAATCTCCCTCGATCTGGGGCTCCACGCAAGATCTCATCCCGTGGGGTCAAAATGATCATGAGAACGGTGAGCAAAGATCCCAGAACCACACGGGGGGACCTGGTGAATGACCTGCAGAGAGCTGGGACCAAAGTAACAAAGGTCACCATCAGTAACACACTACAACGGCAGGGAATCAAATCCCGCAGTGCCAGACGTGTTCCGCTGCTGAAGCCAGTGCATGTCCAGGCCCGTCTGAAGTTTGCCAGAAAGCACATGGATGATACAGCAGAGGATTGGGAGAATGTCATGTGGTCAGATGAAACCAAAGTAGAACTTTTTGGTATAAACTCAACTCGTCGTGTTTGGAGGAAGAAGAATACTGAGTTGCATCCCAAGAACACCATACCTACTGTGAAGCATGGGGGTGGAAACATCATGCTATGGGGCTGTTTTTCTGCCAAGGGGACAGGACGACTGATCCGTGTTAAGGACAGAATGAATGGGGCCATGTATCGTGAGATTTTGAGCCAAAACCTCCTTCCATCAGTGAGAACTTTGAAGATGAAACGAGGCTGGGTCTTCCAACATGACAATGATCCAAAACACACCGCCCGGGCAACAAAGGAGTGGCTCTGTAAGAAGCATTTGAAAGTCCTGGAGTGGCCTAGCCAGTCTCCAGACCTCAACCCCATAGAAAATCTGTGGCGGGAGTTGAAAGTCCGTGTTGCTCGGCGACAGCCCCAAAACATCACTGCTCTCGAGAAGATCTGCATGGAGGAATGGGCCAAAATACCAGCTACTGTGTGTGCAAACCTGGTAAAGACCTATAGTAAACGTTTGACCTCTGTTATTGCCAACAAAGGTTATGTTACAAAGTATTGAGTTGTATTTTTGTTATTGACCAAATACTTATTTTCCACCCTGATTTACGAATAAATTCTTTACAAATCCTACCATGTGGATTCATGGATTTTTTTTTCACATTCTGTCTCTCACAGTTGAAGTGTACCTCTGGTGCAAATTACTGACCTCTGTCATCATTTTAGGTGGGGGAACTTGCACAATCGGTGGCTGACTAAATACTTTTTTGCCCCACTGTATGTTAATGGGTCGATTTTGACCCATGTATTAAATCAGCTATAAAATACACTAAATCAAAATGAAATCAAATCAATTTAATTCATGTAGCACTTTTACAAACAACAACTGTTGACCAAAGTACTGTACAATAGAATAATCAGATAAAATTTTAAATGAAAGCAAAATCAAGGAAATAATAAGAATAAAATAATGACAGACTCATAGAGACTTAAAAGTTAAGGATTAAAAATGGGTCTTTGGACGAGTTTTAAAAGTATCCAGAGTTGGAGAAGTCCTGGTATATATAACACACACGTGGCATTCTTTCTACAATAGAAATCAAATATTCTCCCATATCTGTTGCAGATGTTCCCATAAATGTGGATCTTGTAGGCCGCTTTGCTTTCACTCTTCTGTCCAGTTCATCCCAAACCAGCTCGATGGGGTTTAAGTCTGGAGACACTGCTGAACACGCCGTGTTTTCAAGCTCACCTTCTTGTTCTTTTTTCCTGAGGTAGTTCTGGCATAGATTGGACTTATGTTTTGGGTCATTATCTTGCTGTAGGATGAACCCCTGACCAACTAAGCATGATGTTCCAGAATGCTGTGGTTTTGGTTCAGGGTGCCTCTCACTATGTACAAGTCACCAACCCTGGATCCAGCAAACAGGCCCGGACCATCACACTTCCTCCTCCACGCTTGACAATTAATGCCACACATTGTGGAACCATCCTTTCACCTACTCAACAGAGATCCTGCATGATGAACCAAAGATTTCAGATATTGATTCATCAGTCCATAACACCTTCTTCCAGTCTGCAGTAGTCCAATGGAGGTGTTTCATGGCCCAGGCAAACCTTTGTCTTATTCTGACATCTTACAATAGCTTTCTTCCTGGCACTCATCATGTCAAACCCGCAGCTCAAAATCTTCTCTTCACAGCTGAAAATGAGACTTGCTTACTATGACCACTATTAAGCTGTGCTTGAAGCTGTTGTCCTGTGAGCTGTCTGTTAACTCTCTGATTCAGCTGTGGCTTTGGGTCTCTGAGAGTTTTCCAAAGTTTCTGAGTGGCTTTTGCTATACTGATCCATTTAATTGAGAACATTTATTCGATCGGTTTAAACTACGTTTCAGAGCAGTGTTCTGAAACATCTGCACTTTGGGAGCTCAACACAGCGTCAAAATGTCTGTTTTGACCTTCCCATCTCCACCCAAGACACATATATGAAGAATGTATCAATGGATAATAACTACCTTCCATCACCCATATGGAATCTGTCCTCTGTTATTACCTGGGAACCACTGTGACTACATTATGTTGCACATTTTTAATCTCCTTACTCCCCCTGGTACTCAAATTTCCCTTGCTCCAGACCCATAGTCCCACTATTGACTGGGCTAACAATAAGGTTACTTCTTGGAGTTTGCACTATCATCAGTATTGTTTACCCCGCGACTGGGTGATGAATGAGAAAATGGCTTTTAAAGCCACCTTGGTCACTTTGAGTACCCACTGATGCTTTTGGCCTCACAAATGCCCTAGCCGTGTTCCAGTCCACAGTAAATGACATCATCAGAGAGGTTTCCTCAATATCTTTTTCAACCAGACAGGAAAAAATTTGGTAGACAATTTCCAAGACACTAATTATAATAATAACAATAACAATGATAACAATGATAACAAAAAATCTATTATTTTTTCCATTATTGGATAAAAATGCATAAAGGCAGAAAACTGCTTTAATCTTCCCAGCTCCCAGTGATCGAATGTCAGCAGTAACTGACAGATGACAGCCTTCATTTCTCTAAAAGAAACAGCTGCCAACCACTAAAAGAAAAGTGCCTGGCAGTGTTTTTTGTTACAGAAAGAGAGTTAACTTCAACTCTGAGTCAGTTACTGGTAGTGATGGGAATTCCGGCTCTTTTTAGAGAGCTGGGTTTTTTTTTTGGCTCGGCTCTCTAAAAAGAGCCGGCTCTTTCTGTTCCCAAGCAGCTCTTCAGGTTTTTTTGTTGCTTTAATAAATTTATTATCAACAACAATATAAAATAGGATTCAGTGCATGAATAAACTTCCTGAATCCTCAACAGAATTTTTTTGGAAATCAAGTGCAATGATTTTGTCCAGTTCTTCATCAGTTGAGTTCTGTCTTGCTTGGATCAAAGACTTCTGCTAAAACTGTCTCATAAAGCTCTGGGTTGGTTTATGTGCTTGTGGTGGTATACTGCATGATGCTGTAGATACTGCAGCAGAAGCAGCAGCAACAGTTACAGTAGACACACTGGCACCTTCATTAATATCACACTCAACTGACTGTGTTTTATCTTCCCATTCCCAACCGGCTCTATTTGATATCCTTTTCTTACAGACTCTACACGCTGCCTTTACATTGTCAATAAAATTGAGATGGTTCCAGATTTTGCTTCTTTTCTTGGTGTCACTCATTTTCATTACTATACCTTTCTAATGTGTTGATGTTGTCTCTTGCTGTTGCCCCTGGCTCTTTCCCTTTCTCCCTCCTGCTCTGTTTGTGTGCTACTGCTGCTGCGAGTGTACCTACCGCCCCTCCCCTCTCTGCTCATCACAAACACAAGGCTCACATGCAGTGTGAAGTGAAAAAAAAAGCGAGAGAGAGAGGGTGAGAGAAAGAAAAAAAAAGAAACACTTCAAAGAGCTGTTTCATTTGCGACCGACACATCACTAGTTACCGGGGTAACAGTCTGTGTTCTGATTACATTTAATCTTAAAATTTCTTCACAGATTGAGATTTAGTCATTAAATGCAAACAACATTTCTGTAAATGGCTTGGTTCTTATATATCATTTTTCTACTACGAGCAACGTGGTTTGTATTCCTCATTCACCCATTCATACAAGCGTTTTTTTTCTGTCCTTAAGTGGTTTCCATCAAACACTCACATGCATTCAGTCAGCACTGGCAGGTGCTCTGCTATTTATTTATGTGTTACCATGTTGAATCATAGTACCAGGGCTCCGCTAATGATAATCCTTTCTTACTCTGTGCACACACAAACACACTTTGTTGAGTGAACAAACTCAAGATTCAAGATTCAAGTTTACTGTCGTGTAACTGTCGTTACTGTGTAACAAATGGTTACACAGAGCAATGAAATGAAATCTCAGAAGTTACTGAAGTAAGTCTGTGAGTTTCCTGTTCCTGAACAGCGGATCGGTTGTTGATCTCAGATTTAATCAACTCGGAGTTTAATGTTACGTTTTTTCCACGTGCTTCCTCGAATAGAGCATAGAGGTGTTTGTTGAAAAAAAATCTGCCAACAGTCAGTCTGTTACTCTAGTGACTGACTCTGAGTTTCTGATCCATAAAGACGGTTAACATCAACTCTAAGTTTCTCTCATCTCAGTGTTAACAACTTCAGAGTTTTTAGCTAAATCTGTTTCCTGGAATAAGGCGCACTTAAGAGGAAACAACAACACAACCCCCTAAAAAGGTTTTGCAACTGATGACTGTTGTGAAAAAATAAGCATTAGAGCTTTGGAACTGATTTTCTGAGATTTTGAAAAAAATTAAAAAACATTTTTTGCAAATGGGTACGGCAAAAGCAGTCTTTACACCACCATTATATATAAACAAACAACCTTTGTCTGCACAATTGTTTTCTTCTGTGAAGTTTCTTTACACAGTCACTTAGGCACCAGCCTGATAATAAAGACATCAGCCCCAGCTTATAGCTTTCAGATGTTTTCCTATCTTTGCACACTCACTGTTTGTACAAGAAAGCTAGAATATATAAATGCAATCATATGCAGAGGGTAAATGAGTTTAAATAAGAAACTTCTTATGATACTTAAACTCTTCAACTATATTTGAAATAACTATTTTAGTAAGAAAATAGTAAAAGTTTTTACTATGGGTGATAATTTCCTTACGGATTATTGAAATATTCTGATTCCTATTTATCTCAGATCATCCAGTCCTGCTTGACCATCTCCATTTTGCATAAAGTGTTAGTACCACTTTCTATTAATTGATTAATTGATTAAAACAAGCATCAGGAAGTCTGTAATGTACTGGAAACACATATTCAAAATGTTAATAATTATATTTAAATGTACAACACATATGAATACATTAGATTGGCGTAGGCGTGTAGAGCACCATCTTTCACATCATACTTTAGACGTGGATGGCAGCAAATAATATGGTAAATATATTTCAGGTAGGGAAAAAAAAGTGGTGCAATTTAAAAAAAAAGTCCAGTATACAAAAATAAGATGCTATCCATGTTCTCGTGCTTGTTCAATTCAGGGTTGTGGGGGGCGCAACACCATGACCCTGATCCACCTTCATCATTGATTGACCCCTGACCATCAAAAGATCAAGCCTCTCAGCTGAAAACTGGAATATTCAATTTTTGGGCAAATATCTATGTCTTATTTGAAACTATAACTAACCACATCAAGTTCTCTATCCATATTTACAATAATCAGAATCAGAATCAGAATCAGAAACTTTATTGTCATTGTCACGAGAACAACGAAATGAAGAATGGTCCCCGATCATTGCATCATCCCTAGCAATATCAAAATATAAATAAAACAATAAAATTCAATAAATAAAATAGATAGAATACTTAAAATACTAATAAGATGTAACAGTAAAACATTCACATACATTCCCACACACATGCTTCAGGCCGTGCATAGATTAACACAAGAGTGGCGTGATGGACATTTTTTTGTAGTATTCAGATGTGTTATTGCAGTTGGATAACAGCTGTGTTTGAGTCTATTAGTCCTTGCTCTGATTGCCCTGTACCGTCTGCCTGAGGGCAACAGTTCGAACAGGGAGTGGCCAGGATGTGAGGTGTCTTTTATGATGTTTTGGGCCTTTTTAAAACAGTGGGCATTGTGTAGAACTTCCAGTGTGGGGAGAGGGCAGCCAGTGATCTTTTGGGCGGTGTTAATGATCCCTTGGAGTGCTTTCCTCTGAGCCCCTGTGCAGCTAGTGTACCAAATACATATGCAGTAAGTTAGAACACTCTCAATGGTGGCTCTGTAGAAGGACACCAGCAGTTTCTGTGTGATGTTATTCCTCCTGAGAATTCTCAGGAAGTACAGTCTCTGTTGGGCCTTTTTCAGCAGCTCGGAGGTGTTCACACTCCAGGAAAGGTTCTCCTCTATATTGACTCCCAGGAAGCGGAAGCTTGCCACCCTTTCTACACAGTCCCCATTTATGAATAGTGGTTGGATCTCTGCCTTTTTCCTTCTGAAATCTATTATGAGTTCTTTGGTTTTTGAAGTGTTGAGGAGGAGGTTATTGGCCTTACACCATGACGTCAGCTGCTCCACCTCGTCTCTGTACGTAGACTCGTCTCCCTTGGAAATGAGCCCCACCACTGTGGTGTCATCTGCAAATTTCACAAAGATGTTGCTGTGGTGGCGAGGAGTGCAGTCGTGTGTGTAGAGAGAGTAGAGCAGTGGACTGAGCACACAGCCCTGGGGTGAGCCAGTGCTGAGACTCAGGGCTGAGGATGTGTGATGGCCAACTCTGACTCTCTGTCTACGGCCCGAGAGGAAGCTATTGATCCACATGCAGGTGGTGTATGGAAGCCCCAGGTCTTGTAGCTTGGCCACCAGTTTGTGTGGAAGGATGGTGTTAAAAGCTGAGCAGTAATCCACGAAGAGCATCCGCACATAGCTACCATGCTCTTCCAGGTGAGTTAATGCAGCAGGAGTGCTGTGGCTACAGCGTCTTCCGTGGATCGGTTTGCCCTGTAGGCAAACTGGTGTGGATCCAGGCTGCGGGGCAGGGCTGCTGTGATGTGTCTGCGGACCAGCTTCTCAAAGCATTTCATTACCACTGGGGTGAGTGCCACCGGTCTGTAGTCATTCAGGCCGGTGATGTGGGGCTTCTTAGGCAAGGGGACTATGGTGGAGGACTTCAGGCAGAGTGGGACAGTCGCCTGTGCGAGGGATTTGTTGAAGATCCTGGTGAAGATCCCAGCCAGCTGTTCTGCACAATCCCTCAATATTCGACCTGGCACACCATCAGGACCTGCCGCCTTCCTCGGGTTAACAGCCTGCAGCATGCGCCTCACCTCGTGCTCTTCCAGGGTGAGGGTGGTGCTGCTATGGGTGGCGTGTTGCTGCTGTGGCTCCAATACCTCCGGTACCCTGGTCTCAAAGCGGGCGAAGAAGATATTCAGCTCCTCTGCCAGCTCCAGGTCACCGTCCGCAGCTCCGAGATTGATCTTATAGTTGGTTAGGTGCTGGATGCCTTGCCACACCTGCTGGCTGGTATTACTCTTCAGATGGTCCTCAATCCTCCTCCTATAGTCCCCCTTTGCCTCTCTGATGCCTCTCTTCAGGTTGGATCGGGCTGTGGTGTAGTAATCCCTGTTGCCAGACCTGAACGCAATGTTCCTCTCCTTCAGCAGCTGCCTGACCTCCCGGGTCATCCAGGGCTTTTGGTTGGGATAAGCCCGGATCCGTTTGACTGCTGTAACAGTGTCTATGCAATGTTTTATATAGCAGAGGACACTGTCTGTGAACATTTCCAAGTCCTGATGTTCAAAGATATCCCAGTTAGTCCTGTCAAAACAGTCCTGCAGCTGCTGAGAGGCACCCTCTGGCCATATGGTAATATTCTTTGTGATGGTAAGAGCAGTTTTCTTGAGGGGGGCATATGCAGGGATTAGAAACAGTGACAAGTGGTCAGACTGACCCAGATGTGGCAAAGGTCTGGCCCTGTAGCCCATTTTGATGTTGGAATAAACTTTGTCCAATAATGGTCAGGTCACGACAATCTTACTTTTATGCAACCTTAGTTTTTAGAAGTACTCTAAGTATTTTTAGGTAAGCTAACTTTAGCTACTAACCTACTGTTAGCTACACTGTTAGTGGTGTAAGTTGTGGTATGTGGTATAAGTTGATTCCAAATGTATTGTTATAATCCATTGGTTTATGTAAGCATGGCTCTACAAGGCAAGCCAAAATGGAGGCAAACGGTGGCTAAAGTGGAAACCTGGCACCCTACTTCTTCTTTGTCTTTCTCCAGGGATAAAATTGAAAGTGCAGACTCCCAGTAGGCAGTGTTATGGAAATTTTAACAATAACCTGCAACGTACCCAGTGAGCGTTTTGAAATGACTTAATAAACATATTGCAATATGGAGAGACCCACTCCAGCCAAACACTAGGGTGATCTCTGAATTGTGGCCACTGCCCTTACACACACAGACACAGACACAGACACTCTTAAACAAAGAACATTCCACAGCAGATCATATATCCTTATCTCTTCATTCCAGCTCACCCTTGACCCTCTCCTGGTCTAAGAAAGATAAACTGTCACCAACTGTCACCTCCTTTACAACAGGATGTCTGGAGACCCTTAAGTCTTCAATGGGTTCACTGTGAGAAGGCAATAAACCTTGTGGCCCACCTGATAACATTTTACATGCATACAACTGGTGTCAAGAGTGATTATTCTACACTGAGTTGAGAAAGTATTACTACTATTAGTGATGCGTTTAATACATAAAATAAAGAGATTTCCAGTACAGCAGCAGTCTGCCACCTACTGGCAGCCAGTTCTTTGCACGCTGTTTTTATTTATGCTTATTATACAGAACCTACCACATGTGTTACTAGATAATAATCACACACTTTTTTTAGTTTGCTTTAACAGGTTATTAATGCTATTAAATAGAAACACTCAGGTTTTGCATTTTGCAGCTATATTTCCTGCTTATTACACAGAAACTACCAGAGGTAATTGAGTGGGAATAACTTAGAAAGTACCACATTATTACGTTCTAGTTTCCTTTTTGTTACCCTACAATTACCACTTTATTACCAAGCTGTATGTCCACATTGTTACCCCCAGTTTTGGGGCTATTATTATCCTATTACATAAAGTTCATAAATAATATTACTCAACCGTAACGTTGTTGCTACCATGATATTACGTGGATATTACATGGTTATTACTTTGTTAATTGAATAGTAATAACATAGAAATTACCACATCATTACCCACTTGTTTCCCCCTTGTTACTCTACCATTACCCCTTTGTTACCAACTTTCAGGCCTGTTTTTTCACACCAAATGTAATGCAATGTTTGTACATGAATATCTCATAAACTACATTTTCAGTGGTATTTCTTACTGTCAAAATTAATCACAATCTGTCATTTAGATTTTGAAGTACTTAAAATATGCATATGTCCTATATTTGAGCACATAAATAAAAAAAAACAACTTAAAATTGTAAAAATCTATGACCCATTAGCGAGCCTGATTCTGATGGAAGTTTCTTCCTATAAAAAAGGGATTTTTTCCTTCTGTCGCCAAAGTGCTTGCTCAAAGGGAGTCATGTGATTGTTGGCATTTCTCTGTATTATTGTAGGGTTCACCTTAAGCCCACTGTTGTTTTGACTTGGCACTATATGAATAAAATGGAATTGAATTGAATTGACCTACTCTACCTTCCTACTATTTTGAGACCTACTGCCCTGGAAGAGTCTGATAATCCAGTGCAAACACATGCTGTTAGTGGGATTTAGCTGGTTCTATATTGCCCATAGGTGTGAATGTGAGTGCAAATGGTTGCCTGTCTCTCTGTGTTAGCTCTACAATCTTTCTAGGGTCTACTCTGCCTTTTGGTTTCCTACTTTCCTACTGCCTCTCCCAAAGCTTGTCCCGCATGCTGTTGTATTTCATATTTGTGATTTGTACATTGAAGCAAAACTTCAAATGGCAGAAATGACAGTGTTGTTTTAATTATTTTTTATCAATCCATTTACATTTATTTATTTAACGAGTGGGGCTGATGATTACAGTGTGTGAATGTGTGTGTGAATGAGTGAATGACTGAATGTAGTGTAAAGGGCTTTGGGGTCCTTAGAGACAAAGTAAAGCGCTATACAAATGCAGGCCCTTTACCAGGTCATTTACCAGTCCTGCAAGGTTACCTGGGGCCCTGGCTTTTATCAGAGGAAGTATGGTAGACATTTGGAGGGCTTTGAGGCAGTTAGTACTGAATAAATCCCCTCACCTATTTTCTCCATCTAAACTTTCAGTCATTGAACTACAGCACTGACATTTAACTAATATTCAAACACTGTTTTCTTTATTCAAGATAATTTAATTAATTTGCACCGATTATTTTCTAAATTGAAAACATTCTAGCTACAGAGCACACTGCCCAATATATCTCGCGTGCCATGCCATGCCAGTTTTATTGACTTCACCTGTCAGTGGTCATGAGGTTGTGTCTTATTAGTGTACTTGGGAGTTTTTTGTTTAAAAAGAGCAATATGCACAATATGTGTAATATGTTTCCCCAGCTGGACAACCCAGATGAACAGGCAGCACAGATCAGAAGAGAGCTGGATGGACGACTTCAAATGGCAGACCAGATTGCTCGGGTAAGACATTTGGATGGTTGAGGAGATTAATAATAGGGTTAGGATAATAATAATAGGTCAGGATTGACTCTTATTTTATATTTCAACATATGATATAAATACAGACATTTTTCCTCAGTTAAATTTTTACATTTATATAACATTTATTAGAAATGAGCAGCACGGTGGTTTGGTGGTTAGCACCATTATGTCGTAGCTGGAAGGTTCAATTCAATTTTATTTATACAGCTCCACATCACAACAACAGTCATCCTAGGGCGCTTTATATTATAAGGTAGAACCCACATTAATAGATGGTAATAGTAATGGTTCAAATCTGCTAGCTGGCTGGGGCCTTTCTCTGTGGAGTTTATATGTTCCAGCGTCCTCTCACAGTCTGAAGTTATGAATGTTAGACTGACTGGCAAAATTGGCAGTAGGTGTGAGCAGAAATGGCTGTCTCCATTTCCATTTTAGTCCTGTAACAGACTGGCAACCTGTCTTGTACCCTTATTCCTGCCCTGTGATAGCTGGAATAGACTTTATCAAAATTTAACAAATAGATAGATACTTTATTGAACACACAAGGGAGATTGTTGGATCATGTTCATTATTTAATTGGCTGCTTTCCCATTTTTGTCAGTATGGGGGGAAGTTCCCTCGGTTTGTCTCTAGAGAAATGGAGGCCATGTACATTGAGGAGCTGCGATCCTCTGTCAACCTTCTGATGGCAAACCTGGAAAGCATGCCAGTGTCCAAAGGAGGAGAGTTCAAGCTGCAGAAGCTAAAACGAGGCCACAACACCTCCATCATGGACATGGGCCAGGAGGATGAGAATGCGCTGTCCAAGTCTGATGTAGTGCTGTCCTTCACCCTGGAGGTAGGTGGAGAGACCTATGAAACCGTTTGTAGAATGATGTCTTGCTGTGTCATTTTACTGGTGCAAATACAGCAGAGTGCACATAATCGAGAACCAGTTGTTGTAGAGAACCGGTTCCCAGTAGTCTAATTCCTTTGAATTGTTAGTCTGCCTGCCTATCTATCCTGGTTATCAGTTATCGGCAATAAAATATGCGTTAGTAAATTATTATTTTAAACAATTATTTTACTTATTTAAATATTACTATTATTTAACAATTGAATTTAAAATAAAATCACTATTTATAAATCAATTTATATATTTTTATATCAATATTTCAAAACGAATTACTTCAAATGAAAAAATACAATTAAAAAGAGAAAAGAAGTCATTTAATTAAAAACAAATCAAAGATATATTTCTGAAATTTAAAATGGCGATTCCATTTCTCATTTTCAAATCCATTTCCTCACTGTATTTCCCATTCCTGGTAGCTCACGGTTTAGCTATTATATTAGCAAATGGATTAGCTTAACTCTAATTAGCTGGATTAGAGCTGCAATGCTAAGAAGTGTGTGTGTGCTTGTATAAAGGCTATTCAGCCTTTTTATTTACACTCCACTCCACTACAGTCCAACTCTATTGATGGGCAAGCGTCATGATGGTTATCAATCTGCCTAGTTAAGTGCGAGGGCCGAATATACATATACATATAAAAAAAATTCCCCACTCGCCCCTGCGGGCAGTCTATTCTTCAAGCTCGGGTCCTCTACCAGACGCTTGGGAGTTTGAGGGTCTTAGCTGTTCCTAGGACTACACTCTTCTGGACAGAGACGTCCAGAAGATGTTGCTCTGATGTTCCTCCCGGGATCTGCTGGAGCCACTCGCCTAGTTTGGGAGTCACCGCACCTAGTGCTCCGATTACCACGGGGACCACTGTTACCTTCACCCTTCACATCTTCTTTAGCTCTTCTCTGAGCCCTTGGTATTTCTCAAGTTTCACGTGTTTCTTCTTCCTGATATTGCTGTCATTCGGAACCACTCCATCTATCACTATGGCTGTCTTCTTTCGTTTGTCTACCACCACTATGTTGGGTTGGTTAGGCACCACCATTTTGTCCGTCTGTATCTGGAAGTCCTACAGGATCTTAGCTCGGTCATTCTCTCCCACTCTTGGGGGCGTCTCCCATTTTGATCTCGGGACTTCCAGACCATACTCAGCACAGATGTCTCTATACGTATATATGTCTATATACACTCAACAAAAATATAAACGCAACACCTTTGTTACTGCTCCCATTCCCCATGGGATGGACGTAGAGACCTAAAATTCATTCCAGATACACAATATAACCATCCCTCCCAAACAGTGGTCACAAATCAGTCCAAATGTGTGGTAGTGGGCACATCTGCTATATTGAGATAATCCATCCCACCTCACAGGTGTGCCACATCAGGATGCTGATCTGACATCATGAGTAGTGCACAGGTGTACCTCAGACTGCCCACAACAAAAGGCCACCCTGGAATGTGCAGTTTTGTCTCACAGCAAAATGCCACAGATGCCACAAGCAATGAGGGAGCGTGCAATTGGCATGCTGACAGCAGGAATGTCAACCAGATCTGTCGCCCGTGCATTGAATGTTCATTTCTCAACCATAAGCCGTCTCCACAGGCGTTTCAGAGAATATGGCAGCACATCCAACCGGCCTCACAACTGCAGACCTCGTGTAACCACACCAGCCCAGGACCTCCACATCCAGCAGGTTCACCTCCAAGATCGTCTGAGACCAGCCACCCAGACAGCTGCTGGAACAATTGGTTTGCACAACCAAACAATTTCTGCACAAACTGTCAGAAACCGTCTCAGGGACGCTCAACTGCATGCCCGTCGTCCTCATCGGGGTCTTGACCTGACTCCAGCTCGTCGCCGTAACAGACTTGTGTGGGCAAATGCTCACATTCGATGGCGTCTGGCACGGTGGAGAGGTGTGCGCTTCACGGATGAATCATGGTTCACATTGTTCAGGGCAGATGGCAGCTGAGAATGTCCCAGTTCTTGCATGGCCAGCATACTCACCGGACATGTCACCCATTGAGCATGTTCGGGATGTGCTTGACCGGCGTATACGACAGCGTGTACCAGTTCCCACGAATATCCAACAACCTCGCACAGCCATTGAAGTGGAGTGGACCAACATTCCACAGGCCACAACTGACAATCTGATAGACTCCATGCGACGATGTGTTGCACTGCATGAGGCAAATGGTGGTCACACCAGATACTGACCGGTTCTGGGTCCCCAGACCCCCAATAGCGCAAAAAACTGCACATTCCAGGGTGGCCTTTTGTTGTGGGCAGTCTGAGGTACACCTGTGCACTACTCATGATGTCAGATCAGCATCCTGATGTGGCACACCTGTGAGGTGGGATGGATTATCTCAATATGGCGGATGTGCCCACTACCACACATTTGGACTGATTTGTGACCACTGTTTGGGAGGGATGGTTATATTGTGTATCTGGAATGAATTTTAGGTCTCTACGTCCATCCCATGGGGAATGGGAGCAGTAACAAAGGTGTTGCGTTTATATTTTTGTTGAGTGTATATATAAATATTAGGGGTGCAACGATACACAAAATTCACGGTTTGGTTCGATACTTTGGTGTCATGGTTCGATATTTTTTCAATTAAAAAAAAAAAAGTTCATGCCTTTTTAATTTGTCATTTATTAAATTTTCACGGCACATTCTGCACCACATCTCTGTGTGTTCATCATTTGTTTGAAGCCAGCTCACCTCCTGCAACTAGTTTTCCGAGAATACGCGATTCTTTTGTGGTTCGGACTCCTGACATTTCTTTGGAGGTGGAGGAACATCACAGTAATTGCTTAAAGGAGCTTCTTCGACATCTTTAAGAGTTCTAAACAAATGTCTGTCCTCCTCCAGAAAATCTTATGTACGCAAACACGCGTTGCAACTTCTTATCTTGTGTGCGTTTTTTATTTTGACAGTGAATGCGCACCTGCGGACCACTTATGTGCAGCCCTGGTTATTTAGCTCGTCATATTGCAGCCACAGAAATTCTTTTGTCCATGAAACCATAAAGCTGCACTTTCTTTTTGCCTTATAGTCTGATTTGTCATAACTTTTCCGTTTTGTGGTAAGCTTTTCTTTGGCTGTCACTTCTTCACCCTGACCTGTCTTATTTGGCTCAGCAGAACTAAAATATATATCCTGCTGCTTTTACACACGCATGTCAGGATGCCTGGGTCGTTGACCCAGGGTATTTGAGTTTATTATATTATTTATACTTTTTAGTCTTTGGTTTCTTTGAGTTCTGTCTTATGGTTTATGTCTCTGTCTTCTTTAGTTGCTCTATCTCCCCTATCACCTGTATCCCCTTGTCTAGTTCGCGTCTCTGTGTATCCTTAGTTCTTATATCCCCGTGTTCAGTCAGTGTTTGTGTCTGCCCTGGTCCCACGTCTCTGTTCCCTCTGTAGTGCCTGCATGTGAGTCTGTGTTATGTGTTTCCTGTTTTACTTTGAAGGTCTCTGTCTTATCTCAGTGTGTTCAGTTTACGCTTCCTTTTGTCTTGTCAGTTCTGATTTGCCCCAGCTGTGTTTCCCTCCTGTTATTCATTCCCTGATTGCTCCTTCTGTGTATTTAAGCCCTGTGTTTCTCTGTGTCCGTGTCGTGATCTACCGTTTATTTTGCTGTGTTTTGCCAGTCCACCGGTGTTAGTTTATTTTGAGTTTTTTCCCCAGTTATGTTATGTTTGCGTTCAGCAGTAAAGCTGTTTTGGTTTGAGTTTAAGTTTGGAGTCTGCATCTTGGGTCCTATCCCTGTCCGCACACAGCCGTCACCTAACAGAAGATCGCGACCAGAACATGGACCCCGCAGACTCTTTTTCCTCGGAGTACAACACTGAGATGGAGCGGATGGTGAGCCTGCTTGACCGCATCGCCCAGTCCCCTGATTTAAGGACCATGGCAGTGGGGCTGAGTGCGGTGGAGGCCATCATTCGCTTTAACCCCCGGCTTAGCCAGTTTGCTAAGGACACTAAGTTGGACGACACCATTACTGCCTGGAGAGAGCAAGTCAAGGCTGGTGAGCTTGCTCTCTTACTCTCTACATCTTCGCCACTGTTACCCCGGGACAACACACACTCTCCTTCTGTCTCAACATTGCCACAGACTTCCTCTCCCTCCCCACACCAGCTGGGTTCTCGTTCGCCTGCCTTTTTCCTGGCAGCTATGTGGTCGGAGGATGAGGAGGAGGTCTCTTTTTCTCCACCGGTTCCTGTTTCCTCATCCCGAAGGAAACGGCGTTCTGGCCGCCGCCACAACAGAACTGTTGAGCATTCTGACTCTGGACATTCTGACATCACACCCACTTCATCTGTTCTGCAAACTGGTTCCGCTGGAGGGTCCGAGGGGCCCGTTCAGCCACCCGTCTCCGCTGGAGGGTCCGAGGGGCCCGTTCAGCCACCCGCCACCCGTCTCCGCTGGAGGGTCCGAGGGGCCCGTTCAGCCACCCGTCTCCGCTGGAGGGTCCGAGGAACCGCTTCAGCCGTCTCTTCCTGCTGGAGGATCCGAGGGGCCCGTTCAGCCTCCCGACTCCGCTGGAGGGTCCGAGGGGCCCGTTCAGCCACCTGTCTCCGCTGGAGGGTCAGAGGAACCGCCAGCTTAGCCAGTCTCTTCCTGCTAGAGGATCCGAGGGGCCAGTTCAGCCTCCTGTATCCGCTGGAGGGTCCGAGGGGCCCGTTCAGCCACCTGTCTCCGCTGGAGGGTCCGAGGAACCGCTTCAGCCGTCTCTTCCTGCTGGAGGGTCCGAGGGGCCCGTTCAGCAACCCGTCTCCGCTGGAGGGTCCGAGGGGCCCGTTCAGCCACCCGTCTCCGCTGGAGGGTCCGAGGGGCCCGTTCAGCCACCCGCCTCGTCAGCTGAGGGTCCGGGAGGACCCAGCCAGCACGTCCCAGTGTCTGCTGATGGTTCTGGCGAGGCCGTTCAGCCACCACCGGCTCCACTGCCTGGTCCGGCCTCCGAGTTTGCAGCTCTGCCTGGTCCTGCCTCTGCTGCTCCGCCTGGTCCGGCCTCCGAGTCTGCAGCTCCGCCTGGTCCAGCCCCCGAGTCTGCAGCTCCGCCTGGTCCGGCCTCAGCCTCTGCAGCTCCGCCTGGTCCAGCCTCCGAGTGTTCAGCTTCGTCTGCTCCTGAGGTCTCCATGCTGTCTGTTCCTGCACATCTTGTCCGGCCTGCTCGTCTTGTCCGGCCTGCACGTCCTGCACGTCCTGCTCGTCCTGCACGTCCTGTCCGGCCTGCACGTCCTGTCCGGCCGATGACTGGATGTCGTTGCCGTCATGGACGACCCCCTGAACTACGCCGCCACCAGTGCCTCCCGGCCGGCCTCCTGACCTGCTCCGCCGCCGGTGCCTCCCGCCCGGTCGGCCTCCTGACCTACTCCGTCGTCGCCGGTGTCTCCTGCCTGCCCGGCCCCCTGAACTGTTTTCTGGGCTCTTGGGCCGTCAGCCTCCGGGTCGGCCCCCTGAACTTTTTGTGAACTGTTTTTCCTGGCCGCCTGCGCCTGTCGTGAGCCTGTCTTTTGTTCTGTTGCTTTCCGGGCTCCATTGTTTGTTCTTTTTTTTGTTTCTGGCTCCTTGTTTGGTTTTGTTTCGAGTCCTCCATCCTGTTTCCCCCGCCGCCCGCCCTGGTTGGGTTTTTTTTGTTTTGGTGTTTTGGTTTGGGCTGTCTGGAAGCCAGCCCTTAAGGGGGGGGGGGTACTGTTAGGATGCCTGGGTCGTTGACCCAGGGTATTTGAGTTTATTATATTATTTATACTTTTTAGTCTTTGGTTTCTTTGAGTTCTGTCTTATGGTTTATGTCTCTGTCTTCTTTAGTTGCTCTGTCTTCCCTATCACCTGTATCCCCTTGTCTAGTTCGCGTCTCTGTGTATCCTTAGTTCCTATATCCCCGTGTTCAGTCAGTGTTTGTGTCTGCCCTGGTCCCACATCTCTGTTCCCTCTGTAGTGCCTGCATGTGAGTCTGTGTTATGTGATGAACCTTAGATGAACCTTGGCTAGATGTAGAACAAGCACTCTGCAATAATCTAGAGATCTCAGACCTACCATTTATCAGCTCAAACATCCAATGACATGAATGCTTTAAAAGCATCAACATCAGCTCTTCTCTGACAGCATGGTGGGAGTTTCTAAAATTGATGGCGTCTTCATTAATCCCATGCAAACGTACACCTATCTGGAACAACCCTGACATATTACAAAACAATAATATGATAAACTTTTCAGATTGGAGTGATAAAGGAATCAAATATTTAGAACATATACTAGAAGGAACAGAATTTATTTCATTTGACGGACTAGTTACACAATATGGGATCAACAAGAAAAGATTTTTAGAATATCAACAAATTAAATCCATAGTAAAAAAGAAATTTAAACCGGGTCAAGTTGAACTACAAACACCACCAAGTGTGGTTCAATTTCTTACTCTTAAACCCCCCAAATTACTATCCAAAATATACAGAATGCTTTCTAAAACAGATGAATCAATATCACTTCCTATTGCAAAATGGGAAGCGGATTTATCAGTTAACTTAGACCTAAACTTCTGGTCTCAGATTTGCTTAAAAACCTTTCATCTAATTAGAAATCCCAGTCTTCAATTAATTCAATACAAAATATTACATAGAGTGCACTATACAGGTCATCAGATGTTCAAGATGGGCTTTACGTCTACCAACAACTGCTCACACTGCCAAACCAATTCACCGGACAATTATATCCACGCTCTTTGGTTCTGTCCACCAGTTCAGAAGTTTTGGCGCAAGATATGTGAAGACTTATCGAAGTGTCTGAAATGTAACACTCCAACTTCCCCCTTAGTGTGTTTGTTGGGCAGCTTAGATAATGTCACTTCAGAAAAGAATATCGCCCATATGGTTTTCACTGCCCTATGCATAGCCAAGAAAACAGTCCTCATGAACTGGAAAAATAAAAATAATCTTAACTCTAACCAATATAGAAATTATCTATTAGATTACATTAGTCTTGATACAGCCTCTGCCACCACATCAGATCAATTGCTCTGGGCTCCTTTGATCAGCTCCATCACCTTGTAGGGGTGGGGGGGTCATAGTTTGGTCCCGCCTTCACTGTTGTGATTGGTGTGGGGGTAGGGACAGGCTTAGGGCGTCGGGGGGTTCCCCGGAGGCATCTTCCTTGGGGGGCTCAACCCGGGGTAGCGGTCATGTCTGGTTAGGGGCTCTGTTGGCTCTCAGGTGACTGTTTCCTCGCGGCTGCGTGCAGCGGGGCTAGGGGAGGGTCTGTGCTGACGGACGTGGGTTACTGACCTGGTAGCCTGGCTGCCCCTGGGTGGGTCCGGGATGGGCGTGAGGTTCTGGGGGCGCTCCGTCTCTGGGCTGGGACCCGGACCGGGCCTCGGGGGCTTGGGTCCTGGTTGGTGTGTTGCCGGGGTTGTGGGCGGGTGGGTGCATGGGGGCCCAGCCCTGGAGCAGGGTGCCGCCGGTGCGTCGAGCCACCTGAGGGGCTCTTCAACTGGTGGGGGAGATTGTCACATCTTGCAGGAGCTTTCCTCTCCTCAGGAGCTCCCTCTGCAGGAGGGGGAGATACAGGAGAGGTGGAGGAAGATCTCAGCCTGGGTGTTTATTGTCTTATATATTCTGGAAGATGAGTGGATGGTGGGGTGGGTGCAGTTTTCTCTGTGGTGGGGTTGGGTGGACTGTCCCGGGCTCTGTGGGGCCGGGCGGCGCTGCTGCACTGGGCCCCGGTCTGGATGGGCCTGGGCCCCCTTTCCCTGGCGGGTCGCGGAGTATGGGGGTGCCTACTGGGGTCAGCGGGGGAGCTGGCCCCAGGGAGGGGTCACTTGCCCCTCCCTTCCTTCCCTCCCCATCTCCAGCTGCCTCCCTCTTCCCGCTCCACCACAACCACCCACACATGCAGGGCCTTGGAGTAGGGGTATGTCACCAGGGTGCAGAGGAGGCTACCCCCCTGTCCCCTTCTGGCTGCCTCTGCCTCAATTTTATCCCACAACTTAGACATTCACATTACTCACACTCTCATTACACATACATATAGGATCTTGGGGGTGGGCACGATGCACGGAGTCCAAAGTACCATCAGGGTGTACACCCCACCCCTGGCATCGTTGCCCACCTCTCAATTTTAAATACACGTAGACATTGAGGGCTAGCAGGAGGGACCATGCGCTTACCTGCTGCTCTCTGGCAGGTAGCTCCAAGCCCTCCTGGGTTTTAAATGCACCTTAGAACACACATGCATCAACACTACAATGAGCGGGTGGAGGGAGGTTTGGAGTCTTCTCTCACCCCCATTCTCTGTGACCTGCTGGAGCAGGGGGGCTAGGACTAGGAGGAGGAGTTGGCCGTCCGACTGCGGTCTGGAGTGTGGAGCCTTCCTGCTGCTGCGGAGTCGGGGCGGTCTGCCTCCCCCCACCGCAGGGAAAAGGGAAACACCACCTGGGTCTGGGTGCAGTTCCCCCCTCCAGGGGCGGGGGCACCTAGACCCGGTTTGTAGAGTACGCTTGGGGAGTGTGATCGTGTGTACAACGTCTCTTTATGTCTGTCTCCACGTTGGTTGAGTGTGGAGTAAGTGCATATGAGAGCATGAGGGTGGGAATGGATGTTTGTATCTGTGTGTGCCTGTATGTCTGTGTCTATATGTCAGGTTGGGTGTCAGGCGCCACCTCTCTGGGGACATCTCAGGCCCTCCAAGGTTTGGAGGCCTATCTCCCCCTACCACCACTTCCCCTGCCAGTGGTGGACCCCCTCAGACATCGGTGCGTTGGTGGTTCTTTGTGTCCGGGGATGGGCGTCCAGGTACACACTGGCTCACTCCTTGGCGGCCGCTTATCGGGGCCTGGAGCCTGGGGCTCGCTCGGGCCACTTCGGAGGTGGGGTGCCCCCGGCCTCTCGGCCTGGGGCTCGGTCACTCAGGCGCAGCTGGCTGCCGGCGGAGCTCACGGGCGCGTCACTGCAACTCCCCCTGGCTTCTGCTCCGCGGCTGCTGAGTGAGCCCTCATCTGGGACTCTCCTCAGCTCTTTCCGGGACAGTGGCGCAGCTGCCCCTCTGTTGGTCTTCCTTGGTCTCTTGTGTTCTGGGGGCCTCTGGATGTCTGGAGTTTTGATCTCCTCCACACCTGCTTCATGCCCTGGAGGACGGGGCTGTGGCCCCCCCACACCCTCTAGCAGATTATTACATGAAGGAACCTTTTAAAAAACAAAAAACAAACGCGTCCATGCTCACAGGTGTACACACGGGTGATCACACCCACAAACTACACCCTTTTTGGCTCCTACCTCAAAGCACACTGTGTTCTGTTGATCTTATGTGCTGCACAATAATGTTTAACATTTAGTATTTACTGTCATATTCCCATATATCATTGTGATGTTGTTTATTCTATTACTCTTGTTCTCTTCTGCTTGCTTTCTTTTTTCTTTCTCAGCAGGTGATCCAGGTGATTGATATATGCATTTTTTTTTCTCTGCCCGTTCTGTTGGTTTTTGTCTTTTGCCCTTCTCCCCCGTCCCTCTTCCCAGCTTTTTCTCTTTCCCTCTTTCTTTCTCCCCTTCTTTCCCCCAGTCAAGTCTGTCCCGTATTCAGTAAGTGAAAATAAAATAAACAATAAAAGGTGAATCAAATGGACCATTACGGCAAGGCTGGGATGGTCAATTTGGTAAAGTAAATCCGTTGGGCATCTTTCTTTGCCTTTAGACAACAATTCTGATGGCAAAAGAGCCAAACGGGACAGGCCAAAAAAAAAAAAAAAAAAAAAAAGTTTGGAGTCTGCATCTTGGGTCCTATCCCTGTCCGCACACAGCCGTCACCTAACAACGCACTCACATAAGCTCAGCGATTCTCTGCGCGATCAACCTCTCACATGTTTAAGCTGCGGGAGATTTCACTTGTCATGTTTGCATAGTAAGCTAACGATTGATAAGACGATGTCAGAGGAATTGGTGCACAAATTATCATCACTCACCAACAGTGTTGGTCAAGTTACTTGAAAAAAGTAATCAGTAACTAATTACTGATTACTTCCCCAAAAAGTAATCCCATTACTTTACTGATTACTTATTTTCAAAAGTAATTAATTACTTAGTTACTTAGTTACTTTTTAAAAAAACGATTTACAACCTGAATAGGTGATAAAGCGATAGATCTTTCAGCCCAATTCTACTTTTTCTGCATAATCCATCATACAAAATGTAATCAAATGGAAAAGTCTCTTTTAAAAACTTGTTTTATTAGTTTTAATCTTTTAACTTTATGCATCAAGCAAAAATTTAATTATATGCAACATTCTCTGACTTGAATAAATTAGTTTAACATTTAAACCCATTTTCTGCACATTCCAGCACATAAAATAAAATATTTTTTGTGTTTACACTCACTCTTTCAAATAGATGCAAGTAAAACACAGCAGAAAATAAATAAAGTCAAAGACTCAGCGGTCCTTTTGCTCTATTTTCACCTGTAAAGCAGCAGTGGGGTAGGCGGAGGTTTACCCTGGTGCAGGTGTGCCGCGGTCAGTGGAAGAATCCGCGAGTTTCTCTGTGAGTTTCCCATCACGTCGTAGCTACTCGGTGCTTGCTTGGAAGTTTAGGGGTTTTTTCGCTGTAAAAAGAAGTTTTCTTCCCATGCAAAGCGGACACTAATGTTTTTGTCACTTTTTATGGAATCAAACTCAAAGTAAGGTCAGCACTTCCACGCTTTAAACGCTGCACGCTCATACTCTCTCCCACAATCGATATGTGATCCATTGTTGATCTGCACACAGCTGTTGTCACCAATGGCGCACTCGCTTACGTCACTGTCGTGAGACATTCTCGCAAAAAATCACGGTTTTAGTAACGCAGTAACGCAGCGTTCCTACGGGAAAGTAACGGTAATCTAATTACCGTTTTTGCAATAGTAATCCCTTACTTTACTCGTTACTTGAAAAAAGTAATCGGATTACAGTAACGCGTTACAAGTAACGGGGGAGGTTCAATTTGCCATGTTGGAAGGAGAGCTCAACTTCTGTCTCGCTAGCTTGCCCTGCGCTCAGTGAATCTGCGTTCGACTACTCTTGTATTGTGTGAATGGGTGGATGACTGGATATGTAAAGCGCTTTGGGTTCCTTAGGGACTAGTAAAAGCGCTATATAAATACAGGCCATTTATTTACCATTTACTCCGCCTAGGCTGCACTGTGGAGCGCAGATCCACTGAGCGCTCAACACAGACAGCATCGTCAGAAGGAAAGTTGATAAAATAAATTAAAAATTTTGTATTGTTCATACATATGTGTACCGAACCGAAAGCACTGTATCGAACGGTTCAATATCGATACGAGTATCGTTGCACCCTTAATGAATATATATATATACAGACATATATATACATATATCTCCATCCTTCCATCCATCCATCCATTCGCTTTCGCTTATCCTTTATACATCTATATCTATATATCTATATATCTCTATATATATATATATCTATATATATATAGATATATATAGATATATTTATATATATATATATATATATAGAGAGAGAGAGAGAGACAGAGAGACAGAGAGAGAGATTTTTTTACTGGATAAGTTACTGCTGAATGTATTTTAGCAGTTGCTGTCCATGCATAACGTAAATGCTTTAAAAGGATCTCTTTATCAATAACCTCTGCATGTTTGTGTTGTAGGTGGTGATAATGGAAGTGCAGGGTCTGAGGTCTTTGGCTCCAAACAGGATTGTTTACTGCACCATGGAGGTTGAGGGAGGACATAAACTGCAGACAGATCAGGCTGAGGCCTCAAAACCCATGTATGTAAAGAATGAGCACACACACACACACACACACACACACACACACACACACACACACACACACACACACACACACACACACACACACAATGAATAGACATGGAAAAAAGAAAAGAAAAACAGGACCTCCATTACACTAAACACACTTTTTGGGCATTATGACTAATGTCATCATCATCATCAACACATCAAGACAAGCACATCAATTCAGGGTGTATTTCATTACAACTCATTATGGCCATTATGGCATTGTGGCCTTAACGCCCACTCACATCCTGGGCTCACCTGAAACTCTGGCTGATTGGGACCCACACCCAGTTGGCTCAGGCGATTAGAGGATCATGTGTGGGGGGAAACTCCCACTAGGTTTAAATCTGGGACTCTCCACCATTTGACCTTAGAACTGAAGAAGCTTCTCGGATGAGAGGTGAAAGTTTCTTCAAGCAACTTAAAGAAGTCCAGACGCTTTTCTTTGCAAGCTCCTTTGACTACGATGACCTGGATGACTGAGAACCTTCACAGACAACCTCATTATTATATTCACTAGTCATAGCTAACACTTAACTAAACCATATATTTTCTTAATCCTAATAATATGATTTATCTTATGGAGACTTGGACGTTTTTGTCTGTGTTTGCGTTTGTGTCTGTCTGTGGTGTATGGCTGTGTAGTGAATTGCAGCTAGAAAAACGTCTTTGTCTGGATATAAATCAACTGACTCAGGAACGTTACAGTCAGAGAGGTATGTTCTGATCACAATAAAGCTGCCTGTTGACATACAGCTTATCAACCGTAATGATGGCTTTGGAGCCTCTTTGAATGAACTTTATATGGATTGGGAACAGGACCTTCGTCATTCCACGATTTCTTTGGGAAACAGGTACTTAACACTGAAGTCCATTCCCCTCAGCTCCTGGCTATGGCTCTTCACATTCCCTCAGTGAGAGTTTTGTCATGGACTGCAGTGGGAGATTGTGGAGTTGCAGAAGGGAAGTAGTTCAGGTGAAACAGTTCAGGTGGCCTGCTGCGGATCCAGCAGCGACATTGCAGCTCTGGTGGCCTGCCGCGGGTCTGGTGGCGGCAACATGGCATAGAAGGTGACCTGGGATGTGGATGGGCAGGCCGTCCTGGATGTGGATGTGGCAGAAGAATCACTGGCAGTTTGGCAGATGGCTGGCACACAGGGCCAGACGAAGCAGGACCAGGTGGTGTGATGTCCTCAGGTGCAGGCAGCTCACAGACCCCTAGTGCGAGCAGCGCAGGTCCTTCTGGCATGCAGACCTCCGACTCGGGCAGAGCGGGTCCCTCCAGCGTGTAGACCTCAGACTCGGGCAGATCAGATGCAGGCGATGCAGCAACCTCCAGCTCAGACTGAGCAGGTCCAGGCGACAGCGTAGCAGCTGCAGATGGTGGAGTAGAGAGTGGTGTGGCAGCTGCAGATGGTGGAGCAGAGGGTGGAACACCAGGCTTTACAATCTCTAAGAGGTCCAGAGGTGCCAGAGGCCATAAGTTCAGCCTCTGGGGAAGCCCTGGGCAGAATCTCCATCTCCATGTGGCCTGACCGGACCAAAAAGTCACCTGGCTCTGCGTGCTGTGTGCTCTGAGCTCCCCAACTCTGGAACAACAGACTCAGAGTTAACATTTTTGAAGTACACTGATGGCTGAATAAGTTCACTTGATTTCTCTGCAGAGGACAGAGGTAACAAAGTTGGGAGTTCTGGTTGCAAACTCTCTGGAGGTCCAGAGCCAGCTACGGGCCCATGTTCCATGCTCACAAATCTGCGTCATCTCTTCACAGCATTCTGGCAGGTTAGAGCCCGCTGAGTCCATTGTGGCTGGATTAGTCTGTCACGGACTGCGGTGGCAGACCATGAAGTTCCAGGAAAGAACTAGGACCCAAACAGAGGACTCTGATGAAGAACAGCGATTTTATTTACAATGAAATGTAAAATAACTATTTATGAAACTCAGCACTGTGGTTCCTGTGGCGATTCTCCCTGAATCCCCACATAGTGCCTGTGTTTGTAAATCGTAAAAGGTGACAACTCGAAAAACACCCAGGCTCTGCTCCAGTGAAAACACCACTCTGCTCCCGATTCCTAGTGTAGACAAACAGAACACTCTGATGACTCGGCAATCTCCTGATAGCTAGGGTTTTTCAAATATCAAAGTTATCCACGGCTGTACAAATGGGGTTAACTCAATTATCGACCACCAACTAAAGCCCAGCCACACTGTTAAACAGTGCAGCTCCTGGTGAAGGCAATCAGCTACAGCTGGCGATGGCTGATGAGCTACAGGTGTGGCTAGCTTCAGTGTGGGAACTCCTCTTGGCCTAATGGTGCCTGTAAACCAGCCTTCCGGACACACACACACACACACACACACAGAATGGTCCCTCATTCAGAGAAAATATTACACGTATTGAGCTGAGTAGGGACGCAGTTTGTCCCGTACTTTAGCTAGAATGGAAAAAGACACAAAGCTGGATTTATTCTGTGTGTTTACGCTGCACAGCTGCCTCTTCTTCTCTCATTCTCTCCCCCTCCTTCTCCTGTTGCTACTTCAATCATGAAACTGGATTGAAACCAGATCCTTTTCTATGTAGCTGACAACTGGTACCGTAACTGTGCAGGGGCGAGTCTAGCAGTTTTGCCAGGGGGCCAGGTAGGGCATTAACAGGGAGAGGGGGGCACAAAGAAATACTTTTCTTTCTTATTCTCATTTAAAATGTCTCGCTTTAATTAAATAATTATCTGAATCTTGCGAACAAAGTTTTTATTTGAGGTAAAATGTATAGAAATCATACATATACCAACAAGACTGTACATCACTGTCACAACAGCATTTGTTTTCATTCAAAGGCTTTATGGCTTTAATACCTGGTGGGCCGGTCTGTAGTCAAAATGCCCGGGCCGATTTTTTTTGTCCCAGTCCAGCCCCGCAGGTTAACCCTCTCAAGGCAGGCGTTGCCGATTTGCAACAGTTAAAAACCAACAACCTGATTACTCTACATACATATTTTATGAGTTTGTTTTACTCAGAAGTACCACTGCAGGTACCGCTAGGACTTGTGCATTAGCAACAAAAAGTTAAATTTGAGCCTGAGAGGGTTAATACTAGCAGTGTCACCATGCCAGCTGACTGTATTTCATCATCAGCCAGTGTTGTTCTTTATCAATATTACCAAAGTTTATCATAACGCAGCATAGAAAGTATTTACTTGCTTTCAGGTATCATTCAAATGTTAGTCTTTTCAGTTGTTTCCCCACTTTTTTCCTGTTTCAAAATCAAACACCAGTTTGTGAGAAGATTATCTTCTTTTTTTAACAGGCAGATAAAGTTTTACATTGGCATTGGCTAATTTGCCAATTGTATGTTAAAAATTTTCGTATTTCAATATTCAAAAATGTTTTTGCCCAAAACATATGTGCACTATATGTCAGTAAAAATACTATGCAAATATTGCTGTCCTTGAATGCTGAGTAAACACTGACAGAGCACTGATTGTATCTCTTGTACTTTATCAATGCAGTATCTAAAAACTTTGCACCATAGTGGATAAAATCTCATTCTAATAAGAGTTAAAAGCGCATTCGGTTATTATGTTTATAGGGTTATTGAATTATGGTTAACGGTTGGTAGAATTTTTTTTAACATTACATCTGGAGTGATACATGTCCTGCTGTCAGGCCTGCAGGTATCAGGCTGTTGTTCTCCTTCATCTCATAGTGGACAGAAATTATTTTTTGGAGTGGCACAAATAATTTGTGTGGCATCAGATTTGATGCTGAACAGCTGATTGTTCTGTAAATAGTTTGAAATGTTGATTTAAAAACGCCTTGGCTGCATTTTGAGGTATTGGTATTGAGTGAAGGTGATCGGTGGGGGAGGGGTGTCAGGACTCTCACAGGAGGCAACAGCGCCATGTGAAGAGAGAGGCTGGCACAGTGGTGTGGCTCTGGATTCCAGGCTGACTACAGGTGAGGTTGTGGGGGTGGGAGCAGACACTGTGGTGTCGAATCTATTGAAAAACAGATTCAACTCGTAGGCTCTATAGGGCTTTGGAGTTGACGTCACGCCGCAATGCACTGTGGGAGCGCAGCTCCATTTTCGGGGTCTACGAATCAAAACAAACACACTGTGTTGGAACGACGACAAGAAACATGCTTAAAAGCAGCTCAAAAGAAAACGGACGGTATAGAGACCGATTGCGTCCAGAGGCGAAGCAGCGGTACTTGAAAAAAATAGAGTGCATCGCAAATCTGGACCCATTTGAAATACGGCAGTGGAGTAAAGACCCAGACGACTTACCGCCACTGTCCTACCCCGATATCTTCACGTATCTTGTTTGTGGAGTAAGCACTTACACAGCGAACCAGTTTCGTAATTACAAGTCACTGGAGGCGCACATCCAATTTACAAATGGCTGGGTGCAAGATTTGGCTATTTTCAAGCCGCCAAACTCTGAGTACGTCGTCAAAGTAAGTCAGCTGGAGTGCATCGAGTGAAATAGCCATTTTCCACCCCCCACCATAATTAATGTTACACATTTATCATTGAACTGCTAAAATATCGTTATCATATTATATGCCCGTAATTGTAAAGTACATGCAAGTTAACACATTGATAATCGGGTAAATTATTAACGCCAATTTGTGTCCTTCCTGTCTGATTTCATTTATTGTCTTTACATCAACCAATCAAGTCACTCCATTCTATGTTTGATCGCAATTTCTATAACTTCCGAGACCACCAACGATGATATTATTCAGCTATAAAGTGTGATGTGAACATATTTAGAACTTACCGGAATGAAAATGTCTTGAGCACACCAACTGATATCTGGAGACGTAACAGAACTTGATATCAGCTCGTCTCACGGCTGCTATCCAGGCTAGACGCCTTCGTTTGGTAATATCCGATACATGAGCTCCTTCATGTTGCTTCCAGGTTGGGAAAGCATAAAAAGACAATCCAAACTTATTCCCGTGCCGGTCGTAAGATCGAACATTGCAGCCGACCACACAGCAAGTACGAACCATGGCTATGCTTTCGCTCCTTACTTAGACCCCCAAAATGGCGGATCGGGCCAAAATCCTTTCCACGCCCACCCCCGTGACATCACGCTCCAAAGCCCTATTCTCACCTCCCTCAGCTCCCCTGCTGTTGGTTGGCCTGAATCCAGTGATGGTCTTCATGCCCCTCCACACCTCTCTCATGCTGTTCTGCTGGAGTGGAAACTCCAGCAAATGAGGAGACTTCACTCAGGCAAGTCTGCTGGACCAGACGGAGTGAGTCCCCTCGTCCTCAAGACCTGTGCCCCCCAGCTGTGTGGAGTCTTTCATAAACTGTTTATGCTGAGTCTGAGTCTGCAGAGGGTCCCAGTGATGTGGAAGACATCATGCCTCGTCCCTGTACCAAAGACGCCACGTCCCAGTGGCCCCCAGGATTACAGGCCCGTGGCACTGACCTCCCACATCATGAAGACCCTGGAAAGGCTCATCCTGGACCAGCTGCGACCCATAGTAAGACCACATCTGGATCCCCTTCAGCAAAAACTTTGTTGTTTGCAAAACTCAGTTACTTTTTTGAAGAAGTAACTATATAATTAATTGCCCAACATTGGTCATTATAGTACTTTGCAGGCAGAGAGTTACAGGACTCTCTCCCAGACCACAGACTCATACTCATAATACAAGTCAGAACAAAAAATAATAATAATAATAATAAAGTTGTGTTTTCAGAATTAGAGTTAGGGTCGGAGGCTTGAAGCGAGGAGGAGGTATAAACCGTGTCTGCCGTCTATCGTAATGGGAAATGTGCGATCGTTATCGAATAAAATCGACGAGCTCTCAGCACTGGTACGGAGTCAGAGGGAATACTGAGAGTGTAGCCTTTATTGTAATCTCGGGTGACTTCAACCATGTATCACTGGACAATACACCAACATTCAGACAATATGTGGACTGTCCGACCAGAGGAGAAAAAATTCTAGATGCTAATGTCAAGGATGCATACAGCTCCTCCTCCCTCCCCCCACTTGGTAGGTCAGATCATAACCTGATTTACCTCACCCCCCGCTATGTGCCAATTGTGAGGAGGGAACCTGTGACCACCAGGACTGTCAGGAGGTGGTCAGAGGAGGCAATAGCGGAACTACAGGGCTGTTTCGAGGTGACCGATTGGGAAACACTCTGTGAGCCTCACGCCGAGGACATCAATGGGCTTACTGAGTGTATCACAGACTACATAACTTTCTGCACCGACTCCATTGTTCCAGCTCAGACTGTTCATTGTTACCCAAATAACAAGCCGTGGGTGACTAAGGACATCAAAGCCCTCCTCAACAACAAGAAGAGGGCTTTCAGAGGGGGCAACAAAGAGGAGGTGAGGAAGATTCAGGTGTTACTAAAGGACAAGATCAGAGAGGCTAAGGACAATTACAGGAGGAAGCTGGAGTGGAAACTCCAGCAGAACAGCATGAGAGAGGTGTGGAGGGGCATGAAGACCATCACTGGATTCAGGCCAACCAACAGCAGGGGAGCTGAGGGAGGTGAGAACAGAGCCGACGAGTTGAATCTGTTTTTCAATAGATTCGACACCACAGTGTCTGCTCCCACCCCCACAACCTCACCTGTAGTCAGCCTGGAATCCAGAGCCACACCACTGTGCCAGCCTCTCTCTTCACATGTTGCCTCCTGTGAGATTCCTGACACCCCTCCCCCACCCATCACCTTCACTCAATACCAGGTTGAGATGCAAATGAGGAGACTTCACTCAGGCAAGTCTGCTGGACCAGACGGAGTGAGTCCCCTTGTCCTCAAGACCTGTGCCCCCCAGCTGTGTGGAGTCTTTCATAAACTGTTTATGCTGAGTCTGAGTCTGCAGAGGGTCCCAGTGATGTGGAAGACATCATGCCTCGTCCCTGTACCAAAGACGCCACGTCCCAGTGGCCCCCAGGATTACAGGCCTGTGGCACTGACCTCCCACATCATGAAGACCCTGGAAAGGCTCATCCTGGACCAGCTGCGACCCATAGTAAGACCACACCTGGATCCCCTTCAGTTCGCTTATCAGCCTCGTCTCGGAACAGAGGACGCCATCATCTACCTGCTCAATCGTGTCTACACCCATCTGGACCAGCCGGCGAGCACTGTGAGGGTCATGTTTTTTGACTTTTCCAGTGCTTTCAACACCATCAGGCCGACCCTCCTGGGTGATAAGTTAGCAGCGATGCAGGTGGATGCTTCTCTGGTGTCCTGGATTGTTGATTACCTGACAGGAAGACCACAATATGTACGTCTCCCACAGTGTGTGTCTGACAAGGTGATCAGCAACACAGGGGCACACAAGTATGCAATGTCTTCTGATGATACTGCCAAAGGGAAGCATGTATAATGTAAACAGAATTGGTCCTAGCCCTGAACCCTGTGGAACTCCATAATTAACCTCAGTGTGTGAAGAAGACTCTCCTTTTGCGTGAACAAATTTGAGTCTATTAGATAGATATAGTTAATAATACAAAGAATACAAAGAAAACGAGGAAAACCCCAACAACCATATGACCCACTATTAGCACGCGCTTTAGCAAAAGTAGGAAGGAAAAACTCCCTTTTAAGAGAAAGAAACCTCCAGCAGAACCAGGCTCAGGGAGGGGCGGGGCCATCTCCTTTCACTCGGTTGAGGAGTGAAAGGAAGACGAAGACAATGAAAGCATGTGACAAAAACTTGACTGTCACATTACAGTATAGTGACAGTCAAGTGACTGTGTGACTGTGACAGCCTGTTAGAGCTGTGTTTTGCACTGTTGTTACATTTTGAGTACATTACGCTATGAAAGTTTCTATTGTTGTACCTCCCATAGTCCAAAAGCACCCATCTCCCTGCTTCTCACCAGCAAACATAGACTTACACAACTTTCAAGGCTTAACTGGTAGTTCAGGAGTCATAATAATGTTTAACAGTCTTTCTTTGTTTATATGTGGTTGTGTCTATATTTGTGTTGGTGTGCAGTTGGGGTACCCAGGGCGACTTCACCACCACTCAGCCACTGCCTGCTGTGAAGGTGAAGCTGTATACTGAGAGCACAGGAGTGTTAGCTCTGGAAGATAAGGAGCTGGGGAGGGTAAGAAATCATTCTGCTTCATTTTGGTCACTTTGCCTTTGTATAACTTGTATACAACATATACATTAATGGTGGGAACACTCCCAGGTTGTTCTCCACCCGACTCCCAACAGTCCTAAGCAGTCTGAACTCCATAAGATGACAGTGTGTAAAGGCTGCTCAGACAGTGACCTCAAGATCAAACTGGCCATTCGCATGGACAAACCACAGAACATGAAGCATTGTGGGTAAGTTACTGTGAGATTAAACATTCTTGTGGCAATATAAAGCTACTTGAGTTATCATGGTTCAGTGTAAAACTGTAGCTGCTTTAAAATAGTTACTGTTTTAGTTTGTACATCAGAATAATTTCAGCAGACCGGTTCTGGAAAAGCTATTAAGGAGAAATGTGATCTCTCCTTTTAGTCTCTATCAGTATTTTGGATAAAGTGTAAGTTTTTCAGGGAGTTTTTCAGTTTTTAGAGCAATAAAGTACAAAAGAATGAGTATATAGAAATATAAAATACATGGGCTAAGTGGGTTCTGAGACAGGATGCTTCCAATTTTGACAATATTGCGCCTATAAAGAAAGCAGTCAAGATTTGTTTAATGTACAAGTTAAAGGCAAAGTCCTTGTTAAAATGACTCCAATTTCCTTACAATAGTACTGGAGGCAAAGATAGAGTACAGCAAGCTTTTAGTTATTAAGAGATGTACTCGCCACTTCTGACTACAAATCACAGGAAACATTGTTTATTGGAGTATTTTTTCTCAGTTAGTCATGAGTTACTTCACACAAGGTGGGATTTTTTTTAGCAAATCCTATATTTCCCACCTTGAGATGCGTTGTCAGGTGTTTACCGCAGCCACCTTTAGTGTCTGCTCTTCTATTATATCTTTCTTGTTCAATTTAAGATCTACTGTGATTTCCATAGGCAAAATTACAACATTTTTTCTTAGTGTTCAAATACTGATGAAGATGAGTGTATTAAGAGCTTATTGAATGAGAGGCTTTGCTAAACATCAAATTACCCAAAGGTATTTAAATAGAAAACGTAAATAGAAGAAGTTCTAAGTTTAAAAACTTGGGAAACAGAAATGTATTGTTAATTAATTTATTGTTAATTTTATATTTTTAAAACGTGCCGGAGGTAAGCATTTGGATCTGTTACGTCACATGCTGAAGTGTAACTTCCCTAATATTGATGGTTATTTCATTATTTCTAAGTCTTTACAACCCAATTTTATGATTATTTTTTAAATAACCAACATGTGAATACATAGATAACTGTATATCTGATCTTAATCAGGTGGTAAAATGTTAATTCTAAATAACCCTTGTAGAGTTAATTTAGAGTGTGATACACTTAATATTTGGGTGTGTAATTGATGAGCCACTAGGGTGCTTTGTCCAAAAGATAATCTTTTGCTTCCCTCTTGTGGTTACTGGTTATTGCTACCACTGAATGTGACTATGTGCAGATCCACACAGGACCTGAAATATCACACTCTATTATGACCCCCATTAGAAATAAAAACTTTCAGGCTGAAATTACTTGAATGTGCTATGAGCCCAAACTAGTTAGCCTTAAACCATTTAAGTTTTTGTACAACGTGAATTTGTATCAACGCAGAAACCGATGAAGTAGAAAAACTAAGTTTACTTTACTCAAAATCATTAATTCACATAAATTATTTATTTCCTGGAGTCTAATTTTTAAAAAATAGCTAAAACTTAAAGACAATTATTTCTCGCTACTTAAATTTATTTATCTATTACTACTGTTGTATCTTGTACTCTAATTATAGTATTTTAGTTGCAGTTACTGTATTAAAACCGCTCATTCAAATTCTGCCTTTTAGTTTTGTTTAATCTTTCATATACTTTTAATTAAAGAAAAAAATATTTCAATTTGTTATAAAAAGTGTATTAGTAAAAAAAAAAAAAAAAAGGCAATGAAAACAAGTTCACTCAAAAAGAAAAAATGAAACGTTGACTTTAATTAAAATTATTTTGTCAACAGGTTCCACGAAATTGTATTGTGTTAGTTTAAAGCAAAAATCTTTAGGTAATTTAATTTTAAAAAACTACTTAGGATTAACAAGAGATATATAAGACTGCCTAAATCAAGTTATGTTGTATCAACATAAATTATATATTTTCAGGTTAGATAGTTTAGATTAGTTTTTTTAAACACATCTCTCTTATTTGTAGCAGTAAAATGTTTAAGTTAGATTAATTCAAATATTATATTTTCAGCTACCTTGTGCTTTACTAATTAGTTTTACATAAATCTATTTTGTCAACAGGATCCACACAAATGAATTAAGTACATCCAACTTATTTTTTTAAAATTTCCTTTATTGCCAACATATCCTGAAGGTCAACCTTCAGGACAACGTTCCCTCTAAGCTGCGCGCGTGCGCAATTGCGCACTGCTGGCACGTCTCTGCGCACAGAAAATCTGCGTTGCACACAAAAAAAAAATCTAACCTGAATTGAAATTAAAATAAATACGTTAACAATTCTGTTTTGCAGTGTCAGTCAGTGACTGGCTGCTCCTGTATGTGTTTAGAACGATGCCACCTTATCCCATAGTCCAGCCAATCACGCGATTCACATTCGTATATCAACGTGGTTGACAGCCTATGACAGCGTCCTTATGTGCCGACACCGGTGTTTTAGCGAGCAAAGCGTCTGATGAGGAGTTAAGCCACGTTAATGACAACGTGTACAACCATTGGAGATGTGAGCAGGACAGACGGAACAACTGTGAGGACTTTATACCAGTTTTTAAATTGTGTTGATCGGCCACGTAAAACCAGAGTTATGATAAAATATCTGCAATGTTTGGTTTTCTTCCTGAATACTGTCGTTGTTCATATTTACTGCGGGAAGAAACGGTAAAAATGGCATTTTATAAGGAAAACGCTCAAAAGCCTGTGAGCAAAAACAGCCCCCCTCCCTCAGCCTTTCCTATTGGTGGAAAAATGTACCATGTCGACCAATCAAAAAATGATATGGCAACATGGCATTTAGTCGTTTAGGAAGGGGGAAGTTTTAGGAGTGACGGCGTGTTTGAGATGTGAGAGATTTGAGACGTTTAGCGTGTTTGGAGTCTAAAGTTAGTGTGTTGTCTTGTGTAGTTAGTGTGTAGTTAGTGTGTAGTGTAGTCAATAGTTTTGTTGTGTGTCAGAACAATGAGGCACCTGCTGAGGTGTTACAGCAGTGATACATCTGCTGCTGTCAGGCCTGCAGGTATCAGGCTGTTGTTCTCCTTCATCTCATAGTGGACAGAAATTATTCTTTGAAGCAGCTCAAATAATTTGATGCAGAGCAGCTGATTGTTCTGTAAATAGTTTGAAATGTTTGTTTAAAAACACTTTGGCTGCTTGTTCAGGTAAACAGCTGCAAAAAACTTTGTTTGCATAACTCAGTTACTTTTTTGAAGAAGTAACTATATAATTAATTGCCCAACATTGGTCATTATAGTATTTTGCAGACAGAGAGTTACAGACTCTCTCCCAGACCACAGACTCATAATACAAGTCAGAGCTTTATTAAAAAAGAAAGAAAGAAAGTTGTGTTTTTAAAATTGGAGTTCAAGTTATTTTTACTTCCATGTTAGTGTTAGTTAGTGTGTTAACATACTACACAGGTCATGAAACAGATTTTTTTACATTTTCATTGTAAGTGGGCTAAAGCAGTTAATTAAAAGTAGTCTAACATAAATGTAAATGCTGTAATTTGATTATTTTAATAAACCATGTAAATTGGATGGATTAGATGCTGGCGTGACCACAGTGCACACGCCTGATGTCACTCACAGTGGTCCAAGGGACGCTCAGGGAGTTTGTGTGTTCGCTCAGACACATGAAACATTAGAGGGAACATTGCTTCAGGATCAATAAAGTTTTATTGAACTGAATTGACATTCAGTGAGCATTTGTGTAAACCAAGTCCAAAACAAAACACAACGGCTCATTAGTGTGTGAATGGGTGGATGACTGGATATATAAAGCACTTTGGGGTCCTTAGGGACTAATAAAGCGCTATATAAATACAGGTCACTTACCATTATGGTTAGTAACTAACACTATGTAGACAGATGCAACATCAAGACTTTCAATTAAATGTCTAATGTCTGTAGAAGAAAAAACATTGAAGACCAGATAACACATTGATAAGATGACACCTGAGTTATGCACATGTGATGCTAGTAAGGTCTGTGGAGTGCTTTTTTTTTAAGTGTCTAAAATGGATAGCAACGTTGCTATTTGCAATGATTGCTTAGGGTCAGTCCAGTAACACAACGCCAATGAAGTGCTTTCCTTTAACAGTGAAAAGTGAAGCGTCCACCTCAACCGCCACAATTAAAAAAAAAATAAAATGTAATAATAACAATAAAAAATAATGCACTGATATTAGCAATCAAACAAAATTATATTACCATCCCAAATAAAACTTTAATAAAACATGCCAACATTATGGTCTAACAATAAAACAGGTTGTCAGCTTTCAGTTTTTTGCAGCAGCACAACGGTAACCATTTAACACTTGCCACTGTCAACAGTTCTTTTACCAGTGTATGGGCAAAAACTTGAATTGCAAACATTTTAACATGGAAACAATTGTTTGTCTTTAATAGTCCGCAAAATATACATTGCATTCGTAACTTACCCTTATTTTTAGCATGTATTGCAATTACCTTTACAATGCACACAATTAAGAGGGGACGGCAGTAAAAACTCCGGACCTGTGACATCATCAAGTACGCTGGTGTTCCAATTGTACAAATCGTAAAACAAAGTCTGTACTCCCGTGCGTTCGGGAGTACAGACTCGCATACTTGAGAATTGAGAAAGGGCCTTAGTTTTTCTAATTTAAAACAAGTTTATCAGCGTTTTTGCATAAAAAGTACTGGTAACTTATTTAAATCGAGTTCTAATAACAAATTGATAAAAACTGAGCTCAGCCTATTTAATATTTTTAATTAAACACAATATTACATTTTACAGTGTAGAAGCAATTATCACCAGGTCTGTCGACCTCCTTTGTCTGTCCACTCATGTGCCGTGAATAATTTTATTTAAAAATTTGAGTGTGTGATTTAACAAACTCTAATTTATAACTATGTTGAAACATGCTTTATTTACAGACCATTTTTATATAATACAGATTACTGACAGCGCATAACAATGTTGTCACAGTGGCTTTCACCCTCGACTTTTTAGATTTTAAATGTCACTTCTTGCTATCCTATCCTATTCGATAATTGAGACTCTTGGATTACAGTAGAGGAATCCCAAGAAAGCAAATGAAAAAAACAACCCCTTGAAAAAATAACCCCATGAACGCCTGTAGCTAATCCCTTAATAAAATAAACAAAAACAATAAACAATAAAAATGTTTCTTACACATTCCACAAAAATAAGCATGTTAACATATAAGCAGTTAATAGTTGTTGACAATAGCCTGAGATAAACAGGCACACTAAATCTCATCCCTTGTAATATTATGTTTCACCTTAAGCCCAGGTTTGCTCTGTGAGGGGCTTACTTCATCTGTTACCAAAAATCTCGAACACAGTGTATTAGGGATGGGTACCGGTATCGGATAAAACCTAAACGATACCCATCCCTACAGTGTATAACTATACACACCAACTGTCCAGTGGTCTCACGGTTCCCGTGTTAGGATGGCAAGGTTTGGCAGGATGAAAGCAGACATATCTAACTTGTCCAGGATCCAGTAAAACTAATGTAGCACAAGCATACGCAAACTATATAACATGTCTCGTAAGACAAACGCAAAATATAACCATGCTCAACATGTAGATACTACACAACATAGTCAAAAAAAAAAGTGGTCTTACCTCTCAAAGAAACAGCAGCTTGGCGCCATGGTTGACGGTTGAATGAGGCAAGCTTGATGTGACACGAAGAACTCAAACATATATATGTTAATGGGCTGGTTAAATTTTATTTATAACTTTTTCTTCAAAAACAGTTGTAAATAATGCTGGGCTTACACTGTGCGATTTTTTCAGTCGCGCGATTCAGCTCCTGCTCAAACTGTACGATTGACTCGCAGGGGTTAGAAGTTCATAGGTCACGATGCAGGGTCTCACACTATACCGCCCGATGCTCTGATGCGACCTGAGTGCTCACACTGTGCGTCCATAACATTAAGGTTATAACAGAAATTCTGTCGCTCGCTCTCCCTCTCTGTCTTTCACTCACACAGACACACCGCCACCACCAACTTTGCTAAATTGCTAATGAAAAACATGATCAGCTGTGATTGAGCAGCAGTGTAAATCCAACTATTTTCACGGTTGTTGTGGTCGTGATAATTTTGTGAGGCCACATCGAAAAGGCTCGGATGAGCTTTCCAAAGTTCTACAAGTTGTGCCTCCGTCGCTTGTGTCCAGATCACACGCTGCACTGCTGTGCTGCTCCGTCTTTTTCACTGACATTTGTGTTTGCGCGTGCGCAGTGTGACAAACTGCGGTGACACCCTCACGACGGTCGCGAGGATTTGAAATCCTCCCGACCAAGCGATTGATGATCGGGAGCTGGTCGTGAGGTGTTAATCGCGTCTCGTTACCCCACGTATACTACACAATGCACGACGCACGATGAAGGCCAAAACCGGGCCGATCGCCAAAATGGTCGCACGACTCAAAAATCGGCTCAAAATGGGCCAAAAATCGCACAGTGTGAGCCCAGCATAAGACATTCCAGGTTGCAACTAAATAGGCAGGACTGATCACAGCAATTAGTCCCAGCTGCTCTGCCAGCCTTCTGGCATTGCCCACTGAACCCACTGCTCCTCTGCAGACCACACCCCCACCAAACTGTATATAGTGCTTTAAGTTCTCTGGTAGAATACATGGATTTGTCTGCTTTTCTGAGTAGTAAAGTGCTCTGTAAGAACCAGTCAGTTCATCATTTACTATATTTCTCAATAGTACAACTAAATATAGTAAGTAAGACAAAAACAAAACTTTCCTGCAGCAGACTGGTGACTGGGTTTGAATGAATAAGCTCTGCTGGGAAAGATTCAATAGAATGCCATATACAGGTCCCCAACCCTTTTTGTGCCACAGATCGGTTTAATGTTAGACAATATTTTCACGGACCAGCCTTTAAGGTGTTACAGATAAATGCAACAAAATAAAATGATACGACCAAGACAAAAACTGTCGTATTTTGTAAATATAATAATAAACGTGAATTCACTATGTAATTGTGTACCTTTAATAGCAGCGTGCTCCTGAAATGCGCCAACAACACTGAGAGTAACATCCTCCTCTCTGCCCCTTAATGCTCTCTGGTCACTATGGTAATAAATAAGACGCACAACTACAACACGGGAAAGACCCAGGGAAACCGAGTTGACGATAAAACCCCTGAAAACCATAAATTTCACACCCGGGCCTTAACTCTCGCAGCCCGGTACCAAACGACTCACAGACTGGTACTGGTCCATAGCCCAGGGGTTGGGGACAGCTGATAAACAGGACAGTTGCCCACCCTTTAAAATACAGAATGTAAAGTATAAATATCTGGGGCAAGCACAGAACCAGCCAAGATCAGGCCAGTCTGTCTGGATATTTATTTGCATCCTGATGTGGAAACGTGTCATGAATGCTTTGAGTAAAATCATGATTATTTTGAGCATTTTGGGGGGCTGATGTGTATGCCATTTTATGTGAGTTCTTAACTCCTTGAATCTCTGCAATGCAGGTAGTGATAGCAACATTAGCACAACAATCAGGCACAATCGCCACTTTTATGGGAAATACAGCAGGTTCAAAAGTACCAGATTTCCACTAACATCAGTTCTTACGTGATGCAAAATAAAAAGCACTCGATTAACATTTTTTATGTAATTGATGAAAATGAGGAATATTCATTAAATCTTAAAGGTTTAGAGGGTTAAAGAAGGGATAACAACAATATGGTGACTACAAATGCATGAGGTTGTCTGTTAAAAACAATCTGTGCCTCTGTGGAGAAGGTTGTCTTTCCCTTATACTGTGGAGAAATCTGCCACTAACCCTTGGTTAAAGCATTATGAACATATGAGCAGTGCCTAACCGGTCCAAGAGCTTGTCAACCCAGGCCACGGAATAAGCATCAAACCTCGTTCAGCTGGTGGTACTCCACGCAGAACCGTATAGACCCATCTTTCTTCACCACACAAGGTGATATACCTCTATGGCTCCTCACCTGTGTGATGGCACCATGTTGTGGTCAATGTCCCCCACTTGCCAAAGGGTAACTTTGAGCTAGAAGAAGTGAGCGATACAAGCGCTTTATCTCCCAGTGAAAATTGTCCGAGCCGAGTCTCTCTTGTACAGGCACTGCTGCTGTTTCTGGGCCTGGAAAGGCAGCATGGTAACAGGCACAAAGGTGCTCTTGGAATTGCTAGTTGGTTCATGGCCTGACACTCTGGGCATTACACACTATTGGCACACATCCCCCTGGATGCCCAGCTAATAGAATTGGGCCATTATTCACTCCAGAGTTTTGTCATATCCCTGCCATGGGGTTAAAGGAATCCACCTGGAAAATCATTTGCTGGTGGCTTTTTGGCACCAACAACTGGGTCTTTTCCTTTTCTGTGTGACTTTTACGACTCACTTAATAGAGTCTGTCTCTAATCAACACAAAATGCAGGTATGTCAGTGCTACATCAGGGTCTACTGTTCAACTGTTGATTGTTGAACTATCGATCGCCTGTTCAAAGCACTGAGTGTTGTCCCAAGACTGCCCTAGAGCGAAATCTTCACTGGAGTAAATCACTGGACTTCCCGAGAAGCCCCCGATGTCTCCTCCTCCCCAGAGTCAGAGTTGGACAACCACTGAGTGCAGCACAAACACTACAAGTCTCTATTGATCGTGAACGCAATCTTATATCATTTCAAGTGGCACTATGGGATATTTGTGTATGTCCAGCAGCCGAGCCTGCCTCTCTTGGCTGCCACGTCACTCAGCTTCCAAGCGCAGGCTAAACAACCAGGTCCTCCAACACTGTTGTCTGGCGTTTGGACTGGCCCTGTACCAAGCTGAGCTGATCTTGGTACACTGCTGCCTTCTCCTGGTGCATGGCAGCTTGCTCTACCAGCATCTTTGCCAGTACCTCCACTGGCTGTACTGGTTTTTTGGCACCACTGTAACAACAAGGACCTGGGACGTACATAATATTACGATAACAGTGATAATTTATTTCAATTTCTTTTCTATTGACTGCTTGTGGAGATTTCCAGCTGCCGGGTTTCCTGCTCAGCTCTCTTCTGCAGTTCCAGTAACCTCCTATTTACCAGCTGGGCCCACGTCCTCATTTTAGGTTTGACAGCGTTTTAGTAGGTAAAGATGATGCTTGGACATGAATTGAGCTGCGGTTTGGGGAAGGCCTCGAAGGGGACTGGCGACGGCTCCCGGGCCTGGCAGATCCCCGTGTACTAATTAGGAGTGAAGAAGTTAAAGAATTGAGAACAAGGAGGGAGGGAGGGAGGGAGGGTGGGGCACGTAAACATAGATAAATCTTTATTTTTTGCACCAGGTTTCCTCCGTAAAGGTTTCCAAATATTTATGAAGCCCATCCTGTTTTCTAAACACCACCTAGCCCACACAGCCTACAGCAGTCTAGCTGGCTATTGCAACAACAGGTTTGTTTGCAGTAGTTTTGTGTTGGGTTAATTAATTATCATTAACTGAGGATTTTACAATGTGAAATAAGTCGCTTTATGAATGATTATAATTTATCAAGCTTAAAATATCAGCTAGCAGTATAGTAGTGGATTGCAATTGTTGGGTCTGTCTAGCACAGGCCCACCGCTGGAACGAGACAGTTTAACTACACAGCAAAAGCATTGAACACCAAGTAGGCAAAGTTCTTCGTGTTACTCATGCATGAGGGAGACCTGCCTGCAGCCAAGTGTCGTTCCACCCACTTGACCTCCGTCAGACTCTCAGCCAGGTTCCCCATAGCACTCCTTTTATTGTGGTGACAAGCAGTGTTGGTCAAGTTACTTGAAAAAAGTAATCAGTAACTAATTACTGATTACTTCCCCAAAAAAGTAATCCCGTTACTTTACTGATTACTTATTTTCAAAAGTAATTAATTACTTAGTTACTTAGTTACTTTTTAAAACACGATTTACAACCTGAAGAGGTAATAAAGCGATAGATCTTTCAGCCTAATTCTACTTTTTCTACATAATCCATCATATAAAATGTAATCAAATGGAAAAGTCTCTTTTTAAAACTTGTTTTATTAGTTTTAATCTTTTAACTTTATGCATCAAGCAAAAATGTAATTATATGCAACATTCTCTGACTTGAAGAAATTAGTTTAACATTTAAAGCTATTTTCTGCACATTCCAGCACATAAAATAAAATATTTTTTGTGTTTACACTCACTCTTTCAAATAGATGCAAGTAAAACACAGCAGAAAATAAATAAAGTCAAAGACTAGCGGTCCTGTTGCTCTATTTTCACCTGTAAAGCAGCACTGCGTCAGGCGGAGGTTTACCCTGGTGCAGGTGTGCCGCGGTCAGTGGAAGGATCCGCGAGTTTCTCTGTGAGTTTCCCATTACGTCGTAGCTACTCGGTGCTTGTTGGAAGTTTAGGGGTTTTTTCGCTGTAAAAAGAAGTTTTCTTCCCACGCACAGCGGACACTAATGTTTTTGTCACTTTTTATGGAATCAAACTCAAAGTAAGGTCAGTACTTCCACGCTTTAAACGCTGCACGCTCATACTCTCTCCTGCACTCGATATGTGATCCATTGTTGATCTGGACACAGCTGTTGTCACTAACGGCGCACTCGCTTACATCACTGTCGTGAGACATTCTCGCAAAAAATCACGGTTTTAGTTCCTACGGGAAAGTAACGGTAATCTAATTACCGTTTTTGCAATAGTAATCCCTTACTTTACTTGTTACTTGAAAAAAGTAATCAGATTACAGTAACGCGTTACTGCCCATCTCTGGTTACATGAATATACATAGGTTCATTAACATATAACATCTTACATAGGTATACATGTGAACAAAGAATACCTTGTCTGTGTGTGTGTTTGTGTGTGTGTGTGTGTGGGGGGGGGGGGGGGGAGGGGGGGTTCAGAGTGTGACCCCATAAATGACTTCCGTAAACCTGCTGGTCTAGAAGTCCAGCAGTTCATCTAAACAAAAGGCACTTAACCCAAAAAAGATATAGATACGTTTATCCTACCATAAAACAATAAGAGAAGGTACGACCTCTCCCATGCTCCCAGAATGTGGGTGTTAATGCCAGAATGCTCTGGAATGCACACAAAGTCTTTGCAGACAACTAAGGATCACACATCCTATCACTACACAATCGATTATACACCTCTAAGCATATATGGTTAAATATTTCTAAGCATAAATGACAATAAACAATACAACTCTAACAGCAATAGAAAGAACATTAAAAAGATGAAGTGATAAAATACTTTATCAGAACACCAACAGCAAGTTGCAACAGGTGTGTCACCACGAGAAGTTGTAGCTGATCAGTGTTTACCTGGAAGGATGATGTAGTGCTCAGCACTGTTCCTTCACAGCATGAAGCTTCCTGCTTTAATTATTTGCTGGAGCCTTTCTGATTTGAGTTCACATGTTAGCCCTGTGCCTCCACGTGTTCCCTCCATCGTCCTTTAAATGACATACATGTTAGATTGAATGGTCTTTCTAAACTGGCAATGGATGTGAGGAAAAGGGTCCACATGGATGAGTTATAGCAAAAAAAAAAAAACAAGTGAGTGAATATTAAGGTAGTCCTTTACCAGTGACACACTGCTTTCAGTACAACCCCCCACCCCAAATAACCCCTGAAAAATGAGCTGATTGGAACTTAAAAAACAAACAAAAAATAAAGCAGCTTTGATCCACTTAGAACCAGAATCGAGATCGTCTTTATTGTCACCAAAATTGGGTATAAGCAGTAAAAGCATTACGTTTTAGAGTGAGTCTTTTGCAAATGACCAAAGATCTCTGAGGGTGTCATGGCTGGGGCAGCAGTCGTGTGTGGAAGTGAAGGAGGACCCAAGTTGCAGACAGCGGGGGTGGTGATGTGAGTTCATTTACAGTGCACAATAAATAACAAAGGCGAGGGCAGAACTGAACATGAACCTAAACAGAGGAAAACTAATAATAAACAAAACCCAAAGCCATAACACACAAAGTTACACATAAGTAGTGATGGTCCGCTTGAAGCTGATGCTCCGGTGCATGTGTCAAAAAAATCAACACACTGCTTCAGAAGCACTGTGTCGAAGCTTGATTTGTTCGGCCAGAGTCATTTAGAGCCTAACTGCTTCGGTGTCTGATTCAATGGTTTATAAGGAAGCGAATCATTCGCGGGATTTGTGGAGTGTTTTGATGGTGACAGATAGCGAACCACTGATCATTAGTGATGGGCAGATGAAGCTTCATGAAGCACTGAAGCTTTTCATCCAATTGGTTCACCCCAGCGCAAAGCTTCTTGAAGCTTCATTTGCTCTAGTAGGACACCTACTGGACGTAAAAATATTAGTTGGCATGAATTTAAAGAATGTGGTCTTTTGCACACAGCCTGTAAATGTCAACAACAAAAGGAGTGTGTAAAACATGTATATTGTAGTGATGCAGTATACTGTGTATATTTATACTGGCAGTATGGAAAATGATCATTTGGAAATGCTTAAAATGGAAACGATCATTTACTGTGAGGTGAGGTGTGGTTGGGGTGTGGACAGTGGTTGTGCTTTTGTAACGTTGAGGTGTGGACAGCTACACACTGAGGCTTTGAGCCTCAGTCCTGCCTGTTCACATTTTATTCTGTAAAAACTAAATGTTCACTGCTTTTACGACCTTTTTAGTGGGGAGAACATAGCTAGGATTTAATGATTTAACAAATCTTTTGAATCCTTTGTCCTCCACAATGCTAAATGGCTGGGAGTCCTCAATCACCATGCTAACCAGGTCTTCATCTATTGGAGATTGTTCTCCTGAGGAAAGACAATAAAGACAAAGCACAAATATAAATATCACACACGTCACTTATTACAGCTGTATAATATTGTTATATCATTTAGTAACATTACTGCATGCTATATTATCATGGCATTTGATGGCTCACCTGGTCTTGCTCCACAATCGGTGTTCCCCCTATTCACATGCAAAGCTCTGTAGTGCCTAAGCATGGATGAGGTGTTGTTGTTATATCCCAGCTCCCTGGCACATAGCAAACACTTCACCTTGTACACAAGTAACGACAGCTTAACATAAATTGTATTGCACCATCAGTATTATGAAAATACATCTTCTGTAGAAATTTACATACCTTGTTGGGAGGAATAAAATCAAAATGTTCCCACACAGGGGAGGACATCCTCCTCTTCTTAGCTGGCTCCATTCTCTCCTGACTTTCTCTCCTCACTCTCATAAACCTCCAAACTGTCTCCAAACTCTCACTAACCGCAACTCTCCATCAAACACCCACATTTTAAATGAAGTCTGAGGGGTTTATATCGCTGTCATAGCTCGCGGCAAAGTTCGAACCACTTCATGAACCAGTGACGTGGTACAGCCGGGCAGCGAGGCTTCGGACGTCATCATTTTCAGCTCCTCCCATAAATGAAGCAAGCCTCGATACGCGCATCGTGGAAACGCCCCTCAATTACTCGACACAAGCTTCGAAGCCTCGATACAGAACGTCACATCACTACCTCCTTATGTTTTCCCCTATGTGTAGTGATGGCCAAATGAAGCTTTCTGAAGCATTGAAGCTTGTATTGAAAAACGGTTCATTACTCGAAGCTTTTCAACACAGTCCTCTCTGGTGACATCTGGTGGCCAAAACCATTAAGAGCAGCTTGAATCCACAAAATAACACCAACCGCTTCATTAAAATTGCCCACGCTAGTGGGATTCTGTCTGATATTGGGCCGCCGTTGTGTTGCTTTGAACGTGTATTTTTTGGTGGCTAAAAAATGTGGTTTATTTGTTTAATAAATAATTTTGACCAGTAAACATGTTCAAACATGCACCATGGTGTGGTCTTTCTTTGCTTGTGACTTCTTGATGTTGGTAAATACAATAATTGAAAAATACCACGTTACATATAATATACATATGATAATGTACAACACATTATGGAGTATGCTTCTGCTGTGAGGTCCTGCCTCCATGCACTTGTGCAATTAACAGGGTTTTAATAGTTTTGCAATTTTCGGAAACGCCCCCTCAATTACTCGACACAAGCTTCGAAGCCTCGATACAGAACGTCACATCACTACTGATCATTCCACTGAGAGATTTGGAGAAAACTAGAAGTGAAAAAACATTTTCGTTAACGGAAATAAAAATAAAAACAAAAAAAGGAAAACTAACTAAAACTGTAATGAGTGTTCACAAATCTAACTAAAATTAACTGAATTTATAGCAAAAATGGGCAGCACGGTGGCACGGTGGTTAGCACTGTTGCCACACAGCAAGAAGGTCCTGAGTTCAATTCCACCATCAGGCCGGTCTTTCTGTGTGGAGTTTGCATGTTCTCCCCGTGTTTGCGTGGGTTCTCTGCGGGTACTCCGGCTTCCTCCCACCGTCCAAAGACATGCAACTTGTGGGGATAGGTTAATTGGATAATCCAAATTGTCACTAAATGTGAGTGTGAATGGTTGTCTGTCCTTATGTGTTAGCCCTGCGACAGACTGGCGACCTGTCCAGGGTGTACCCTGCCTCTCGCCCTATGACAGCTGGGATAGGCTCCAGCGCCCCCCGCAACCCTGAAAAGGATAAGCGGAAGTGAATGGATGGATATAGCAAAAATGTGTTTAGTTTTCATTGATGTGTGTGTGTCATACAATAGTTGAGGGTGAAAATGAAGTTTAGTTTCCAGATTTTTTCTTGCTGTGTCTCATTATGCCAGCAGGTGGCAGCACGTTAGTCGAGTCGTCTGTGTTGCTGCTCCGCCCACGCGCAGAATCATGTCAGGAAAGGTCGGGAGAAAGCGCCAGAGTCCAATTTGGGATTACTTTGAATATGACTGTGTTTTGGATAAAGCAAGTGTCTTGTAGTGGAAAGAAACAAATTATGAGGGACATTTCTAAGGGAAAAAATCCCACAAACCTTAAAGTGCACTTGAAAAGCTCACACAAGAAGGCTAACCTAGCTTACCTTGAGAAGGGAGCACACTCAACCCTCATCCCCAGAAACAGAAGCTAACCCCAGGCAAGGCAGCGTGATGCATCCCGAGACACCAGGACGGGGACATCTACACAACTGTGTGAGTCAATTGCCTTCAAAAAGTTTATCAATTGACTCCTAAAATGGCGGCGCGTTAGCTAGACGCACACTTCCCTCCTCCGTGAATCTTTGCCAAGACACCTAACGTAATATCAACTTTTGAAGTTAAACTCTAACGGTATCCGCGCTTAGGACTCTTTTATGTCGTCTGCACCAGGTAAATCGGGCAGGGGTCGTGGTAAACCCTCACAACCTAAAATTGATTTCGGACCAACTAAACAAAGTGGAAAAGCTAAAGCTAGCGCCATGTCGGAAGAGTCAATTAGCGCTGAAGAGGAAGGACCAAGTCACGCTCCGATTCTTGAAGCTATCAAAGACTTGAAAACCGACTTCTCCAACAGGTTTGACGGAATAATGGCTGCAATTGAGGGAGTGAGAAACGAGGTCGGAGAGTGTAAGGAGCGTATTGTAAATGTCGAGACACGCATTTCCGACACTGAGGACACGGTCGATAGCCTTCAGAGAAAAGTCCAGAGTCTCGAAAAGAAAACCAGAGATATGGAGGACAAAGTAATGGACTTGGAAACAAGGGCCAGGAGGGCTAACCTGAGACTGGTGAATTTACCGGAGAAGGTGGAGGGAACGGATGCTTGCGCATTTCTGGAAACCTGGATCCCGGAGACGCTGGACATCCCTCTGCTGAAATCAAAGCCATTCCTGGAAAGGGCGCATCGAATCGGCCCGAGAAACGACCCAAACGGCCCCCCAAGAACACTGATCATGAAATTCCTGAGCGATAGGGATAAGGCAATGGTGCTGAAAGCGACCAAAATCAAAAAGCAAATACTCTACGAGGACAAACCGGTGTGTTTCTACCCGGACATGGCAGCCGGCCTACATAAGATGCAGAAAGAGTTCGACTCCGTGAGACGACAGCTCCGCAGCATGGGGATAAGACACGGGATGCTTCTCCCCGCCAGGCTCCTGGTGACCTACAAGGATAAAACACTGACTTTTGGCAAACCGGAGGACGCAGAGATTTTCGTTACGCGGATCCAAGCAGAGCGGGATGAATAGCGATACGGATAAAGTTGGTAAAATAATTGAACGTTTTGCTTGGCAGCTAATTCCTGGGGCTACTGTGAACTGATCATTGAAATATATTCACACTGAACATCTGTACATGCCTCCGTTAATTTGTACGGGGGTTAAAGACGCTGGTGATTACCTGCATTGTAAGTATTACCCCCCCCCCCCCCCTTTTTTTTCTTTTTTCTTTTTTTTTTTTTTTCTTTTTTTTGGGGGGGGGGGGGGATCGATTACTTTTTGTTTTCCAGGAGGACTCTCTGAGTTATAGTTACATTTAAATAGAGTTAAAGCACAGTAGACCCCTAACATTTAATTTATTTACATGAGTATATTTGGGATAGCAATAAATTCCTGGCAAAGCAATTATTATTTGTATGTAAAAGCTAACAATGGAGGGAGTGTTTAGGTTTAGGATAAGTCAATATCAATAATGTTGGATCATTCCTCAATAACTGTGGACTGGTCATTAGCATTACTGGAGTGTGTAGTAAGGAGAAGGGGAAACTGGCCCTTAGGTCAGAGGGGTTGTGTTCAATGGTTGATGCAGTTAGAAGCATCTGTGTTGTCTGCATTGTTTTGGTTGTCTAAAGGTACACTTCTATATACTAGCATGAGAAGATCATCTGAAAATTGCAGCTATGTCCAATGTTTTAGAAATTAAGATGACATCGTGGAACTGTAGAGGGCTGCAAAAACTTAAAAAAGTTAAACAAGTGATGAGAAGGTTAAAAGATATGCATTCCAAAATAATTTTTCTCCAAGAGACTCATCTTACTGGAAAAGAGGACTTAAAGATTAAGCGGAGATGGCAGGGAGAGGTATTTTCAGCACCATTTAACTCCCAAGCGAGAGGGGTTTTGACTCTAATACACAAGTCCGTCCCCTTTAATGTTTGTAAGGTGATTGCAGATAGGATGGGAAGGTATTTGATTGTTCAGGGTACTCTCTATACAGAACCTCTGATTTTAGTTAATATTTATGCCCCAAATAAGGACGAACCATCTTTTTTTAAAAACCTGTTCTGCACGCTGTCAGCACTCAGTGGTCAATATATTTTAGCGGGAGACTTCAATTGCACTCTGAACCCAAGTATAGATAAATCATCACATTTAGACAAATCTCATAGCCAGAGTAGGGAAACCATTCTTCAGTTTGCTAAGGAATTAAATCTTATGGATATATGGAGAGACAGGAATCCTGGTGTATCGACATATTCATGTTATTCTAGCACACATAAATCATACTCACGAATAGACTACTTTTTGATCTCAGCAAGTCTGTCCTATAAAGTGAACGGTTGTGATTATGGCAGTGTCCTTATCTCAGACCATGCCCCAGCCAGTCTGGTCTATTTGGATCCAGGGCTAGTACGAGATCCCCCAAAATGGAAATTTCAGCAAAAATGGATAAAGGACAAAGACCTACTGGCGTACCTTGACAAACAAATTACTGATTACTTTGAGCTCAATACTTCTGAAACATCTTCGTGTATTAGATGGGAAGCATTCAAAGCCTTCATTAGAGGCCAAATAATTAGCTTCACAAGCTCAAAATCTAAGAAGGCCAGACAAAAGCTGAAATTATTGGAATCAAAAATTAAAGCTACTGAGGATATGTACTTTAAGAACCCCTGTCCCAAGCTGCACCAAAGTTTGCTGTTATTAAGAACCCAATATAATGAAATCTCAGCTTCAAAAGCTACAGCTAACTTATTAAAACTTAAGCAGTCCGTTTTTGATCAAGGGGAGAAATCAGGTAAAATTCTGGCTTGGCGTATAAAACAATTCCAATTGGAAAGATCAATCACTGCACTTAAAAATGATAAAGGGGAAACGATCTCTGACCCTGCTGCAATAAGTGACTCTTTCAAGGCCTATTATGAAAGGTTATACAGTTCTGACTTAAACCCAGGTGACCCCAATTTTTTCTCTTTTCTTGACAATATGAATATCCCCAGAATAGAAGAAGAGGAATCCTTGAGACTGGGGGCTAAATTGACTCTGGACGAAATCTCAGAGGCAATAATGAGAATGAATTATGGAAAGGCTGCAGGGCCAGACGGTCTGCCAATTGATATCTATAAAAAGTTTGTATCCAAATTAAAGGCACCCCTTTTGGAAATGTTTTCTGAATCTGCTCAAAAGGGGATACTCCCACCCACTCTGAGAGGGGCCTTAATTACACTTCTTCCCAAACCTGGAAAATCGAATGATAAATGTGAAAACCTGCGGCCAATTAGCCTCTTAAACTCAGATTTAAAGATACTCTGTAAAATTCTAGCAAAGAGACTGGAGGGCCTTTTGCCAGACATCATCAAGGAAGATCAAAATGGGTTCATGGTTGGGCGTCAGGGATTCCACAATGTTCGACGAGTGTTAAATATTTTACACGAGCAAGGGGGGTCTCCAGATACAGCTTTCTTGGCACTAGATGCAGAGAAGGCTTTCGATAGGGTGGAATGGCTCTATTTGCTTGAGGTTCTTGGTCGCTTTGGTTTGGGAGTGGGATTCTGTAACTGGGTCAGGCTTCTATATAATAACCCATATGCAGAAATAATTACCAATAATGTTATCTCAAAACCAGTTGAGATTGGAAGAGGTTGTAGACAAGGTTGCCCCCTATCCCCCCTTTTATTTGTAATTGCAATTGAGCCACTTGCTATTGCTGTAAGAGAACACTGTGTGATCACGGGTATAGAGATCGGAGGGCTCGACCATCGAATAGCTCTTTATGCTGACGATGTGATCCTCTTTCTTAAAAATCTGGGAAAATATATTCCAGCCATTTTAGACCTAATTGGAAAATTTGGACATATTTCTGGTTATAAAATCAATAAATCAAAATCTTCTATAATGCTTTTGAACTCAGAAGAAAGGATGAATCCACCTAAATACACCTGCCATTTTAGAAATGTGAATCAGTTTACTTATCTAGGTATTCAGATTGTCCCGAAATTGGAAGAGGTGGTGAACCATAATTATAGTCCAATTATGACTGACATATCCAAATCAGTGGAGAGATGGTCGAGTCTCCAAATTTCACTTATTGGTAGAATAAATATACTAAAGATGAACGTGCTCCCTAAGCTTCTGTATCTGTTTCAGAATATCCCCTTGCCACCTCCCTCAGACTTTTTCCTTAAAATAAGAAAACTGTTTAATCAGTTTTTATGGAATAACAAACGTCCCAGACTTCGCTTATCACTTTTGTACTTGCCCTTTGATGCAGGAGGGCTGCAATGTCCTAACATGGTTTGGTATTACTGGGCAGCCCAGTTAAGAACTATAATGTTCTATTATGCTGCAGAAAAGCCCCCCGCATGGAGAACTATTGAGTCTCTCTCTCTTAGGCTTCCACTTCCTACATATGTATACTCTGATAAATATAATAAACTCAAAGACATTACGCTTAATCCTATAGTTAAAAACATGATTTATATCTTACATGTCACTCAAAGATATTTAAACGTAAAATCTCCCCTCTCTGTTTTTAGCCCGATTTGGGGCAACAATTATTTTGCCCCAGGTAGGGCGGATGGTGGTTTTAAAATGTGGGCAGACTCGGGGCTGGGACTGGTGAAGGATGCTTTCGGGGGTGATGGAAGACTTTTAAGTTTTGAACAACTAATCTCTAAATTTAATATTCCCCGAAAGCACTTTTTCAAATACCTACAGTTTAGGAGTTTTATCAGGTCTTATCATAATGATTTTACACATATTCCCCCGCTGTCCACATTAGAGAAAATCCTAACCAAAAACCCCAGTGGTAGAGGGATGATATCTGAATTATATAACTTGATGATGACATCCTCTCCTGATTCATCTGCTGCTAAGCTTGAAGCTTGGAGGTATGACTTACAGGAGGACTTGACAGTGGAACAATGGAGTAGAGCATGTAAGCTAGCCCAAACACAGACAGGGAACACACGTCTAAAATTGCTACAATTTAATTGGTTGATGAGAGTGTACATAACACCAGAAAAACTTAACAAATTTAATATGCAGATTCCTGATATCTGTAATAGATGTGAAGAAGATAAGGGCACATTGCTCCACTGTTTATGGTCATGTCCAAAAATAAAGGAGTTTTGGGAAGAGGTTGGAGCAATGATAAAGGAGATTTTGTCAATTAAACTTGTGATGGATCCCAAACTTTTCCTACTGGGATTATATCCTGTAGGGTGTAACATAGATCATTTTGAAAAAATCTTCATAAACATGGGAATACTACAAGCAAAGAGAGTGATAGCTCTAACGTGGAGGAGTCTTGGCAAACCAAGTATTTCACATTGGTTCAAAGAATTGTCTTTATGTTTACCATTAGATAAAATTACATATACTCTAAAAGATAAACAAGAAATTTTCCAGAAAATTTGGGGGCGCTACATCTAGTATATTGGGAATAAAGATCTATCTGGTTTACTGTGTGAGACAGGGACAGCCTAGCTATTCCCTGTACAGGACCACAACCATATGCTGCAATCTGAAAATTATTCTTTAAAATCTGTCAGAGGTCTCATGGACTCAAGTGCTTTCATTGAATGTACCTTGTGTTTCGTTTATTGTGTAAATTTGTTTGTGTATGTACTTTATATATGTATATATGTAAAACTTTAATAAACATAATGTTGAAAAAAAAAAGTTTATCAATTCACTTGAACCAAAATTAGGAACACCCGGTGCTGCAAGAGTTAATAGTCTCATTGGGGCCAAGATATAAATTTTATAGTTGCCTGGTATCAATGGTTGTTCATCTGCCTTTATTTATTTATTTAAAGAACCCATAGGTGGGAATGTGAGTTGTCTGTCTCTGCATGTTAGCCCTGCGACAGACAGGCGACCTGTGCAGGGTGCAGGGTATGGTAGCTGGAATAGCAACATACCCAAGGATAAGCAGAGGAGCATGACTGATATGATGAAACTGGGATTTTGTTACACTTAATTATTGCAAACACAACTAAAACTATAACTGAAACTAATCAAAACTAAACTGAAACTAAGGATTTTCAAAAAAATAAAAACTAAACTAAACTAGCAAACAATTGGTAAAAACTAATTAAAACTGATATAAAATTGAAAATCTGAAGTCAAAACTAAATAAAAATAAAAACTAATGAAAATTGCAAAACTATTAAAACCCTGTTAATTGCACAAGTGCATGGAGGCAGGACCTCACAGCAGAAGCATACTCCATAATGTGTTGTACATTATCATATGTATATTATATGTAACGTGGTATTTTTCAATTATTGTATTTACCAACATCAAGAAGTCACAAGCAAAGAAAGACCACACCATGGTGCATGTTTGAACATGTTTACTGGTCAAAATTATTTATTAAACAAATAAACCACATTTTTTTAGCCACCAAAAAATACACGTTCAAAGCAACACAATGGCGGCCAGAAGAATCCCACTCTGTAGAGTGGGCAATTTTAATGAAGCGGTTGGTTTTATTTTGTGGATTCAAGCTGCTCTTAATGGTTTTGGCCACCAGATGTCACCAGAGAGGACTGTGTTGAAAAGCTTCGAGTAATGAACCGTTTTTCAATACAAGCTTCAATGCTTCAGAAAGCTTCATTTGGCCATCACTACACATAGGGGAAAACATAAGGAGGTAGTGATGTGACGTTCTGTATCGAGGCTTCGAAGCTTGTGTCGAGTAATTGAGGGGCGTTTCCACGATGCGCGTATCGAGGCTTGCTTCATTCATGGGAGGAGCTGAAAATGATGACGTCCGAAGCCTCGCTGCCCGGCTGTACCACGTGACTGGTTCATGAAGTGGTTCGAACTTTGCCGCGAGCTATGACAGCGATATAAACCCCTCAGACTTCATTCAAAATGTGGGTGTTTGATGGAGAGTTGTTAGTGAGAGTTTGGAGACAGTTTGGAGGTTTATGAGAGTGAGGAGAGAAAGTCAGGAGAGAATGGAGCCAGCTAAGAAGAGGAGGATGTCCTCCCCTGTGTGGGAACATTTTGATCTTATTCCTCCCATAAAGGTATGTACATTTCTACAGAAGATGTATTTTCATAATACTGATGGTGCAATACAATTTATGTTAAGCTGTCGTTACTTGTGTACAAGGTGAAGTGTTTGCTATGTGCCAGGGAGCTGGGATATAACAACACCTCATCCATGCTTAGGCACTACAGAGCTTTGCATGAGAATAAGGGGAACACAGATTGTGGACAAGACCAGGTGAGCCATCAAATGCCATGATAATATAGCATGCAGTAATGTTACTAAATGATATAACAATATTATACAACTGTAATAAGTTACGTGTGTGATATTTATATCTGTGCTTTGTCTTTATTGTCTTTCCTCAGGAGAACAATCTCCAATAGATGAAGACCTGGTTAGCATGGTGATTGAGGACTCACAGCCATTTAGCATTGTGGAGGACAAAGGATTCAAAAGATTTGTTAAATCGTTAAATCCTAGCTATGTTCTCCCCACTAAAAAGGTCATAAAAGCAGTGAAAATGTAGTTTTTACAGAATAAAATGTGAACAGGCAGGACTGAGGCTCAAAGCCTCAGTGTGTAGCTGTCCATACCTCAACGTTACAAAAGCACAACCACTGTCCACACCCCAACCACACCTCACCTCACAGTAAATGATCATTTCCATTTTAAGCATTTCCAAATGATCATTTTCCATACTGCCAGTATAAATATATGCAGTATACTGCATCACTACAATATACATGTTTTACACACTCCTTTTGTTGTTGACATTTACAGGCTGTGTGCAAAAGGCCACACTCTTCAAATTCATGCCAACTAATATTTTTACGTCCAGTAGGTGTCCTACTAGAGCAAATGAAGCTTCAAGAAGCTTTGTGCTGGGGTGAACCAATTGGATGAAAAGCTTCAGTGCTTCATGAAGCTTCATCTGCCCATCACTATAAGGAGGTTACATGGGGAATGTGGAGCAGAGAGATGCCCAAGTAACACCAAATAACACAGACGAACCAACCATAAGCAAAGACCTACAGCCACTATATATACACACACAAGGTAATTAGGAAATGACACACTGGAGGGAAGCACAGCTGATCCTAATCGCAAGATGACGGGGAAACACAAGCTGAACATATTTAAGTCACAGACAGATCTACAAAGTAAAACAGGAAACTCAAACTGTTTTACAAATGCAAAGTCAGGGACACGAACAGAGCACGGAGGGGAAGAACACAGGTAGGAATAATAAAAAACTGAATGTCAGTACCAAATAGAGATGGACCGATCCGATATTACATATCGGTATCGGTCCGATACTGACCTAAATTACTGGATCCGATATCGGAGAAAAATAAAAAATGTAATCCGATCCATTAAATATCACGAAAGCACCTCACAAAACTTGCAACAGGCCGTAACTCGCCTCAGAACGTTAGCACGTCGGAGCAGTATGCATCACGTGATAGAGCGGCTGTGGCATGCGGGACCTGTCGGTGGTCTGGATAGCATGTGGAGCTTTGCTAGCAACCCGGCATTTCATCTCCGACAAAGTTATCCCCGAGAGAAGTAAAGCAAGTGTGTAAGTCCATCTCTGAATGTAAAGCATTCCTGCGTTAAGCTTAACGAGCGACTGCCTCTTCTTGCTGCTACTTCAATCATGAAACTGCTTAATGATCAGCTGATCTGCTTTTCTGTCGCGAGTCCGTGTCTCTTGTTTGTTTTTGGCCCACTTTGCACCAGAAAGAGGAAACCAGCGGCTGAACAACAGCAGCACGTTTAAGCTTGATAAGCTGTTAGAATTTATTTAATATTACTTTCTACACCAGGATCTTTTTCTACATAGCTGACGGCTGGTAACTGTGCAGGGGCGGATCTAGCAAAGTTTAGCCAGGGGGGCCGATAGGGCATGGACAGGGAAAAGGGGGCACAAAGACATACTTTTCTTTCTTATTCTCATTTAAAATGTCTCGCTTTTAATAAATAATTATCTGAATCTGACACCCAAAGTTTTAATTTGATGCAAAATGAATAGAAGTCAATTACTGTATATAGTGACTATTAAGTCTAATATATATACCCTAGTAAGCTATAGTACTTTTTCCTTTGGGAAGGTACCATCTGTGCAGTCTGCAATTTTGTTGAAGAAAGATATTTCTTGTAAAATAATTGATTTCTGTGCATTTTTTTTTCACACTGCATCAAATTAAGGTTGATTACGTCGATTAAGCATCACGAGGTGGAGCGTGAGGGGTGGTTCCCTATTTTTTATTTATTTATTTTTGTTGTTGCTGGGAGTTGGAACCCTATTAGTTAGGTTGCTTAATATTTATTCTAAGTACTCTTTAAAATACCAGAATAGGGAGGATGGTGTAGGTTTAAGTTTATTAGATTGATCAGTATTGCTGAACTATGAAATTTTTTTTTTTGCATACAGGTATAACAGAATAGCTTTAGTGTAGTTGTTGTTTTAAACTTGAGTATGAACTTATACAAAATGCAGCAAGATATTTAAAAAACAGTTTTGTTGATTAAAAAACACTATATCGGATTCATATCGGTATCGGCAGATATCCAAATTTATGATATCGGTATCGGACATAAAAAAGTGGTATCGTGCCATCTCTAGTACCAAAACCTAAGAACTAACACAAAATCAGAAGAAACTAGAAAATAATAACAATAAACTCAAAATGCTGGGTCACCGAGCCAGTATAATGCATGACAGTGTAAGTGGGCCAGCGAAGACCAGGTGCAGGTCTCAAGTTCTTATTTAACATGTCTCTACTCATATTTATTTATTTTCATATTAAGAGTTCAGAATGATTGTTTAATCTACAACGTGTGACGCACATATTAAAGCGAGTTTTACTTGGAAATTCATTTGTTTACTTGATTTATTCTTATTTAGCTTTCTCCAGCTAAATGAGCTAAATGAGAAAATATTGGGACCACATCATATTTGCATTTTATTTAAGATGAGATTCCCTTTTTGATTTGACAAAAATCCAAGATTTCATTCTTGCATCCTTAATCCTCAGTCAATTTGCTGTTCTGCAGACTTTTGTATGCTGGCTCTGAGATGTTTTACAGATCCAATTAACTGGAATATTTTCATTATTTGTGCCATCAGTTATATTTGCAGTTTTTCTGTTATGACAAATACCTGTCATTTTAAGCACTGTAAGGATGCTGTGTCTGGCTGCAGTAAAAACATTTTGACAGGAGAGGTCAGTAGAGGCTCTTGAATAAAGATCCATGTGTCCTTAATACAGATTCAGGCTGGTGCATGAAATTTTAGCTGTGAATAATGGCATTGAAGAAAGAAGCAAAAAAGATGGTCACACTGAGAAATCTATGTAAGTCTTCTTTGAAATAATTAAGAGTGTTTTTACCCACAGGTACCTTTGGGCCATTGGCAAAAATGTATGGAAAAGATGGAAGAAAAGATTCTTCGTGCTAGTCCAGGTAAGTACAGCCAGTTCATTGGGTTTATTTAGCTCCGACAAGATAAGTCAAAGAAGAAATCAAATGAAAAAGAGAACAAGCACAAATAAAAACAACAAAGGTGCCAGTGACTGGGGACTCATCAGAAATGGTAACCTTAATTCAAAGGACTCGTAGTATAATCCTGTGCATATAGGTCAGTGCAGAATTTCAAGACTGAGCTCTGATAGAGGGTTTTTTAAGATAAATGAAGTGTAGCATTGTGTAATCTGTTTGTTTGAATATTGACTTTTAGATAGAAGTTATGCTGCTCCTTTGTCAGCTCTAATAATAATCAATTACATTAATTGAATATATTTAGCTACTGATTCCAAAGAACAATTTTTCCTGTTTGAGAATGAAAAGTTATAAAAAATTATATAATAATTATACCAGCAAGTTCATTTTGTTTAGTAGCAAACAGGAGCTAATTTCTCTGCTTGCCAAAAAAATAAAATAATATATATATATATATATATATATATATATATATATATATATATATATATATATATATATATATATATATATATATATATATATATATATAATTCTGAGCTCAACAACCTGATGGCACCCAACAGAGGAGCACGAGCAGCCTTTAACATAAGCTTTGCTTTATGACAATAATATTTTCACAGGCCACATGTTGTGTGTGCTACAAGAAAGAGAGATGCAGCCAAGCTGTCTTCCCTCGGCTGTCAGACGATTGATGGAGAGGCCAAGCAGGCTTTTGTCAGGAGGTGGGGGGTTGGTGTATGTTTGAGGGAAAGAGGAGGTAGCGGCCATTTCCTGGTTGCTCTACATTGGGAGGTGGGCAGCAGGCAGGAGGGGTGGGGGCTTTGGGCGGATGCCTGTCTCTTGTGTGTTAGAGAGGATATGTCTCAGAGGTACAAGTTGACAAGCGATTGACAAAGTCGAGTGAACACTATCTGGCCTAACACTCGCAGCTAAAAAAGCCGGAGTGCCGCCAACTTGAAGCCTCTCACTTGCTCCCAGCTAAATAGATAGCAAGTGACAAATATTGGTCAATAGAATGTGCAGTGTGTGTGTGTGTGTGTGCGTGTGCGCGCGCATGTGTGTGTGTTTGTGTGTGTGTGTGCATATGTAGGAGAGAGAGAGCGAGCGAGGCCTTTTTGAACAAGACAGCACAGACTAGACGATGGAAATACAAAACTCTGAACTCTGCTCAGACACCGTAACTATGGTTGTTTAAATGGGCCTACTCCAATTGGAACACCTAGATGACAGATTCTAAAGGGCTGCACTCAGGTCTGGTGATGGGGCACAATATAGGCAGAGGAATTAAGCCTCATAGATGTTGACCCATATCACACCTATCTGTCTGCTACTCCAACACACTCACAGCGGATGAGTGTCTAGTCAGGTAAATGCTGAGCAAATGTACAGAAACTGATATCATGGCGGCACCAGCTGGCTGGGGTCTTGACCAAAGTCTTTAACCAGTCAACCGTACCATCCTTTTTAAACTCATCGTCCTTATCTTGCTATCAAAAATGTCCACTACAAACAATTCAATTTTTGAATTCAGTTTTATTTATACAGTGCCAAATCACAACAACAGTCGCCTCCAGGCGCTTTATATTGTAAGGTAGACCCTACAATAATACATACAGAGAAAAACCCAACATATGACCATATGACCACCATCATATGACCCATTATGAGGAAGCACTTTGGCAAGAGGAAGAAACCTCCAACTGAACCAGACTCTTGGGAGGCACGGCCATCTGCTGCGACCGGTTGGGATGAGAGAAGGAAGACAGGATAAAGACTGCTGTGGAAAGTGTGATTCAACTAAGACATCTATTAGCACATGTTGAGTGAGAAAGGTGACTGAAAAGGAAAAACGCAATGCATCATGGGAATCCCCCGGCAGCCTACGTCTATTGCAGCATAACTAAGGGAGGATTCAGGGTCACCTGGTCCAGCCCTAACTATATGCTTTAGCAAAAAGGAAAGTTTGAAGCCTAATCTTGAAAGTAGAGATAGTGTCTGTCTCCTGAATCCAAACTGGAAGCTGGTTCCACAGAAGAGGGGCCTGAAAACTGAAGGCTCTGCCTCCCATTCTACTTTTAAATACTCTAGGAACAACAAGTAGGCCTGCAGAGCGAGAGCGAAGTGCTCTAATAGGGTGATATGGTACTACAAGGTCATTAAGATAAGATGGGGCCTGATTATTTAAGACCTTGTATGTGAGGAGCAGGATTTTGAATTCTGGATTTAACAGGAAGCCAAAACAGGAGAAATCTGCTCTCTCTTTCTAGTTCCTGTCAGGACTCTTGCTGCAGCATTTTGGACCTTAGTGGTTCAAGAGGTCTCTCCATTTACACGAACTGCTCTAATAGGATATTATGGTCGACAGTATCGAATGCTGCACTGAGGTCTAGCAGGACAAGCACAGAGATGAGTCCACTGTCAGAGGCCATAAGAAGATCATTTGTAACCTTCACTAAAGCTGTTTCTGTGCTGTGATGAGCTCTGAAACCTGACTGAAACTCTTCAAATAAACCATTCCTCTGCAGATGATCTGTTAGCTGTTTGACAACTACTTTTTCAAGAATATTTGAGATAAAAGGAAGGTTGGAGACTGAAAGCTGGGTCAAGAGATAGCTTTTTAAGTAAGGGCTTAACTACTGCCAGCTTGAAGGCCCATGGTACATTATTAGAGATAGGTTGATCATATTTAAGATGGAAGCATTAATTAATGGCAGGACTTCTTTGAGCAGTTTTGTAGGAATGGGGTCTAAAAGACACACTGATGGCTTGGGGTAAGTAATTACTGAAGTTAATTTAGAAAGATCAATTGGAGAAAATGACTAAATAAATATTGATGGTACTGAAACCAGCTGTATATAATATTATGTCTGTGACACAGTTATGAGTAATTTTTTCATTAATGGTTCAAATTGTATCTGTGATGAAATTAGTGAAGTCGGTACTAGTCAATGGTAATGGAATGGGTGGCTCAAACGAGCTCTGACTTTTTGTCAGCCTGGCTACAGTGCCGCACTACAGAGAAACCTAGGGTTGTTCTTGTTTTTCTTCAATCAGTGATGAGTAGTTAGATGTTCTGGCTTTATGGAGGGCTTTTTTTATAAAGCAGCAAAATATTTCACCAGGCTAGATGATGATCTTGACCAGGAAACCGTGGATGGACAGATCGATCCGCTCTGCAGTGAACGCCAGGACCGCCTCCTACAACGCGGGTCTCGCCACTGGCGATATGAGCGCCTACAAAGCGGCCTCATACGGCGTGCGGCGCGCGGTGAGAGATGCCAAATGCAGGTACTGGGAACGTGTGGAGTCCCGCTTCCACCAGGGCGACACACGGAGTATGTGGCACGGACTACGCACCATTACGGACTACAAAGCCAGGGACACTGCGCCGATCAACGCCGACTCTGCATTCACCAACGAGCTGAATCAGCTCTACGCCCATTTCGAGGTTAGCCAGGCGGCTAATGCTATCTACCGCCTGACTACCGAGGACAGTGACGTCATCAGCGAGAGACCGGTGACCAGCATCACGGAGCATGACGTCCGAGCAGCATTGAGGAGAGTGAACACAAGGAAAGCGGCGGGGCCAGACGGCATCACCGGCCATCTGCTGCGCTGCTGTGCTGACCAGCTAGCAGGTGTGTTCACTTACATCTTCAACGAGTCCCTGGCGAAGTCTGTGGTCCCCACATGCTTCAAAAGATCCACCATCATCCCTGTGCCCAAGAACAGCAAACCCTCATCCCTGAACGATTACCGGCCAGTTGCACTGACCTCGGTAGTAATGAAGGTGTTTGAGAGGCTGCTGAAGAACATCATCTCCTCCTCCATCCCAGACACCACAGATCCGCTGCAGTTCGCCTACAGATCCAACAGATCCACAGAGGATGCCATCGCCCACGTCCTACACACCACTCTCAGCCATGTGGAGAAGAAACAGGGTAACTATGTGCGAATGCTGTTTGTTGATTACAGTTCAGCGTTTAACACAATAGTGCCCTGCAGACTGTTCACAAAGCTCAGGGATCTGGGACTTAACAGCCGTCTGTGTGCATGGGTGTTGGACTTCCTCACTGGCAGAACTCAGGTGGTGAGGGTGGGTAGATGCATCTCTAACAGTATCACCATCAACACAGGAGCACCTCAGGGATGTGTCCTCTCGCCACTGCTCTACTCCCTCTACACTTCAGACTGTGTGGCCACCCATGGCTCCAACACCATTGTGAAGTTTGCTGACGACACAGTGGTGTTGGGTGCCATCTCCAACAACGATGAGACGGCCTACATGGATGAAGTGAAGAATCTGGCATCTTGGTGCCAGGACAACCACCTCCAGCTGAACGTCGGCAAGACCAAGGAGCTGGTGGTGGACTTCAGAAGGAGTCAGCACAGAGACTACAAGCCCATTATCATCAATGGAGCTCCAGTGGACAGGGTGCAGTCCTTCAAGTATCTTGGTGTCCACATCTCCTCAGACCTGACATGGTCTGCCCACATTCAGGTACAGACCAAAAAGGCTAGGCAGCGCCTGTATCACCTACGACAACTGAGGAAGTTCAGGGTCTCTCCAAAGATCCTCAGGATTTTCTATAGAGGCGCTGTGGAGAGCATCCTCACACAGAACATGACATCGTGGTTTGGGAACAGCTGTGTGAAGGACCAAAAAGCTCTCCAGAGAGTGATCCGTACAGCAGAACGCTGCTGCAGGATTGCTCTCCCCCCGCTTCAGGACACCTACACCAGGAGATGCCGGACTAGAGCAGCGCAGATACTGAAGGACCCGTCCCATCCTGGCAACAAACTGTTCCAACTTCTGCAATTTGGTAGAAGGTTCCGCATCTTCCGGGCAAGGACAGAGAGACTCAAGAGGAGCTTCTATCCCCAAGCCATCCGTGCCCTAAACACACACACCCGCCCTCTCACATCATCTATAATTGACTGAGACAGGACTCTTCCAGACACTAAACCAAGGAACAATGTACATTTCAAATTCCTTTAATTTTAAATATGTTTATATTGTCTATCCTGTAAAATAGTCAGATGTCTATTCATATTAATGTACAGAATTCACCTGCTGGCTGCTACTACTGCACATTCACCCAATGTATATACTACATATATATAAAAAAAACACCCAGCACACCCCTGCGGGCGGTTTATCCTTCAAGCTCGGGTCCTCTACCAGAGGCCTGGGAGCTTGAGGGTCCTGCGCAGTATCTTAGCTGTTCCCAGGACTGCGCTCTTCTGGACAGAGATCTCCGATGTTATTCCCGGGATCTGCTGGAGCCACTCGCCTAGCTTGGGAGTCACCGCACCTAGTGCTCCGATTACCACGGGGACCACCATTACCTTCACCCTCCACATCCTCTCGAGCTCTTCTCTGAGCCCTTGGTATTTCTCCAGCTTCTCGTGTTCTATATATATATATATATATATATATCTATCTATCTATATCTATATCTATATATATATATATATATATATATATATATATATATATATATATATATATATATATATATATATATATATATATATATATATATGTGTGTGTGTGTTCTTCCCTTCCTCTACCCCCCCCCCCCAATTTTTGCACATGTCGAGGAGCGCGTCAGGTTACATTTCACTGTGTGTTATACTCGTATAACTATGCATGTGACAAATAAAGAACCTTGAACCTTGTTTGCTGTATAGGCCTTAGCTCTCCTTGAAGTTAAATGTCAGTCTAAGCCTAACAGAGTTTTAAACTAGCAGAAAGTAAACATTTGAAATGCCATTTGGACTCCTCTTTCACTATTTAACTTTATGTTAGTCCTTTTTATCCCTTAAACTAGCCAAGGGATGTAACATGTGGCTAAACATGTCAATCCTGGTCCAATTGGGTAGGAGAGAAAACTACAGAGTCTGACATTGTTTTGGCAGAACAGTTGAAATGATAATTTCCCAGTAGTATAAAAAATACAAATGCACTAAGGTTCATTTTTTTGAAAGAAATTAACAGAAGATTGTACACTATGCACAATTATGAGTTTGTGACTGTGGTTTATTGTGGTCCTTTACTTACTTATTATTGAGTTGTTTCATTTTTATTGCTCTATTCTTTTGTGCTGTAGAAGATGCACTTAATTTCTTGTTGTGGAAATGACAATGACAATAAAGTATCTAAATCTGATATAGCATAGATTGTTTATATATAACATGTGTTTGCATTTGGAAAATTGCATTTTGCATTTGCCCATGTCGGCTGATGTGGTGTCCTGGCCCACATCCGATGAAAATGGGTTTTCTGAAGTTGCTCCTACACTGAGTAAAAATATTGTTTCCTGCTGTGTTATGCTTGAACCTCAGTACATTCACCTTTCTACAAAGAAATCACAATACTGTGTGGTCAGTGTCTGGACCTGAAGTTTTAAAAACACTGATTTTACCGGCTGAACTCACAAATAAAGGGACTTCAGTGGTTGACAATAAAGTTAAGTTAAGCGGCTGTTTCTAAGGCAGCAGATTTTCATCGGAGCATTCTGTTCCCACAACTGTGATTTACGTCATGTTATGATTTAGGGACAGAGCCCCTGATTTCAAAGGCTTAGCCTTGTTTCTTGAAAGACATTGGAGGGATTGCTGAGTTTTTATTTATAATGGTTTTTCTGTTTCTGAAACTGTTAATAAAGACACCATTTTGTGTTCACAAGCTTCTCAATGCCCACATTAAGTGTCAGATGTCTGATCCAGTTCAATAAATTATTTTTCTGTTTCTAAGCTTTCTGATGAGAGGACGGTATTCGTTGCATCTCAGACAACCTTCAAGCATGTTTGTTTTTAGCCTATGCAAAAAGGCCCTCTGTTCAACTCAGTTTCTGTAACCCCTGGACCCAAGCCTCCCCAGAGACTGTTGTTCCACCTGGGGCCTCCCCCACCTGAACTGAGACCATGGATTTTTTCCCTGTCAGAGCCTGAGCAAACTGAGGGTCCACAGTACCTTTTTCCAAGGACCTGGAGGGGGTCTGCTGTTATTTATGGCCTCCTGCTGGGCTGTCTGACTGCCATTGTCTGCAGCTTCCTGCCATGCCACCTGAGCTGGTTCATCTCTGGCATTGGCCACCCAGCCGGCCCCCAAAGTTTCTTCACCTCACTAGGGGCCTCCCAGCCAGGCAGCAGAGATTCTTAGCCTTTTCCGCTGGCCACTCATCCAACTCCCTGAACTACTTAGACCCTGCTGTGGGCCAACCAACTGACCTCATGAACTGCAGCCCTGGCGTGGGCCGACTGGTCATCAGAACTGCTCGAAAGCCCTGCTTCATGACCAGCTTGACCCTGTGCACTGTTTCCTGTGTTTATTTGAATTTTCTTCTTCCTGCGTTGTTTGGCAGTATCATTAGAAGCATGCATTTTCAGTTACTCGTTTTTGACCACGATATGGACTGCTTTCTTCCATTTGCCCAATATCTCTACAATTAGAAACATCCCTGTGGCGACGCATAGTCGGCGGTGCCCACCATGTCAAACACACGGGGAAGCAGGGGTTGTTCGGTATTGTGGTGTGTTGCATGTGCGGCTGGCAGCTTGTGAGCTGCAGTCGCGGTAAAAAAAAGGCTCAAAACAACACTCTCTGGACCTGCCGTGTCTCATTCACACCACAGTGGTGGCGAAACCCAGATGCTGGCCGAAATAGCGGCCACCCAGAGGGAGCAGGCGGCAGAGGTGCGCCGCCGGTGGGAAGAGCTGCGGGACCAGGCTGAGTGCCACCTGGGCTGAATCGCGGAGCTGGCGACATTGCTCCAGGCGTAGTCAACACCTCTGCCGCCAACCCCACAGGTGGAACCTGGCGGTGGAGGAACCATGTGGGGCACCTCGGCAGCTGGAGGTGGTGGACGAGGCGCGTGGGGGTCCGCGCCTGCGAGAGGAGGGGGAACAGCTGGGTGAAAGAGTGTTCCTGCCGCGAGCGGTGGAGGAGCCGCTCCAGCCGGGGATGGAGGAAGTCCACGAGGGTCCGCTCCAGCAGGGAGCGGTGGAGGAGTCGCTCCAGCTGGTAGCAGTAGAGGAACTGTGTGGGGAGGTGGAGGTCCCCGTGCAAGGGGAGCCTGCTCGATCTGGGTCCCAGGGCACGACCTGATCTGGACCGACGGATGCCGGCCCAGCCGCCTGTGAGCAGGAGCTCATGACTGTGCCTGCAGGGTCATGTCGACTTGGCCACCTGGCGAGCCGACACGACCAGGCGGTCTCCAGACCAGCGTTGCTGCCACCGCTGGAGGCGTGGCCGGCCTCTGGAAGGGACACGGCCCTATCGCTGGGTTGGAAGCCAGTTAAGGGGAGTAGGTTTGGCCGGACGGCTTCCCAGCCTCAATCAGGCAATGGGGGTATGTGGTGAGTCGTGGTCGGCGGTGCTGTGCGGGCTCACCTACACGGCATGTGCAGGTGAGGTTACATAAAATGGCTCAAAACAACACTCTCTGGACCATTCACACCACAATCCCATCTCAAATTGGCACTGAAAAACTAGTTTATGTATTTATTACTTTTAGGCTGGACTGCTAGACTAAGTTATAACTAACTAACTAAAAAGCCAGCTGACCCAAAAAGATGGCCTCAGAATCTCATCTCTGATTTTTGTGGATGATGTGGTTCTGTTGGCTTCATCGGGTGGGGGCCTCCAGCTCGCACTGGAACGGTTCGCAGCCGAGTGTGAAGCAGCGGGAATGAGGATCAGCACCTCCAAATCTGAGGCCATGGTTCTCAGCTGGAAAAGGGTGGAGTGCCCACTCCGGGTCGGGGATGAGTTCCTGCCCCAAGTGGAGGAGTTCAAGTATCTCGGGGTCTTGTTCGCGAGTGATGGGAGAAGGGAGCCGGAGATCGACAGACGGATTGGGGCTGCAGCTGCAGTAATGCGGACGTTGCACCGGTCCGTCGTGGTGAAGAGGGAGCTGAGTGTAAAAGCGAAGCTCTCAATTTACCGGTCGATCTACGTCCCTACCCTCACCTATGGCCACGAGCTGTGGGTAGTGACCGAAAGAACGAGATCGCGGATACAAGCGGCAGAAATGAGCTTCCTCCAAAGGGTGGCTGGCCTCTCCCTTAGAGATAGGGTGAGAAGTTTGGCCATCCGGGAGGGGCTCAGAGTAGAGCAGCTGCTGCTCCACATCGAAAGGAGCCAGCTGAGGTGGTTCGGGCATCTGACAAGGATGCCCCCTGGGCGCCTCCTGGGTGAGGTGTACCAGGCATGTCCCACCGGGAGGAGGCCCCGGGGCAGACCCAGGACACGCTGGAGAGATTATATCTCTCGGCTGGCCTGGGAACGCTATATTGGTTACTGTTCCCTGTTCCATATTTTAAGTAGAATGGGAGTTTTCAGGCTCCTCTTCTGTGGAACCAGCTTCCAGTTTGGATTCAGGAGACAGACACTATCTCTACTTTTAAAATTAGGCTTCAAACTTTCCTTTTTGCTAAAGCATATAGTTAGGGCTGGACCAGGTGACCTTGAACCCCCCCCCCCCCCCCCCCCCCCCCTTTGTTATTCTGCAATAGGTCTAGGCTTCCCATGATGCACTGAGTGTTTCTTTCACTCACCTTTTTCACTCACTAGTTCTTTATAAGCTATATTATATTTAATCATTATTTATTGTTAATCCCTGCCTCCCTTCCACAGTATGCATTTTTCTTGCTTTAATCCCCTCACCCTAACCAGGGACGGGCAGATGGCAGACTGTCCCTGACCTTGGTTCTGCTGGAGCAGTCTTCCTGTTAAAAGGGGTTTTTTCTTTCCCACTGTACCTAGCGGGGTTATATAGGTTGTTTCTGCTTTTTTATGTTATTTTAGGTTGCTTATTCTACAATATAAAGCACCTTGAGGCAACTGTTGTCGTGACTTGGAGGTATATGAGTCAAACTGATTTGAAAGTGTGAGGACAACAACCTCACCCTCACCGCGGACGCGGACTAGACGAAGGAGATAGTGGACATGATGAAGGAAAGGAGACTCCACCATGCATTCAGGAGCTTGAAGTCAACAGGGTGGTCTGCTTTAAATAGCTGGGATTCTACATAGTGAGTATCTCACCACACAGCTGGTTAAAAGGGCTCCACACTAGCTATATTTTCTAAAGAGGCTGAGGTAGGTTAGCATGTCACCCAGATCCTCAACAACTTATACAGCTCAATGGTTGAGCATCTTGACCAGCTACGTCACCATGTAGTACGGCAAAGCAAATGATATGGACTGCAAATGCTTGCAGAGAGTGGTAAAAACTGATGAAAAGATCAAAGGGAGTCCACTACACTCTCAATAGAACATCTGCTGTCATGCACATGAGTCCACAGGATAGTTACCTCCCCAAAGACTCTACCCTCTCGCATTACTGTCAGTTCACACTTCTACCATTTCAACAAAGGTACAAAGTGTGAAATCTAGGACTTGTAGACTAAAGACATCCTTCTTCCCCACTACTGTTAGACTCATAAACACGTGACAGGAATTTATAACCTTGGACTACCTCAATTTGCAACTGTACATTTTGTAATTTTTGCACACGTAATTGCATGTAATGTTCATATTTTGAAAAGGGAGACAGATGGTTTGCAAGAGCAGTGAAAAGAGGCTATCTATGTCCACTATGAGTGACCATCTTGGAACAGGGGGGCTTATGACACCAAGTGTCTGCCACCTACAATGCAGTTTTGAGATCCCTTCCCCAGTCAAATCTTGCATCAGGTGATCTCAGGTGAGGCAAGGTTGTGCAATGGTTTAATCCAAAACCTCTGGTGAAAATGACCCAAGCCTTTTTTCAAACCTTGATAACATGATCAGTGGTCAGTCAACAACTCTCTTAAGTGACAACCCCCATTAAGGTTTAAATTCCTGGGACTCACCACCATGGTTTTAGAAGCGTCTCAGATGAGAGGTGAAACATCTTTGAGAAACCTGAAGAAGTCCAGTTGCTTTCTTTCCAAGTAATTGCACCCTCACTGTTGTCTACTGCACATGAAGTTGATGTAGCATATTAAATTGCATAACTATATACATAGCTTATTTTAGCTGTTATATGCGGATTTTAGGAGAATAGGTCATCTGCCACACTCAACTGTCCTGCCAACCACCAAACCCAGAGTCGGCCAGTGGATTGACAGAGAGAGAGCCATGATTTTCCGTTCCAGAGTACATGTCTCCACTTCTCTAGAGTTCAGTGGCAGTGTGCTTTACACCACTGCATCAAACTCTTTGCATTGCATTTGGTGATATAGGGCTTGAATGCAGTTGCTCAGCTATAGAAACGTTGTCCATGAGCTTCGTGACCTTTAAACAAACTTTCATTACAAGTTTCAAGACCTTTGAACAAAATTTCTTGTCTTTTTTTTTTGCCATAAAGAAAAATCTGGATCATTTCTGCTGTCTGAGTCAGTGATATCTTACTCCATGGCGTCATGTTCAAGTCTGGAAAATTGTAGAGTTTAGAAGGTTCTTATAGAGCATAAAAAGGCCTGTCTATAGAGCATAGAGACAGGGATGATGAGAATGGTAAACGGCCTGTATTTGTATAGGGCTTGTACTAGTCCCCCCTAGGGACCCCAAAGCGCTTTACACACCCAGTCATCCACTGGTGGAGGCTACAGTTGTAGCCACAGCTGCCCTGGGGCAGACTGACAGAAGCGAGGCTGCCATATCGCGCCATCGGCCCTTCTGGCAGTAGGCGAAGTGTCTTGCCCAAGGACACAACGACCAAGACTGTCCGAGCCGGGGCTCGAACCGGCAACTTTCCGATTACAAGGCGAACTCCCAACTCTTGAGCCAAGATCGCCCTAGATCGAGAAGGCAGAGAAGAAGCTTGTCGTGGTAGGTGTGGCAGACCGTGGGGATGAGAGGAATGAGGACCCCCTACTCCCTACTCCCGTGCTCCATGCTCAGTCTCCGTTCCCTGTGTACCGTCCGTATGCTTCCTGATTTTCACAAATCCTCCTGGGGAAACACGCATACAAAGGCAGCCATGAGTATTTAGCAAACTGGCACTAACCTTGCACATATTACTAAGACTGACAGGAAGTCACTCAACGATCCAGCATCAAGGAGCTCTCAGCCACACTGTTTGGTAGCTCCTCTGACGAGGCTTGATCAGCACCAGGTGTGTGTGGAGATTCTTGGGTGTGACCGGTCAGCTGGCAGGGCCACACCCACCAGCCCTGAAAGTGCCTGTCACGACCGCACCCTCACACACACGCACACACCCATACACACCTGCCAGTACACAAACAAGGAACACAGGACAGCAGCAGTGCAGAAGGCACAACCCTCAAATAATAATAATAATAATAATTATAGTCCACACTGCTCACGGACCCCGAGTCCCTGGAACCGGGTCCGTGACAGAGCTAGATCTTTACTAAAAAAATACTGACCTGCACAGCTTGGACAGAAGACATATGTAGAAGCTGAGTGTTCTGTGCAGTAATGCCTTCAATCTGCTTGATACTTTATACAACATCCCCATTCACCCATTCAGAGACATTCACACTGATGGATGCATCAAAGATCAGCTGGGAGTTAGTATCTTGCCCAAGGAGATTTGACTTGTAAACGGGAGCAGCCATGGATCAAACCACCTACCATCTAAATGTCTTGGTGCAGTCTCAATCATCCAGGTAAGTAAATCTCAAAAGGTTGATCCTGTTCATCTGGATGTTTTCAGTGGGAGAAAGGTTTCGTCAATCAACCAAATGACTTCTTCAGTCTCAGCTGACTGCAGGTTTCCCCAACCTTATAAACAGAACATTTGCATAATGACTGAAATGCTTTGATCAGTGGTTGTTAATCAGTAGATGTTGATTAATGGTCACGACAATTTGCATATTAATGATCAAGGAACTGACCTCGTAGATTTAAGAATTTTAGCAACAATAGTGGCACTCATGTCACTGCTGTAGATGCTTGACAGGAGCTTGGATGTAATTAAGCTGACAGAAGGTGTTGCCTTACATTACCTATACCTCTAGAAACACATCCAAAAAATGGCTTTTCAGTTCAGTATGAGATAGTCAGTGTTCTTCATGACTCATGAAGGAGTTAATCTGGCCTCCTCCAGAGACCAACATGTCTCTTCTCCAGAGACTTGATCTTGATCTTCTCTAGGGAGAATACTTCTGCATGGCAACTTCTAGGTAAAGAGATGGAAATGTGGGATGCCAAAATAGCATAGGAAATTATCTCCTGTTTTGCTCTCCATTTATGCAGCTGATTATCCTAATATACCTGACACATTTTTCATGCTCTCTTGATCTATGAAGAAATGTCACTTGGAGTCTGGTACGACTCTAGCCAACTCTGCTGCCACAATCCTGAAGTCCACAGATTAATCAGAAACATTTGTCTGTCCCTGATGAAGATTTAATAATTTTAACAACATTCATGGCATTCATGTCATAGCACACACACACAAACAGCCAAGCCCTTTCCAGAACGAAGTGCTCATCCTGTTTGCCTTTGTTCAACGGCAAACGAGCAGATATGGGTCCTGCTGATGTAGTCTTTGGTTAAGGAACTGCTATGGCTCTGTTCTTTTATTATTTTTTTTTAGCAGTGTATGTATCCTATCAACCTATCACAGAGAGAGAGAGTGAGAGAACATTTTGGGATGGAAAAGAAGGGTGGTGTCTTGTCTGTACTTTAGATTCTGATTAGTTGTTGTGGTGTCCTGGAGGCCAGGGAGCTGCTGGAGCTGCTGGAGCTGCTGTTCCCTCCATTCTTTATTTGGCCTCAGGTCTCATCAGTGCTCATCAGTAGTGGGCATTTGTCATTTGTCTCTCACTCACACACACACACACACACACACACACACACACACACACACACACACACACACACACACACACACACACACACACGTGCGCGTGCTCAGAATGAACCTTCAGATAGAGTCAGAGCTGCCACTTGCAACAGGAGGAGTGGTGACAATGGTCTGTTGGCCAGGCATGGTGATTTGTGACGACAAGTTGGTATGACTGGCAGCTACAATAACAGCAGGCCAGCTACAGCAAGCAACAGGGTGTCACTACAGTTCGTGTTTGCAGCACAGGAAACAATGACAAAACCACAGCCACTATCTTTAACCAGACTCATACACTGATTTATGGGTTAGCACTGGCCTTTTATTGACTGCAAAGTGTAAAGCACTATTAGCATTACACTGTCTAGTCAGTGTCATATTACACTACATATTACAGCACAAATGTGTTAGGTTAAACAAACAGCCCATTTTACTTTTTTAATAGTCTTACTAATGCACTATCCATTTCTTGGTGTAAATGCATACTATAACATTAGTATAACACAGTAAAAAAATAATAATGATGCTAGTAATACTCATTTTAGCTACATGAGGTAGAAATGGATCACATAACATTTCAAATTCAAATTCAAATTTTTATTTGTCACGTACACAGTCATACACAGTACGATATGTAGTGAAATGCTTGGACAACTGCTCGTGACCTAAAGAGAACAAAAAAGGAAAAGGCTATGAATAAGATAGGAAATAAATATGAAAAATTAAAAAGGGTAAATTTAACTAGGAAGGAATAAAATATAAATTAAGGTTAAAAATGAAATAACTGTACAACACAAATTAGAATGAAGGGTAAATTTAACTGGGAGAGAATAAGAAAAAATATATAAATTAAAGTTGAAAATAAAATAACTGTACAACAAAATACACAGTATAGAACTATATAAGAATGTATGAAGAAATCTAAATATAAATAAATATATACACAATAACAGCAGCTGTACAAGTATTAACTGGAAATGAAGAATATAGTGACCAGTGTTGTGCAATCCACATTATGTCTTGTGCAGTGCAAATATGCTTAAAGTGATTTAAGTGATGAAGTGAAAACAATGTCCAGAAAGTCCAGTGTGTGTGTAAGAACTGTATGTGTGGGTCAGTACTGTGTGGTGGTGTGATTGAGAGACCGTATCGCCTGCGGGAAGAAGCTCCTCCTCAGTCTCTCTGTGTTGGTCTTCAGGGAGCGGAATCGCTTTCCTGACCTCAACAGAGAGAACAGTCTGTTGTTGGGATGGCTGAGGTCCTTCACGATCTTCCTGGCCTTGGTCCAGCACCGCCTGCTGTAGATTGAGTGCAGGTCAGTGAGCTCGGAGCGGATGGTGCGCTCAGCTGACCGCACAACCCTCTGTAGAGCTCGTCTGTCCTGCATGGTGCTGCTCCCGAACCAGGTTAAGATGTTTCCCGTCAGGATGCTCTCTATGGTGCAGGAGTAAAAGTTCCTGAGCACCTTGGAGGGCAGTTGGAAGTCTCTCAAGCGTCTGAGGTGGTAGAGACGCTGACGGGCCTTTTTCACCACGGTGTTGATGTGACAGGACCATGACAGGTCCTGCGTGATGTGAACTCCGAGGTATTTGAAGCTGTCCACTCTCTCCACTGGGCACTCGTTGATGACGGGGGTCTGGTAGTTCCTCTCCTGCTTAGTGCTGAAGTCCACTATCAGCTCCTTTGTCTTACTGACGTTTAGAAGGAGGTTGTTCCTCTGGCACCAGTTCTCCAGATTCCTAATCTCCTTCAGGTAGGCCGTCTCGTTGTTATCAGAGATCAGGCCCACCACGACGGTGTCGTCAGCAAACTTGATGATGGTGGTGGAGCTGGTAGTGGCCACACAGTCATATGTGTACAAAGAGTACAGCAGGGGGCTCAGAACACACCCCTGGGGGGCTCCAGTGCTGAGAGTGGTGGAGGCTGAGACATGTCCGCCCATCCTTACTGCCTGTGGTCTGCCAGTTAGGAAGTTGGCGATCCACTGACACATAGATGAGCTGAGTCCCAGATGCTCCAGCTTGGTGGTGAGTGTGGAGGGAATTATGGTGTTAAATGCAGAGCTGTAGTCTATGAAGAGCATTTTAACATAATTCCCCCTTCTAGTGTCCAAGTGAGTGAGTGATGTGTGGAGGAGATGAGAGATGGCATCGTCTGTGGAACGATTTGGACGGTAAGCGAACTGTAGTGGGTCCAGTGTGTCTGGTAGTGAAGAAATGATGAAGTCTCTGACCAGGCGTTCAAAGCACTTCATCACTACTGAGGTGAGGGCTACAGGGCGGTAGTCATTGAGAGAAGCAGGGTGGGGTTTCTTCGGGACAGGAACAATGATGCACTCTTTGAAGCATGTGGGGATCACCGACTGAGATAAAGAGATGTTGAATATCTCAGTGAACACAGGAGCTAGCTGGTATGCGCAGTCTCTGAGGATACGACCTGGGATGCCGTCTGGTCCTGCTGCTTTCCTGGTGTTCACTCTCTTGAAGGCTCTCCTTACTTCATGCTCGGAGATGACGAGCACGTTTCCGGTGCTGGCAGTATCTTCCTGTCTGCAGCCGTTAGCGCCGCTCGCACTAGCATCGTTGGAGTCCTTAGCTGCAGCCTCGAAGCGAGCATAGGAAGTGTTCAGCTCGTCTGCCAGAGTCACGGCCGCGTTTGTCATACCGGTTGTTGGTGCTTTATAGTCCGTTATTGTCCTTAGTCCCCGCCACAGGCTCCTAGAGTCACTCTGTTGGAGTTGTGACTCTAGTTTCCTCCCGTAGCGCTGCTTCGCCTCTTTCACCGCCCTCCGCACGTTATATGACGCAGCTTTGTACGGGTCCATGTCCCCCGTCGTGAGTCCCGTGTTGTAGGCAGCGGTGCGGGATCTCAGAGCGTCACGGATGGTTTTATCCACCCACCCACCTTTAACAAGGTGAAATGACAAGGGCACGCACACACAAGGGTAGGAGTTTGTGTCTTAAATAGCTATCCGATTGTTCAGTCTGACGTCACTAGCCGTGTCTGGGCCTAAACTCCGCTGCAGGTCCATATATCAAACGATCACTATGGCATTACTGAGAGTTGAAAAACTGTCTAAAGTCTTTCATCTTTAATAAAATGATCAGCGTTCTGCTCTACCAGGTGTAACAATTGAGTTTAACATCCAGGCATCCATGAAAATGGAATTTATGACATTTAACGGAGTTAGAAGTTAGCAGGGAGTTAGCTCGCTAGCTTCTATCTAAATACAATATAGCATGTCCTGACTGCGGGGTTTTGGAAACAAATTAAAACGTACAGCTCTGTTATCACTTCCAGCATAAATGAAGACAGAAAACTAAACAGCAGTGACGTTTATAGGGTTACTGAAGTTGGGCTAGCTGCTATATAATGATGTGCTACGTGACCGCTAGCGACACAGCTATGTTAGCATAATATAAACAAGCTAACTTTTTTTCCACTCAATAAAAGTTAACGTGAGTGTTCTCGGTGGTCAGGAACAAATGTAATTGCATGGCATGATGGACCAAACTTCAGCCAGGAGAACAACTGAGATTGTCCATCCACAATACGAGGTTAGTCATTCATATACTGCTGCATGGGCTGGGCTGTAGTTACATCCTAAGGTTTTAAAAACTGAGCTTAAATAAATGATTAGCGGTAATAAAAGCCGAGGGAGGTCAACGGTGATCACTGACTGTTTTAGGAGCTTTTTGAGATCAAATAGAAGAAAATACAAAACATTACACATGTTAACAACACAAAAGCCATATTAAACGCAGACTACTTTAGGCCCGGAAGTAGGATTCGTCACGTCATCACTGAACAACCGGATTGCGCTAATGTCCACATTTATGTTAATCTCTTATTAACAGCTTAGTCGTAACAATTTCTGTATTTTTAACATCATGCCAAATTTTTAGTTTTACTTAATGTACTATCACCAAAAGTAGCCTAATTCACACCCTGTAAATGAATGCGCCTTCACATTGCTCCCCCTAGTGGAGCCGCAAGACATTACCGCTTTTCTACCACATTTCTAAATGCTGCTCAGGGGCACTACCACTCGTGGTTGCATCATCCACGTGACAGGCAGGGGATATCATTACGGCTGCCCAACAACCGGTGGGTAATTGGTCGGGAATCCGTTAAGCATCCACCATTCACCGTCAGGGATGAGACAGCCATTTTAAGTGGCTGTATCTGTATATACAGTGGGAATAAAACCATCTAAAAGGAAAATTCCAGACCTTTATATTGGCCAGTCTCCACCACTCATTATATGTTATGTGGTCATGTGAAGAAATATTCCTTTGTTGACAGGAGTCTACTGTACATTAATTGACACTTGAGGAGGATTTGGATTTCCTGTGTTCAACTCTTAGCATGTTCTGATAACTGAATATTTCCTCTCATTGTGACTGGTGTAGGTAAGTCAGTACACCTTTGCCATGTGCAGCTACAGAGAGAAGAAGGCCGAGCCTGTAGAACTCCTTCAGCTGGAGGGCTACACGGTGGACTATACTGACCCCCAGCCAGGTAACGTTGCAAACACACACAGCGGCACAGTGGATGATAACATGCAATGTCCAAGGACTAATTTCACAGTTTGACTTCCAAATTGGCTGACATACCCATAGTCCCAAGGTCACGTTGCCTGATTAGATCCAAACTCTGCATGACTGAAAACTCCAACAGTGTTCACTTAGGTCTGTGGAGCCAAAGATAAGTCTCAGAAATATTGATGGATTTATCCGTGGATATGAAAGGAAAATCATGGTTTTATTTGCACATAAAACAAATAGAATTCACATAATTCCAAGTGTTCAGAATCAGAATCAGAAAGACTTTATTTATCCCTAAGGGGCAATTAAGATACAACAGAGCAGCATGACATTGAAGATAGTGTTGCTACACCTAGCTTCATTCTGAACAGAGGTCAGACCAACCCAACTAATTGTTGCTTTTGGTTTATGTTGGGAAGAGAAAGGGAGAAAACAGAAGTGAAAAAAGATACTTTGTCTATCCCATATCTGTGAAAAAAATAATAATAGTAATTAAAATTATGACAGTAATATCTGGGGCAGCATGATATTGAGGTGATTAACAAAAAGTCCTGGGTTTAAATCCAGGATCTGTCTGTGGCCTTTCTGTGTTTGCATGTAGTTTCTCTCCAGGTACTCCCCCTACAGTCCAAAGACATGCAGTTAGTGGGTTTAGGTTAATTGGGCTACTGGTAAATATTTGTAATCTTCTTGTAATGTTAACTGGTTTCCACACCAAGTGTTCTTCCCTTGTTTATTTTTCAGGTCTCGACGGTGGCAGAACATTTTTCAATGCAGTAAAAGAGGGTGATACTGTGATCTTTGCCAGTGATGACGAGCAAGACCGTATCCTATGGGTGCAGGCAATGTACCGGGCCACTGGTCAGTCCCACAAGCCCGTCCCTCCGACCCAGGTCCAGAAACTCAACGCAAGGGGAGGCACAACACCACAGCTCGATGCACCTATATCTCAGTTCTGTAAGTTTTCAGCTCTCATATTTGTATTTGCCTTTAAGTTTTTAACAAATTCTTGGTCAAAAACAGGATTTCACGGTCCACTTTTTTTTTTTCATGATTTGATTTTCTGGCACTGATACTGGCTCTGTCAAGTTTCTTTTTTTAATCACTCAAATTCAAAGAGAGAGAGAGAGAGAGAGAGAGAGAGATGAGATGAGAAACAGATTTTATTTTGTGGGGTTTTTGGTCTTAGCTGCATCATGTCTTGTTCTGTCTTTGTCCTCACAGCATTATGCTTTCTAAACAACAAAATTATTACCTTTAGTCCATTTGGGTACTGTTTAGCTGCATGTTGCTTGGCTCTTTGTAAAAGTGTTGGTGGCTTTGCTGTGTGTCTTTATGTTTCTCTGTTCCTTTTTCCTTCTCTTCTCATCCTTTAAAACCCTGACCCTACTTTTAGCTGGATTAAGTGGTAAGTGCTTTTTCCCTTTTCTGTCTCCTTCTCATTTTTGTTGCTGATCACTCTTGCTGCTTTTAGAACGCAGTCTTCTTATCACGTTTCTGCAGGCTGAAATCAGATGATTTGCCTCTACTTTTGTGTTCACGTTTATTATCTTGAGGCAGTGGATGGATCAGGCTACAAGAATGTTGCACAACAGACCAGGTTTTGTATGTTTTTTATTGTTTGGTTTTAATGGAGATAAAAGTGTGTCTAGTTCTTAACAGGAATTGTATTAGTAGCCTTTTCATTACAGTACAAAAAAACCCTCCTAATGTGGACAACATTTGGATACTGTGCAAATATCCTCTGGCATAGCCATAAAAACATAGACAGATGTTGTAGTACGCTGCATCATTTTGTGTTCTCCTCAGATCCTGGTTGCCTAGAAACAAGCAATAACAGAAGAAACAAAGATGTTGACTGTAAAAGATAATTGTGTTTTTTAACGTTATGCAAATTAGTTAGTACAGCTGGGGCCATGTCAGATTGGAGGGGGCGCAAATGAAAGCATAAATTAATTCATTCATGCAGAGTCTGTGCTAAAGACATGGTAGCAGAAGCAGTGAGTACATTTTTGTATGAGTTGAGAAAACATGCGTAAACACATCCATTATCATGTGTTTATGTTTGTACTACTTACGAGTTTTCTACAGATTTCCATTTCGATACAATTTACTGAATCCAGTCAGACTCACACTGGTGACATTGACCTGTTTTAGTATTATAACATTCAGTTGTTATGTGACGAGTGGCTAACATAAAGAAATGTCTCTAGAAATCTGGTAGTTTATTCCCAGCAACTAAAATGCACTTTATGAAGATCTAAGCAGTGTGCCATTCAAACTGACTGTGAAATATTCAACAGTTATCATTATACCAAACAACCTATAAACGAGTTACCTAATCAACAGGAAATAAAATGCATGTCAAAGTTTCAGAATTATACGCAGTCACAGTTGTGCCCAGAAGTTGACATACACTCATAATAAGCACAAGTGTCATGGTAATTTGGGGTTTAAAATGATTTGCTTGAACTGTTTGAATGGTTGGCTTAGTTGGAAGAGCAACCGACTCTTAATCTTAGTCTCATGGGTCCAAGTCTCTACTGTGGACAATGAAGTATTTCAAATAAGTGTACAAAAGTTACTTATGCACTATGCTAAGTTCTGGAATAAGACCCCAAACAAAACTGTTGCCCTCAGAATGAGAAAATCGGTTAGGATGTCCAGGAACCATCGAGGCTTGTCACTGATTTGAAACTGCTTGAACACCAGCTTCACTGTCCACAGGGAAGTAAGTTTTATGTGGCTATGGACTGAGATGGTGCCACACCAAGGAAGAATCAAGCTCCAGCTGCTCAAACGGAGAAAAGCGTTATGATCAGAAAAGATGAAGATTGACCTATTTGGGCACAATGACGAGGAGTAAAGGTGCGATTTTTGGTGCAATGTTAATGGTAATATGCTCTGAGGCAGTTTTTCTGCCAGTGTTACTGGTACATTGCACAAAGTAAATGGCAGACAGAATAACGAAGATGAAGAAGGAGGTCTCTAACCTCACCTTAGATCAGCAGCTAGAAAGTTGAACCTTGGAAACAGCTGGGTGTTCCAACAGGACAATGATCCCCCCCCCCGAAAAAAAAACAAACAGGTTCTGGAATGGATAAAGCAGGCTTACATTAAGGTTCTGAACCTTATGAGTCCCGAACTCAACCATAAAAATTAGTGGACTATTCTTAAAAGCCCGATCAACCAATTTAAATGAATTCTATCAGTATTTGATATTTTTTTTAATTTTTTTATTTTTTTGCCTGTCCCGTTTGGCTCTTTTGCATCAGAATTATTGTCTAAAGGCGAAGAAAGAGGCCTAATGGATTTACTTTACCAAATAAACCATCCCAGCCTTGCCGTAATGGTCTATTCGATTCACCTTTTATTGTTTATTTTATTTTATTTTTACTTGTTAAATACGGGACAGATTTGACTGGGGAAAAGAAAGGGGAGAAAGAAAGAGGGAAAGAAAAGAAAAACAGCGGGGAAGAGGGACGGGGATAAAGGGCAAAAAACAAAAAACAACAAAATAAGCAGACAAAAAATCCATCTATCAATCACCTGGATCACCTGTTGGGAAAGAAAAAAGAGAAAACAAGCAGAAGAAAGAAAAAAAGAGCAATACAATAAACAACATCATGATGATCTATGGGAATGTAACAGTAAATACTAGATATTAAATATTATTGTGCAGCACATAAGATCAACAGAACACAGTGTGCTTTGAGGTAGGAGCCAAAAAGGGTGTAGTTTGTGTGTGTGAGCACCCGTGTGTACACCTGTGAGCATGGACGCGCTTGTTTTTTTAAAAGGTTCCTTCATGTAATGATCTGCTAGAGCAGGGGTGCCCAATCCCGGTCCTCGAGAGCTACTGTCCTGCAGCTTTTAGATGCATCCTTGTTCCCACACACCTGAATGAAATGAATGGCTTGTTATCAGGCCTTTGCCAATCATGATGGCATGCTGAAGAGGTCAAACCATTTGATTCAGCTGTGTTGGAGTAGGGATGCATCTAAAAGCTGCAGGATAGTAGCTCTCGAGGACTGGGATTGGGCACCCCTGTGCTAGAGGGTGTGGGGGGGCCACTGCCCCGTCCTCCAGGGCATGAAGCAGGTATGGAGGAGATCAAAACTCCAGACATCCAGAGGCCCCCAGAACACAAGAGACCAAGGAAGACCAACAGAGGGGCAGCCGCGCCACTGTCCCAGAAAGAGCTGAGGAGAGTCCCAGATGAGGGGATTCGATATTTGACCAGCCAAGAAGTCTGGTCAGATATCCAGCCACAATTATGCCAGAAGCTGATTGATGGCTACCAAAAGCATCTGGTTGAGGCACAACTTGGTATGGGACACATAATCAAATATTAGTGGGGTGTTTGTCGATATGTTTAAGCCGTTCTATAGGATTTTGACCCTCTGAACTAGAGAAACTTCAAATTGAATTCAAACTTGTTCACTTACTTCTTATTTTAAAGTAATTACATATTTATGGTATACAATCATTCCACTCAGGAAAAAGAACAGTTCAAAGAAATAATTAAATGTCAAACTTACCACGATGTTAATGCCTGTAATGAAAAACTTATCACTACAACTTTCAGCCGTCCATGTCATGTCAAATAATCAAAGACACTGTAGTCTGCTAGGATGAGTGGGTATTATCCCACCACTGTATTTCACACGAGCCTTTGTGTATTAACTTATACACAAGCTCACATATATCACAGCATGTTCATTCGGTGCTTTATTCTAAGAATTACAATCATGTTGTCCACTGAATTTAAACCCTGAAGCAGGAGAGGCAGAGGGTAAGCTGATCCCTGTCCCCTCAGCTCCATGTAGACTTTACAGTTCTATATATAAAGATCCACAAACATTGATTCCTGTACTTTTATTTTTACAAATTTTCACAATCCTATTAAATTATTAAATATCAATATTATGGAAGTCATATTTTAGAGGGGTCTATCACCTCCAATAAGGTACATGCAATATAGTGGCAAGTTTCTTGTCTAACCCGTTTCACGATCACTGCAGTTCCCCTTAGTTTGACTATCATACAAATGTATGGTGTCGTTTTCATACATGGTAAAAAAAAGGGGTCTTCTCTTCTGCATGTACACATATTAGCTGTCAGTAAGCAGAAGCAGTTACGCCGCATTTAAATTTTCTAAGATACACAAATCTCAATAGTGTGATAAAGACATAAAAATACTGTTGGTAGGGTTTGTGAATTACTCATCGAATAGAAGTAATCTCAGCTGGCTGTCAGCACTGAAGCTTTCCAAATAGTAAATACCAATCTGACGTTAACGTTTCCTTTATCCTATTCTCCATCACTCCTCCTCTTCACCTTCTTTACTGCCTAGTAAAAAACAAGTTCTTTTTCCTTTGCGTTTTTGTTTCCAAGTTTGTTATGGAAACATTTACAAATCTGTGAATGTGGATTTTAAAATTGTCAACATGATTTTACAAGTGCTACAAAGAGCCATTATTTGTGGAATTTTAACTTAATTTCAATTTCATTTTAAATGAACAATAAGAATCTACAATTTCACTGTTACACAATCATTCTGTGAAAGGTCTACGTAGTGTTGAGAGGAATTTGAAGAACACTCTGCATTCAAAGTTTAGGTAGAATTGCACTAAAGTCAAATAAAATTTTCATCAGCAACGTATTTGTGTTTGTCCTCACAGACAAAATTATAATCTGTGGTTAGTAAGAAACTTTAAACAAAAACCCTGTTATGGAACATTTAATCAGACACAAAAATAATTCTTCAGCAAGATTTCAATATAGCATAAAACAATTACCATTTTTAAAAAATTGGTTTGAGACCAATACACCTAATGAAGTGTAAGTAAATTTACTGAGCAAGTTGTTTCTGACACAACCACTGGATTCCCACTGAGTCCCAGCAGCTGGTAATTACCAAGGTATAAGTGCCAAACTATGAATAATACAGTGTGGTTACTGCACAATTAAACTGGGTAGCAATCAGTCAATGTTACCAAATAGCTATTTGCCAGTTCACACCTGGAACGGAGTAATGAATAATATAACATCTTGTCACCCCCCAGTGGAATTAGGTGGAGAAAACCAAGATCGGGTGTACTGGTGCAAAAACACAAATAAGAAAATTACATGTTAGTATTTAATCTCCGGTTTGTGAAAGATCATTTGCTGAGAAGTCCTTCCTTGCAGAATAATCTTTCATTCTCCTCACTTGCATTCACATTTTAATATGTTTCTCCATCCAGAAGAGTCAAGTTATGACATAGTCACAATCACAACACTGGTTTGTTTGGGGTTTTTTTTTAAAATTTTTTTAGATCCAGCAACTTTTCTTGTACCTACTGGGAAACTGGAGAAAACAGCTTGTAACAAAGTTGTTCATTGGTGATATTAGCTAAGCTGTTTGAAATGCAAATATGAATGCTTGAAAACATGACAGGCAAATGAAGGATGTATTTAAAGGGTGCAGCAGATGACAAAAAGAACTTGCTTAGTATCATTACAAAAGCCTAACCTTGACATCTCAGCATTTGTCAATAACTTCAAATCCTGGAATGCCATTTGAGATTGTTCTGGCCCACATTAAACCCATATTTCTTTTTATTGCCTATAACTAAACAATGATTTTGTTTATGTTTACATTAGCTTTAGAATTAATTATAATTTACTGTCTTTATTAGTCTTGACAAATAACACAGAAAAAGATGCGGCAATGCCTAATATCTATAAACATTCACTGCCCTTCAACAGAATATTGAAAAAACGTGTTAAGTTTAATAATTACTTCCTCTGAACTGTCAGCATGTATATTAGACCCCATTAAATGAAGAATGAAAGAAGTCTCACTATTCATAAATAATTCTGTCTCCACATCCATCACTTGACCCGGTTGTCTGAGCTAATTATGGGCCAATGTCCAACCTTCATTTTATTTAAAAAATCTTGAAAGAGTTATTATAAAACAGCTGACAGTTAATCTGCTGGTTAATGGTTTATTTGAGGAGTTTCAATCAGGTTTCAGTATTCATCACAGTATAGACGTAATAGTGAAGGTTATGAATAATCCTCTTATGGACTATTTGGCAATGGATTCATCTCTATTGTCGTGTAATGCTGTGCTGCTGTCAGGTTTTGGACCCAATATGCAGGAATCGGGACAAGTTGAGACATGAAATGATTTTAACTTTATTGCTGATTACTTGCAGAAGATAACAGAGTACCAAAGCTGGAACCGGAGCAGAGCAAGCAAGGGAAGTGAAGGGAACGGAAAGGAAACACAGAGGAATACAGGAATACAAACAAACAAAGGGTTTAAATACACAAAAAGGAACAGGGCAAAGTGAAGACACCCGGAGAGAAACAGCTGAGCTGAATACACTTAATCACATAATGGAAACCAAAACTGAACACAATTCAGAGGACAAGAGACTATTACAATAAACAGGAAAAGCAGACAGAGACTATGACACACCAGCTTGACATAGACAAAGAGGGAAACAAACATGGAGACATGACTGACTCGGGAAAACGAGACAAACTACAGGGCACAGTGGGACAGGACAAAGAAAGGGACACAACTGGGGAAACAAAGGGAACAAGGGAAAAAGGGAGTTTTTCCTTCCCATGTTCATTAAGTGATTGCTCATACAGGGTGGTCTGATTGCTGGGGTTTTCTATCTATTATTAAACTGAATTGAGTTGAATATGCTTGTTGTCAGAAATATTTCAGGATTCAGATCCTGCACCAGTAATACATAAATGGCCTCAAAGCCACCCATCTTGTGTACTTGTGAATTGTTTTCTTTTGGCAGCTTGTTTATTTCCAAAAGGGGTTGCCACGGTGAATATTCACTTCAATTTTAAATTCAATTTTATTTATATAGCGCCAAATCACAACAACAGTTGCTTCAAGGTGCTTTATATTGTACATTAGATCGTACAATAATACATGCAGAGAAAAACCCAACAATCATATGACCCCCTATGAGCAGCACTTTGGCGAAAGTGGGAAGGAAAAACTCCCTTTTAACAGGTAGAAACCTCCAGCAGAACCAGGCTCAGGGAGGGGCGGGGCCATCTGCTGTGATTGGTTGGGGTGAGAGAAGGAAGACAGGATAAAGACATGCTGTGGAAGAGAGACAGAGGTTAATAACAGATATGATTCAGTGCAGAGAGGTCTGTTAACACATAGTGAGTGAGAAAGGTGACTGGAAAGGAAAAACTCAGTGCATCATGGGAATCCCCGCCAGCCTACGCCTATTGCAGCATAACTACGGGAGGATTCAGGGTCACCTGGTCCAGCCCTAACTATATGCTTTTTAAACCTAATCTTAAAAGTAGAGATAGAATAGATTTGCATCATTTGGCATGCATGCTGGATTGAGACTGTCACTGGTCAACATGTTAAAAAAACTTACCCTACTCTTCACTTTTCATATCACTTTAGAATGAAATACAGTCACTGAGGCCTGTACTGACAAGCAGGGGTTTGGGTTATCCAGATAACTTCAGGGTTAACCCGGATTCTCTGTACTATGAAGTTGGATCCCTTCTTACCAGGGTAAATCACCATAGTAAATTATGTTGTGAGATTAACCTGGTCAAGTAGGTCAAGTTCTAGATAAGAGATTAACAAGTATTAACTCAACACCTACTGTCCAATCAATTCTCCAGAATATAGCCAGAATATATCACCATTTCTGAAAGAACATCTGTGGGGAGAGTAGGTCATGTCTTTGTGTTCCCCTAATGAACATTAGTAATAAATAATATCGATTTACTTACTCTGTCTGCAGAGTTGTCAGACGGAGTGATTTTTTTTTTTTAAAAAGAACCTTTATTTAATGTGGAACGGATGCTCCAAAGAAAAGTTAAAATTAACTTTAGTGGGTGAAGGGGGCCAGAAACTCTGGCTGCAGAACAGTTCTGGGGAGTGGCCTGTTACAGAGGCTTAACAAGGCTCAAAATCTGGGGCTGCTCATGAGGGCAAAGAAATGGAGAGAAGCTATCCCAGGCTATACAGGATGCCCTGTGCATGGGGCCCAGGATTCTCACGTTTGCACAGTATTCTCAGGCAGCACAGAGTGGGCATACAGCTGACTGTGGAGGCAGGTGTTCAGGATGTGGCCAGGCTCCCCTCACCCTCAGAGCTGGGACTGTTCAGGGTACTCAGTCTCTGGGTTTGCTGTCTTGGCCTCAGTCTCTGGCTAACCTGGGTGGCAAGACTAGTGAGGAGCTTGCTTGGGTGGCTGTGCTGCTGCAAAAGTAATGAGGGCGGCTTTTGCGCAGGAGGTAGAGCAGGTCACCGACTGATCGGAAGGTTGGTGGTTCGATTCCTGGAAAATTAATTGGTAAATACTAACCCCAAGTTGCTCTCCGATCCATCCATCGGAGTGTGAATGTAGTTAGAAATAACGTATAGAGAAAGTGCTTGTGATTGGGTGAATGTTGTATACAGCACTTTGAGTATTCCGGGAGAGTAGAAAAGCGCTATATAAGAATCAGTCAAGTCACACCATAATGACTGAAACGAGTACCACTGGGCTGCGAAATCAGCTTAAATGAGAATACTTTTCAAAAGTTAAACTGCAGGAATGTCTTAAAGACATAAAGACCTGGATGGCCGCTAACTTTCTGCTTCTTAATTCAGATAAAACTGAGGTTATTGTACTCGGCCCTGAAAAGCTTAGAAATATGGTATCTAAGCAGATTCTTACTCTGGATGGCATTACCTTGGCCTCCAGTAACACTGTGAGGAACCTTGGAGTCATTTTTGACCAGGACATGTCCTTCAACGCACATATTAAACAAATATGTAAGACTGCGTTCTTCCATTTGTGCAACATCTCTAAAGTTAGAAATATCCTGTCTCAGAGTGACGCTGAAAAACTAGTTCATGCATTTATTACTTCCAGGCTGGACGACTGTAATTCATTATTATCAGGATGTCCTAAAAACTCCCTGAAAAGCCTTCAGCTGATCCAAAATGCTGCAGCAAGAGTCCTGACAGGGACTAGAAAGAGAGCAGATTTCTCCTGTTTTGGCTTCCTGTTAAATCCAGAATTGAATTCAAAATCCTGCTCCTCACAAACAAGGTCTTAAATAATCAGGCCCCATCTTATCTTAATGACCTTGTAGTACCATATCACCCTATTAGAGCACTTCGCTCTCACACTGCAGGCCTACTTGTTGTTCCTAGAGTATTTAAAAGTAGAATGGGAGGCAGAGCCTTCAGTTTTCAGGCCCCTCTTCTGTGGAACCAGCTTCCAGTTTGGATTCAGGAGACAGACACTATCTCTACTTTTAAGATTAGGCTTCAAACTTTCCTTTTTGCTAAAGCATATAGTTAGGGCTGGACCAGGTGACCCTGAATCCTCCCTTAGTTATGCTGCAATAGACATAGGCTGCCGGGGGATTCCCATGATGCATTGAGTTTTTCCTTTCCAGTCACCTTTCTCACTCCCTATGTGTTAACAGACCTCTCTGCATTGAATCATATCTGTTATTAACCTCTGTCTCTCTTCCACGGCATGTCTTTCATCCTGTTTTCCTTCTCTCACCCCAACCGGTCGCAGCAGATGGCCCCGCCCCTCCCTGAGCCTGGTTCTGCCGGAGGTTTCTTCCTGTTAAAAGGGAGTTTCTCCGTTTATTTATAGTTTATAGTTAATTGGAAAAAATTAACAAAAGAGGATACAACCAAAACTGAGAATTAGATTATGAAAAACAAAGTGAGATACAATACAAACTTAAAATGAACAAAGATGCAAAAGACATGACCCCTCTGGAGATTCTTTGATGTAACTTTATTTTTTTAAAATGATTTTATAGAACATGATATATTCCTACCCAGCCAACATGTATATAAAAAAACCAGGTGGGGCCTATATATACATAGGCCCCACCTGGTTTTTGCTCGGGCTGGATGGGTACCATGTGGGCATGGGCTCAAACTGGGCTTTTTGTATGGGGCCTACTTGGGTTTTCCACCTTGGTTAGACATGGGCAAACATAGTCATTTAAAGAAAAGCTGTTGTTGTGTGCCCCATATGGGGCAAAGTGAGGTAATCAATATATATTTTTATTACTGATGACACAGGTGGGGCCTACCTGGTCAAACTATATGGGTCACACAGGGGAAAATGCAAGTCAGACCCGGAAAACATGTCTATGTGGGCCCCAAATGGGTCATGTTAAGTTAACATGGGCATATATTTTACATGGGCTCAACATTGTTTAGTATATATGGGACCCACTTGGGTTTCTAACATTAAATCCATCTGGGTGGGCATCCAATGTAGGTCCTACTTGGGTCAGTGATGGTAAATGTGTACATTGATCCAAAATGGTAGCACATGCTTATGTGAGGATTCTTCTTCTGTGAAGAGCCTGAGAAAGTGTTATTTGAATAAAGGAGGATTTATTCCAAACAAGCCCATCACAGATTGCACACAACCCAGGGAGTTCTGAAAGTCTGAAAGTCAAACTGTAAAAAGAAACTCAAAAGAAAGCATCAACATAACTCTCTTTTATAACCTGCAGACGGCACCCATGGGGTACCATTCTCTAACAAATCACCCTAACTTTAACATATTTGGCACAACCTCAGTCTATCACTTTTGCTATCCTTAGGTACAGTCAGATGTTCTTTACCCTTCATTTTTGACCCTCTCAGTATTTAGCCTTGGCTAGCGAATGTACTCAAAGTCCACGTTGAGACCTCAGGATGTTATGTGTTATCAGACACTACAACCCAGCTGTCAAGTGAGACCATAGGAACTTGTTTTTGAACATTCAATGTTACTCAAAACACTCCGCACACTATTCCAAATAACTGGTTTAAAACTGGTTACGTTTTAATTTTAGATTTCATTTTAAGTACTTAATGTGAACTTTCAGCGCTCTGCATGGTAGGCTGCATGGTGAGGCTCAAATAAGATAAAATAAGGACTTCATGATTCTTCTTAGGTAAATTCACTTGTCACAGCAGCAATAATAAGTGATTAAAACGGACGCAAGAGTAGAAAAAAAGAAAAGCAAAAAATACAAATAAAAAACCTAAGATAAAAGTGAATTACACAGACAAAATCCAGATTTGGCATTTACTTGAGCAAATATACAGTTGAGGATTTTTAGTAGATCAGACACACTCTACTGTATTAGAGAAAAGACAGTACATGGAAGTTGGAAGTTTTGGTTAATCAGATCCAGTAAAGCTCCTGAAGTATATTACTGATCTGTTAAAATGTTACTCTTCAAACTTGTGCCCTCAAATTATATAACCAGAAATAATTTATATTTTCTTTGAACTAGTGGAAAGGAGAGGGGATGGGGTCTTTCAAGCAGTCACACTTCAACTGTGAAACTCCCTTGTCTTTATGAAGTATTGACACTATTGAAACTTTTCAAAAGCAGCCTAATGTTAGAAGAGCTTTTAGGTAAACTGTTTCTGTTGTTATTCTTCTTCTTATCATTATTATATATTTTATTAATTACATTTTTATTATGATGTTGATTTGGGTGACAAATATTATATATGAATTTTTTAAAACATATTGATCATCCCTATACTTAGGGCTGCACGATTTTGCATAAAATGAGAATCACGATTTTTTGGCTTAGAATTGAGATCACGATTCTCTCACGATTTTCTTTTCCAGTATAAATATTTATTGCACTTATTAACTGCACATCAACTTCGCAACAGTTGAAACTGAACATAAAAACAATAAATAAACATAAAAACAACAAATGTCTCACGTTTTGTTGTTGCCACAAAATGTTGTGCTGCTTGAAATTCCGTCTCCACCGTTGCTCGACACTGCGTGTACAGAGCAGGTAGTGCAACAACAGAAAAGTAGTTGCGGGACGGCACTGTGTAGCGTTTGTCTAGGGCATAGGTGTCAAACTCTGGCCCGCGGGCCAGATTTGGCCCGCAGCCTAATTACATTTGGCCCGCGAAGCCATACCAAATTATTATTAGAGCTGGCCTACTGGTATTATACAGCTAATACAGTGGGGCAAAAAAGTATTTAGTCAGCCACCGATTGTGCAAGTTCCCCCACCTAAAATGATGACAGAGGTCAGTAATTTGCACCAGAGGTACACTTCAACTGTGAGAGACAGAATGTGAAAAAAAAAAAATCCATGAATCCACATGGTAGGATTTGTAAAGAATTTATTGGTAAATCAGGGTGGAAAATAAGTATTTGGTCAATAACAAAAATACAACTCAATACTTTGTAACATAACCTTTGTTGGCAATAACAGAGGTCAAACGTTTACTATAGGTCTTTACCAGGTTTGCACACACAGTAGCTGGTATTTTGGCCCATTCCTCCATGCAGATCTTCTCGAGAGCAGTGATGTTTTGGGGCTGTCGCCGAGCAACACGGACTTTCAACTCCCGCCACAGATTTTCTATGGGGTTGAGGTCTGGAGACTGGCTAGGCCACTCCAGGACTTTCAAATGCTTCTTACGGAGCCACTCCTTTGTTGCCCGGGCGGTGTGTTTTGGATCATTGTCATGTTGGAAGACCCAGCCTCGTTTCATCTTCAAAGTTCTCACTGATGGAAGGAGGTTTTGGCTCAAAATCTCACGATACATGGCCCCATTCATTCTGTCCTTAACACGGATCAGTCGTCCTGTCCCCTTGGCAGAAAAACAGCCCCATAGCATGATGTTTCCACCCCCATGCTTCACAGTAGGTATGGTGTTCTTGGGATGCAACTCAGTATTCTTCTTCCTCCAAACACGACGAGTTGAGTTTATACCAAAAAGTTCTACTTTGGTTTCATCTGACCACATGACATTCTCCCAATCCTCTGCTGTATCATCCATGTGCTTTCTGGCAAACTTCAGACGGGCCTGGACAAGCACTGGCTTCAGCAGCGGAACACGTCTGGCACTGCGGGATTTGATTCCCTGCCGTTGTAGTGTGTTACTGATGGTGACCTTTGTTACTTTGGTCCCAGCTCTCTGCAGGTCATTCACCAGCTCCCCCCGTGTGGTTCTGGGATCTTTGCTCACCGTTCTCATGATCATTTTGACCCCACGGGATGAGATCTTGCGTGGAGCCCCAGATCGAGGGAGATTATCAGTGGTCTTGTACGTCTTCCATTTTCTGATGATTGCTCCCACAGTTGATTTTTTCACACCAAGCTGCTTGCCTATTGTAGATTCACTCTTCCCAGTCTGGTGCAGGTCTACAATACTTTTCCTGGTGTCCTTCGAAAGCTCTTTGGTCTTGGCCATGGCGGAGTTTGGAGTCTGACTGTTTGAGGCTGTGGACAGGTGTCTTTTATACAGATGATGAGTTCAAACAGGTGCCATTCATACAGGTAACGAGTGGGGGACAGAAAAGCTTCTTACAGAAGACGTTACAGGTCTGTGAGAGCCAGAGATTTTCCTTGTTTGAGGTGACCAAATACTTATTTTCCACCCTGATTTACCAATAAATTCTTTACAAATCCTACCATGTGGATTCATGGATTTTTTTTTCACATTCTGTCTCTCACAGTTGAAGTGTACCTCTGGTGCAAATTACTGACCTCTGTCATCATTTTAGGTGGGGGAACTTGCACAATCGGTGGCTGACTAAATACTTTTTTGCCCCACTGTATATATATTCTTTAGTATTAAGCTTTGCTTGTTCCATATTCAGTTTTTCAGCAAAACTTGTTTGAGTCCATAAGAAGAGATTCATTCTTAAATCTGGAGGAAGATTTTTTTTTTCAATAAATATTAATGTTAGCCCGCGACCTTGTTCCAGTTTTGAATTTTGGCCCACTGTGTATTTGAGTTTGACACCCCTGGTCTAGGGTGTTGATCGTTTTCCTAAATCCCTCGTTTCGCACAGTGTTGATGGGAGCCATATCTTTGGTCAGGTGATAAGTGATAGCCTCCGTAATTTCTTTGTGCCTGCGGGAGTTCGACGTGTACAGGGAAGCGCTATATAAGGTTCCTGTTATTGGTGTTTGGGTGGTTGACCGGGACGGATTTTCTCCTGTCACTTTCTCGTCATCCCTGACGTGGTCTCCGATGTTTTTTCCTGCTAATTTTAGCATCACACGGCACAGCTTCTGTACCACGTGGTATAAGGCTCCGCCCTTGTCATTTGTTGAGCAGGAAGAGGGAGCGCTTGTTTTCATGCAGATTACGTCCCGGATCAAAATGCGGTACAATCGTCTTTTTTTTTTTTAATCGTTGTCATTTGGAAATGAGATCGCACGTAAGTATGAATCGAGATCGCGATTTTCTAACGATTAATCGTGCAGCCCTACCTATACTTAATAAAAAACTTAAAAATAAAATTGTTCTTTTAAATTTGTGCATTGTTTGACTGTTAAATTGTTTGTATCAGGTGTAAAATGACTTTTTAAATAAAGTTGTTTTTAATGTGAGCAGCTCCCATCGCGTCGTTTAAAATGAGGGAGGAGCAGATTGCACCGCGTAGCAACTACTCTTTGCGGTCTTTCGTCAGTTGCAGCCTTTTTTCTCACTGGTGTTTGAGAACATGGAGGACAAAAGGATACCAAAGAATCGAAAACTATGACAAAGGTAAATACTGAAAGTTTGATAAGTTTTTATCATTGGTTATTTTAGTTACTTTCTATAGTTGTCCTAAACAGTATAAGGGGGATAAGCATAACATCTTTAGCTAGTTTTAGTGGATTCCCGCTCAGGTAACTCGGCCATTATGGATTACCCAGTAAACAAAATGGCTGAACAGTATGTTAAATGTTTGAACATGAGCTAGTTATACCATGTCACGTAAGATACATGTGCAGTGTAGCAAGCTCACCTTATAGTGGTGTAAAACATGAGGCGTATGAGGTGATTGTTTAAATTTGAAAACCACTAGGGACCACTTATTACTATGTCACCAATTGTTTACTTATAGGAAATTTAGGATTTATATCTGTCAAGTCATTTGTTCTGGCATAAGTCACCATTTTGATATATCTTCCCGTGACTTTAAAGTCTGTCAGCTAGTTAGATACATTTTGCACTGCTAGTGTTTGCTGCTTGAATTAGTCAGTTAACCATATAAACACATGCAGTGCCTTTCAAACTTTTAATTACACTGTTCATTTTGTGCATTAGTAAGAGAATATTTTATATTAAATTATCCTGGGAAAAAATGAAAATGTTTGTATTTTTTTCTCATGCACTTTCTTTCATTTCCTTATCACGTTTAAATTCCTTATCACAAACACCATCTTTGACAAGTAAGTAACTTTCATATTATTTGTATTACTTATTAGCCATATTCAATAACTTGCACAGATTATTTTGAAAAGTGATGGTCTTTGGGGCATCCTTGAAAGTAGTGCATTACTTAATTTTATTGTATTTTTTACTGGTAATCAGTATATATATATATATATATATATATATATATATATATATTTATTTATTTATTTAAATTTCTATCTTGTATGCTAACAATAATGCCAACAGTGTTCTCTTCACTTGTCCCACAACTCTGACAGTTTTGGTCCTCTGCTGCCCCGCAATTGGCTGATTTCCATCTGAGCTACTACTGTCAACTGCATTAAACTGATTTTACATCGCCTTGTTATTCTAATCTTTATCTGCGTTTTGGACTCCAAACACTCACACTTGCTGAGAGCAAGTGTGAGCTCACAAGAGTGTAAGGCGTGTAGTTCAATAAAGTGATCGATGTGTTCACTAGCTGATTTCAATAAACCGGTAACTTATAAAATCTATATTTTATAGGAAGTACATTACTGATTAAAGTGGCAATAAACACAGTAACCAATAAAAATTTAAATTTCCTGTTATAAATAAAAATATTGCTGTGAGCTTGGTTTTCTAACAGCAGGTGTGAACATCTACAGTCTTTCAGCTCTGGTAAAGATTTAAAAATAAAGGCATTAAATAACATAACATTAAACACTAAATGAGTTTGATGGTGTTGACTGCAGCAGCTCAATGTTAATCAGCTGATAGTGATGGAAGCAGATGAGCGTTTTTCATCATGGTTGTTGGAGTTGTGTAATATGCTGGTATTGATATGATCAAAAATGAACTGAGTTGTTTCCTATTCTATAGAAATTGTACATCTAATTAATAACAAGGCTTTCTGCTGATGTTATCAATTAAAAATTAATTGTTTTATTTTTAAGCAACAACTTTTTAGCATGCAATCACGCCATGCCATACAGGACAGATTTGTAAACCGTGCGTACAAAAACAGACTATTTTACAAAATTGCTCATTCAACAAATGTAAATCACAGCAGATTTTTTTGTTGTAGGTGCACTGTCACAACTAGAAATGTGGGAGGAAAAATTGAAGGCAGAACAGGAAAATGCATGGAAATAACAATTTTCCTTTAAGCACGTCAGTAAAGGTAGATCCGGATACTTGATAACTGTTGGTATAGGTATGAATCTCCACTATCACAGGTTTTAATTGGGAGGCAACATGCAGATATACAGGAGGACTATAAACAGCAATTCCCATTGCATACAACTCTTTTAGAAAATACCAACAACACTGATCATTTATCACTTGCTGGTCTACAGACTTTACAGTGTGGATGGATGGAAAATCTCCACTCTGGCTGAAGTGGTGCTACAAACAACTCTGCGCTCAGGTTTCCTGGCTGTGTGTGGATTTAAACTTACACATCCAAATTTTGACCCTATTGTTCTTCCTTTCAGCTGATTGGTCAATTTCATGTCAATCACAAATTTAACAATCCAATCAGAGAACATCTCCAAAAGTTGATTGTGTTCATCTGGATGTAACATTTTCAGTGGGAGAAAATGCTGAAAACGCTACCTCCACATGAACAGAATCAACTTCTGGAGATTTACTTACCTGGATGATTGAGCATGCATCAAGACAATCAAGAACAGATAGGTTTGGCTGCTTTACGGCGCTTCAGGTCCTGGAAGAATAAATTCCCGTTTACATACCAGAGTAGCATTTTCCTTCATCACCACGAAGGAAAACAGTCTGTGCGTATCCGAGTTCAGTGGTTTTTGTGTCACAGGGCTTATAATATGTGTAAAAATCTGGCCAGGGACCATCACATCACACTGCTACCATATTTTTCTGTTGCTATCATGTTTCTTTTCTGAGATGTTGTTACTTTTATGACAGATGTAACGAGAAATCTTCCAGAAAGTTAAATTTATTATTCTAATCAAATGTTTGATTCTGATAACAGATAAAGATTTTTTTTACTTTTCTTCTGCTTTGATAGTTTATACAAATTTTGGGCAATTCCTGTTTATTTGAAACCTTTAGCCCCCAAAAAGTTGTCAGCGACAGGTTTTTCCAAACCTGTCTCGTCAAACCTGAGCTCTACCAGGCGCCCAACATGCCTGGACTTTTAGAAGAAAAGAAGTGTCCAAAAATAAACCACAGGGTCAAATACTTGATTTTGTTCAGTGTTTTAGAGTTATTAATTCGAATTGACTAATTTAAATCTTTTATTCATGTACATTTTGATCGCCTTTAGTAAAAATGGCAAAATTTCAATTTCTTTTTTTTTTGTCTCTTATTAATCCCTGATTACACTCATATAGTATACAGTAGAGGAAAAAAAACTACCAGATGTCATGTACTGGCTGTGTGGAGGCAGGAGAAGACCCAAACGCAAAACTCACGGAGACTGGAACTGAACTCAAAAATGCTGCTTTATTGCAGAAGTGCAAAATAACAGAACAAAACCGGGAATATAAACTAAAGACCGAGGGAACAGAAAGCCACACAGGTTCGGGGAAGAGACATTGACGACGCGACACTGACCTGATGGAGACATGCACATAAATACACAGAGGGTTAACGAGGGAAGTGGGAGCACACGGGGAACACAGCTGACACAGATAATCATAACGAGACAGGGCAGGAGTAACACAACATGACGCATACTGACGAGAGACTGTCAAAGTAAAACAGGAAGTACACGGAGGTTCAGACAGGAGGAGAGAGAGCACAGGGAGAACACAGACATAACAGGCTGGGGAAAACATGGAATAAAACACAAGGAGAGACGAGGGCTCACAGATACACAGGGGCACACAGGAGGTAACCAAATAAGGAACATCTTAACTAAATAACCCAGGAACCAAGGCATAAATAGGGAACAAAATACAAAAAACACACAAAAACTAAGAATACTGTGCCAACATGGCCCAGGACCATGACACCAGATGTGTAAAGTAGTAGTAATGCTGAAAAAAGCGAAAAAAGCACACACACTCACAGCTGATTTTATGACACTTTTACAGCTAAAACAATATATAATTCCGGTTATCCTGCGTATCATTATGGGGGATGAAGGGTTAAGGAACTGCAATTAATTTTTATAGTTTAGCTTGTGTTTACAACCATATTTTTTGTTATCACCACACAGTAAACATTAACCAATATGTAAAGCGTCCATGTATCCTCCATTCTTGGTCCATTATCTTAAGCTTAGGCGGCCCCCTGCGACCCAATCCGGTACTAAGTAGAAAGGCCCAGACTTCACTCTCTCCAGGCACTTGGCCCAGCTCCTCCGGGGAAATCCCAAGGCATTCCCAGGCCAGCTGAGAAACATAGTCCCTCTAGCATGTCCTGGGTGTTCCTCTGGGTCTCTTCCTGGTGGGACGTGCCCAAAACACCTCCCCAGGGAGGCATCCTAACCAGATGCCAGTATCTAATCTGTCCTTTTTGTATGTTCCCCTCAGGTTCCCATGGTAGCAGATACAGGGGGAACAAGTGTAGACGATGCCACAAGAAAGATGATGAAATTCCTCATATCACCTGAGCTGGCTGTGGAGTACAACATGCTTGGCCGACATGGGGAAAAAAAAGTTCAGGGATTTGCATCTTTTTAATGTTGTGTATGGTAAGTTAGTTTCACTTGAGACATTTGAACTTTAGAAAAATAAACTTTTTTAATAAAGTGTTTGAAAGTGCAACTGAGATTGGTTATCATGCAATTTTTATATATTTTTTGAGGCAATAAAGTGAAATAAACATTGTTCTTTGCAAATCATCACCAAATGAAGTAAGCTAAGGTTAACTTTACTTTGGCTTTCCCATTTTTCTTCTTCATTTGCAGAGGCACTGAAGAAAATATTGAACATCAAAAGTCAACTTGCAAGAAGCAGAGAAGGCTCTGTCCAAGTGGTTCACTGGAGCTAAAGACAGAGGAGGACTGAGGGATGCAAGGGTACAAAATAGACTTACGGCTATGTAAAAAAACAAAACAGAAACCCTGCTGATTCAAGATAAGCTTTTGAGTCTTCCATCTGACCTTTCCCCCATGTTGCTTCAGTTCCAAATATCTAAGGAATTTTGATGTAGTTTGACATTTCTAGTTTTTCAAAAGTTTACGCACTTTGGACAAAATAAAAAAAATGTGAAAAATGTTGTTTTGTGTATCCTCGTGATTTTTGTAATAGTTATATTTACAATGGATGGTTACAATGGTTACAATGGTTACAATGGTTAATGGTTATATTTTTGTTTGCAGTCAGCTTTAATATATTTGGTGTCTTTGTGTCACAGAACCCGTATTGGCCGTCTGTTAAATTGATTTGGTGACTGTTTTACTACATGGGGCCCACCCGGTGCCAGAAATGAGCCAATTCAAACTAGAAGTGAAATGCAACTACAGAACCCACTGATAATGCCATTCCAACTTTTTAGCTCACGTTGTCCTCATGTTGTACCCACTAAGAACTTGAAAGATGGGGCCCGGGTGGGTCTCTGTGTACTTTGCTCAGTTGGGGCCCATTTAGTTCCCAGATTTTACCAATGTAACACCGAGATAGGCTAAAAAGTGGGTTTTAAGTGGGATTGTCCGTGGGTTCCATAATGGCCCCATTTTATAAGCCCATGTGGTACCCACATGGTATCCACAAAAAAACTTGAAAAATTGAAAATTAAAAAAAGCGGAATCGGCTGTTCAAAACCCCACAAGGCTGCCCGCTGGGATTGAATCGAGTGGTGATATGTCTGTGAAGGTTCTCAGTCATCCAGGTCACCACATGTGGTGTATGCTGTACAGTGCAGCGAGGAATGCTCAGACCTCTACATTGGAGAGACCAAACAGCCACTTCACAAGCGGATGGCACGACACAGAAGAGCCACCTCCACAGGACAAGACTCAGCAGTCCATCTGCATCTTAAGGATAAAGGACACTCTTTCGAGGATGCCAATGTTCACATTTTGGACAGAGAGGACAGATGGTTTGAAAGAGGAGTGAAAGAAGCCATCTATGTCCACTGTGAGCGACCATCTTTGAACAGAGGCGGGGTTTACGACACCAACTCTCTGCCATCTATAATCCAGTTTTGAGATCCCTTCCCAGACGCCTTAACGCCCACTCACATCCTGGGCCATCTGACCTCAGGAATTCGCATGATAAGGTGGGGCCAGGTTTCACAATGAACACACCCGAAACTCTGGCTGATTGGGACCCACACCCAGTTTCCCACCTTGGCTCAGGCGATTAGAGGATCATCAGGGGTCCTTTTGTCCCTCTGTGAGGGGTTACTCCCACTAGGTTTATATCTGGGACTCTCCACCATTTGACCTTAGAACTGAAGAAGCTTCTTGGATGAGAGGTGAAACGTCTTCAAGTAACTTAAAGAAGTCCAGACGCTTTTCTTTGAAAGCTCCTTTGACAATCGAGTGGTGAGTTCTCAAAATGGGCTCACTGAGCGCAGCACGAATAAGATCTTGGAGAAGCTTACGGCTGCTGTGAACACTCAGAATAAAACCTCTGAGCAAAATTTGATTACATCTTGGAGAAGCTCACTGTGGCCGTGAGTTCTCAGAATCTGCTCTTTGAGCACAAGAAGGACAACATCACAGAGCGTAAGTTTGATAACATCATGGAGAAGTTTGCGGCTCTCCAACAGGAGATTGAGAGACCAGTGTCAGACTGTTAGAACAGCTTTGAAATTCATATGAGTTGTTCGCACTAAAGTAAAAACCATCATCACTTCATGCGGCTACCACTTCGGCGCCAGCTGTGATCTCAAGGCTGGAGCTGAACAACAACTCCCTGATAACAGACTGTGCTTAGACTGTTCTTCCTATCCTACGCAAGGCCACCTGGGTTGGCTGGAAGACTGTTTACTTAGCCTGGCAGGGCGAAGGACACTGTCTCAGCTGAACTCTGGACACGCACACACACACATACACTGATACACACGGATCCCCCCTCCCTTTCCAAAAGCCTTCGATGCTTGTGCCCTCCCGGGGAAGATGGCGGTCGACTGGACCAGCGCAGACATGCTGCAGGACCGGATGCGCTGCCTACACCGGCTCTCTCTTACCCTTTACCCGCCCCTGTTGCTTACCTTGTGTTTCTATGGTGTATTGATAGTCATGTGCTTTTTGTACTGAGGTGTTTTTTCTGTTATCAAACTGTTCTCCCACCAGGAGCTCAGTCTGAGTGGAGTTTTTTTTGTCCTCCTCTCACCTCATGTTATGTATTTTCGTTGTTTTTTTCCTGTCAGCCTACCTTTCTGACATGTCTTCCCAATGTGCTGTTTGTGTAAGTTTGGTCAGAAGGTTCCTTTGTAAGTGCGCATGCGCCATTAGCGTGCAGCCTGCTGTAACCCTAATTTCCTTTGGGATTAATAAAGTATTCTGATTCTGATTTTGATATAAGTGGCACTGTAGAGCAGTTTAGAAACGCCCTTGTCTGAATCCAATAAAATACATAACTTTTCACTGGACCTGAGACATATGCAAAATCTATGGGTTTTTGAGCATGTTAAGGATCCCAAATTCCAATACATTTGCCTGATAATATGAACTGAACAATTACAATACAGCTTTTGCGCTGTTAGTGCTTGTGCCCTAATAAGAAGTGGAACAGATGCAATAGGGCCTTCACACTTTTAGTGCCTGCGCCCTAATTAGCAGTTACTAACAGCAATTAACTAAGGTTAAGAGTGGCAACAACAACAGTGCTCACTGACAGAAAAGTTAAGAATATTTTTAACAACTCACGTCAGTGTCACTGTCATCTGTGAGAAGTGAGCTTTACTGGCTCATCAACTTGTATCAGACTCCTTTCAAAAAGTTTTATTTCCTCTTCAAAACTAAATAAAGATAGATGCTTCTCACCCAGCATTGACAGCTGAGGTAAACAAACAGGAAGATGGACAACAACCTACAAGCTCTTACTGGTCACTTTGCAGTCTGAGTACATTCACTACAGATTAACCGTGCCCTGAGTTTTTGAGGTTAATCTAGGATATTCTAAAATATTTAAGTGATCATTAATTCCCCGTAGCCATTATTTATTTCCTAATTCATTGCTTAAGTTTTGATATTATTCAAAGATTTTAAAATATACTGTGTACAAAATGTACAGTAGTAGAGACATGCCCACCAGCTACGACCGTTATAGGGCATATTCTAAGTTTATTGTTTTTGATCTCTCTTGGCTGAACTGTTAAGACCTATTAATTAACACTAGGAAGGCCCAGAGCCCAGCCATTTGGCTTTTCTACCTTTAAAACCCGGAGAGCAGCCAAATGGCTGGTAGGCTTTTAGCTAAGCTTTAGCTTCAGGCAAGTGGAAGCTAAATTGGCTAGTCATTCATATGTAAATTGGGTTGTTACCTGGGAATTCTGGAGGGAGGGGAGTGGGGGTGTGTGGATGAGGGGGTGGGGGAGCTGCTAAAAGCGGTGAGCTTCCTTTTGTTTCATCTTGATGCATTCTCAATCATCCAGGGAAACAAATCTCCAAAAGTCACCAACTTGGAGTGTTTCAGTTTGCCATCTTAGGGAGAAATCAACACACATGGGTGTATGTCCTTTGTTGCTGAGATTTATTGATAAAAACAGTACAAAAAATCAACCATTTGTACACATTTTTACAAATAATTATAAAAAGTGAGTGAGTACATTTCAACATTTTCAGCAATCACTCACAATCCTGGCACTGCCATGGTATCTGTAGTCTGCATTTACCTTGGCTTGGCTTCCTGATCAATGCTCCACTACCAAAAGGAAGCCAAGCCCTGCCACCCTTTACAACAAAACAAGGTGTGATCACATTGATGCCACAATGGACGACTGATCAATGCTCCACTACCAAAAGGAAGCCAAGCCCTGCCACCCTTTACAACAAAACAAGGTGTGATCACATTGATGCCACAATGGACGACTGATCAATGCTCCACTACCAAAAGGAAGCCAAGCCCTGCCACCCTTTACAACAAAACAAGGTGTGATCACATTGATGCCACAATGGACGACTGATCAATGCTCCACTACCAAAAGGAAGCCAAGCCCTGCCACCCTTTACAACAAAACAAGGTGTGATCACATTGATGCCACAATGGACGACTGATCAATGCTCCACTACCAAAAGGAAGCCAAGCCCTGCCACCCTTTACAACAAAACAAGGTGTGATCACATTGATGCCACAATGGACGACTGATCAATGCTCCACTACCAAAAGGAAGCCAAGCCCTGCCACCCTTTACAACAAAACAAGGTGTGATCACATTGATGCCACAATGGACGACTGATCAATGCTCCACTACCAAAAGGAAGCCAAGCCCTGCCACCCTTTACAACAAAACAAGGTGTGATCACATTGATGCCACAATGGACGACTGATCAATGCTCCACTACCAAAAGGAAGCCAAGCCCTGCCACCCTTTACAACAAAACAAGGTGTGATCACATTGATGCCACAATGGACGACTGATCAATGCTCCACTACCAAAAGGAAGCCAAGCCCTGCCACCCTTTACAACAAAACAAGGTGTGATCACAGGGCTTGGCTTCCTTTTGGTAGTGGACAATTGATCAGGAAGCCAAGCCAAGGTAAATGCAGACTACAGATACCATGGCAGTGCCAGGATTGTGAGTGATTGCTGAAAATGTTGAAATGTACTCACTCACTTTTTATAATTATTTGTAAAAATGTGTACAAATGGTTGATTTTTTGTACTGTTTTTATCAATAAATCTCAGCAACAAAGGACATACACCCATGTGTGTTGATTTCTCCCTAAGATGGCAAACTGAAACACTCCAAGTTGGTGACTTTTGGAGATTTGTTTCCCTGGATGATTGAGAATGCATCAAGATGAAACAAAAGGAAGCTCACCGCTTTTAGCAGCTCCCCCACCCCCTCATCCACACACCCCCACTCCCCTCCCTCCAGAATTCCCAGGTAACAACCCAATTTACATATGAATGACTAGCCAATTTAGCTTCCACTTGCCTGAAGCTAAAGCTTAGCTAAAAGCCTACCAGCCATTTGGCTGGTGGCGGGTTTTAAAGGTAGAAAGGTAGAAGCCTGGGCCTTCCTAGTGTTAAATAATATTTATGTGAAGTCACTTTAAAAAAAACATTACACAGTTGAGATAATCAAAAATTAACAGCAGATTTTTATAACTAGAAACGGTAGAGACAGATTTCACCTGTTCTCATTTATACTGAGAGAAGAGTGGATCTCCTGAAGTCCATTATGAGTTCTTTTGTTTTAAGAACATTCAGCTTCAAGTTGTTTTCTGTTGTCTACCTCCGCCCTGTATGCTGTCTAAATTATATATGCTGTCTTAATTACGCCTTATTATTTGTATCTTAGCTCAGTCATTCTTGATCACCCTAGGCGTCGTCTTCCATTTTGACCTCGGGACTTCCAAACCATATTCGGCACAGATGTTCCTGTACACTATGCCGGCCACTTGGTTATGGCGTGCCATGTATGCCCTGCCTGCTAGCATCTTGCACCCTGCTGTTATGTGCTGGATTGTCTCTGGGGCATCTTTACACAGCCTGCACATGGGGTCTTGCCTCATGTGATAGACCCCAGCCTCTATGGATCTTGTACTGACAGCTTTTTCTTGTGTTGCCATGATTAGTGCATCTGTACTGTCTTTCAGTCCAGCTTTGTCCAGCCACTGGTAGGACTTCTGGGTATTAGCCACCTCCTCTATCTGCTGGTGGTACATACCGTGCAAGGGCCTGTCCTTCCATGATGGTTCCTCCTCTTCCTCCTCTTTCTTGGGTTTCTGCTGCCTGAGGTATTCACTGAGCACTCGGTCAGTTGGGGCCATCTTCCCAATGTATTCTTGGATGTTCGTTGTCTCATCCTGGACTGTGGTGCTGACACTCACCAGTCCCCGGCCCCCTTCCTTCTGCTTAGCATACAGCCTTAAGGTGCTGGATTTGGGGTGAAACCCTCCATGCATGGTCAGGAGTTTACTAGTCTTGATGTCAGTGGCTTCTGTCTCCTCCTTTGGCCAAGTTATTATCCCAGCAGGGTACCTGATCACGGTACCTCTGCAGGTACTTGGTCGTTGCAGATGTCCTAGTGGCCCCAGGTACTTGTAGCTGTCCTCTATGTCTGTAATGTTGCCTTCTGGTAGTTCAATCCCCTCAATTCTGACTACTTCCCTCTCTTCATCATCATCCGACTACACTTCTCCAGTCCGAACGACATTCCAATGTCATTGCTGTATTGCTGAATCGATTGCTGAATCGATGTCTCGTTCATTGCTGAATCGATGTCTCGTTCACTCTTGGCATACAGCTTGATGCCATCCATGTAAAGGAGGCTGCTGACAACTGCTCCATTTCGTAGTCGGTATCCGTAGCCAGTCTTGTTAATGATCTCACTAAGGGGGTTCAGGCCTATGCAGAACAGCATTGGGGACAGAGCATCTCCTTGGTAGATCCTGCACTTGATGCTGACTTGTGCTATTGGCTTGAAGTTGGCCTCTAGTGTTGTACGCCACATCCCCATTGAGTTCCTGGTGAAGGCTCTTAGGGTCCTGTTTATATTGTAATCAATCCAGGCAGTGCACAGGTTGGTCAGTCTGGTCTTGCAGTCTCGGGCGACTGCTCGGTCTAACACGTAGCTGGTGTTTTGCACCTCTGATGTTCTTGCCAGTTCCTTTCAGTGCCCCACTCATGTATTGAGCCATTCGCTTGTTCATCTTTCAGGCATCAAGAGGGCCAACGTGTTGTGCTGTCATCTTCCATATTGAGTTGATTGGTTCTGCTGCCTGTCTCTCCCAGATCAACTGCCCATTTGCGCTAGGGATGGGTATCGTTTAGCTTTTATCCAATACTGGTGCCAAACCGGTAGTTTTTTAATGGTGCTGGTGCTTAAACGGTGCTCGAACTGGTGCTTAAAGAATGGAGAACACAAACTTTGTCCAAAAACCTCTCATGTTTAGCTGTTTTCCACTTTTTCTTTGGTCATTTTAGCCTTTTTGGCCAGGGTGAAGGGAGTATCTGCCATCAAACAAGAAGACAGCCGCATGTAACTACAACGGTGTTTGCTAGATCACCTTACATGCATTAATGTAATAACGTGGTTAGCCTACTCAACGTAAATTACACACGAACAACATTAAGCTACTCACGCAGAGAAGAACGGCTGCTGCTGCCATCATCCATCATCATTTCTGCTACACTGGCAGGGCTAGGGGCCAGGACTCTCCCCTCGTGTTTTTGGGGGATGTTGCTAACTCCGGTCCGATAACAGGCACCACACCCGCAGTAGATGTGCTCGGTGTGAGCTAGCAAGCTATCAAATACGGCGCATTTCTCAACTTTAAAAAAAAACGCTATGCGTCGCCAGGTCTTTCATCATATTTGAGGTGTTACCTCCTTTGCACAGTATCACAGTATCAGCTTAAAGCACTTGTTGCAGGCTGCTGAGTTTGCATCTTTTGCTGTGAAGTACAGCCAGAATTTTGACTGCTTCGCCTGGGGCATTTTTAATCTGTAGCTCTGCTCTAAAAGAACGTACGTACCTAGGCCCACCTACTATCTTTGGAAAGATAAAATGATTGGCTAGAATCCAAAGTGTATGACATCTTAGGAAAAAAAGCACTGAAATAAAGCACTGAAACGTGCAATGCTTTTCGGTCTGGTTACTACTGTTTATGTCAGAACCGGTGCCATAATGGCATAATGGCCAGTACCCATCCCTTATTTGCGTGTGTGTGAAGTTAACTCTACTTGGACAAACTGCTCGAAACAGGGATTTGAGTCATTGTGTACTTCAGATGGGTTAATAAAGACATTAAATTAAAAACTTTTAATCAGATTAATCATAGTGATAGATTAATATATGTTGTAGAGGACATATATATATATAAACACCCAGCACGCCCCTGCGGGCGGTTTATCCTTCAAGCTCGGGTCCTCTACCAGAGGCCTGGGAGCTTGAGGGTCCTGCGCAGTATCTTAGCTGTTCCCAGGACTGCGCTCTTCTGGACAGAGATCTCCGATATATATATATATATATATATATATATATATATATATATATATATATATATATATATATATATATATATATACACACACACACATATCAGTGGCAGATATCCAAGAAAGGGTCTCCAGTATGAAGAGTTTGACGGCACCAGGGCCCGACATGGTTCCCGCCTACTGGCTAAAGAAGCTGACTGCACTCCACGAGCGTCTGGCAGCACAAATGAACCAGCTGCTAGTTAACGAGAGACACCCGGAATGGCTAACCAAAGGTCGGACGGTCCTGATCCCCAAGGACCCCAAGAAGGGACCGGTCCCCTCCAACTACCGACCAATAACCTGCCTCAGTACTACATAGAAGCTCCTGTCAGGCATCATATCGGCTAAGATGAACAGGCACATGGGTCAATACATGAGCGGGACACAGAAAGGAATTGGCAAGAATACCAGAGGCGCAAAACACCAGCTACTGGTAGACAGAACAGTCAGCCGAGACTGCAAGACCAGACTGACCAAACTGTGCACTGCCTGGATTGATTACAAGAAGGCCTATGACTCAATGCCCCACAGCTGGATACTGGAATGCCTAGAATTGTACAAGATCAACAGGACCCTAAGAGCCTTCATCAGGAACTCAATGGGGATGTGGTGTACAACACTAGAGGCCAACTCCAAGCCCATAGCACAAGTCACCATCAAGTGCGGGATCTACCAAGGAGATGCTCTGTCCCCACTGCTGTTCTGCATAGGCCTGAACCCCCTCAGTGAGATCATTAACAAGACTGGCTACGGATACCGACTACGGAACGGAGCAGTTGTCAGCCAGCTCCTGTACATGGATGACATCAAGCTGTATACCAAGAGTGAACGAGGCATCGATTCACTGATCCACACTACCAGGCTATACAGCAATGACATTGGAATGTCGTTCGGACTGGAGAAGTGTAGTCGAATGGTAACAAAGAGAGGGAAGGTAGTCAGAACTGAGGGGATTGAACTACCAGAAGGCAACATTGCAGACATAGAGGACAGCTACAAGTACCTGGGGATCCCGCAGGCAAATGGGAACCATGAAGAGGCCGCTAGAAAGGCTGCAACCACCAAGTACCTGCAGGGGGTCAGGCAGGTCCTGAGGAGTCAGCTGAACGGTAAGAACAAGATCCGGGCCATCAACACGTACGCCCTGCCCGTGATCAGGTACCCTGCTGGGGTAATAGGCTGGCCAAAGGAGGAGATAGAAGCCACTGACATAAAGACAAGAAAGCTCCTTACCATGCATGGAGTGTTTCACCCCAAATCCAGCACCCTGAGGCTGTACACTAAGCAGAAGGAAGGGGGCCGGGGACTGGTGAGTGTCAGCACCACAGTCCAGGATGAGACAACGAACATCCAAGAATACATTGGGAAGATGGCCCCAACTGACCGAGTGCTCAGTGAATACCTCAGGCAGCAGAATCCCAAGAAAGTGGAGGAAGGCGAGGAACCATCATGGAAGGACAGGCCCCTGCACGGTATGTACCACCGGCAGATAGAGGAGGTGGCTGATATCCAGAAATCCTACCAGTGGCTGGACAAAGCTGGACTGAAAGACAGCACAAAGGCACTAATCATGGCAGCACAAGAACAACCTCTGAGTACAAGATCCATAGAGGCTGGGGTCTATCACACCAGGCAAGACCCCAGGTGCAGGCTGTGTAAAGATGCCCCAGAGACAATCCAGCACATAACAGCAGGGTGCAAGATGCTAGCAGGCAAGGCATACGTGGAACGCCATAACCAAGTGGCCGGCATAGTGTACAGGAACATCTGTGCCGAGTATAACCTGGAAGTCCCAAGGTCAAAATGGGAGATGCCCCCAAGGGTGGTGGAGAATGACCGAGCTAAGATCCTGTGGGACTTCCGGATACAGACGGACAAAATGGTGGTGGCTAACCAACCGGACATAGTGGTGGTAGACAAACAGAAGAAGACGGCCGTAATGATCGATGTAGCGGTTCCGAATGACAGCAATATCAGGAAGAAGGAACACGAGAAGCTGGAGAAATACCAAGGGCTCAGAGAAGAGCTCGAGAGGATGTGGAGGGTGAAGGTAACAGTGGTGTGAAATGCTGTATACATTTCATCAGAGTGTGGTGGCCAGTGCTCTCTTTAGTGCTGATGTGTGTTGAGGGTGCATCCTGATGGACAAAAAAATCCAGCTCAGTGTTTGGAAGGAGACTTGACTCACTTAAGACTGTGGTGTATATGGACACATTGAACAAACTGAAAGAACAACGGCAAAAACTCTCTTCATAGCCTCCCAGCTGGGCGAAAGAGCAATGACAGAACGTGTCATTGCTGATAGGATTTTCCTGAAGATCTGAGCAGTTCAGGAGGTTCCTTGTTCCCATGGCAATAAGAGTTGTAAAAACCTTCTGTGAGTCTAGAGTAGAACAAAGAATTAATTTATTTGGATAACCTGGTGTCTCTCATGTTTGGCCATGGTTTTGGCCAAAATTACAACAGGGAAACTGCATAGTGACAAATGTGAAACAAATAGATGGGAGTGTTCAGAACGAGACAGCAGGTAAGAATAGAGAACATTTATCGATGGCACTATCAATGCAAGTTTGTATTTCAGAAAGAAATCTCAGAAAAAAAAAACAACTCATGGAGTCAAAAAGGTTAGGGTGGTATCACTCATCCCCCATCACCAGTAAAAGTCACATTTGTCTTAAAAAAGAAATCCATTATGCAACAGTAACAGAATTAACAGACTCACTAATGATGATGAACATTGTGACTTTTGTGTTGTTTTGCTTAACTGGGGCCTGCATTAGTTCTCAGAGGTATTACCATGTCTAACTGTACAATTTCCATCTTATATTTTGGGATGCCATCTGCCAGTAGCACATTGATCAAGGTACTTATTTTAAATATATAAAGATATAAAAATAAGTATCCGATTCTATTAAATCAGAGTTTATTTTATTTTATTAATGGTTTTAACAGAAATGTCATTCCATGTCTTCTAGTAACATTCCATGTTACTAGAATAGAATAGACTAGGCTAGACTCGAATAGAATAGAATAGAATAGAATAGAGTGCCTTTTATTGTCACTATACACATGTAAAATGAGATACAGAGCATCTCCTACTCAGTGCAGACAAGAGTCGTGGAGTACTTATGAACTACTACGACTACAGCAAACATGTGGAGGTTTAATCATAACTCACTGATGATGATTTTAATTGAATTTATTGAGATACACAGTGGCTACTGGAAGCTGTGACAACATTAGATGACCTGCTCATAATTAGCCATGTGCTGTAGTGATGAGGTTGGGTATGGAAGTCAGTGCAGTATACCAGAGGACCTAAACACATTTCACGGTCAGTCCACAACCAAAGCAAGCCATGTGCTAAATAGTGCCAAATGATTTTGACCACCATGGCTAGCACCAGCACTGGATCCACTGCCTCCCGGTTTCTCTCCTTTGAATCTAAAAATGAATAGCAGCCATCAGTCATTGTCAGGGCCGTCTTTCTCCAGCCCAGACGGATGGGAGTGACTAATGTCACTGCATGTTACTGTCCAGCCCTCCCGCCTCCACTCTTGCTCACTCACATCAAACAGACCTGACAGGCCACCAGCTATGGACCAAAGGGGCACCTCAATGTCACCTTTTTAGATATTTGGGGGAGGTTGTGGGGGTGGGGACTTGTTGAGGGAACACAATCAGCTCCCAGCATCCCACTCTTTGTTTTGTTTGTTGACTGACAGCTGAGGTGCTTTCAATTGGCAGTAAAGAGGATGTTGCCTGACAAATCTCTCGATTGTTGGGTAGCTCACTATAACTTCTATTCATATCCATTTTAGTGGATTTATTTAAACACATCAAATTTAATTACATCTTTGAGAATATTCTGCTATTATGTGTGGGAAAGAACTGATTGCACTGGTTGTAGCCCATTTTTAGCAAGCAAAACATGTGCTGTTTATTTGAGATGTTGGGCTAAACAATACTTGTCCCAGTTATTATATTGAGGATAACAACTTCATCTCTTAGGATTGCTTTCCTGTAACAGAACATGAAATATCCTTTGTGTCTACAAACATGTTTGGAAGCTACATTAGAGTTATGTGTCTGTCAATAATGACTCTAAGTATTCTGTGTGCTAATGATTTTTATTGCTAGGGAGCATGCCTTAAATACAGTTGTGTGTATATGAAATTTCACTAAAAATATGCGAAATCATTGGAAGGACATTTTTTCCCTTCCTTCAGTATATACAAAGCTCAATATTCTTTTTATATAAAGAAGCTATAAAATTGCTTTGAAATAACTCAAATTTCTTTAAATAAGGGGTGTGCGTTCTTTTTTTTAACTACTGGATTTTACTTTACTAAAATGTGTTTTTTTTTCTTAGCAGGTTGTTGTTGGGCATACTCTACGGTGGCTTTTGTGTAAGCCTCCTGAGAACCAGCCTATTCATTTATGCCCTCTGTAATGCACATTTGGTTTTGGTCTATAAGTAATTTGACTCATTTGAAGTCCTGATGCACTAAATAGAGGACATTCTGGGCTCTCCATTGATGTCTCATGTGTTTGGTTGGCTTCTTTTAGCTACAAAGAGAAGGGAAATCACAAAAAAGTTCAATGGGAACATTCATTTTTCCTTGGTTCTCAGGAGCAAATATCATATTTATTACAAAGCAACAGCCACATGTTTAGTGTAGCATTCCAATTTTTCTTTTAAATTAATGACAAAATTGGTCAAATTTTATTTTGCAAAGTTGTGTTATAATCATTGACAGTATAAACATGGGTGGGTTTGAAAAATTAAGGTTTCAAAATGGTGCATTAATCATGACATGAAACTGCATGCTCAGTGGTTAACAACTTGTCAATCACCAGTCATCAGCCAGTGAGCGTGTGGTTTCATCTGTTTTTCTGCATCCAAAATGACACTGGTGGAAAAATCTTCTACATGAGACTACACAAAGACGTCAGTGACATCATGTCCATACTGTCAATTATAACGACATTTTTATCTAAAATTTGTTCTACTTTCAATATACCACTTTGATTTCAAAGAATCATTAATTAACCCCTCTACTTTGATGAGTAAAATAGATTATTGTGAGTCCTCATTCTTTGCTCATTCTCAGGTATTTAGTGTGACAGTTAAATGGGGCCACACTAGAGAGCTGGGGGCCACTGCCAATGCTGTGAAGAGGCATCAGAATGATGCCCTTTTTGTGTTTCTGACAAATGTAGAAAAGGCATTCACTGGGAAAATGATTATTATTACTTTCTCTTGTTGTAGTAAGTATAATCACAGCCAATATGGTGTTTAAGCTCATGTAAAGAGAGTTAATGCACAAATTTTGCCAATCATGCAAATTATGAATGACTGCATAACATGAATACGACACATGACATTTGCCTTTTTTATGTCTTTCTCTCTCTGTGTGCCGCATCGTCGAATGCATAATCTGGCATAAACAGATGCTGATCGAGCCCAGAAGCATGGCATGGACGAGTTTATTTCAGCTAACCCCTGTAACTTTGACCATGCCTCGCTGTTTGAGCTTGTCCAGCGCCTCACTCTGGACCACAGGCTTAATGACTCATATTCCTGCTTGGTAAGTAAATCAAAATCCAAAAAGAGTCTAAAACCTATAATTGATAGAAAAACCGGCAACAATGGTGGCTGTTGAGAGGGAAACAAAGAGAAACGATTGAGGTGTGCCAAATTTCACATGAAAAGTACTGAAAATCAGTGGCAACAGGTCTTATGGAGTGAACACAGGAATGCATTCTGTATCTTAGCAACCGTAGTGTCTTAATAATAACAAAGTCTTACTATCAGTAAAGATGTGGTTTAATATGCTCGCATGATACTATTGTTAAGTGCTATTACAGAGTGTTATAGCATATAAACATCACTTATTTCATCAGAGGAATCCGACAACAGTGTTTCTGTGTGTTACCAACAGGGCTGGTTTAGTCCTGGTCAGGTGTTTGTCTTGGATGAGTACTGTGCTCGTTATGGTGTTCGAGGCTGCCATCGCCATCTATGTTACCTGAGCGATCTGCTGGAGAGGGCAGAGAATGGAGCCATGATTGATCCCACACTGCTGCACTACAGCTTCGCCTTCTGTGCATCCCATGTCCATGGAAACAGGTAAATATCAACTCCTGTCTCCTTTATTTGCCCCAAATGCTCCAGTCCTCCTTTGTCAATGCAGAAATCACTGAAACTCTGAATAACTGAACTCTGAACTGAACAGTTAACCCTCTCACGCTCAAATTAAACTTTTTGTTGCTAATGCACAACCAAGTCCTGCAGTGGTACTTCTGAGTAAAACAAACTCATCAAATATGTATGTGGGGTAATCAGGTTGTTAGTTTTCAACTGTTGCAAATCGGCAACGCCTGCCTCGAGAGGATTAACTAATAATTAAAACTGGAACAGGGGCAGACCACATATATGTGGATATGTAATATGTAACTTTGGGTTTGATTTGGTTGCAGCGGCTGATTTTAGTTTGATTTTGCATGTTGTTTTCATGCTCACTCTTCCATTTTTTTTTCTTTTTTTTGTGCTTTGTATAACCTTCTTGCCTTATTCACACTGTGACTTACCCTTCCTGCACAGACCCTAAAACCTGCACAGACCAGTGTGTTTGGCACTTACCAGTATCTTGTAACCTTTTTACCCTTTATCCCTGAGATCCTTTCCCAAACTGCTAAAAGAAACTGAAAACCACAGAGTTCATGATAAAAAAAAGACTTTGGCTGTATGGTAAGATTTCCACAAAACATTTTTCTAACCAAAGGTTTCGATAACTGAGGTGTTCAACTCATCACTCAGCAGATAACGTACTGAAGAATCAAACGAGAGGTATACAGTAACCTATTCCCATCATATCACTAAAGGAGTATCACAGCTTCACATCCAGCTTTGTTAGCTGTTGATAACTGACTGACCCTAGAGCCAGTGTAGGTGTGGCTAAATGTTTCTGCCATTGAAAAGAAAGATCATCAGCACAGACAAAAAAAGGCTTATCAAAGGTAAACTTTAAATCTGAATCCAGCCTGAGACTTTCTGCGTGTTTGTCTGTTGGAAGATTGCTGTCAGTTTTACTCTAAGGAACAATTCTTTTGCAACTTGTAGACGAAACAGCCCTTTACTACAGTTTTTGTCAGTTTTGTCAGGTTGGGTGGGTCCGATTCCTGCCCTATCAGAGGTTTCCTTTTAAACTTTTTCTACCCCTCTTTTTACTGATTGTTCCTCAAAAGGAAACATTTGGTGTCTCCCCATAATAGCATATATCTTGTCCATCACTACTGACATAACTCACTACTACCTGATATAATTTGCATTTTATCAAATTAACCCATTATCTAAAATGTCATTACAACAGTTCCAGGAACTATTCAGTATGAGTGATGTGTTTTTCTAGATGATCTGAGCCAGGTGTGCTTGTGCTGAGATGTCAGCCTATGGAACAAACTTTACATTACATAATCATCCCAGTTCTGCTGTGACAAATTAAAGGCAAATCCTGAATACTTGATCCCTACACAAAGTTGCAAAGTTTGGGTCCGTTTGTCCCTTCTGAGGGAATGCTCACTGAAAATCAGGGCTCTTTATTGATTATAATAGAACTGTGTTGCATGCAAATCCATATAGTGCTAACCAGCGGTCATTAGGATATTTCCTCAGTGAATGGCAAAAATCAAGCAGGAACTTAAAGGAGTAAAGAACAACTCAGCCAAATATTAAAAACTATTTAAAATGATGTTGGTGTGTAAATGGTCTGTATTTGTAAAGCGCTTTACTTAGTCCCTAAGACCCCAAAGTGCTTTACACCACATTCAGTCATCCACACACTGGTGATGGCAGCTACGTTGTAGCCGCAGCCACCCTGGGGCGCACTGACAGAGGCGAGGCTGCCGGACACTGGCGCCACCGGGCCCTCTGACCACCACCAGTAGGCAACGAGTGAAGTGTCTTGCCCAAGGACGCAACGACCGAGACTGTCCAAGCCGGGGCTCGAACCGGCAACCTTCTGATTACATGATGAACTGCCAACTCTTGAGCCACGATCGCCCCTTATAGAAGTAGCGTCTGAAAGAAGCTTTAAGTCCTCAGTAGTTAATGTTCTTTTTTCTTTAAAAGTCTTGAATTACAGTTAGTACTTAAAGCACACCTTGATTAGTTCATTCAGAATCAACAAATTACATTTTCCATATACTAATGGACGTGATGGTTTGGAGTGTGAAATCTGTGTGTGTGATGTTGACACCAGCAAATAAACAATTTTCACAGAGTGGGATATAAAACTTGTGGCTGTGCTTTTCAGTCGGATCAAACTGTGTCCTCTGTTGAAGGTTGTTTGGCTATGACTGATGAGTTCCCTGCATGTTATTCCACTAGCCTGTTATCTAAGTTGCACTATTTACCTCTTGTCTAATCTGCTGTGATGTGATCAGCCATCATATCTGTCAACATCACAGTCAGCTGTCGGCAGCTGAAGCCAAACAAAGATAGACGAGGGCCACTCCAGCATTGAGGGCAAAGGTCAGGGAGGGCTGTCTGTCAGTGCCCCCACCTCCAACCTGCATCATTTCTCCAACTAACCCTCCTGTATGTATCCATCCATCTATCAATCTTTTCATCTATCTGTGACAAATAGTGACGGAGGACTGAGGCCTTTTTTGATCACTATGGACAGATGGATAGCAGTCACTCTAACAGAAAGAGAGGGAAAGAACAGGGGGAAATATGACCAGCTAGAATTTTTGGAATTAGAAATGATAGGCTCATGCACTTTATTTAGTATCATAACAGACTTTACACATAGAAAAATGTTTGTGCAGGTGAATAAATATCTAAAAAAAGAGTAGAATTTTTTTTAAAATCCAAAAATAATTATATCTTTATGTAGTCCCGTCCACAGACACGAGGCAGAGACCTAATCTGCCAGTCCAGCCATCGTGCCTGGAGGTTGAGTCATGACATGTTGACAGGTTGTCATGTGTTATGGCTGAATGTCTCTGCAGCCATAGCTGCTGCATGTGCCCATATGCACACACCTCATCCTAGGCCAGACCAACCCTCCCCTCCCCCCAACACATAAATACCACACCACCGCTACTGCCTTCTAATAGCCTGCCAGCCTGGAGGTGTTGGTGCATCAAGTTAGACGCAACTGCCCGGTCACCTGCTAAAGAGTCAGGATTTGACTTCTGTAGAACTAAATATCAACTCCATTCAGCTCCAGTGAAATGTCTTTAAAACAGATAAATAATATTTCAGCTGCAGTTGATTTTGTATTTGTGTTTAATTGGTACATTTGAAAGAAAACTGAACATTATTGCAGTTATTTTCACACAGCTGTTTTCACAGAAACATCTGGCATCTTTTTCAATGACATCAATGTCACTTTGTACTGTCAAACCTGACAATGCAAAATAATATTTTACTTTTCTTTTTTGAGTTTAAGTTCTATTATATAAATAATCAGTCTTTGTGTAGCACTGTATAGAAATGTTTACTAGTAAATACTAATCTAGATAGTGTGTATTCAGAGACATGCAAAGGTGTATTGAGATGTTTTGCATATTTATTTTAGATAAAGAGATTTTTTGGTAGAAAAAAATGTACTCCATGTAACATATATAAAAACAGAATGTAATGATTTGCAAATCTTATAAAGTCCTGTTGTTTTCACAATAGAACCTAGAAAAAAGTGAAACTGAATATAGAAACTGAAATATTTTACTGTTTCATGAACAGTGTTGGTCAAGTTACTTGAAAAAAGTAATCAGTAACTAATTACTGATTACTTCCCAAAAAAGTAATCCCGTTACTTTACTGATTACTTATTTTCAAAAGTAATTAATTACTTAGTTACTTAGTTACTTTGTTACTTTTTAAAAACACGATTTACAACCTGAAGAGGTGATAAAGCGATAGATCTTTCAGCCCAATTCTACTTTTTCTGCATAATCCATCATACAAAATGTAATCAAATGGAAAAGTCTCTTTTTAAAACTTGTTTTATTAGTTTTAATCTTTTAACTTTATGCATCAAGCAAAAATTTAATTATATGCAACATTCTCTGACTTGAATAAATTAGTTTAACATTTAAACCTATTTTTTGCACATTCCAGCACATAAAATAAAATATTTTTTGTGTTTACACTCACTCTTTCAAATAGATGCAAGTAAAACACAGCAGAAAATAAATAAAGTCAAAGACTCAGCGGTCCTGTTGCTCTATTTTCACCTATTAAGCAACACTGGGGTAGGCGGAGGTTTACCCTGGTGCAGGTGTGCCGCGGTCAGTTGAAGAATCCGCGAGTTTCTCTGTGAGTTTCCCATTACGTCGTAGCTACTCGGTGCTTGTTTGGAAGTTTAGGAGTTTTTTTCGCTGTAAAAAGAAGTTTTCTTCCCACGCACAACGGACGCTAATGTTTTTGTCACTTTTTATGGAATCAAACTCAAAGTACGGTCAGTGCTTCCACACTTTAAACGCTGCACGCTCATACTCTCTCCCACAATCGATATGTGATCCATTGTTGATCTGCACACAGCTGTTGTCACCAACGGCGCACTCGCTTACGTCAGTGTCGTGAGACATTCTCGCAAAAAATCATGGTTTTAGTAACGCAGCGTTCCTACGGGAAAGTAACGGTAATCTAATTACCGTTTTTGCAATAGTAATCCCTTACTTTACTCGTTACTCGAAAAAAGTAATCAGATTACAGTAACGCGTTACAAGTAACGCGTTACTGCCCATCTCTGTTCATGAAACATATTAGCTACTTTTGAATTTGATGGCAGCAACACATATCAAAACATGTGGGACGGGGCAACAAAAGGCTGGAAAAATAAGTACTACCAAAAAGATATAACTGAAGGAACATCAAGTATTTGGGTCATTAGGAGAAAAGATAACTGTGTCTACAAAATCACCGGACAATTTCAGAATAATGTTCATCAATGCAACATTAAAAAGAATTTGAATATCATATTAGCAATGCTTTATAATATTATCAAATGAAATTACTGTGCACAAAGAACAAGGACAAGCATCAATTAGTATAGATGATCGTGATCTTTGAGCTGCACTACATTAAAATAGATATGATTCTGTGAAGGAAATCACTGCATGGGCACAGGAACACTTCCAGAAATCACTGTGTGAACACAGTTTGGTGGAACAGCAATGTTCTCTCCAAAGGTATAATTTCCACTCAGAACTCAGTTTCTTAGATTTTGTAAAAACGAGTTTGAAGGGAAAATGGCAAATTTGCTCCATGGTGGTCTGGATGTGGTGGTGACTGCACAGAAAAACAGATGTGAAACTGCTGCCAACTTTCTGTCTGTCACAGAAGGCTTATTTGCTTGTTGTCTTCATCATAGCTGTGAGATCATCAGGTCAAGCAAACATGAGGAAGCTGCCAAGGAATGATATGTGGCTGAAAGAGAGAACACATGAAAGCCCTTCAGGACCTAATTAGTGTGAAATTTCCTTCTTTTATTTTCTGTCACAGTAAAGAAGTTGAGGTGCTTCTCATCAGTGAATTTTAGCCGTGATAATTCCTCTCCTGTTTTGGTTTTAGACTTTTACACTTGCACACAGCAAAATTAAGCACCAGTCGCATAACAAAGGAAAACAGTAAGCTTAGCACTCACACGGAAATTCACCACTAGGACCAAAGCTTTCATTAGCTGGTATTTTATTTATTTCTTTATTTCAATTTCAATGACACATTTATTATGATGCTTTAATTACTACTTGTTGTTCTTTCCAGCCCACCAAAATTGTAACTGTCTTTTTCAGACAATGCTCAGTAATATTAACTCTTGGGAGATAAACCAATGATGAGGTCAAAGCAACAAAGACACCATGCAGTCATCTCCTCATCAGTGTCATGCTTTCCACTAACAGAGCCCTACAGGTGACTGCAGCACACTGCTAGTGTCTGTTCAAATGTCCATAAAACCAAAGGGGAGCTTGGATGAGACGCGAACTGCTGAGCAACTTGATAATCCTTTAATCTAACACGGCACTCACGAAGTAGTGTAGCAAGTACCCCCCACCTCCCTCTAACACACAGTTTCTTGCTGTCTGTTGAAAGACATGTCAAATGGAAGTTTGAGAAAGAGGGAGAGCGAGGAAGAGTGTCATGTCTCCTGCTTCTCAACATGCTGTCATGGCTCCAGTCCAGCGCCTCTTCTGTCACATGCACTCTGCTCACACTCTACCCAGACCCAACCATGTCACAAACGATAAACTCTCTCTCTCTCTCTCTCTCACTCACACACACACACACACACACACACACACACACACACACACACACACACACACACGCACGCACGCACGCACACACGCGCGCGCGCGCACGCGCACACACACACGCACGCGCACGCACACACACACGCACACACACACACACACACGCACACTCACACACACGCACACACGCACACACACACACACACACACACGCACACACACACACGCATGCACGTACGCACGCACACACACACACACACGCACGCACACGCACACACGCACACACACACACGCACACACACACACACACACACACACACACACACACACACGTAAAGCTGTTTATATCTTATATATTAATATATGAAGAATAGAGCATAATAGTCCTGTGCACAATCTTTCATGTTATTTCAATCTTTCCATTTTGCATAATTCTTAACTAAAGTAACTAAAGCTTGTTTTCTCATGACGCAGTCTCATATCATTGGCATCAGTCGCTGGTGAGGTCTGGGCACTCTGCCAAGAAATGACGGGTAATTTTCTCCTGTCAACGTGGGTGCGATACATGGTGGACAACCCACAGCATCTATGGAAATAGATTTTTTTTCTAGTTTATGAAAATCTAAAATGGTGAAAATATCTACTTATTTCTCCAGACTTTTACATAAGAAGTATACATGATGTGTGAAATAAGAATGTGTTTTTATCATGATTTGCATTGTTCTAGATTTAGAGTGAAGATCAGCTTTTACCTCTGAAACAAATTTACTGACAAACAAGATGAGTTTCTGTGAAAATTTAACATTTACTCAAGAATTAGCAGTTTTATCAGCAACTCGAGTAAAACAAGTACTTAAAAGTACTCAAGTAAAAAAAAAATCTATTTGACAAGTAGGTTGGTTTCACACATAAGGTTGAGTATAGTATAAGATTAAAATGCACATTTGGGCTGTCATAACTCATAGCAGCATGCAAAGACTTTTAATATTAGTTATTGTTTTAAACTGAGCCCAGTGGAAAATAAATATTTAGAGCTACTCTAAGACTAAATTAGAACCTAAATTAATCTTCCAAGGGATTAACTTTTGGTTATCAGTGTGTCTTAGGAAGTGTATATTTCAGCCAACCCCAGCAGGGGTGGGATCGATAGCTGAATACATAAATAAATAAATAAATAATGCATTAGTCTTCTTAAAAGTAATGCGGTACATTTTTTTTTTAATTATTCACTAGATAGTAATTTGTTACTTATCCACATACAGTGTTTACATATAACCTAAAAACTGAATATACTGAGCAAAGCTGTTCGGTGTAGCTGGAAACTTCTTTAACTCAAGTGGTTTTTGTTGGCATTGTCGAGATTCTTCTACGTCGTACATGTGCAAGTGTATTCTGACTGTTTAGCTATATCAAGGAGCCTGTTCATGTGCATTTCTGGATTAAGGAGAGTCTGGTCCTCTGCACCTCAACACATACCTGAGGTTCTGGTATGGGGCCTCAGACCTCCTTTAGCATGCTCAGATACTAGGGGAAGAACTCCAGAGAACATCAGAAATTGTCTGGCTGGGTATTTCTCCTACCTTCTCCACCGGTGGAGGGAACTTAACTTAAAGCAGGGTCCTGCAGTGTAGTCAGTGATTCATTGTCAGCTTGAACTTCACAGACGCAACCCCATCATTTGGGATTCTGTCGACAAGGGCTGAACGGTCAACTGCCACTGAACTGTCAACCAGGTAACCCAGTGTTGCAGCTAAGCACTGTCCTCCTTGTGCTTCAGCAGTTCCTGCAGTGACTCATGCCATCATGAGGACACAGAGTGCAGTCACAGTAGCCCTAAAGCGCTTGATATAACTTGTGTCATTCACCCGTTCACCCAAGCATTTTTTCTAAGATTTTTGTACCTCAGTCCTTTTTTTCTAACATTCACACACATTCATTTGCTGATGGATACATCAGAGAGCAAGTACAATCTGAGGATAGAAGACGCACTTCCAAACAGGGAGAGAGTGCCCTGATGTAGAATGGGGAAGAGTGGTGGTTGATAGCCCAGAGATGCCTAAAACAGAGCCTGTAGCAGAGGAGGTGAGTGAATTCTGGGTGTATTCAACCTAGGACAGTTGAGAGGACCAGATGGAGGGGTTTTGAGGAGTGATGCAGCCGAGGGAGATCTCAATCTCCTGGTTGAGCCTTTCAGTTTGTCCATTTGTCTGTTGGTGTTGGCCCCGAGGGCATTGCAAAATGCCTTCCAAGCTTGGGCGATGAACTGGGATTCTGTGTAACTTAAAAACATGAACAGCAAGTAGTTTGGCTATGTCTGAGGCCATGGGTAATTTCTCAAGGACTAGAAATTGAGCTGCTGTAGAGAATCTAAGAACCCATTCACACACATTCCAAGTGTGTGAATGTGTGTGTGAATGGGTGGATGACAGGTTGTGTAAAGCGCTTTGGGGTCCTTAGGGACTAGAAAAGCTCTATACAAAATACAAGCCATTTACAGGCCAATCTATCAATGGTAGATAAGGTTACTGTCACACCGGGCTGTTAACCCACTCTAGGTCATGTGTCTCATTACATGAGCCAATGTGTAAAAAAAAGGTGTGGGTCATTATCAACACTGAGTACTGCTTTTATTTCTGGCACAGATGGCACATGCCACTACATAGTCCTTGACATACCTCCATGATGACCAAGCAGAAGTAACGTTTGAAAAGAGAAATGGGTGGCCAGTGTAAGTCCAGTGGATCACAACAGAATGGTCAGTGATGGAATCCTATCGGTAGTTAGGGGGACCTAAGGATCATGTTCATCCTGCACAGCTTGATGGCTCATTTTCTACAAATCCCATTTCAGTGATCCAACAGTACATGAAGCATGAAGTATGGAGAATTCATTCAGGGTCCAGCAGGCTGGTGTCATCCAAGTACTCGTTAGAGAGTGCGTCCGTTTTGACATTCCTTGACTCTGAGTGATAGAACATTAAAATTGAAATGTCAGGAAAAATGGAGACCAGTGGGCTGGATGAGCATTTAACCTTTTAGCACTTTTAAGGTAATTGAGGTTCTTGTGATTTGTTCAGATAACAAAAGTCTGCTCGGCCTCCTCCAGCCAGTGGCATCACACCTCCAGTGATGCTCTACATCATAATTGAGTACAGTGGGGATCAGCTACCAGAAGGAGAAGGTACGGGGTTGCAGGTTACCTTGGAGGCCTGACCACTGCGAGAGAACTGCCCCCACCCTGGAGTCAGACACATCTACCTCAATGATGAACTGGAGCTTGGTATCTGGTTGCATGAGGACTGGTGCTGAGGTGAACAGTTCCTTTAATTAAGTGAAGGCTGCTGCAGCTTCTGAGTAACAAACAAAGGGCACTTTAGGCGAAGTGAGATGTGTGAGAGGTGTAGCTACCTGACTGTAGTTGCGGATGAAGCATCAATAAAATGAAAAGCAGAGGAAATGCTGTACCAGCTTCTGAGATGGAAGGAAGAAAGGTCTCTCAACACATCATTTACCAGAGCTTGAAAGACAGCGCATGCATTTGTTAATCCAAAGGGTATGACCAGGTATAAAGTGTCCAATATGTGTCAAAGGCTTCCACTCGTCACCCTTCCAGATGCGTATTAAGTGGTAGACGTTACGGAGATTGAGTTCAGTGAAATCAGTGACCCCCGGGAGGGGCTTAAAAGCAGAAGTGATTGGGGGCAGTGGATATTTGTTCTTGAAGGTTATTTGAGTCCACGATAGTCTATGCATTTGTCTTTCTTAATAACAAACAAATAAACAGCACCTACAAGGGAGGAAGACGGACAGATGATTCAAGCGGCCAAAGATTGTATTTTTCCATCACTTCCTTCCCATGCCGCGACAGGTTGTAAAGGCAACTGAAGGGAAGATTGATGGTGCAGTCATAGGTTCTGTGCAAAGACAGAGATAGGGCTTTATCTTTAGTGAACACTTCCTGTAAATTGTGGTATTCTCTGGCACAGCTGAAAGATCGGGAGGAGTTGTGTGAGCTGAATCAAACTTCAGAAACTAGTCCAACTTACTGCCGGCAATATGAACCAAGCCCGCGCTATGGTTGTACAGGGAGTGAACGGCCAACAGCCAGACACTCCATACTCCCAAAGCATCGCCCACATGATACTTTGAGGGTTGAGATTGAATGCCTTGCCCACAAAATGAAGTAAAAAGTTAAGCAAAAAAGTACACTGGTTTGGCAAACTTCCACACACCCTTGAATATCCCCAAGGTGATGGTCTAGTGTCCCACAACCAGGAGGAAAACTGCATTGTTCCACCTAAATCCAAAGTTCAGCTAATGGACAGACTGTCCTCTCCAGTACCCTAGCATAGATTTTCTGAGGAGTGTAATGCCCTAATAATTGGATCACTCCCTCACCCCTTTTAAACAAGGGAACCATCACCCCAGTCTGCCAATCCAGAGGCAATGCCCGAGACCTCAACCACCACAATGGTAGTGGGATGCTTTGTGAATACAGCACTGCTTCCCCCTCCTGACTCCTCTAATTGTTTGCTAGAATTGCTCTGAGGCAAACCGAAAGCCTTAATCCATGGTCTCACCAAACTCTTCCCACACAGTTTTTTGCATCAACCACTGCCTGAGCTTCACTCTCCTTGGCTTAGCAGTCAGCTGCAACTGGAGACCAAGTCCGATCTTTACCATCTGGTTCTCAGATTATTCCCACACCAAGAACGAACTACCCTGCAGCCACAACTCCCTGGGGCAGGCTCAGCAATGGAGATGCAGAACATGGTTCACTCAGCATCAGTATCTGCAGAGCACCCTTAATAATCTAATCGAAGCTCTGCCAGAGGTGGGAATTGAAGATGTCGTGGAATGGTGCCTCTGCCAGCTCATTATACATTTGGATGCACCAGGTATGCCCAGCATCTTCCCCAACCACCAGATCCAACAGTTGACAGTTCAGCATCTCTCTTTAACTGCATGTCCAAGACATATAGCCGTAGATCTGATGATATGATTACAAAATCAATCATCAACCGCTGTGTCCTGGTGTGTACCAGAGTGCACTCTCCAGCACCCTACCCAGTGAATCCAACAAGGCTGACACACGGGTACAGATGACAGTCAGGACCTAAGGTTCCCCCTAAGGTGCAGGCAAGCAACCCCTCATCCACTGGTGAAAACTTCAACATACAGGCAGCAAACTGGGAGGATACAAGTATACCCACCCCTGCTTGCTCATTTAGGGCAATTCCATAATCAAACAGAATCAGTCAATGTGCTGCTAGGCAGAAGCAGGACTCGGGTGTGGACTCTCTTCAAATTAAAAAGTAAATTTATTTACTAGTGGTGCAACTACACTACCGCCCAAAGATTTTACAACAATCTTTCCAGTCATTTATTGCAATTCAAGTCATTCAAGTCCAATGAATAGCTTGAAATGGTACAAAGGTAAGTGTTGAACTGCCAGAGGTTAAAAAAAAAAGGTAAGGTTACCCAAAATTGAAAAATAATGAACATTTCATAATTATAAGAAAAGGGCTTTTTCGGTGAACACAAAATAGGTTAATAATTTAAAGCTGTCCTGCAGGTTGATCAAGCCTTGAAAGCTGCTGTTACTAATGCCTATGGGTGTTTCAATTTTTCTGGATTACTTACAACCCCCTGTCTGCATAAATGCAGTGATGGAACACACTGTGATACCATACCTTAGTGAGCATCAGTTGAACAGTATTGCACTGCAGAAAGTAGTGTGTTGCTACAAAATGGTGAGAAAAAAGGCAATTAACAATAGAAGAGAGACAGATAATCACAACACTTAAAAATTTACCTCTTTTCTATACAGAAATTGCAAGAAAATGTCAAGGAAAGCAGAAGCAGAAAGAATACTGAAACTATAATTCATGTATAATGACGTTACTTTCTATAACACACACACACTCACACGCACACATATGCATGTACACTGACACAGACCTACACTCACCCCCACCCCCTCCAAATGCCTTCGAAGCTTATGTCTTCTATGTCGTGACATGTGCTGATTCATGTGCTGAGGTGCTTTTTTCTGTTCTCAAACTGATCTCCCGGTTGGAGCTCAGTCTGGGGGGAGTTATTTTTTCTCCTCGTCTTTCCTCATGTTGTGCTTTTTCCATTGTTATACCCCTCTGACCTGTCTTCCCCATGTGATGTTGTAATGAATGTATGGTCGGAAGGGTAAGATGGCACTGGCAAAGGTCAGCAGCCTTAACCCAACAAATTTCCCATGCTTGGGACTAATAAAGGTTATCTTATCTCATCTTAACCAGTAATTTGAGGTTGTTGAGGAAACACTGTTAGTTAATAACATAATAGGTGAATAATGTGGTCATGGATTCACCAAGTGCTTTGCCGACTAATAAAGTGTTACCACAAAAACAAATGTTTTGTTTATGTGAATCTGCATGTTGAATACTTTGTATGAATTTTGCATATTTAAATAATTTAATTAATCTGAAATATAATTAAACCATCTCAGCGTGCATGCCTCCACTTACAATGCCTCCTTCAGTTATAGGCACAACTACTTGATCCTGGTTTGCTGTTGGATGCTTCATAATGTCTCCTATATGTAAGACATTATGAAGGCTCTACAAAGAAATGTTGGCCCACCCCATGTGCTGTGAGAGCCTGTAACTCATTCTCCAGGGGGCAAACTGAAACTTTTTTCAGATTATGTTGGTGCCACCAGCACGGTGGCACGGTGGTTAGCACTGTTGCCGCACAGCAAGAGGGTCCTGAGTTCAATTCCACCATCAGGCCGGGGTCTTTCTGTGTGGAGTTTGCATGTTTTCCCTGGGTACTCCGGCTTCCTCCCACAGTCCAAATCTAAATTGCCCATAAGTGTGAATCTGTGAGTGAATGTGAGTCTGTGTCTCTGCGTGTTGGCCCTACGACAGACTGGCGACCTGTCCAGGGTGTACCCTGCCTCTTGCCCTATGACAAGCTGGGATAGGCTCCAGCGCCCCCCACGACCCTGGAAAGGACAAGAGGAAGCGAATGGATGGATGTTATATGGAGTGACCCTGATAAGAAAATTTTAATTTTAATTTACTGATTAATTCCAGTTTCAACACCACAGTTTTAATAAAGAACAGAAGATATGCATTTTACATTTCAATTAATAAAAGTAAGTAATATTGCCATTTCCTTTATTAAAAAAGTTAACAGTTTTTTAAAAATATGAATTATACGTTAGATCGAAATCTGAGGTATAAGCAAATGCTAACATTATCCGTGGAAAATATGGGTATTTTGACATTTGTGCTGAAAGGTTCAACAGAAACTTTGAGTGCATTTTTTCAAATGCCTCTGTGTTTCAGGCCCGACGGTATCGGCACAGTCACTGTTGAGGAGAAAGAGCGCTTTGAGGAAATCAAGGAGAGGCTACGGGTGCTTCTTGAAAACCAGATTACACACTTCCGGTAGGACCCATTGCAACAACTACACAATGACACATTGTCCAATTGGACTGTTGAAGTTTGAAAAAAAAAACAAAAAACAAACCTCTTTTCTAAACAGGTACTGTTTTCCATTTGGAAGACCTGAAGGGGCATTGAAGGCAACTCTGTCCCTGCTCGAAAGGGTAAGACTGTTGTAACACAGGATAAAACATAAGATTGATCCTACCTGTTTTTGGTGGCTCTTTGGGAAGGACTATATGTCCAGTCATACAATACTACGCTGCTATTTCTTTTTTATCATTGTTGATTTTGCTACTACTTGCTAGGTTTGTCAGGTTTCTTTTTATTTACTGGAGGGAAAGAGTTAGTTGATTTTTATAACAAACAATGCGGAGCAAACTGAAACCTGTTTAATTCTGCTCTCTACCTTTAAACTTTAGCTCAAACTGTCATCTTTTCTTGAAACTAATGATAATATTTCCATGCCAAAACCAAACAAAACAACACTAATTAAAAGTAATAAAACTCTTAACATGAGGACAACAAAACCTAAAGATTTAATGGGACATATGGAGGCTATAGAGTAATTTTTTCATTTAAGCCTGAGGACATGTTTTTACAATATTTATTTACATCTTTTATTAAAAGGTACTGCAAAAATAAATAAATAACAATAATTTTGCTGTGTTTTTTGTATAAGGTTTTAATGAAAGATATTGTCACCCCAGTCCCACAAGAGGAAGTCAAAGGTGTGATCCGTAAGTGTTTGGAGCAGGCAGCTCAGGTCAATTACCAGCGTCTGTCAGAGTATGCAAAACTGGAAGGTACGTTATTACTCTGCTCCTTTGTGTGAACGCAATCTTGCTATAGTGCTAGTGGTAGCTGCAATAGTAGTAGTCGTAGTAAAAGCTGTTATGACATTTATTGTTTTTTGGAAATTCCATTTCCATCTTATGGGAACTGTCAGATAAATATATCCAAATGAAGAACACATTACAGTTATAGACATTGCATACCTTAACAAAAACAAATGCCAATTAATATGCTATGCAGAACCAGATGGGAAAGATCTGAAGTGCAGAGGGGATTTTCTAATCTTAGTGGGGAGGTTATTTAAAATTATGGTGACAGTATATGAGAATGTTTAATAAGCTTGTAAAACACAGAAAATTGAAATGCAAAAGTAGTAAATATTTTCACCGAATTTGACCAATCAAACATTAATAAACTGAAACAGTAGTAAACCGATGAAGTCAGGGGTCTATTTCTCTATAGATTTTGCAGACAATATTTGAAATGCTAGAACAACATTTCAAATAATGTCTAGTATCAAAATGGATAAAATCAAGCAAAACTGTATGGTAGTACTTTAAATGACAGCAACTATTTAGTTTTTCTTCATCATTTTTTTACTAAGATAATTACAGTAAAAATGCATTCAATTCAATCTTGCTGACTTCTTCCACCGTGCTTTAGCTTCTCGTTCAGCCGAGTCTTACACTGCCTTGGTTTACCTTTGACTTGCCTGGTAACTGAGAAGATTCTCCTTGTTTCCTGTTCTGGGTTTTCCTTGTGTTCTGATGACTTCCACACTAATCCTTCTGTTTTCCTTATCTATTGGCCTTTTCTGCTTTTAACCTCTGTTTTAAAGCAGGTGGGCGAGTAAGACACAATGAGACTATCTTTTGTGCCAGGATTTTATTTTACTTTTGTTTCTTGCCTCGTCTAGGTTTTCTTTAACAGCAACAAGCATTCTGTAGGCCCCTGAAACAATGACTTATTAACTGTGTCAGAACACTAACCTCTTTTAATGTGTGATAATTCTTCAGATTTGACATGTGAATATGTAAATTTAATATCTTTTGAACTTACTATATGTGTGACCTTAAACCTTTGACATTAAGATTATTAATGTTCAATATAACAGCTGAGCTATTTTCTTGTCTTCTGAAATAGACTTTACATATACAGCACCAATATTTTCTCTGTTTTAGGAACAGATGTCATTATTCTCTGGAACTTTTTCATACTTGACAATCAACTCTAACAGACTCAAACTGACACGTTTGATTAGAGTCATGTAATACACATAAGACAAGTAATTAACTGCTTTGAATTTAAGGGTGTTTTCACACATGCGGTGTGTAATTCATTCAAATTAACTCTGGTTTGTTTTTGCCCTTTGGTGTGACTCGTTTGGGCAGATATGAACACAGTAATTGCGCTTGGACCAAAACAACCGCACTCTGGAGGAGGTGGTCTTGGCATGGTTCCAAATGAACGCCAGAGGAGTTGGTTTACAACGTATAACAACTAGTTGTAATCAGTTTGAACTAAAAAAAAAAAAAAAGCTGTACATATGCTTTGTATTCTAGGATGTGGCAAGGTTTCCGTTACGCCCCACTTAAAAATGAAGTGTTGTCTGGGGTGGGGGCCCCCAGCCACTAGAGGTCAGCGACCGTAACAGTTTCCATGATCCTTATCTGTTTACTTTTTGTTTATGTCCAGTTTATGTGTCGTAGTCTTAGTCAGTGTTTATTTCATGTTTTATATTGTTAGTCTTTGTCCTAAATGCATTGTTTTCAGTTTTGCTTCCCTCTGTCTCATTTCCTTGATTTAGTTCAGATGTGTTCCCTGGTGTGTTCCATCTCCCTGATTACCTCATGTGTGTGTTCAAGCCCTCAGTTTCCATAGCTCTTTGTCGCGTTGTACTGTTTATAGTGTTAGCATTTTGGGTTTGCAACTCCACGCACTCTGCGACACAAAGTGTTTTAGGTGTGCAAAGGTCTGTATGGGCTAGCAACTAGCTGTGAAATGAATGTAAATTCTTGTTCAAGTAGAATACAAGACCTTTTTCCTGTATTTACTTTTGTTGCTTCCACTCCAGACAGCTCTGGCGAATAAGCAGACTGAATCTTCTCACGTGGTTTGTAGTGACGCATTTTGATTCACTTGGATTTTTTTTCTCTGAGTAAAAACAAACCCAAACATGGGGAAACGATAAAACTGACTAGAACCGCATCAGCTGATTCAGACCAGAGTAAATGAACTACAGGTGTGAAAATGCCCAATGATACAATAGAATGCTGCTCAAAAAAATTAGAAATTCTTTGAAAACAAATTAGGTTTCAGTGGAGAAATTACATAATGCTGGATATGAAAATGCAAATTATCAACCTACAAAAGGTTAATTTCAAAGACACTCAAAAATCAACCAAAAAAAGTAATGTGGCACACTAGTCCATGTTGCTGAAACGTCATTGTAGCAACTCAAAGCGAGTTGTTTGAATGTACTTGCTCCTAATGAGAAGGCATACTCCTAATGACTCAACAGATTGTGCTCCTGGACAGTCTGAGATGCAGCCTGGTGGTACTGGATGGACTGAAATATAGTGTGCTAAGGGTCCTCTATTGGATTTAGGTCTGGCAAGCTTGGGGGCCAGTCTATGTTATCAGTTCCTTAATCCTCCAGGCGCTGCATGCATGCATGCTCTTGCCATATGATACACGTGCATGTCATGCACCAGGAGCACCTAGGACTCAGTGCAGCAGCATAGGGTCTGACAATGGTTCCAAGGATTTAAACCCAATATCTATTCAGGTGCCGTTGCCTAGCAGTGACCACTGGTACCTCTAGAGGCTATTGGGCAGACGTTCACATCAGTGTCCTGTTGGAGGTCATTTTGTACTGCACTGGCAGTACTTATCCTATTCGTCCTTGCGCAAAGGGGCAGATACCCGTCCTGGTGATGGCTTGAAGATATTGTACAACTTCACATTCTTGAGACTGTGCTGGGAGACCCAGTAAACCTTCTGGAAATGGTATGTATTGATGTGCCGTCCTGGAGGAGTTGAGCTACAGTACCTAAATCCTACTACCTCTGTAGGGTCCAGGTATTGCCTTATGCTACCAGTAGTGAAACTGACCCTAGCCATATATAAAACTAGCAAAAAACAGGGAAAAAGATGTCACCAACAAAAGGTAAAACCATTCCTGTTTTGCAGTTGACTCATTATTACTCCTTTCGCTCCGTCACCCTTGTTCTGTGTCTTCCTAGTCTTGTCTCTGTCTCATCCCTCTGTTCCCCATATTTAGCCAGTCTGCGTCTCAGTTTGTGTTTCTTGTGTTTTATGTTGATAGTCTCTTGTCCTGTGTGCATCATGTTCAGTTTTACTTCCCCTGTCTCGACAGTTAGATTATGTCCAGCCATGTTCCCCAGGCGTTTCCTCTCCTCCCTGAGTCCCTCTTTTGTGTATATATTGTCTGTATCTCCTTCTGTCCAGTTTTGTGATATCCCATCTTGCTGTGTGTCCTGTCGGTACTGTGTTTCCCTGTATTATTCTGTTTGTTTAGTTTCTCTAACTTAGCATTCCCAGTTTAGTTGTTTAACCTTAAATTAAGTAAACTCTTTCAAGTATAGTCTTGCTTGTGAGTCTACATTTTGGGTCTGCCTGCCTGCCTCACACAGTAGCATGAAAAACTATCCCAGGAGTTTAACTGACTTGGTGCTATACTTTAATTAAAAGATGTTTCTTTAATCTTTTTGAGCAGTATATTTATATATATATGGCTACCTCAGTCATGCCCCACAGCTTAGATATAAAACAGCTGCGCAGATGTGAAACCAGTGATGGTTTGATTGGAACACATCTCCAAGCGGCCTGAAGCTGGAGACAGTCTCTCACTCCAAGAAGCAGACATCATGTCAAGGGGGGGAAACCAAGTAAGCAAGCTTACAGTGTAACCGTATGTTACCATATTGAGACTTACAGTTACTTACAAGTACTTACAATTTCCATATGTGCAGGGTAACTCACCCCACAAGGAGACAGTCAAGGCCCCACCAGATGCAAAGGCCCTGCCTGGGGGGGGGGGGCAAACATCAGTCTGCCAGATGCAAGACTGGCCTGAGCAAGTCAAGATGCAAGGACCGCTCATGGTTGGCCCGCAAGCTGATCAAGGAGACAAAGGTTACAGCTGAGGGGCATCTAGCACCTGCTTATGCCTCTAGGGGAACCTAGAGGCATAAGGCTGCCACCCAGTAGGACAACCGGGACTTTGACAAGTGCCTGCCCAGGATGGAAGGCAATTAAGAGCTGGGCCCTATTTCAGGAAGCCGGTTTAGTGCAAACTCTGAGTAAGTAAACCCTGAGTTAACGAAAACTCTGGGTTTTCGGTTTCACAAAGCGAGTTTAGATTAATTCTGAGTGAGTTACTATGACGACACTCCGTGAAGCTAACCTGCCCCCTAGCAGGTTTACTTCAACTAACCCTGACCTTCTCCGCCTCTTTGTCAGAAACCTGACTGTAGGAAGTGTCAGACATGGCGTGCTCCTTCCTTGAAGAGCCAGTAGATGTTGAAGCCCAAATTCTCTCCGCCGGGAGAGAGTGATTAGAGCGTGTTTGGACATTTTATCATTTCCTGATGATTTCCTGTGTGAACGTTACCGTTTTTCAGCACAATCTATAATTTATTTGAATAACATCCTCAGGCCTAATATTGCTCATGTGACACATCGCGGACATTCTCTCAGTTCTGTACATATTATTTGTATTGCACTTCGGTTTTTTTGCAAACGGGAGCTTTCTGTATAATATTGGTGACGCTGAGCACGTTTCCAAGGCTACCGTCTGTCGGGCAGTCAGGAATGTTACAGTTGCACTGAAACGTCTCCTGTACTCGTTTGTGGTGTTCCCCGGTCATAGACCCACAAGATTTATCAAAGAGGGATGCCACAAAATTGCAGGTATCAGGATGAACGAAACTTAATCCATGATGTGGTGATACTTGAACTACTACTTAAATCTTACATTTATTTTCACGGTTCCCAGGCGTGATTGGCTGTATAGATGGCACTCACATTCCAATCATTGCTCCTTCAGTAAATGAAGGAGACTATGTGAACAGGAAGTCTTTCCACAGCATTAATGTACAGGTACATAGTTCCCTGTAGCATTTCAAACTAACAAATTATTTCATTATAGTAATGGATGCTAATTTGTGTTCTCTGCACTGTGAAAATCATATGTGATGCTGCCAACATTATCACAAATGTGGAAGCCAAGTGGCCAGGCTCTGTGAGTGGTGGTGGTGGAGGACCTCCACCTGTTTTTCAGGCCTCCGCTTTTTTTTCTGTTGGCTATAACGGGTCACATTTGAGCATACAGAGTAAGCAAATATGTACTTGTAATGTGCTCAGATAATTTCAATAAGTGCTTACAGAAAGAAAATTAATGTAGCCTCTAACTGCAATTGATTTACATGGGACAAACAGACCAAGCACTATGGCTCATAATACAATTACACCTTACCTGTTTGGACTATATTTTTATATTTCATTTTTACTTTCTGCCAGGAACATTTGGGGCCTGTTGGGTTGCACCTGCGCTCACATCACAAAATAAAATGTATAAAATAAAAAATAAAATAAAATATAATAAAATAACGTGTTGAATGGGTGGAAATCCCTAGATCAATGTTTAAATTAACACTCACGCATTGACTCTGTCGGCTATGTTTTGCCATGCATGCTCCCTTTCTTTTGCAGCTGAGGCTGTGTTACTTTTTTTCCGCGGAATTTGCATGTTATCGGCATATGCTGCCATCGGAATTTCGGCCTCAAGCGCTGTGAAATACATTGACCGCGCCTTCTTTCCCTCCGTCTCCATGGTGACTCGCTTAATCTGTGCTCCACTAATCAGGGCTTTATGTATCCTCGTGCGCGCGCTTAACTTGGGGTTAAAGCAACTCCGCGTTGACTGAACTAATTGTTATCAGCCTTTCTGAAACCGAATATTCCGAGTTGGACAGTTCGGGGTTACTCAACTCTGAGTATCGTTTTTCACTCTGAGTTTTCTAAACCGGCTTCCTGAAATAGGGCCCTGGTCTGTTGTCCAAATCAGCTGGGGATACCTGACGTATAGAGCCAGCGCTCAGCCTCGCTAAGCGCTTAGCGACAGAGGTGAATGGCCTTAATCGCTATCACCATTCAATGCAGGGTCACAGCGTAAGGGGTGGACCTGCTCGAAAGTGATCCACTCGCCTGGGAAAGGAGGTTCCTCTGGGCCGGAAGCTCGCAGAGTCTTGAGTCGAGGAGAGGCTGGATCACTGAGAACCAGGGCATGTTGGGCCAGAAAGGGGCCACCAGGACAAGCCTAGTTTCTGCAGCCTGGACCCGGAGAGGACCAAGTGGAGGAGAGAGAAAGGAGGGAAGGTATACAAAAAAGCCTGGTTCCAGGGATGCACCAGGGCATCCCACCCCCGGAAAGGGCTGTCGAAGAACAGGGGGCAGTGTGTTGACTCCCTGGAGGCAAAGAGGTCCCCCTCTGCCCTTCTGAAACAGTGCTAGATTTGTTTCAACCACCTGCGGGTGGAGCCTCCACTCCACCCCCCCCCCCCCCCCCCCCCCCCGACATGATGACTGCTTCTGTATTCAGTGGCACGTGCACAGCCCCGAGGGAGCAGAAATGGGGGAGAGCCTACTGCTTTAGCCTTGCGGCTATCCTGCAGAGGAGAAATAAGCCCAAGCCCCCCTGCTTGTTGACATAGGCCACCAGAACTGTGCTGTCCTTCCCAACAATCACATGAAACCACTGCAGTCGAGGCAGGAAAATCCCGAAGTGCCAGGAAGACGGATCCAGCACATTGATGTGCACAGTGGCAGCCATCAGACCCGTGAGGGAGAGGCACAGCCCCCGGCTCAGTAGAGAGTGGAGGCCGAAGTGGTCTGGGCATGCACAAAAGACCCATCGCCGTTGTGCCTGCAGGGCTATTTTTACTCTTTGGCTTATGACACAGTCTGACCCTGATTTTATTGTTTTAATCTAATGTGCTGATTTTATTGTTTTAAATGTGTTTTTTTTCCTTTTTCTATTTTTTTATATATATCGTTAGCTTCATAGCATAATTGCCTAAGTCATTTGACTAAGTCAATGACTTAGGCACTTATGCTATGAAGCTAACGATATTTTACTTATCTTATATTATTATTACTATTTTTCTCATTTTTTTAACATGCTCAATGTATCATGTTGGTGTTGATGAGGTCCGCCCCGAGTTCCTGAAGGCTCTGGACGTTGTAGGGCTGTCCTGGTTGACACCGCAACCAGGACACCGACGAACTCTCCTTTCCAGCCTCCCTGGGAAAGTCTATGCCAGGGTGCTGGAAAGGAGAGTTCATCCGTTAGTCGAACCTCGGATACAGGAGGAACAATGCGGTTTTCGTCCTGGTCGCGGAACACTGGACCAGCTCTTTATCCTCTCCAGGATACTTGAGGGTGCATGGGAGTTTGCCCAACCAGTCTACATGTGTTTTGTGGACTTGGAGAAGGCATTCGACCGTGTCCCTCGGGGTGTCCTGTGGGAGGTGTTGCGGGAATATGGGGTGTCTGGCCCATTGCTACGGGCCATTCGATCCCTATACAACCGTTGCAAGAGCTTGGTTCGCATTGCCGGCAATAAGTCGGACTCATTCCTGGTGGGTGATGGGCTCCGCCAGGGCTGCCCTTTGTCTCCGGTTCTGTTCATAATTTTTATGGACAGGATTTCTAGGCGCAGCCAAGTGGCGGAGGGCTTTCGCTTTGGTGGCCTCAGAATCTCATCTCTGATTTTTGCAGATGATGTGGTTCTGTTGGCTTCATCGGGTGAGGGCCTCCAGCTCGCACTGGAACGGTTCGCAGCCGAGTGTGAAGCAGCTGGAATGAGGATCAGCACCTCCAAATCTGAGGCCATGGTTCTCAGCCGGAAAAGGGTGGAGTGCCCACTCCGGGTCGGGGATGAGTTCCTGCCCCAAGTGGAGGAGTTCAAGTATCTCGGGGTCTTGTTCGCGAGTGATGGGAGAAGGGAGCCGGAGATCGACAGACGGATTGGGGCTGCAGCTGCAGTAATGCGGACGTTGCACCGGTCCGTCGTGGTGAAGAGGGAGCTGAGTGTAAAAGCGAAGCTCTCAATTTACCGGTCGATCTACGTCCCTACCCTCACCTATGGCCACGAGCTGTGGGTAGTGACCGAAAGAACGAGATCGCGGATACAAGCGGCAGAAATGAGCTTCCTCCGAAGGGTGGCTGGCCTCTCCCTTAGAGATAGGGTGAGAAGTTCGGCCATCCGGGAGGGGCTCAGAGTAGAGCAGCTGCTGCTCCACATCGAAAGGAGCCAGCTGAGGTGGTTCGGGCATCTGACAAGGATGCCCCCTGGGCGCCTCCTGGGTGAGGTGTTCCAGGCATGTCCCACCGGGAGGAGGCCCCGGGGCAGACCCAGGACACGCTGGAGAGATTATATCTCTCGGCTGGCCTGGGAACGCCTTGGTATTCCCCCGGATAAGCTGGAGGAGGTGGCTGGGGAGAGGGAGGTCTGGGCCTCTTTGCTTAGGCTGCTGCCCCCGCGACCCGGCCCCGGACAAAGCGGATGAAGATGGATGGATGGATGGATGGATGGATGTATCATGTTTGACATGTCAAGTGTACAGGGACTTTGTGCTCAGCTGGTGGCTGATCTGAAAGCGCTATATAAATACATTGCTTGCTTGCAACGTAGCTGCAACACTGTTCTACTGAAGAGGCACAGACCAGCCAGTCATCCAGGTAATTCAAGATTCTGAGGCCCCGCAGGCTCATAGGAGTGAAGGCCGCATCCTGCATCTCAGGAAGGTCTGGGGGGCCACAGAGATGCCAAAGGGGAAGTCTCCGAAGACCTGCCCATTGGACCAGAATCTGAGGAAGCGCCACCGCCCCTGCCAGATTAAGACCTGAAAGTAAGCGTCCTTCAGATCGATGGTGGCAAACCAATTCCCTGCAATGATGGCCTGACATACACTGGGGACCTTCAGCATCTTGCACCTCAGGGGCCAGAGATAGCAACTGAGGTCTTTGACATCCAGAATTGAATGGAGACCCCCATGCTCTTTGGGGAGTAGAAAGTAGTGGTAGAAAAACCCCCATGGGCAGCTTCCACCTCCCGTATGATAGCCTTTGTCATGAGGGCTGGCAGTTCTTCCTGCAGAAAGGCCTGCTGGAGGTTGCCTACTGAGGGGAAGGTCGGGATGTTCGCTATGGGGGGGTCTGTGGCAAATCTGCGGGCGGTAGCCCTGGGTCATGAAGGAGATCACTCAAGGGTCTGCCCACAGACCCAACCAAGCCATCCTGCATTGTGAAGGCTGGCTGGAGGATGACTTAGCCTTGGTGACTAAGGGCTAGCAGGAGTGTCTTACAGAAGTATCCACATGCCACGACAGGGAGTGGAAAGACAGTCTCGATATGATAGAGAACTTAGCCTATCCCAGCTGACATCTGAGGTTTGGTAAACCCTGAAAGATCCCCAGTTCACTGCAGTCATAATACAGAAAGACAAGCAGCCATGCACACCTTCAGTCCATTTAGAACTGCCAGTTAACCTAACAAGAGCTGTGGGAGGAAACTTGCACACATGCACAGATAGTACAGTAACAATGGACATGTTCTATCCACTGCACCACCTTGCTACCCATTTATTTTTTCTCTATTTCATGTAAGCACACAAAAAATTGAAATCAATTTGACAAACAAAACTAGAGGATGTCCCTTAATCTTTTAACTCCATAAAATCTGCTAAACATAGTTCCATGTACAAATTTCACAATGATACATATTGTACCTTTTAATACAATGTGTGGTTAAAGTTCTGATTTTCTTGCAAGAAAATGTGAGGTAGTGGTAGCAAAAAACTTTATATTAGTCAAACCCTAGTGACCATTATGTTCGTTTGCGCTGACCCTGGCCTTTCGCATGCCTCGGTATCCTGCCTCTTTCTCTATAGGGAAAAAGAGAGAGATGTATGAGCATCCTGTCTTCTGCTTGGCCTCTCAAGTGATGGATTTAACGATTCGTGAGTACCTTCCTCCCCAGCCTCAATTAATTTGTTTTCTTATTATTACAGTCAGTATGCACGTAAACCACCAGAAGCAACCTCAAATTTTTGTCATCTCTGTTATCCTTTTGGTCTGTAACATTGATTGTTATACTGTGCTCCAAGCCCTTGTTCATTACTAAAACACCTTCTATTCTTTCTGTAATCTACTTTGCTGTACTGCCTGAAACCACCATTTCTGTCTGTCTGCAATTTGAATGCATTTTTACTTTGCTTATGTGTAAATTAAGTAAAATAAGTTTTTAAGGCCATGGTACAGACAAGGAAGACCCCCAAATCTAGCTGTTGTTAAAAGCATATCTTGTCAGTTCCCAGTCCTTTAAGGGAACATGTCTGATTGTGAATATGTCTGCCTTTGAATGAAAAGCCCATGAAATGCTGATTTAGACTCCATATATTGCACTTAGACTTACCAGCCACTTCAGTAGGTATACATGTTCAATAGCTTCTTAACACATATCTAATCTGCCAATTACATGACAGCATGTCATTGCATTTATACATGTAGACATGGTCAAGACAGTCTTGTGAATTTCAAACTGAGTGTCAGGAAGAATAAGGAAGAAAGATAATGTAAGTGAGTCATCATTAGGGATGGGTACCGGTGTCCGGTGACATGATGGCACCGGTTCTGACATAAACGGTAGTAACCAGACCGAAAAGCAGCGCACATTTCGGTGCTTTATTTCGGTGCTTTTTTTTTTCCTGAGCTGTGATACACTTCTAGCCAATCATTTTCCGTTTCCGAGAATAGTAGGCGGGCCCAGGTACGTACGTTCTTTTAGAGCAGAGCTACAGATTAAAAATGTCCAAGGCGAAGCGGTCAAAAGTCTGGCTGTACTTCACAGCAAAATATGCAAACTCAGCAGCAACAAGTGCTTTAAGCTGATACTGTGATACTGTCAAAGGAGGTAACACCTCAAATCCGATCAAACACCTGGCGACGCATAGCGGTTTTTTTAAAAAGCCCAGAAATGCACCATATTTGATAGCTTGCTGCGAGACCTCACACCGAGCACATCTACTGCGGGTGGGTTGCCTGTTATGCAACATCCCCCAAAAACACGAAGAGGAGAGTCCTGGCCCCTAGCCCTGCCAGTGTAGCAGAAATGATGAGGATGATGATGCAGCAGCAGCCGTTCTTCTCTGCGTGAGTAGCTTAATGTTGTTCTTGTAATTTACGTTGAATAGGCTAACCACGTTATTACATTAATGCATGTAAGGTGAACTAGCAAACACCATCGTAGTTACATGCAGCTGTCTTCTTGTTTGATGGCAGATGCTCCCTTCACCCTGGCCAAAAAGGCTAAAATGACCAAAGAAAAAGAGGGAAACAGCTACACATGAGAGGTTTTTGGACAAAGTTTGTGTTTTTTCCATTGTTTAAGCACTGCTTCCAGCCAAGAATGATACCATATATGCCCCATAGCTGCAGAAAAGGCTAACATTGTTATCTTTTTACAAGAAATAGCTGAACATGAGAGGTTTTTGGACCAATTTTGTGTTCTCCATTCTTTAAGCATCGGTTTGAGCACCGTTTGAGCACCGGCACCGTTTCAAAAGTACCGATTTGGCACCGGTATGGGTAACGATACCCATCCCTAGTCATCATTATGGATTTTTCAGGTTTTGACTTTTGAATCCTTCATTATCATTTAATGCTTCATTGGGTTCTGAGCTAGCTTGTGTACATTCTCTTTAGTCTGAGTTATTGGTCTTATTGAATGGGTTTCAGTTAATATTATACTTTTTAATATTTTGGTTTTGTTATTTTTCTTAGTGCTGTCTTCTGTGTCAAATCTGTTTTAGTGTCCTTGACTCAGTGTTTTGATTATTTCCAGTTTTATTGTAATAGTCTTTTTCCTTTGTATGTAGTATTTCGTTTACTTTCCTTGTCTCATCATCATGGATTTGTTTCAGCTATCTCTCCTCATCCTCCTGAATCCATTTCCCTAATGTGTGTATGTAAGCCCTAAATTTGTCTTAGGTTTCTGTTGCGTCATACTGTTTTCTGTTTGCACTGTTTGCTTCCTGAGTAGTGAGTAGGCTTGATTTTGTTTTCATCTGTTTTCAGCCGTTTTGGACTGTCTGTGTTACCTAAATAATGGTTCATCTTTTGTTCATTGACACAAGACAACTCCTGCTCCTGTAGGTCGAAACTTTTCGTTATTTCAACCAACAGTGTCAGCGTGGAAATCTCTGCCAGGACTAGAAATAAAACCATGATTGATTTTGTGTCGTTCATTCATCAATTTAATCTGTTTCTGATCAATATGTGGGTCATGGTAATGGAGGTTAATTTATGTAATACAAAACAAAAAGAAAAAAAACTTGGGACATGCAATGTTTATGTTAAAACTGTTGCAGCGTTTTCAAATGATGGTACAGTCCGCACTCACTTTCTCTTTTAGATAATAATTTCTGCAGCTTTTGAGATAACCGTTTCACATAGTAGTGAGCTGGCAGGGGTGCACAATTTCCCATACCAAAGGATGCTCTGAAATAGAGAAAATATCAAGTGAGTGCCAGTTAAATATAAAAATGATAAATATTATTTTAGGTACCTTTCAAAATAGTCACCTTACACAGAAGTATTAAAATCCAGAAAGAAAAAAACAAAATCATCTTCCACCTGTAAATCTGTAATGAGTTTAAAGAGACTGACAGAGAGTCACTGTTAAAGATGTCGGACAGTATGAATGGGTCTCTTGACATGCGCAGAAGTTCAGAGAGATACTGTGGAGCAGTATTATGAGCAGATTATGCATTTCCTCAACTAAAAGAGTACAAAAATCAAATAATGAAATATTCATTGGGAAAGCAGGCCAGAAGAAAAGTAACTGTGTGCTAAACAAAGACAGTCATCTTAAGATGTTTCACACCACTAATGAGAAATGAGGGAACCATTGCTTTCTGTTACTATATTTTATATTTTAAGGTCAACAAGTTAAAAAGTTTTCAGTTTTTCAAGCCTGACTTAAAACATTAATCTGTGGGTGGTGGACCTCAGACCTAGGAGGGCTTAAAGTGTTTTAATGGTGTCAAATGTCTTTGTTCTCCTATTGAGCACCAGTAATAAATAATATAGATTTTATTGCTTTTGCTTTTTTTAAAAATGTTGGCAGCAAACAATTCATTTTATTTTATAAGTGGTAATATCTGACCCTAAAATTGGACACCTACTGAGCACTTGTTGACCTCATATCACATTGATTTCACTTTAACAGGCTGGAAGTGCCATGCATTCAGAGTCTTTTACTCACAGCATGTTTTAAGTAGATTCTCTCCTGGGGAACACGTGTTATATGTGCAGCTTGTTAAGGCATAGCTTAGTAAAACCACTGACTGAAGTCACCTTGAAGACCACTGGGTCTCCACACACTTCACCTGCCTGCATTCATATATCCGGATCTTGCTGCTCTCATTCCTCTTCTCTCCAGAGCATACTTCTACCTTTCCAAGGACTCTTCCACCTGCTCCCTACTCTCACCACAGATCACAATCAACATCATAGTACATGGAGACTCCTGCTAACTTCATCTGTCAACCTGTCCATCACCATGACAAACATGAAGGGCCCCAGAGCTGATCCCTGACCCCCACCTTAAACCCATCTGTTCTTTCTACCGCATAGCTCATCATTATTTTGCAGTCCTCATACATGTCTTTCTCACCTATTCCTGACTTTCTCATGCAGTGTCACAGTTCCTGTCTTTGCACTGCTTTCTATAGATCCACAAAGACACAGTGAAGTCCTTCTGACTTTCCCTGTTCTTCTGTTCTGTTCTTCTCCATCAGCATTTTCAAAGCAAATATTGCATCTCTAATGCTCTTTCTCAGCATTAACCCATACGCTTCTCACTGATAATCACCTCTCTTCTTAGCCTAGCTCCAACAACTCTCCCCATAGCGTCATGGTATCAATTTTATCCTTCTGTAGTTCCTACAGCTCTCCATATCACTGCTGTTCTTTAACATCGGTGTCAGTACATTTCTCCTCCATTCCTCAGGCATCTTGTCACCCTCCAAGATGTTTTAAACAATATGGTTAAGCAGTCCACTGCCCTCTCTCCAAAATATCCATATATGTCATCCGTCAGCCACTTTTCCATCCTTCATCCTCTTCACAGCCACCTTCACTTCCTTCTTGCTAATCTTCTGCACTTCCTGATTCACTAGCTGTCCTCCATCTGTTCTCTGCTCTCATTTTCTACATTCATCGGCTCCTCAAAGTGCTCCTTCCATCTTTAACACACTCTTTTTACTCATTAGTATACATCCATGTCTGTCATTAACCACCCTGACCACCTGCACATCCTTTCCACCTCAATCTCTCTGCCTAATCAATTGATGATAGCCCTTTTTCCTTAGTGTTTGGCCTCACAAACAACTCATTATAAGCCCTTTTCTTTGACGCCCCCACCTTTTCATTGCTAACGTCCTCCTTTGAATACTTTACTGCACTTCTCTTTCCAGAGGATACACCCAACACCTTTTGGCAGTTTCCCTCACCGGTTCAGCTGTACCAGTCATCTGGTAACTCTTCCCTACTACCCAGAGCCTTTTTCAACTCCTTGAACTCTGCACAACGTTCTTCCTTCTTCAAATTCCACATTGTTGGTTCATCCTCACTTTCCCTTTAATACCTTGAATAGCATCCAATGTTTTTTCTCTATCCTGCAGTACGTGTTCATCAAAGCCATTTCCATCCTTTTGGCAAAATCCATTACCGTTTGTCTTTCTGCATTGCTCCCCTTAACACAATAGTTACCCAACAGATTCTCATCACCTCTGTTCCCTTCACCCAAATGTCGATTAAAATCTACTCCAATCACCAATCTTTTCCCCCTGAGAACATGCTCTACCACTTCATTCAACATACTCCAGAATTCCTCTCTCTCTTTTGACATCCAACTTGTGGGCTGACAGTATTCAACATTACCCCTTTGATTCCCAGCTTCAAACTTTCTGACATTCTCTTCTCCTCCACAACACTCTCCACATACTCTTGCTTCAACATTACTCATACTCAGTTTTGGTTCCTATAATAGAACAGTTTGAATCCATCTCCAGTGCTCCTGGCATTCCACCCAACCTCCAGCACACACAATATGTCTATTGTTGTTCTCTTCAATATATCAGCCAGCTCTTCCCTTTGCCAGTCATAGTCCCTAGATGTGAAGCGCCTATTATTACCTTCAAACTCCCACCTTTCCTTTTCTCTCGCTGATTCTAAACATGCAAACATGGCTTCCCCCTTCCTTTGTTCTTAGCCAACAGTAGCACAGTTTCCACTGGCACCCTTTTATCCAACAGCATTGTCATTCTTATCCCAGACCTCGACAGACCAGTATGGACCAGTATCCTGACGCAGTCCTACCCATTTATTTGGGCTGGACTGACGTTTATGCTTTAGAAGTGAAAACTCAACACACTCATCTGAGTGCTTGTTGTTCAGCTGTCGCACATCATTTTCATTACAGTGAAAGTATGCGACCCAGAATATGGTAATAAAACTGGTGTTTGTGAAGTAGTCACACTCGAACGTCAAGGAAGGTGGTAGGGAAGCAGACTATGCAGACACTTTGGGTTTCCAAGGTGAGCAATTTATTTGCAGTGAACTTAATTTAATGTATAACTTAACAAAACTTTCCCCAAATCAATTCATTTAACAAAACTCAACATAACATGGCTCTCCTCTCTCCTGCATCTGGTAGAGACTGGCTTTAAATAGGGCCATCAATTTCCCTCCAATTGCCCAGCCAGTACCACTCACTCAACTGAGGGATCTAAAACTCTACTCAGGTTATCTAAAAACACAAAACCTCTACACACTTCTAATATGCACATTTACACAACTAAATGGCAGTATTAACAAAAGGAAAAACATTCAACAAATCCCTTTAAACATTAACACAAACAAAAGGAAGCATCTCTCTGGAAAAAGAAACCCCTCCACATGGTTTGACCTGATGATGTCATGTGTGACATGATCAGGACTTTAAAATGAGGAAATGCCAAGCCGGCGTTTCCCCACACCTGACACTCATGATGACTGAAAAGACAAACAGAGTAAGTATGAACAAATGACTTAATCTGTAACATAATAAAGTATAAAGAAACATAACTTAGTATTTGTCTTAATTTGCAGAATGTTTGATTTGCCGGCAACAAAACGCTTACACAAACTAACCCGGGATAGTGAGTGAAGCAATGTTACTTGACAAATAGCAAATCATAGCAAATACATAGAAACAGAATAATGTGTACAATGTGCAAAAAAAAGGTAAACACATATGGGACAAATGGAGAGAATTACAACTGCTTCTCCACTTTGTCACACTCCCCCCCCCCCCTTAAGGCACTCACACCTCCATGGAACTGGACAGAAAATCGGCCACCACATTCTTGTGCCCTGGTCTATACTGGATCCTGAAGCGAAATGGCTGTAGGGACAGATACCATCTAGTGATTCTGGCATTAGAGTCTTTCATTCTGTTCATCCATTGTAATGCACGATGGTCAGTTTCCAAAACAAACTCATCACCCATTAGATAGTACTTCAATGTATCCAGAGCCCATTTTATTGCCAGTGCCTCTTTCTCAATAGTGGAATATTTCATTTCCCTAGGAAAGAGCTTACGGCTTATATACACCACTGGTCGTTTATCCTCACCCTCACCCTGCAGCAACACTGCTCCAAGTCCTTCTCCGGAAGCGTCCGTCTGCAAAGTGAATGGCCGGGTAAAATCCGGGCACTGCAAAACAGGTTCACTACACAAACAGTTTTTAAGATCAACAAAAGCTGCATCACACTCGGCAGTCCATTTAACCTTTGTGGGGCTAGATTTGCGAGTAAGGTCACTAAGGACTGCTGCTCTAGCAGAGAAGTTGGGAATGAAGCGGCGATACCACCCCGCCAGACCCAAAAACGATTTCACTTTCCGTTTGGTCGTAGGAGGTGGGTAGGCACTCAGGGCTTCAATCTTTGACACCTGATGGCGGATGACCCCACCCCCGATGACGTAACCCAAGTACTCCACCTCAGACTTAGCAATGTGACATTTGTGTGCATTTATGACAAGCCCGGCTCTCTTAATCCGTTGAAAGACATCAGAAAGATGCTGAACATGATCCTCCCAGGTCTCGCTAAACACCACAATGTCATCAATGTATGCTGCAGCATACCCATCTGCACCTCTCAAAACCTCGTCCACCAACCTCTGAAATGTGGCTGGTGCACCGTGCAGACCAAAAGGCATTGTTCTGAAGCGATAAAGTCCACTGGGAACTCTAAAAGTTGTCAAATCTTTCGAAGACTCAGTCAAAGGTACTTGCCAGTAGCCCTTGCAAAGGTCTAATGTCGTAAGATACTTAGCGTTCCCCAAACGCTCAATCAGTTCCTCTACTCTTGGCATCGGATAAGCATCAAAAGCAGAAACAGCATTGAGTTTAGAGAAATCCACACAAAATCTCTGTTTAGGGTCATTTTTCTTCGGCACTAGAACCACTGGACTACACCACTCACCTCTAGATGGCTCAATGACCCCCATGTCAAGCATGTCTTCCACCTCTTGTTTTAATGCTGGCATCAGCTTCGCAGGAACCCGTGAGGTGGTGTCCCTAATAGGTTTTTGATTGGGACAGTGGAGACGTATCTCATGTTGGATGAGATTGGTGCAACCTGGTTTGGTGCTAAAAAGATCAGCAGGCATAATTGCTTTCACCTCTGTCTGTTGTTTGGAAGTAAGATGACTCACATCAGGAACTAGTTGTTGACCTGCTGGAGAAGGAAAGAACAGCTCCCGTGGTTCCTCCTCTTCGACCACGGCACGAGCCCAACACTCTAGTGAAGATGCTGGCCGATCACACCATTCTTTCAACAAATTGACATGAAATATCTGATGCTTCTTGCGACGCTCAGGCATGTACAGTTCATAGGTAACTGGACCCACTTTCCTACTGATCACATACGGTCCCTGCCACTTGGCAAGGAGACTGTTCTCAGATGATGGAAGAAGCAGCAAAACCTTTTGTCCCTCTTGAAAAATCCTCCTACGAGCTGCTTTGTCATAACTCTGCTTCTGACGTTGTTGGACACCAACCAGATGAGTATTGGCCAGCTCTTGGAGCTCCTCAAGCTTATCTCTCATTTTCAGTACATATGAAAGAACATTGCATTGTTTTCTGGGATTTGGAGCCTCCCAAGCTTCTTTCAACACATCAAGGGGACCCCGGACAGCGTGGCCATACAAGAGCTGGAAAGGAGAAAACCCTGTGGAAGCTTGAGGTACCTCTCTGTAGGCAAAGAGCAAGAAAGGAAGCCACTGGTCCCAATCCGCTCCTGTATCTATCACAAACTTCCTCAACATAGCTTTAAGGGTTTTGTTGAAACGTTCAACAAGGCCATCTGTTTGTGGGTGGTAGGGAGTTGTCTTAATACCTTTGATCCCCAGCAATCTATAGACTTCTCTCATGAAGTTAGATGTAAAGTTGGACCCTTGATCAGTAATGATTTCTTTTGGGATGCCTACCCTCGAGAACATTTGTATTAAGCAGTTGGCAATCTGACGAGCTTTAACCTTTTTTAAGGGGAAAGCCTCGGGATATCTTGTAGCGTAGTCACACACTACCAAAATATACCTGTGCCCTGCACTGCTCCTCTCTAATGGGCCTATGATGTCCATCGCAACACGAGAGAACGGGGTGTCTATGACTGGCATAGGGATCAGGGGAGCCCTGTCACCTTTCCTTCCGGGTGCTGTTAACTGACACTCGGGACAAGACTTGCAAAACTGCACAGTGTCCGTAAACTGCTGTGGCCAGTAAAATCTAGTTGACATACGAGAGAACGTTTTGGCTTGACCCAGGTGTCCTGCCCAAGGGACTGAGTGAGCTAACTGCAGTACTGTGGATCTTAAACTCTTAGGCACAACCAACTGGTCTCCAACCCTACTACGGCGATATAATAGCTCGCCCTTTAGGAAAAATAGCTCTCTGCCTCTCTCAGTGACCTCTGTTGCGTTTGTGACACTCTTTAAAAACAGGGGAGCTAGAGATGGATCCTCTCTTTGAAGCTGAGCTATTTCATCAGGTACGACTAGTAATTCATCACATTGTGGCACTGGAACTGGTTCAGTGAACTTTGTCCCCCTCAGCTTAGCCTGTCGTCTCTGGGCTCTGCTCTTTCTTATGCGACCCTGACTTAATCCTTCAAAATCAGGAACATCACTGTTAGCGAAAGGAAATTCACCCCAACCTAAACCTTCTTCCGCGTGATGCTTATATTTTGACCTGGTGACTGCTACCATAGACTCAGCTGTAACACTTGGGTTGATTTCCTCTCCCCTGGCTATCAGATCTCGCAAAATGGGAAGATCACGGCCCAACACAACCTGATATGGCAGTTTACTCATAACTCCCACGGAAAGTAAATACAGCTTGCCGTCAATCTGAATATTAATGTTGGCAATTGGGTAATCCACATCATTACCGTGAACACACCAAACTTTTACCTTGCCACAAAATGTAGCATCCCTAGGAAGACATTCCTGCCTAACCAAGGTACGGCTGCTTCCTGAATCCAGAAGAGCCACACATGGCTTTTCCTCAATAAAAACGCATGTGGTGCGCTCATGCTGAGAAGAGGGCGCTGAAGACTCAACTTCATCTTCGACACCCCTTGAAGAAAAGCACATATATGTGTTACTGACAGTCTGACTTGGACAATCTGCCCTAAAGTGACCTGTTTGACCACAGGAGTGACACACTAAAGGCCCACGTTGCTTGATTTCCCTAGCCCGACTACTAGTGGAATTATGGGGGCCCTGCCTGAAATTCCTAGTTTTTTGACTGTTACCACTCTCTGTCCTACCTGCTATTACAGGGGCTAATTGTTTGGGACTTGCATAGTTCTTTAGTGGCCGACGGGCTGCAAGAAAAGCGTCAGCCAGCTCTGCTGCTTGCTTAGACGTGGTTGGGTTATGCTCCTTTATCCACGTGCGCAGTTCAGGATTGAGAACTCTCAGGAACTGCTCTAAAACAATGACGTCACCTATTTCATCTTTGGACTTTTCTCTTGGAACTATCCACTTATCATACAGTTCTTTCAAGCGTGTCCTTAACTCTTTAGGTGTCTCGCCATCGCCCAACGTAGTGGAGCGAAATCGGAGTCTGTAAGTCTCTGCACATATTTCAAACTTTTCAAGAACAGCTTTCTTCACCTTTACATAGTCCATAATCTCATCAATGTCCATGGCTACAAAAGCAGCTCGTGCCTTACCAGTGAGAAGTGGAGCAAGATGTAATGCCCAATCCTCGTGTGGCCACTGGCACCCGCTTGCGATCCTCTCAAAGGTTGTTAGGTAATGCTCAATGTCTTCGTCCTCATTATAAGGCTGCATTTTAGGCCCTTTCCAAACTGGTGGTCTTGTTAAGGAGGCAGACTGAGATGCTGTTGCGGCCTCCATGACGTTAGATTGTAACTGAGGCATTGCTGGATGCTCCGCAGTAGGCCTCAAACGTGTCTCTGAATCTGCTGTTGCACCTTCCACCAACAGCTGATGCTCTCGACGTTCTGATTGCACTTCCTGCTGGAGCTGAGTGAACAGGTGCTGAATTTTCCGCCAGCGATCTTCCTGCCGCTGCTTCTCCAGTTCCCATTGGGCCTCTCTGTCGCTTTGTTGCCTCATAAAACCACGCAGGAGGTTTGAAAGTTCAGCAAGGCTATGCAGTTCAGTACCTTGCTCTTGCTCTGCTTCCTCTAGCTGATTGAGCACTGGAGGCTCCTCACTTGCAGAGTCCATTGGCACTTGGTGCTTTTTTGGTCTGGCCCCTTTCTGCATTGCTGCTACCTACTGGCCTGGAGCCACTGCTGCCACCATTTTTGAAGTAGTCACACTCGAACGTCAAGGAAGGTGGTAGGGAAGCAGACTATGCAGACATTTTGGGTTTCCAAGGTGAGCAATTTATTTGCAGTGAACTTAATTTAATGTATAACTTAACAAAACTTTCCCCAAATCAATTCATTTAACTTAACAAAACTTTTCATAACTTAACAAAACTTTCCCCAAATCAATTCATTTAACAAAACTCAACATAACATGGCTCTGGTGACACAGCTCACCTCTCCTCTCTCCTGCATCTGGTAGAGACTGGCTTTAAATAGGGCCATCAATTTCCCTCCAATTGCCCAGCCAGTACCACTCACTTGAGTGAGTGGTACTGGCTGGGCAATTGGAGATTGTTTTTAGATAACCTGAGTAGAGTTTTAGATCCCTCAGAGGGATCTAAAACTCTACTCAGGTTATCTAAAAACACAAAACCTCTACACACTTCTAATATGCACATTTACACAACTAAATGGCAGTATTAACAAAAGGAAAAACATTCAACAAATCCCTTTAAACATTAACACAAACAAAAGGAAGCATCTCTCTGGAAAAAGAAACCCCTCCACATGGTTTGACCTGATGATGTCATGTGTGACATGATCAGGACTTTAAAATGAGGAAATGCCAAGCCGGCGTTTCCCCACACCTGACACTCATGATGACTGAAAAGACAAACAGAGTAAGTATGAACAAATGACTTAATCTGTAACATAATAAAGTATAAAGAAACATAACTTAGTATTTGTCTTAATTTGCAGAATGTTTGATTTGCCGGCAACAAAACGCTTACACAAACAAACCCGGGATAGTGAGTGAAGCAATGTTACTTGACAAATAGCAAATCATAGCAAATACATAGAAACAGAATAATGTGTACAATGTGCAAAAAAAAGGTAAACACATATGGGACAAATGGAGAGAATTACAACTGCTTCTCCACTTTGTCACAGTGTTCTGCAGACTCAGCCATGTTAGTCTGCTGTTATACAAATGCTATCTCTCATCAGCTTGCTGTGTTGTTCATCACTGAGCCACAACTCTACCAGCACGTGGTCTGAGTGGAGTCGGTGACATTTTCAAGTTAAAGCAGTTTCTGTGTCATGTGTATGTTCTCAGCAGAATTACACTACTGAGTGTACCATATCTTCTATTTCTATATGCTAAACATTTACGATTTCCTTGAAAACAATTTAATTAGTTAAAATAAATGACAATGTTTCTCAAGTATAGATACACAAAGATGCCTTTGACAAAATGTTTTAAAATGAGCAGCACTCAAACATACGGAAAAAAAATTAAGACGGACTTTTGCAAGATCTCGCAAAAGTCCGTCTTAATTTTTTTCTCTCCCATGTCCCCTGCGGGGCTCCGTACAAACAACCCGATGACTGTTTTAAAAGAAAGTTAAGGGAATAAACATGACATTTAATTATAATGATGTTATTAACCAACTTTAGATGGAATAATGCCAACCAGTGCAGAGGAGAGAGGTCTACAGAAGAAAAGACTGGAAGCTAACACTGGTCAAGATGCTGTGGATTTCTGGTTTTGATTTAATTAAGAGATGTTACTGAGGATGTGCAGCAGCAGCAGCAGCGGACTGAGAGGACTAAAACCACTGACGATCAAAGACTGGTTAATGGCTTAGGATGAATAATCTCAACTGGTTGGAAGCAAGGAGGTCTGCAGGAGAAGAGAAAGGAAGTTAATGAAGTGAAGTTTAGGATTGCAAGATTTAAGCACACAAGTGTGTGCTGATGTGTTTCTGAAGTCTTCCTAGTTATTTTCCAGAGTAGATGACTTTTAGGGGCATTGGATTGGCAAGCAGCAATCCAGGGAGAGACAGAGGGATTTGATGGAGAGTGGGCAGAGAGGTGGGCTACTGGGACGGCCTTGTTATTGTTGTTGTAGCAGTTCTCTGTTTGGATTTAACCCCTTAACTCCATAATATTCGATAGATACAGGGTTTTGGTTTTTTTTTTAGACTTCTATTACATCACCAGTATGATTTCTTTCCCTCCTGAAAAATCAAAATAAATTGCACAATACATTTATAAGCATTTAAAAAAAAAAGGCAGATATAGCAAATACGATACAAATTAAAAGTCATACATGGAGATAATTTTTTCTTTTAACAATAAACTCTCCATTTAAAAAAAGAAATTTCTTGCAATGATTTTGTATTTCAGGCTATAAGGGGTTAATGAGTTAAGCCAGCTGTGCTCTTCAGTCTCTTTAACAAAAAAGTCAGCGAATATTTTGGGAAACAACACACAGGCATAAAGCAGGAGGCTGGGAAACAAGAACCAAATGTGCAGAAAGTAACAAAAGTATAGCTAATAAAGACCTATTTAATGTTGGTGGTAAAGAACAAGGTGGTAAACCCATTGTTTCAGACTGGGTGCACAAGCTGATCTTTTAATGCAGCTTCGTTGATGAGACACTCCACAGCAGTAAGCCTGGGTTTTATTGGTTTCTCCATGTAGGAAGATGGGTTTGGTTATACACAATTGTAGGTTTGTTTAGCTCCATGAAGATAAAGGTTATCGAGGTTGTGGTGTGTGTTATATTTGAAAGACTGTTTTATATCTTGAAACAGCCGTACTTTACACAAGACTGAAAAAACAAACAGGGCTAAGAATAAAGTAAGAAGATGTCGATTAAAAACTTTGTTCTTAGAAGATAACGTACAATCATGTCGAAAAATGTTTTCCATATCAGGGCATCATTTAAAAAAGATCTTAAAAAGATCTTGTCCTTAATCTAACCGCAGGTATGAAACCATTTCACTATTTAAGAAGAATAAAGCCAAAATGAAGAATCAATCTGTGAAGAAGTGCACCTAATCATTCAGCTTTTAGAACAACCTTTAGCAACAAATTCTTCTCTGTGTTAATTTAATAGTCCCTCACATTGCCTTGGTCCACTCATCTGTACAATATCACTTCAGTTCATTGAGGTTTTTGGGCATTTGTTAAAGCTCTCTTCAGTTCCCACCACAGCATTTCAAATAGGCTGAGGTCTGGACTTTTGACTGGGCCATCCCTTTATCTGTGTTCTTTTCTTTTTCAGCCATTCTGTTGGTGTGTTTGGGATCATTGGACTTTATTTACCAATATGTCTGTGGAACTGTTCTTACCCTGTGTAAAAACAATTGTGTATGCAAAGTTATTTCATTTATGAAGCATGTGACTATTTCTGTTTTTCATATGTTTGTAAATCATAATTATTCTGAACCAGTAGGTGTGCGCAATCTGCATGCAATCTGCGAGAAAGTCTGACTTAAGAAACGTAAACAATTTTGTACAAAGAGAAAGTCAGAAAGGAGCAGCTTTCCATAGTGTTTATATAGGAGTGACGACATAAGAACTAAGGCTTGGCTGAAACTGGCTCATGCATCAGACAATGGCTGTCCTGAACTTATAGAGCGTATGTCCAATTTATGCACAGATTTGTGCATAAATTGGACATACAAACATTACACTCAAAAATCTGATTTTTGGTACCTGAATTTTTTCATACTGGAACAAATGACAATTTGAAACTATGAAACTTTGGCCGTGCGTGTACAAATGGCTGTCTATGGAAGTATACACAAGTCTTTAAAATTATTGAATAAATAAATTGCATAACTTGCATTGCAAAAACTAAAAATAAAAAATGAAATGATAAATGCAAAGATTTCAAAAACAATACCGGGAAAAAAACAATATAGTTGATGTGCTGTAATTAAATTGAATAATTTATTCACTGTAATATTCTTCAGTGCCACGTCATGGTGCCAATGCCTGCAGCTTCCTAATATTTATTCCTACAAAGCTATTATTCAACTTCATTTTTAGTGATATAGTGCCAAATCATAACAACAGTTCCCTCAAGACTCTTTATATTCTAAAGTAAAGACATTACAAAAATACAGAGAAAGCCCAACAATCTGATGACCCCATATGAGCAAGTACTTTGGTGACAGTGGGAAGGAAAAACTCCCTCTTAACAGGAAGTAGACAGGGTCATGGAGGGGTGGCCATCTACAACAACTGGATATTGTTAAGTGGAGATAGAACGAAAACACGCTGTGGAAAAGAGCCAGAGGTTAATAACAACTATTGATTAAATGATGTGTGGTGTATAAACACATGGTAAGTGGGGAAAAAGGTGAAGTAGGAAACAATCAATTATAGTGCAAGAGGCCTAGGCTCCTGGGGGACTCCCATGATGTGATGATTCAGGGTCACCTGATCTAGCCCTTGCAATGCGCTTTGTCAAAAAGGAACGTTTTAAGCCTAATCTTAAAAGTAGTACTGCTAGCCTAAAGGCCCTTGGTAAACAGCCCGTTAATATCAGAATCAGAATCAGCATACTTTATTAATCCCTAGGGAACTTATGTGAGCTATTACAGTTGCTCCAGTACAGTAACATTAACAAAAATAGACCAACCTATTTAACAAGACAATATGTTAAGATATAAGGAATAGCACAACGTATACAAATCACCAAATAATAAATATCCAGGGTTGGCAGATATAATTAGAAATAAATATCACGGAAATTGACAGCAATATTACCAAGTAAGTAAGAGTGTGTGCAGAAAGGATGTAACTATTGCAGTGTTTACAGTGTAGTGGATGGAGGAATTGTACAGGGAGACGGCCACAGGCAGGAATGATTTCTGATCATATTTAAGATTGAAGCATTAATTAAGAGTAGGACGTCTTTGAGCAGTCTTATAGGAATGGGGCAGATGATATGGTTGGGAGAAAGTAATTACTGAAGTTAAGTCAGGAAGATCAATTGGACAAAAGTCCTTCCTATTGGGGACCCATTTCTCATATAAGTTATTAATCAAACTTCTACTTTCATTTATAGCTTTGATTAAGAATAAAGCTGATTTACTATTAGTAAATATGGAAAAGCTCTGTTATAGCACTGCCTAGTGTCATACACTTTGGGTTGCATGGATAGAGGCTTATGAAATTAAGAACAGATTGTGATCACACCTAGAGGGTATCCACACTGATCTTTGACCTTTGTGCTTCAGAAAATGTGGGAAGGCTTGCCACTCCTGCCAAAAAACTGGAGGACACGATCCGTTTGGCTGAGCTGGTGATTGAGGTGCTTCAGCAGAATGAGGAACATCATGCTGAGGTCAGTGTGCTGGTACATATGCATATAGCCACACCATGTCCCTACTCCATTGTAGACGTTCTACATATTTGTCTCCAATGCAATGTTAAAATAAAAAGGTCTACAGAGCTCCTCAACATTTGTTTTCAAAGATAAACTGAACACGTTTTTTTGTCTCGTTGCAGACTGAAGTTAGGTAGTTGTATAACTTTACTTGAATGATAAATACAAAGCTTCTCACTGCTACCTACCTGCGTTAAACTATCATTCTCCATGTTATCTGCACAATAGGCCACAAAGTACATATTCTAAAGTGCAAGTAGGTTTATAAAAGCAGGGGAAACGCTTTGCTCTGCTGTGTATGCTGTGCTGTTTAGCTACATTTTTGTCACTTTTCTGTAACTAAAACAAAGCTGACTTACTGCTTCTCTACTTTTTATTCCAATCACTTATTTGTTTTGCGGGGAATTGTTTGAACAGGGAAAAGAGGTATGTGATTGTCTTGGTGCCATATACCCCATTCCCTACCCTACCCTCAATATACCCATAGAACCTGTGCATGCACTTATTGACACAGCTATTGTTGTTGAGGAATATTAATATTTCCCTTTTCAACAATGACACAAACCCATTTCAGCTTGTTGTCACTGCCATTCAAGTACTTGGAGAGGTGCTCGTTAGATTCGAAGCTTGCAACAGTTTTGCCTTCATTATTGAAGAGCAGACACAAGTACTTAGGCAGTGTGTTTATTTGTCCAAAGCATTAAGCTAGTATGTTTGGAGAAAGCAAGGGGGAAAACAGATTTTCCTATATTCTAACGATGTACTTTGCTTTCTAAGAGCCTACCACAAATCATCCCAGAATATAACAGCATGTTTATTGTGTTTAGTCATTGACATTTACTTATCCTACTCAGTAATTCATCTATCATGGAGATGTACATGTTCTTTTCAGTAAATCCACCAAGTAAGTTTGGTGAGGGTGTTTCTCATCCTTCCTTTTTTAAACAAATTTGCTTTGGACCTTTCAGCACACATAATGGAGGATATGAGCCATCTTTCACACTATGACCATGCCCCTTGCATTTCAGCAAAATTCCTTTCCCTGCTGCTCCAGTGAAACTTTAAACCAGTGTACATGACTCCAGCCCAAACGTGTTGAAATATTCTGTTACAGTTTATTTTCTCTTGAGTTTTTGATCCTGGTTTATCCATGTACAACCCTAATTCTTCAAAATTTAGGATACTGTGTCAAATGTAAATTTAAAATATAATACTCTAAATTGTGAGAATGTTGAATATACAGTAACATTAAAACATTTAGAGGCTTAAGGCCAAAAATCAGTATTGGCTAACCATGGCCTTCAGGTCTCAGGCAGCACTTTCAGAAATAAAGTGATTCAGGAAGTCTCTGGGCCTGAGCTCATTTAAAATGGACTAAAGCAAACTGGAAAACTATTCTGTGGTCAGACGCATCAAATGTGGGCACCTCAACCTCTTGGAAAAAATAGCACACGGACCAAATGGCTTATTATATGTGAGGAGTTCAAAAGTCTGCATCTCTGATGGTATGGGAGTAGATTATTGCCCATGGCAACAGCCGCTTGGACATCAATGCTGAAGGTATATCCACAGTGTATAGCGGTCACTCAAAAACTGATTCTTTACCCCCAATAAACACCAAGCAAAGTGAACTGATTTAAATAATGAATCATTAAGAAAAGTGTACTTGGTTTAAACTGAATATATACCAGTCAAGTACATTTAATTTGGCCAGATTATAATAAATGTAACATTTCACATTGTACGTTTTACTATTATATGAAAAATGTACATATAATTAAATCAGTTAAAGTCAGGAACTTTTTGCTTGTTTGTTAGTTTATATGTTTTCGCTGCCATATGCTTCCTAGCATCTTATCAGACAAGAATGGCGTAACATTCCCCTCCCAAAAGTCCGGAAATCTGTCTCTTGAGGTCCCAGATGTTTACTGACTGTTGTTAAAAGGAGATGGGAAGCTAAAGTGATAAACACGCCTGTCTCCCAGCTTTATTGAGACATGTTGATTTGATATGTTTTCCATGTTATTTTGTGGATAAAATATAAGTTTATGACATTGAAGAATGTTGCATTCTGTTTTTACTAATATATGTTACACAGCACCCTTGCTTTGGAATTGGGGTTGGTTTTCCTCTCATGTAATCACCAGCTTTAACTTGACTTAGACTTTGCACTCTAATCCTAATAACTGGAATTAAGTTATAAAAATCATTGTAAAACTGCAACAGTTTTTTTTTTTTACTATTTTGTGAAAAAAGTTGAAATGATATAATAGTTGAAATAGTTGAAATAGTTGAAATGTGGAGATTGCAGTTGTTTCAAACAAACTGCCACAGCTGTTATATACCCTCCACAAAATGCCTTGGGTAGATGCTTACATTCTTCTTCAGAATCTGTTTTAGTTACAAGGAAATTATTTCTCTATTAGCACATAAACACTGTGCTAACATGTGGTTATAAGTAAAAGGTTGCAGCAGATGGCCCCGCCCCTCCCTGAGCCTGGTTCTGCTGGAGGTTTCTTCCTGTTAAAAGGGAGTTTTTCCTTCCCACTGTCACCAAAGTGCTGCTCATAGGGGGTCATATGATTGTTGAGTTTTTCTCTGTATGTATTATTGTACGATCTACTGTACAATGTGTTATTGTGATTTGGCGCTATGTAAATAAAATTGAATTGAATTGAAAGGATGGTGCACAATGCTGCATCTGGACAGAAGGAAAAAAACATGCAAATGTGAAAGAGTGGATTTGTTCAAAAAGAAATTTCTAGCAGTGGACGGATGGGAGGATATCGATGATTACAACCTTGTGTAGTGAAGAGTATCTATGTTGTATCACAAGACACAAAGGCTCATCAGTTTGTTTCACTAGCTCATCTACACAAGGCATTTTGGAGCAGCCAAGGCAGTTTGTTTGAAACAAGACTGTAGACCTGCACGAGGCATCAGCAGAAGGTTGGTGAGAAAGTGACAACTTTGGTACAATTATCTGGAAATGACAAAAATATGAAATGATCAGCTTCATGCAAGATCTTGCCTCATTAGTTGAGGATGATCATGAGAAAGGTGGGGGGCCACCAGGTTCGTTTTTAAGTTTGAGGGGCCAATGGATGGGGGCATGAAACGTCTTGGAGGACCTCCTGTAGGACATTTGTGGAGGGATCTTAAGCTTTGAGTTCCCATGCAGCAGCCCAGAAACCTAAAGGATTTAGAGAGTTTCTTCAAAGAGGAGTGGGTCAAAATCCCCTCTTGGTGACCAACTACAGTAAATGTCCTACCACTGTGCTTGCCAAGTTTCTCCACCAATTACTAAGTTATGTTTTGTTGGGAATCAAACACTTACTTGGCTCAATGAGATGCAAATGATTTTTTTATTTCGTAGTATTTCTGGTTGGTAATCTGTCTCTCCTCATTAAAATGAAACAAACAAAATTAGAGACTGTGCATTTCTTTATAAGTGAGTAAGCTTGCAAAATTTGCAGGGGAATGTTTTTTATTGTAATAACAAGACTGATGATTACAAAAACAATGACTGGCACTAACTGAATGTGATTCATCCGCTGCTAACTGCTCCCAGTATACCACCCTCCCACACCACTTCCAGTACTAGAGAGAACATTCAAATGACAGTGTTAAAAGCTTGGTGTGAATAGACAAACAGTTTGGATCCTCAGGGTCCCTCTTAAAAGGCCTGGCAAGAGTAAGGGTGCCTGGAGAAAACTCAGTGTATTTGATGAGAGTAGCCAGGTTGCGACCAGTCACTGCACTGCACATATTTGATGGGGAGATACAAGTGTGGCACAGTTCAACAGCTCCTTTCTTTTGATTGACTTGCTGAAGAAGCTGCGGGTGAGTGTTTAAGTAGGTCCCTGCCAAGTCTGTCAAGGAGCTGCTGCTGTTTCCTCTGTGGGACAACAGAAAGCATGTGATTTTTTTTTCCACACTCTTGGTGTTTCTGTTCCGAGTGGTGAAGAATCCCTCCCCGGAGATTGTGCAGTAAAGTCATTGAGGCAACAACTTGATTTCATATGATGAAAAGTGTGTGAGAGCCTTTGAATCTCATTTCCTGTAGAGGCTAAAGATGAAATAAATCTCCAAATTCTCAAAGATGTGTCCAGTGGGGTCGCTCATACTGCATTAACTGTCTTCTTACACTCTCAGCTCCATACTTACCTCTGACTTTTTTCCCCGCTCTCTTCCCCTCTTTCCATCTGAAGGCCTTTGCATGGTGGTCAGATCTGATGGTGGAACATGCTGAGACCTTCATGTGTCTCTATTCGACCGAGATGGATGCAGCTCTTGAAGTTCAGCCACCTGACAGCTGGGACAGTTTCCCTCTCTTCCAGCTGCTCAATGACTTTCTGAGGATGGACTGTGAGTGTATGGCTATTCAAAAAAGTATATTCAGATGTCAGTATGGACCCTGGAGTAGTGGTCTTTGACTGATGAAGTGATTTTGCTAGGGCTGGAGGTCTGAAGGGTGTAATCTAAGGGAACATCCTTAATTACACACAGTAAATACACACATGGATTAGACCTTCTGAGCATTATGCTCTGTTTAAGCAATGATGAAGATAAGTTTTTAATTGCTGAAGATTTTTTCAGTTTGTAGTACAAATAGTCTATTTAGTAGACTGCACATACCTTCTTTGTGACAGCGTATTTAAGAGTTTTTAAAATATTTCTGTATTTATCCAGGAAAAACTGAATGTAAATTTTGGTTGGGCAGTATTTAATGAAAGTTTTTTACTGCCTCTAAAGAAAAAAAATTTTTAATAAAAAATTCAACCTGAAACTTTAAAACTAATCCTGATTTTAGTTCCTCTGTGATAGTCTAAATTCTGTACTCAATTTATCCCTATTCAGAAAAAAACACTACATTTAAGAATTAACAACAATATAGTCCAGACTAAAAATCCACCACAATCAAATTGACGACTATGTGCAGTACCATGCTCCCTCCATCCTATGATGATTTCATTCATATTACTACCACTACTACTTTACTGTACATTTGCCTTATTTTTAAGGTTGACCAACTTAAATAACTTCATATTGTTGGCATGTTTAATTGACAGTAGTGCATCACGTTGAATATAATCATCATATGTTGCAATTTGTTCTTGCCATCCCTGGTCATAGGTAAAGATGAGGGCATTATTAAATAGGAATTACACTGCATATTTCAAATGTACTTAATAATCAGTTAAATCAAGGACAGTACCATTGTACATGTACATGTACATTACGTGAGTAAATGCTCTTACATTCAACTGCTGCATCTTTGTAGGTAAACCTCATTTGGCACTAACATCACTGACAAATCAGTGACAAACAGCAAAAAAAGCATCTCCACACTACTGAGCCCAAACGTTTTTTAACATGTACATATATTTACAGCAGTTTTGTGTGTGTGTGTGTGTGTGTGTGTGTGTGTGTGTGTGTGTGTGTGTGTGTGTGTGTGTGTGTGTGTGTGTGTGTGTTGGTGTTGCCGACGGTTGCTGCAGGCCACTCATCTCTCTAATGAACTGCATACACTTGCCTGCAGGAACACTGTCCATGCAAAAGATACACATACACTTCACGAAGCAGACTCAATCTGCTAATTGTCCCTTGGGAAAGATTCCCCTTTTCATTGTGTCAGTTGGGAGTCAAGGAGAAGATAGAATGTTGTCCACTTATTCAGCTTAACTGACCTGAGCACAAAAAAATGATCATGCTCTTTTGTTAGTGTCATGAAATTGGCCTCCTTCTCATTTGCTACATCGTGTCATTGTGTGCGAATTCCAATTATAGTGCATAGCAATGAACATAGCTACGCTGGGAAACACTAAAAGAAAGCTTGCTTGCAATAATACACTGACTAAAAAAAAAAAATTATGCATTCTCTATGTGCATTCATAGCTGGTCAAACAAATTATGAACTAAATTATGATTATTAAAAAAACATTATAAATTTGAACCCCTTTGTAACACAAAAGGTCATAGTCCATCCAACGGGGTTTGTTTTTTGTTTTGGAAAATTTGAAGCGAGAAGGCCCGATGGCAGACCTAGGACACGCTGTAGAGATTACATCTCTTGGCTGGCCTGGGGAGGTGTTTCCCAGGTTAGCTGAGGGAGGTGGCTAGGATGAGGGAGGTCTGGTTTCTCTGCTTGGGCTGTTTCCCTGCTACTCGGCCCCAGATAAGTGATAAGAAAATGGATGAATGTGAAGGTTCTCATTCATCCAGGTCATGGCAATCTACACAGCTTAGAAAGAAATGGGTTCAGAGTGGAAGCAATTTCTCTAAGTGATGTCTGTTTTTAGAGTTAACTAAGCAAGCACTGCTTGCCCTGTTGGTCCTGATAGAACACTACTGGTTAGAAGATATTATATACTAGGTTTCATTGACTAAATTGGACTTCCATAAAAAAGGTCCCCTTCTGAGTTCCTCAGAAAGATTAAACATGGTTTGATGATGGTCCAAAAAGAAAGGGTGGTTCACTGCTGGGTACAGAAGATGGTTGTTGTGGGTGTCAAGGGCAAAATGCTGTTAAGACAATGTGGCCTGATGCTTTGTAATATACCATGCCAGAAGGCCTGCTTCCCACACAGCATAACAAACGCACGTTAGAAAAGTATATGATTATAGTGACATGTTTTTGCAGAAGGTCATCTGTTCTTTTGCCCCACAGCGGTGCACTTATGGAGCAGTAAAAAACTACAGTAGTCAGGTGCCAAAGTCAGGCTGCCATTCAAGAAGTTAATGAGGTCTAAAGTCGTCGTAGCTAGACCATGGCAAGCCCTGCGAACACACTCCTGGACACAACACATCCAAATGGACAGCAGCCGCTCAAGTGGCTAATTGGGAGAGGGGCAATCAGGGAACACAACAAACATTGCACCTACTGTGTATCATCGACCTTGACTCCAATGCCAATGCACACAAACACAAACACACATTCTCAGAGGGGGAGAGAAAAAAGAAAGAGAGAGAGGGAGAGAAAAAGCAGGCACACTGCATGGAGCCGTGAGGCATCACATTAGCACACACTGGCCTCCATTTTATCTCCTGTGGTCTTTGTCAGTGTTGCCTTTTTACCAGTTGGGAGCCAGCAGAGCGGGGGAAATGTGGCTTGGATTCCAATGTCTTGTTTAGAAAGATTGAAAATGCTGTGTCATTCCCATTATTGAAGTGCACAAACAACAACCTCCTTTGTCACTATTCATTATCAGGGATTATGATTGCTTTCTGTGCCCTTTGCATCTATCCTGCGAACAAAGAAAAACAGTAATGCAATAGTGACAATGGGAGCTTTTACAATCCCTTTGAGGAAGTCTGCAGTGATTAAACCACAGGTACACACTCATCAGCCACTTTGTAGTTACATCTGTGCTCATTAACACAACTATCTAATCAGCTAATCACATGAAAGCAACTCATTGCATTTAGGCATACAGACCTGCTAGAGAGACCTGATGAAAACACCTGCTGAGTATCAGAATGGAGAAGAAAGGAGATTTAAATTTAAAGAAGGGAGATTTATGGTTTATTTCAAAGAGCTGCTAAAAGCGTTCAGAGTCTGCTGACAACAAGGAAGGTTGTTTCAAAGTTTAGGAGCCACAATCTAAAACGTAATACAAAGGTAGGGACACAGCGGTGTAAAGCACACCACCACTGGATTCTAAAGCAGTGGAGATGTGTTCTCAGAAGTGACGAATCATGCCTCACCATCTGGCAACCCGAAGGATGAGTCTGGAGTTGGTAGCTGAAGCTGAGCAGAACAGTACTGTCTGACTGCAAGCTGACAAAGTTACAGTTTGGTGGAGGCTGGATTATAGTGTGGGATCGTAGGGGAGGGCTTCTTGGCCAATATCATTGTGCAGTTCTGTAAGAATGGTCAAATATTCCCATAAACATACTCCAAAGCCTTCCGGAAAGCCTTCCCAGAAGAGTTTAAGCTGTTATAGCTACAGAGAGTGGCCACATTAAATCCTATGGATTAAGACTGGGCTGACAGTATCAACTTCATATGCATGTGAAGACAGATTAGTAAATACTTTTGGCAATAGCGTGTAGAATAAGAAAGAAGAACTGGACCAATGACTAAGCTCTGAGGCATCTCACATATTTGAAGTTATGACAGCGACATCTAGGTAATATTACATTCTGAGGTGTCTGTCAGATATGCATGATGGGATCGGTTGCAGAAATATTAATCCAGTTTTGTAATCTTTCAAGATGAATGGCGTGATCACCAGTAACGAGAATAAATAGAGCAGAATTAAAATATTCGCCTTTCTCTAAGTGTGTAAAAATATAATATTAAAATATTAATATGGAAAAATGATAAAAATATAGTTTTTGCAGACCGGATTGGAACAAATATAGTGTTACCCTCAACCAGTCCAAGTAGCTGATAGGCAGCAACTTTCTTGAGGATTTTAGAAATAGATGGAAGTTTCGAAATGGGTCTGTAATTGTCCAAACCAGTGCGGATTTTTTAAGCAGATGAAATGCTGGCTGTATTAATATTTATTAAAACAGTTCAAGCCTAATTAGCACCATGGATCACTACTCTATAGAGATTGGGCTCTTTTAAAAGATTTGGCTCTTTTGTCTAGGCCAGTGTTTCCCAACCTTTTGGAGCCACGGCACAGATTTCACATTAGAAAAATCACACGGCACACCACCAAACAAAAATGTCACATATCGATCATTTTTCCCAGCACACCAGGCATAGCATTGGCTCAGTTTGTCCCTAGTTTCGCTTTCTTCTGACCACTACTCATGCTAGGGCCTTCATCTGGGTCGGGGTTTTCTCCAGGAACCAGGTCAGATGGATTAGTTTTTCTTTTCAAATACTTAATGAAGCGCTTAATAGCAATAGATGTCTCACTCACAGCATGACTATTATGTAATTTCTTCTTCGTCTTCTTCTGTTTTACTTGCAGTTGGCAACCCATTTAACTAGCGCGGGTAGTTGTACTGCCCTCTAGTGGAAGAGAATGTAATTGTTCTGCCTGTTACTCACGCCAATCGCTTAGAGTACTAATGAGGTGAAACCAGATAATCTTCCACGGCACACATGATCATTTCTCACGGCACACCTATGTGCTGCAGCACAGTAGTTGGGAAACACTGGTCTAGGCATCCTTAGAAGAGCTGGCTGTTCTGTTTTAGCCTAACCATTCAATTATGAATGGTTTGTGTGTTTAGATGATTTTTTTTTTAATCCAGTGTTGTCATAAAGCCTTATTTTTATGCATTTACTGCTACTGGGGAGAACATACATTGGCTTTAAGGCCTGGACAACATTTTGCAAACTTGGCATTCTACAATAAATGCTCTCTGAAAAAAATTTGTAGTATATGTCCCATTCCTCATTTTACAAATTCTGCACTTAGCTTTGAAGTCTCCAATATCACTGACATGCAGCCAGATGGAGCTCCTTTTCTGTTTTTGCATGTTCACTTTTTCCCAATGCACTGGCACCTGGCCTGTACAACTGCACTTGCTGTCTTCGGAACATCCTATGCACATAGTCCTGCTTTAGTTTGTGTCAACCCCAAGCCCACATTTTTTTTTCCTGTGAAGAAACTGACAGATGTTAAGATTCCTTATATTGTTTCTGTGGGAAACGTAGTTGGAGTAACCTGTTGTGATGTAAAGTAGTTGGGTGTGCTTGGAAAAAGAGATGCTTAAACTTGATAATACTGGGACTTTAACGACACCTTAATTTTGTATAAAATTGTGCTGATTGCATCTTATAATCATCTTGTTACAGTGTTTTATACATACAGTTTGTTATTAACACTCAAAGAGACTGATAATCAGAATACTTTATTAATCCCTAAGGAAACTACGTGGGTTACAGTTTCTCAAAGACAGTAACATTAACAGACTAAACTAATTAAATAATACAATATGTTACACAGTTTACAAATTAAAGAAATAGCACAAATATATACAAATCACTCAATTATAAATATCAAGAATGATAGATAATAATGGAGAGACGTGCAGGAACTCTTTAAGATATTTGGGAAGAATAATGCCGTTGGAGCAGTAAGAACTATGCATGAGAAACTATATTCATAAACTCAGTCAACAGAACAAAACGAAAGCCCTAACAATAACAGACATGGCTGAAACATCATGGCATCTTTTATTCAGTTTAGTTTCATTTTACTTATATATTTATTTATATAGCGCCAAATCACAAAAACAGTTTGATTTATACTTTGCAAAGTAACGTAAATACACCAAATAATACAAAGAAACCCTCAACAATCAGGTTTAGGGAGGGGCAGCCATCCACCCACGGCCAGTTGGGGCTGAGGGGAAGAAGAAAGACACGTTGTAGAAGAGAGAGAGTAATATTAATGATAGCACTTTCTATTACAGCTCGGTTATGAAGTGGTAATAGTAGGGTAACAAGGTAGAAACAAGAAAGTAATGTGCTTAATTAAGAAATTATTACACAGAAGGTACCACAAGTAATTGAGTGGTAATAAGTAGGAAACAGAAATGCAAAATGCAAAACTGCCCATCTCTATTTAATAACATATTAATAACCTTTTAAATACAAACTTAGAAACTGTCGCAGGTGTTTTTCAATTCAATTCAATTCAATTCAATTCAATTTTATTTATATAGCGCCAAATCACAACAAAAGTCGCCTCAAGGCGCTTCATAGATACAGAGAAAAACCCAACAGTCATATGACCCCCTATGAGCAAGCACTTTGGCGACAGTGGGAAGGAAAAACTCCCTTTTAACAGGAAGAAACCTCCGGCAGAACCAGGCTCAGGGAGGGGCGGCCATCTGCTGTGATTGGTTGGGGTGAGAGAAGGAAGACAGGATAAAGACATGCTGTGGAAGAGAGACAGAGGTTAATAACAGATATGATTCAATGCAGAGAGGTCTGTTAATACATAGTGAGTGAGAAAGGTGACTGGAAAGGAAAAACTCAGTGCATCATGGGAATCCCCGTTAGCCTATGTCTATTGCAGCATAACTAAGGGAGGATTCAGGGTCACCTGGTCCAGCCCTAACTATATGCTTTAGCAAAAAGGAAAGTTTGAAGCCTAATCTTAAAAGTAGAGATAGTGTCTGTCTCCCGCAGGGTTTTGTGTTCTAAGCAGGAATTTAATACCATGGTACTGATAACTGAGTCTGGAATGAACAATAAACACAAAATGCTAATAATTAAGGTTTAAAGAATAATACTTATGAACACCTTAGATTTTCATAGGCCTTCATCACTGGTTGACCTCAAACCATCCAAAAATCCAGTCTCTCCTGCAGGAAGATATTCAAAAAATTTGAAATATATTTGTGTTAAAGCAAGCATGATATCACTGGCAGGTCACTGAGCAACAATTTCACAGATGCAAACTGTCCTATTTAAAAAATAATAATACAATAAAAAATAAAATGAACATTACAATTTGTGAATTAATTATTATTACATTCTTGTTTCTCCCTTGTTAACCTATTATAACCACTTTATTACCAAGCTGTGGTTACACATTATTGCCACCAGTTTTTGGGCCCTTATTACACTGAAATTGATATAATTGGATAATATCACTCAACTGCAACCAGTATTGCTGGCACAATATTACTCGGATATTAAGTGTGATTACTTTGGTAAGTAGTAGTAATTTAGAAATTATTACACATTATTATGTTCTTGTTTCTGTCTTGTTACCCTTCCTTACCTGTAATAGAAAGTGTGACCATAATAACGAATAATTAAATGCAGATTGGTGATAAGCGTAAGTGAAAAAAATGTGAGTGAAGAAGAAACACTCAGTGCATCATGGGAAACATCTAGTGGGCTGGGCCTATTGCATCATAACTAAGTAATGAAAATTTTAAGGTTAATCTTAAGAATAAAATTTGTAATTATTTTTAAATGTTTAAATATAAAAATAGTATGTGTCTCCCAAATCCAAACTGGGTGTCAGAGGAGAGGCTTGAAAGCTAAAGACATTGCCTTCAGTTCGACTTGTAAATATTGTAGGAACCACAAGTAAAGCAGTCTGAAAGCGAAGTGCTTATTGGGGTGATACAGTACTATGAGGTCATTAAGAGGACACAGGGCCTGATTATTCTAGACCTCATATGTGAGGAGTAGGATTTTCCTTTAGATCTGGGATATAACATGGAGCCAATAAGCCAATATAGGAGAAATCTGCTCTCTCTTTCTAGTCTACTCTTTCTAGTCCCTCTAAGTTACTGAAGCAAAAATTAATGGTAGGACTTCTTTGAGCAGTCTTGTAGGAATGAGGTCTAAAAGACACGTATCTGCTTTAAATGTGCATTTGAGAGTTATACCACGTAGTAAAGTATCTCTGATCTGAAGCTAAAGGATAAAAGTGCAGGAATTATATCCTAAAATTTAACTAAAGTACTTTCACAAAGAAATATACTGCAAAGAAATGTATTTCCCACTGCTTTATAATCCATTATTGTAATTTTAAATGTTATTAAGAATTATCAGACAAAAGTAGGTTTTCAGGAAACACTGTTAAGTTTCTATGCCATATGTCAGAACAAGATCCAGAATGTGATTAAAGTGGTGGGTGGGTTCTTTTACATTTTGAGCGAAGTGTCAACATGAGTCAGCAGTGGTAGACATGGAGGTTTATTTTTACATTGTATGTCTTATAGCTTTTCTGCACTCGATTTTTTCAGCCATGTCGTTTCCAGAGATGGGCAGTAACGCGTTACTTGTAACGCGTTACTGTAATGCGTTACTGTAATCTGATTACTTTTTTCAAGTAACGAGTAGAGTAAGGGATTACTATTGCAAAAACGGTAATTAGATTACCGTTACTTTCCCGCAGGAACGCTGCGTTACTGCGTTACTAAAACTGTGATTTTTTTGCGAGAACGTCTCATGACAGTGACGTAAGCGAGTGCGCCGTTAGTGACAACAGCTGTGTGCAGATCAACAATAGATCACATATCGATTGTGGGAGAGAGTATGAGCGTGCAGCTTTTAAAGCGTGGAAGTACTGACCTTACTTTGAGTTTGATTCCATAAAAAGTGACAAAAACATTAGTGTCCGTTGTGCGTGGGAAGAAAACTTCTTTTTACAGCGAAAAAAACCCCTAAACAAGCACCGAGTGCGCAACGACGTAATGGGAAACTCACAGAGAAACTCGCGGATTCTTCAACTGACCGCGGCACACCTGCACCAGGGTAAACCTCCGCCTGACGCAGTCCTGCTTTACAGGTGAAAATAGAGCAAAAGGACCGCTGACTCTTTGACTTTATTTATTTTCTGCTGTGTTTTACTTGCATCTATTTGAAAGACTGAGTGTAGACACACAAAATATTTTATTTTATGTGCTGGAATGTGCAGAAAATAGGTTTCAATGTTAAACTAATTTATTCAACTCAGAGAATGTTGCATATAATTAAATTTTTGCTTGATGCATAAAGTTAAAAGATTAAAACTGATAAAACAAGTTAAAAAAAATATACTTTTCCATTTGATTACATTTTGTATGATGGATTATGTAGAAAAAGTAGAATTGGGCTGAAAGATCTATCGCTTTATCACCTCTTCAGGTTGTAAATCGTGTTTTTAAAAAGTAACTAAGTAACTAAGTAATTAATTACTTTTGAAAATAAGTAATCAGTAAAGTAACAGGATTACTTTTTGGGGGAAGTAATCAGTAATTGGTTACTGATTACTTTTTTCAAGTAACTTAACCAACACTGGTCATCTCTCCATCAAACTACAGGGTGGTGGTGGTCAGAAACTTGTAAATAACTCATGAAAGAATAAAGTTACGTTGAAACCAAGCACTCCATTGTTTTTCTTGTGACATTACCAATAAGTTTGATGTGTCACAAGGCCCTCTTCCTATTAAAAAAACAAAAGTTGTATCCAAGATGGCCGACTTCTAAATGGCCACCATGGTCACCACCCATCTTGAGGAGTTTGCCCCCTCACATATACTAATGTGCCACAAACAGGACTTTAACCCTCTGGGGTCAAAATCACATGACCAATTTAAGACGACACAGCTACAAGATGCAGCACGTCAGAGTCTCCATTTCAACTTGGGTCGAAAGTACGGACTTCAAACTATATAGCAGTTTCTGAATTGTGTCGATGGGCCACGTAAAACCAGAGTTATGATAAAAAATACACGCGCTGTTTTTTTCTGAACAAACCAGTGGCGTTTACAGTGGGAAGAACGGTAAAAACTGCGTTTTCTACAGACAGCGCTAGCAAAAACGCTCCCTTTGCGAGCGAAAAAAGAAAAAAAAACACCCCTTCCCTATTGGTGATAGAGTTTACCATGTCAGCCAATCAAAAAAATGATAAGGCAACATGTGGCACTTGGTTGTTAAGGGAGAAGGGAAAGTTTTTAGGAGTGACACCCGTGACGGAAAGCGGGCGAGCGAAAGACAGAGAGAGAGCGAGTTTTCATATGTGAGACATTAGTGATTTTTAGCGTGTTTGGAGGCTGTAGTTAGTGTGTTGTGTAGTTATTGTCTTGTATTGAGTGTCAGGTAGACTGCTGAATTTCATATTTGCTTTCAAAAAGCCGTCAAAGGAAGATTAGTGTAAACGCTGTTCCCGCATGGAAAACTGGACTGATGCACCTCCTGCTGTCAGACCTGCAGGGTTTAGGCCTGTGGTATGCTCCTCTGTCTTATACTGAACACAAACTACATTTTTTGGACTGGCACAAATAATTTGTGTGCCTTCTTATTTGATGTAGAACACCTGATTGTTCTGTAAATAGATTTAAATGGTTATATAAAAAACGCCTGAGGCCTTGGCTGCATTTTTAGGTAAATAGTACCATATAACTTTGTTGTTTGCAAAACTTGTGGATAATGTTTAGAAATGTACAATTTCTATTTGCATTTCAAGTTATGAAAATGATTCATTAAACATGTTTGTGGGTTTTACAGTAAAAAATATAACTTTTGTTCTACTTGGATTTTGAATTTTTTGTCTGAATTTAGATCAACTGTGCTAATATAGTATACCAAAATGGAAAAATAACTCAAATTTCAGATATTTGAGGTTGTGCTGAAAATAATGATACCAAACAAGGCAAGAAAACCATATTTTAAAGGTGAAATATAGAGGTAAAATCAAAAGTAGTCAAAAACGGCCAATTATACCCTGGACCCCAGAGGGTTAATATCACCAACCATTCCCATTTTATTACGGTGTATCCATATAAATGGCCCACCCTGTAGAAATCCAATAAACCGGTCAGGTTCTATGCTATTTTGTCACCTCCTTGTCTATTTCTCTCCCTTTTTCTCTCTCTTTCAGATAACTTGTGCAATGGGAAGTTCCACAAACACTTGCAAGACCTGTATGCCCCCCTGGTAGTCCGATATGTTGACCTGATGGAGTCTTCCATTGCTCAGTCTATTCACAGAGGCTTTGAAAGAGAATCATGGGAACCGGTTAAGTAAGGACATCTTTATTTAATTTACCTTTGCTAATTTTTTCTTTTTCTTGAGGATCAAACCATATTGATTGGCACACATCCATTAGCCTTGCTTTGTAGTCCTTGTCAGCAACTTTTGTAGCATAAGAACATGCTTATTTTTTAATACATAAAATTCATTTAATCCATAATACATATACAACTGAGTTTATACAGAAAATTCCGTCTGTTTCTATGCTCACAGAAACAAGTCTGAACCTGATTTCAGATTTGCTTATCCCACAAGTGCCTTATGCAATTATATGTCTCTTTCCACACTCCTGCCACAGATACGGTACTTCACGTTCTCCCTATAATTCTATTGTGTAACACCAGTAACGACCATCTCTTATCTGCACCACATTTCCACCACTGTCAAAAGTTTTAACTCATCACCTTGAATCTTATTTTATGGAACAGGAAGATGCTCCAGGGAGCCAAGGCTAGCAAGTAGTAGATGAAGGACGGGGCAATTATGTTGATGGGCCAAAAATGTCAGTGTGAAATGATGCAGACAACTCAGGGCAAGACAGTAAAACTCTGACCTTAAGCCCTAAGCAGAACTGCACATTACTGTGTATGTTCCTGATAAAAGTTTTAACTATGCGTCTATTGAATTTTAGTCTTGTAGACTCCACATACATTTAGGCTCAGCCCATGGATTAAGGGCTGGGGTAGGGGCTCAACATGGGCCCTACCCTGGGCCTTGCTTCAGGGTGAGGCCCCAGTATGTGTACTTCAGGCAAGGTTTCCTGATTCCTTGTTCTCATCATCAGAGGGTTCTTTTCTTTAATCACGATCTTCAGACCTTGGCAATATTAAGTAGAATATATAGATAGTACCCTTTAAATGTCACACTGGAGCAGTAGTCCCCCTTTTCAATGAAGGGGTTAGGAAGCTGTGCTTTAACATTGGGGGACCACAATTGTTAGGAAATTACATGCCTTCTTATGAATGCAATGCAAAGCTTGTTCTGTATTTCTGGCAAACGGTCAGGCATGTTCATGTCAGGTATTGCACTCAGTCTGCAAAATCTACAGATTATGATATTAAGTGTACTGAGGTATTAGTAGACAGGTGGCACGAGACCCACAGGCTCAAGCAACATAACACCTACAGCTCAGGCTCAGGTAGTGTGGTACTCACAAGCTCAGGGTCCAGCAACTGGGGCTGCATCACACGGCATGTAGTCTCCTCAGGCTGGGGCTGCTCAACAAGGGTTCCACTGGTTCTGAAGCCTTCTAAGCTCTGGGAAAACACAATGAGCAAAGCAGAAGAGAGACGCTTTATATGCCACTATCTAGGGGCAAGAAAGTACAATAATAAAGGCTAAGAGTGGGTTAAGGGTTAAGGTCTTGCTCTTCCATTCTCCAAAACCAGAATCAAATTCACAGTTGAAGGTAAAGTTGACGCGTTGAGGCTAGACTAGCTCAACCAATCAGGGGAGAGACTTGCAGAAACACTGTTCGGCCAGGGCCGTAACAGAGGAATATCAGGATGCGGAGGCTATGGCTGCACAAGGAACAAGCCACACTGGAATGGTAAATGGATTGTGTTAAGAAATAAATATATATTCTTAATGCTTATTTACTGACTATATTGTTTTATGTATTTTAATAATAGAGGCCTTTATAAACAAGGCCCAGAGTTGACAAAGAACTAGGTCAGAGGGTGACAAGTTGCCCTGGCAACAGACTTTAGAAAGGAGAAGTAAAGAGAACGGGAAGTTTAGTGCAGAGCTGCACAGGAAGTAAGACACAAAGAAAGAGCAACTGGTACCATACAAGGAGTTTTTTTGATCGAAACTTAGCGTGTGACGTAGCCAAACTATACATATACACATTCACCTTGTGATTTTGTCAGAGCTGCGGATGTGTGCTCGTGCTGCAGTTCTCCATTTCCGTAAATGTAAAATCAAGATCATTTTTTGAGTTTTGACCACACTGGGTCCAGTTTTTCTTTTTTCGCCAAAAGAATTTAAAGAACTAAATTTAATAATTGGTGCCGTGACCCGGATTCTTTTGCGGCTGAGAGGATAGATTGGCTTAAGGTGGGATCTGATATGAGGCGAACAGGAGACCGGTCTAAAAGATTTAAAGGTAAGCACAAGCATGTTCAAGGAAAACGCAAATTTGTGCATATTGGATGAATTCTAAATGATCTGTTTGCCGAATGGAAGATCCTTAAATTGGCTCAGGAGTGGTGAAATTAAAGTAAATTATAAAATCTGTTAAGTAGATTTCTGGTGAAGACCCTTATGAAGAGAACATCGAGGGAACAGTTTTACCCTGCCCGGGATAGGGTTACCGAAGCCCCGCCCTGGAGCCAGGCCCGGGGAGGGTGCCCGAGGGCGAGCGTCTGGTGGCCGGCCCTTAGTCCATGGGGCCCGGCCGGGCACAGCCCGAAGAGGAGACATGGGCCCATCCTCCCGCAGGCCCACCACCCGCAGGAGGCACCATAGGGGTCGGGTGCATTGTGTGCCGGGTGGCGGCCAGGAGCGGAGGCCCTGGCGGACTGATCCCCGGCTGCCAAGACTGGCAATAGGGACATGGAATGTCACCTCTCTGGTGGGGAAGGAGCCTGAGTAAGTGCGTGAGGTTGAGAGGTACCGGCTAGATATAGTCGGGCTCACCTCTACGCATGGCTTGAGCTCTGGAACCAGTTTCCTGGAGAGGGGCTGGACTCTGTCTCAGTCTGGAGTTGCCCCTGGTGAGAGGCGGCGGGCTGGGGTGGGTATTCTAATATCCCCTCGACTTGCTGCCGGTACGTTGGGGTTTGTCCCGATGGATGAGAGGGTTTGTTCCCTGCGCCTTAGGGTCGGGGAACGGGTCCTGACTGTCATCTGCACTTATGCTCCGAGTCTAGCAGAGGCTCCCGTCCGCGAGATCTTCAACGCACACCTCTGGCAGAGCTTCAACAGCATTCCAAGGGAGACTGGGGACATTGAGTCCGAATGGACCATGTTCAGCGTCTCCATTGCCGAAGCTGCTGCATTGAGCTGCGGTCGCAAGGTGGTTGGTGCCTGCCGTGGTGGTAATCCCCGAACCAAATGGTGGACACCAGAGGTGAAGGGAGCCACCAGGCTGAAGAAGGAGTCCTATCGGGCTTGGTTAGCCTGTGGGACTCCGGAGGCAGCCGACAGGTATCGACAGGCCAAGCGGAATGCGGCTCGGGCAGTGGCTGAAGCAAAAACTCGGGTGTGGGATGAGTTCGGGGAGGCCATGGAAAAAGACTTTCAGACTGCCTCGAAGAGATTCTGGCAAACCGTCAGGCGTCTCAAGAGGGGAAAGCGGTGCTCTACCTGCACTGTGTATAGTGCTGGCGGAGCACTGTTGACGTCGACTGAGAAAATTGTCAGGCGGTGGAAGGAATACTTCGAGGACCTCCTTAATCCCACTGACATGTCTTCCGAGGAGGAAGCAGAGTCTGGGGATAAGGGGAGTGACCCGACAATTTCCGGGGACGAGGTCACTGAGGCAGTTAAACAACTCCTTGGTGGCAGGGCCCCTGGTGTTGATGAGGTCCGCCCCAAGTTCCTGAAGGCTCTGGACGTTGTAGGGCTGTCCTGGTTGACACACCTCTACAATGTTGCGTGGAGATCAGGGGCGGTACCTGTGGACTGGCAGACCGGGGTGGTGGTCCCCATCTTTAAGAAGGGAGACCAGAGGGTGTGTTCCAACCACAGGGGGATCACACTCCTCAACCTCCCTGGGAAAGTCTATGCCAGGGTGCTAGAAAGGAGAGTTTGTCCGCTAGTCGAACCTCGGATACAGCAGGAACAATGCGGTTTTCGTCCTGGTCGCGGAACACTGGACCAGCTCTTTATCCTCTCCAGGATACTTGAGGGTGCATGGGAGTTTGCCCAACCAGTCTACATGTGTTTTGTGGACTTGGAGAAGGCATTCGACCGTGTCCCTCGGGGTGTCCTGCGGGAGGTGTTGCGGGAGTATAGGGTGTCTGGCCCATTGCTATGGGCCATTCGATCCCTATACAACCGTTGCAAGAGCTTGGTTCGCATTGCCGGCAATAAGTCGGACTCGTTCCCGGTGGGTGATGGGCTCCGCCAGGGCTGCCCTTTGTCACCGGTTCTGTTCATAATTTTTATGGACAGGATTTCTAGGCGCAGCCAAGTGGCGGAGGGCTTTCACTTTGGTGGCCTCAGAATCTCATCTCTGATTTTTGTGGATGATGTGGTTCTGTTGGCTTCATCGGGTGGGGGCCTCCAGCTCGCACTGGAACGGTTCGCAGCCGAGTGTGAAGCAGCGGGAATGAGGATCAACACCTCCAAATCTGAGGCCATGGTTCTCAGCTGGAAAAGCGTGGAGTGCCCACTCCAGGTCGGGGATGAGTTCCTGCCCCAAGTGGAGGAGTTCAAGTATCTCGGGGTCTTGTTCGCGAGTGATGGGAGAAGGGAGCCGGAGATCGACAGACGGATTGGGGCTGCAGCTGCAGTAATGCAGACGTTGCACCGGTCCGTCGTGGTGAAGAGGGAGCTGAGTGTAAAAGCGAAGCTCTCATTTTACAGGTCGATCTACGTCCCTACCCTCACCCATGGCCACGAGCTGTGGGTAGTGACCGAAAGAATGAGATCGCGGATACGGAAGCGGCAGAAATGTGCTTCCTCCGAAGGGTGGCTGGCCTCTCCCTTAGAGATAGCGTGAGAAGTTCGGCCATCCGGGTGGGGCTCGGAGTAGAGCCGCTGCTGCTCCACATCGAAAGGAGCCAGCTGAGGTGGTTCGGGCATCTGACAAGGATGCCTCCTGGGCGCCTCCTGGGTGAGGTTTTCCGGGCATGTCCCACCGGGAGGAGGCCCCGGGGCAGACCCAGGACACGCTGGAGAGATTATATCTCTCAGCTGGCCTGGGAACGCCTTGGTGTTCCCCCGGATAAGTTGGAGGAGGTGGCTGGGGAGAGGGAGGTCTGGGCCTCTCTGCTTAGGCTGCTGCATATCGCACAGCCCTACCTTAGTGTATGAAGAAGACTCTCCATTTACATGAACAAATTGGAGTCTATTAGATATGATAAAAACCACTGCAGTGCAGTACCTGTAATACCTACAGCATGCTCTAATCGCGCTAATAGGATATTATGGTCAACAGTATCGAATGCTGCACTGAGGTCTAGCAGGACAAGCACAGAGATGAGTAAGAAGATCAGTTGTAACATGCCTCAAAATTTGTGGGCTAAGTAACACTAAACTCAGTTTATGTATTAGGATATACAGGGACACAGGATACATTCTTGATATCAGCTGAGGCAAAAACAATTAACTTATTTGTATTAATTGCTTGCTCAGAAACGCAACAGTATCAGCATCATTATTTTTAACATTTGCCAGCACTCAAAGAGCACACAAGATGAAGTACATCTTACTCACAGTGGAGATGAGTTTAATCGTAATGTCTACATGTATTTATATGTATAAGATTCTACTGCATGTCAAATCGCAAACAGATTATTATTTTATAAATTTTGCAAGGCTGTGTTAATTTTTGAGCAGCTGTAAATGTAGCTAGCTATTTTATTATATCTAATAAAATATACTATTTTATTATATCATGCTATTTTATTAGATATAGAAAAGCTGGAGCTTAATAGGCCACAGCTCAAAGGAACAGTATTGACGTGTATGCAGTAGCGTTTTTTGATATGGGCGACATATTAAAAACCAGCCAGAGCGGCATTGTGGTGGGGGCGGCATCACGGGTATTGGCAAAAAAAGTTGCTCATACTCATGCTGCCCCGACATCATGCCAGCGCATTTTGGGGATGGCATAGGCACCGATCTGTGTTCTTATGCCATTTGCTGGGAGTAAGGGCGCCCTCCGTTTGCCTGCTGCTTGCGGTACAGGAAGGAGACGGCGGGGCGGAGGGGGATTCTCTGGCTGGCTGGAGCACCATCTAATAACCAACTTCCAAAATAAAACAAAATAAAAACAAACCAACAAACACCAGACATTATGATACAGAATTATAATTTGCACCAATGTTTTTTTTTAATTCTATACGTGAAAAGTGAGCGTGGGAGCCGTCGGTGTGCCTGCTCGCTGCTGAAGTTAAAGTAAACTTTATTGTCATCTCCGCTATATACAGTACAGTGTATAGAGAGACGAGACGATGAGGATCCAGTTACAGCAGTGCAAGTAAACAAACAATAAATATAAGAAGAGTAAGAAAATAAATATACACTTTAGGACTCGGGGTAAAGGGATCAATAACAATTTAAAGTTTATAATTTACAGTTTGATGATTTAAAGTCTCACACACAACCTGTCGAAAGGAGGGGGGGGGGGGGGGGGGGGGGGGCTGGTTCCAAATAGAGCACATTTCATTCATAATGTTGTAAATCCAAGGACATTATGTATTCATGATTGAAATCCTGGATTGTGCAAAATCCCAGAAATAAACCCTAGACAACACAAATCTGTGAACTAAGGTGTTGGTCTATTAGGTTATGTTGTGGTGATCCTCGGGTTGGGGGATGGGTGTTCATACTGGAGTGCAAAATTAAAACTAATGGAAGAAGAACGAGAAAAGTTCAAAGCCATCAGGTGCTCAGATTAGAAAAAAGAGAAAAGAAGAGGAGGAGAAACGAGCAAAAGATACAGGTAAGCAGATGTGTGATTGGATAATGGCAGGTTATGTATCCTGAAACAAACACAATCAGAATGCTTGATTAATCCTTAAGGAAATTATGTGGGTTACAGTTTCTCCAAGAATGGTAAAAATAGTAGCAATAACAAACTAAACTCCAAACCAGGGGTCGGCAACCTTTCTGATGATGAGTGCCATCTAAAATTTCCTCAGAAGTCAATGTGTCATATAATTGCATTAGCAATAAATTTAATAACGCTCTATATGAACAGTTACACACTATATAGAACAACTTTATAGAATTATATTTGTTCACAGATGTTGGCAGCTATCAGCGAATAGTTATCAGCTGTTTGGAAACAACAAAGACTTTTTATCCATAACAGCAAATGAACTGAACAACAGAAAATGCAAATGCTATTTATGGTCTCCTCACAACAATGATAAGAAAAATAAACTGGGCCAATATGACATGTTTGTTGATACAGAGACACACATGTTAATGTGATCTCTGGTCTCCCACTCAGAGACACAGGTCTCCCAGTGTCCAGCATTCAGAGGCTACCTGAGGACTCATGTGAGAGAAAACCTGCTCACACAGACATGTAGAGCCAAATACTGTCAATAAGGCCTCTGCAATGTTCTGAAGACAGTTAAACCTGTCAGGTAGTGATGTCCAGCAGGTGAACATGCAGCTCCATGAACACGCACAGCTGTGGATTCCAGCTGTGTTCGTAGTTCTGCAAACTTTGACCCCACAGAGTCGAGCTTTTCAGTTCAATCAGCTGCATTTCGATGTCCTCTTTGTCCAGCCAGTTAATGCGAGACAAATCCAGCTGACAAACCTTTCTGGTTTGATCAGAAAAGAAAACATTGGTCCAAACACCTGAAAGTCCCAAAAACACATTGTGAATTCTGTCTCGAGTCTACAGATGTATCCGTGGTGCTGATGCTGCGCTGAGCGGACAGCTCCTGAAGTATTTGAAGTGTCGAAATGTGGAAATTTCAACATCGCTTGAAAAGACTGCCAGCTAGCAACGTCAAAAACATTCCAGAGTAGAAAAGAGCGTGTGTAAAAAGGGTGTAACTATTGCAGTTTTTACAGTGTATTACACGGAGGAGTTGTACAGTGAGATGGCCACAGGAAGGAATGATTTCCTGTGTCGTTCAGTGGTGCTTTTTGGTAATCTCAGTTTAGCCAGTATGTCATGGAGTGGGTGTGAGGTATTATCCATGATTGTCCTTATCTTGGACAACATCTGCTTCTCAGACACCACCCTAACGGAGTCCAGCTCCATCCCCAACACATTACTGGCCACGTGGATCAGTTTATTTAGTCTGTTGGCATGTGTGACCCTCAACCTGCTGCCCCAGCATGCAATAGCAGAGAGGATAGCACTGACCACAACAGAGACACAACAACATAACATTAGTTAGTAGGGATAGTGAAAATTTCTGTTTATGTTTGTTAGTCACTTGGCTATGATAGTAAACAGTAGACACTGATGTAGCTTACTGAATCTTTTGGACTGTGTTCAGCACAATATTAATTAGTCATTGTCAATTGTTGATTTGGCCTGTTCTCATTGTATAACGAATTATAATGGTTGTTTGTTAGCTGTTTGCATTCCATGTGTACTCGCTGTCTCTCTCTCTCTATATATAGAGAGAGAGATATAGATATTAATATATTATATAGATATAGATATATTAAGAAAGCCCAATATTAAGAAAGCCCAGCAGAGGATGTACTTCCTGAGGCAGCTGAAGAAATTCAACCTGCCAACACGGACGATGATGCAATTCTACACTGCAATCATCGAGTCCATCCTCACCTCCTCCATCACCGTGTGGTACGCTGGAGCCACTATCAGGGACAAACAGAGACTGCAGCGTGTTTTGCGCTCTGCTGAGAAGGTGATTGGCTGTAGACTCCCATCTCTGCAGGACCTGTACACCTCCAGGACACTGGGGCGTGCAGCTCGGATCTCAGCTGACCCTTCTCACCCTGGACACAGTCTGTTTGACCTGCTCCCCTCAGGCAGGAGGCTCCGGTCCATTCGCACCAGAACCTCTCGCCATAAGAACAGTTTCTTCCCCTCTGCTGTTGGACACATGAACAATAACCTTATGACTGTTCCCACCACTAACACATGACCCTACGCTGTGTTCACTGCATCATTCCATGTTTGGCACTGATCACCACCTGCACTCATGTATATATCATGTATATATCTATCTATCTACTTAGCACTTTTAATTCTTATTCTCATTTTTATTTTCATGTCCATTTAAGCTTAATTTATAACAGTATTTCTAAAAGTATGTTTGCACTGAAGCACCGCAGCAATTTCCTAATGTTGTAAACCCGCTCAACATTTGGCAATAAAACCCTTTCTGATTCTGATTCTGATATATACAGTGGCTTGCAAAAGTATTCGGCCCCCTTGTTTGCCCAGGGCATCATAAAGGTTAGGACCGCCATTGCGTGTATGGATATTAGAAACAACACTAGATGGCCAAAGTGCCAGCTACTGGTTGAGAGAGAAGTATATCAAGACATTAGGAATAGCCTGAGCTGCTCTTAATGTCTCACACTGCTGAAATGCTTGGCACTGCACAAAGTTAATTTTGCATGCATAACTTTCATCGCATAACATTTCTTTCATAGAATAAAATACTATGTTGCATCAGAAAAATTGCACTTAGTAATATTGCACTTAAGGGAGACTAGACAAAGGCTACCATGGTATATTGGATATGTGTGTGTCTGTTTGCACGTGTGTCTGCAGAGACCATGTTGTAGACTGACAGCAGTATGAAGGAAAGACCTGCGAAATCTCTCCGTCCCACACCATGGGTGCCGCAGCCACTGAAGGAGCTGCTCAGTGCTGTCACAGTCTGCTGCATGGGGTGGGAGATGTTGTCCAACAGGGATGACAGCATAGCCACCATTCTCCTGTCACTCACCACCTCCACTGGGTCCAGAGGGCAGAACAGAGCTGGCCCTGTGGATCAGCCTGTTCAGTCTCTTCCTGTCCCCAGCAGAGATGCTGCCGCCTCAGCAGACCACACCGTAAAAGATGGCTGAGGCCACCACAGAGTCATAGAAGGTCTTCAGGAGTGGGCCCTTCACGCCAAAAGACCTGAGTCTCTGCAGCAGGTACAGCCTGCTCTGCCCTGTCCAGTAGAGGGCGTCTGAGTTATGAGTCCAGTCCAGTTTATTGTTCAGATGAACACCAAGGCACCTGTAGCTGTCCACAGTCTCAATGTCCATACCTTGGATGTTCAGTGGTTGCAGTGGAGGATGTTTGTGCCTGTGGAAGTCTACCATCAACTCCTTGGTTGTTCAAGTGTTGATTCTTAGGTAGTTCAGCTGGCACCAGTCCACAAAGTCTTGGGTCAGTCCTCTGTACTCCTTGTCGTCCCCTATCAGTGATGAGGCCGACTATTGCAGAGTAATCAGAGAACTTGTGCAGGAAGCACTGGGTGGAGTTGTGGGAGATGTCTGCAGTGTAGATGGCGAAGAGGAACGGAGCCAGAACCGTTCCCTGTGGGGCCCCCGTACTGCAGACAACACTGTCTGACACACAGCCCTGAGGTCTCACATACTGTGGTCGGTAGGTGAAGTAGTCCAGTATCCATGTTGTGAGGTGATGGTCCACTCCTGAGTTCTCCAGCTCAGGAGTTCAGAATATACCAAAGTGATCCACTGTCCCCACCACTGTGGATGCATATGCATCAACCCCTTCAGCCAACCCATTGCAAGGAGATGATGTGGCTACAGATTGAGGAGCCAAGCAGTACTTAGGAGTACTGAAGAGTTTCAGTCAGGTTTCAGAGCTCATCACCAGTGTTGGTCAAGTTACTTGAAAAAGGTAATCGGTAACTAATTACTGATTACTTCCCCAAAAAGTAATCCCGTTACTTTACTGATTACTTATTTTCAAAAGTAATTAGTTACTTAGTTACTTTTTAAAAACACGATTTACAACCTGAAGAGGTGATAAAGCGATAGATCTTTCAGCCCAATTCTACTTTTTCTACATAATCCATCATACAAAATGTAATCAAATGGAAAAGTCTCTTTTTAAAACTTGTTTTAGCAGTTTTAATCTTTTAACTTTATGCATCAAGCAAATATTTAATTATATGCAACATTCTCTGACTTGAATAAATTAGTTTAACATTTTAAACCTATTTTTTTTTTTTTTTTTTTTTTGGCCTGTCCCGTTTGGCTCTTTTGCCATCAGAATTGTTGTCTAAAGGCAAAGAAAGATGCCCAACGGATTTACTTTACCAAATTGACCATCCCAGCCTTGCCGTAATGGTCCACTTGATTCACCTTTTATTGTTCATTTTATTTTTACTTACTGAATACGGGACAGACTTGACTGGGGGAAAGAAGGGGAGAAAGAAAGAGGGAAAGAGAAACAGCTGAGAAGAGGGACGGGGGAGAAGGGCAAAAAACAAAAACCAACAGAATGAGCAGGAAAAAAAAAGAAGGAAAAAAAATGCATATATCGATCACGTGGATCACCTGCTGAGAAAGAAAAAAGAAAACAAGCAGAAGAGAACAAGAGTAATAGAATAAACAACATCACAATGATATATGGGAATATGACAGTAAATACTAAATATTAAACATTATTGTGCAGCACATAAGATCAACAGAACACAGTGTGCTTTGAGGTAGGAGCCAAAAAGGGTGTAGTTTGTGTGTGTGAGCACCCGTGTGTACACCTGTGAGCATGGACGCGCTTGTTTTTTGTTTTTTAAAAGGTTCCTTCATGTAATGATCTGCTAGAGGGTGTGGGGGGGCCACAGCCCCATCCTCCAGGGCATGAAGCAGGTATGGAGGAGATCAAAACTCCAGACATCCAGAGGCCCCCAGAACACAAGAGACCAAGGAAGACCAACAGAGGGGCAGCCGCGCCACTGTCCCAGAAAGAGCTGAGGAGAGTCCCAGATGAGGGCTCACTCAGCAGCCGCGGAGCAGAAGCCAGGGGGGGTTGCAGTGACGCGCCCGTGAGCTCCGCCGGCAGCCAGCCGTGCCTGAGTGACCGAGCCCCAGGCCGAGAGGCCGGGGGCACCCCACCTCCGAAGTTAAAACCTATTTTCTGCACATTCCAGCACATAAAATAAAATATTTTTTGTGTTTACACTCAGTCTTTCAAATAGATACAAGTAAGACACAGCAGAACATAAATAAAGTCAAAGACTCAGCGGTCCTGTTGCTCTATTTTCACCTGTAAAGCAGGAGTGGGGTAGGCGGAGGGTTACCCTGGTGCAGGTGTGCCGCGGTCAGTTGAAGAATTCGCGAGTTTCTCTGTGAGTTTCCCGTCACGTCGTAGCGCACTCTTTGCTTGCTTGGAAGTTTAGGGTTTTTTTTCGCTGTAAAAAGAAGTTTTCTTCCCAAGCACAACGGACACTAATGTTTTTTTCACTTTTTATGGAATCAAACTCAAAGTAAGGTCAGTACTTCCACGCTTTAAACGCTGCACGCTCATACTCTCTCCCACAATCGATATGTGATCCATTGTTGATCTGCACACAGCTGTTGTCACCAACAGCGCACTCGCTTACATGAGACATTCTCGCAAAACAATCACAATTTTAGTAACGCTGTAACGCAGCGTTCCTACGGGAAAGTAACGGTAATCTAATTACCGTTTTTGCAATAGTAATCCCTTACTTTACTCGTTACTTGAAGAAAGTGATCAGATTATCGCCCATCTCTGGACATGATCATATTAATATATAACAAACTATGCTGTAAACAATTAATGTTGTTCCGAAAAGCATGAGGGGGTCAATTCTGTAGCAAGTTGTGTCTATGAAAGTGTCCAGTGCCAGTATATGTAGGAATTAGCAGCAGCTTCCAAGGCTTGATCAACCTCCATTGCTACAGAACAATTTAAATTGTTAACCTATTTTGTGTTTACTGAAAAAGGCTTTTTTGTATTATTCTGAAATGTACGTTCAGTTTTGAGTAACCTTACCTTTTTTTTGTTTTTTTTTACCTCTGGCACTTCACCACTTACCTTTGTACGATTTCAAGCTGTTCATTGGACTTGAACAACTTGAATTGCAATAAATAACTGGAAAAATTGGGGTGTTGTAAAACTTTTGAGCAGTTGTTTACATGTGGTAAGAGTGAAAAACAAAACATGGTGTTCGGGAAAGTAGTCATTATTCCATTTCACAGATAGTTGCAAAATGAAAGCAGTCTCTCCCTGTGCTTTCCTCATCATTACATCTGTGTGCTGCCTTGTGGGAAGCAATGTCCATCAACAAAGCACATAACTGTGTAGTGGTTTTCTTTTTGATGCTAGTATTTTCTTGTCTGCTAATGAATGTAGTAAGCTGGCAGAATTTTTTGGCCTCAGGAGTGGTTAGGACAGTATAACTAAAGTGCAACTTTAATGTATTTTCACCACCCATTCAGGTTTTCTATTAATATGCCATGTTAGTGCTACCATTAAAAGACCTAGATGTAACAATATACTATTCACACATCATCAATAGCACTTTGAAAAATTAAGCTATAAGTTGTCTGCACTGACAACGGATTTCAAACGTGTGAAACCTACTTCATATGGCGCCGAATCCTGCAGAGTGTGACGCTGTCACTGCAGCACATCCATCTTTATTCCCACATCTGGGATCTTGTGGATACACATTCAAAAATACCAGCCCTATAAAAAAGTGCTGAGAGTTGCATCTCAATCTTCACTTCATAGTTAGCAACTCTTTCACTCCCACCCTCACCCCACCCCCCAAAAACCCCCACATGTTTAGAATTGCATAAAAATAGTTTGTTGCTGATGCTTGGGTTTTATATAGTCCCAGAGCCATGTTCATGTAAATGTCATGGCATAGTGTGACTACCCTATCTCCCTTAGTGATCAGTCTTCAGTCAGAGTTCAGTCATTCAAGCAGAGCTGCTACTCCTCAATATCGAAAGGAGAAAGTTGAAGTGATACGGGCACATTCAATTTAATAAGCTAGGGGAGGTGGCTGTGGAGAAGAGGGTCAGGGCCTCTCTGCTTAGCTTGCTGTTCCCACCCAGCCTCAGATAAGCTGAAGAAAATGGATGGATGGATTTATACTATTTTCCCTGTTCTACATTAGGTATACCACAGATGCAAGGTCTATTCAGTGTGGAAAAATATGTTCTAAGAATAGCCGCTGTGTACACTTCAGCATTTAGGATTTACAAGATGAGGTTTTCTGCTAAAGGCTGAAACACCAGCATCTTAACATTTACTGTTACATCTGCTTGCCTGGATCTAGATCTTTGAATCTGTCTACTCTAGTTAGTTTACTATTTGGCCTGATATGAAACAGTGGATTCTCAGTCAAAAAAAAAGTCCAATAAGTGCCAGAAAAGGAATAGTCAAACAGCTAAACCGAGACTGCATGCAGTCCTCCCAAAGACTAACAGTAAATTGGCCAAATATCGGCATACATCATCTGCTGATGGTTAAGAAGTTGTCGTAGACTGCCCACTGCTTCACTAAGTGAATGGGTTAAATGCAGAGAGCAATTTCCCCACGGGGCTCAATAAAGTACAATAAAGTACACACTTTCTTCTTCTTCTTCTTCTTCTAGACAGAAAATGGAATGAGAGTGGTGTTCACCGCACACAACAAGACGTGCCAAAGAAAACACCCAAATAATCATAATTTAGCACAGATTACAAAATAAATGCTGGACTACACCACATATACTTAGAATTAAATACAAATAACTTAGCTTGTGTAAGTACTGGTTATGTAATAATAATAAATTGCATTTATATGGTGCTTTTTGGGGCCCTCAAAACACTTTACAATGCCCCTATTCATTCACTCTCACACACTGGTGGAGGCAGCTACAGTTGTAGCTACAGCTGCTCTGGGCAGACTGACAGAATCACGCCATCAGCCCCTCTGGCCAACACCAGCAGGCGGCAGGTGAAGTGTCTCGCCCAAAGACACAACGACCAAGACTGTCCAAGCCGGGGCTCGAACCGGCAACCTTCCGATTACAAGACAAACTGCCAACTCTTTGAGCCACAATCGCCCTTGGATTTTCTCATTTGGAATAGAATAGAATAGAATAGAATAGCCCATTATTGTGCTCTACACCGACTGTGCAGGAATAAAATGTAAATAGTAAGACAGCAGGGATAAATAACAAACATAAGAAATATATACAATCAACAGAAAGGCACATATTGGAGAATCACACTAATCATGTACAAGTGTCAAAAACTCACTAAAGCTTGTGTATCAAATATGATGTACTTGGCTTTACCAAGTTAATAATGTGGTCAGTGATAAGTGGGAGTGCTGCTCATCCTGGTCCAAGCAGTCCTTGCTTTCCCCCAAAAAAGGCCCTTTTGTCATCAGGAAATTGAGGATTTCATTAGTTCTGGAAAACCTGGTTTTAAATCACTTCAAAGTCACAATTAATGTCCTTTACTATGTTCTTGAAATTAGCCCAAAAATGCTTTGAGTTTGAACCCCAAATTTACGCAGTTATGACCACAGACATACAATTCATGATAAGTCTTTTGTCTTATTACTATTTTATGCATTGTAAATGAATTGTAAATGAAGTCACCATAAAAGTGATTTTTGTCTTTTATTTTGTTTGCATGAATATACACATAATGTCTAAAAATGTGTTTAATTTTTCTACAGTAATGGCTCAGGGACATCAGAAGATCTCTTCTGGAAGCTTGATGCTTTGCAGACATTCATCAGAGATCTCCACTGGCCAGAAGAAGAGTTTGGAAAACACCTTGAGACCCGACTGAAGCTGATGTCTAGTGACATGATAGAATCCTGTGTCAAACGGTAAGATGAGGTGTGACTGCTAGAAAACAGTTGTAGTGTATATATTGTAGTAGTGATATATGAATTGAAAATGGGTTTGAAACATGACTATGGGCAGAAATCTGTGCCATCAGAAACTGAATTTGAATAAGTTAAATTTGAATTTGAATTGCTCAGATTGAATCTGAATTGTATTTTGAATAAATGCTTTTAAAAACTGAATTTGAATTAGCCTAATTTGAAATTCAATTTATTACATTATTACATTATTGAAAATGATCATCACTAAATTGAAATTGAATTTTATATTTTGAAAATGAATTGATTTGCTTTGAAACTGTATTTTATCCTTTAAAAATTTTAGCTCTCGAATAATTTCAGATTCACTTCTCACCATTCAGTTTCAGTTCCAAAATTCAGTTTTTTGGAACTAACATCCGGTTCCAGTTCAAGAGTAATCGAGTGCAGATTAATAGAACTACGTTTTACTAGCGGACCGAAATTGTTACCGACGGGAATCTACAGCATCTTGAGCTAGATTAAGACTTCAGAAGTCATTCGTCATGTCGAATGACCAGCGGATAAACTCTCAGGTTGGTAATAAATGTATTACATGTATAAGAACAAGCGTCATGTTAACAAATGATAGCCATACAGTAACTTTTATGCTTATTGTAGCTGTTAGCTAAAAACACTAATTTAGCGTAGTTTGCCCTGGATTCAGCTTTGACAACAAATATGATCGACTGTTTCTAGTAGAATTCCAAAGTTGTCATCTTGGACCCTCTCAGAGTACCCCCTCTGTATGCTTGCAGAGACCCCTACAGTAGGGAAACATGCAAAACGGTGTCCAAACCTTTGTGTTTTAGATTTATTTATGTCTTACACAGCATCCCAACTCTTTAGCTAACTTAATAACTTTAGCTAAAGTGAATAGTTAGTGTAATTCATTAGTGCAGCATTACTGGATCATCTCTGTTTGAAGTGGTATAATATGATATACAACTATCACTGTGTATAACTACCATAATAATTCTTAGGGTACTGAGCGCATGCTTAATTCGTTTTTTATGAATGAAAGGTGAATCTGAAATTATTCGAGAGCTACAATTTTTAAAGCATAAAATACAGTTTCAAAGCAAAGCAAATGAATTCATTTTCAAAATATAAAATTCAATTTCAATTTAGTGATGATCATTTTCAGACCAATAAATTGAATTTCAAATTAGGCTAATTCATATTCAGTTTGTAAAAGCATTTATTCAAGTTACAATTCAGATTCAATTCGATTCAAATTCAGTTTCTGATGGCACAGATTTCTGCCCATACATGACTGGTAACATGTTTGAAGAATTACTATTACAGTTTTAGGGAACTATACTTTGTGTCAGGGGAGAGGAAGAGAGGGAAAAATATAAAAGAAATGAGTGAGAAAAGTTTTTCTTTTTTTAATAACTGAACAAATGTACTAAAAGGTAGTCAGAAAAAGTAAAAATACTTCTGTAACTGGGCTATTTTCATGTTCATATGATTAGATTTCCGATATAATTGTTACTTTGGGTCATTATTGGGTCACACTTCTAAATGGCTATAGCCTGGAAAATTCCTTCACTAGGACAAGGACAGCCTTTGAGGCCAAGCTTCAGAGGAGCAGCCGGACCACAGACTTCCGAGTGCCTCAATCCATCTGCACCATGTTTAATGTCATGGTGGACGCCAAGGTCCAGTCAGCCAAGCTGTGTGCCATGGACCTGGGGCAGGAGGTAGGAAATACTAAATATCTCCCGTAAACGCACTTGCTTTCAGAGTGGATTTCCCTCCAGTTTAAAATGATTCATATTGGACATCACACAATTTAAATCTTGGATACACTTGAGGTCAAAAGTTTGAATGTCATGGTAATTTGGAGCTTAAATCTTTTAATAGATAGAGCTAAATGTTCTACAGTGTATTTTAACTTGACTTGAAGGTCCAGGACCATTCACTTCTTATTAGTGATCATGACTAACTGACAACTGGTAGTTTTTCTTTGCCACCATAAGGATTTATATTACTTGGCACAATCGTAAAGTCCAAAGACGTCAGTCTTCTAGATTTACAGGTCTCTTGAAGTTGCTTCTAAAAGACTGAAGACCACTAATTCAAACAATTGTATGTAAGTACTAGTTCTTTGGATGTATCACCACTTTGCCAAAGTTTCAAAGAAAACCCAAACTTTCACTCTGAGATGAGAGAAAATCGTTAGGTTGTTCAGAAACAACCTAACACAGAATTTGAACGACCTTACACTAGTCACCCAACAATGTGATGCTGGATGTCTGCATTTTGAAACTACAATATTGAGATGATAGACTCCAGAATCCTGCAAAATCTTAATTCACCTCAGTGTTTTCATTGGTGGTTTTTGTTTGTTTGTTTGTTTTGTTTGCAGGTCATATAAACAAGACCAGGCTGTACAAAATATACCTTGATAGGTTGGAGCTAGATTTACTCATGTGCAGCGGCTGAAAGCCTTCTTTTGACATTCAAAAGATGCTGGATTTACTGAAAGTTTTGGACAGGAGTATTTTTTTTTAACTCACTTTCATGAGAAGAATATCACACAGGTTTTAGAGATGACATGCTATGAAAAATTTATTTTCACTCCTGAATAGGCAGTCAGTCCAGTCTTAAAAATATCTGCAGCTCATGCTATATATAATAACTATGCCACGGCAAATTAATAATTAAATACTATTTAGTGTAAAAACTTCCAGTGTTTCTTTTCAGTGGCTGGTGTCAAACAGAGGTTACCAAGTGTAATCTACTGAGGGTGAACAGTCTAACATTTTTTTCTTCCTCTTATTCTTCTGCAGAGGCAATATCACTCCCAAATCAACAATCTAATTGAGGAGACGGTGAAGGAGATGATTACTCTGCTAGTAGCTAAGGTACAAAAGTACACTACATGTTCCTAGCATGGTTTCAGTTCTTGTTGAAAAGACAAACAAATGACAGCAATAAAACCTAAACCAGGCATTCAAAACAACTACAGAGAGACATAATATAACAAAAAGGCTCATTTTAAACTATTACAATTTCATTTAAATGTATGAATGCATGGTTAGCCATCCGGGTAAAGAAATCATCACTCATCTGGACATAGGATTTTCAATGGAAGAGATGTTTCATCACTCATCCAAGTTAGCTCTTTAGTCTGAGGCTAAAGAAGTCACCAAAAGACACGAAAAATTCAAAAGCACCATAAAGACTTAATGAGATGAGATGATAACGACAAGAATCCAATTTTATATACGACTCACAATTTGTGATAGCTTATGTTCCCAAATGTAAAGTCATTTCTCTGAGGCTTCTTTTTCCTCTCTTCTTTCCTAGTTTGTCGTCATTCTAGAGAGTGTGTTAACCAAGCTTTCCAGATATGATGAGGGAACACTTTTCTCTTCCTTCCTGTCTTTCACAGTAAGTAGTACATGTGTGTGTGTGTGTGTGTGTGTGTGTGTGTGTGTGTGTGTGTGTGTGTGTGTGTGTGTGTGTGTGTGTGTGTGTGTGTGTGTGTGTGTGTGTGTGTGTGTGTATATATATATATATATATATATATATATATGGCCTTCTAGTAGTTTCCTGTTTGATATATTTCCACTGCACTACATCAATTACATCATATTACATTATAATGGTGTGCTCAACTTAAAACCTCAAAGAGTTTCCTTTTCAGAAGAAAACAAACTATACAGTGTTGTGAAAAAAAAGTTTGTCCCTTCCTGATTTTGTATTCTTTTGCATATTTGTCGCACTTAAATACTTCAGGTCATCAAATAAAAAAATAACTACTAGACAATGATAATACAAGTAAACTCGAAATGCAGTTTCTAAATGAAAGTGTATATGACTAGGGAGAAAAAAACCTAAACCTACCCCCACCAAATATTTTAACGAAATCATTTAACCTTTAAAGAGTTAAAAGAATTCCAGCAGTTCCTGAAAGTGGCTCTGTGCTTTTAAGTGATATTAGAGTCACCTGAGGTATGATGTCACAGCAGCCCTGTGAAAATGAAAGTTGTTTCAGAGAAGAGAGAGTGAACGAATGTGGTGGGGCTGTACAGACAACAGGCATTTTTTCGGATATTTGGAGTTTTATTTTTATTTATTTTTATTTTGCTGTTTGCTTTGTTGTTTTCTGTATTTGCTTAGATTCTGATGTGTCGACCTGCCTGGGATTACCATAATCACCCTAATATCACTGAAAAAGCACAGAGTTGATGCTTTCAGGCACTGTTGGAATTTTTAGATTGCGGCAATGCTCAAGAGCTAGATAATTGGACCTAAAATTTTGGATTAAATAGCAAAGGTCTGACAAAGTGGAGTACACCAAGAGATCCTCAAGAGCCAGACATCATGCCACAATCCAAGGAAATTCAGGAACAAATGAAAAACAAAGTAATTGAGATCTCTCAGCATTAAAAAGTTTTAAAGCCATTTCTAGAGCTGCGGGACAGCAGCGAACCACAGAGAGACCCTTTATTTATAAATGAAGAAAACATGGAACAGTGGTGAACTTTCCCAGGAGCGGCCGGTCGACCAAAATTAACCGGAAGCAAAGTGATGACTCATTCAAGAGGTCACAAAGGACCCCATAACAACATCCAAAGAACTGCAGGCTTCACTTGCCTCAGTTAAGGTCAGTGTTCATGACTCCACCATAATAAAGAAGCTGGGCAAAAATGGTTCCAAAGTGAAAGCCAAAAGCAATACAAAGACTCGTATCATTTTTCCAGAAAACATGTTGATGCGTCCCCATTACACCTGGTGTAAAAGTAAGACAGCATTTGAGACAAGGAACAGCATACCAACAGTAAAATATGGTTGTCTTACTATGATGGACTGGTTCTGTTTTGCTGCCTCAGGACCTGGAAGACTTACTATGGTAAATGGAACTGTGAATTCTGCTGTCTACCCAAACATCCTGAAGGAGAATGTGACATCAACCTAAAGTGCACTTGTGTTCTGCAGCAGGACAATGATCCAAAACACACCAGCAAGTCCACCTCTGAAACGCTTAAGAAAAACAAAATGAAGACTTTGGAGTGGCCTAGTCAAAGTCCTGAACTCAGTCCTGAATCTGATTGAACTGGTGTTGAACTGTGATGTTTTTTGGGGTTTTTTTGCCTGTCCCGTTTGGATCTTTAGCCATCAGAATTGTTGTCTCAAGGCCAAGAAAAATGCCAAGCAGATTTACTTTACCAATTGGATCATCATGGCTTTACCATATTGGTCCATTTGATTGACCTTTATTATGATTATGTATTTATTTTATTTGGTTTTCGGTTGTTACAGACGGGACAGACATGACTGGGGGATAGGACAGGGAGAAAGAATTTTTAAAAAAGGGAGGGAGAGAAAGAAAAATAGAGGGGAGAAGAGACGGTGAGAAAGGGAGAAAGAAAAAAAAAGGAAAAACAAACACAACACCTGGATCACCTGTATGGAGATAAGAAAAAACAGAAGAGAAAACAAACAAGAAAGAGCAACATAATAAAAACAACACCATCACAATAAACTAGCTAACAGTAGATAACAGTAGATACTAAATATTACATGTTGTTGTGCAGCACGCAAGATCGACAGCGCACAATGTGCTTTGAGGCAGCAGCCAAGAAAGGTGTAGTTTGTGTCCGTGAACACCCGTGTGTACACCTGTGTGCATACCTGTGTGGATCAGCACGCTTGTATTCAAAAGGTTTCTCCATGTAACGATCTGCTAGGGAGTGTGGGGAGTCATAGCCCCGTCCCCCAGGGCATGAAGAAGGTATGGAGGTGATCCAGGCCCAGACATCCAGAGGCCCCAGAATAGGACCCAAGGAGGACCACCAGGGGGGCAACCATGCCACCCTCCTGCGAAGAGCTGAGGAGAGCCCCAAATAAGAGGTCACCCAGCAGCCACGGAGCAGAGGCCAGAGGGGGTTACAGTGACGTGCCCGCGGGCTCTGCCGGCAGCCAGCTGTGCCAGAGAGGACCGGGCCTCAGGCCCAGAGGCCAGAGGTCTGAGGGCATCCCACCCCCCGGAAGGGGTCCAGCCGGGCCACAGGTGCCAGGCCCCGCCAATCGGCCACATACATGAGCGCCCAGCCCCAGACACCAAGAACCACCAACACACCAACGTCTGAGGGCATCAGCCACCGGCAGGGAGTGTGGTGAGGGGAGATAGACCCTGTGGTGAGGGGAGATAGGCCTCCATACCTCGAAGAGCCTGAGATATTCCCAGAGAGGTGGAGTCTAAGACCCAAGTTGACATATAGACACAGACGAACAGGCGCACGCAGACACAAACGTGCATTCCCACCTCCAGACAGATATAAATAGACACTGCACACACATTCACACTCCCCAAACATACTCTATATCCCAGGTCCGGGTACCCCTGCCCCCAGAGGGGCAAACCGTACCCAGACCCAGGAGATGTAACCCATCTGTCTGGGGTGGAGCAAAGCAGACCGCCTCCGTATCTACAGTAGCGGGGAGGCCCCGCATCCCAGACCCCAATCCGATGGCCAGCACCTCCTCCCAGCCCCCCAGCCCTGACGGTTAACAGAACGAGGGCATGGTGCTTCCTGCCAGAGAGCAGCACGTCTCCTCCCGAAAACCCTCAGTGTCTATATGCATTTAAAAATGAGGGTAGGGCAGTAGACACCCCCACACTCTGGAACCCACCAGGGCAAGGGGGCCCAGGCTAATGCAGACCGGGGCCCACAGCAGCACCACCCGGCCCCACAGAGTCCGGGGCAGCCCAGAAAACTCTCCTGAGTTTTTCTGATAGCCGGTGGTAGCCGGTGTATCAGAAAAACTCAGGAGAGTTTTCTCCAAGCATGACATCCCGGTGCATTTCAGACCCAGCAACACGCTCAGACAAAAACTGGTTCACCCGAAAGACAAAACGCCAAAACACATGCCCAATGTGGTGTATGCTGTACAGTGCAGCGAGGAATGCCCAGATCTCTACATTGGAGAGACCAAACAGCCACTTCACAAGCGCATGGCACAACACAGAAGAGCCACCTCCACAGGACAAGACTCAGCTGTCCATCTGCATCTTAAGGATAAAGGACACTCTTTCGAGGATGCCAATGTTCACATTTTGGACAGAGAGGACAGATGGTTTGAAAGAGGAGTGAAAGAAGCCATCTATAATCCAGTTTTGAGTTCCCTCCCCAGATGCCTTAACGCCCACTCACATCCTGGGCCATCTGACCTCAGGAATTCGCATGATAAGGTGGGGCCAGGTTTCACAATGTGCTCACCCGAAACCCTGGCTGATTGGGACCCACAGCCAGTTTCACACCTTGGCTCAGGCAATTAGAGGATCATCAGGGGGTCCTTTTGTCCCTCTGTGGGGGGAAACTCCCACTAGGTTTAAATCTGGGACTCTCCACCATTTGACCTTAGAACTGAAGAAGTTTCTCGGATGAGAGGTGAAACGTCTTCAAGCAACTTAAAGAAGTCCAGACGCTTTTCTTTGAAAGCTTTGACCCCTCTACATTGTAGCCACAGCTGCCCTGGGGCGCACTGACAGAGGCGAGGCTGCCGGACACTGGCGCCACCGGGCCCTCTGACCACCACCAGTAGGCAAACACGGGGTTAGTATCTTGCCCAAGGATATTTGGCATGCAGCCAGGAGGCAGCCTGGGATCAAACCACCGACCTTCTGATTAGTGGCTGACCTGCTCTGCCACCTGAGCTACAGGTGTTTTGTTTTTCTATGAAAACATATATTCTCTAGTTCTATTTTGACTTCATTAGACATACTCATTGATTTACTTCTGTGAGTAGAAGAGCATGCATCAGCATTGAGCTCTGTGCCTCTGTCACCAAACAGCAATGGCAAAATTGCTCAGAGCTTCTAAAGAAAACATCAGAAACCAGTGGATGGTAGTTTTAACCTCCTAAAAACCATCTTTTACTGTAGTGTTGTATATGTTTCCTTTTTCTATTGCAAAGACAATTGACATGCGAGGTTCTACTGGCCTTTGCATTAGTAGCTGGCAGCTACCTAAACTAGCTATGATCTGAGATATTAAGTTATTATAAAAGCTGATGTAACCCAGTGAGTTTACATGACTCAGTAATGCACTACAACATGTTATTGTTAATTGGGATTTATCATTACTCTGTTAATCACTGAGTTGATCAAAAATGAATCAATAATAAAAGATAAATACTATAAATATAAGAATAAAACCCAAAGAGTATATTTAACACCCCTACTGGTTAGGAAGGAACAAGCCCCGCCTTCCCCTGCTCTGTACCGTCACGTGCTCAGACACAGAGAGAGACGGAGGTGCACGAGACCATCGCTGATTTTCACCGCCAAGCTTTTCGCTGGAAAATAACTATTAACTTGATAAATTGAGCAAATATCCATACCGGAGATCTGCATGGACCTTGGAGAAACGGACCTGATTTATTGTGAACATTTCGGACCTTGAAACCATCGCGATCTGCATGGGAGCGGATGAAGTGGACAAGATCCTCTCTGAGAGTTGAACATTAGAAGTGTGCTGGCTAGGTTTTTTTTTATGGGATCGTGAGACCTGGATCTCTTCCTGACGAGGAAGATGGCGAGCCTTTCCCTTTGAACCGAACCACAGCCATTCCGAGTTGGCCCAGAAGGGCAGGTTGCTCTTCTCTCACGAACAATTGCAACAGTGCGGTAGGACGAAATCGCACCAATCACAACCTATTGGATTTGACTTGACTGAACACTGACTATTAAGCCGGCAAGACTGACATATCTGAGCTCAGATAGGATTCTGATTGTTATTATTATTGCTGTCACTGTATTTTATTTTATGATTTAATTCCTGTTCATGAAATGCTGTTAAATTGTTGCTAAATAGTTTAATACAATTCATAGCAACTTTACCTGTGGCTCCAGTCATTCTTCTCCACGCAACTCACTTTATCCCTCCTACGAATCTAGCTATTGGCCCATTCTCTCCATCTTACTTTAATTTCCCCTACCCTATCCTGTACTTGGCTACACGCAGTTAACACACTCAGAGACATAGCTTAATAAAGATGCATCAGAATAAGAATACTTCACTAATAATTTACTTGGTCTGTAAATGGCAGTGTGTAAATCATAGTGTGACGCTTTTCTACTGTAACTGAACTTTTGAATGTAATGAACAATTTTAACAGACATCTTCATTTCCTCAGTGAAAGCGCACCTATGTAGGAAATTTGTTATTAATTCTAAAGCTACCTTTTGTTCTGGTAAATTAAGGGGTTTAAATTTGATTTAATGAAAAAGCATCCATTTATCTCACTATACTGATACTCTATGTATGTATGTATCTCCTCATACACAAGTGGACCATTTTCATAAACACTGCATTGGCACTGAGTGTGCGTATACAAATATTTTATAAAACTCCCCACATTGTATGCATTTGTAAATTACAATGGTGTGCAACTATATAAATTCTCATAGCATCATATTATAATCATCTGTTTTGATATGTGTATTTCTATGCTCACTAGTTCATTGAAATTGTTATAGTTTTTATGTTAATCATTTATGCTAACTGTAATATCATTACCGTATTTTCACGACCATAAGACGCACTGTACTAAAAGGCGCAGTCTCAGTTATGTGTGCCATTACTGTATTTAACACACACATAAGGCGCACTGGACCATAGGGCGCATACAAGTACCGTATGCGTATTTAAAAATAAAGCGGGAGCAAACCTGAGTTCGGTACCTTACTCCCATTTCTATTACCGGTAATCGTCATCATCAACAACACACAAGCATACAAGTGTGCATATTTAAAAATAAAGCAGGAGCAAAACAAAGTTTGGTACTCACATTTTTATCATCAAACCCATCGAAGTCCTCATCCTCTGTGTCTGAATTGAACAGCTGCGCTAAATCTCCATCAAACATGCCAAGTTCACTTTCTTCACTGTCAGAGTCACTTTCCGTGCCGTGCGGCTCCTCGGAAATGATGCCGGCTTTTGCGAAAGCTCGAACAACAGTGCCAGCAGACATGTTAGCCCAAGCATCTACAATCCATTGGCAAATTGTGGCGTAACTCGCCCGGCGCTGCCTTCCACTCTTAGTGAAACTGTGGTCTCCACCGGTCATCCATCGCTCCCAGGCCGCTCGCAGCCTTACTTTGAACGGGCGGTTCACACCGATGTCCAGCGGCTGGAGTTCCTTTGTCAGGCCTCCTGAATGACAGCAAGCTCACAGTTCATTTGTTTCACTAGTTTTTTCACATCGGCTGTGAGATGGGCACGCATAGAGTCACAGATTAAGAGCGATGGTGATGCGTGGAAAAAACCACCTGGTCTCCTTACATACACCTCCCTCAGCCACTCTTTCATCATTTCCTCATCCATCCAGCCCTTTTCATTTGCCTTAATGATGATTCCTGCTGGAAACTTCTCTTTAGGCAAAGTCTTTCGCTTAAAAATCACCATAGGCGGCAGTTTCTGTCCATTAGCATGGCAGCCAAGCACAACAGTAAAAGAAGACTTTTCATACCCCGTTGTGCGTATCGCTACCGTGCTGGTCCCCTTCTTCTCCACAGTGTGACTCACCGGGATGTCAAAAGTGAGCGGGACCTCGTCCATGTTTGTGATGTGGCTGGGCTGGATGTTTTTGTCGCCGATGTGTTTGCTGCAGTAGGAGCGGAAGATGGCCAGCTTTTCCTTATAATCCGCTGGAAGTTGCTGCGCTACCGTAGTCCCGGTCTGGATGGAAAAATGGCACCGTTTCATAAAATGAAAGCACCAAGACGGAACTCCTTGGAAATGTTCAATGTTCATCTCTTCAGCTAGTGAAACTGCTTTTAGCCGAATGGTGACCGTCGAAACGCTTCTCCCGCTCGTTCTTTGCTCGATGATCCACCGCTTGAGTCTTTCCTCCAACTCGGGCCACCTCGCCTTATGTCCGCGGAAACTCAGCTGCGTTTTCTTGACCTGCCGGAGCTTGTTTTCTAGCTTCCTCCATTTGCGAACCATCGATTCGTTAATCTTAAATTCTCTCGCCGCTGCTCGATTTCCATGTTCCTCCGCATAGCTGATGGCCTTCAGTTTAAACTGTGCTTCATAAGCGTGTCTCTTTGCCATTTTCAGGGTTGTTAAAACAACAATGTTCCACATAATGCACATACCTGTCCTTTTATACAGGTATGTGCGATTGTCCGGTATATACGATCAACGCCCACACTTCACCCTTTAGCGTTCTCATGGTGTTCTCTACTACGTCCTCCTTACAACACACAGGGCGCACTGCGCTATAGGGCGCGCCGCACTTTTTGAAGAAAATCTAAGACTTTTAAGTGCGCCTTATGGTCGTGAAACTACGGTATATTTTTTGGTGAGCTTCTCTGGCACTAGCGCCCCTAAATTTCCACAACACTACAAAAGCTAAACTGTTAAATTATGAATGCAATAACAATGAGTGCATTTGTGCAGCTAATATCACCACAAATCAGTGTTTCTAGTTCAGAAGGTGAGAAGATATAAGATGCTATGTCTCACCTGGACAACTTTTGTTCAGCTGCTGTACTCAGTGTTTTTCTATCTTTGTCAAGGTAAAAGCTGCTTCGAAGTATGTGGACGTGCCTGTAAGTATTCATTTTACATCTCCGCTGTTGTAATGTATGTGTGTACAGTATGGGTCATTGTGCCTTTATCGAGTTTTGATTTGCTCATCAGATATATTTTGGAGCACTAAGAAGTACTAAATCTAAATTCTGAAAGTTTTGGTGACTGTTTGGCCTCAAAATGTCATCATTAATCCCAGTCCCTGTTGTGTTTGCATGACTCACATGCATGTGAGTGCTGTTAAGACTCCTTTGTATTGTATCACTCAACATATAATTCCATCCCTGATTCCTGATTCCATTTCATGAAAAGAATTTGAAAATCCACTTCATATGGGAGTTACATGATGACATGTGTAAATATTTTGATATTTAAAAAATGACATAGAAAACCTAATAGTTCATATTCGATAAATAATATGACGTGACATTCAGAGATAATTTGTTTACTGGTCACATCTCCCCCGAAGCCTCAGCTTACACACGATGAGTCATCACCCTCTCACAAAGTTCTCACAAAGAAAATTTCTGCCTTTGACTTTAAAATGACATTTGCTGTTTTATATGATGTATACAGTGAGTGTCGGGATTTCCATTTGCTGAAATTCCATCCATCTGTCTATTCATCCATCCAACCATTCCAGTTAGGGTTGCCAACTCCCTGAAGAAAAAAAAAGGGACGCCTAATTGGCCAGGGCTGGGCGACCCAATTGTCTTCACCCTTCCCAGTGTGGGAAGTGTAGCTCTTGTATTTGTGTGTGTAATTATTTTTTTAACCATTTGACAAAGTGCATACCCTTTTCAGCTCAATACTTTTGTTTCTAAATACGGAACGATTCTGTTTTTCAAGGGACGGTTGGCAACCCTAATTCCACTGCTGATTGGAGGTGTTGAAGGGATCCAGTGTAGAGCGTGTGTGTGTGTGTGTGGTTCTGCAGCATACTTAAATGGTGTATTCTGTCATTCAATGGTGATTAAATCAAATCTGACTTAAATCGCTGTTATATTAATTTTTTATAATGCTATATATAGGGATGGGTACCGGTATCCGGTGCCATGATTTTCTGATATAAACGGTAGTAACCAGACCAAAAAGCAGCGCACATTTCGGTGCTTTATTTTGGTGCTTTTTTTTTTCCTAAGATATCATACACTTTGGATTCTAGCCAATCATTTTACCTTTGCAAGCATAGTAGGCGGGCCCAGGTACGTACGTTCTTTTAGAGCAGAGCTACAGATTAAAAATGCCCAAGGTGAAGCGGTCAAAGTCTGGCTGTACTTCACAGCAAAAGATGCAAACTCAGCAGCCTGCAACAAGTGCTTTAAGGTGATACTGTGATACTGTGCAAAGGAAGTAGCACATCGAATCTGATGAAACACCTGGCGACGTATAGCATTTTGTTAAAAGCCGAGAAATGCACCGTATTTGATAGCTTGCTGCGAGACCTCACACCGAGCACATCTACTGCGGGTGGGTTGCCTGTTATCGGACCCGGAGTTAACAACATCCCCCAAGAACCCAAAGAGGAGAGTCCCGGCCCCTAGCCCTGCCAGTGTAGCAGAAATGATGAGGATGCAGCAGCAGCCGTTCTTCTCTGCGTGAGTAGCTTAATGTTGTTCGTGTGTAATTTACGTTGAGTAGGCTAACCAAGTTATTACATTAATGCATGTAAGGTGAACTAGCAAACATCATCATAGCTACATGCGGCTGTCCTCTTGTTTGATGGCAGATACTCCCTTCACCCTGGCCAAAAAGGCTAAAATGACAAAAGAAAAAGTGGAAAACAGCTAAAAATGAGAGGTTTTTGGACAAAGTTTGTGTTCTTCAGTCTTTAAGCACCGGTTCGAGCACCATTCAAGCACTGCAACCGTTTCAAAAGTACCGGTTTGGTACTGGTATTGGATAAAACCTAAACGATACCCATCCCTGGCTATATATATATATATATATATATATATATATATATATATATATATATATATATATATATATAATGCTTTATATTTGATATTGTCTTAACCATAGCAATATCATAACATATTGTGCTAGATCTTACTTATGAAAATAATGTCTGCTATTTTTGATGAATTTAAATGGAGCATTTTGCTTCCCTGGTGATGTGAGAATGTTTGTTTGTGTGTTCTTGTTCATCTACAAATATTTGACCATACTTTCACATCTACCATCATGATCCAGATGGTCCTGGGTGTTGTATTTCCACATTGAATGTCCCCACGTTTCCTTCCCCAAATGTCCATTCATATGTATGTGGCCAGACACTGACAGCCATCCGTGCCTCATGCATCCATCTCTGTGCCGCATACATTGTGAGTCCTTGTTGTACAACACATGCCCATTCTGCTGTCAGGTTGGCGGCGGTGGTGTTTGCATGTGTCTGTGTTGCGCATCAGTTCTAGATAAGCTGCCAACACTTTGGCCCTTGAAAAATGCCAAATATCAAATTAATGCCTTGTCAGTAAATCTGAAGAGCCACTGTGTACGCTGGCAAGGGTCACAGTTTCTGGACCAGCATGCTAATTGTGTTCTCATCGTACAACATTTGAGTTATGCTGGTTAAAAATGGCAAAAAAAAAAGACTCATTCACACATTGTAGGCATTACTGCAGATGTGTTATCCACATTTAGTGAGAGATGGCAATGAGTTGTTTGGATGACTTTTTGGAGTCCTGATGAATGAAATTCAAGCACAAAAGGTTAAAAGAGTGTTATTTTGTGAAATATGAAAATGGGAAAATATGTTGTTCTTAGAAAGACAGCTAAGGTGCCAACAACTGCAATGTCCTCCCAATATAAGTAAGTAAGTAAGTAAATTTTTATTTATATAGCACATTTCTAGATAAAAGATCACAAAGTGCTTCACAAGGTATAAAACAAAAACAGACAAAAGTTAACAAAATGCAATTCTAAAAAGATGTGTTTTTAGTTGTTTTTTTGATATTTCAGATATCAGAGTGGCGGGCCTCCTAACAGGCTGTTGTCCAAGTGACAGTTCCCCATTCACGTTGCACATGCCCAGACTGCAGAGACTAGTTTCAGTCAATCTCAACTCCGTTACAAGAGCTTGGTGTGCAACCCTGTAATGACCGAATGTTCCTCCTTTCCAAAATAACCCTCAACGATTTGTGAACCATCTCGGCTCGAATGTAGTAGAGCTGGCTTCCACTTGATTATGAGACAATTTATCATGTTAGATCTCATCATCAATAAATACGGTTTCTTATCTGATTTTAATGGTTCTGCAACTGCTGACAGCTGAGACAGTAAATCAACATACTGTGATCATCACTAAGCCAATATGTTTATGGTGGCAGTGTGAAAATGCTGCTGCTAAGCAGGTATGACAACTAATATACTACTGCTAATACTACTGTGCTTAAGCACATCAGCAGACTGATCAGCAGACTGCAAAAAATCACAACCCACACAGACAGTGAGACTGGTGGGTTGAACTGAATTTCCCGGAGGAACCTAGTGGAGTAGCTTAATATTTACTAAAATACACTGATGAAAACTTTGCTCTGCTGTGGGCACTAGAGAATATTTGGTAGCACTTTCTATCAGAGCTCATCAATAATGTGATAGTCGGATATTATGGTGAAAACAAGAAGGGAATGATAGGGAGATAAGTTATTACCACTTATTTACCAAAGTTATATCAAAGTAAGAACAATTTCTTTCATCAACAATAGTTATACCTGCATTTAGGTTAAGCTAAGTAATATTACACTTAGATTTGTGAAACAGGGTAACAGGGTCCTAAAACTCCCAGCTGCCAAATCCAGGCTCAACACTTGAAATCAATTCCAAATCTAGCATCTATTTACAAAACCTTTGCAGCTGAGACAAATGTCACGCGGCTTTTGCTTGTGTTGAAAGCTATCCCAGCACCTGGATGTTGTGCATGTGAGCCCCTCACTTTAAAAACTTTGGCCCTTTCATTGTGAATAGTGTGACGTCCCATACCATAATGTAAAAAGCAAGGTAGCTCCTGGTTCTGGTATGCTAGTGTTACAGCTTGAATGTTATATATTGAAACCAATGTGATCCTCTGGCCAGCTTTATTGGCTTTTGCAATATTGCCAGGCCAATTGGCCATTGCCAATGCATCGATTGTGGTGACCACTTGGGAAATAAAGAGGTTAACACTTTAGTATACAATAGTAAGGTCTCAGTTAATAGTTCATTCATCATTTATAAATGATGAAGTTACAATTTCTTAATAGTATTATTGGACCAAAGACGTTTTTTAGAAGCAAAGGTTAATGGTTTGTGGTATAGGAAATAGGTATCAGAACAATAGTAGGCAAGTATTCAGATGAACATTGATACACATAAAGATTACAAAATGAACTACTTTTGTGTGTTCATAAAGGTTTTTATAAATGCTTATTTCATATTGTACTTCATGTTAAATTCAGTCAGTTACTAATAGCTGACTAACTATTTTGTTTAACCACATTTAAAATGAGAGACAAGCTATACCTCACAAAGCTTCAACAAATCAAACTGAAAGGTCAGCAGGACCAAACAATCCTCAGCTATCTAACAGAAAAAGGAAACAAAGCACAACATGATATAGAACAGATTCACAACAAGATGCACACCCTTAAGGTTAACAAAATACTGAGGACCAGTGTGAGTTTGTAGGATGGGAGAGACACACTGAGCATCCGGAGTCACAGCGTACTTTAAGTGGAATATGAAGCACCTTCATTCAAAATAAAACATCAATATTGTTATCACAAATCATCAGTGAATATGCTTAAAAATCAAGCATGAACACCACAGAGTATTCCTCATATTAATAGTATTAGTATTCCTCTCTGTTAATAAAGCAGTGCATGGTAATGTCTCTGAAATGTTTAAGAGTTTGGAAATTCTTTACTTTGTTCCTCAAGTTCAGTTTTCCTTTTGTTTGTAGTCAGCTAGCTTTAGTTAGACAAGTGTAGCACTGTAGCAAACTTTTCCGTCACTGCCCATTTCAAGGCTAAAAACTCTGCCCATAAAAACTTATGGGCAGAATAACAAGATTCACTCCTAGACAACCCACCGCTTCCATAAGCTATTACCCTGGTCTGGCCATTTTGCTCTTAATAGAGTGCGGCACCAAGCCCTGTAGTGCTGGTGTCAGTATGGAGCGTATATAGCAGTTTAAGGTCAGCAAAACCCAATGCAGGTGCAGTACTGAACTTTTCAATGACGGTTTTGAAAGCAAGATCACAAGAGGGAGTCCATCGCTCACCGAAAGGTGTCTTGGGGTCATGGTACTGGACAGACTTAGCTTTAGGCTTTGTGCTTTTGCGCAAAGGAGGGTAGCCTGATGTTATGTTAGTGAGGGGCTTAAAAATGCTCGAATAGTTCTTAATGAACCGCCTGTAGTACTCTGAAAAGCCTAAGAATGAGCGGAGCTGTTTAACATCACGGGGCACAGGCCAGGTGATGAGATGATGAGATGAAATGGCCTTTATTTGTCAGTTGCAGGTCTTTTGCCCACAAACGAGATGACAGACCTTGCCGACCGTACATACAATACACAAACATCACATTGGGGAGACAGGTCAGGCCAGGTAGCGAGGAAAAAAAACATTGAAATGTGTAACATAAAAGGATAATACAGGAATGCACAGATATCAACACACCATAGCACAATAAACACAGACAGCAACATGGGAAAGAGTCCCAGTGTGTACATCTGATCTGGGACCGCTGCAATCTTTCAACTGCGCCTCCAACTGACCCGATGTCCAGATCAGAGAGGAGGTAAGCCTTGGAGGTGGCATTGGTGTCACGGTTCTGGGTCCGTTGGACCCAGTATTTTGAGTTTATTATATTTCGGTTTAATTCTGCTTCATGGATTGTTTTCTTATTCTCATAGTGATGATGATGATTATTTCTTGTTTCTGTTTATTCGTGCTTAAGGATTTGTTCTCAGTTATATCTCACGTTTAGTTTAGTTCTGGGGCCCGTTCTTCGTACCTCGCTAAGTAGGTTAGCCGGATTAGATTGTTGACGATTTCGCGTGATCCTGGATCAGTCGGTTCCCCGAAGCTCATCCGGGACTTGCTGTCATAGCAACAGAGCCGTAAGCGTAAACCTGCTCGGGAGCAGGTTTACTTTATGTAAACAGGATTAGATCGCGGCCACGCAGGTATGTCCGCGTCATCATACGAAAGCAACAGCGATATTCCACCACTGTTTCACCATAAATAAATAACATCAATGTAACTAAAGACAATGCAGCACCTGATCCATTTATTGATTTCACACAGGTCATTTCCTAAAAAAGGGAAATGTACTATTAACATTCTATTACATGTATGTGATTATTACAGATTTAATTCATATTTCAGAGTAGCAATTGTAAATTACTTCGTGTAATCAAGATGAGAGACCACGGCTATAAAAGCGAAGGTGGATTTGGGAAGCCTGTCGCAGCCATGTCCTGTCCGTATACGCGAGCCACCCATTGCGGAAGGTGCAAGATTGATAAGGAGAGTCCTCAGAATTCAGCGTATATTGCGGGATAGACAGGATCCTTTAGCTCAGCGCGACAGTGTGCTCATAGAGAGATATCGATTTTCCCGTGAGGGTATTATTCACTTAACCAACTTGTTGACGAGGGGGTGCAGGACCACCACCTGTCTTTTTTTCCTCTGCCCTTTTCTTGGTTGCTGTTATAAACAAACAGATTATTCCAGGGTCTCTTTCCAAGAGACTAAAAGCAATATAAGTGATAAATATTACCATTCTGTAGGATATTCTTATATTTCACTTTTACCTGTTCCCATGTTCTAGTGGGTCCTGTCGTGGCTCTAATGTGAAAGAGGATAAAATATAACATATTATAATATAATGTAATATAATATTGGATAATATAGTGTAATATAATAAATCTACCCTACCGCCTACTGGTGTTGGCCAGAGGGGCCGATGGCGCGATATGGCAGCCTGGCTTCTGTCAGTCTGCCCCAGGGCAGCTGTGGCTACAACTGTAGCTGCCTCCACCAGTGTGTGAATGTGAGAGTGACTGAATAGTGGCATTGTAAAGCGCTTTGGGTGCCTTGAAAAGCGCTATATCAATCCACTCCATTATTATTGTTATTATTAAATTACTTACGAGTTTAATTTGTCAGCAACTTCCTGCCAGCCCTCGCTCCTTGCTTTTGCAGCCTTTGCAGTGTTCCCTTGCGTTCTGATTAAACTCTGAAACTCCTGAAATCCCTCACTCAAGAGCTCTTGCTCTGCTGCCGAAAAATACCGAGCCGAGCGCGCTCCGTCGACATTTTCGCCGACCAATCAGAGGGTTGCCGATCAATGTTTCTACTATCGATGCGTGGCCCCTTTTACGACACCCAGTGATGTCACATTACTGCGTCCAGCTGTACTAATCGTCAACAGCAGGTGTGTTCGGGGAACCGGATTAGCGAGCTCACGGTTAGCGCGATGATTTGATCTTGGATGTGTCATTTGATCTTGGATGTAGTAAGCGACGTACGAAGAACGGGCCCCAGGTTCCATGTGTCATTCTCTGTCTGTCTCTCAATGTAAAGTCTGCATGCTTGTTTAGTAATTCATGTTTCCTGTTTTATTGTGAAAGTCTTTGTCTTATGTTAGTGTGTGCAGCTCTGTTCCCCCCGTCTCGTTAACCCTGATCTCTCCCAGCTGTGTCTCCCTCCTGTTGCCCATTCGCTGATTACCACCCTGTGTATATTAGCCCTGTGTTTTCCTGTGCTCAGTGTCGCGTCGTACCCTCAGATTATGCCTGTGTGTTTCGGTTTTCCATATTCCATGGTCACTTCATGGTCACTGTTTCTTTGGTTTCTGTATTCATGTCACTTGACGTTTGGTTTTCATGTCAGCAATAAAAGCTGAGGTTCTGATTTATAATTCTGTGTTCGAGTCCTGCGCTTGGATCCTCCTCTCCGCCTGCCCGCACACAGAGCCCTGACAGAACGACGCGACCATAAGATGGATCCAGCGGACTCACCTTTTGCCTCAGAGGGAAAGTACCTCGCACAGCTGTGGGATTATTGCTGGCGCATAATTCACGCTGTGGATAACTACAAGAGGCTTCTAGAGGTAGTGTTTCTAGACAACTTCTTGTCATCCCCTACCTTCGCCATAACCTTTCTGGACATTAACGGATTAAAAACGATAGTAACAGCTCTGAGAGCCAGTTTTTGTTTTGAACTGTTTGGCATGGGCGGCCCAGGGAAGGAGGATTCAGCTGCTCTCCTGGAGGCCCTCGCCACTTGGTGCTCTCGACGTCAGCAGTATGTTTTGCCAAGGTTCATTGCCAAGTCGTTCGATCCACCGTTAAAGAAGAAATGCAGCCCTCACCATCATCATCCAACCACACTTCCATTCTCTCCTGTGGTACGGACTGGAGCAGTTGTCATTTTCACACCACAGCAGGAGCAGCCACAGCAGAATTTCTCCAAGCCACCTTCAGCTCAGTTAGCTGATCAGCAGCCACCTTTAGCTCAGTGTCCAGTGTTTGCTGCTCAGCAGCCGCCTGTAGCTCAGTGTCCAGTGTTTCCTGCTCAGCAGCCGCATGTAGCTCAGTGTCCAGTGTCCCCTGCTCAGCATCCACCTGTAGCCCTGTCACCTACTCCACTGCTTTCATCTCAAATTCAGTCACCCGTAGTTCAGTCTTCACCCCGGCTACCCATAGCTCAGGCTCTACCACAATCAGACCTTCTCCAAACATTGTTACAGTCCATAGCCCAGTCAGTAGCGCAGTTAGTGGAGGAATCCTTAGCTTTGTCATCTGCTAAGTCAGTCACTCATCTTCACCCTCAGTCAGGGGTCCCTATTGCCTCTGGTCCTGCTTCTGCTCCAGCTGGAGGGCCTGAGGAGCCAGTCCAGCCTAAGGTTTCGTCTGCTGGGGGTTCGGGAGAACCCAGCCAGCCTCATGTTTCGTCAGCTGGGGGTTTGGGAGAACCCAGCCAGCCTCGAGTTTCGTCTGCTGGGGGGTTTGGGAGAACCCAGCCAGCCTCGAGTTTCGTCTGCTGGGGGTTCGGGAGAACCCAGCAAGCCTCAAGTTTCATCTGCTGGGGGCCCGAGCCGCCCGTCCAGCCTCCTGCCACGTCTGCTGGAGGGCCCGAGCCGCCCGTCCAGCTTCCAGTCACGTCTGCTGGAGGGCCCGAGCCGCCCATCCAGCTTCCAGTCACGTCTGCTGGAGGGTCCGAGGAGCCTGCCCAGCACATCCTCACATCTGCTGACGGTCCGGGGAAGTCTGTTCAGCCGTCATCTGCTGAATCATCCCCCCCGACTTCTACATCATCACCATTCGCATCACCGCCTGCTAGGGCTGCTCGATTATGGCAAAAATGATAATCACGATTATTTTCACTGAAATTGAGATCACGATTATTTGACGATATTTATTTAACCCTTTAAGACCTACTATAGAACCAAGTCCGCCAGAGCTTATATAATTTTTTTACATGTTGTAGTGCCATTTGTGGGAGCATTTCAAGTTGCTATACAACTGTTATAGCCCACATTTTAATAATATGTATGCATTAAGTCCATAGTAACTACATTAATTGCAAAAAAGTGCAATAAACTACAAAAAAATTGAAAATCGTTTTTGTTTTTTTACATATATTTCTACTTGGAGAAATTTAAGAGGTTTATCCCTCAAAACTTTAAATACAAAAAAGTTGCAAAAAATAGTTTACAACAACAGGAAATTTATTTTGAGTGTCTTCATAGTTTTATTTTGGAGATACAGCAATTTTTATATACTGCAGGAAAAACAAAAAAACAATCCTATGATGCAAATTTGCAAAGAAAACAGCAGGTGCATCAAAATAAACTATTTCCAGCAGTGCAATTCGAGTTCTAAGCATCCCAGAAACTATTCAGAAAAGTCAAACATGACCAGTATAGGTTTTTAAGGCCTACAAATAAAAAACTACATTTCCGCGAAAATGACGTCACTTCCGGTTTCGGCCAGGAAATGGCGGTCATGCGATAGTTCGCGCTGACTTCTGTTTCACTGTGGGAAGTATTATAAACAGCTGATCGGATCGGCAAAGCGTGTTTCTGGAATATTATGTTTTTGTTCCTGCAAGCGCTTTTTATGCAATTTTTGCAAAGCTTTATGTGGAACGAAACCGTGACTGAGGACAAGCTGATGGCATAAGATGTAAGTACAACTCCTCCAGTTTCATATGCAAAACAAATTATTGCGCTAGCTTACGCGGTTCAGGTTCTACAGGGATTTAAAAAGAGTTACACAAAATGGAGTGTGCAGCTCTGACCGTCTTTAAAGGGTTAACAATAACAACGTATTGAATAATGACTTTAAAAAATAATATAAAATAGTGTGCAACACCACTTAAGTTTTTTTACCTCTCTTTTCAACCAACAGCAGTCACTCTCCTCTTCAAATAACTTCTGCTTAGCTTTCTGAGCTTCCCTCGGGTCCTCTTAATCAGCGGTCTCCACCCTTTTTTGCGCCACGGACCGGTTTATGCCCGACAATATTTTCACGGACTGGCCTTTAAGGTGTCGCGGATAAATGAGGGAGGGGCTAATAATCGGCTCAGTCATTTTTAATGATCGTTGAAAGCCCAGATCGTAATCGTGATTAAAATTCGATTCATTGAGCAGCCCTACCGCCTGCAGCGTCGCTGCCGTCAGGTTCCGCGGCCGTCCCGCTGCCGTCAGGTTCCGCGGCCGTCCCGCTGCCGTCAGGTTCCGCAGCCGTCCCGCTGTCTTCATCCACGCCTGGTCCAGCCTCCGTGTCTTCATCCACGCCTGGTCCTGCCTCCGTGTCTTCATCCACGCCTGGTCCTGCCTCGCCTGGTCCTGCGGTTGCCACGCCACCGTCAGAGCCAGCTCGACCCGTTCCGCCTCGCCTCTGCCGGCCGTTTTCCGGGCCTCTAAGGTGGCGTCATGGCCTTCGGGGACGGCCTCCGGAAAGGGTTTGTCGCCGCCGCCATCGCGGCCGACCTCCGGACCTGCTCAGTGGCCGCCACTGCCTTCCAAGTGGTCGGCCTCCAGAACTGTTTGCCCGTCGCGGCCGGCATCGCGGCCGACCTCCAGACCTGCTCAGTGGCCGCCACTGCCTTCCAAGTGGTCGGCCTCCAGAATTGTTTGCCCGTCGCCGCCGTTGCCGTGTGCACGCTCTGCCCCTGGAGCTGTTTGCCCGTCACCGCCGTTGCCGTGTGCACGCTCGGCCCCCTGATCTGTCTTGGCTCTTGTGTTGTCGGCCTCCGGGTCGACCCCCAGACTTTACTGTGGCCTCATGACTAGTCTTGTTTTGTGTTGTCCTGTTTTTGGTTTAATCCGGACTCTTGTGCTCCTTGTTTTTTTTGTTTTGGACCCTCCTTCCTGGACCCCCTCTGCCCGCCCTGGTCTGGTGCTCGGGTTTGTTGTGCTTTTTTGTTTAGGGCTGTCGGGAGCCAACCCTTAGAACATGAGAACGCCATGTTTCATAGTCAGCTTCACTGTAAGTTCTGGGCATCTTGCCAGATAAAGCTCTGAGTCTTAATATAGAGTGAGCATGTGATGCCTTTTCAACACTCTTGACAACATGCTCGACTACTATTTTCTGAACCTCTGGTGGGCCGAGGTCAGTTGGACTCAATATTTGAGGTGTCAAGTTTGGTCTTATGGGGCGTTGGAATGTGCCCTGAATGAGTTCAGGAGGGTGAGCCAGTTCAGTTAAAACTGAAGGTGAGATTCCAAGTTGTGTGGATCCTACCACAGGGCAAGTCTGATCAGCAGTGTCATTTTCAGGGTTTATTTAAGCTGTCTCAGCAGCTTTAATGGTCTTCCCTATTGTGGACATGGCCTCCCGCAACACTTCCTTGAAATCCTTCCCAGTTAACTTGGCTAAACCTTTCAGGTTGCTAATATAAGCTTCAGTAACACTGCCCCCTACGGTCTTGGTATAGACGTCAGTTAAGGCTCGAATGCGGTAACTGACATTTGGATTCTCAGTGGACTGTAAGAGGTAAGGCAGCTTAGGTGCTAATATTTCAACAGCTGCACTGGACTCAAACTCTACAATCTGACTTTTGTGGAATGCAGAAGAGTCATCATCGACAGCGAGTACTCTACGAATAGTACCATGTTGCTCTAGAAACTCAAATACCTCTTTGTCTATCTCTCTATCTGCAACACCGCTAAAAATTATGGCATTTGGTACTTTAATGGCATACTTGTTGTCAAAATCCATTTTCACAGTATGCGAGTTGTCTGATCAAAGGGCAAAAAGGATTCCAATGTTGTCACACAACACTCTAGGCTCCTGGCTGGCTCGCCACTTTTTATTCTATGTAAATGGCCTGTATTTATATAGCGCTTTACTAGTCCCTAAGGATCCCAAAGCGCTTTACATATCCAGTCATCCACCCATTCACACACACATTCACACACTGGTGATGGCAAGCTACATTGTAGCCACAGCCACCCTGGGGTGCACTGACAGAGGCGAGGCTGCCGGACACTGGCGCCACCGGGCCCTCTGACCACCACCAGTAGGCAACGGGTGAAGTGTCTTGCCCAAGGACACAACGACCAAGACTGTCCAAGCCGGAGCTCGAACCGCCAACCTTCCGATTACAAGGCGAACTCCCAACTCTTGAGCCACGATCGCCCCTATGTAGCACTGGTGGTGCAATACTAGTGGGCATGTAAGACCTGTTAGTGCTACTTCTAGCCTTTTTTGCATGTAGTACAGGCAGTATAGTTACCTTTAACCGCAGTATGAGGACAGAGGGGAAATATGGGCCAGATCGGAGAGGTTCTAGATTCGTAGGAGCCAAGGGTGTCTGACAACAGAGGACTTCTACACAGTAGGTGTAAAAAAACAAACAAAATTGCATTTATTAACAGTTATCAACGTTTAGCAGGTTGTGCACATTTAACAAAAGTAGAGTGCGCTTCGTGGAAACAAAATTGAATAAAATAAACCCCATGTCGCAGGTTGCCATTGGGGATCCACACGCAGGACTCCTGATTTGCAAGTTAACAATAAAAGTTTATTTACAGTTTCTTCACCGAGTGTATTTACAGGCTGGGGTAGTGGTATATACTGTACAAGACGTGAGGGGGCAGGGCTCCAGGGATCCGGGGAAAAGGGGAATCACACACACGCTCCACTCCGACCTCTCTCTCTACTAGTGACCAGTTGCTCCTTCCACACACCGCTCGAGGAAACACAGGGATGGGTCCGGGAAATCTAGGTACAAAGATACACACGTTAATATCTAGCACGCAGGCACGAGAAACCTGACAAGAGTTTAACAACGATCCACCGCTGAACAACAGACCTCTTACCTCTTAAGAACCAGCTGGTCTTGATGAGGTCCAGGTGTTTCCAATGCTGGGCCGAGAGCGTGAACCCACCATGAGTTCCACCCCAGCAAAACAGGAGAGAGAGAGAGAAACAAAGAGAGAGAAAGAGAGACCGAGAGATAGGAGCATAATGATCAGCCCCTTGCTGATCCCCCAGGCCGTGACACCCCACAAATAGTCGACCCAAGGATGGACGAGGTGGAGCAGCTGACGTCATGGTGTAAGGCCAATAACCTCCTCCTCAACACTTCAAAAACCAAAGAACTCATAATAGACTTCAGAAGGAAAAAGGCAGAGATCCAACCACTATTCATAAATGGGGACTGTGTAGAAAGGGTGGCAAGCTTCCGCTTCCTGGGAGTCAATATAGAGGAGAACCTTTCCTGGAGTGTGAACACCTCCGAGCTGCTGAAAAAGGCCCAACAGAGACTGTACTTCCTGAGAATTCTCAGGAGGAATAACATCACACAGAGACTGCTGGTGTCCTTCTACAGAGCCACCATTGAGAGTGTTCTAACTTACTGCATATGCATCTGGTACACTAGCTGCACAGGGGCTCAGAGGAAAGCACTCCAAGGGATCATTAACACCGCCCAAAAGATCACTGGCTGCCCTCTCCCCACACTGGAAGTTCTACACAACGCCCACTGTTTTAAAAAGGCCCAAAACATCATAAAAGACACCTCACATCCTGGCCACTCCCTGTTCGAACTGTTGCCCTCAGGCAGACGGTACAGGGCAATCAGAGCAAGGACTAATAGACTCAAACACAGCTGTTATCCAACTGCAATAACACATCTGAATACTACAAAAAAATGTCCATCATGCCACTCTTGTGTTAATCTATGCACGGTCTGAAGCATGTGTGTGGGAATGTATGTGAATGTTTTACTGTTATATCTTATTAGTATTTTAAGTATTCTATCTATTTTATTTATTGAATTTTATTGTTTTATTTATATTTTGATATTGCTAGGGATGATGCAATGATCGGGGACCATTCTTAATTTCGTTGTTCTCATGACAATGACAATAAAGTTTCTGATTCTGATATTGTCTTTTGTGTCCTTTTTTAAAAGTCAGTTGCAGTCTCTCAATGTTCAGTAGTCACTCAGTGTGTTTGTAACCAGTCGGGTTACAATCTACCAGTTCATCCGGCTCTTTGGGCTGGGCTCGCCATCCAGTACTGGAAAAGGGATCCTCAATTCTTCTCAGGTCCTCAAAACCAATCCAATCGAAGTAAGCAAAGAAAAAAAACCTGACCATATAAAGCAACAAATGCTACACGGGGCTTCACAGTGCTCACGTTGGCTCACGGCCTTCGGAACACACTATCACTCTCATTATTTTCAGCGAAGAAGGACTTTTACTTTCCAGTTAGCTTCTTCACCGCACGGGTAATGGATCTTTCACCGTCTCTGTCTCTGGCGTATCTGACTGGTACACGAAGGCACACACAGGTGTCCAAGCAGCGCACACAGGTTGGGGGAAGGTCAGACCAGCCAATGAGTGGTTGCTCAGTGGATCTAACAAACACACTCTAAAGGACAAAGTCCTGCCTCTATACCATTTATCCACATATTAGTTAAACTTATGTTTACATGCTTTTTATTAGTATTTATTATATTTAATAAATATAGACATGTGCGGAATCCACAGAAACCTCAGAATCTCAGCTAAAATGTCATATAAACCATTTCTACAACTACCAAACACACCGAAAACAAGCTGTGATTAAACGAGCAGTTATGTAAATGCACAGAAGTCCGCTAAACAAACAAAACCCAACCAGAAATTCTTCAGACTTCATGTAACCGGCTAAAGATAGGCTGGTTAGCTTCCAGGGCTATCACTGACTCCACACACCAAGTTTCACCACGATCAGACCAAAATTCACTGAATGAGCTGCAAAAGAAGACCACAAAAACAAACAGCGGCGCAAATGCGCTAGGACAGAAATTGGCTTACCGTCCCGAGTTCCTCCATTATTTTCGCCGGTAGCCGGTAGCCACGTGATTACCAGTAGTTACCATGCCTACCTAGCCACATCAGAGCTGTTTTCCGTCAACAACCTCCATTTTAGACCCACCTACGTGACTGGACAGACGCCACATGCAGTAAATTTGGTAAAAACGTGGGTTTTGGCATTACAACGTCTGATTGGTTGAAGTGACGTGAACGTGACATCATTACTGTGAATCTATTGGCTCAAACGATTAAAAAGAGGTGTCAATCATGCAAATTGACCAAAAGACACCAAAGTTACAGGCCCTCGGAGTTTAAAGGGCCAGAGACCAATTAAACGCTTCATGCGCACTGCAGAAAAGGGCCATTACAATGTAAATGTGTGGTTAATTCTTCAAAAATCTATTTTTAAAAAAAGCATTTTTAGGCCTGTTAATAAAATGTATTATTAATCTGCTCTTTAATACCTAAAAAAATCAACTGGCATGGTGTCCAATTGTGTGCCAAAATTGGACATTTTTGTACGTCTGGATATTCATGTATTGACAGGGCTGTAATTTTTCACTGTTTCACTTTAGAAACATAAATCTTTGCACAGATGATGTTTATATGTTGGTTACTGAATTTCTGGAACCAAATGTGATCTGAGGCATATTTTTAAAAGGGTTATCTGCTAAAATAAAAAAAAAATAAAAAGAATTAGGCGAGGATAAAATCTACTTACTTTTTCTGTGTTCCAGTCTCAGTAACTTTGACACAGTAATATCTGCTTCAATATTTACACCTCTGATGAAATTTCCCAAGTGTTAGCTTTATTTTGATACCAAGATTGTAAGGACAGAGTTTGTAATTGCAGAGAAATAATCAATAAAATTTGGGCATTACATTTTCGAGCAGGAAGCTCAGAAACCCCCCTGGGGCTTAAGAGGTTAAGATAATATTGTTTCTCTTTCTATCTTAAACACACCTAAACGCACTCACATTACGGTCCAACATCCATTTCGATATTCTGCTTTTAAGTGAGGTATTTTTGCATCATGCAATAAATATTTGTATTTTCTGTATCACTATGAGCTTTGTCTGTTTCCTTTCTCTGTTGTGAAGATAACTGAGACTTGAGATCCGGCTGACCTTTCACTTTCATTTGTGAATGCTTTGTAAGGCAAACCTTGTTGTGTGACCTCAATTAATTTGAGATCACACAAAGTACTAAAGCTAACAGCTAATAAAATAAGTACACACTCAACCAACTAGTTTCATATATGCATACATTTTCATCTAAGTTCTTCTTTCATCAGTTGCTAAATGATACCGTGAACTATGAACAGCTGTTTAATAACTTTTTTGTAGATGACATAAAATTTCATAAAAATGCTATTATTAAACATGTATGAGCGTATTACGCCATTAATTATCCATGTTTATAAATTACATACCAGCGAGTTAACTATTCATTAATGCTTTACTAAAGCTTTTAAGTGTATAGTCATTATAAAGTGTCACCATGAGGAGTAAATCATGTACCTTCCAAAATACACTTTGTCATTTTTACTGTTTTTCTAAGCAAAGACAATTTTTATTTGATGTCTTTTTCTCCTTTTTCCGGGTTATTTACAGAAGCCAGGGATGGATGTAGCTGACAGTTATGTGACATTTGTCCGTCATTCCCAGGACATGCTGCGGGAGAAGGTCAATGAGGAGGTGTATGTAGAGCGAATATTTGATGTAAGTAAGCTACAGCATTGCCTCTTTTCTCCAAATCAAAGAGTAACACCAAAGTTTCATTTACTTCATTTGCGCTTAATGTGCAGCTGTCAGGTAAATATTTAGTTTCACATCATTGCAAGTGAAAAGAGAACAGTAAATGTTCGCAAGTATTAAGGTTTGCTTGTTTTTTTTTTAAAGGGGTTTTTTAAAATTAATGTATAGTTGGAGGTGAGTTAAACAAACCAAACACACAGCACTTTAAGCTACTGCAGTTCTTACATTCAGTGTAACAGAGATTCCAAATAACAAACGTAGGCAACGAGATTGGCTGTTTGTTATTTGTTACTGCTGGACAAGAACAAATGCTAACAACTGCAAGCAGATAACTCCAGGAGGATCCAAGGCCTGCACAAAAGTGTACAAAAAAAAAGTTCGCTCTTTCTGCATGTGATCTACACAATGAGTGAGTTGATATATTTACAAAAAGTGCCATGTAAAGATCATGTAACAGGCACAAAGCCTGACATGACTAAGGCCTCTTCGCAAGAAGTACACAGAGTTATTATAGAGATTTGGAGGCCAAGGATAGAACAGGAATGCTGCTGGAACCCAAAATGTCCAGATGTTGGGAGGAAAACATACAGCAGCTGATATTTCAATATGAAGCTCACAAACTGAGCAATGCGCAGAGGGACATTCAGAGACTGTAAGAAAGTGGAAAGGTCACAGTGTCTTATTAAAACAGTACACAGGTTTTTTTTTAATAAAAAGACAAAAAAAAAATAAGCAAACAAGCAAAACTGGCAGTTACTAATGTTTTGTAAACTCTGAAGAGTACACAGAGCTCAGGGCTTTTGTTAACAGGTGATACAAATTCCCATAGTCAACACTCTACTCCATAGCTTAGAGTGCATTGACGTATATTTCAATTACTGCCTCACAGGAGAGGAGAGAAGCCAAATGCAAGACATTGACATTGACACCCAGGTTTGTGAATGTGATAACTCAGGGATGAGGCAATGTAGGAGTTTGAAATTGATACCTCAGTGCATCTATTAAAAATCTCGGAAGGTCTCATTGACCTCAACCGTAAGGTCAAAGGTCAATGAGATTCATGAGAGCCAAAGTTTTCTGAAAATCTTGTGAATGCGCTAATTTGAGAATGAGGGGAAGTAGATTTTTGAATTGATGCCATAGGTGTTTCTATGGCAAGCCGAGGGGTAGCACTGGCAGCGGACAGTACTAGTTTAAAAACCTCTGGTTAACTTTCATGCATTACAGTTAAATTAAAGTGCATTAAGACAAACCTTAAAAATTTACAGTAGTGTTCAAGAGTCTTGAGCCATCTAACCTCTATTTGTATTTTGATAGAAAAATGAAATATAGGTACAGTGATTTACTGAAATGTTCAAACATACGTGGAAATACAGTTTATAAAACACTGTAAAGGCAGAGTTTGTATTCTGTTTGAAAGTCGATCTTTGGTATGACCAAGTTTACTCTTCAACACCATCTGAACTCTGTCCAAGCCCACTTGTAATTTCTGTAACTACTCCTCAAGAAAGGTTCTTCATGCTTCGTGAAGGACATTTCAAAGTTGCTCTTAGATGTTGGCTGCCCTCTGTTATGTTTGTTTGTCATCAAGATGATCACACACGGCTTCAGTAATGATTTGGTCCAAGCTCTTAGGAGGTGAATCTATGACAGATAATGTTCCATTATGTGTTTTTCTATCCAGGTATGCTTTCACTGCATTGATATTTTGATTGGGGTCATTGTTATTCTGAAAAATGAAGTTGCTGCTATCCATCCATTCTCTTCCACTTATTCAATTCAAGGTTGCTGAGGAGCTCAAGCCTATCCCAACTACCATAAACAGGCCATAATATTAGACAGGTCACCAGGCTGTCCCAGGGCTAACATAGAGAAAGAGACAACTTTGTCCTGTCTCCCTCCCCTCACCCAAACTGGTCAATGAGCTTTGTAAGGTTTCTTCCTGTTAAAAGGGAGTTTTTCCTTCCCACTATCGCCAAAGTGCTTGTTCATAGAGGGTCATCTGATTGCTGGAGTAATTCTGTATTCTTTTGGGGTATTTACCTTACAATATAAAGCACCTTTATAGGGACTGTTGTTGTGATTTGGCGCTATATATATAAAATTGAATTGAATTGTTAACCCCTTCAGACTTGTTGCTGATTTCAAGTCCAGTTCTTGTGTAGTCTGGCATGCTTCAGCCTTTTCTGATGATTCTGTTCCTTAAGATTGGCTTCTGGACAGCCGTCCTTCCAATGAGACCAAATCTAATGAGAAACAGGACATGGATTAACTGATGGGTCATTTGCATCACTGTGTGAGGTCTGGATTTTTTTCTGTATTTCCCCATTGTTAATGTGCTCTAAATAGTTTTTCACAGCTGTCAATTCTTCTTTTGCTCTCAACTTATTTAACTGCTGGGATGTTTCACTCGTGTTTGAAGCTTTCTGAAAAATGTGGCTAATCACAGTTAGATTTGAAGAGCTTTTCCCCTTAATAAACTTCTTTGTTTAGTGTCACAATTTGTTTGATGATTTGAAAACTATCCCAAAAAGTTTCATAGCACTTTAGGTGTCATATTTGATGACTTTTCTTGGCAGAGTTTAATTTAATGGCCTGGCTTCCTTTCTTATTAAACATACACTTCCAGTCACTGTGACCAAATAGTTCAGTCTTTGTTCCATTAGACCACAATAGAAAAGATTTCCATCTGGGCAACTACAAATTTCTGTTGAGTTTAAATGTATTGCGATACTGCGATATCTGCTTCTAATAAAACATATATTTACACATATTCTTAAACTCTCTAAATATAGTAGTCAGGTGTTATATATATTAGTCAATAAAGAAAAAACAGGTTTTCTCAGTGTTCATAGTTTTACTGTATGAGATAATAACACCAGGAAAAAGGGAAAAACATTCATTTGGTGAGTAAAAGAGACATACGGCTGCTTTCCAAGTCAAAGTTTTTTATAAAACACAAAGAGAAAGAAGTAACATGTATTTACAAGAATGTACAGTGAAAAATATAATATAAAAACAAACATGCATCGCCTTCAAAAATTCGAAGATACTTCAAATAAATTGTCGTTTGAATAAAAAAAAAGGATAAAAGGTAAATGGGTGCAAATAACTTTGTTGTTTGCAAAACTGGTGCATATGATTTTAAAATTGACAATTTATATTTGCATTTAAAGTTATATATAACTTTTTCTACTCAGATTTTATGTTTTTTGTCTGATTTTAGATCAATTGCGTTAATACAGTAGTCAAAATTAAAACATAACTGTAAATTCAGACACGTGAGGTTGTGCTGAAAAGAATGAGACCAAGCAAGGCAAAGTAAACAGTTTTTAAAGGTAAACTGTGGAGGAAACATCAAAAGTAGTTAAAAAATGGCCATTATACCCTAGACCCCAGAGGGTTAAACATTTTTTTAAAGTAACGCAATAGTTACTTTTCAAGTAATTAATTACTTTTAGAATCTTGTAACTCAGTTACTAACTGAGTTACTTTTTTGAAGAAGTAACTAGTAGCTATAATTAATTACTTTTTCAAAGTAACTTGCCCAACACTGGTCATAAATTGTATAGGTACACTGCACAGTCACTCGCCTAACCTACTGATAGAATTTCATTTAAAAACAAACTTTTGGGTTTTGTCTATGTCACAAATATTTCAATCCAGTGGAATATAACTTTATTTATATAAGTGTCATATCACAATAATAATTGTCTCTAGGTGCTTTGTATTGTGAAGGAAAGACCGTGCATTAATAGAGAAAAATTTACATCCTGTTAGAAAAATTAAGGAGGACCGATGTAAAAAAAAGTTAAGTCGAGAGAGATGCTGAGATTTTTCACTTTATCCAACTTCATCAAACAAAAAGATTTTTATACTCTTGTTTGTCAGAGGTAGAAAATGTTAAAAGGAACTATTCCTGTGAACACGATTCCTCTGTGTGAAGATGACGAAGCTACCAAAAGGCTGCCGCTGTACACTGTGCCCGGCCAAAGCACCGCCCAATTATAGTTTGGAACCACAGATAATGAAGTAACAGGATGATGTTTGATACATGTGCACAGTTAAAGACTTACACACTGTCCTTTCCATCTTTCCATCAATTGTTTGACTGTCTACATTATTACAGTTCACTTGATAATAACTTCACTTAATGACTTGTTGCAGTCCTGAATTTGAGATATGAACATATCCTGCGCCTAACCATTTGTGAAATGGCCACGGGCCAGGAGTGCAGTCTTTTGTTGTGGGGTCATGTGGATCTGTTTTATTGGTTGCTGACAGTTTAGTTAAATACTGATCCTGGTTCCTTGATATGTTTTTTGCTTACAAACCTTACATGCCTGCTTACAAACAAAGGCTAAAGCAGCAACCACCAATCAGGAGTGAGGTCGCTCGCTGGACGGACCAATCAGTGGCCGCGCTGCAGGACGCACTGGATGACACAGACATGTTTCGGCGCAGCTCTGATGACATCAACATGTTTACGGAAGCGGTTGAGGGATTTATCGGGAAACTAGCGGACGACACAGCAGAAGGAACTATCATCCGAACGTTTCCCAACCAGAAGCCGTGGGTGGATAAAAACATCCGCGACGCTCTGAGATCACGCACCGCTGCCTACAATGAAGGGCTCGTCTCCGGTAATATGGACCTATACAAGGCTGCGTCCTACAACGTGCGCAGCGCGGTCAGAAAGGCAAAGTGGAGATAAGGGGAAAACTAGAGTCACAGCTCATAGTGCGACTCTAGGAGCCTGTGGAAAGGACTGCGGACTATAACGGACTATAAACGACCAGCTTCTTCAATGATGAATGCCGACACTTCACTGGCTGATGAGCTGAACACGTTTTATGCTCGCTGCGACGCCACAGCAATTAAAACAACAAACGGCTGCGCGCGCTCGGAGTGCACCAGTGAAGAAAATGCATTCGTCATCACAGAGCATGCCGTGAGGAACACCTTCAGGAGGGTGAACACCAGGAAGGCAGCAGGACCAGATGCAATCCCTGGCCGGGTCCTTAGAGCCTGCGCTGATCAACTAGCACCGGTGTTCACGGAGATCTTCAACCTCTCCCTGGCCCAAGCTGTGGTTCCCACGTGCTTCAAACAGTCCATTATTGTTCCTGTTCCAAAGAAACAACAGCCCGCTTGCCACAATGACTACCGTCCAGTAGCACTGACTTCAATTGTGATGAAGTGTTTTGAAAGGCTGATGAGAGATCACATCACTTCTTCACTTCCTGCTACCATCGACTCACTTCAGTTTGCTTACCGGACTAATCGTTCCACAGACGATGCCATATCTCACCTGCTCCACACATCCCTGAGTCACCTGGACACTGGCAGAGGGAATTATGTTAGGATGCTGTTCGTGGACTACAGTTCAGCATTCAACACAATAATTCCCTCTAAGCACCAAGTTGAAGGATCTAGGACTCAGCTCATCACTGTGTCAGTGGATCCTCAACTTCATCACAGACAGACCCCAATCAGTGAGGGTGGGAAAACAAGTCTCCCCCTCCATCTCACTCAGCACTGGAGTGCCTCAGGGCTGTGTTTTAAGCCCCCTGCTGTACTCACTGTACACTTATGACTGTGTAGCCACATCCGACACCACCTCCATTCTCAAGTTTGCTGACGACACTGCTGTTGTGGGCCTGATCTCCGACAACATCGAGACGGCCTACCTGGAGGAGATTAGGAACCTGGAGACCTGGTGCCAGGAGAATAACCTCCTCCTAAACATCAGCAAGACTAAGGAGCTGATCGTGGACTTCACTACAAAGCAGGCGAGGAATTATGAGCCCCTGGTCATCAGTAACACACCAGTGGAGAGAGTGGACAGTTTCCGATACCTGGGTGTCCACATCACTCAGGACCTGTCATAGTCCTGTCACATCAACTCCCTGGTTAAGAAAGCCCGTCAGCGTCTCTTCTTCCTCAGAAGACTTAGAGACTTCCATCTGCCACTGAAGGTGCTCGAGAACTTCTACTCCTGCACCATCGAGAGCGTCCTGATGGCAAACATCTGCACCTGGTTTGGGAACAGCACCAAGCAGGACAGACGAGATCTGCAAAGGGTGGTGCGCTCGGCAGAACGCATCATTCAATCAGAGCTCCCTGACCTGCTGTCCATCTACACCAAGCGTTTATTTATTTTTTTAACAGCGCATTGTGTTCTGCGTCCTGATTGGCTGTAGACTGTAGATTGTCAGTCAATCTCGTGCCGTGTCTCCTGTACAGTACAGGATGCGTTGAGCTTGTCAAATTTACATAAATTGCTAGCAGTGTGACTCTGAAGTGCTGTACTACCGTACTTTCTGGACAATAGAGCGCACCTGTATATAAGCCGCATCCGCTCTATTTTTAAAAAATTTAAAAAAAAAAGATATACAAGCCGCACCCAGCTATAAGCCGCAGATATCTATGATGAAAAAATAGATATTTACTGCATGTACAGAACAATCTTGTAGTGCAAATGTACAAGTATGTACCTGAACAGATTCTTTCCGAACAATGCCTTTTAACACGGCAGCAACTTTGCTGATTAAAACGTAACAGAACCAAGAGAAAATAACCGCTATTTATTTACCTCCATTTTTCCTGTATTTGAAACCACATGTCACTTTAATCATCTTCGCTGAAACCCATGAAGTCGTCTTCTTCAGTGTCGGAGTTGAACAGGCTCAGAAGCGCTTCATCACATCTGCCTCCATCAGTCTCGCTCTCCGTGTCACTGTCATCCTCCGGTGAAGTTGGCTCTGAAGGTGCGCCGCTCTCTTCGCGCAGCAGTCCAGCCTTTCGGAACCCATTGGTGATGGTGGATTCTTTCACAGCACTCCACGCTGTTAGGATCCACTGACAGACATCAGAAAAGGATGCTTTTCGCATGCGGCCAGTTTTTGTGAATGACTTTTCACCGCTTGTCATCCAAGTCTCCCACTCAACCCGTAGTGCAGCTTTAAATGCCCGATTTACACTGATGTCAAGTGGCTGCAAAAACTTTGTTGTACCTCCAGGAATCACAGCTGGAATGGAGTTTGTTTTCTTGATCGCTGCTTTCACAGAATCTGTGATGTGGGCCCTCATGCTATCCAAAACAAGCAGTGCTTTTTTCCGGTGAAAAAATCCTCCCGGGCGCTTCCCATAGCACTCCGTTAACCATTCCTTCATTAGACCTTCTATCATCCACCCTTTGGTGTTAACTTTGACCACTATGCCTTTCGGGAGTTGTTCTTTCGGCATAGTTATGCGCTTAAAAATCACCATTGGTTGAAGTTTTTGTCCGGATGCCGTGCATGCCAGAACGCAGGTGAAGTGCGTCCTCTCATGGCCTGTTGTTTTCAACAACACGGATGATGCACCTGTCTTGTTAACGGTCCTGGTCAGAGGCAGATCAAATGTTAAAGGTACTTCATCCATATTGATTATGTCGTCTGGTCCGATGGAGTTTTCTTGTATCTTTTTTTCAACGAATTTGTGGAAGTTTTCAACTTTTTCCTGATAGTCAGGGGGGAGTTGCTGACAGAGAGTGGTCCGTGCCCTGACGGACAGGTTTTTACGTTTCATAAATCTGAAACACCATGACGGCCCACCTTTGAAATCTTTAATATTCATTTCGCGGGCAATTGTTTTGGCTTTCAGTCGGATCTGTACAGTGGATACACCTCGGCCACCTGCTCTCAGTGTCTTCACCCATTCCTCCAGGACATTTTCAAGTTCAGGCCACCTGCTTTTATGTCCTCTGAAAGCTTTTCTCGACTTTTGGCATTGCATGAGCTCTTCCCGCTGCCGCCTCCAACGTCTCACCATAGACTCATTGACGCTAAGCTTGCGTGCAGCAGCGCGGTTTCCCTCCTGGATAGCAAGATCGATGGCCTTCAACTTAAAACTTGCATCATACGAACTTCTTCGTGTGGTTTCCATGATGAAGGGGCGAGGATTTGAAAATAATTACCAGTTGGTAATTTGTTGTGCGTGTTCTATCTGCTAAAGAAAAAGTAGTGTATTCTTCTTTGCATTGATTTTTCATCTATCTTGTTTTTTATTCTAATTCTGGTTAGAGTCCCCCTAGTGGTGGAAGAAAAATCCACAGAATAGCCGCACCTTTCTATAAGCCTCATGGCTCAAAACCTAGGGAAAAAGTAGCGGCTTATGGTCCAGAAAGTACGGTATATGTTTGTACGTTTTCTCCCTAACAAACAACAATGTCGACGAATCATTTTGCACCGTCAAAGGCAACCGCGTGTGCCTTTGGTTTCATTCTATAATACTGGGCTTATTTTTCTATAAAGGTTTGAACTTTGAGAGTTTAAACAAGAGAGAAAAATGTGAAAATGTCTGAGAAAAGTGTATAAAGTGTGTAGTGACGGGTTTTACAGCCTTTAAACATCTATAATAATTGTAAAAAATAAAGTTGGCTACTTCACGGGTTTCACCTATCACCTTTCACACGACGGACCACTGTATATGCTAACTAACAACAGATACCGATATCGAATACATATAGAAAATAAGAAATATATGATATTATGAGCTGACGAAATATAACTGGGACATGATGTGCAAAATGCTTTCACTGAATCCAGTGTGCAAAGTTTTTATAGCCAGAGTAAATAAGTGTGTTATTGCAACATGTTAACTGAGCAGTGATCTGAGGGGCCGTTGTTGTAGTCTGACAGCCCAGGGAAAGAAACTATTCTTATGCCGTGAGGTGTTGGTTCTGATGGACCGCAGCCAGGGGGAGGTGTCACAAACAGTTTGTGTCCAGTGTGAGGGGTCCCCAGCAATATTCCTTGCCTGCCTCAGTGTCCTGCAGTTGTACAGGTCTTGTAGGGAAGGCAGATTGTAGCCAATCACCTTCTTAGACACACTGCAGTCTGTGTACCAGATGGTAATGGAGGAGGTGAGGATTGATTAATTGATGGAGGAGTAAAACTGCACCATCATTGACTTTGACAGGTTGTATTTTTTCAGCTGGTGCAGGAAGGACATTCTCTGCTATGCCTTGTTTATGAGAGAGCTGATGTTAAGCTCCCACTTTAGGTCCTGGGAGGTGCTGATTCCATGAAGAAGAAGGCCTTCACTGTCTCCACTGGGCAGGCATACAGGAAGATGGGATCTGGGGAGGCTGGTTTCAACCTGAAGTCCACTATCATCTCTCTGTTATGGCAGCATTGAGCTCCAGATTGCTGGCACTGCATCAGGTCACAAGACTGTCAGTCTCGCTCCTATAGGCCGACTCATCTCCACCTGCACCTGTGGTGTCATCTGCAAGCTTCAGTTTGACGGACTGGTGTCTGGAGGTGCGGCTTTTAAGTGTACATGGAGAAATGCGGAGGAGAAAGTACACAGCCTTTCTGATTCAATATCACTTATAGGTGAACTGGAAGCTAATAGAGCTGTTTAAGAACATGACTAAGGGATGGATCCACTCGAAAAGGAAAGTTTAAAACCTAATCTTAAAAGTAGAGAGTGTCTGTTTCCATAATCTAAACTGAGAGCACAAGGGCCTGAAAATTCTCCTTGCTGGGTTATCTCTAAACTGGATCACAGAACAAGAATCTTAGTCAAGCATGCCCATTTCTTTATTGTGTCCTGATATGTACAGTTGGCCCTACCTGCCTGTAGCATTGTGTTAAATCAAAGCCTTTAGGTTTATTCCTTCTTCTGTGATCTCTCTGTCTGTATGTCCTCACACAGGCTGACAGAAAGATGTCTGGCGCTAGATGTTTGCTGTTTGTTTCTACAGCTTGATCTGTTACTTTGCCATGCATCCTGTTCTCCTCCACAAGAGCATTTCTAATGGAATTTGTCTCAGGCAGTCTCCTCTGTTGTCAGTCTGTATCAGTTCTCCCTGCAGCATTACAAGGGCCAGTGAAGGTGTCTGTAGCTGCTGCCTACAGCTCTGTTGTGCTTTTCTTGTCACTCAGTCTTTAAAAAAATCAACAACAAAACCCCCCAAAACAAAACCCTGTTTTCTCTCTGTTAGCTTTGTGCAATAATGCAGTGCATACGCCACACTTAGAAAGGTTCCTTGTGTCAAATAAATAAATAAATGGAAAATCACTGGCACGTTCTTCAAAAGGTGGTTGGTTCCAAAATTTAAGCCGCTGACATTAATTGTTGTAAAACTGTTGTAGGAAATTTGCTACTATTTTGAAACATGAGCCACCATCAGCCAGAGTTACAGTCCACCACATCAAAGGGCCTGCTGTGTGTGCACGTGAGTGCTGGGGTAGGGGTTGTCATCTTGAATTAACATGGATGGATTCTCTTTAGTCTTTACTTTGTTATGCAACCCCAATTCGGTTGAACAGATTCAAGTACAGACTGTACGTCTAAAAATAAATATTTTCTGGAGTTCCACAGAATTATATCCTTGGGCCTATATTTTCCACATATACACTGGGCCACCTACACATGAGACCAAGGGTCAGCAACCTTGGGCACGCGTGCCCCAGCTGGCACGCGAAGAGTTAACTGATGGCACAAGCATAGCTGGACGGGCCGATGATTTTTTTCAGCACCACGGAAAAACACGGATACATCCGTAGAATTCACAATGTGTTTTCGGGACTTTCAGGTGTTTAGACCAATGTTTTCTTTTCTGATCAAACCAGAAAGGTTTGTCAGCTGGATTTGTCTCGCATTAACTGGCTCGACACAGAGGACATCGAAATGCAGCTGATTGAACTGAAAAGCTCGACTCTGTGGGGTCAAAGTTTGCAGAACTACAGACGCAGCTGGAATCCACAGCTGTGCGTGTTCATGGAGCTGCATGTTCACCTGCTGGACGTCACTACCTGACAGGTTTAACGGTCTTCAGAACATTGCAGAGGCCTTATTGACAGTGTTTGGCTCCACACGTCTGTGTGAGCAGGTTTTCTCTCACATGAGTCCTCAGGTAGCCTCTGAATGCTGGACACTGGGAGACCTGTGTCTCTGAGTGGGAGACCAGAGATCACATTAACATGTGTGTCTCTGTATCAACAAACATGTCATATTGGCCCAGTTTATTTTTCTTATCATTGTTGTGAGGAGACCATAAATAGCATTTGTATTTTCTGTTGTACAGTTCATTTGCTGTTATGGATAAAAAGTATTTTTTTTGTTTCCAAACAGCTGATAAGTATTCGCTGACAGCTGCCAACATCTGCGAACAAATATAATCCTATAAAGTTGTTCTATATAGTGTGCAACTGTTAATATAGAGCGTTATTACATTTATTGCTAATGCAGTCATATGGCACATTGGCTTCTGAGGAAATTTTAGATGCACTCGTCATCATGCCGACCCCTGCATTAGACCTATAGACGGTACCTATTTCCCAGATTTATTACCATGTTGAAAGTTCTCCAAATGCATTTTGCTCTTTTGTTAATTATTTCATTTAATTCTGGTTTTAGTTTTCTCTGGTGCTACAATGCCTTACCACAATAACATATAATTAACATTCTAATGACCTGTTCTTTATAAGTCACCTTGGGCAATACACTGCCAACTTTGTCGTTTTATGTTAAGGGAATTAGACCCATAGATGTGGGCTATATCACAAACCAAACACTTTTATGCAACAACCCATTTCACATACAGACTTTAGAGAATATGAAAAGCATTGTTGTGGTGTGTTGTGTGCCTTTACTTTGCACTAAACTTACAGCTTTTCCAAAATATGATTAATTATTTTTCCAAAGGTCTTCATGCTGCAGATACAATATAAAGTATTTTGTTCAGCTTTAAGCTCTGCAGTCTCTAACTCACACTATAAAAAGGCTCCTAGAGTTGCTGGATTTTTTAAGGTATTATGAGATTGTATTTATATGTATGAGGGAGAAATTAATTTGGCTCCTTGCAACCTTTCTACCCTCCCTGGTTCTTGAAAGACTGGCTGAAGAGGCATAGATTAAAACAGATGTGCTGAAATAATACTGGAGTAGGACTTAGTTTGGCGCCGCCTGGGGATCATTGATTAAAAAAAAACATGTCTTTAGCTTGAGACAAATCCAGTCCTGCAATGATACCCCACAGCTTTGTGGACTATGACACTCCCTGTACCCAGTCCAGGCACGAGGCGAGCAGGAAAATAAAGATAGAGTTGTTGAGCCACCGAATCTTTAGCCAACCCCAAGGTTGGAGTTGCAGATACTGGGATTACATGGGTCAATTATACACTTAATCTGCCTTTGCTCACAGGGGATTAGGAGCACGGCTCATTGATTGATTTGAAGCATTTCCGCTGACCTTGGGTAGTTGTCAGATTCACAAGTATGGTGAAATTGCACTCCTCTACGACCAAAGATAAAGAGCTTTTTAATCGCTGCTGCTTCTGCCGTCTCTGTTTACCAACTGCCGGAGGGCTGAAGTAAAGTGGAGTGAGGGCACGGGTCAAACTGAGCTGTAGATTGTGGGATTTAAGATCGGTGCTGTCTGCACTGCTGTACTTTGGTCACAGCGGGTGGGTTTGTGTTAGTGTTGTGTGTGCGGAGTGCAGTGTGTGTATGTGTGGAGGGGGGGGGGGGGTTAGCAGTGACAGAGAATACCGTCATACCAATTGGCTGTCACCACTTTGCCATCTCTGGTCATGAGCTGCCAGGCTAAGTGAACAATTTAATCAACACCATGCAATCTTAACTGCTGTCCTTATCTGACTGGCTGAAAGTTTTATTTGAAGTACTGTGGTGAAAAAACTGAAAGTGTTTATCTATTATTTATTCTGATCTCAGCAAATATAATTCAGTTTTATTTATATAGCATCAAATCACAAACACCTCAAAGCTCTTTATGTTGTAAGGAGAACACCCCACAATAATGGGCACTGCATATCAACAGAGCTAACGTTTTTAGAATTGCGTCTTTCAAATCCACTTTTTTACTTCTCATAGAGAAAGATCAGTTGTCCTCACCCCGTCCACAACAACATGACTGTGATGCTGCACTGATCCTCTCGTTGTTTTTTATGCTACCGAGTAATCTGTTGTTTAAATGACACTAAAAGGATTACACAAGCAAACAGGGAGTCATGGTTACAGTCATATCAGTAATATTAACCATAATCATAATAATGATATTATTATTATTGTTATTAATATTGTTGTTATTCTTGTTATCATCATTATAATAATAATAATAATAATAATAATAATAATAATTATTATTATTATTATTATTATTATTATTATTATTATTATTATTATTGTTGTTGTTGTTGTTACGAAGAACGAAGGACAGCCAGGCAGAATATGTTACACTGACTGTGTTTTTTCATAACATGCTCTGAAAGGTTTCACTTCTGTTTAATGAAGTCTGTAAGCAGCTTAGAGTTCTCAATAATTACTGGGAGAGAGAGCATTTTGTTTCCCTGCTTGGTTTCTTTTTGGCCTAAATCCTCTGTGAGCATACCCAGCTCCATGGTGTTGGGAGGAAACGGCTAAGGATGCTAAAGCCACGATCATCCCGAGAGGAGGGAAATACAAGTTTAATGGAGACTTCTCTTTTGTCGGGTCCTGCTGGTTTATTGATGATGACCAACAGGGTCAATTGATTGAGGACACGCATGTCATCTCTCAGGTCTCTATCACTCTTTCACAGCCCCTTTTCCTTCTGCTTTGTTATAAAGGGAGGTACGGTGGCATTTGTTTGATTAACTTGTCTGACAAAAGTGACAGCTGCTCATGTGTGTATGTGGATGAGTGGCCCAGCGCCGCTCCCTCTTTGTACATCTGTCAGAGCCTGAGCAGGGTGAGCAGGGTGAAAAGAGACAAATTGGACCCAAAAAGAAGGCCATTCACCTTCCCCAGACCCCCCTCCAGTGTTCCACCCCTCTATCCCATTCAGGTGCTCGGCAGGACCCTCAAGTGCTTGCTGGCTTATTCCATTTTCACTCCCCTCATAGAGTTCTCTGAGCCCACAAGTGTTTTAGCCCTCTTTTTTCTTCCCTCAATCCTCCCCTAAGCGGCTCTTTGTAAGTAGAATGGCTCACTTTTCTCAGGGCCTGAAGCTGCCGGGTTTTTTTTCTTTTTTATTGTCTGCCACAGAGCTTTTCTGACGCTCTTTGTATGTTTACTCAATGACTGGTCGCTGACCGTAATTCCAACTGTTTAGTTCCTCACAACATGGCCCCTCAACCCATTTCACCCACCACCCCAAATATACACCAATCCCTTCTCCAAGCCACCGTGTTTTTATAATGCTGCGCCGTATTTTCTCTCTTATCTGCTGAATTGCAGGTAGAAGGAGATGCATTTAGCTGTTCTTCTTAACTTTTTAACCAGCTCTCTTCATGAAGCGCCCACTGTGCTCTTTTTATGGCTGTCCCAGCTATGACTATGGTCAATGGTCAGCTGCAATTTGTGCCATACCCAAACATGAGCTGTGGCTCACGGAGTTTATGTAAAAAGCTCATTTTTTATACTAAAGGTGATGTTTGTATTTGTGCACCAATAGCCTAATCACAGAAAAATGGTTCACATTCTCCAAACGCCTGCTTTACATTAGCAGCAACTTTTCTAACTCTATAGAAGACCCTTGGCTCCAAAATCATTGGCCACATACAAACTGTTCCCATAATGTTTATTGCTTGTGTTACTTCATAGCAGGACATTTGGGGGAATATATCACTGTTTACGAAAAATAGGAAATTAAATCTGTGAAAATTAATTTGACCTTTTAGAATGTTTGGATACCTTTGCAGTCAAAACATTTTGATTGGGAGTTCCCCAGCTCTGGGGGGTCCCCTGTTGTACTAATTCATAAAATAATTGATCACTGGACTGAAGACATCAGAAAGTTGTTTTTATCATCATTGCTAAATTGTGAAAGTAGCTTTTCATTAGTATCCACATTCGTCATCGGAATATCAGGTTTTAAATCATTGAGCAATATCTAAAGAAATAGACTCACATCAGTGATTTCTGGAATTCCATGTTGTACAAGAACATCCTTAATTCTGTGAAAGGTTTTACATGTTCGCTGAGGGTCAAGCTTGGCCGTGCAGGGTGGGCAGAGGGGAGGTGCTCTGACCTACTGTCTGAGTTACTATGGTAATTGAGTGTCGTCATCAATGGACCCTCACTGCTGAGCTAGTGAGCCGGACTAGAATAGACCAGCAGTGGGCTCTGGAAAGCAGAGCAGGTAGGATTAGACAAGCCCTTTGTGTAAAGTGCATAATGTCTTGCAGTCAGATTTAAAGACCTCCCACCCCCACCATCTTAGTCTTATTTGTTTCTTTGTTTGTGCGAGTATGCTTATATGAGCTATGTGTGTACACTAGTGTAAGCAAGTGTGTTGTCAAAGTGAAAAAGAAGAAAAAGTAGTCTTGCTTTACGGCACTCAGCGGCCTCCCCTCTCCTTCACAAGGAAGCCTGTCACTTGGCATTAGTGTTGCCGCACCAGCAATCATCATTCCATGCCTCCTGCTAATTGCAGGCACAGCTGGGTCTCAGCAGGACACGCTCTCTTTCTCTCTCGTGTTGAACTTTTTCTGCCTTTCTCGCTCTAAAATAGTGCAAAAATTGCACACAAATTTTTCATCTGTACTACGCAGACTACGGCTCAGACATACTTGTCCAGTGGTCTGCTTAATGGTCACTTAGCAAACAACAGCGATTTATATTATTATGACTTCTTTTTTGACACCAATTCAACTGTGAACAAGATGTGTTTTCAATGTATTTCAAAATTTAAATTAGCTTGTACTTAATGAGTAGTTGTGGATTTTAACAAAAATATAAGTTATTAATATTCCACATTTTTTTCTTTAATGTTAAAAACATCTTCACAGCAATTAAATCAAAGAAGTTGAAACATTTTCGCCTCAATTTCCGTCACAGTCTGCCGATTATGCAAACTGTGTGGAGTCTGATGTAAGTGACTCAAAATACAGATAATGAGGTTAACAAAATGCAAGCTTTTTATTGGGCTGTTGCAAAAATGGGACGAAAGAAAAAATCAGAAATCCAAGGGAAGAAAAAAAGCTGCAACTACAAAAGCGTAGAAGAAGGAAAAAAGAAATTAACAAAGACTAAAGGGAAGAAACCACTATTAAAAACAAATTCCCCTCTCCCCTCGGTCTATCCTTCAGGCTCGGGTCCTCTACCAGAGGCCTGGGAGCTTGAGGGTCCTGCACAGTATCTTTGCTGTTTTCCAATTACCACTGGGACCACTGTTACCTTCACCCTCCACCTCTTCTCTGTGCTCTTGGTACTTCTCCTGTTCCTTCTTCCTGATTTTGATGTCATTCGGTATCATCGTCCTCTGTTTGTCCACCACTATGTCCGGTTGGTTAGCCACCACCATTTTGTATCTGGAAGTGCCACAGGATCTTAGCTCGGTCATTCTCCACCATCCTGGGGGCGTCTCCCATGTTGACCTCGGGACTTCCAGCCAGTGGCGTGTCTAGAAAATTTTTGTTGGGGGGGCCAGGTAGGGGCACAGATTTGGAGAAGGGTGGCAGATTTAATTGGCAGATAATGTTTAAAAAAAAAATTCTACCAACCCTTAACCATAATTCAATAATCCTATAAACCTAATAACCAAATGCACTTTTAACTCTTATTAGAATGAGATTTTAACCACTACGGTGCAAAGTTTTTAGATACTGCGTTGATAAAGTACAAGAGATACAATCAGTGCTTTGTCAGTGCTTACTCAGCATTCAAGGACATCAATATTTGCATAGCATTTTTACTGACATGTAGTGCACATATGTTTTGGGCAAAAACATTTTTGAAAATTAAAATACGAACATTTGTAACAAACAATTGACAAATTAGCCAATGCCAATGCAAAACTTTATCTGCCTGTTAAAAAAAGAAGATAATCTTCTCACAAACTGGTGTTTGATTTTGAAACAGGAAAAAAGTGGGGAAACAAATGAAAAGACTAACATTTGAATAAAACCTGAAAGCAAGTAAATACTTTCTATGCTGCCTTATGGTAAACTTTGGTAATATTGATAAAGAACAACACTGGCTGATGATAAAATACAGTCAGCTGGCATGGTGACACTGCCAGTATTAACCTGCAGGGCTGGACTGGGACAAAAAAATTGGGCATTTTTACTACAGACCGACCCACCAGGTATTAAAGCCATAAAGCCTTTGAATGAAAACAAATGCTGTTGTGACAGTGATGTACAGTCTTTTTGGTATATGTATGATTTCTATACATTTTACGTCAGATAAAAACTTTGGTTGTAAGATTTAGATAATTATTTAATAAAAACTAGGTATTTTAAATGAGAATAAGAAAGAAAAGTATTTCTTTGTGCCCACCTTTCCCTGTTAATGCCCTACCTGGCCCCCTGGCAAAACTTTGCTAGACCCGCCCCTGCACAGTTACCAGCTGTCAGCTACATAAAAAAGGATCCAGGTGATATTTGTCTCTCAGAAACAGTTGATAACTTCAACTCATTCATGTCACCTAAAAGGTAAACCTGTTTCTCCATCACCTGTTCAGCTCTGATGGTTCAGTAAGGACATCTCCTGGTTTCATCTTCATGTTTCCCTCTCACCACATATCTAAACCGACATCATGACCAGCAGCTTTACAGCTGTGGCTCCAGCAAACATCAGCTGATACTAGAAATTAATATTAAATAAATTCTAACAACAGCTGATCAAGCTTAAACGTGCTGCTGTTGTTTAGCGCAATATCCGCTGGTTTCCTCTTTCTGGCGCAAAGTGGGCGATAAACAAACAAGAGAGAAAAGCCGATCAGCTGATCATTGATCAGTTTCATGATTGAAGTAGCAACAGGAGAGGGAGGGGAGAGAATGAGAGAAGAAGAGGCAGCTGTGCAGCATAAAGACAGAATAAATCCAGCTTTGTGTCTTTTTTCCATTCTAGCTAAAGTCCGGGACAAACTGCGTCTCTTCTCAGCTCAATACGAAACGTGTAATATTTTCTCTGAATGAGGGACCATTCCATTTTTAAGGAGCCGTTGGCAACTCTACTAACCTTATGAATAAAATAAAGTTCACTATCAGTAACATCATAGCACCCACCCAGCTGTATAAAAACTCCGTCAAACTGGCTAGAACGCAGTATGAGTTATTGCAACTGACAGTAAAAAGTCAGCACAACGAAAATAAACTCCACCTAAACTTGGTTTATATCTGACCCAGATAGACTGCAGGTCATAACTTCTTACCTGAAGTTCAGTTCACCTGACACTCGGACTGGTGGCTGCCTCGGGTCTCTCCTCCTGCCTCCCCTTCCCTCATCCACCTGTTGCCTCTGTGGAAGCCCCGTCATAGCCACCACCAAACAACTGAGTTATTTTTACACATCGACCTGCATCTGGCCAATCCACCACCTCTCATTGTTCATGCCATTACAAAAAAAATAAAAAATAAGTCACTGGGGATATGCCCGGTATGCCCGATGGCCAGTCCAGCTATGTTAACCTGCAACCAAATCTGCAGCTCCATACAGCAATGTTACGACTTAGATGATATCTTATAACTCATAACTCTTATGTTAGCTCCCCTCAGTAGCATACTGTCTGAAATATTCCACAGCTGCAATAATTCTTTAAGTGTTATTTTTTCCTTGGTATTCTAATTTCACCGAAGTTTACTAAACTCAACAAACTTAATATTACTTACCGGGACATTTATTCTGTCCTCATTTTCTTTCACCGAAAAATTGTTTCCTGCAGTGCCGTCTTTCGCGCTTGGCTCTCCTACCTTTGCTAACGTGATGCGCATAGCGCAGAAGCGATGCTGCATTCACTTACACTCGGATATCTGAGCGTCACCGTGAAAACATAATCGGACATTTGATATTTGATTGAATTTTATTGTTTTGCCTTTGGGGTGGCACCTGGGGTGGCCAGTCTGGTTTGGGGGGTGGCCTGTGCCCCCCCAGGCCACCCCGCTGGACACGCCATTGCTTCCAGCCCATACTCAGCACAGATGTCCCTGTACACTATGCCGGCCACTTGGTTATGGCGTTCCATGTATGCCCTGCCTGCTAGCATCTTGCACCCTGCTGTTATGTGCTGCATTGTCTCAGAGAAACAGAACACCTGCATAATTAGCGTGGCTTGATGGTTTAAGCTGTGAACACACTGCCAAATCTTTGTCCCTGTCCTGTCCCTCTTTATTCACTCCTCACTCTGAGTGTTGACTCCCACATATTCCTGCTCCACTATAACACTGGGACTTTACTGAAACACAACAGAACAGAAGTGAACTTAGTGAACTGTGAGAGGAAGAGAATCCCAACGTAAAACACATACAAAGATACATCTTGTTTCCTTTTTTAAAGTGAGACAGATAGGTTCCAGTGTTTGCATTCATTACATTCATGTTGCTTTCTTTTACTTTCAACAGGCACCATAACATAACATATGTCTGTTTAATACAGCTTTTAACAGGATTGTATTAGTGTGTTAGAATAATATCTGAATGTTATAAGTTAAATTAATGTACACAATGTTCCCACTCTCATGGTTTCCTCTTCAGACACTTGCAATAAAATACGAAAAGACAAATAGTTTAACAGAACGTTAACAGAAAGTTTTGCCAGAATTAAATCCCCTGTCCAGACTATTTGGCAAGCTGTACAACTTAACTCAAAATACAACGACACCAAATCTTGAAAGAACAAATTAATTAAGTAAATTAAGTAAAAGCAGGCGGCTTTGATCAGGACCCTTTTTCTGCTTTCCACGCAGCACATCCCCCCTTCTGTCCCCCACACAGCCGTAACTCTTTCAGAAGAACATCCACCATGTTTTTATGAACTTCAGCAATTTATATATAAGCCTTGGTGTTTACCAGTGGCCAGTGTTAAGGCCAGAGCGCATTCAGAATAGAAACAGTTCTATGAGTAATACAAAGACCTTTAACTGGAGGCTGTGTGACTCCCTTGTTTCAGTACGTTGCTGTGTTCAAAAGGAGAGACAGAGCATATGCAACGGGGTTTTATAGGCACCAATATTAGGCAGTTCACACCCCCTAATTAGTCAGTGGTCATTCAGATCTGTCTCAGGGTGCTGAGGCAAGGTCTCAGGTGGAATTACCTAATAGCAAAGCTTGTTAGAGGTTTGCACGAGTAGGCATAAAGTTGGACTCCAGGAACTACTGTATTTCTTACAAAACACAGTATTCTAATATCAAAATAAAATTAAAAGTAGCAAATAAGGTAGCAGGCCGTGCAAAATGTTTTGGTCCAAACAACATATTGACAGTGATGTCTACTTTAAGTACATTAACAAACTGACCAAATTACCACTGAAAGCATTGAAATAAATAACAAAGAAGTAAGACTATAATTTTACTTTTTAGATAATTTGAGTACTAAATAATAAAATCATTGTTTAATAAATAAATAGTGAAATGTGTACTCTCTCATGTGTTTTTGTTCAAGGTTGTATTTACTGCACACACACACACACACACACACACACACAAGAGGCAGAAAGAGGCAAAGTCCCCCGATTCCTTGTAATCTCTTTGTACCCACCATAATGTGGCCCCTACTCAGCTTCAACATTCCTGTCACTCTGCAGCATAAAGGCTCATGAATAGCCCCACAAAGGAGGGCCTCTGACCTAACAAATTGGTTGGCTTTTTTGAGATTTTCTGAGTGTGTGTGTGTGTGAGGGTGGGTGTGGGTGTTTATAAGGGCTGATTTATGGTCTGGTTGAACAACTTCTGACTATGTTAGAGACACAGTGGAGGGCTGAGTGAAAATGCAGTTGTCATTGTTTTGGTATCGTTTAAATAAACAGGGTAATAAGGCCTTTTTGCACATCTTTTCTGAGAAGTTCTTATGTACAGTTAGCAAATTATGACATGAAGTGGGTTTAAATATTGGATTGCATGTGTTGAAAAACATCCACACAGAGCCCCCCATAATCTGATGTAAGCAGGGTATTTGGAGAGAGATTCTGAAGGTATTTCAAAGTCTGAATAATTATTTATTAGCTGCTTTCACTCACAGAGAAATCAGTATAACTACTGTCATCTGTAGTTATAAAGAGGTAATCAGACTTAAATATGCAAAACTAAAGAAGTCAGTTGCTTCACCAGTTTGAGGTTAATATCACACATTTAGCATCATCCCTCATCTAGCAAACCTTACTGTGAAATAAAAGGATTTTATAATGGCCAGTAACCAGAAACTTCTTAAAGTCAAAGCTGTGAAGAAAGCGAAGTGCTATGTCTAACCATATCAATAACACTGGTTTATAGTGATGCAAGCCATCAGACAGGTCACTAGGTTAGGCATTATTAGGTATATTATTTCACTTATCACATCACTCAGTGATTCTGTTGCAATACACATTTAATTGAAAATGTTTAGATGCCTCGGAGCCATCATCTAGTCAGTTCAATTCATTTTCATTTATACAGCACCTTGATCTTTCTGAGTGAACTTTCTTAAAACATCAGCATATCTATTGGATCCCACTCCTACAAGGCTGCTTAAAGAGGTCTTAACATTAATCACTGGTCCAGGCTTAAATATGATCAGTTTATTTCAACATAGTCCTTCAAGATGGCCGCAATTAAACATCACTTACAAGCTAGAGCTTTTAAGCAATGCCATGCTAGAGCATGCTGTAGGTATTAAAACTACTATGCTGCAGTGGTTTGTATCATATCTATCTAATAGACTCCAGTTTGTGCATGTAAATGGAGAGTCCTCTTCACACACTGAGGTTAATTATGGAGTCCCACAGGGTTCAGTGCTAGGACCACTTCTGTTTACGTTATACATGCTTCCATTAGGAAGTATCATTAGAAGGCATAGCATACATTTTCACTGCTATGCTGATGACACCCAGCTCTATTTATCCTAACATATCCTTCAATGTGCATATTAAATAAATATGTAGGATTTGCACAATCTCTCTAAAGTTAGAAAGAAACTGTCTCAAAAAAAAAACCTAGTTTGCGCATTTAGTACATCTTGGCTGTAATTCATCATTATCAAGATGTCCTAAAAACTCCCTGAACAGCCTTCAGGCAAAATGCTGTCGTGAGAGTACTAACATGGACTAGCCAGAGAGAGCATATTTCTCCTGTACTATATCCTATATATCTGAATCGAAATTTAAAATCCTTCTCATTGCATACAAGGTCTTAAATAAAATGGTGGTGCGTAGAGACATATGCAACCCTTTTATGCAGCACCCAACTCCTGTGCACCTTTTTGTGTTTTTAATGCGTTTTTGTGTTGCATCTTCCTGCAACACATGCCTGCAATGTCAGTCGTCAATCCTTTTTCTTATTTTGTATATATTTCGCTTGTTGTGTGTGTATCCATTTGGACTGTATATATTTCTGCTGTTTGCTATATGTTCCTGCTGGGCAGTATTTATATTTTATTCAAGCACAGTTGGTGTGGAGCAGCTACAACTTAATTGCACATGTACAATGATAATAAGGGGCTATCCTATTCTATTCTATAATCAGGCCAAATCTTATCTTAAAGACCTCCTATGAAACATATCACTTTTTCAAGATTTTTCTCATCTAGAAGCATTGTAAGGCTCATCCAAGTAATGTCTTCACTTCTGTGGAGCTCAAGTCTTAAATGGTGAGTCTTCTTCACACAATTAAGCTCATTATAAAGTACCACAAGGGTACTTTTTTGCTGGGACCAATTCTCTTTCCATTATACGTGCTCCATCAGGCAGTATAATTAGAAGGTCTAAAGTGTCTAACCACATGATTACTCTGAATAGCATTATCTTGGCCTCCAATAACACTGTGAGATATCCTGAAGTCAGTCAGTCCTACATGTTTCAGAACTGTCAAAAATATCTCTGAAATTAGGATTATCCTGTCAGGGTGATGCTGAAAGACTAGTTCATGCATTAATTACTTCTAGCCTCAGCTACTGTAATTCAGTATTACCAGGTTGTTATAAAACTAACTGAAAAGTCTTCCGTTGATCCAAAATGCTGGCATAGCATTTTGGATTTGGCAATACTGAAAGGAACTAAAAAGAAAGCATATCAGAATCAGAATCAGAATCAGAATACTTTATTGATCCCTGGGGGAAATTATTTTTTGTTACAGTGCTCCATTTTAAACCAACATTAAGACAAGACAGACAATACGCTAACTAAGAATAGTACAATATATACATATATATACATACATACATACATAAGTCACTTATAAATAAATAGTTGGAAAAGAAACATGTGTAGCTGTAGCAGCAAACAGTGTGTTAAGTGGATGCGTTGTACAGGGAGATGGCCACAGGCAGGAATGATTTCCTGTGTCGTTCAGTGGTGCTTTTCGGTAATCTCAGTCTCTCACTGAACGAGCTCCTGTGACTGACCAACATGTCATGGAGTGGGTGGGAGGTGTTATCCAACATTGTCTTTATCTTGGACAGCATCCGCCTCTCCGACACCACCTTGAGGGAGTCCAGCTCCATCCCCACAACATTGCTGGCCTTACGGATCAGTTTATTAAGTCTGTTGGCATCTGCGACCCTCAGCCTGCTCCCCCAGCATGCAACAGCATAGAGGATCGCACTGGCCACAACAGACTCATAGAAAATCCTCAGCATTTTCTGGCAGATGTTGAAGGACCTCAGTCGCCTCAAAAAATAGAGACGACTCTGGCCCTTCCTGTAAAGTGCTGTGGTGTTTTTAGCCCAGTCCAGTTTATTGTCAATGTGTACTCCAAGGTATTTATAGTCCTCCACAATGTCAACACTGACCCCCTGGATTGAAACAGGGGTCAAGTGTTTCCTGGTCTTCCTGAAGTCCACGATCAGTTCCTTGGTCTTTGCCACGTTGAGCTGCAGATGATTCTGCTCACACCACGTGACAAAGGAGTCGACCACAGCCCGGTACTCTGTCTCATCATCCCTGCTGATGCATCCAACCACCGCAGAGTCATCAGAAAACTTCTGAAGATGGCAGGTCTCTGTGCAGTGGCTGAAGTCTGTGGTGTAGAGGGTGAAGAGGAAGGGGGAGAGGACAGTCCCCTGTGGTGCCCCTGTGTTGCTAATCACCTTGTCAGACACACACTGTGGGAGACGTACATATTGTGGTCTTCCTGTCAGGTAATCAACAATCCAGGACACCAGAGAAGCATCCACCTGCATCGCTGCTAACTTATCACCCAGGAGGGTCGGCCTGATGGTGTTGAAAGCACTGGAAAAGTCAAAAAACATGACCCTCACAGTGCTCGCCGGCTGGTCCAGATGGGTGTAGACACGATTGAGCAGGTAGATGATGGCGTCCTCTGTTCCGAGACGAGGCTGATAAGCGAACTGAAGGGGATCCAGATGTGGACTTACTATGGGTCGCAGCTGGTCCAGGATGAGCCTTTCCAGGGTCTTCATGATGTGGGAGGTCAGTGCCACGGGCCTGTAATCCTGGGGGCCACTGGGACGAGGCGTCTTTGGTACAGGGACGAGGCATGATGTCTTCCACATCACCGGGACCCTCTGCAGACTCAGACTCAGCATAAACAGTTTATGAAAGACTCCACACAGCTGGGGGGCACAGGTCTTGAGGACAAGGGGACTCACTCCGTCTGGTCCAGCAGACTTGCCTGAGTGAAGTCTCCTCATTTGCATCTCAACCTGGTATTGAGTGAAGGTGATGGGTGGGGGAGGGGTGTCAGGAATCTCACAGGAGGCAACATGTGAAGAGAGAGGCTGGCACAGTGGTGTGGCTCTGGATTCCAGGCTGACTACAGGTGAGGTTGTGGGGGTGGGAGCAGACACTGTGGTGTCGAATCTATTGAAAAACAGATTCAACTCGTCGGCTCTATTCTCACCTCCCTCAGCTCCCCTGCTGTTGGTTGGCCTGAATCCAGTGATGGTCTTCATGCCCCTCCACACCTCTCTCATGCTGTTCTGCTGGAGTTTCCACTCCAGCTTCCTCCTGTAATTGTCCTTAGCCTCTCTGATCTTGTCCTTTAGTAACACCTGGACCTTCCTCACCTCCTCTTTGTTGCCCCCTCTGAAAGCCCTCTTCTTGTTGTTGAGGAGGGCTTTGATGTCCTTAGTCACCCACGGCTTGTTATTTGGGTAACAATGAACAGTCTGAGCTGGAACAATGGAGTCAGTGCAGAAAGTTATGTAGCCTGTGATACACTCAGTAAGCCCATTGATGTCCTCGGCGTGAGGCTCACAGAGTGTTTCCCAGTCGGTCACCTCGAAACAGCCCTGTAGTTCCGCTATTGCCTCCTCTGACCACCTCCTAACAGTCCTGGTGGTCACAGGTTCCCTCCTCACAATTGGCACATAGCGGGGGGTGAGGTGAATCAGGTTATGATCTGACCTACCAAGTGGGGGGAGGGAGGAGGAGCTGTATGCATCCTTGACGTTAGCATACAGTAAGTCTAAAGTTTTCTCTCCCCTGGTGGGACAGTCCACATATTGTTTGAATGTTGGTAGTGTATTGTCCAGTGATACATGGTTGAAGTCACCCGAGATCACAATAAAGGCACTCGGGTGCTGAGTCTGTAGCCGAGCTATGGCAGAGTGGATAGTGTCACATGCAGCTGTGGGGTTAGCAGAGGGGGGAACATAAACAGCCACCAAGATGACGTGAGAGAATTCCCTGGGTAAATAATACGGCCTGAGTCCAACAGCACACAGTTCAGTGTCCGGGCAACAAATCCTTTCTTTGATTGTTATGTTGGCAGGGTTACACCACCGGTTGTTAACTAAAACAGCAAGCCCACCTCCTTTCCGCTTACCGCTAGCGATGCTGTCCCTGTCCGCCCGAACAGTGTGGAAGCCTTCCACGGAAGCATTCTCATCGGGAATGACCTGGTGCAGCCATGATTCGGTGAAACACATCAGGCTACACTCTCGGTATTCCCTCTGACTCCGTACCAGTGCTGAGAGCTCGTCGATTTTAATTGCCAACGATCGCACATTTCCCATCACGATAGACGGCAGACACGGTTTAAACCTCCTCCTCGCTTCGAGCCTCCGCTGTCTCACCGTCACCTTTTTTCTTCTCTTCTGTCCTTGACCTCTGCATCCCCGATGTGTTTTCCTCCAAATTTCAGCTGGTACTTCTGCGGGCACTTCTGCGGGCCTGGCCAGCGAGCCGGCCGGCATCAGGGCGATCAGCTGATCTCTGGAGTAAACAGTCCGTGCGTGTAGGAGATGTGCCGCGGTCCCGTTCCATGATAAAAGTAACAGTTCCACGGCCACCAGAAGAACAAAAACTCTCTCAATCCACATGATTGAGTAAGAGATAGAAAACGGAGGAAAATACAAGTCAGAAAAAAAAAGAATACGTAAGAAAAAAGAGCTAAACTAAGAGAAAAGCAGGAGCGACTGTAACAGGCTGCACGCTGGTTGGCGCATGCGCACTATATATTTCTCCAATACTGGCTTCTCTTCATTGGCTCCTTGTTAAATCCTGGATCATATTTAAAATCCTGCTCCTCACATACATGAATAGTCAAGCCCCATCTTATCTTAAAGGCCTCATAGTACCGTAGTACCCCAATAAAGCACTTCTCAGACTGCTAGCTTACTAGCGTGGAGTGGAACCTTCTCCTTTCAGGCCCTCTGGAACACGCTCCCAGTTTGGATTAGGGAGGCTGACACCCTCTTTACTTTTAAGATTACAGCGGTCCCTGGTTTATCGCAGGAGTTACGTTCTAAAAATAACCCGCGATAGGTGAAATCCGTGAAGTAGCCAATTTCATTTTTTACAATCATTACAGATATTTTAAGGCTGTAAAACCCCTCACCACACACTTTATACACTTTTCTCAGACAGGCACGAAGATTTTCACACTTTTCTCTCTTGTTTAAACTCTCAAAGTTCAAACCTTCATAGAAAAATAAGAATGAAACCAAAGATCAAACCCTGTTTTCAGGTCCAGAACATGGGAATTAATGAATCAATGGTATGAAAGTGGAGGAAGCAAGAAGAATGAGTTGAGTAACGTTTGACATATCTGACTGTTTTGTTTCGCTTGATGCGCCTTATGGTCTGAAAAATACAGTAACTTCTACCTTCCTTTAGCATGTCCAGAAGTTCAAGTTTTCCATCTTCCTCTGCCTTTTGGGTGCTGTTGCAGGTGCCTTTGATGGTGCAAAACGTTTCATCAACATTGTTGTGTTTTATGGGGAGAAAACTTACAAACATACAGTACAGCACTTCAGAGTCACACTGCTAGGATCGAAGATTTATGTAAATCCGTCAAGCAGAACGCATTCTGTACTGTACAGGATACGGAGATTGATTGACAATGGTCTACAGCCTGCATCCTGACAATGGTCAGCATGCAGAATACAATGCGCTGTAAAAAAAAAAAAAAAAAGCATGCAAAAATGCAAAAAAATCGGAGCAGCGAGGCTGTGAAAAGTGAACTGCGTTATAGCGAGGGACCACTGTACACCTAAAGCTTTATAGTTTCATAGTTAGGGCTGGTGATCACATGACCCTGAATCTCGCTTGTTTTATAGTGTAATTTCTTTACGTTGTTGCATTAATGCAAGTTATTATATTGCTGATGACAGCAATATAATAATCTTCAATGCAAAAAATTTCATTAAACAGCTGAGTAGGTAGTTGGGGAAGGTTTCGGGGGTTTAGAGGTGTACTGCAAATCCTGCTGGTGGCAGTGCCCCCCACTGCCAAGCACCATCTGAAGACTGGGGTGTGAACATGCATGAGGTTTGCGTGTAGCAGTGGCAAGAGCTGGTGTCAAATGGGGGCAGGAGGTTGCTCTATCGCCCATCTTTTGCTCAAAGAGGGATGGACCAATTTTATACATGTGTATGAGGCAGTGTGCTTGTGTGTGTGTTTAGTGTTGTACAGGGTGTGCATGTTGCCCAAGTGTAGGTAGAGCTTCATCAGACTGTTGTGAGGTGACAAAACACACACAAATGCACTAACACAGTCAAGGCTGTCGAGCAAATCGGGGCCCATGATTCAGATGGAACTCGTTAGAATGTCACAGATTTTGATCCCTGTGGGGTTATGGCATTATGTATGCAGAGCCATATTACGCTTATTTTGGCTGTCTGCAAGAGCTAGCCCCCTGCTGATCCCCATGCAGCCTAAAAAAGAGAGCTTGGGAGAATTTGTTTTTTTTCTCATGCTTTTCTTTTGTTATCTCCAGACATAAAGCGAGAGGGGCCAACACTGTTCATTTGACAACCTTAGTCAAAGTGATTTTCAAGTTTGTGGATGCCACAATTTGTTCACCCTATCCTGAAAAAGTCAGATCTCTTCCTGCATGGTTTGACAGTAAAGTGGCTTTGAAATATTTGTAGCTCAGATAGCTGCGTTTTAGAGAAAGTGAAGAGATTTCTCCACAAATTTGAAATGGGCCCATAGAGCCCAAATTTTAAACAGAAGTTGTTGTTAATTAACAGGAAAAGTATGTTTACTTATGCATGTATGTATCTTTTCAATAATTATGGGTGGTATGGTGGTGCAGTGGATGGCACTACTGTTCCACAAGGTGCCTGCCTGGCACCTGTGCCTGTATGGGTTCCCTCCAGGTCTCCCTACGGGAGCTCAGATAGTCTCCAGCCCTTCACAGTAGCATCACAGAACTTTTTCCCACACCAGTACTTTTTTAGATATATATTCTGCATTTTTCAGAGTTAATTGGACAATCTAATATAACAGAAGGATTATATTTAATACTTAAATGAAAATTATTGGCAAACAGACTCTCAGACTGGAGTCTAGTATGGTTGCTGGTGTCTGCCAGCTGTACAGGCATTCATGTCCAGTGTACACTGAGTTCTCAGACACCTAGCACTTTGTGGACAAAGCTGTTTTCACCTTGTCTGAAATGTTCCTATGATCCAATTTCTTTCACACAATACACAACATGTTTTACTTTGAATACTGTCAAGTATAGCGCTGAATTTGTTTAGATTTTATTACACTTTTGGATTTATCACACTTGTTGAAAACAAGTTTTAAAATTTGGGGGGGTTTTAAAACCCACCCTCCTTTGTTCTAAATAAGCTCTATTCACTAGCTGGGCCCTCATTTTAGGTTTGACAGCGTTTTGGTAGGTAAAGGTGATGCTTGGACATGAATTGAGCTGCGGTTTGGGGAAGGCCTCGAAGGGGACTGGCGACAGCGGCCTGGCAGATCCCCGTGTACTAAATAGGAGTGAAGAAGTTAAAGAATTGAGAACAAGGAGGGAGGGAGGGTGGGGCACGTAAACGAGAATGAACAGTTTGCAGAACTGGGGAGAGATAAATGACAACCGGAAGGAGCATGTTTGGAAGCGTGGTCCCGCTCCTGAAATCCCGATACATAATCTCCAATAAATACTGAACATCTTCTTACTAACCATGTCTTATAAAAGAGCCTCACCATTTTTACAGAGTTTTATAGAAAATTTCTAAAGACAAACTAGATGCTAACTGGACTGGTACTTCTGTAGCACTTTTCTTCTCCGTTTGAACAATTCACCCATTCACACATTGATATAAGCGCCCTTTTTAACCTAACATTCAAACAATCTTGGGGTCCAGTAGCCTACACAAGGATAGTCCTTTTCCACTAGGACTTACTTGGATTGGCTTGGCATGGCTCTACTTGGTTTTTAGGGTTTTTCATTACATCGTAGTACCTGGTACCAGGTACTTTTTCAGTGCCTACTCAGCATATGTTAGGTGGTACTCCATTGTAATGAAATCACATTCACTTGCCTCGAGCTGCATTGAGTCGAGCCGAGTAGGAGCAAAAGGCCTGTTAGATTGGTGGTGGACCTGCTGTAGCACCTGAGACACAAATGGCTTTACAACTGATGCAACATACGACTTTAACACAGATAAATGTTTGTTTGGGTCTTTCTTTCTTTCTCTATGCAACTTATAACTACTCACTGTTGGTCTGCACTATAAAATTGGTATTAAATTCAAACTGGCATTAAAAAAGGTTTTAAATCTGATGAAACTCGCAGGCATTATGTGTACACCAGATGTCCCTGACAGGCTTCCAAAATGCTAGTCATGGCAGCAAGAAGTCTTGTGACGTAACTGTCAAGTCCTTTTTTTATATAACATTAAGAAAACTAAAACAGAGCAAGCACAAAATGGCTGCTGCAAAAATGGCTGCAGATGGGACCTGTGCAAAGTCTCTTCAAAGGGAGAAGTGAAGGAGGGGCGGGTGATGGCAAGAGCAGCCAGTCAGTGGATCAGTCACTCCAGGCCTGGCCTCTCGGTGGGGGGTTGTGCTTGGGGCGAGATCACAGGCCTGCTGCCTCCCTGATGCCTTCACAGGCACACAGCAACAGATAGGAAGCTGTTGGCACCAGGTTGCCTCACTTATTCACCCCAGCACTGCTTCAGCACAATCATCTTTTCTGTAACCCATGTCCTCATTTACGGAGCTTGACCTACATGTAGACCTGGTGTCTTCATCGTGTCAGCCAGTCTGAACACCAAAGCAGGTTATGGTCTGCTTTGTTCTGTTCAAAAATGGATACATACGGAGTAGTTTTTGTGCTACTCATCGAGGTCATCGTTGATAGATAAAATAATATCTTAGCTTACTGTCACATCTACATTTTCTATAATTATGTGTATTGTGGCTCTGCGGGTCACGCTCAACAGTGGCACATAATAACTGGGGAAATGGGAGAAAACATGGTAATGTGGTATATCCTATGGTTCCAAATAAACTTTTACATTAAGCTTTAAGCTTTTATATGTATTTATTTCATTGGTGACTAACCCAGTCACCAATGTAAAAAAGGCATCTTAAAAAGTTCTTCATTCATTCATAATTTAATTCCAAAGGGCAATCTTTTGTATATTCTATAGGCAACCCTTTTTGTTTTAATGTCTTCAGTACTGCTTATGGATCATGAAAATCAGAAATCCAGTATCTCAATATGTTGATTTTAAGTAAATTAATAATTAATGTATTTTGTACGAAAATATGTACAGCAGCATGGCGAAAGAAACGTTTGAGGCTAGTGTCAGATCAAAAGCCACTATGCCAAGATCCAAGAGTCTGGAACAAGAAGTCCAAGTTGTTTTAAGTCCAGTATGACGTTTCTAGAGTCTGTGATGATTTGTGGTGCTATGTCCTCTGCTGATTCTGGTGGTGGTTGGTCCACAGTGTTCTAATAAGTCAAACAGCAATGCAGCTGTCTATTTGGAGATCTTATGTCGTAGAATAGGAAATTGTTGGTAAACTGGTGCCAGGGTACAAAAAAGGGCCTCAACGCCTGTGATGAAATCACAGGAGCTCTGCTAGAGAAGAGTGTGGCAGTTAGTGAAGATATTGTAATGATGAGTCGGGGATTAATCTGGTTTTGTATTATGTGTTATAGCAGGCAGAGCGTGGACAAGGGACAGAGTGGGCAGGTTGTGAATAGGTAAGGGGGAGCTCTCGCTGCAGCAGCGCTGAGCAGTTTCAGAGGATAGCACTGTCAGATTAAGGGTGGCACATATAAACATTTGAGGGGGTCAAGGCTGGGGTCAGGGTTCGTGGATGCTACTTGGACCTTTTATTTACTCGGCAAGTCAAGCTATCACACAAGAGAGTAACATTATGGTGTCAGAATATGGAGTGCTGTCATCAGAGAACTGACGGCACAAGGTATAAGGCTTTACATTACAGGACTCGGAAAGGTAGGTGATAATGAGAGTGTGGGAAGTTTCCACACACAGAGTTAGCCCAGCAATTTCATCTGAAAAATTACTCATAGGGAAAAAAGTTAGGAAGAGAAGAAAAACAAAATCCCACCCAAACCTGTCCTGCTGAAACCAGCAGCACATCTCATGTGTGCTGAGTCAGCTTTATGGTAAGATAACCACAAAAGACAACGAGTGACTATTTCTAAATAGTTAATACTAGAATTTGACAATACTGTAAAATGAAGCATTTAGAATCCTTTTAACAGGACACTCTTTTCCCCTAATGTGGAATGACATAAGAAAAACGCTAATTGAATCCAACTTTCATGCTAGATTAAGCAAATATGGGTTGTGGCAGCACTGTCTATTACAGCTCAGTAATAAAGTGGTAATAGTAGGGTAATAAGGCAGAAACAGAACCTAATAAGTTATTACCATTCAAAGATCCAGCATGCAGCACGTAGCACCAAGCCACCTGCTTACATACTGAACATTAAAGCAACCACGACCATCTATGGTAGTTCTCTGAGCAACAATTTCACAGATACAGATTGCCCTTTGTACCATTATAATTTTTGTATAAAGTAAAATAATTAGTCCAAAATAACATATACATTGGGATATTCAATGTCTATCATTAGAAATAAACAAATACAAAATTAATTGGGGGTGCGGGGAGCTATACTCTTAGTACACCACACATTCAACCCCCTCACATAAACTGTTATAACTAGAGTGCTTATATATAACAGATACAGACAGACACACTCACATTCACACCCATGGGCAATTTAGAGTTACCAATTAACCTATCCCCACTAACTGCATGTCTTTGGACTGTGGGAGGAAGCCGGAGTACCCGGAGAGAACCCACACAAACACAGAACATGCAAACTCAACTGTGCTGCCCTGCCAGAGTGAAAGCTATGGGAGATTTTAGACATGTTAGATTGTGTGAGTGGCGTGATGGTGTAGTGGTTAGTACTATTGGCTGAAATCAAGACGGTTTATGGTTTGAACCCTGGCTGGGTTTTCATAGTCATTTTAATATATCATTACATTCCAAATAGTTTCTTTATGCGTCTTTCAAATCAAGTAATTTATCATATTCAATAGACATTTCCTCCCTCTAAACATGCATATACCCCCTCCCCCTTCATTTTCATTCCCTTTTTTCTCCAGACTCCCATCCATTCTGCTGTGACCCTGACTGTGCAAAGTGAGTCGGCTTGTATTAGTATCACCCTACACTCATCACTGTCCATCAATTAGGCTGACACCAGCAAGGGCCCAAAGAGAAACATCTGCAGCTGCTGTGCTCGGAGCGCACTGTGCCTCACAGAGCTTACTGTTTGTCTAAGCCAAGGAGTCAATGCTAGTTTGAAAATGGAAATACTGATGTAATTGGTCGATGGATGGTACCTTGATACTACATGATGTGGAATGCTATGGCTAAAGTAACAAATACTACAACCAGTGGTTTTCTTAGTCTTGATTGGGATGCATCTAGGTGTGCTATTTTTAAAATCATTACTAACGTAGTAAATGACATCACAGAACAAACCAAGACTAATTTAATTACATGAAAGCAAAGAAATGTAAATGGAAGCCAGACAGTATTCCCCCAGAAAAGTTACTGCAGGTTAGGTATTAAAGTACATTAAAATTACTTTAGAAGGCTTTATCACAAATGACTAATAGCTGCTAATCATTATGCTAACTTATGCTTCCTGTCGGAAGTAAGGAGACTCTAGCATGAAACAAAGCACCATTCTCCACACCATTAGACAACCACAAAGGCACTGCTACAAGGCAGGTAGCCATGGTTTTAGTCAAAAACCTAACCCTACCAAGCATCCAACAGAAACTGGTATTCATCAGAGCAGGCAATATTTTTCTACATTCCTGATTTACTATCCATCCATCCACCCTTTCTTTCTCTCTCGCTCATTTCCTTTCTTTGTCAGTATTCCGTCCATCTGCTCAACACATTCTTTTCATTCATTACATACATACATACACTTTCACCTCTACCCTTAATCACCCAAACCTGCTCTTCATTCTTTCCAGCCTAAGCTCTTGGGTCGTGTCCAAATTCATGGGCTGCATCCTCCTGAGGCCGCATTTCTAGACCGATTACGTCACAGCGACGCGCCGAAGGCGGTCCAAATTCGTAGACTCCTCTGAATGCAGCCGACAAATGCGTCCTCCTTTTCCCCGAATTTGAAGGATGGGTCGGGTGTGTCCTTCGTGGCCTACCATATCCCAGAATTCATAGCGCGGCCCAGCCAAACTCCAGTTTCCAACAATGGCGGCCGCTACTAAGTTTTAAAATTACTCTTACTAATCTTTCTGGGTCACAAAATAAACTTTTAACATATTTTCAGGTGAGAAAGTAGCTGTGTAAACATCAAACATCTGCTCGGTTTATCAAGATATCGCATATTTGCTAAAGTGCTTCGACATTTTCAGAGACGTCTGCTACCCACCAGCTCGATAGCTAGCCGGGAGCTCGAGGGTTACTGGAGCCGCCGAGAACGGCACAACTCCCGGCACATCATTTTCAGATCACCGCGGACTTTCGCTGCTCGGGTTAAACGTGATATATAAGTCACTTAGACAACCTAAAAATGTTATTGTTGGGCTTTTTTCAGTGTTTTGTTTGTTCGTGAGTAAATCGGTTTGGCTGAGATTAAAGTTATTCGATTAGATTAGATAAAATAAAACTTTATTAATCCCCCGGGTGGGTTCCACCTTGGTTTTCACACAGCTGACTAAACGTCAAACAGAAAACTGATTAAACAGTAGTATGAGACGGTCGAGAGTTTACGCCAGTGTCCTGTTATATTTTAGACAGCAAGGAGCAGACGGCAAGTTTATTAAACTCCACCGAGACAGCGGTGACGCTAATCAGAAGGCTAGACCGTCCAATTTCACGGCCGTTTACTTCCGGCCTACCCGACCCTCTGAGGACCCGGCCCACATAGACCGCGAAGGCCGGGCCCTCAGGAGGATGCAGCCCATGAATTTGGACACGACCTTGGTCTAGCCAGTTGTGTGCTGTTTTTACAGGAAGGCAAGTAGAACCAATTGCTAAGATGACTGCCAAGCCTGTTCAACTTGCCTGTTTTATGGCCATGGTTAGAACTCCTGTCCCCTCTCCATCGTGGTTTCTTGCTGTTGTATTAAAGGAATAATTAAGAACTTTTTCAAAGACCATCCTCACGTTACCCACATGATTCGCGGGGGGAAACTTTTCCGTTACGATGCTAAATCACTGTAATTCATTTACCCTCTAATGCTAGCTGCATTTCTATACGAAGTGTAGGTCTAACTGATCTCAGAACAGTAACAGCTGAGCCAGTGGCAGCTTGCCTCGCATGCTGCTCTCCCATCAGTTTACAGTCACAATTCACATGTACAAACTACTAGAAAAGAGCTGCTGGGCTCTCAGGAAATTGATGAACTGATTTAGTTTAAGAAATCAGTCACATTGGTCTTTGCAGTAGCCCTTTTTCACCAATCATAATGGGGGGCTCAGCAGTCCTGAGAGGTGGATTTGACTAAATGGTTTCATTAAATCCAGTTTAAGTTAACTTATATAGCATTTATACCCAAGTGGCTTCACAACCGCCTCTCTGTTTTGGTGGATAATGTAGCTCTTTTTAAGATATCAGTCTCCAGCTTGCACTGGGGCTGTTTGAAACAGAGTGTGAAGCAGTGGGAATGACAAATAGCATTTCCAAGTCTGAGGCCATGATTCTCAGCCAGAAAAGGGTGGCTGGAGCACTCCGGGAAGGGGATAAGTTGCTACCACAAGTCGAGGAACATTGTTCCTTTGGCCTCTTCCTCATCAAACCCAGAATTATCCATCGGATTGCAAAACAGAGAAGCATGATTTGTCACTACAGAGAACACCTCTTCACTGCGCTAGAATCCCGTGGTGCCATGCTTACACCACTGCATCCAGTGCTTTGCATTGCGCTTGGTGATGTAAGGCTTAAATGCAGCTTTTTGGCAATGGAAACTCATTCCATGAAACCTTCTATGCACTGTTCTTGAGCTGATCTGAAGGCTGGAGCTCTAAAGGAATTGACTGTGCAGAAAGTTGGCAACCTGTGTGCATTATGCACCTCAGCATCTGCTCACACTGTGGCTGTGGACATAGAAGTGATTGGAACACCAGAATTAAATTATTTGGATGGGTGAGTGAATACCTTTGGCTATGTAGTGATGTCCTTCAGCAAACACAGTAAACAAATATGTAAGGCAGCCTTTATTCATTTGCTCATTAAAAATATCCTGTCTCAGAGTGACGCTGAAAAACTAGTTCATGCATTTATTACTTCCAGGCTGGACGACTGTAATTCATTATTATCAGGATGTCCTAAAAACTCCCTGAAAAGCCTTCAGCTGATCCAAAATGCTGCAGCAAGAGTCCTGACAGGGACTAGAAAGAGAGAGCAGATTTCTCCTGTTTTGGCTTCCTGTTAAATCCAGAATTCAAAATCCTGCTCCTCACATACAAGGTCTTAAATAATCAGGCCCATTGAACCAAATCACCTCATACCCATATGGAAAAGAAATAGAAAAAACTTATAAAAGACTTGCATCAGATGTGGCCTACTTCATATAGTGAATCATATAAGGCGTATATGAAAGTGGCCACTTTCATATATTGTTTTAGTAAGTATCCAAAACATACAAGTTTCACTTATATAATTTTTCAATGGATCTTATATCTGTTTTCACTCTTGTATGCTTTTTATACAAGTTTCACACAAGACAGATACAAACTTTATAAGATTTATATATATCTTTTCCATATGGGGAAGTCAACATTAAGTATGATGAACTGGTTCTGATGTTTTATTAATAAGAAAAGTAAGAAACTGAGATTCTGCATCCAAGAAGAAGGCAGCAGCAGGGAGAATTTCACTGTTTCATCCAGGAGCTGAAGCTGCCGCTTTCATACGTATTTCAGGAGGGCAGTTTGGACTTTAGTTAGCAGAGGTGGGACCTCATCTAAAGAGGCAAAGAAATCGTTTCAGAGAGCCGACTGGTCTGGAGTAGAGTAGCTGTGTGTCTGAGTTGAAATAGGATTATTTATCACTGCACTTGTTGAAAATGCAGTGACCTGAGTCGTCAGATCTGTGTATTTGGATTCCAGCAATCAAAAATAAAGGGCAGGAAATTTGTTCAGTGAAATTACGCAGCTAGAGTCAACGGCTGCATTAAGAATTGGTAAGTCCAAAACACAAAATATTTGAATAGATTTTACACGTCTAGTGTGTAAACGCCTTCTCAATGGTACACAGCAAGGATGAAATTATCCTTTTTTTTCAGCCAAAAGCACCATCGCAATAATCTCTACAGAGGTCAAGTTATTGTTTAGAGCTAAAATTGTGCATTTCACAGAGAATCACTTGACACTACAGTGGTGTATGTTTGTGTGTATTTTACAGCAATGGTACACGAGCACAATGACCCTTATAGGAACATGGCTGACTGACCGTGTGGACCTGCAGCTCCATGTTTATCAGTTGAAGGTTCTCATTAGAATTGTCAAGGTGAGAATTACTTGCTATTATAAACTCAGCAAAAAAAGTAAGGAAATTTGTGTTTGGCTAATTTTTCCTTCATTGTAACACTGCTTCTAGCCAATAGATCTTATCCTCTTAGCCTGTTTATTTTCCCTTAAATATTGCAACAGTTATAAGGAAAATGTATTTGTGGGTTAACGACAGAATTGAGCCTATTGGTTGTGCCCATGAAAAAACTTCGACCCTGCTGCAGTGTTCGCTTGGTGTCTGATTAAAGCATGCCCTATTTGACTTATCTGAATAGGGTACCTGCCATAGGGCATGGGTATCAAACTCCAGTCCTCCAGGGCTGGTGTCCTGAAACTTTTCCATGTGTCCCTGCTGCAACACACCTGAATAAAATTAGTAGGTCATTAGCAAGACTCTATAGAACTTGATTGCATGCTTAGGTCGCGACCCCCAACCCTATTCAAGTAAATAAAAGTGAAGTAGCATGTTTGAAAAAACGTACTTCTAAACATATTTTTAGTTCACCATGTTCATTCATTCATGAGCTGCTGTAACAGGAATCAAATGGCTGAATTGCCACCTCAGCGTGAAGTCAAGTTCTATAGAGTATCAATTAAGGGAGAATAAAAGAATATACATACACACACGCACGCACGCACGCACGCACGCACACACACACACATATATATATATATATATATATATATATATATATATATACACACAGTGGGGCAAAAAAGTATTTAGTCAGCCACCGATTGTGCAAGTTCCCCCACCTAAAATGATGACAGAGGTCAGTAATTTGCACCAGAGGTACACTTCAACTGTGAGAGACAGAATGTGAAAAAAAAAAATCCATGAATCCACATGGTAGGATTTGTAAAGAATTTATTGATAAATCAGGGTGGAAAATAAGTATTTGGTCAGTAACAAAAATACAACTCAATACTTTGTAACATAACCTTTGTTGGCAATAACAGAGGTCAAACGTTTACTATAGGTCTTTACCAGGTTTGCACACACAGTAGCTGGTATTTTGGCCCATTCCTCCATGCAGATCTTCTCGAGAGCAGTGATGTTTTGGGGCTGTCGCCGAGCAACACGGACTTTCAACTCCCGCCACAGATTTTCTATGGGGTTGAGGTCTGGAGACTGGCTAGGCCACTCCAGGACTTTCAAATGCTTCTTACGGAGCCACTCCTTTGTTGTCCGGGCGGTGTGTTTTGGATCATTGTCATGTTGGAAGACCCAGCCTCGTTTCATCTTCAAAGTTCTCACTGATGGAAGGAGGTTTTGGCTCAAAATCTCACGATACATGGCCCCATTCATTCTGTCCTTAACACGGATCAGTCGTCCTGTCCCCTTGGCAGAAAAACAGCCCCATAGCATGATGTTTCCACCCCCATGCTTCACAGTAGGTATGGTGTTCTTGGGATGCAACTCAGTATTCTTCTTCTTCCAAACACGACGAGTTGAGTTTATACCAAAAAGTTCTACTTTGGTTTCATCTGACCACATGACATTCTCCCAATCCTCTGCTGTATCATCCATGTGCTCTCTGGCAAACTTCAGACGGGCCTGGACATGCACTGGCTTCAGCAGCGGAACACGTCTGGCACTGCGGGATTTGATTCCCTGCCGTTGTAGTGTGTTACTGATGGTGACCTTTGTTACTTTGGTCCCAGCTCTCTGCAGGTCATTCACCAGCTCCCCCCGTGTGGTTCTGGGATCTTTGCTCACCGTTCTCATGATCATTTTGACCCCACGGGATGAGATCTTGCGTGGAGCCCCAGATCGAGGGAGATTATCAGTGGTCTTGTATGTCTTCCATTTTCTGATGATTGCTCCCACAGTTGATTTTTTCACACCAAGCTGCTTGCCTATTGTAGATTCACTCTTCCCAGTCTGGTGCAGGTCTACAATACTTTTCCTGGTGTCCTTCGAAAGCTCTTTGGTCTTGGCCATGGCGGAGTTTGGAGTCTGACTGTTTGAGGCTGTGGACAGGTGTCTTTTATACAGATGATGAGTTCAAACAGGTGCCATTCATACAGGTAACGAGTGGGGGACAGAAAAGCTTCTTACAGAAGACGTTACAGGTCTGTGAGAGCCAGAGATTTTCCTTGTTTGAGGTGACCAAATACTTATTTTCCACCCTAATTTACAAATAAATTCTTTACAAATCCTACCATGTGGATTCATGGATTTTTTTTTTTCACATTCTGTCTCTCACAGTTGAAGTGTACCTCTGGTGCAAATTACTGACCTCTGTCATCATTTTGAGTGGGGGAACTTGCACAATCGGTGGCTGACTAAATACTTTTTTGCCCCACTGTATATATATATATATATATATATATATATATATATATATATATATATATATATATATATATATATATATATATATATATATATATGCGCTATGTAGGAGCGAACGTTAAAAAAATGTTAAAAAACAAGATGGACAGCGTTTTACACAGGTTAGCCTTTGGCTTAGCAGTTAGCCCCGCTCTATGTCTCCTCCACTGTCGGATGTTACTGGTGCGAAGCTCAGTTGCTTCCTGGAAATAGCCGGCGTAGTATACCGAGCCTATGTAGAAGATCCAAAGTGGTCGCATCTACTACATCTATTGTTTAAGCAGACTTTAACGGTGCTATCATCAGCCAGTGCAGCTGCAGCTTAACAGGGCACCACTATCATCATCATATTAATAAGATGTACTGATGTTCACCTAAACTTTTGTTTACCTAATTTGAAGGCCGACTCAAGACCTGATGATTTCATTAACACCTCAAGAGGCTAAGTGGATGAGTCAGGAACTCACCAACCCAATCAGCTTACATGCTTTTTTTATATTTCCTGCGAAGCCAGGAATGTCTCTGCTAATCATTTTTCATTTTTCTCTTTGAGATAGAAAAAGTACCGTGACTTTCGCCTTCAAGGGGTACTGGACTCTACGCTAAACACTAAGATGTACGAAACTGTAAGAAACCGACTAACCTTGGAAGAAGCCACGGCATCGGTGAAAGAAGGAGGGATGCAAGGCATTTCAATGAAGGACAGCGATGAAGAAGATAACGACAACTAGATCAAAAGAGTTGAAATAATAATAATAATTTCAGTGTTTTTCAAAGGGTCAGGTATATTGCCTGACAGTCCACACCAGTCCTTCTATAGAGTCAAAATAATTTGGCCTGTTCCCTCCATTGCTTGGTTTTAGTTTTTCTGTTGCCAATACTTCCACAATTCTGTTAAATTTATGACATTTATTATTATGTTTATACTATTATGTATCTTTAAACACCTTCAAGTGTGTCAATAATCATCACTTTAAATCTTCAAAGCTAAATTTCCAAATAATTAAGGCTAGTACCTAAATTATCTTTTGCCTTAATTATTTAGTCTTTGTATTCTGTTCTTGTTTATACTTTGAGAAAAACAGTGTTGTCTCTGCACTTGTGCTGGAAAAACTCTCAAGTGATTTAGGCCATTATACTGTGATTTCAAGAAAAACAGTAAAACTAATACATGTGTCTGTCTATTCCAAAGTCTGCCTGCAAATGCAGGATGAACTTTGCACTGTCAAATTCACATTGTGTCTGATGGAAGTGTCGCAAGAAAATATGGATATTTATTTGTTGGTATTCACCTGGCCCAAAACAGCTAAATTACAGCATTGAGAAGTTTTTTTTAATGTTTTCCACCAATATGGATGACAGTTTTCTTTCCATATGATATGACTATGAAAAAGTAATTATCTTGTTTTGTTGCACCAGATGTGAAAGTGATTTAAATTCTCTTCCTTTGTAATGGTTCAGCATCATTTCTCAACTAAAAAAATCAAATTAATGTTTTTTTACATTATGTGATGTTATAGGATGTGACAGTGACGGTTTGTTTTTTGCAGGCTCTAAAACATGCTTTGCAATTGCCAACAGCAAATGTGAGACAACAAAAGAAATTCAGCACATTATCAACAGTACGACTGGTGGTCACATAGAATCATTTTACACCAACAAAAAATATACATTTGAATACATCTTTAGAAACCCTATCGCTAGTGTCATATGATAGGAACTGTGTCAAATTTTCAGGGTGTAACAAGTGTTAGAGGTTCAACATTACAAGTGTTTGGTTCAGTGTATGAATCAAATGATTCCTGTCTAGTAATCTAAATCTAAATGTCATGTGGTGTATGGAAGGGCAGAATGTGAATTCAGAGGACAGGGTTCAAAATTGGACCTTTATTTAAAGCTGACAGGTGAAAAACAAAGTCAAAAAATAATAGTGGTAAGTCTACAATGTCTAACACATAGAGAACAAACCCTACAAAAACACAAAAATGGGGGTTCAAATAAATGGAGGTAAATGGAGAAATAGAAAACAGCAGGGAACACAGATGGAACTAATCAGGGAAAACAAGACAAAAGAAGTAGGAAAACCCAAATAATTCAAACTAAGAAGGCCCGAGAATATAAACACAAACAGAAAACCTAACAAGATTTCAAGAACGAAGCAGTAAACGCTGAATGGAGACTGGAGGGTGTTCTCCAACTACAGGGGTGGAATCACACTCCTTACTTTCCCTGGGAGTGTGGACTGGAGAGAAGAGCTTGTCTGTTAGTCGAATGTTGGATACAAGAGGATCAGTGTGGTGTTTGTGGTTTTCATGGAACACTGAACCAGCTCTTTATTCTCTCAAGGACAATTGAGGGTGGGTGGGAATTTGCCCAACTAGCCTACATGAGATTTGTGGACCTAGAGAAGTAATTTGTCCACATCCCTCGGCGTATCCTGGAGTATGTGGTGTCTGGTCCATTGCTATGACCTGTTTTATCCCTCTATAATCATTGCACGAGCTTTGTTTGCATTGCCGGCAATAAGTCGGACTCATTCCTGGTGCGTATTGGACTCCACCAGGGCTACCCTTTGTCACTGACTCGCTTTGTAGTTTTTATGGACAGGTTTTCTAGGCATAGCCATGTGGCAGAAAGCTTCCACTTTTGTGGCCTCAGAATCTCATCTCACCTTTTTGCAGATGATGTGGTTCTTGTTGGCTTCATCAGCCAAGTGTGAGTCATTGGGAATGAGAATCAGGACCTCCAACTCTAAGGCCATGGTCTCAGCTGGAAAAGGGTGGGGTCCCTACTCAAATTCAGGGACGAGTTACAACCCTAAACGGAGGAGTTTAAGTATCTTGGGGTCTTGTTGACACGTGACTGAAGAAGGGAGCTTGACAGACAGATTGTAGGCCGGAGCTGCAGTGATGCTGACGCTGCATCAGACCGTTGTGGTGAAGAGAGAGCTGACCTCTTGATTTATCAGTCAATCTGCGTGGCATGCTATCTACGTGCTCAGACTGGTGAACCAAAATTGAGGAGCTCATTTATGTTAATGTACTTATACTCCTAAACTAAAAGTTTAGAGTATTATGGATTTGGCTTTCCACCAATTGACAGAGCAAGCTACTTTCTGTTTTCTTTTATTGCTAAACTTGGTGCCTAAATAACAGTGAAATAGTGAAAAAAAATTGCATGTAGCAAAATATCAAGATGTCAAATTTAAACAATATGCTGTTATGATGTTATTATGTATTTGCCCTGCACAAAAATGGCTTATATGTCACAGATGCAGCAAACAGAGAGCTGGTAGAGAGCTTGTACTGTTAGAGTATAATTGTACTTTTTGGTTTTGTTTATTTATTTTGGGGGGTAAATCGATAAAATAAAATAAAAGTATGGGGTTATGGATGGTCCCTGAACATTAACAAGAAAGTACATGAAACAAAATATGGAGTGCATAATCAGTTCAACATATGTAGTTGGACTTAAATGAGGCACACCTAAATGTTATTAGTCTGTCAGTGCACCCAGATTTTTTGCATGACTTGAAATTGTGGCCACAAAATAATGTGAAGGAATAATGTGTTAAATATCTGTATGTATGTGTTTTGTGCAGTAGAACTGGAAGACAACCCTTTGTGAGTTCCAGGGTCATCACAATACACACAATCACTTTTTTTCCCTTTACAAAGTAAATGATGCACTGCCAGTAATTTAAGTATTTGGTTAAACGGCCACAGATAAATATATGAGCAGCACAAGCTGTGTGCATTAGTTTGAACATCAACCTTGCATCTCTGGCTTTTCCTAACTTTGTTTGGTTTATGCATATAGTACAGCAATACACTTGTAGTTCGATTTTTAATTACACTTCTAGAGCAATTTTTTTCAACATTTTTCACATTTTAAATTTTAGAGCAAATCTTTTTTTAGTCGACTATATGTTTAAATAATACCATTTATTTGCCATTTGTTGTTTGTTCTTGATAAACCAAGTTTCCTATATGTCCCCAGGGCTCTATTGCAGGATCTATGAGGGAATTAATCGTCATTTTTATAATGGACGACAAGAAATGAAGTTTCCTACAACTTTGCTTTTCTCAGTTGTGTTCTTTACCTTGAGTTACATATCATACTGTATGTAAGAATTGCATGGACCTGGTATTTATTTCCCAAAGTGTTTTTGCTCCATGTGTGATGTTACGGGGGGTTCACCTTCTGCCTTCTTGAAAAATCCACTGAGGCCAAGAAGATTTAAATAAAAGTCATTGGAAAGTGTAGAAAGAAGTTTACAGCTCATTTATTTTTGTCTTCAATGTGAATTCACATTGTGAACTGTAAGAATGTGACCCAGGAGGGTGGAAAAGAAGAAACAAAGTGAAAGAAATAACAACAAAATCCATATTTGTTAATCTGTGCCCATGACCTCCTGACTTGCTCCACAGCAGCATTTTCTTAAGACACAGAGTCTTAGATTAATTCTGTGGATTAAAGTCATCTTGAGCGTTTATAGTACCACCCAGAAGGAGATTTAGCTGCATTGACCAAAATCAAATCCAGAGCTGAAGATGAACGCTATGACTAAATTCGAGGAGATTAGATATAATATCATTCCAAATTAAAAGAGGACAGGATATCTCTTAATTAATCTATAGACGGGAAGGGACTGAGGGGGATGGGGGGTGCTTGCATGTTGGGGAGTGGCGGGGTGATGTGGGGGTGAAATCCTTCTTAGAATATGAGGAAAACAAGGTTTTTGGTAAGAACAAGGTCCATCTAATCCCTGGGTGATCCAAATGCTCACTGTGATGACTTCATCATCAGTTTGTTTAAAGCATTTGGACGAGTGCAGAAATAAATAACTTCATAATATCAGCACTTACGGGATCATGTGATAACTATGGAAATTAAATGTATTTCTGCCAAAATAAATAAAAATTTATTTGGGCAATCCATTAACCTCCTAGGACCTGGCGTCCACATGTGGACGTCACATTTTGGGTTATTTAAACCAAAATAATAAATTTTCCTCTACAAGGGCCTGATATCCACTTACGAGGAGATTATGCTGCTACTGTTCTATCGAAATTTTAAACGAATATCCTCATATGTGGCTCTCATTTTTCTTAGAAACAAAAATCAGGTAATTCTTTGTTTTTACATTCATCAGGTCCCAATATGTCAAAATATCAAAGAGAAATTAAAAATGCTGCCGTCGAAGAGTTCGGGTCTTAGGAGGTTAAATCCAATTAGTTTATGATTTTTTAAAGTAACACTTTACAACAATTGTTATCGCGTGGGGCTTTATTTTGTAAATTAAAGACCAAAGTTATTGTAGTTACCTAAAACTAAACTAAAACAGGATGTAAAAAAGTACAAATGCACAAAATGTAAATAAAAGTTAGAATTTTGAAAGACTGAAATGATTTTGTGAACTTGGAAAAGAAAACAATTTAAAATAAATTAATATACGAAATAGCTTTAGTTGTAGTTTTTGTTAGTTTGGTAAATTGCATTTCAAAAAGTTGTGTTAGTGCATTTTTAAAAAAAATATTGTCTCATATATGATCCATACAATAATAATCAAAAGACTAAACAAAAGCTACATATTTTTAAACAACTGACACTGAAACGAAACTGAATTAAGAACAAAGAGTCAGAGCTTAATGTGACTTTGTTTACATTAGCTTGTCTCTGATTTTTGCTGTTATGTGTAAAATATGTAAAAGTGCTTTGAGTGGCCAGACTAGTCCCGTCCATTCCAGAAATTTCTTAGAGACAAATGTTAAATAATTTCAATATAAATATATCTTTTGCATATGAACAGACAGTGTATGAAAAAAGCCGTGTGCTTAAACATCTAAAATCTGTGTGATGTGATTGAAATGTGTTTTTTTAAGATCAACTGAAACTAATTCTGACTCTGTGAAGTCTGGACTGGATTTTATGTGGAACTTTCACTATAAGAACACAAAAATATCTGCTGGGTATGTGTATGCCACCTCACATCAGAGGAACAATTAATGAATCAATGCCTACACTTTAGACTGAAGACATTTCCATTGGTGAGGGCAGATTCAATGGTGTAATGTTAAACAATGCTAGCATTTTCATACATTCCGAGTAACAAAGGGATTTTTAGTTACATTCTTCATTATAGTGTGTTTCCAAGAAAGCTTTCTATTCCTTAAAATATCAAACACGAAATATACTCCAGCGGTCGTTGTTTTGGTAAATACTATTTTAAAGGCTATCATCGCAATAAAAATGAAAAGGAACTATTCGAGTGGAGGAAATGCATGCTCTTTACCTCCACAAAGACTATTCCCTCACATCCTATATAGTAAAAGTAATCAAGAGCAAAGACACAAAGCAGCCTACCTATTTTAACATCCCATCTGCAGTGTGGGTGAGTTGCCTTAGAATCATTCATTTAATTTCCCCATGAATATCTAGACACGATTGGACAGTTCTGTGTGAGAAATGACACCAGGACAGATTAATGGGCCTGGAGATTTATGCTGGCACGATCTGAGCTGCTTTGGCTTTTAAGCTCCAATCAAGTGTGGAAATGGAAAATGATAAGTGTATCAAAATAAAAAGAACCTCCAACTGACCATCACAGTGAGAACTAGCCCCGAATCTTAGTGCTGACAGGCTGCCGCTGTGCTGTGGGGAGTTCTGCAGTAATATGGATGTGAGACCAAGGCATTGCAACACACTGAGCCCATCAAGCCATCGCTGACATGATATATGTGGATAATGACAACAGGAAAATGAAAAACGAAGACAGAAAGCAGCCCACGTGTAGACATTCAAGCTGCCAAATAAATTAGTCTGTGATTTGTTGTGAAGAGGCCTTTCATTTACAACGCTTTTCATATCGTCCTTAAAGGTAAACAATATCCAAACAGAGTAAGCCTGCTGCCCAGGAGACAAGGTTATTTTTGTATGACTGCTTTGCGTGCCAGAAGTGTCAAAATTGCCCGCCATTTGCGAGGGCAGGTAGATGTCAGATCCTTTTAATAAAAGCAGCCCCTAAAGCCTCTTATGTTTCCCTCCCCATGCACAAAACCTTCTTATCATGGCCTTAAGAGGGTACAACAGCCCACTGATTAATTTTAGATCTTTTCTGTGAAAAGAGTAGCTTACAGTTTAAAGTAATCTCACACAATGTTCAGACAAGACATCAGAGCAGATTTTGTTATTCTTTGGCAGTGAATAATACGCAGGACTGTTTGTCCCGTTTCACCATCAAATACAGTAAAGCCCATATGCAGATCAACAGTATCACATTATTACAGAGGGGAATCTGTCTATCGAACATTTTGCCGTACCCCTACCAACTTCCTCTAAAGACAGAAAATAGTTGCATTAAAAAGAAACAAGAATGAAATTTGGGTTGTTTTGTTTTTGTTTACGTCTTCTTACCTGGATGAACTGGGCTTGCCACAGCGCATCTCTGAATGCTGTGGCCAAGGACTCCTTTCCAACAAATCGCATTTTACATATGTTGTTGATAGAGACAGAAGTTGAAGGTGTTCGTGTGCAGTGGAGGGACATTTAAATTTGTGTCTGCACCCTCAGACTCAAGATATGATGGTTTATACCTTCTTTGGTTCTCCTCACTGACGAAGCAAAAGTGCAAAAACAGGAAACGCCACTGGCATCTTAATAAAATCAAAATAAAACCTCTAGCCTCATTTCCTGAATGAGGGCTCTAACGCTCAAAAACAAGCTTAAAAAAGCTTATTTATTCATAGATTCAGGGTCACCTGGTCCAGCCCTAACTATATGCTTTAGCAAAAAGGAAAGTTTGATTCCTAATCTTGAGATAGAGATAGTGTCTGTCTCCTGAATCCAAACTGGAAGCTGGTTCCACAGAAGAGGGGCCTGAAAACTGAAGGCTCTGCCTCCCATTCTACTTTTAAATACTCAAGGAACAACAAGTAGGCCTGCAGAGCGAGAGCGAAGTGCTCTAATAGGGTGATATGGTACTACAAGGTCAGGGCTGGACCAGGTGACCCTGAATCCTCCCTTAGTTATGCTGTAATAGACGTAGGCTGCTGGGGGATTCCCATGATGCATTGAGTTTTTCCTTTCCAGTCACCTTTCTCACTCACTCTGTATTAACAGACCTCTCTGCATTGAATCATATCTGTTATTAACCTCTGTCTCTCTTCCACAGCATGTCTTTATCCTGTCTTCCTTCTCTCACCCCAACCGGTCGCAGCAGATGGCCCCGCCCCTCCCTGAGCCTGGTTCTGTCAGAGGTTTCTTCCTGTTAAAAGGGAGTTTTTCCTTCCCACTGTCGCCAAAGTGCTTGCTCATAGGGGGTCATAAGATTGTTGGGTTTTTCTCTGTATCTATGAAGCGCCTTGAGGCGAATTTTGTTGTGATTTGGTGCTATATAAATAAAATTGAATTGAATTGAAAACCTCCAACTGTTGGTTTTCTTCTACAGCCCTCATGACTGCCCAATGAGACCTAAGTGCAAGATGCCAAATACTGTACACTAACACAAACATCCATTAGGATTGTATAATATGCAGCAAAATAAATGATGAAGAACCACTTCGATTCCTCATTGTTGCACAATAAATTAGTCACAATCATAAACATTGAACTCAATGCCCTGTGGCAGGGAAATTATCAAATGACCAAACACTCCCATTTTTTTTTATTCAGTGGCAATGTTTGTAAGTGTGTGTGCGAGAGAGAGAGAGAGAGAGAGAGAGAGAGAGAGAGAGAGAGAGAGAGAGAGAGAGAGAGAGAGAGAGAGGAACATTTTATGAATGTCATATTTCTACAATATCATTTTTATGACCGGTAAACTGTAAAAGTAGAGGTTCAACCACTGTTCATTTTATGCACCTGTTTTACTATATAATTGTAAGATTAAAGTGAAAAAAAGAAAGAAAGCATTTACATGTACACATGTGAATGTGTGCGTGGTGACAAAGACAAGGCAGTGTGACAGGCCACAGGGCAGCTAGGGGCTGAGGGGGTGGTGCTCAGGAGCCTCGGTAAAGATTTGACAGGCTGGAAAAAACCCTCCGCAGCACATCAGGATGGAAACTCGTGCTGACAAAAAAGACTTGCGCAGGAACCAAGCCAAACAGTCAGTTCTGCTATTCCCAGCACAAACATGCCACATTGCCTTGACACACTAGGCTTTCCTCTTTGTTGGCATCTGCGCTAAAAACTTTTTTCCTTCTTTTAGAACAGAGGGAGGAAGGAAGCAAACACGGAGTACTGGACATAAAGTCAGCACACATAGCAGCAATAAGTTTAATACCCAAAAGTGTGATTTGATACCAGCTTTGTGTTTCTGAGAAGCCTGATTGAGCCATTGTTCTCATTTGATTGAATGTTAGTCTCAGTAATGCTAACAGAATCACCCCAAACCGATCCCTGCACTGGAGAGTCTATTTACAAATGATGTGTGATATTTTACTGTTACATAATTTATCATTTATCAAATTGGTCATAGTCTTACATGTCATGGCACCAGTCTGTTGCAACAATGCAAGTGGACAGCTGCGCTGTTGACATGAACAATTAACGGTGCTGAGTACACCGCTAATACTATTTGGAAGGAGACCTGTGATCATGACGGGTGCAGCACAGAGCTTAAAGGGGGAAATATAACCATCTGTCCTGCTGTCATCATGGTCAATACGAGTTTCTTTGGCAATAAGACGGAAAGGTTTGGTCCCAGTGGGAATACCATATCATGTGTTTCACTTGTTGAACTAATATTTCCACCACAGTGTAACAGTACCAGAAGCTGTTCAACTCAATTCAAATTTATTTAGCACCAAATCACAACTGGAGTTACCTCAATGAGCTTTGATGTTGTAAGGTGAAGCCAAAAGTTGTTCCCAGTGGCAATAACAAAGTTGCAGGAATCGCACTATTTGTAAGAAAAAGTGGTGGACATGTTACTTTAAAGTAGATATTGAAGTAGAAATAGGAATAGAATTTTATTCCCGTTATTGTCACTGAAACAGCACTTCTTCAATGAAATTAGGAGTGCTGCTCCACCATCTGGTGGATACAAGAGACACAATCACAACATTCACACAAATGTAAACTGATATAATATATAATAAGTAACACGAAAAAATGAGCATCTCTTAAAATGGATACTGTACAGTGTACGATAGTGTTGAGATGGATCAAAGTGGCGCCAAACTCTAAGTCTGGATGAATGACCTGCCTGATGGTGGCAACTGGAAGGGATTATGGCCGGGGTGTGATGAGTCCTTTATAATGTTTGTGTCTCTGTGAGGTGGGCAATATTATCCAATTTGAGCAGTGAGTAGCCAAATTACTTTTCAGCAGAACACATGACAATGTCAGGGAGCACTGTGTGTGAGCTGTGGACTCAGGGAACAGACCGATGGACAGGAGAGGGGGAGGGAGTGAGGGACAAGAGAGGATGAGAGACACATACACTGGGACACACCCACAAAGACGTGACTGGGAAAACAGGCAAGTAAGACTGGAGACAAGAGACTTTAGAGGAGATGCTGGGGAGGACAGACAGAGGCAAGACCCAGACAACCAGGGCCCTGTTTCAGGAAGCCGGTTTAGAAAACTCAGAGTGAAAAACGATACGCAGGGTTGAGTAACCCCGAACTGTCCAACTCGGAATATTCGGTTTCAGAAAGGCTGATAACAAGTAGTTCAGTCAACGCGGAGTTGCTTTAACCCCAAGTGAAGCGCGCGGACGAGGATACATAAAGCCCTGATAAGCGGAGCACAGATTAAGCGAGTCACCATGGAGACGGAGGGAAAGAAGGCGCGGTCAATGTATTTCACAGCGCTTGAGGCCGAAATTCTGATGGCAGCATATGCCGATAACATGCAAATTCCGCGGAAAAAAGTAACACAGCCACAGCTGCAAAAGAAAGGGAGCATGCATGGCAAAACATAGCCGACAGAGTCAATGCATGAGTGTTAATCTAAACATTGATCTAGGGATTTCCACCCATTTAACACGTTATTTTATCATATGTTATTTTATTTGTTATTTTATACATTTTATTTTGTGATGTGATGTGAGCGCAGGTGCAACCCAACAGGCCCCAAACGTTCCTGGCAGCAAGTAAAAATGAAATATAAAAATATAGTCCAAACAGGTAAGGTGTAATTGTATTATGAGCCACAGTGCTTGGTCTGTTTGTCCCATGTAAATCAATTGCAGTTAGAGGCTACATTAATTTTCTGTCTGTAAGCACTTATTGAAATTATCTGAGCACATTACAAGTACATATTTGCTTACTCTGTATGCTCAAATGTGACCCGTTATAGCCAACAGAAAAAAAGCGGAGGCCCGAAAAACAGGTGGGGGTCCTCCACCACCACCACTCACAGAGGCTGAGCAGTTGCCCTCAGCCAAAACAGTGGGCGCCCTGTGGCCGAAGGCATCTCTGCGGGGACATCCTCTGAGTCAATAACCCCGCAAGACACAAGTGCCTACATAAGGGGTAAATCCAAAATAATACATGATGTGCATACATCCTTTCTTCACAGTCACCTTTGCAGTGCTACTCATTCATTTGATAAACTCTTTACCATAATGGATTATTTTGTAGTGAAGTTATTTTCCTACTGATTTTGCCTTCCCTCAGTCTTGGTTGTCTTTGAGAGCATAATGACAATGAAGTGTAAGGTGATTGGTATGTTTGTTAATTGCCATTTGGTCCCTTGTAAGTTATAAGTGACCTGTATAAACCTCATATTCTATCAGTTGATGGTGGTGGTGTACTGCATCTGGTGCAGCCTCCTGTTGAGCCAGACCAACATGCAGTTGTAATACTCCACAGATTATATGAGTTTACAGTAGAACAGCAATGTTGTCTATTTCTTTACTACAGGAAAATAATGAAGAAACATTGACAGCTGTTACAGAGGAGGAAGCAACAGAGACACTTTATGAGGTTTACATCTTTTAATACTTTGTGTACAGGAAATACAGGCGACCAATAAAGCCAGTTGAACAAAAAATCTGTTTATTCTTCTTTCAACATGTTGAGGTGATGGGTCAAAAGAAATGATTGTGACATATGGTGTCTCTGACTGCGCTTCCATCTTGTATGTCCGTGGGAGGGTCAGGATGTTCATGGTTTGGATCACTGCTGTTTGGTTCAGAAGGACAGTGTTCTCCTCTAATTGTGGCAATGTTGTGAAGAATCACACATGCCACAATAATGTCACATGCCCTTTCTGGGGTGACCCTGAGTCTTTGCAGGCACTGGAACCGGGCCTTAAGCATTCCGATAGTCATTTCAATTCTGGCTCTTGTCCTGCAATTAGCCAGATTATATCGCTGCTGTGGGCCCGGTTCAGGGTCAGGGTAAGGGATAAGCAAATAGGGTAAACATGGATACCCCCTATCACCAAGCAAGTAGCCAGTGAACTCTCCTAAGACAGAAGGATACACTTCAGTTCAAATGTCCCTGAAGCAATTGGTCTTTATATATTTTACAGTATTCTCAACTCACCATGTCCAAATTTTGTGCTCAGTGTACATTCACGGAATATTTGTGAGTCATGGACAGAGCCTGGCCACTTGGCTTCCACATTTGTGATAATGTTGGCAGCATCACATATGATCTTCACAGTGCAGAGAACACAAATTAGCATCCATTACTATAATGAAATAATTTGTTAGTTTGAAATGCTACAGGGAACTATGTACCTGTACATTAATGCTGTGGAAAGACTTCCTGTTCACATAGTCTCCTTCATTTACTGAAGGAGCAATGATTGGAATGTGAGTGCCATCTATACAGCCAATCACGCCTGGGAACCGTGAGAATAAATGTAAAATTTAAGTAGTAGTTCAAGTCAACATCATGAATTAAGTTTTGGTCATCCTGATACCTGCAATTTTGTGGCATCCCTCTTTGATAAATCTTGTGGGTCTATGACCGGGGAACACCACAAACGAGTGCAGGAGACGTTTCAGTGCAACTGTAACATTCCTGACTGCCCGACAGACGGTAGCCTTGGAAACGTGCTCAGCGTCACCAATATTATACAGAAAGCTCCCGTTTGCAAAAAACCGAAGTGCAATACAAATAATATGTAATGAACTGAGAGCATGTCCGCGATGTGTCACATGCGTAATATATGGCCTGAGGATGTTATCCAAATAACTTAGAGATTGTGCTGAGAAACGGTAACGTTCGCACAGACAATCATCAGGAAATGATAAAATGTCCAAACGCGCTCTGATCACTCTCTCCCGGCGGAGAGCTCTGCGGAGAATTTGTGCTTCACGATCTACTGGCTCTTCAAGGAAGGGGCACGCCATGTCTGACACTTCCTACTGTCAGGTTTCCGACAAAGGGGCGGAGACAGTCAGGGTTAGTTGTAGTAAACCTGCTAGGGGGCAGGTTAGCTTCACGGAGTGTGTCGTCATAGTGACTCACTGAGGCTTCATCTGAACTCGCTTTGTGAAACCGAAAACCCGGAGTTTTCGTTAACTCAGGGAATACTTACTCAGTTTTTCCACTAAACCGGCTTCCTGAAACAGGGCCCTGGACACGAAAGGCAAAAGACTAAATGAACAAGTACCTAAGAACTAGAAACACAAACCATGAAACAAAGAGCCACAAGAAAATTAAACTACACTGTAAACCCCAACAGTCTGACTTGTAGTTTGTGGCTATAACAATTGAAATTCCTCACAAAGTTGAAAGAACTTAAAACTTTTGTTCGGTTAATGATTCAAACAGTTATAATTGTACATGGCTTAGAAGTTAAGAGTAAATACTGCTTTCTTAATTATGATTTTTGAGTAAATGTTTTTTTTCCCCGAGCTCCGCATGTGGACGTCATGACGTTTTCTCTCCAACCTGAACGACGTTGACAGAAAATTCTGTTCAATATGGCTGCCCTTCTCGAGCGACTGGAGAACACATTTGGAGAAACTTGAAAGTAAGACGGAACCTTCGTTATGTTTATTTTTTCCGTAAAAAAGCAAGTATATTAATATGTTGCAGCCAATAACTTGTTTTCGAATGCGCTGTTGTGTTAAAAAGCACAGACCCAGGTGGTGAATAGTTGTTCGCGCTCTTTTTCAAACATAGATTATGTCGTCAGTTTTACAGTTTTAACCGATTAAAACAGTTTTACTAAGAATCACACATAAAGGGTCTTAGTGATATTTTAACGACCCCTTGCCAACGCAAGAAAGTTGGCGTTTTTACAACAACAGCCTCATTGTTCGGCAGGTTTTTTTTCTTCTCATTAGCATCATTGAAATGTGGCTTAGCTAGCAGTGGCAACTTCTATCTAAAACAATTGAAATATAGCAAGGTGTTGTATATTTAGTGTGCTGATAAGGTTTTCAATATTTTTATTTTTTCTTCCAAGGCTGAAGACCAAAGACAAAAAGACAGAAGAAGAAAAAAAAATTCAGACTGCAATTAATTTCAGGTGGAGACAGTAAGCACAGGTAAGTTGAAAGATCTATTGAAGAGACCATTCTTCATGGCCATTAAAACATTTTTAGGTTAAAAGACCTGTGTCATGAATCGCTGTGCGGCAGGCAGGAGTTGGACCCAAAATGCAGGACTCAGACGATGAACTCAAAATCACAGCTTTAATTGCTGGTCACAGAAAACGAGCATACAAAACTAAACTGGGAAAATATAAACTCACAGCTTGCAGAGAGGCACACGAGGAAACACACAGCTTGAGGGACAACGCAGCACTGACTCAGAGAAACACAGGGTTTAAATACAATGGGAAGTAACGAGGGGAATGAGACACAGAAGGAGAGCACAGCTGGGAGAAATCAGAACTGACGAGACAAGGGAGCAACGTAGGATACACTCACATGAGACACAGACCTTCAAAGTAAAACAGGAATTAGCACAGATGCAAACTAGACTAGGGGAGACAGAGCAACTAAGAAACACAGAGGGCAGCTACCAAATACTCAGAACTAAACAGAATACAAGAACACCAAACTAAGACACTACACTAAAGAACAAGCTGGGACAACAAAGAGCACTAAGAACATAATACAAAAAACTCAGAGGCACAAGAAACTCAAAACACTGGGTCACTGACCCAGGACCGTGACAACCTGTTTTTTTTTTTAATCATGCCCTGGCTTTGTCACACTGAATCATGTTGAAAAGATCTATTTTCATGGCTCCCCCCATTACCATTTCCTTGTACTTCTTTCTACCAGTCTATTTTATTTTGTGACATTAACATCTTAAATGTACCCCTAATTATTAATAGCTGTGTTAGTATTTATAATGCTTTTTTTTTTTATCATGTGCAGATCTACCAAGGGTCAGTGGCACAGTTCACCTTTTGTGGTAAGTTATAACACTTCATATGTGGTCACATAAGTAAGTTGTTTCATCAGTTGTTCAGTTCTTATAAAATGTTGTATAATTGTACCAAATCACTGAGGATACATCCAATGTGTAAATCACAATCAACAATTTTACTGTGATATTCGCTCGTGTTTAGAGAATCTCCATTATCTTTGTTACTGAGTTTCCATTTTTGTAGGGCCAAATTTGTATTAAAAATTAATATTTTCATATGATGTGAAATGACTCAATCATTTCTAATTTTTAGAAGAAACCATTCATTAAGTCCCTTAAGGTGAAGATTTCATATATTGATAATGATAAAATTAACACAAATTAAAAGTTTCACTGATAAACACACAATGTTTCCTTGCTTTGAACCCCATGTTCTATATAGATTACAGCTCTGATCTGGAGAACACTATTTTAAAATACTGTGGAGGGTTTTTGTCAAATGATTAAGAAACAGACTCTCTGTCACATAAGACAGAAAGGTTGTATCTTAAAAGAAAAGTCTCCAAAATTTAGTAGAGTCTGATGTCATGCAGTTTCATAAACATGTATTCTCCCCAAAGAATGACACCTGAAAACTTTGCGTTAAAGGAACTTTTCTTTTCCCTTTTTAGGAGGCGCCTGATATCAACGTGAAACGCACTGCAGTACTTCGTGCCCTTCCTGTATATCTGTGGGAGGAGGACCCAGAATTATTTTAGACATGTAATGTAAGTGTATTTTTGCATTACTTAAATTCTGCCAGTAAGATAAAATGCTATGGATTTTTTTAAATACAATTTAATACCCTAGAAGCTACCAAATTGTACAAACAAAATACCCTCCCTTTAGAAAACCCTCACACACACACACACAGGTCAGGAGCAGGGCACAGGCGTATCACAGCACTATGGCTATGCTGCAGGTGGCCCAAAAACCAGGCTGAAGTCAAGATTTAGTTTCTTTTTGAGATAAAGTCATGAAATAAAAAATTACTTTTTTTTTAGAAAAATAACAAAAATACAAATTATGTAATGCAAGAAGCTAACATGTTAATGTACATTTTTCAAAAAAGTAGAGTACCCTAACTCGTTACAAAGTAACCCACTACACTGCTGAATTTTTTGCTAGATTACAGGTCATGCTTGTCACATTCTCTCAAACTAAGCTTACTTATTTAATTGGGGCGATCGTGGCTCAAGAGTTGGCAGTTTGTCTTGTAATCAGAAGGTTGGCGGTTCGAGCCCCGGCTCCGACAGTCTCGGTCGTTGTGTCCTTGGGCAAGACACTTCACCCGTTGCCTACTGGTGGTGGTCAGAGGGCCCGCTGGTGCCAGTGTCCGGCAGCCTTGCCTCTGTCAGTGCGCCCCAGGGTGGCTGTGGCTACAATGTAGCTGCCATCACCAGTGTGTGAATGTGTGGATGACTGAATGTGTAAAGCGCTTTGGGGTCCTTAGGGACTAGTAAAGCGCTATACAAATACAGGCCATTTACCATTGATACTGTGTCTATTCCAGGCGGACGCATTGGATGAGTCGACCCTCATTGACCCTCCAGTTGCCCTTCTCACTGTGGTTACCGACAGCGCTTCCCAGTCCAGTCCATTTTACTTCCTCAAGCATGGCTGTTGTGGTGAAAGGCGACTAGGTGATGCGTGATATTCCCAGATTTGCAGATGCATTTGCTTTATTGTTTGGCTTGATCTATGCTCTGCATTTAGACTACCCCAGGAAGCTGGTTCACACATTTGCCTTAGTCCAAAATATCTTCATGGGGCTTGATGACGGCAAACCCCTGAAACCCCTGGCTACATGCTCTTAAGGAATATAAGGCAATGTTTGTTAGGACACGCACTCTGTTACTGAGCACTTTGTTTGAAGCACTTTAAGCACTTTAAGTTTACTACAGGCTTTGGGTGGATTTAACTCCATCAGTTTACCTAATTTTCCTATACTTGACTGCCTTATCTGGTTATTTGGAAGCTGATCGTCTTTGTACCCATTTTAAAAAAAATGTTTTTCATTTCTATTTTTAAAAAAAGTGATTAGTATTTGACTTTTTGTTTTGCATTTTTGTGTATTTTGAGAAAGATGCAATTAGGACTGATGTCGTCATTTTATAAAAAGATAAATGTTCTACACAGAATTTATAATGCTCCCTTTATGGTGCCGATGTCCATGTTAGTGGTTTTATAAAAACATTTGTGATGTTTTTAAATTTTCATGAAAAAATGTTAAATAAACAAAATGTAAAGTAACTGAATTTCCGTACTTTTTTTTTTTAGTAGTCTATATTATATATAGACTATATATTATTACTATATATAGATATTTGTTTCAATGTTTGAGTGTATACACTCAAACATTGAAACATGAATATATTTTAATTAATAATCAGATAATTTGAGTTTAGGTTGTAATATAATTGCATTGTGTTGCATCAAAATAACAAACTACAAGAAACACAAAAATATTGAAATTAAAGTATACAGTCTTTGAGTAAAGCTCAATTTATAAAATATAAAATATAATTTTAAATTTTTAGGTTAACAATAAATACAAATTTTGAGTACCCCCATACTTAGAAGAGATGAGTTTGTGTACTTAAATCTTTTGAGGTAATCAGTTTCCACAAAAGTTTTAAGTTCAGTCAACTTGTTTGGGTTTACAGTGTACACCGGTCCCTCGGTATAAAGCGGTGCACCTTTCATGGCCTCGCTGTTTCGCAAATTTCTTTTGTGTGCAATTTTGCAATTTTCATTCGATAATACTGGACTTTCTACAAAGGTTTGAACTTTTAGAGTGTTTAAACCATAGAAAAGTGCGGACATGTTCGAGCCTGTCGGAGAAAAGTCTATAAAGTGTGTAGTTAGAGGTTTTACAGCCATAAAACATCTATAATAATAGTAAAAAAAAAAAAAAGTTGGCTACTTTGCGGATTTCACCTATCGCGGGTTATTTTTAGAATGTAACTACCGCCATAAACGAGGGACCGCTGTATACCAAACCGAGACAATTAAACAGATCACCACAACAAAAGTCCATAAACCAAAACACTGGGTCACGGGTACGCTAACAGAGAAGATGTAGTGTCTTTTTTTCTACCTCTGTTTATCATGCATACCACACGATCTGGGATTACATTTTGATGCTCTAGCTTTCTGAGCAGTAAAAGGCTATTAGCATCTTAGAAGGGTGTCTCTTTTTGGCAGTGAACACAGTTGCTGCTGGGCCTTTTGTGATGGCAGTGGTGTTGAGGTATTGAGTCCTGGAAAACTTTGAAAACCAATTGAAATGTGAACTCAGGAACTCCACACAAACACATAAGTTCAGGATGCAGGTTCCACCAGAAACCTTATTTTGTCTGATCATTTCCCAATAATGTTCAAATTTACAGTATGGATTACACAGCAGTGGGGAATACATCTCACTGCAGTAGTCTTTCAGAAAGTGCTGTAACTAAACTTGTGCCAACACAGTACAGAGCAGGTACCTAAACTATATTAACGAGATGATCAAAGAGTTACATCCTCACTGCATTTGACTCTGAATACTGTGGCTCCTCTGAAAAAGAAAGAATCAAATCAGAAATACTTGACTCCCTGGCATGACATTAAGATAACCAGTAAGCTGGAGAAGAAATGGCATCTCACTAATTAAAATCTAATATTAATTTAGCCTGGAAAAATAGTTTTTTGCTCTATTAAAAAGCCCCCCATAAAGCTAGAACATCTTACTCTTTATCACTAATTGAAGAAAATAAAAACAACACTCTTAGTTTCTCTGTTTAGCCAAGCATTCCTTTAACCTTAACCAGTAATGATTTCATGATTTTCTTCACAAATAAGATTTTAACCATTAGAGAAAGAAATTATTCATAACCATCTCTTAGATACAACAATAAGTTCAGCCAGTTTGAACACCATTGAAATTTTAAGGCCTTTAAGACCATATTCCTTTAAGACTGCTCAACAAGCCCTCCCATTAATTAATGCTTCAACCTTGGATATGATCAACCTGTCTCTATTATTGGGCTACGTCAGTAGTATGGGCCATCAAGGGGCCACAATGTTCATCGAGTTGCCAAGTATTAGTACAACATCAACATACAACAGCATATACTCATTCAAAGTGCTATTTCCTTTTTATTTCTTTGTGTACATGCAGCTTATACTTGCCTGTGAGTCCTGAACATGTTTACAGGGCAACTGGTTTCTTCTTTTCATGTCTGTGTTCTATATAATTGTTTAAAAAAATTAAATATCTCTACAAAAAAAGATAACAAATCAGACATTTCAGACATACACCTAAATGATTTCTGACCTGATGAAAGGAGGCTGGAGGTGCCCTGCTCTTGACCTGATCTCTCCCTGCTCATTTTCAACAGCTGGCAGACTTACTTTGCTGAATTCCTGCTTGAGACTGACCCTTTCTTTTTAGGTTCATGTTCTCAATACCAATAATTTAGTAAATATTAACCCACAAAATGCAAATTACAAAACAAGTGCATGAATCAGCATTAAATTTATTATCAAAATGCTAAGGTTCTTTCCTAAAAACAAGTCAGGCCTTAATTAACTGTTTAACTAATGTTTGCTTTGCTTTTTAAACCAGTTAAACACCAAGGGGCTTTCTGAGCTTCTTCAAACATGACATAAAATGAATGGAGTATTTCTCTGAAATTACAAACTCTGTATACCAAGATTGCTTATAAATCTTGCTATCAAAATAAAGCTAACACTTTTAAGATTTCAGGTGATTTTATTTTATTTGGTTTTTTTGGATACCACTTTGAAAATATTGTAGCAGGTTAAGGGGAGGAGCCACTATCCCAAGAACTCATGGAACTTTTCATCTGACATTCACGTGTTAAGTTAGTGTTGTAACAGCTATTCCAGTTATCTTGTGTTAATCTACCATTGTTATTGTTAATGTACAGCATTATTGCAGCTGTTTGTTCTGTATCGAGTGTGGCCAGCAACAGCCACCATGACTGAGACTGCTGTACCAGTTAATGACCTCTGACCACTGTTGTGTTTGGAGGTGGTGTTAATAAAAGTTTCAATACCTGTAGTTGAGCAGTGTATGGAACCCAGGAACTGCAGGTCAAAATAGAGATCTGTCTCGTAAGAACGAGACAGAGATCTCTTCTCTTGGTGTCCTACTTCTTGGTGTCACAAGTAGGATGGAGTGTCCTGCCACATCTTGAGTCACATACTGGAGAAAGAGATTCAAGAACAGGGACAAGTGATTGAATAGAATATTCGTTGTCTGGACAACTTGAGACTGGAACAAAGGAAAGTAAGGGTTAGCAAGGGTTAGCCGTTAACCCAGCTACGGTGGCTGCAGTCCAGGACTGGCCGACACCTTTGAACGTCAAAGAGCTTCGGAGCTTCCTAGCCTAGCATTATACTACCGCCAGTTCATCAAAGGGTTTGCCACCATTGCCAGCCCCTTCCACTCCCTGACCAACAAGGGCCAGCCCTTCAACTGGATTGAGTAAAGGAGGCTTTCACAAAAGCCCCAGTTCTGGCCTACCCTGATACTCTGGAGTGCCATTGTTGCCACGGATACCAACAATGTCGGGGTTGGGGCTGTCCTGTGTCATTCAGGGTGGAGATGGAGAACGTGTTGTGGCTTATTTCATTGGGTCAAGCTAAGAAAATCCACTGAGTTACTCAGCGCAAGCCGCTTGCTGTAGTACTAGCAGTACAGCGTTTCCAACCATGTTTGCATGTCTGCCACTTCCTCCTCCGGGACCATGCGTCCCTAACCTGGCTTTTAAACGTCAAGTACCCAGGAGGCCAGGTGGAGGAACGAGGGTAAGCAGCACCAAGTGTAGCTGCTGTTCAGACTATCTCCAGTGAAGAAGGGTGGTTCCCTCTTCACGCAGCAGCCTGAGCCTGAGTTTGCTGGTGGGCAAGATGTGGACTACCTCAGGAGGCTCAGCGAGTGGCTACAAGTGGTCCATGATTACACTCACCAGGCCCAGGACTATGCAGGATTATGGCAGAAAGTCATAGGCCCACCTTCTTGCGGTCACCTTATCCCCTGGCACAGAGGCCAGGGGATAAGGTGACCGCAAGAAGGGTGTGTCCCCCAAGCTTTGCAGTCACTGTCAAGAGCCTGCGGAAGTCATGTCATGACACAGTTATCTGAGGTGCATGCTCGTGTTGCATCACGACAGACTCGCACCATATCACCCACTCGCGTCACCTGCTGTTGGAGAAGGGGGTGCCAGCTGTACTCCATGTCCTAATCAGAATGACTCTCCCCTTGCTGGCCTCAATCGACCTGCTCGCCTAAGGTGGACTCCTGGCCATTTGAAAGACTTTCTGTGGGTGATAGGGTTGTCGGGGACTGACTAACCCCTTCAGGTGGGGTCTAGGTAGCGGGCTAAGGGGAGGAGCCACTAGCCCAAAGACTCATGGGAGTGTTCATTCATCTGACATTGTTAAGTTACAGATTATTGTCCATAATGGCTTTTTTCCCCTCCACCCACTGAACAGCTAACAATAATGCCAACGTTTCCCCTGTGTACACTGAGAGTCCATTATTGAGCCTGTTTCCTGCTTTTATCTGAAAATCTGGAACAGTGGATGCCACACCCACTTGATTGACTATCTATCTATCTATATAGATATAGATCTATATAAAATCATAAAAATCATTAATATAATCCTGTACTGTATGAGAATTTAAAATAAATCCCTTACCTTTATTTATCCTGTGTAAAAACACACGGTCTACCTTTGCAGTGGGACTACTTGCTATTAATTTGACCTATTTGGTTTTCTATTGCTTTCCAGGTTCGTGTCCATCCAAAAGTCTTTGACTCCATTTTTTCTTTCTGCCAACAAGGTTTAATTGTTTCCTGTGTGGGGTGATCCTGTCCCTCCCTTGCAATTTCACCCAGTATTTAATGTGAGTTGTTCTCTTCTGATATCAAGAGGGATTTCTCCCATTTCCACCTGAAGAGAATCTGTTGGGGTTGATTTTGTTACACCTGTACAGAGTCTTAAAGCTTGGTTCTGAATGCAGTCTGATTTTTTTGCACTTGTCTCTGCTACTGTATTATATACTATGCTTTCATAATCTAACAGTGATCTAATTAAACCAGTATACATAGCTCTGAGTGACAACCTATCTGCTCCCCAGTCTGTACCTACAAAACATCTCATTATATTTTAAACCTTTTTACATTTAGTTATTATATTTATATACTGCCCAAGCATCTCTCTCATCAAACCACACACCAAGAAATCTGAACTGCTGAACTCTTTCTAATTCTTGACCATACACCTTTAGTGTCACTTCAGCACCAGTTCTGTTGCTTGTAGCAGTCATACTTAGTCTTATCCACACAGAACTTAAATCCCCATCTATGAGACCATTCTTCAACTTTTATTATAGCTCCCTGCAATTTTTTAACAATAAATTTTAAATTCCTTCCTCTAGTCCACATTGCACATCATCTGCAAAAAGTGAGTACCCTGTTCCACCTTCTATATTTTATACACATCTTTAACCATAAGTGAAAATAATAAGGGCTCACTATACTCCCCTGTGGTGTTCCATTTTCAACCATATAACTCTGTAGAATGTCTATTTAAAAGAAAATCCTTCAGCCATCTGAAAATCCAACAATGTGCGTTTTTTCAACTGAATTAATCCTTTCACACATAGTGGTCACTACAGTGGACAGCTATTAAAAGGCTGTTTTCTTGTAATTGTGTCAGTGTTGATGGTATACTTGCACATAAGCCACTACACTGGACACTGATGTGTCACTCCACACCCAATTCACAAGTCAAAACATATGTTGTCAACCTAAGTGGACATGTAAAAATCTATTTGAAAATTACATGTTTAAAAAAATGAAGTTCAAAAATCTTTTTTCATGCCTAAAGATGAATAAAAATACTTAGAAAAAAGTCCTCTTTGAGGTTGTCATAATTCATGCATGAAAGGGTTAATAAACCATCTCTCCACGTAAAGTCATATGCATTTTCAATATCAACAAATACTACTACTATGTTTTCTTTATTTACCTGTGGTTTTCTAATTTCATTTTCTAAAAATAAAACTGGATCCATGGTACTTCTTCCTCTCCTAAACCCACTTTGATACCATGAAATGCATCCTTTACTTTCTATGTAGTACATCAATCTATCACGAATCATTTTATCCGTTATTTTGCATATGTTAGAAGTCAATGCTGTTGGTCTATAATTACCAATAGCATTCACATCCCCCACTCATCCTCCACAATGACAACATTTATCTTGTACATTGTCCCCACATTCCTCATACCTATGTTTATCCCCCACACCTAGGACAACTTTCCTGTCCACTGCATGCAGGCAGCTTTGTGCCCATATCTCTGACATTTGTAGCATCTAAGAAGGGGAGGGATATATTTTAACTTTTTCTGGAAGAGTAGGATCTTGAAAATCCAACATCACTGACAAGCTATCAACTCTTTCCCCATTGATTGTTCTTAATAGTTTTTAACTCGATTCACTTCCAAATCTTGAATAGTCCGTTTTAGTTTTTCAAGTTATTGTTATTACTCGTCTTGTTTTTTATTTTCTCCCACAAACCTCCTTTCTACCACAGCCTTTTTCAATGTGCATTGCTTTGTTTTCCTTACTCCTCCATCTTAGGGGATATCCAACAAGCAAGAATCCTAAGAGATGGGAACACGTTGATATCCGCAATCTTCTTCTTCAGTCCCCTCGATAATGTGATCAGACTTAACTGTATGTTCTCATCCTCCTTCCTAAACTTCAATATTATTTTGAATTCGTGTCTGACAATCCTCTTCCGAACTACCGAAGTCCCTTCTTCTGAACTGATTTCTGTTGTTGCCTTTTTGCATTTTGGTGTCCAACCAAACATTCATCGTCTCCCCACTTCCTACCTCACCCTCATCCGTCAAGTCCTCTATAGCCACATCATTCTCATCCTCTACCTGAGTCGCAGTTCCAATCCAGTCACAAGCCAGCTAATGCCAATTGGCCAGAAGGTTCCACTGAAAAATCTCTACTCTAAACAGTTGTTGGTTGAGTCAAATTTAACCTGGGGCCAGTGCCCCTGTGGCCCCACCCCTAGAACCGCCACTGGGCTACATGACACAGGAATTTAATCTACCAGTAATTAAACTACTACTTAAAAAGCCATCAGCTATTTTAGCTAATTATAGACCAAGCTCCAATATTTCTTTTATCTCAAAAATTGTTGAAAGAGTAGTTAAGTAGTTAAAACAGCTAACTGTTCAGCTGCAGAGGAATGGCTTATTTGAAGCATTTGAGTCAAGTTTCAGAGCTCATCACAGCACAGAAACAGCTTTAGTGAAGGTTACAAATGATCTTCTTATGGCCTCTGACAGTGGACTCATCTCTGTGCTTGTCCTGCTAGACCTCAGTGCAGCGTTCGATACTGTCGACCATTAGATTTTATTACAGCATTTACAGCATGTTGTAGGCATTAAAGATAGCCCTGCAGTGGTTTAAATCTTATCTAGCAGACTCCAATTTCTTCATGTAAATGGAGAGGAGTCTTCACACGGTGAGGATAATTATGGAGTTCCACAGGGTTCAGTGCTAGGACCAATTCTGTTTACATTTTACATGCTTCTCCTAGGCAGTATCATCAGAAGACATAGCATACATTTACACTGCTATGCTGATGAAACCCAGCTCTATCTGTCCATGAAGCCAGATAACACACACCAAGTAGTTAAACTGCAGGAATGTCTTAAAGACATAAAGACCTGGATGGCCTCTAATTTTCTTCCTCTAAAAAAAAAAAGCCCCAAAAATCATAGAAATATGGTATCTGAGGTATCTGGCTCTTTTCCACAGTTAAACATGATATATAAGTCACTTTGATAACTTAAAAATGTTGTTGTTTGGCTTTTTCAGTGTTTTATTTGTTCGTGAGTAAATCGGTCTGGCTGAGATTAAAGTTATTAGAGATTATTAGTTATTAGTCCCTCGGGAGGGTTCCTCCGGGGTTTTCACACAGCTGAATAAACGTTAAACAGAAAACTGATTAAACAGAAGTGTGAGACGGCCGGGAGCTTAAGTCAGCGCCCGGTTATATTTTAGATAGCAAGGAGCAGACGGCAGTTTCACTCCACCGAGGGAGCTCGTGGAGCTCCCTAATTCTGAGGTCTCAAGGTTGGCAAGTATGGCCACAACATCTCACTTTCTTTGCCACATGTATCGCAAACCATGTCTCAGCTGTTTGTGGAGGTAAAATACGTCCACACAATTACGCTCAGCCATTGTTGTAAGTGCACACGCCAAGGGGCTGCAAGACATTTGTACAGCCGTATTTTGCACATGACTATGAAAGGCGGAAGAGGAAGTAGTTCCTTTGAATGTAGACAATCCGAATGTTCTAATTTCTTTCCACTGTGTTCCTGTTAATGATAAACTACAAATTTACCCTAAATTACTAAAATATCGATATTTTAATGTGAGAATCGATTCTAGAACATAAATGATTGGTATCGGAGGAATCGATATTTCAGGATCGATCCACACATCACTACTATATAAAATAAAAATTAATTGAATTGAACCTGTCAAGACAATAGGTCACTTTTCCCTTAGTCTGATGATTTTGGAGATTTATTCCTGTAAAAAAGGATAGGATGGATTTTCAATTTCACTGTGCCATGTGGTCAGATGAAATTCAATTCTATATTAAAGCTGCAAGCAGCGTTATGAGGGCCCTCGCACCCCCGGCGCGTCGAGCCACGCCCAACACCTAAAACCAGCACCTCCGATCTCATGTCACATTGATGGAATTCATGCATTTAACCACCAGCTAACATTTCAACTCATTCATTCATGATTTGTTAGTCGTTCCACTAGGTGGCGCTCTAACCCTTATGCACAAATGGCATAACAAACATTTCCGAGCTCGAGTCTCATCACGCCTATGAGCTTTGGGAGAGATTGGACATTGTGTTTTTGAGTGACAGCAGATTACTGCTTTTTGGCGAGTGATTCAAACTCTAAGTGCCACCATAACCACCCCGTTTCACTGAACGTAAAAAGCTTCGCAATTTAACATCACAAAGGTCTTTAGATTCCACACACTGGAGATTGGTTCAATATGATGAAATCCCTTGGAGGAGTTCGTCAAAGAACGGTGCCTGGAAAGAGGGGAAAATGTTGCCAAAATTGCACATTAATTTTAAAATGGCTGACTTCCTGTTGGATTTTGGATATTGCTCCAAGAGACTTTTTTGTACATCTTGATATCTCCTATAAGCTTACCAGGTTTCAGACTCATACATAAAACACAGAGCTGGGGCTGTGGTTTTGAAATTTTGTAGGGGGCGCTGTGGAGCCATTTCGCGCTATTCAATATAAATGATCACATGACAACAAAGCCTTCATCCATTTGGAGGGGTGTGCTAAATTTAAAGCCTCTATATACTATCCAAGCCCCTCAAAAGCCACTTCATCTTTCATGGTGGACCGTGTTGCCACCAGGGTGCGCCGTTCAGTTTAAAGTCACAATTTTTGCACTGAAGCATCACGAGGGACTGATGGTGATATTCACCGCTTTTGAGGTGGCCACGATGAACCTGTGAAAATCAGTACAACAAAATTAAAGCCATGACATTTCCTGTTGCCACTAGGTGGCGCTGTACGTATTCCCGACAATGGGCACATCAATCTGTTCAGGGCGGGTCTGACATCATGCCTGTAAAGTCTGGTACTGAACAGACTGGATTTCATTGAGTTATACTAATTTGTTTCTTCATGGCGTGACATCAAAGTTCGCCATGCTGCTGGGGTCACACCCTTTTGCGAAAACTCACAGTTTTCACTGTAACCCAAGACCAACTCCTTAAGGCTTTCCTGGAGAAATTTGAGGCTGCAGGTGTCACCCATCACTATACTGTACCCCAAAGTGTAAAACATGACATTTCCTGTTCCCACTAGGTGGCGCTGTCCCTGGTGTCAAATATGGCAGTTGAAATATGTTCAGGGGTGGAGCCTTATCATATGTGTTCACTTTGGTCAAGGTCAGAAAATGTATGACAAAATGAGAGGCAATAAGATTTTCATGGCGAGTCATCGAAATTCGCCATGGCGCCACGGCCTCATAGTGTTGTGAAAACTCAAAAGCTCCGCAATTTAACATGGCCCAGGTGTGTAGTTGACACTGACCAAAGATGAAGCTTATACAACCAAATCCCAAGGAGGAGTTCGCAAAAGTTCGAGGCATGGAAATGGCAAAATTAGAGCCAAAATGTCACCTTCTCTTCCAAATGGCGGACTTCCTGTTGGGTTTGCATCAATGGGCCCACTGACTTTTTTGTTCGACTCGGCATGATACACATGTGTGCCAAATTTCATACATGTAGCTGAAACGATATGGTCGTAGGGCTGCATTTAACAAGGCATAGGTGGCGCTGTAGAGCCATTTCCCAGTGCTCATATGTAAAACCATTAAAATACAAAATTTTTCACCAGACCTGGCATGTGTGCAAAATTTCATGAGTTTTTGAGCATGTTTAGGCCCTCAAAAAGGCCCTTGTTTCGCCTGAATAATAATAATAATTAAAGCTGCAAGCAGCGTTATGAGGGCCCTCGCACCCCCGGCGCGTCGAGCCACGCCCAACACCTAAAACCAGCACGTCCGATCGATGTCACATTGATGGAATTCATGCATTTAACCACCAGCTAACATTTCAACTCATTCATTCATGATTAGCTAGTCGTTCCACTAGGTGGCACTCTAACCATTATGTACAAATGGCATAACAAACATTTCCGAACTCGAGTCTCATTATGCCTGCGACCTTTGGGTGAGATTGGACATTGTGTTTTTGAGTAACAGCAGATTATTGCGTTTTGGCGAGTGATTGAGAGTCTACGTGCCGCCATAACCACCCCGTTTCCCTGAACGTAAAAAGCTTCGCAATTTAACAACACAAAGGTCTTTGGATTCCACACACTGAAGAATAGTGCAATATGATGAAATCCCTTGGAGGAGTTCGTCAAAGAACGATGCCTGAAAAGAGGGGAAAATGTTGCCAAAATTGCACATTAATTTTAAAATGGCTGACTTCCTGTTGGATTTGGGATATTGCTCCAAGAGACTTTTTTGTACATCTTGATATCTCCTATAAGCTTACCAGGTTTCAGACTCATACATAAAACACAGAGCAGGGGCTGTGATTTTGAAATTTTGTAGGGGGCGCTGTGGAGCCATTTTGGGATATTCAATGAAAATGATCACATAACAACAAAGCCTTAACCACATTGGAGGCGTGGGCCAAATTTCAAGACTTTTTAAACTTTCCAAGCCCCTCAAAAGCCACTTCATCTTTCATGGTGAACCGCGTTGCCACCAGGGTGCGGCGTTCAGTTTAAAGTCACAATTTTTGCACTGAAGCATCACAAGGGACTGATGGTGATATTCACCGCTTTTGAGGTGGCCACGATGAACCTGTGAAAATCAGTACAACAAAATTAAAGCCATGACATTTCCTGTTGCCACTAGGTGGCGCTGTCCGTATTTCCGACAATGGGCACATCAATCTGTTCAGGGCGGGTCTGACATCATGCCTGTAAAGTCTGGTACTGATCAGACTGGATTTCATTGAGTTATACTAATTTGTTTCTTCATGGCGTGACATCAAAGTTCGCCATGCTGCTGGGGTCACACCCTTTTGCAAAAAGTCACAGTTTTCACTGTAACCCAAGACCAACTCCTTAAGGCTTTCCTGGAGAAATTTGAGGCTGCAGATGTCACCCATCACTATACTGTACCCCAAAGTGTAAAACACAACATTTCCTGTTCCCACTAGGTGGCGCTGTCGTTGAGGTCAAATATGGCAGTTGAAATATGTTCAGGGGTGGAGCCTTATCATATGTGTTCACTTTGGTCAAGGTCAGAAAATGTATGACAAAATGAGAGGCAATAAGATTTTGATGGCGAGTCATCGAAATTCGCCATGGCGCCACGGCCTCATAGTATTGTGAAAACTCAAAAGCTCCGCAATTTAACATGGCACAAGGGTGTAGTTGACACTGTCCAAATTTGAAGTTTATAGGACCAAATCCCAAGGAGGAGTTCGTTAAAGTACAAGGCATGGAAACGGTAAAATCAGAGCCAAAATGTCACCTTCAATCCAAAATGGCGGACTTCCTGTTGGGTTTGCGTCAATGGGCCCACTGACTTTTTTGTTTGTCTTGGCATGATACACATGTGTGCCAAATTTCATACATGTAGCCCAAACGATGTGGTCGTAGGGCTGCATTTAACAAGGCATAGGTGGCGCTGTAGAGCCATTTCCCAGTGCTCATATGTAAAACCATTAAAATACAAAATTTTTCACCAGACCTGGCATGTGTGCAAAATTTCATGAGTTTTTGAGCATGTTTAGGCCCTCAAAAAGGCCCTTGTTTGGGGTGAATAATAATAATAATAATAATAATAATAATAATAATAATAATAATAATAATAATAATAATAAGAAACGGAGCAGATACAATAGGGCCTTCGCACTCTCGGTGCTCGGGCCCTAATAATAATTAAAGCTGCAAGCAGCGTTATGAGGGCCCTCGCACCCCCGGCGCGTCGAGCCACGCCCAACACCTAAAACCAGCACGTCCGATCGATGTCACATTGATGGAATTCATGCATTTAACCACCAGCTAACATTTCAACTCATTCATTCATGATTAGCTAGTCGTTCCACTAGGTGGCACTCTAACCATTATGTACAAATGGCATAACAAACATTTCCGAACTCGAGTCTCATTATGCCTGCGACCTTTGGGTGAGATTGGACATTGTGTTTTTGAGTAACAGCAGATTACTGCGTTTTGGCGAGTGATTGAGAGTCTACGTGCCGCCATAACCACCCCGTTTCCCTGAACGTAAAAAGCTTCGCAATTTAACAACACAAAGGTCTTTGGATTCCACACACTGAAGAATAGTGCAATATGATGAAATCCCTTGGAGGAGTTCGTCAAAGAACGATGCCTGAAAAGAGGGGAAAATGTTGCCAAAATTGCACATTAATTTTAAAATGGCTGACTTCCTGTTGGATTTGGGATATTGCTCCAAGAGACTTTTTTGTACATCTTGATATCTCCTATAAGCTTACCAGGTTTCAGACTCATACATAAAACACAGAGCAGGGGCTGTGATTTTGAAATTTTGTAGGGGGCGCTGTGGAGCCATTTTGGGATATTCAATGAAAATGATCACATAACAACAAAGCCTTAACCACATTGGAGGTGTGTGCCAAATTTCAAGACTTTTTAAACTTTCCAAGCCCCTCAAAAGCCACTTCATCTTTCATGGTGAACCGCGTTGCCACCAGGGTGCGGCGTTCAGTTTAAAGTCACAATTTTTGCACTGAAGCATCACAAGGGACTGATGGTGATATTCACCGCTTTTGAGGTGGCCACGATGAACCTGTGAAAATCAGTACAACAAAATTAAAGCCATGACATTTCCTGTTGCCACTAGGTGGCGCTGTCCGTATTTCCGACAATGGGCACATCAATCTGTTCAGGGCGGGTCTGACATCATGCCTGTAAAGTCTGGTACTGATCAGACTGGATTTCATTGAGTTATACTAATTTGTTTCTTCATGGCGTGACATCAAAGTTCGCCATGCTGCTGGGGTCACACCCTTTTGCAAAAAGTCACAGTTTTCACTGTAACCCAAGACCAACTCCTTAAGGCTTTCCTGGAGAAATTTGAGGCTGCAGATGTCACCCATCACTATACTGTACCCCAAAGTGTAAAACATGACATTTCCTGTTCCCACTAGGTGGCGCTGTCGTTGAGGTCAAATATGGCAGTTGAAATATGTTCAGGGGTGGAGCCTTATCATATGTGTTCACTTTGGTCAAGGTCAGAAAATGTATGACAGAATGAGAGGCAATAAGATTTTCATGGCGAGTCATCGAAATTCGCCGTGGCGCCACGGCCTCATAGTATTGTGAAAACTCAAAAGCTCCGCAATTTAACATGGCCCAGGTGTGTAGTTGACACTGACCAAAGATGAAGCTTATACGACCAAATCCCAAGGAGGAGTTCGAAAAAGTTCGAGGCATGGAAACGGCAAAATTAGAGCCAAAATGTCACCTTCACGTCCAAATGGCGGACTTCCTGTTGGGTTTGCGTCAATGGGCCCACTGACTTTTTTGTTCGTCTTGGCATGATACACATGTGTCCCAAATTTCATACATGTAGCCCAAACGATGTGGTCGTAGGGCTGCATTTTACAAGGCATAGGTGGCGCTGTAGAGCCATTTCCCAGTGCTCATATGTAAAACCATTAAAATACAAAATTTTTCACCAGACCTGGCATGTGTGCAAAATTTCATGAGTTTTTGAGCATGTTTAGGCCCTCAAAAAGGCCCTTGTTTGGGGTGAATAATAATAATAATAATAATAATAATTAAAGCTGCAAGCAGCGTTATGAGGGCCCTCGCACCCCCGGCGCGTCGAGCCACGCCCAACACCTAAAACCAGCACGTCCGATCTGATGTCACATTGATGGAATTCATGCATTTAACCACCAGCTAACATTTCAACTCATTCATTCGTGATTAGTTAGTCGTTCTACTAGGTGGCGCTCTAACCATTATGTAGAAATGTCATAACAAACATTTCCTAGCTCGAGTCTCATCACGCCTATGAGCTTTGGGAGAGATTGGACATTGTGTTTTTGAGTGACAGCAGATTACTGCTTTTTGGCGAGTGATTGAAACTCTACGTGCCGCCATGACCACCCCGTTTCCCTGAATGTAAAAAGCTTCGCAATTTAACATCACAAAGGTCTTTAGATTCCACAAACTTCAGATCGGTCCAATCTGATGAAATCCCTTGGAGGAGTTCGTCAAAGTACGGTGCCTGAAAAGAGGGGAAAATGTCGCCAAAATTACACATTAATTTTAAAATGGCTGACTTCCTGTTGGATTTGGGATATTGCTCCAAGAGACTTTTTTGTACATCTTAATATCTTCCATAAGCTTACCAGGTTTCAGACTCATAGATAAAACACAGAGCAAGGGCTGATGTTTTGAAATATTGTAGGGGGCGCTGTGGAGCCATTTCGCGCTATTCAATGAAAATGATCACATGACAACAAAGCCTTCATCACATTGGAGGTGTGTGCCAAATTTCAAGCCTCTATAGACTTTCCAAGCCCCTCAAAAGCCACTTCATCTTTCATGGTGGACCGCGTTGCCACCAGGGTGCGCCGTTCAGTTTAAAGTCACAATTTTTGCACTGAAGCATCACGAGGGACTGATGGTGATATTCACCGCTTTTGAGGTGGCCACGATGAACCTGTGAAAATCAGTACAACAAAGTGTAAGACATGACATTTCCTGTTGCCACTAGGTGGCGCTGTCCGTATTCCCGACAATGGGCACATCAATCTGTTCAGGGCGGGTCTGACATCATGCCTGTAAAGTCTGGTACTGATCAGACTGGATTTCATTGAGTTATACTAATTTGTTTCTTCATGGCGAGACATCAAAGTTCGCCATGCTGCTGGGGTCACACCCTTTCGCGAAAACTCACAGTTTTCACTGTACCCCAAGACCAACTCCTTAAGGCTTTCCTGGAGAAATATGAGGCTGCAGATGTTACCCATCACAATACTGTACCCCAAAGTGTAAAACATGACATTTCCTGTTCCCACTAGGTGGCGCTGGCCCTTATGTCAAATATGGCAGTTGAAATATGTTCAGGGGTGGAGCCTTATCATATGTGTTCACTTTGGTCAAGGTCAGAAAATCTATGACAGAATGAGAGGCAATAAGATTTTCATGGCGAGTCATCGAAATTCGCCATGGCGCCACGGCCTCATAGTATTGTGAAAACTCAAAAGCTCCGCAATTTAACATGGCACAAGGGTGTAGTTGACACTGACCAAATATGAAGGTTATGAAATCAAACCCCAAGGAGGAGTTCGCAAAAGTTCGAGGCATGGAAATGGCAAAATTAGAGCCAAAATGTCACCTTCTCTTCCAAATGGCGGACTTCCTGTTGGGTTTGCGTCAATGGGCCCCCAGACTTTTTTGTTCGTCTTGGCATGATACACATGTGTGCCAAATTTCATACATGTAGCTCAAACGATGTGGTCGTAGGGCTGCATTTAACAAGGCATAGGTGGCGCTCTAGAGCCATTTCCCAGTGCTCATATGTAAAACCATTAAAATACAAAATTTTTCACCAGACCTGGCATGTGTGCAAAATTTCATGAGTTTTTGAGCATGTTTAGGCCCTCAAAAAGGCCCTTGTTTTGCCTGAATAATAATAATAATAATAATTAAAGCTGCAAGCAGCGTTATGAGGGCCCTCGCACCCCGGCGTGTCGAGCCACGCCCAACACCTAAAACCAGCACGTCCGATGTGATGTCACATTGATGGAATTCATGCATTTAACCACCAGCTAACAATTCAACTCATTCATTCATGATTAGTTAGTCGTTCCACTAGGTGGCGCTCTAACCATTATGTACAAATGGCATAACAAACACTTCCAAGCTCGAGTCTCATCACACCTGAGACGTTTGGGAGAGATTGGACATTGTGTTTTTGAGTGACAGCAGATTACTGCTTTTTGGCGAGTGATTCAAACTCTAAGTGCCACCATAACCACCCCGTTTCCCTGGACGTAAAAAGCTTCGCAATTTAACATCACAAAGGTCTTTAGATTCCACACACTGGAGAATGGTTCAATATGATGAAATCCCTTGGAGGAGTTCGTCAAAGTATGAAGCCTGAAAAGAGGGGAAAATGTCGCCAAAATTACACATTAATTTTAAAATGGCTGACTTCCTGTTGGATTTGGGATATTGCTCCAAGAGACTTTTTTGTACATCTTGATATTTTCCATAAGCTTACCAGGTTTCAGACTCATAGATGAAACACAGAGCTGGGGCTGATGTTTTGAAATTTTGTAGGGGGCGCTGTGGAGCAATTTCGCGCTATTCAATGAAAATGATCACATGACAACAAAGCCTACATCCATTTGGAGGTGTGTGCCAAATTTCAAGCCTCTATAAACTTTCCAAGCCCCTCAAAAGCCACTTCATCTTTCATGGTGAACCGCGTTGCCACCAGGGTGCGCCGTTCAGTTTAAAGTCACAATTTTTGCACTGAAGCATCACGAGGGACTGATGGTGATATTCACCGCTTTTGAGGTGGCCAAGATGAATCTGTGAAAATCAGTACAACAAAATTAAAGCCATGACATTTCCTGTTGCCACTAGGTGGCGCTATCTGTATTTCCGACAATGGGCACATCAATCTGTTCAGGGCGGGTCTGACATCATGCCTGTAAAGTCTGGTACTGATCAGACTGGATTTCATTGAGTTATACTAATTTGTTTCTTCATGGCGTGACATTAAAGTTCGCCACGCCGCTGGGGTCACACCCTTTTGCGAAAAGTCACAGTTTTCACTGTAACCCAAGACCAACTGCTTAAGGCTTTTCTGGAGAAATTTGAGGCTGCAGATGTCACCCATCACTATACTGTACCCCAAAGTGTAAAACATGACATTTCCTGTTCCCACTAGGTGGCGCTGTCCCTTATGTCAAATATGGCAGTTGAAATATGTTCAGGGGTGGAGCCTTATCATATGTGTGCTCTTTGGTCAAGGTCAGAAAATGTATGACAAAATGAGAGGCAATAAGATTTTCATGGCGAGTCATCGAAATTCGCCATGGCGCCACGGCCTCATAGTATTGTGAAAACTCAAAAGCTCCGCAATTTAACATGGCACAAGGGTGTAGTTGACACTGTCCAAATTTGAAGCTTATAGGACCAAATCCCAAGGAGGAGTTCGTTAAAGTTCGAGGCATGGAAACGGTAAAATCAGAGCCAAAATGTCACCTTCAATCCAAAATGGCGGACTTCCTGTTGGGTTTAGGACATTGCCATAATAGACTTTTTTGTTCGACTCTGAAAGTTATATAGGTGTACCGACTTTCAAACATGTAGGTCATACCCATACCGGGGGCTCGCGTTTTTCATTTTTCTAGGTGGCGCTACTGAGCTAATTTTCCCTGGCCATGTCTGAGAACATTAAAATACGTAAATTTTCACCAGACCTGACGCGTGTGCAAAATTTCATGAGTTTTCGAGCATGTTTAGGCCCTCAAACGGCCAATTCATTTGCCGAAATAATAATAATAATAATTAAAGCTGCAAGCAGCGTTATGAGGGCCCTCGCACCCCCGGCGTGTCGAGCCACGCCCAACACCTGAAACCAGCATGTCCGATCTGATGTCACATTGATGGAATTCATGCATTTAACCACCAGTTAACATTTCATTTGGTTCAACCATGAGTATAGTCGTCCCACTAGGTGGCTCTCTAACCATTATAGACAAAGGGCATAACAAACATTTCCGAGCTCGAGTCTCATCACGCCTGTGACCTTTGGGAGAGATTGGACTTTGTGTCTTTGAGTGACAGCATATTACTGCTTTTTGGCGAGTGATTGAAACTCCACGTGCCGCCATGACCACCCCGTTTCCTTGAACGTAAAAAGCTTCGCAATTTAACATCACAAAGGTCTTTAGATTCCACACACTGGAGAATGGTTCAATATGATGAAATCCCTTGGAGGAGTTCGTCAAAGTATGAAGCCTGAAAAGAGGGGAAAATGTCGCCAAAATTACACATTAATTTTAAAATGGCTGACTTCCTGTTGGATTTGGGATATTGCTCCAAGAGACTTTTTTGTACATCTTGATATTTTCCATAAGCTTACCAGGTTTCAGACTCATAGATGAAACACAGAGCAGGGGCTGTTGTTTTGAAATTTTGTAGGGGGCGCTGTGGAGCCATTTTGCGCTATTCAATGAAAATGATCACATAACAACAAAGCCTTATGCACATTGGAGGTGTGCGCCAAATTTCAAGCCTCTATAAACTTTCCAAGCCCCTTAAAAGCCACTTCATTTTTCATGGTGAACAGCGTTGCCACCAGGGTGCGCCGTTCAGTTTAAAGTCACAATTTTCGCACTGCAGCATCAAGAAGGACTGATGGTGATATTCATCGCTTTTGAGGTGGCCACAATGAACCTGTGAAAATCAGTACAACAAAGTGTAAGACATAACATTTCCTGTTGCCACTAGGTGGCGCTCTTCATATTCCTGACAATGGGCACATCAATCTGTTCAGGGTGGGTCTGACATCATGCCTGTAAAGTCTGGTACTGATCAGACTGGATTTCATTGAGTTATACTAATTTGTTTCTTCATGGCGTGACATCAAAGTTCGCCATGCCGCTGGGGTCACACCCTTTTGCGAAAAGTCACAGTTTTCACTGTAACCCAAGACCAACTCCTTAAGGCTTTCCTGGAGAAATTTGAGGCTGCAGGTGTCACCCATCACTATACTGTACCCCAAAGTGTAAAACATGACATTTCCTGTTCCCACTAGGTGGCGCTGTCCTTGATGTCAAATATGGCAGTTGAAATATGTTCAGGGGTGGAGCCTTATCATATGTGTGCTCTTTGGTCCAGATCAGAACATGTATGACAAAATGAGAGGCAATAAGATTTTCATGGCGAGTCATCGAAATTCGCCATGGCGCCACGGCCTCATAGTATTGTGAAAACTCAAAAGCTCCGCAATTTAACATGGCACAAGGGTGTAGTTGGCACTGACCAAATATGAAGGTTATGAAATCAAACCCCAAGGAGGAGTTCGTCAAAGTTCGAGGCATGGAAATGGTAAAATCAGAGCCAAAATGTCACCTTCAATCCAAAATGGCGGACTTCCTGTTGGGTTTAGGACATTGCCATAATAGACTTTTTTGTTCGACTCTGAACATTATATAGGTGTACCGACTTTCAAACATGTAGGTCATACCCATACCGGGGGCTCGCGTTTTTCATTTTTCTAGGTGGCGCTACTGAGCTAATTTTCCCTGGCCATGTCTGAGAACATTAAAATACGTAAATTTTCACCAGACCTGACGCGTGTGCAAAATTTCATGAGTTTTCGAGCATGTTTAGGCCCTCAAACGGCCAATTCATTTGCCGAAATAATAATAATAATAATAATAATAATAAACAGAGCAATTACAATAGGGCCTTCGCACTATCAGTGCTCGGGCCCTAATAATAATAATAATAATAATAATAATTAAAGCTGCAAGCAGCGTTATGAGGGCCCTCGCACCCCATCGCGTCGAGCTACACCCAACACCTACAACCAGCACCTCCGATCTGATGTCACATTGATGGAATTCATGCATTCAACCACCAGCTAACATTTCATCTCATTCAATCATGATTATAGTAGTCCCACTAGATGGCGCTCTAACCATTACTGACAAATGGCATAACAAACATTTCCGAGCTCGAGTCTCATCACGCCTGCGACCTTTGGGACATATTGGACATTTTGATTTTGAGTGACAGCAGATTACTGCTTTTTGGCGAGTGACTGAAACTCCACATGCCGCCATGACCACCCCGTTTCCTGAATGTAAAAACCTTCGCAATTTAACATCACAAAGGTCTTTAGATTCCACACACTGGAGATTGGTTCAATATGATGAAATCCCTTGGAGGAGTTCGTCAAAGAACGGTGCCTGGAAAGAGGGGAAAATGTCACAAAAATTACACATTAATTTTAAAATGGCTGACTTCCTGTTAGATTTGGGATATTGCTCCAAGAGACTTTTTTGTACATCTTGATATCTCCTATAAGCTTACCAGGTTTCAGACTCATACATAAAACACAGAGCTGGGGCTGACGTTTTGAAATTTTGTAGGGGGCGCTGTGGAGCCATTTTGCGCTATTCAATGAAAATGATCACATAACAACAAAGCCTTAAGCACAATGGAGGTGTGTGCCAAATTTCAAGCCTCTATAAACTTTCCAAGCCCCTCAAAAGCCACTTCATTTTTCATGGTGAACAGCGTTGCCACCAGGGTGCGCCGTTCAGTTTAAAGTCACAATTTTTGCACTAAAGCATCATCAAGGACTGATGGTGATATTCACCGCTTTTGAGGTGGCCACTATGAACCTGTGAAAATCAGTACAACAAAGTGTAAGACATGACATTTCCTGTTCCCACTAGGTGGCGCTCTTCATATTCCTGACAATGGGCACATCAATCTGTTCAGGGCGGGTCTGACATCATGCCTGTAAAGTCTGGTACTGATCAGACTGGATTTCATTGAGTTATACTAATTTGTTTCTTCATGGCGTGACATCAAAATTCGCCATGCTGCTGGGGTCACACCCTTTTGCGAAAAGTCACAGTTTTCACTGTAACCCAAGACCAACTCCTTAAGGCTTTCCTGGAGAAATTTGAGGCTGCAGATGTCACCCATCACTATACTGTACCCCAAAGTGTAAAACATGACATTTCCTGTTCCCACTAGGTGGCGCTGGCCCTTATGTCAAATATGGCAGTTGAAATATGTTCAGGGGTGGAGCCTTATCATATGTGTGCTGTTTGGTCCAGATCGGAACATGTATGACAGAATGAGAGGCAATAAGATTTTCATGGCGAGTCATCAAAATTCGCCATGGCGCCACGGCCTCATACTATTGTGAAAACTCAAAAGCTCCGCAATTTAACATGGCACAAGGGTGTAGTTGACACTGTCCAAATTTGAAGTTTATAGGACCAAATCCCAAGGAGGAGTTCGTTAAAGTACAAGGCATGGAAACGGTAAAATCAGACCCAAAATGTCACCTTCAATCCAAAATGGCGGACTTCCTGTTGGGTTTAGGACATTGCCATAATAGACTTTTTTGTTCGACTCGCAACGTTATATAGGTGTACTGACTTTCAAATATGTAGGTCATACCCATACCGGGGGCTCGCATTTTTCATTTTTCTAGGTGGCGCTACTGAGCTAATTTTCCCTGGCCATGTCTGAGAACATTAAAATACGTAAATTTTCACCAGACCTGACGCGTGTGCAAAATTTCATGAGTTTTCGAGCATGTTTAGGCCCTCAAAAGGCCAATTCATTTGCCGGAATAATAATAATAATAATAATAATAATAATAATAATAATAATAAACAGAGCAATTACAATAGGGCCTTCGCACTGTCAGTGCTCGGGCCCTAATAATAATAATAAACAGAGCAATTACAATAGGGCCTTCGCACTGTCAGTGCTCGGGCCCTAATTAAAGCTGCAAGCAGCGTTATGAGGGCCCTCGCACCCCCGACGCGTCGAGCCACGCCCAACACCTGAAACCAGCATGTCCGATCTGATGTCACATTGATGGAATTCATGCATTTAACCACCAGTTAACATTTCATTTGGTTCAACCATGAGTATAGTCGTCCCACTAGGTGGCGCTCCAACCATTATAGACAAAGGGCATAACAAACATTTCCGAGCTCGAGTCTCATCACGCCTGCGACCTTTGGGAGAGATTGGACATTGTGTCTTTGAGTGACAGCATATTACTGCTTTTTGGCGAGTGATTGAAACTCTACGTGCCGCCATGACCACCCCGTTTCCTTGAACGTAAAAAGCTTCGCAATTTAACATCACAAAGGTCTTTAGATTCCACACACTGGAGAATGGTTCAATATGATGAAATCCCTTGGAGGAGTTCGTCAAAGTATGAAGCCTGAAAAGAGGGGAAAATGTCGCCAAAATTACACATTAATTTTAAAATGGCTGACTTCCTGTTGGATTTGGGATATTGCTCCAAGAGACTTTTTTGTACATCTTGATATTTTCCATAAGCTTACCAGGTTTCAGACTCATAGATGAAACACAGAGCAGGGGCTGTTGTTTTGAAATTTTGTAGGGGGCGCTGTGGAGCAATTTCGCGCTATTCAATGAAAATGATCACATGACAACAAAGCCTACATCCATTTGGAGGTGTGTGCCAAATTTCAAGCCTCTATAAACTTGCCAAGCCCCTCAAAAGCCACTTCATCTTTCATGGTGAACCGCGTTGCCACCAGGGTGCGCCGTTCAGCTTAAAGTCACAATTTTTGCACTGAAGCATCACGAGGGACTGATGGTGATATTCACCGCTTTTGAGGTGGCCACTATGAACCTGTGAAAATCAGTACAACAAAGTGTAAGACGTGACATTTCCTGTTCCCACTAGGTGGCGCTGTCCGTATTCCTGACAATGGGCACATCAATCTGTTCAGGGCGGGTGTGACATCATGCCTGTAAAGTCTGGTACTAATCAGACTGGATTTCATGGAGTTATACTAATTTGTTTCTTCATGGCGAGATATCAAAGTTCGCCATGCTGCTGAGGTCACACCCTTTTGTGAAAAGCCACAGTTTTCACTGTACCCCAAGACCAACTGCTTATGCCTTTCCTGGAGAAATTTGAGGCTGCAGATGTCACCCATCACTATACTGTACCCCAAAGTGTAAAACATGACATTTCCTGTTCCCACTAGGTGGCGCTGTCCTTGATGTCAAATATGGCAGTTGAAATATGTTCAGGGGTGGAGCCTTATCATATGTGTTTACTTTGGTCAAGGTCAGAAAATGTATGACAAAATGAGAGGCAATAAGATTTTCATGGCGAGTCATCGAAATTCGCCGTGGCGCCACGGCCTCATAGTATTGTGAAAACTCAAAAGCTCCGCAATTTAACATGGCACAAGGGTGTAGTTGACACTGTCCAAATTTGAAGTTTATAGGACCAAATCCCAAGGAGGAGTTCGTTAAAGTACAAGGCATGGAAACGGTAAAATCAGAGCCAAAATGTCACATTCAATCCAAAATGGCGGACTTCCTGTTGGGTTTAGGACATTGCCATAATAGACTTTTTTGTTCGACTCTGAACGTTATATAGGTGTACCGACTTTCAAACTTGTAGGCCATACCCATACCGGGGGCTCGCGTTTTTCATTTTTCTAGGTGGCGCTACTGAGCTAATTTTCCCTGGCCATGTCTGAGAACATTAAAATACGTAAATTTTCACCAGACCTGACGCGTGTGCAAAATTTCATGAGTTTTCGAGCATGTTTAGGCCCTCAAACGGCCAATTCATTTGCCGAAATAATAATAATAATAATAATAATAATAATAATAAACAGAGCAATTACAATAGGGCCTTCGCACTCTCAGTGCTCGGGCCCTAATAATAATAAGAAACGGAGCAGATACAATAGGGCCTTCGCACTGTCAGTGCTCGGGCCCTAATAATAATAATAATAATAATTAAAGCTGCAAGCAGCGTTATGAGGGCCCTCGCACCCCCGGCGCGTCGAGCCACGCCCAACACCTAAAACCAGCACGTCCGATCTGATGTCACATTGATGGAATTCATGCATTTAACCACCAGCTAACATTTCAACTCATTCATTCATGATTAGTTAGTCGTTCCACTAGGTGGCGCTCTAACCATTATGTACAAATGGCATAACAAACACTTCCGAGCTCGAGTCTAATCACACCTGAGACGTTTGGGAGAGATTGGACATTGTGTTTTTGAGTGACAGCAGATTACTGCTTTTTGGCGAGTGATTCAAACTCTAAGTGCCGCCATAACCACCCCGTTTCCCTGGACGTAAAAAGCTTCGCAATTTAACATCACAAAGGTCTTTAGATTCCACAAACTGCAGATCGGTCCAATCTGATGAAATCCCTTGGAGGAGTTCGTCAAAGAACGATGCCTGAAAAGAGGGGAAAATGTTGCCAAAATTGCACATTAATTTTAAAATGGCTGACTTCCTGTTGGATTTGGGATATTGCTCCAAGAGACTTTTTTGTACATCTTGATATCTCCTATAAGCCTACCAGGTTTCAGATTCATACATAAAACACAGAGCTGGGGCTGTGGTTTTGAAATTTTGTAGGGGGCGCTGTGGAGCCATTTTGGGATATTCAATGAAAATGATCACATGACAACAAAGCCATCGTCACATTGGAGGTGTGTGCCAAATTTCAAGCCTCTATAAACTTGCCAAGACCCTCAAAAGCCACTTCATCTTTCATGGTGAACAGCGTTGCCACCAGGGTGCGCCGTTCAGTTTAAAGTCACAATTTTTGCACTAAAGCATCATCAAGGACTGATGGTGATATTCACCGCTTTTGAGGTGGCCACTATGAACCTGTGAAAATCAGTACAACAAAGTGTAAGACATGACATTTCCTCTTCCCACTAGGTGGCGCTCTTCATATTCCTGACAATGGGCACATCAATCTGTTCAGGGCGGGTCTGACATCATGCCTGTAAAGTCTGGTACTGATCAGACTGGATTTCATTGAGTTATACTAATTTGTTTCTTCATGGCGTGACATCAAAGTTCGCCATGCTGCTGGGGTCACACCCTTTCGCGAAAACTCACAGTTTTCACTGTAACCCAAGACCAACTCCTCAAGGCTTTCCTGGAGAAATTTGAGGCTGCAGATGTCACCCATCACTGTACTGTACCCCAAAGTGTAAAACATGACATTTCCTGTTCCCACTAGGTGGCGCTGTCCTTGATGTCAAATATGGCAGTTGAAATATGTTCAGGGGTGGAGCCTTATCATATGTGTGCTCTTTGGTCCAGATCGGAACATGTATGACAGAATGAGAGGCAATAAGATTTTCATGGCGAGTCATCGAAATTCGCCATGGCGCCACGGCCTCATAGTATTGTGAAAACTCAAAAGCTCCGCAATTTAACATGGCACAAGGGTGTAGTTGACACTGTCCAAATTTGAAGTTTATAGGACCAAATCCCAAGGAGGAGTTCGTTAAAGTACAAGGCATGGAAACGGTAAAATCAGACCCAAAATGTCACCTTCAATCCAAAATGGCGGACTTCCTGTTGGGTTTAGGACATTGCCATAATAGACTTTTTTGTTCGACTCTGAACGTTATATAGGTGTACCGAATTTCAAACGTGTAGGTCATACCCATACCGGGGGCTCGCGTTTTTCATTTTTCTAGGTGGCGCTACTGAGCAAATTTTCCCTGGCCATGTCTGAGAACATTAAAATACGTAAATTTTCACCAGACCTGACGCGTGTGCAAAATTTCATGAGTTTTCGAGCATGTTTAGGCCCTCAAACGGCCAATTCATTTGCCGAAATAATAATAATAATAATAATAATAATAATAAACAGAGCAATTACAATAGGGCCTTCGCACTGTCAGTGCTCGGGCCCTAATAATAATAATAATAATTAAAGCTGCAAGCAGCGTTATGAGGGCCCTCGCACCCCCGGCGTGTCGAGCCATGCCCAACACCTGAAACCAGCACGTCCGATCTGATGTCACATTGATGGAATTCATGCATTTAACCACCAGTTAACATTTCATTTGGTTCAACCATGAGTATAGTCGTCCCACTAGGTGGCGCTCTAACCATTATAGACAAAGGGCATAACAAACATTTCCGAGCTCGAGTCTCATCACGCCTGCGACCTTTGGGAGAGATTGGACTTTGTGTCTTTGAGTGACAGCATATTACTGCTTTTTGGCGAGTGATTGAAACTCCACGTGCCGCCATGACCACCCCGTTTCCTTGAACGTAAAAAGCTTCGCAATTTAACATCACAAAGGTCTTTAGATTCCACACACTGGAGAATGGTTCAATATGATGAAATCCCTTGGAGGAGTTCGTCAAAGTATGAAGCCTGAAAAGAGGGGAAAATGCCGCCAAAATTACACATTAATTTTAAAATGGCTGACTTCCTGTTGGATTTGGGATATTGCTCCAAGAGACTTTTTTGTACATCTTGATATTTTCCATAAGCTTACCAGGTTTCAGACTCATAGATGAAACACAGAGCAGGGGCTGATGTTTTGAAATTTTGTAGGGGGCGCTGTGGAGCAATTTCGCGCTATTCAATGAAAATGATCACATGACAACAAAGCCTACATCCATTTGGAGGTGTGTGCCAAATTTCAAGCCTCTATAAACTTTCCAAGCCCCTCAAAAGCCACTTCATCTTTCATGGTGAACCGCATTTCCACCAGGGTGCGCCGTTCAGTTTAAAGTCACAATTTTTGCACTGAAGCATCACGAGGGACTGATGTTGATATTCACCGCTTTTGAGGTGGCCACGATGAACCTGTGAAAATCAGTACAACAAAGTGTAAGACATGACATTTCCTGTTCCCACTAGGTGGCGCTCTTCATATTCCTGACAATGGGCACATCAATCTGTTCAGGGCGGGTCTGACATCATGCCTGTAAAGTCTGGTACTGATCAGATTGGATTTCATTGAGTTATACTAATTTGTTTCTTCATGGCGAGACATCGAAGTTCGCCATGCTGCTGGGGTCACACCCTTTCGCGAAAACTCACAGTTTTCACTGTACCCCAAGACCAACTCCTTAAGGCTTTCCTGGAGAAATATGAGGCTGCAGATGTCACCCATCACAATACTGTACCCCAAAGTGTAAAACATGACATTTCCTGTTCCCACTAGGTGGCGCTGGCCCTTATGTCAAATATGGCACTTGAAATATGTTCAGGGGTGGAGCCTTATCATATGTGTGCTCTTTGGTCAAGGTCAGAAAATGTATGACAAAATGAGAGGCAATAAGATTTTCTTGGCGAGTCATCGAAATTCGCCATGGCGCCACGGCCTCATGGTATTGTGAAAACTCAAAAGCTCCGCAATTTAACATGGCACAAGGGTGTAGTTGACACTGTCCAAATTTGAAGGTTATGAAATCAAACCCCAAGGAGGAGTTCGCAAAAGTTCGAGGCATGGAAATGGCAAAATTAGAGCCAAAATGTCACCTTCTCTTCCAAATGGCGGACTTCCTGTTGGGTTTGCGTCAATGGGCCCACAGACTTTTTTGTTCGTCTTGGAATGATACACATGTGTGCCAAATTTCATACATGTAGCTCAAACCATGTGGTCGTAGGGCTGCATTTAACAAGGCATAGGTGGCGCTCTAGAGCCATTTCCCAGTGCTCATAAGTAAAACCATTAAAATACAAAATTTTTCACCAGACCTGGCATGTGTGCAAAATTTCATGAGTTTTTGAGCATGTTTAGGCCCTCAAAAAGGCCCTTGTTTGGGGTGAATAATAATAATAATAATAATTAAAGCTGCAAGCAGCGTTATGAGGGCCCTCGCACCCCCGGCGCGTCGAGTCACGCCCAACACCTAAAACCAGCACCTCCGATCTGATGTCACATTGATGGAATTCATGCATTTAACCACCAGCTAACATTTCAACTCATTCATTCGTGATTAGTTAGTTCTTCCACTAGGTGGCGCTCTAACCATTATGTACAAATGGCATAACAAACACTTCCAAGCTCGAGTCTCATCACACCTGAGACGTTTGGGAGAGATTGGACATTGTGTTTTTGAGTGACAGCAGATTACTGCTTTTTGGCGAGTGATTCAAACTCTAACTGCCACCATAACCACCCCGTTTCACTGAACATAAAAAGCTTCGCAATTTAACATCACAAAGGTCTTTAGATTCCACACACTGGAGATTGGTTCAATATGATGAAATCCCTTGGAGGAGTTCGTCAAAGAACGGTGCCTGGAAAGAGGGGAAAATGTTGCCAAAATTGCACATTAATTTTAAAATGGCTGACTTCCTGTTGGATTTGGGATATTGCACCAAGAGACTTTTTTGTACATCTTGATATCTCCTATAAGCTTACCAGGTTTCAGAATCATACATAGAACACAGAGCAGGGGCTGTGGTTTTGAAATTTTGTAGGGGGCGCTGTGGAGCAATTTCGCGCTATTCAATGAAAATGATCACATGCCAACAAAGCCTTAATCCATTTGGAGGTGTGTGCCAAATTTCAAGCCTCTATAAACTTGCCAAGACCCTCAAAAGCCACTTCATCTTTCATGTTGAACAGCGTTGCCACCAGGGTGCGCCGTTCAGTTTAAACTCACAATTTTTGCACTGAGGCATCACGAGGGACTGATGGTGATATTCACCGCTTTTGAGGTGGCCAAGATGAACCTGTGAAAATCAGTACAACAAAATTAAAGCCATGACATTTCCTGTTGCCACTAGGTGGCGCTGTCCGTATTTCCGACAATGGGCACATCAATCTGTTCAGGGCGGGTCTGACATCATGCCTGTAAAATCTGGTACTGATCAGACTGGATTTCATTGAGTTATACTAATTTGTTTCTTCATGGCGTGACATCAAAGTTCGCCATGCTGCTGGGGTCACACCCTTTTGCGAAAAGTCACAGTTTTCACTGTAACCCAAGACCAACTCCTTAAGGCTTTCCTGGAGAAATTTGAGGCTGCAGATGTCACCCATCACTATACTGTACCCCAAAGTGTAAAACATGACATTTCCTGTTCCCACTAGGTGGCGCTGTCCTTGATGTCAAATATGGCAGTTAAAATATGTTCAGGGGTGGAGCCTTATCATATGTGTGCTCTTTGGTCCAGATCGGAACATGTATGACAGAATGAGAGGCAATAAGACTTTCATGGCGAGTCATCGAAATTCGCCATGGCGCCACGGCCTCATAGTATTGTGAAAACTCAAAAGCTCCGCAATTTAACATGGCACAAGGGTGTAGTTGACACTGACCAAATATGAAGGTTATGAAATCAAACCCCAAGGAGGAGTTCGCAAAAGTTCGAGGCATGGAAATGGCAAAATTAGAGCCAAAATGTCACCTTCTCTTCCAAATGGCGGACTTCCTGTTGGGTTTGCGTCAATGGGCCCACAGACTTTTTTGTTCGTCTTGGCATGATACACATGTGTGCCAAATTTCATACATGTAGCTCAAACGATGTGGTCGTAGGGCTGCATTTAACAAGGCATAGGTGGCGCTGTAGAGCCATTTCCCAGTGCTCATATGTAAAACCATTAAAATACAAAATTTTTCACCAGACCTGGCATGTGTGCAAAATTTCATGAGTTTTTGAGCATGTTTAGGCCCTCAAAAAGGCCCTTGTTTCGCCTGAATAATAATAATAATAATAATAATAATAATTAAAGCTGCAAGCAGCGTTATGAGGGCCCTCGCACCCCCGGCGCGTCGAGCCACGCCCAACACCTAAAACCAGCACCTCCGATCTGATGTCACATTGATGGAATTCATGCATTTAACCACCAGCTAACATTTCAACTCATTCATTTATGATTAGTTAGTCGTTCCACTAGGCGGCGCTCTAACCATTATGCACAAATGGCATAACAAACATTTCCGAGCTCGAGTCTCATCACGCCTATGAGCTTTGGGAGAGATTGGACATTGTGTTTTTGAGTGACAGCAGATTACTGCTTTTTGGCGAGTGATTGAAACTCTACGTGCCGCCATGACCACCCCGTTTCCCTGAATGTAAAAAGCTTCGCAATTTAACATCACAAAGGTCTTTAGATTCCACACACAGGAGATTGCATCAATCTGATGAAATCCCTTGCAGGAGTACGTCAAAGCACGGTGCCTGAAAAGAGGGGAAAATGTTGCCAAAATTGCACATTAATTTTAAAATGGCTGACTTCCTGTTGGATTTGGGATATTGCTCCAAGAGACTTTTTTGTACATCTTGATATCTCCTATAAGCCTACCAGGTTTCAGATTCATACATAAAACACAGAGCTGGGGCTGTGGTTTTGAAATTTTGTAGGGGGCGCTGTGGAGCCATTTTGGGATATTCAATGAAAATGATCAGATGACAACAAAGCCTTCGTCACATTGGAGGTGTGTGCCAAATTTCAAGCCTCTATAAACTTTCCAAGACCCTCAAAAGCCACTTCATCTTTCATGGTGAACAGCGTTGCAACCAGGGTGCGCCGTTCAGTTTAAAGTCACAATTTTTGCACTGAAGCATCACGAGGGACTGATGGTGATATTCACCGCTTTTGAGGTGGCCACGATGAACCTGTGAAAATCAGTACAACAAAATTAAAGCCATGACATTTCCTGTTGCCACTAGGTGGCGCTGTCCGTATTTCTGACAATGGGCACATCAATCTGTTCAGGGCGAGTCTGACATCATGCCTGTAAAGTCTGGTACTGATCAGGCTGGATTTCATTGAGTTATACTAATTTGTTTCTTCATGGCGTGACATCAAAGTTCGCCATGCTGCTGGGGTCACACCCTTTCACGAAAACTCACAGTTTTCACTGTAACCCAAGACCAACTCCTTAAGGCTTTCCTGGAGAAATTTGAGGCTGCAGATGTCACCCATCACTATACTGTACCCCAAAGTGTAAAACATGACATTTCCTGTTCCCACTAGGTGGCGCTGTCCTTGATGTCAAATATGGCAGTTGAAATATGTTCAGGGGTGGAGCCTTATCATATGTGTGCTCTTTGGTCCAGATCGGAACATGTATGACAAAATGAGAGGCAATAAGATTTTCATGGCGAGTCATCGAAATTCGCCATGGCGCCACGGCCTCATAGTATTGTGAAAACTCAAAAGCTCCGCAATTTAACATGGCACAAGGGTGTAGTTGACACTGACCAAATTTGAAGGTTATGAAATGAAACCCCAAGGAGGAGTTCGCAAAAGTTCGAGGCATGGAAATGGCAAAATTAGAGCCAAAATGTCACCTTCTCTTCCAAATGGCGGACTTCCTGTTGGGTTTGCGTCAATGGGCCCGCAGACTTTTTTGTTCGTCTTGGCATGATACACATGTGTGCCAAATTTCATACATGTAGCTCAAACGATGTGGTCGTAGGGCTGCATTTAACAAGGCATAGGTGGCGCTCTAGAGCCATTTCCCAGTGCTCATATGTAAAACCATTAAAATACAAAATTTTTCACCAGACCTGGCATGTGTGCAAAATTTCATGAGTTTTTGAGCATGTTTAGGCCCTCAAAAAGGCCCTTGTTTCGCCTGAATAATAATAATAATAATAATAATAATAAGAAACGGAGCAGATACAATAGGGCCTTCGCACTCTCAGTGCTCGGGCCCTAATTAAAGCTGCAAGCAGCGTTATGAGGGCCCTCGCACCCCCAGCGCGTCGAGCCACGCCCAACACCTAAAACCAGCACGTCCGATCTGATGTCACATTGATGGAATTCATGCATTTAACCACCAGCTAACATTTCAACTCATTCATCCGTGATTAATTAGTCATTCCACTAGGTGGCACTGTAACCATTATGTACAAATGGCATAAGAAACATTTCCGAGCTCGAGTCTCATCACGCCTATGAGCTTTGGGAGAGATTGGACATTGTGTTTTTGAGTGACAGCAGATTAGTGCTTTTTGGCGAGTGACTGAAACTCTACGTGCCGCCATGACCACCCCGTTTCCCTGAATGTAAAAAGCTTCGCAATTTAACATCACAAAGGTCTTTAGATTCCACACACAGGAGATTGCATCAATCTGATGAAATCCCTTGGAGGAGTACGTCAAAGCACGGTGCCTGAAAAGAGGGGAAAATGTTGCCAAAATTGCACATTAATTTTAAAATGGCTGACTTCCTGTTGGATTTGGGATATTGCTCCAAGAGACTTTTTTGTACATCTTGATATCTCCTATAAGCCTACCAGGTTTCAGATTCATACATAAAACACAGAGCTGGGGCTGTGGTTTTGAAATTTTGTAGGGGGCGCTGTGGAGCCATTTTGGGATATTCAATGAAAATGATCACATGACAACAAAGCCTTCATCACATTGGAGGTGTGTGCCAAATTTCAAGCCTCTATAAACTTGCCAAGACCCTCAAAAGCCACTTCATCTTTCATGGTGAACAGCGTTGCCACCAGGGTGCGCCGTTCAGTTTAAACTCACAATTTTTGCACTGAAACATCACGAGGGACTGATGTTGATATTCACCGCTTTTGAGGTGGCCACGATGAACCTGTGAAAATCAGTACAACAAAGTGTAAGACATGACATTTCCTGTTCCCACTAGGTGGCGCTCTTCATATTCCTGACAATGGGCACATCAATCTGTTCAGGGCGGGTCTGACATCATGCCTGTAAAGTCTGGTACTGATCAGACTGGATTTCATTGAGTTATACTAATTTGTTTCTTCATGGCGTGACATCAAAGTTCGCCATGCTGCTGGGGTCACACCCTTTCGTGAAAAGTCACAGTTTTCACTGTAACCCAAGACCAACTCCTTAAGGCTTTCCTGGAGAAATTTGAGGCTGCAGATGTCACCCATCACAATACTGTACCCCAAAGTGTAAAACATGACATTTCCTGTTCCCACTAGGTGGCGCTGTCCTTGATGTCAAATATGGCAGTTGAAATATGTTCAGGGGTGGAGCCTTATCATATGTGTGCTCTTTGGTCCAGATCGGAACATGTATGACAGAATGAGAGGCAATAAGATTTTCATGGCGAGTCATCAAAATTCGCCATGGCGCCACGGCCTCATACTATTGTGAAAACTCAAAAGCTCCGCAATTTAACATGGCACAAGGGTGTAGTTGACACTGTCCAAATTTGAAGCTTATAGGACCAAATCCCAAGGAGGAGTTCGTTAAAGTTCGAGGCATGGAAATGGCAAAATTAGAGCCAAAATGTCACCTTCTCTTCCAAATGGCGGACTTCCTGTTGGGTTTGCGTCAATGGGCCCACAGACTTTTTTGTTCGTCTTGGCATGATACACATGTGTGCCAAATTTCATACATGTAGCTCAAACGATGTGGTCGTAGGGCTGCATTTAACAAGGCATAGGTGGCGCTGTAGAGCCATTTCCCAGTGCTCATATGTAAAACCATTAAAATACAAAATTTTTCACCAAACCTGGCATGTGTGCAAAATTTCATGAGTTTTTGAGCATGTTTAGGCCCTCAAAAAGGCCCTTGTTTGGGGTGAATAATAATAATAATAATAAGAAACGGAGCAGATACAATAGGGCCTTCGCACTCTCAGTGCTCGGGCCCTAATTAAAGCTGCAAGCAGCGTTATGAGGGCCCTCGCACCCCCGGCGCGTCGAGCCACGCCCAACACCTAAAACCAGCACGTCCGATCTGATGTCACATTGATGGAATTCATGCATTTAACCACCAGAAAACATTTCAACTCATTCATTCATGATTAGTTAGTCGTTCCACTAGGTGGCGCTCTAACCATTATGTACAAATGGCATAACAAACATTTCCGAGCTCGAGTCTCATCACGCCTATGAGCTTTGGGAGAGATTGGACATTGTGTCTTTGAGTGACAGCAGATTACTGCTTTTTGGCGAGTGATTGAAACTCTACGTGCCGCCATGACCACCCCGTTTCCCTGAATGTAAAAAGCTTCGCAATTTAACATCACAAAGGTCTTTAGATTCCACACACAGGAGATCGCATCAATCTGATGAAATCCCTTGGAGGAGTTCGTCAAAGAAGGGTGCCTGAAAAGAGGGGAAAATGTTGCCAAAATTGCACATTAATTTTAAAATGGCTGACTTCCTGTTGGATTTGGGATATTGCTCCAAGAGACTTTTTTGTACATCTTGATATCTCCTATAAGCTTACCAGGTTTCAGAATCATACATAAAACACAGAGCAGGGGCTGATATTTTGAAATATTGTAGGGGGCGCTGTGGAGCCATTTTGCGCTATTCAATGAAAATGATCACATGCCAACAAAGCCTTCATCACATTGGAGGTGTGTGCCAAATTTCAAGCCTCTATAAACTTTCCAAGCCCCTCAAAAGCCACTTCATCTTTCATGGTGGACCGCGTTGCCACCAGGGTGCGCCGTTCAGTTTAAAGTCACAATTTTTGCACTGAAGCATCATGAGGGACTGATGGTGATATTCTCCGCTTTTGAGGTGGCCACGATGAACCTGTGAAAATCAGTACAACAAAATTAAAGCCATGACATTTCCTGTTGCCACTAGGTGGCGCTGTCCGTATTCCCGACAATGGGCACATCAATCTGTTCAGGGCGGGTCTGACATCATGCCTGTAAAGTCTGGTACTGATCAGACTGGATTTCATTGAGTTATACTAATTTGTTTCTTCATGGCGTGACATCAAAGTTCGCCATGCCGCTGGTGTCACACCCTTTTGCGAAAACTCACAGTTTTCACTGTAACCCAAGACCAACTCCTTAAGGCTTTCCTGGAGAAATTTGAGGCTGCAGATGTCACCCATCACAATACTGTACCCCAAAGTGTAAAACATGACATTTCCTGTTCCCACTAGGTGGCGCTGTCCCTGATGTAAAATATGGCAGTTGAAATATGTTCAGGGATGGAGCCTTATCATATGTGTTCACTTTGGTCAAGGTCAGAAAATCTATGACAGAATGAGAGGCAATAAGATTTTCATGGCGAGTCATCGAAATTCGCCATGGCGCCACGGCCTCATAGTATTGTGAAAACTCAAAAGCTCCGCAATTTAACATGGCACAAGGGTGTAGTTGTCACTGACCAAATATGAAGGTTATGAAATCAAACCCCAAGGAGGAGTTCGTCAAAGTTCGAGGCATGGAAATGGTAAAATCAGAGCCAAAATGTCACCTTCAATCCAAAATGGCGGACTTCCTGTTGGGTTTAGGACATTGCCATAATAGACTTTTTTGTTCGACTCTGAACATTATATAGGTGTACCGACTTTCAAACATGTAGGTCATACCCATACCGGGGGCTCGCGTTTTTCATTTTTCTAGGTGGCGCTACTGAGCTAATTTTCCCTGGCCATGTCTGAGAACATTAAAATACGTAAATTTTCACCAGACCTGACGCGTGTGCAAAATTTCATGAGTTTTCGAGCATGTTTAGGCCCTCAAACGGCCAATTCATTTGCCGAAATAATAATAATAATAATTAAAGCTGCAAGCAGCGTTATGAGGGCCCTCGCACCCCCGGCGCGTCGAGCCACGCCCAACACCTAAAACCAGCACCTCCGATCTGATGTCACATTGATGGAATTCATGCATTTAACCACCAGCTAACAATTCATCTCATTCAATCATGATTATAGTTGTCCCACTAGGTGGAGCTCTAACCATTACTGACAAATGGCATAACAAACATTTCCTAGCTCGAGTCTCATCACACCTGAGACGTTTGGGAGAGATTGGACATTGTGTTTTTGAGTGACAGCAGATTACTGCTTTTTGGCGAGTGATTCAAACTCTAAGTGCCACCATAACCACCCCGTTTCACTGAACGTAAAAAGCTTCGCAATTTAACATCACAAAGGTCTTTAGATTCCACACACTGGAGATTGGTTCAATATGATGAAATCCCTTGGAGGAGTTCGTCAAAGAACGGTGCCTGGAAAGAGGGGAAAATGTTGCCAAAATTACACATTAATATTAAAATGGCTGACTTCCTGTTGGATTTGGGATATTGCACCAAGAGACTTTTTTGTACATCTTGATATCTCCTATAAGCTTACCAGGTTTCAGAATCATACATAGAACACAGAGCAGGGGCTGTGGTTTTGAAATTTTGTAGGGGGCGCTGTGGAGCAATTTCGCGCTATTCAATGAAAATGATCACATGCCAACAAAGCCTTCATCCATTTGGAGGTGTGTGCCAAATTTCAAGCCTCTATAAACTTGCCAAGACCCTCAAAAGCCACTTCATCTTTCATGTTGAACAGCGTTGCCACCAGGGTGCGCCGTTCAGTTTAAACTCACAATTTTTGCACTGAAGCATCACGAGGGACTGATGGTGATATTCACCGCTTTTGAGGTGGCCAAGATGAACCTGTGAAAATCAGTACAACAAAATTAAAGCCATGACATTTCCTGTTGCCACTAGGTGGCGCTGTCCGTATTTCCGACAATGGGCACATCAATCTGTTCAGGGCGGGTCTGACATCATGCCTGTAAAGTCTGGTACTGATCAGACTGGATTTCATTGAGTTATACTAATTTGTTTCTTCATGGCGTGACATCAAAGTTCGCCATGCTGCTGGGGTCACACCCTTTCGCGAAAAGTCACAGTTTTCACTGTAACCCAAGACCAACTCCTTAAGGCTTTCCTGGAGAAATTTGAGGCTGCAGATGTCACCCTTCACTATACTGTACCCCAAAGTGTAAAACATGACATTTCCTGTTCCCACTAGGTGGCGCTGTCCTTGAGGTCAAATATGGCAGTTGAAATATGTTCAGGGGTGGAGCCTTATCATATGTGTGCTCTTTGGTCCAGATTGGAACATGTATGACAGAATGAGAGGCAATAAGATTTTCATGGCGAGTCATCGAAATTCGCCATGGCGCCACGGCCTCATAGTATTGTGAAAACTCAAAAGCTCCGCAATTTAACATGGCACAAGGGTGTAGTTGACACTGTCCAAATTTGAAGCTTATACGACCAAATCCCAAGGAGGAGTTCGTTAAAGTACAAGGCATGGAAACGGTAAAATCAGAGCCAAAATGTCACCTTCAATCCAAAATGGCGGACTTCCTGTTGGGTTTGCGTCAATGGGCCCACAGACTTTTTTGTTCGTCTTGGCATGATACACATGTGTGCCAAATTTCATACATGTAGCTGAAACGATGTGGTCGTAGGGCTGCATTTAACAAGGCATAGGTGGCGCTCTAGAGCCATTTCCCAGTGCTCATATGTAAAACCATTAAAATACGTAAATTTTCACCAGACCTGACGCGTGCGCAAAATTTCCAGAGTTTTCGAGCATGTTTAGGCCCTCAAAAGGCCGATTCATTTGCCGGAATAATAATAATAATAATAATTAAAGCTGCAAGCAGCGTTACGAGGGCCCTCGCACCCCCGGCACGTCGAGCCACTGCCAACACCTCAAACCGGCACGTCCGATGTGATGTCACATTGATGGATTTCATGCTTTTAATCACCAGCTAACATTTCAGCTTATTCAACCAGGATTATAGTCATGCCACTAGGTGGCGCTCTAACCATTATTGACAAATAGCATAACAAACATTTCCAAGCTCGAGTCTCATCACACCTGCGACCTTTGGGAGAGATTGGACATTGTGTTTTTTAGTGACAGCAGATTACTGCTTTTTGCGAGTGATTGAAACTCTACGTGCCGCCATGACCACCCCGTTTCCCTGAACGGAAAAAGCTTCGCAATTTAACATCACAAAGGTCTTTAGATTCTACACACTGAAGAATGCTTCAATATGATGAAATCCCTTGGAGGAGTTCGTCAAAGTATGAGGCCTGAAAAGGGGGGAAAATGTCATCAAAATTACACATTAATTTTAAAATGGCTGACTTCCTGTTGGATTTGGGATATTGCTCCAAGAGACTTTTTTGTACATCTTGATATCTTACACAAGCTTACCAAGTGTCAGACTCATAGATGAAACACAGAGCAGGGGCTGATGTTTTGAAATATTGTAGGGGGCGCTGTGGAGCCATTTTGCGCTATTCAAGGAAAATGGTTACATAACAACAATGCCTTCATCCATTTGGAGGTGTGTGCCAAATTTCAAGCCTCTATAAACTTTCCAAGCCCCTCAAAAGCCACTTCATCTTTCATGGTGAACCGCGTTGCCACCAGGGTGCGCCGTTCAGTTTAAAGTCACAATTTTTGCACTGAAGCATCACGAGGGACTGATGTTGATATTCACCGCTTTTGAGGTGGCCACGATCAACCTGTGAAAATCAGTACAACAAAATTAAAGCCATGACATTTCCTGTTGCCATTAGGTGGCGCTGTCCGTATTTCCGACAATGGGCACATCAATCTGTTCAGGGCGGGTCTGCCATCATGCCTGTAAAGTCTGGTACTGATCAGACTGGATTTCATTGAGTTATACTAATTTGTTTATTCATGGCGTGACATCAAAGTTCGCCATGCTGCTGGGGTCACACCCTTTTGCGAAAAGTCACAGTTTTCACTGTAACCCAAGACCAACTCCTTAAGGCTTTCCTGGAGAAATTTGAGGCTGCAGATGTCACCCATCACTATACTGTACCCCAAAGTGTAAAACATGACATTTCCTGTTCCCACTAGGTGGCGCTGTCCTTGATGTCAAATATGGCAGTTGAAATATGTTCAGGGGTGGAGCCTTATCATATGTGTGCTCTTTGGTCCAGATCGGAACATGTATGACAAAATGAGAGGCAATAAGATTTTCATGGCGAGTCATCGAAATTCGCCATGGCGCCACGGCCTCATAGTATTGTGAAAACTCAAAAGCTCCGCAATTTAACATGGCACAAGGGTGTAGTTGGCACTGACCAAATATGAAGGTTATGAAATCAAACCCCAAGGAGGAGTTCGTCAAAGTTCGAGGCATGGAAATGGTAAAATCAGAGCCAAAATGTCACCTTCAATCCAAAATGGCGGACTTCCTGTTGGGTTTAGGACATTGCCATAATAGACTTTTTTGTTCGACTCTGAACATTATATAGGTGTACCGACTTTCAAACATGTAGGTCATACCCATACCGGGGGCTCGCGTTTTTCATTTTTCTAGGTGGCGCTACTGAGCTAATTTTCCCTGGCCATGTCTGAGAACATTAAAATACGTAAATTTTCACCAGACCTGACGCGTGTGCAAAATTTCATGAGTTTTCGAGCATGTTTAGGCCCTCAAACGGCCAATTCATTTGCCGAAATAATAATAATAATAATAATAATAATAATAAACAGAGCAATTACAATAGGGCCTTCGCACTGTCAGTGCTCGGGCCCTAATTAAAGCTGCAAGCGGCGTTATGAGGGCCCTCGCACCCCCGGCGCGTCGAGCCACGCCCAACACCTAAAACCAGCACCTCCGATCTGATGTCACATTGATGGAATTCATGCATTTAACCACCAGCTAACAATTCATCTTATTCAACCAGGATTATAGTCATGCCACTAGGTGGCGCTCTAACCATTATTGACAAATAGCATAACAAACATTTCCAAGCTCGAGTCTCATCACACCTGCGACCTTTGGGAGAGATTGGACATTGTGTTTTTTAGTGACAGCAGATTACTGCTTTTTGCGAGTGATTGAAACTCTACGTGCCGCCATGACCACCCCGTTTCCCTGAACGGAAAAAGCTTCGCAATTTAACATCACAAAGGTCTTTAGATTCTACACACTGAAGAATGCTTCAATATGATGAAATCCCTTGGAGGAGTTCGTCAAAGTATGAGGCCTGAAAAGGGGGGAAAATGTCATCAAAATTACACATTAATTTTAAAATGGCTGACTTCCTGTTGGATTTGGGATATTGCTCCAAGAGACTTTTTTGTACATCTTGATATCTTACACAAGCTTACCAAGTGTCAGACTCATAGATGAAACACAGAGCAGGGGCTGATGTTTTGAAATATTGTAGGGGGCGCTGTGGAGCCATTTTGCGCTATTCAAGGAAAATGGTTACATAACAACAAAGCCTTCATCCATTTGGAGGTGTGTGCCAAATTTCAAGCCTCTATAAACTTTCCAAGCCCCTCAAAAGCCACTTCATCTTTCATGATGAACCGCGTTGCCACCAGGGTGCGCCGTTCAGTTTAAAGTCACAATTTTTGCACTAAAGCATCATCAAGGACTGATGGTGATATTCACCGCTTTTGAGGTGGCCACGATGAACCTGTGAAAATCAGTACAACAAAGTGTAAGACATGACATTTCCTGTTCCCACTAGGTGGCGCTCTTCATATTCCTGACAATGGGCACATCAATCTGTTCAGGGCGGGTGTGACATCATGCCTGTAAAGTCTGGTACTAATCAGACTGGATTTCATGGAGTTATACTAATTTGTTTCTTCATGGCGAGACATCAAAGTTCGCCATGCTGCTGGGGTCACACCCTTTCGCGAAAACTCACAGTTTTCACTGTACCCCAAGACCAACTCCTTAAGGCTTTCCTGGAGAAATATGAGGCTGCAGATGTCACCCATCACAATACTGTACCCCAAAGTGTAAAACATGACATTTCCTGTTCCCACTAGGTGGCGCTGGCCCTTATGTCAAATATGGCACTTGAAATATGTTCAGGGGTGGAGCCTTATCATATGTGTGCTCTTTGGTCAAGGTCAGAAAATGTATGACAAAATGAGAGGCAATAAGATTTTCTTGGCGAGTCATCGAAATTCGCCATGGCGCCACGGCCTCATGGTATTGTGAAAACTCAAAAGCTCCGCAATTTAACATGGCACAAGGGTGTAGTTGACACTGTCCAAATTTGAAGTTTATAGGACCAAATCCCAAGGAGGAGTTCGTTAAAGTTCGAGGCATGGAAATGGCAAAATTAGAGCCAAAATGTCACCTTCTCTTCCAAATGGCGGACTTCCTGTTGGGTTTGCGTCAATGGGCCCACAGACTTTTTTGTTCGTCTTGGAATGATACACATGTGTGCCAAATTTCATACATGTAGCTCAAACCATGTGGTCGTAGGGCTGCATTTAACAAGGCATAGGTGGCGCTCTAGAGCCATTTCCCAGTGCTCATAAGTAAAACCATTAAAATACAAAATTTTTCACCAGACCTGGCATGTGTGCAAAATTTCATGAGTTTTTGAGCATGTTTAGGCCCTCAAAAAGGCCCTTGTTTGGGGTGAATAATAATAATAATAATAATAATAATAATAATAATAATAATAATAATAATAATAATAATAATAATAAGAAACGGAGCAGATACAATAGGGCCTTCGCACTCTCGGTGCTCGGGCCCTAATAAACAGAGCAATTACAATAGGGCCTTCGCACTGTCAGTGCTCGGGCCCTAATTAAAGCTGCAAGCAGCGTTATGAGGGCCCTCGCACCCCATCGCGTCGAGCTACGCCCAACACCTACAACCAGCACCTCCGATCTGATGTCACATTGATGAAATTCATGCATTCAACCACCAGCTAACATTTCATCTCATTCAATCATGATTATAGTCGTCCCACTAGGTGGCGCTCTAACCATTACTGACAAATGGCATAACAAACATTTCCGAGCTCGAGTCTCATCACGCCTGCGACCTTTGGGACATATTGGACATTTTGATTTTGAGTGACAGCAGATTACTGCTTTTTGGCGAGTGATTGAAACTCTAAGTGCCGCCATAACCACCCCGTTTCCCTGGACGTAAAAAGCTTCGCAATTTAACATCACAAAGGTCTTTAGATTCCACAAACTGCAGATCGGTCCAATCTGATGAAATCCCTTGGAGGAGTTCGTCAAAGAACGATGCCTGAAAAGAGGGGAAAATGTTGCCAAAATTGCACATTAATTTTAAAATGGCTGACTTCCTGTTGGATTTGGGATATTGCTCCAAGAGACTTTTTTGTACATCTTGATATCTCCTATAAGCCTACCAGGTTTCAGATTCATACATAAAACACAGAGCTGGGGCTGTGGTTTTGAAATTTTGTAGGGGGCGCTGTGGAGCCATTTTGCGCTATTCAATGAAAATGATCACATGACAACAAAGCCATCGTCACATTGGAGGTGTGTGCCAAATTTCAAGCCTCTATAAACTTGCCAAGACCCTCAAAAGCCACTTCATCTTTCATGGTGAACAGCGTTGCCACCAGGGTGCGCCGTTCAGTTTAAAGTCACAATTTTTGCACTAAAGCATCATCAAGGACTGATGGTGATATTCACCGCTTTTGAGGTGGCCACTATGAACCTGTGAAAATCAGTACAACAAAGTGTAAGACATGACATTTCCTCTTCCCACTAGGTGGCGCTCTTCATATTCCTGACAATGGGCACATCAATCTGTTCAGGGCGGGTGTGACATCATGCCTGTAAAGTCTGGTACTAATCAGACTGGATTTCATTGAGTTATACTAATTTGTTTCTTCATGGCGTGACATCAAAGTTCGCCATGCTGCTGGGGTCACACCCTTTCGCGAAAAGTCACAGTTTTCACTGTAACCCAAGACCAACTCCTTAAGGCTTTCCTGGAGAAATTTGAGGCTGCAGATGTCACCCATCACAATACTGTACCCCAAAGTGTAAAACATGACATTTCCTGTTCCCACTAGGTGGCGCTGTCCTTGATGTCAAATATGGCAGTTGAAATATGTTCAGGGGTGGAGCCTTATCATATGTGTTCACTTTGGTCAAGGTCAGAAAATGTATGACAAAATGAGAGGCAATAAGATTTTCATGGCGAGTCATCGAAATTCGCCATGGCGCCACGGCCTCATAGTATTGTGAAAACTCAAAAGCTCCGCAATTTAACATGGCACAAGGGTGTAGTTGACACTGTCCAAATTTGAAGCTTATAGGACCAAATGCCAAGGAGGAGTTCGTTAAAGTTCGAGGCATCGAAACGGTAAAATCAGAGCCAAAATGTCACATTCAATCCAAAATGGCGGACTTCCTGTTGGGTTTGCGTCAATGGGCCCACTGACTTTTTTGTTCGTCTTGGCATGATACACATGTGTGCCAAATTTCATACATGTAGCTCAAACCATGTGGTCGTAGGGCTGCATTTAACAAGGCATAGGTGGCGCTGTAGAGCCATTTCCCAGTGCTCATATGGAAAACCATTAAAATACAAAATTTTTCACCAGACCTGGCATGTGTGCAAAATTTCATGAGTTTTTGAGCATGTTTAGGCCCTCAAAAAGGCCCTTGTTTTGCCTGAATAATAATAATAATAATAATAATTAAAGCTGCAAGCAGCGTTATGAGGGCCCTCGCACCCCCGGCGCGTCGAGCCACGCCCAACACCTAAAACCAGCACGTCCGATCTGATGTCACATTGATGGAATTCATGCATTTAACCACCAGCTAACATTTCAACTCATTCATTCATGATTAGTTAGTCGTTCCACTAGGTGGCGCTCTAACCATTATGTACAAATGGCATAACAAACACTTCCAAGCTCGAGTCTCATCACACCTGAGACGTTTGGGAGAGATTGGACATTGTGTTTTTGAGTGACAGCAGATTACTGCTTTTTGGCGAGTGATTGAAACTCCACGTGCCGCCATAACCACCCCGTTTCCCTGGACGTAAAAAGCTTCGCAATTTAACATCACAAAGGTCTTTAGATTCCACAAACTGCAGATCGGTCCAATCTGATGAAATCCCTTGGAGGAGTTCGTCAAAGAACGATGCCTGAAAAGAGGGGAAAATGTTGCCAAAATTGCACATTAATTTTAAAATGGCTGACTTCCTGTTGGATTTGGGATATTGCTCCAAGAGACTTTTTTGTACATCTTGATATCTCCTATAAGCTTACCAGGTTTCAGACTCATACATAAAACACAGAGCAGGGGCTGTGATTTTGAAATTTTGTAGGGGGCGCTGTGGAGCCATTTTGGGATATTCAATGAAAATGATCACATAACAACAAAGCCTTAACCACATTGGAGGTGTGTGCCAAATTTCAAGACTTTTTAAACTTTCCAAGCCCCTCAAAAGCCACTTCATCTTTCATGGTGAACCGCGTTGCCACCAGGGTGCGCCGTTCAGTTTAAAGTCACAATTTTTGCACTGAAGCATCACAAGGGACTGATGGTGATATTCACCGCTTTTGAGGTGGCCACAATGAACCTGTGAAAATCAGTACAACAAAATTAAAGCCATGACATTTCCTGTTCCCACTAGGTGGCGCTGTCCGTATTCCCGACAATGGGCACATCAATCTGTTCAGGGCGGGTCTGTCATCATGCCTGTAAAGTCTGGTACTGATCAGACTGGATTTCATTGAGTTATACTAATTTGTTTCTTCATGGCGTGACATCAAAGTTCGCCATGCTGCTGGGGTCACACCCTTTTGCGAAAAGTCACAGTTTTCACTGTAACCCAAGACCAACTCCTTAAGGCTTTTCTGGAGAAATTTGAGGCTGCAGATGTCACCCATCACTATACTGTACCCCAAAGTGTAAAACATGACATTTCCTGTTCCCACTAGGTGGCGCTGTCCTTGATGTCAAATATGGCAGTTGAAATATGTTTAGGGGTGGAGCCTTATCATATGTGTTCACTTTGGTCAAGGTCAGAAAATGTATGACAAAATGAGAGGCAATAAGATTTTCATGGCGAGTCATCGAAATTCGCCATGGCGCCACGGCCTCATAGTATTGTGAAAACTCAAAAGCTCCGCAATTTAACATGGCACAAGGGTGTAGTTGACACTGACCAAATATGAAGGTTATGAAATCAAACCCCAAGGAGGAGTTCGCAAAAGTTCGAGGCATGGAAATGGCAAAATTAGAGCCAAAATGTCACATTCTCTTCCAAATGGCGGACTTCCTGTTGGGTTTGCGTCAATGGGCCCACAGACTTTTTTGTTCGTCTTGGCATGATACACATGTGTGCCAAATTTCATACATGTAGCTCAAACGATGTGGTCGTAGGGCTGCATTTAACAAGGCATAGGTGGCGCACTAGAGCCATTTCCCAGCGCTCATATGTAAAACCATTAAAATACAAAATTTTTCACCAGACCTGGCATGTGTGCAAAATTTCATGAGTTTTTGAGCATGTTTAGGCCCTCAAAAAGGCCCTTGTTTCGCCTGAATAATAATAATAATAATAATTAAAGCTGCAAGCAGCGTTATGAGGGCCCTCGCACCCCCGGCGCGTCGAGCCACGCCCAACACCTAAAACCAGCACGTCCGATCTGATGTCACATTGATGGAATTCATGCATTTAACCACCAGCTAACATTTCAACTCATTCATTCATGATTAGTTAGTCATTCCACTAGGTGGGGCTCTAACCATTATGTACAAATGGCATAACAAACATTTCCGAGCTCGAGTCTCATCACGCCTATGAGCTTTGGGAGAGATTGGACATTGTGTTTTTGAGTGACAGCAGATTACTGCTTTTTGGCGAGTGATTGAAACTCCACGTGCCGCCATGACCACCCCGTTTCCCTGAATGTAAAAAGCTTCGCAATTTAACATCACAAAGGTCTTTAGATTCCACACACAGGAGATCGCATCAATCTGATGAAATCCCTTGGAGGAGTTCGCCAAAGAACGGTGCCTGGAAAGAGGGGAAAATGTTGCCAAAATTGCACATTAATTTTAAAATGGCTGACTTCCTGTTGGATTTGGGATATTGCTCCAAGAGACTTTTTTGTACATCTTGATATCTCCTATAAGCTTACCAGGTTTCAGACTCATACATAAAACACAGAGCTGGGGCTGTGGTTTTGAAATTTTGTAGGGGGCGCTGTGGAGCCATTTCGCGCTATTCAATAAAAATGATCACATGACAACAAAGCCTTCATCCATTTGGAGGGGTGTGCTAAATTTAAAGCCTCTATATACTTTCCAAGCCCCTCAAAAGCCACTTCATCTTTCATGTTGAACCGCCTTGCCACCAGGGTGCGCCGTTCAGTGTAAAGTCACAATTTTTGCACCGAAGCATCACGAGGGACTGATGGTGATATTCACCGCTTTTGAGGTGGCCACGATGAACCTGTGAAAATCAGTACAACAAAATTAAAGCCATGACATTTCCTGTGGCCACTAGGTGGCGCTGTCCGTATTTCCGACAATGGGCACATCAATCTGTTCAGGGCGGGTCTGACATCATGCCTGTAAAGTCTGGTACTGATCAGACTGGATTTCATTGAGTTATACTAATTTGTTTCTTCATGGCGTGACATCAAAGTTCGCCATGCTGCTGGGGTCACACCCTTTTGCGAAAAGTCACAGTTTTCACTGTAACCCAAGACCAACTCCTTAAGGCTTTCCTGGAGAAATTTGAGGCTGCAGGTGTCACCCATCACTATACTGTACCCCAAAGTGTAAAACATGACATTTCCTGTTCCCACTAGGTGGCGCTGTCCCTGGTGTCAAATATGGCAGTTGAAATATGTTCAGGGGTGGAGCCTTATCATATGTGTTCACTTTGGTCAAGGTCAGAAAATGTATGACAAAATGAGAGGCAATAAGATTTTCATGGCGAGTCATCGAAATTCGCCATGGCGCCACGGCCTCATAGTATTGTGAAAACTCAAAAGCTCCGCAATTTAACATGGCACAAGGGTGTAGTTGACACTGTCCAAATTTGAAGTTTTTAGGACCAAATCCCAAGGAGGAGTTCGTTAAAGTACAAGGCATGGAAACAGTAAAATCATAGCCAAAATGTCACCTTCAATCCAAAATGGCGGACTTCCTGTTGGGTTTAGGACATTGCCATAATAGACTTTTTTGTTCGACTCTGAACGTTATATAGGAGTACCGACTTTCAAACTTGTAGGCCATACCCATACCGGGGGCTCGCGTTTTTCATTTTTCTAGGTGGCGCTACTGAGCTAATTTTCCCTGGCCATGTCTGAGAACATTAAAATACGTAAATTTTCACCAGACCTGACGCGTGCGCAAAATTTCATGAGTTTTCGAGCATGTTTAGGCCCTCAAAAGGCCGATTCATTTGCCGGAATAATAATAATAATAATAATAATAATTAAAGCTGCAAGCAGCGTTATGAGGGCCCTCGCACCCCCGGCACGTCGAGCCACTGCCAACACCTCAAACCGGCACGTCCGATGTGATGTCACATTGATGGATTTCATGCTTTTAATCACCAGCTAACATTTCATCTTATTCAACCAGGATTATAGTCATGCCACTAGGTGGCGCTCTAACCATTATTGACAAATAGCATAACAAACATTTCCGAGCTCGAGTCTCATCACACCTGCGACCTTTGGGAGAGATTGGACATTGTGTTTTTTAGTGACAGCAGATTACTGCTTTTTGCGAGTGATTGAAACTCCACGTGCCGCCATGACCACCCCGTTTCCCTGAACGGAAAAAGCTTCGCAATTTAACATCACAAAGGTCTTTAGATTCTACACACTGAAGAATGCTTCAATATGATGAAATCCCTTGGAGGAGTTCGTCAAAGTATGAGGCCTGAAAAGGGGGGAAAATGTCATCAAAATTACACATTAATTTTAAAATGGCTGACTTCCTGTTGGATTTGGGATATTGCTCCAAGAGACTTTTTTGTACATCTTGATATCTTACACAAGCTTACCAAGTGTCAGACTCATAGATGAAACACAGAGCAGGGGCTGATGTTTTGAAATATTGTAGGGGGCGCTGTGGAGCCATTTTGCGCTATTCAAGGAAAATGATCACATGACAACAAAGCCTTCGTCCATTTGGAGGGGTGTGCTAAATTTAAAGCCTCTATAAACTTTCCAAGCCCCTCAAAGCCACTTCATCTTTCATGATGAACCGCGTTGCCACCAGGGTGCGCCGTTCAGTTTAAAGTCACAATTTTTGCACTGAAGCATCACGAGGGACTGATGGTGATATTCACCGCTTTTGAGGTGGCCACGATCAACCTGTGAAAATCAGTACAACAAAGTTAAAGCCATGACATTTCCTGTTGCCACTAGGTGGCGCTGTCCGTATTTCCGACAATGGGCACATCAATCTGTTCAGGGCGGGTCTGACATCATGCCTGTAAAGTCTGGTACTGATCAGACTGGATTTCATTGAGTTATACTAATTTGTTTCTTCATGGCGTGACATCAAAGTTCGCCATGCTGCTGGGGTCACACCCTTTCGCGAAAACTCACAGTTTTCACTGTAACCCAAGACCAACTCCTTAAGGCTTTCCTGGAGAAATTTGAGGCTGCAGATGTCACCCATCACAATACTGTACCCCAAAGTGTAAAACATGACATTTCCTGTTCCCACTAGGTGGCGCTGTCCTTGAGGTCAAATATGGCAGTTGAAATATGTTCAGGGGTGGAGCCTTATCATATGTGTTCACTTTGGTCAAGGTCAGAAAATGTATGACAAAATGAGAGGCAATAAGATTTTCATGGCGAGTCATCGAAATTCGCCATGGCGCCACGGCCTCATAGTATTGTGAAAACTCAAAAGCTCCGCAATTTAACATGGCACAAGGGTGTAGTTGACACTGTCCAAATTTGAAGTTTATAGGACCAAATCCCAAGGAGGAGTTCGTTAAAGTACAAGGCATGGAAACGGTAAAATCAGAGCCAAAATGTCACCTTCAATCCAAAATGGCGGACTTCCTGTTGGGTTTAGGACATTGCCATAATAGACTTTTTTGTTCGACTCTGAACGTTATATAGGTGTACCGACTTTCAAACTTGTAGGCCATACCCATACCGGGGGCTTGCGTTTTTCATTTTTCTAGGTGGCGCTACTGAGCTAATTTTCCCTGGCCATGTCTGGGAACATTAAAATACGTAAATTTTCACCAGACCTGACGCGTGTGCAAAATTTCATGAGTTTTCGAGTATGTTTAGGCCCTCAAAAGGCCAATTCATTTGCCGGAATAATAATAATAATAATAATTAAAGCTGCAAGCAGCGTTATGAGGGCCCTCGCACCCCCGGCGTGTCGAGCCATGCCCAACACCTGAAACCAGCATGTCCGATCTGATGTCACATTGATGGAATTCATGCATTTAACCACCAGTTAACATTTCATTTGGTTCAACCATGAGTATAGTCGTCCCACTAGGTGGCTCTCTAACCATTATAGACAAAGGGCATAACAAACATTTCCGAGCTCGAGTCTCATCACGCCTGTGACCTTTGGGAGAGATTGGACTTTGTGTCTTTGAGTGACAGCATATTACTGCTTTTTGGCGAGTGATTGAAACTCCACGTGCCGCCATGACCACCCCGTTTCCTTGAACGTAAAAAGCTTCGCAATTTAACATCACAAAGGTCTTTAGATTCCACACACTGGAGAATGGTTCAATATGATGAAATCCCTTGGAGGAGTTCGTCAAAGTATGAAGCCTGAAAAGAGGGGAAAATGTCGCCAAAATTACACATTAATTTTAAAATGGCTGACTTCCTGTTGGATTTGGGATATTGCTCCAAGAGACTTTTTTGTACATCTTGATATTTTCCATAAGCTTACCAGGTTTCAGACTCATAGATGAAACACAGAGCAGGGGCTGTTGTTTTGAAATTTTGTAGGGGGCGCTGTGGAGCCATTTTGCGCTATTCAATGAAAATGATCACATAACAACAAAGCCTTATGCACATTGGAGGTGTGCGCCAAATTTCAAGCCTCTATAAACTTTCCAAGCCCCTTAAAAGCCACTTCATTTTTCATGGTGAACAGCGTTGCCACCAGGGTGCGCCGTTCAGTTTAAAGTCACAATTTTCGCACTGCAGCATCAAGAAGGACTGATGGTGATATTCATCGCTTTTGAGGTGGCCACAATGAACCTGTGAAAATCAGTACAACAAAGTGTAAGACATAACATTTCCTGTTGCCACTAGGTGGCGCTCTTCATATTCCTGACAATGGGCACATCAATCTGTTCAGGGTGGGTCTGACATCATGCCTGTAAAGTCTGGTACTGATCAGACTGGATTTCATTGAGTTATACTAATTTGTTTCTTCATGGCGTGACATCAAAGTTCGCCATGCCGCTGGGGTCACACCCTTTTGCGAAAAGTCACAGTTTTCACTGTAACCCAAGACCAACTCCTTAAGGCTTTCCTGGAGAAATTTGAGGCTGCAGGTGTCACCCATCACTATACTGTACCCCAAAGTGTAAAACATGACATTTCCTGTTCCCACTAGGTGGCGCTGTCCTTGATGTCAAATATGGCAGTTGAAATATGTTCAGGGGTGGAGCCTTATCATATGTGTGCTCTTTGGTCCAGATCAGAACATGTATGACAAAATGAGAGGCAATAAGATTTTCATGGCGAGTCATCGAAATTCGCCATGGCGCCACGGCCTCATAGTATTGTGAAAACTCAAAAGCTCCGCAATTTAACATGGCACAAGGGTGTAGTTGGCACTGACCAAATATGAAGGTTATGAAATCAAACCCCAAGGAGGAGTTCGTCAAAGTTCGAGGCATGGAAATGGTAAAATCAGAGCCAAAATGTCACCTTCAATCCAAAATGGCGGACTTCCTGTTGGGTTTAGGACATTGCCATAATAGACTTTTTTGTTCGACTCTGAACATTATATAGGTGTACCGACTTTCAAACATGTAGGTCATACCCATACCGGGGGCTCGCGTTTTTCATTTTTCTAGGTGGCGCTACTGAGCTAATTTTCCCTGGCCATGTCTGAGAACATTAAAATACGTAAATTTTCACCAGACCTGACGCGTGTGCAAAATTTCATGAGTTTTCGAGCATGTTTAGGCCCTCAAACGGCCAATTCATTTGCCGAAATAATAATAATAATAATAATAATAATAAACAGAGCAATTACAATAGGGCCTTCGCACTATCAGTGCTCGGGCCCTAATAATAATAATAATAATAATAATAATAATAATAATAATAAACAGAGCAATTACAATAGGGCCTTCGCACTATCAGTGCTCGGGCCCTAATAATTAAAGCTGCAAGCAGCGTTATGAGGGCCCTCGCACCCCATCGCGTCGAGCTACACCCAACACCTACAACCAGCACCTCCGATCTGATGTCACATTGATGGAATTCATGCATTCAACCACCAGCTAACATTTCAACTCATTCATTCATGATTAGTTAGTCGTTCCACTAGGTGGCGCTCTAACCATTATGTACAAATGGCATAACAAACATTTCCGAGCTCGAGTCTCATCACGCCTGCGACCTTTGGGACATATTGGACATTTTGATTTTGAGTGACAGCAGATTACTGCTTTTTGGCGAGTGACTGAAACTCCACATGCCGCCATGACCACCCCGTTTCCTGAATGTAAAAACCTTCGCAATTTAACATCACAAAGGTCTTTAGATTCCACACACTGGAGATTGGTTCAATATGATGAAATCCCTTGGAGGAGTTCGTCAAAGAACGGTGCCTGGTAGAGGGGAAAATGTCACAAAAATTACACATTAATTTTAAAATGGCTGACTTCCTGTTAGATTTGGGATATTGCTCCAAGAGACTTTTTTGTACATCTTGATATCTCCTATAAGCTTACCAGGTTTCAGACTCATACATAAAACACAGAGCTGGGGCTGATGTTTTGAAATATTGTAGGGGGCGCTGTGGAGCCATTTTGCGCTATTCAATGAAAATGATCACATAACAACAAAGCCTTAAGCACAATGGAGGTGTGCGCCAAATTTCAAGCCTCTATAAACTTTCCAAGCCCCTCAAAAGCCACTTCATTTTTCATGGTGAACAGCGTTGCCACCAGGGTGCGCCGTTCAGTTTAAAGTCACAATTTTTGCACTAAAGCATCATCAAGGACTGATGGTGATATTCACCGCTTTTGAGGTGGCCACTATGAACCTGTGAAAATCAGTACAACAAAGTGTAAGACATGACATTTCCTGTTCCCACTAGGTGGCGCTCTTCATATTGCTGACAATGGGCACATCAATCTGTTCAGGGCGGGTCTGACATCATGCCTGTAAAGTCTGGTACTGATCAGACTGGATTTCATTGAGTTATACTAATTTGTTTCTTCATGGCGTGACATCAAAATTCGCCATGCTGCTGGGGTCACACCCTTTTGCGAAAAGTCACAGTTTTCACTGTAACCCAAGACCAACTCCTTAAGGCTTTCCTGGAGAAATTTGAGGCTGCAGATGTCACCCATCACTATACTGTACCCCAAAGTGTAAAACATGACATTTCCTGTTCCCACTAGGTGGCGCTGTCCTTGATGTCAAATATGGCAGTTGAAATATGTTCAGGGGTGGAGCCTTATCATATGTGTTCACTTTGGTCCAGATCGGAACATGTATGACAGAATGAGAGGCAATAAGATTTTCATGGCGAGTCATCAAAATTCGCCATGGCGCCACGGCCTCATACTATTGTGAAAACTCAAAAGCTCCGCAATTTAACATGGCACAAGGGTGTAGTTGACACTGTCCAAATTTGAAGTTTATAGGACCAAATCCCAAGGAGGAGTTCGTTAAAGTACAAGGCATGGAAACGGTAAAATCAGACCCAAAATGTCACCTTCAATCAAAAATGGCGGACTTCCTGTTGGGTTTAGGACATTGCCATAATAGACTTTTTTGTTCGACTCGCAACGTTATATAGGTGTACCGACTTTCAAATATGTAGGTCATACCCATACCGGGGGCTCGCATTTTTCATTTTTCTAGGTGGCGCTACTGAGCTAATTTTCCCTGGCCATGTCTGAGAACATTAAAATACGTAAATTTTCACCAGACCTGACGCGTGTGCAAAATTTCATGAGTTTTCGAGCATGTTTAGGCCCTCAAAAGGCCAATTCATTTGCCGGAATAATAATAATAATAATAATAATTAAAGCTGCAAGCAGCGTTATGAGGGCCCTCGCACCCTGGCGTGTCGAGCCACGCCCAACACCTAAAACCAGCACGTCCGATCTCATGTCACATTGATGGAATTCATGCATTTAACCACCAGCTAACATTTCATTTGGTTCAACCATGAGTATAGTCGTCCCACTAGGTGGCGCTCTAACCATTATAGACAAAGGGCATAACAAACATTTCCGAGCTCGAGTCTCATCACGCCTGCGACCTTTGGGAGAGATTGGACTTTGTGTCTTTGAGTGACAGCAGATTACTGCTTTTTGGCCAGTGATTGAAACTCCACGTGCCGCCATGACCACCCCGTTTCCTTGAACGTAAAAAGCTTCGCAATTTAACATCACAAAGGTCTTTAGATTCCACACACTGGAGAATGGTTCAATATGATGAAATCCCTTGGAGGAGTTCGTCAAAGTATGAAGCCTGAAAAGAGGGGAAAATGTCGCCAAAATTGCACATTAATTTTAAAATGGCTGACTTCCTGTTGGATTTGGGATATTGCACCAAGAGACTTTTTTGTACATCTTGATATTTTCCATAAGCTTACCAGGTTTCAGACTCATAGATGAAACACAGAGCAGGGGCTGTTGTTTTGAAATTTTGTAGGGGGCGCTGTGGAGCAATTTCGCGCTATTCAATGAAAATGATCACATGACAACAAAGCCTTCATCCATTTGGAGGTGTGGGCCAAATTTCAAGCCTCTATAAACTTGCAAGCCCCTCAAAAGCCACTTCATCTTTCATGTTGAACAGCGTTGCCACCAGGGTGCGCCGTTCAGTTTAAAGTCACAATTTTTGCACTGAAGCATCACGAGGGACTGATGTTGATATTCACCGCTTTTGAGGTGGCCACGATGAACCTGTGAAAATCAGTACAACAAAATTAAAGCCATGACATTTCCTGTTGCCACTAGGTGGCGCTGTACGTATTCCCGACAATGGGCACATCAATCTGTTCAGGGCGGGTCTGACATCATGCCTGTAAAGTCTGGTACTGAACAGACTGGATTTCATTGAGTTATACTAATTTGTTTCTTCATGGCGTGACATCAAAGTTCGCCATGCTGCTGGGGTCACACCCTTTTGCGAAAAGTCACAGTTTTCACTGTAACCCAAGACCAACTCCTTACGCCTTTCCTGGAGAAATTTGAGGCTGCAGGTGTCACCCATCACTATACTGTACCCCAAAGTGTAAAACATGACATTTCCTGTTCCCACTAGGTGGCGCTGTCCCTGGTGTCAAATATGGCAGTTGAAATATGTTCAGGGGTGGAGCCTTATCATATGTGTTCACTTTGGTCAAGGTCAGAAAATGTATGACAAAATGAGAGGCAAAAAGATTTTCATGGCGAGTCATCGAAATTCGCCATGGCGCCACGGCCTCATAGTATTGTGAAAACTCAAAAGCTCCGCAATTTAACATGGCACAAGGGTGTAGTTGGCACTGACCAAATATGAAGGTTATGAAATCAAACCCCAAGGAGGAGTTCGTCAAAGTTCGAGGCATGGAAATGGTAAAATCAGAGCCAAAATGTCACCTTCAATCCAAAATGGCGGACTTCCTGTTGGGTTTAGGACATTGCCATAATAGACTTTTTTGTTCGACTCTGAACATTATATAGGTGTACCGACTTTCAAACTTGTAGGCCATACCCATACCGGGGGCTCGCGTTTTTCATTTTTCTAGGTGGCGCTACTGAGCTAATTTTCCCTGGCCATGTCTGAGAACATTAAAATACGTAAATTTTCACCAGACCTGACGCGTGTGCAAAATTTCATGAGTTTTCGAGCATGTTTAGGCCCTCAAACGGCCAATTCATTTGCCGAAATAATAATAATAATAATAATAATTAAAGCTGCAAGCAGCGTTATGAGGGCCCTCGCACCCCCGGCGCGTCGACCCACGCCCAACACCTAAAACCAGCACGTCCGATCGATGTCACATTGATGGAATTCATGCATTTAACCACCAGCTAACATTTCAACTCATTCATTCATGATTAGCTAGTCGTTCCACTAGGTGGCACTCTAACCATTATGTACAAATGGCATAACAAACATTTCCGAACTCGAGTCTCATTATGCCTGCGACCTTTGGGTGAGATTGGACATTGTGTTTTTGAGTAACAGCAGATTACTGCGTTTTGGCGAGTGATTGAGAGTCTACGTGCCGCCATAACCACCCCGTTTCCCTGAACGTAAAAAGCTTCGCAATTTAACAACACAAAGGTCTTTGGATTCCACAAACTGAAGAATAGTGCAATATGATGAAATCCCTTGGAGGAGTTCGTCAAAGAACGATGCCTGAAAAGAGGGGAAAATGTTGCCAAAATTGCACATTAATTTTAAAATGGCTGACTTCCTGTTGGATTTGGGATATTGCTCCAAGAGACTTTTTTGTACATTTTGATATCTCCTATAAGCCTACCAGGTTTCAGATTCATACATAAAACACAGAGCTGGGGCTGTGGTTTTGAAAATTTGTAGGGGGCGCTGTGGAGCCATTTTGGGATATTCAATGAAAATGATCACATAACAACAAAGACTTCGTCACATTGGAGGTGTGTGCCAAATTTCAAGCCTCTATAAACTTGCCAAGACCCTCAAAAGCCACTTCATCTTTCATCGTGAACAGCGTTGCCACCAGGGTGCGCCGTTCAGTTTAAAGTCACAATTTTTGCACTGAAGCATCACGAGGGACTGATGGTGATATTCACCGCTTTTGAGGTGGCCACGATGAACCTGTGAAAATCAGTACAACAAAATTAAAGCCATGACATTTCCTGTTGCCACTAGGTGGCGCTGTCCGTATTTCCGACAATGGGCACATCAATCTGTTCAGGGCGCGTCTGACATCATGCCTGTAAAGTCTGGTACTGATCAGACTGGATTTCATTGAGTTATACTAATTTCTTTCTTCATGGCGTGACATCAAAGTTCGCCATGCTGCTGGGGTCACACCCTTTTGCGAAAACTCACAGTTTTCACTGTAACCCAAGACCAACTCCTTAAGGGTTTTCTGGAGAAATTTGAGGCTGCAGATGTCACCCATCACTATACTGTACCCCAAAGTGTAAAACATGACATTTCCTGTTCCCACTAGGTGGCGCTGTCCTTCATGTAAATTATGGCAGTTGAAATATGTTTAGGGGTGGAGCCTTATCATATGTGTTCACTTTGGTCAAGGTCAGAAAATCTATGACAGAATGAGAGGCAATAAGATTTTCATGGCGAGTCATCGAAATTCGCCGTGGCGCCACGGCCTCACCGTATTGTGAAAACTCAAAAGCTCCGCAATTTAACATGGCCCAGGTGTGTAGTTGACACTGACCAAAGATGAAGCTTATACGACCAAATCCCAAGGAGGAGTTCGCAAAAGTTCGAGGCATGGAAATGGCAAAATTAGAGCCAAAATGTCACCTTCTCTTCCAAATGGCGGACTTCCTGTTGGGTTTGCGTCAATGGGCCCACTGACTTTTTTGTTCGTCTTGGCATGATACACATGTGTGCCAAATTTCATACATGTAGCTCAAACGATGTGGTCGTAGGGCTGCATTTAACAAGGCATAGGTGGCGCTCTAGAGCCATTTCCCAGTGCTCATATGTAAAACCATTAAAATACAAAATTTTTCACCAGACCTGGCATGTGTGCAAAATTTCATGAGTTTTTGAGCATGTTTAGGCCCTCAAAAAGGCCCTTGTTTCGCCTGAATAATAATAATAATAATAATAATAATAAGAAACGGAGCAGATACAATAGGGCCTTCGCACTCTCAGTGCTCGGGCCCTAATAATAAACAGAGCAATTACAATAGGGCCTTCGCACTATCAGTGCTCGGGCCCTAATAATAATTAAAGCTGCAAGCAGCGTTACGAGGGCCCTCGCACCCCCGGCACGTCGAGCCAAGCCCAACACCTAAAACCAGCACCTCCGATCTGATGTCACATTGATGGAATTCATGCATTTAACCACCAGCTAACATTTCAACTCATTCATTCATGATTAGTTAGTCGTTCCACTAGGTGGCGCTCTAACCATTATGTACAAATGGCATAACAAACATTTCCGAGCTCGAGTCTCATCACGCCTATGAGCTTTGGGAGAGATTGGACATTGTGTTTTTGAGTGACAGCAGATTACTGCTTTTTGGCGAGTGATTCAAACTCTAAGTGCCACCATAACCACCCCGTTTCACTGAACGTAAAAAGCTTCGCAATTTAACATCACAAAGGTCTTTAGATTCCACACACTGGAGATTGGTTCAATATGATGAAATCCCTTGGAGGAGTTCGTCAAAGAACGGTGCCTGGAAAGAGGGGAAAATGTTGCCAAAATTACACATTAATTTTAAAATGGCTGACTTCCTGTTGGATTTGGGATATTGCACCAAGAGACTTTTTTGTACATCTTGATATCTCCTATAAGCTTACCAGGTTTCAGAATCATACATAGAACACAGAGCAGGGGCTGTGGTTTTGAAATTTTGTAGGGGGCGCTGTGGAGCAATTTCGCGCTATTCAATGAAAATGATCACATGCCAACAAAGCCTTCATCCATTTGGAGGTGTGTGCCAAATTTCAAGCCTCTATAAACTTGCCAAGACCCTCAAAAGCCACTTCATCTTTCATGTTGAACAGCGTTGCCACCAGGGTGCGCCGTTCAGTTTAAACTCACAATTTTTGCACTGAAGCATCACGAGGGACTGATGGTGATATTCACCGCTTTTGAGGTGGCCACGATGAACCTGTGAAAATCAGTACAACAAAATTAAAGCCATGACATTTCCTGTTGCCACTAGGTGGCGCTGTCCGTATTTCCGACAATGGGCACATCAATCTGTTCAGGGCGGGTCTGACATCATGCCTGTAAAGTCTGGTACTGATCAGACTGGATTTCATTGAGTTATACTAATTTGTTTCTTCATGGCGTGACATCAAAGTTCGCCACGCCGCTGGGGTCACACCCTTTCGCGAAAAGTCACAGTTTTCACTGTAACCCAAGACCAACTCCTTAAGGCTTTCCTGGAGAAATTTGAGGCTGCAGATGTCACCCATCACTATACTGTACCCCAAAGTGTAAAACATGACATTTCCTGTTCCCACTAGGTGGCGCTGTCCTTGATGTCAAATATGGCAGTTGAAATATGTTCAGGGGTGGAGCCTTATCATATGTGTGCTCTTTGGTCCAGATCAGAACATGTATGACAGAATGAGAGGCAATAAGATTTTCATGGCGAGTCATCAAAATTCGCCATGGCGCCACGGCCTCATACTATTGTGAAAACTCAAAAGCTCCGCAATTTAACATGGCACAAGGGTGTAGTTGACACTGTCCAAATTTGAAGTTTATAGGACCAAATCCCAAGGAGGAGTTCGTTAAAGTACAAGGCATGGAAACGGTAAAATCAGAGCCAAAATGTCACCTTCAATCCAAAATGGCGGACTTCCTGTTGGGTTTAGGACATTGCCATAATAGACTTTTTTGTTCGACTCTGAACGTTATATAGGTGTACCGACTTTCAAACATGTAGGTCATACCCATACCGGGGGCTCGCGTTTTTCATTTTTCTAGGTGGCGCTACTGAGCTAATTTTCCCTGGCCATGTCTGAGAACATTAAAATACGTAAATTTTCACCAGACCTGACGCGTGTGCAAAATTTCATGAGTTTTCGAGCATGTTTAGGCCCTCAAACGGCCAATTCATTTGCCGAAATAATAATAATAATAATAATAATAATTAAAGCTGCAAGCAGCGTTATGAGGGCCCTCGCACCCCCGGCGTGTCGAGCCACGCCCAACATCTGAAACCAGCACGTCCGATCTGATGTCACATTGATGGAATTCATGCATTTAACCACCAGTTAACATTTCATGTGGTTCAACCATGAGTATAGTCGTCCCACTAGGTGGCGCTCTAACCATTATAGACAAAGGGCATAACAAACATTTCCGAGCTCGAGTCTCATCACGCCTGCGACCTTTGGGAGAGATTGGACTTTGTGTCTTTGAGTGACAGCATATTACTGCTTTTTGGCGAGTGATTGAAACTCCACGTGCCGCCATGACCACCCCGTTTCCTTGAACGTAAAAAGCTTCGCAATTTAACATCACAAAGGTCTTTAGATTCCACACACTGGAGAATGGTTCAATATGATGAAATCCCTTGGAGGAGTTCGTCAAAGTATGAAGCCTGAAAAGAGAGGAAAATGTCGCCAAAATTACACATTAATTTTAAAATGGCTGACTTCCTGTTGGATTTGGGATATTGCTCCAAGAGACTTTTTTGTACATCTTGATATTTTCCATAAGCTTACCAGGTTTCAGACTCATAGATGAAACACAGAGCAGGGGCTGTTGTTTTGAAATTTTGTAGGGGGCGCTGTGGAGCAATTTCACGCTATTCAATGAAAATGATCACATGACAACAAAGGCTACATCCATTTGGAGGTGTGTGCCAAATTCCAAGCCTCTATAAACTTGCCAAGCCCCTCAAAAGCCACTTCATCTTTCATGGTGAACCGCGTTGCCACCAGGGTGCGCCGTTCAGTTTAAAGTCACAATTTTTGCACTGAAGCATCACGAGGGACTGATGGTGATATTCACCGCTTTTGAGGTGGCCAAGATGAACCTGTGAAAATCAGTACAACAAAATTAAAGCCATGACATTTCCTGTTGCCACTAGGTGGCGCTGTCCGTATTTCCGACAATGGGCACATCAATCTGTTCAGGGCGGGTCTGACATCATGCCTGTAAAGTCTGGTACTGATCAGACTGGATTTCATTGAGTTATACTAATTTGTTTCTTCATGGCGTGACATCAAAGTTCGCCATGCTGCTGGGGTCACACCCTTTCACGAAAAGTCACAGTTTTCACTGTAACCCAAGACCAACTCCTTGAGGCTTTCCTGGAGAAATTTGAGGCTGCAGATGTCACCCATCACTATACTGTACCCCAAAGTGTAAAACATGACATTTCCTGTTCCCACTAGGTGGCGCTGTCCTTGATGTCAAATATGGCAGTTGAAATATGTTCAGGGGTGGAGCCTTATCATATGTGTGCTCTTTGGTCCAGATCGGAACATGTATGACAGAATGAGAGCCAATAAGATTTTGATGGCGAGTCATCGAAATTCGCCATGGCGCCACGGCCTCATAGTATTGTGAAAACTCAAAAGCTCCGCAATTTAACATGGCACAAGGGTGTAGTTGACACTGTCCAAATTTGAATTTTATAGGACCAAATCCCAAGGAGGAGTTCGTTAAAGTACAAGGCATGGAAACGGTAAAATCAGACCCAAAATGTCACCTTCAATCCAAAATGGCGGACTTCCTGTTGGGTTTAGGACATTGCCATAATAGACTTTTTTGTTCGACTCTGAACGTTATATAGGTGTACCGACTTTCAAACGTGTAGGTCATACCCATACCGGGGGCTCGCGTTTTTCATTTTTCTAGGTGGCGCTACTGAGCTAATTTTCCCTGGCCATGTCTGGGAACATTAAAATACGTAAATTTTCACCAGACCTGACGCGTGTGCAAAATTTCATGAGTTTTCGAGCATGTTTAGGCCCTCAAACGGCCAATTCATTTGCCGAAATAATAATAATAATAATAATAATAATAATAATTAAAGCTGCAAGCAGCGTTATGAGGGCCCTCGCACCCCCAGCGCGTCGAGCCACGCCCAACACCTAAAACCAGCACCTCCGATCTCATGTCACATTGATGGAATTCATGCATTTAACCACCACCTAACATTTCAACTCATTCATTCATGATTAGTTAGTCGTTCCACTAGGTGGCACTCTAACCATTATGTACAAATGGAATAACAAACATTTCCGAGCTCGAGTCTCATCACGCCTATGAGCTTTGGGAGAGATTGGACATTGTGTCTTTGAGTGACAGCAGATTACTGCTTTTTGGCGAGTGATTGAAACTCTACGTGCCGCCATGACCACCCCGTTTCCCTGAACGTAAAAAGCTTCGCAATTTAACATCACAAAGGTCTTTAGATTCCACAGACTGGAGATTGGTTCAATATGATGAAATCCCTTGGAGGAGTTCGTCAAAGAATCATGCCTGAAAAGCGGGGAAAATGTTGCCAAAATTGCACATTAATTTTAAAATGGCTGACTTCCTGTTGGATTTGGGATATTGCTCCAAGAGACTTTTTTGTACATCTTGATATCTCCTATAAGCTTAGCAGGTTTCAGACTCATACATAAAACACAGAGCAGGGGCTGATATTTTGAAATATTGTAGGGGGCGCTGTGGAGCCATTTCGCGCTATTCAATGAAACTGATCACATGACAGCAAAGCCTTCATCACATTGGAGGTGTGTGCCAAATTTAAAGCCTCTATAAACTTTCCAAGCCCCTCAAAAGCCACTTCATCTTTCATCATGAACAGCGTTGCCACCAGGGTGCGCCGTTCAGTTTAAAGTCACAATTTTTGCACTGAAGCATCACGAGGGACTGATGGTGATATTCACCGCTTTTGAGGTGGCCACGATGAACCTGTGAAAATCAGTACAACAAAATTAAAGCCATGACATTTCCTGTTGCCACTAGGTGGCGCTGTCCGTATTTCCGACAATGGGCACATCAATCTGTTCAGGGCGGGTCTGACATCATGCCTGTAAAGTCTGGTACTGATCAGACTGGATTTCATTGAGTTATACTAATTTGTTTCTTCATGGCGTGACATCAAAGTTCGCCATGCTGCTGGGGTCACACCCTTTCGCAAAAACTCACAGTTTTCACTGTAACCCAAGACCAACTCCTTAAGGCTTTTCTGGAGAAATTTGAGGCTGCAGATGTCACCCATCACTATACTGTACCCCAAAGTGTAAAACATAACATTTCCTGTTCCCACTAGGTGGCGCTGTCCTTGAGGTCAAATATGGCAGTTGAAATATGTTCAGGGGTGGAGCCTTATCATATGTGTTCACTTTGGTCAAGGTCAGAAAATGTATGACAAAATGAGAGGCAATAAGATTTTCATGGCGAGTCATCGAAATTCGCCATGGCGCCACGGCCTCATAGTATTGTGAAAACTCAAAAGCTCCGCAATTTAACATGGCACAAGGGTGTAGTTGACACTGACCAAATATGAAGGTTATGAAATCAAACCCCAAGGAGGAGTTCGCAAAAGTTCGAGGCATGGAAATGGCAAAATTAGAGCCAAAATGTCACCTTCTCTTCCAAATGGCGGACTTCCTGTTGGGTTTGCGTCAATGGGCCCACTGACTTTTTTGTTCGTCTTGGCATGATACACATGTGTGCCAAATTTCATACATGTAGCTCAAACCATGTGGTCGTAGGGCTGCATTTAACAAGGCATAGGTGGCGCTCTAGAGCCATTTCCCAGTGCTCATATGTAAAACCATTAAAATACAAAATTTTTCACCAGACCTGGCATGTGTGCAAAATTTCATGAGTTTTTGAGCATGTTTAGGCCCTCAAAAAGGCCCTTGTTTGGGGTGAATAATAATAATAATAATAATAATAATAATAATAATAAGAAACGGAGCAGATACAATAGGGCCTTCGCACTGTCAGTGCTCGGGCCCTAATAATAATAATAAACAGAGCAATTACAATAGGGCCTTCGCACTGTCAGTGCTCGGGCCCTAATAATAATAATAATAATAATAATAATAATAATAATAATAATAAACAGAGCAATTACAATAGGGCCTTCGCACTATCAGTGCTCGGGCCCTAATAATAATAATAATAATAATAATAATAATAATAATAAGAAACGGAGCAGATACAATAGGGCCTTCGCACTCTCGGTGCTCGGGCCCTAATAATAATAATAAGAAACGGAGCAGATACAATAGGGCCTTCGCACTCTCAGTGCTCGGGCCCTAATAATAAGAAACGGAGCAGATACAATAGGGCCTTCGCACTCTCAGTGCTCGGGCCCTAATAAGAAACGGAGCAGATACAATAGGGCCTTCGCACTCTCAGTGCTCGGGCCCTAATAAACAAAACTCAATTACACAGGATGCTTTTTAGGGCCCGAGCACTGATAGTGCGAAGGCCCTATTGTAATTGCTCTGTTTATTATTATTATTATTATTATTATTATTATTATTATTATTATTATTATTATTATTAGGGCCCGAGCACTGACAGTGCGAAGGCCCTATTGTAATTGCTCTGTTTATTAGGGCCCGAGCACTGACAGTGCGAAGGCCCTATTGTAATTGCTCTGTTTATTATTATTATTATTAGGGCCCGAGCACTGACAGTGCGAAGGCCCTATTGTAATTGCTCTGTTTATTATTATTAGGGCCCGAGCACTGAGAGTGCGAAGGCCCTATTGTATCTGCTCCGTTTCTTATTAGGGCCCGAGCACTGACAGTGCGAAGGCCCTATTGTAATTGCTCTGTTTATTATTATTATTATTATTATTATTATTATTATTATTATTATTATTTCGGCAAATGAATTGGCCGTTTGAGGGCCTAAACATGCTCGAAAACTCATGAAATTTTGCACACGCGTCAGGTCTGGTGAAAATTTACGTATTTTAATGTTCTCAGACATGGCCAGGGAAAATTAGCTCAGTAGCGCCACCTAGAAAAATGAAAAACGCGAGCCCCCGGTATGGGTATGACCTACATGTTTGAAAGTCGGTACACCTATATAACGTTCAGAGTCGAACAAAAAAGTCTATTATGGCAATGTCCTAAACCCAACAGGAAGTCCGCCATTTTGGATTGAAGGTGACATTTTGGCTCTGATTTTACCGTTTCCATGCCTCGAACTTTAACGAACTCCTCCTTGGGATTTGGTGCTATAAGCTTCAAATTTGGACAGTGTCAACTACACCCTTGTGCCATGTTAAATTGCGGAGCTTTTGAGTTTTCACAATACTATGAGGCCGTGGCGCCATGGCGAATTTCGATGACTCGCCATGAAAATCTTATTGCCTCTCATTTTGTCATACATTTTCTGACCTTGACCAAAGAGCACACATATGATAAGGCTCCACCCCTGAACATATTTCAACTGCCATATTTGACATAAGGGACAGCGCCACCTAGTGGGAACAGGAAATGTCATGTTTTACACTTTGGGGTACAGTATAGTGATGGGTGACATCTGCAGCCTCAAATTTCTGCAGAAAAGCCTTAAGGAGTTGGTCTTGGGTTACAGTGAAAACTGTGACTTTTCGCAAAAGGGTGTGACCCCAGCGGCGTGGCGAACTTTAATGTCACGCCATGAAGAAACAAATTAGTATAACTCAATGAAATCCAGTCTGATCAGTACCAGACTTTACAGGCATGATGTCAGACCCGCCCTGAACAGATTGATGTGCCCATTGTCGGAAATACGGACAGCGCCACCTAGTGGCAACAGGAAATGTCATGGCTTTAATTTTGTTGTACTGATTTTCACAGATTCATCTTGGCCACCTCAAAAGCGGTGAATATCACCATCAGTCCCTCGTGATGCTTCAGTGCAAAAATTGTGACTTTAAACTGAACGGCGCACCCTGGTGGCAACGCGGTTCACCATGAAAGATGAAGTGGCTTTTGAGGGGCTTGGAAAGTTTATAGAGGCTTGAAATTTGGCACACACCTCCAAATGGATGTAGGCTTTGTTGTCATGTGATCATTTTCATTGAATAGCGCGAAATTGCTCCACAGCGCCCCCTACAAAATTTCAAAACATCAGCCCCAGCTCTGTGTTTCATCTATGAGTCTGAAACCTGGTAAGCTTATGGAAAATATCAAGATGTACAAAAAAGTCTCTTGGAGCAATATCCCAAATCCAACAGGAAGTCAGCCATTTTAAAATTAATGTGTAATTTTGGCGACATTTTCCCCTCTTTTCAGGCTTCATACTTTGACGAACTCCTCCAAGGGATTTCATCATATTGAACCATTCTCCAGTGTGTGGAATCTAAAGACCTTTGTGATGTTAAATTGCGAAGCTTTTTACGTCCAGGGAAACGGGGTGGTTATGGTGGCACTTAGAGTTTGAATCACTCGCCAAAAAGCAGTAATCTGCTGTCACTCAAAAACACAATGTCCAATCTCTCCCAAACGTCTCAGGTGTGATGAGACTCGAGCTTGGAAGTGTTTGTTATGCCATTTGTACATAATGGTTAGAGCGCCACCTAGTGGAACGACTAACTAATCATGAATGAATGAGTTGAATTGTTAGCTGGTGGTTAAATGCATGAATTCCATCAATGTGACATCACATCGGACGTGCTGGTTTTAGGTGTTGGGCGTGGCTCGACACGCCGGGGTGCGAGGGCCCTCATAACGCTGCTTGCAGCTTTAATTATTATTATTATTATTCACCCCAAACAAGGGCCTTTTTGAGGGCCTAAACATGCTCAAAAACTCATGAAATTTTGCACACATGCCAGGTTTGGTGAAAAATTTTGTATTTTAATGGTTTTACATATGAGCACTGGGAAATGGCTCTACAGCGCCACCTATGCCTTGTTAAATGCAGCCCTACGACCACATCGTTTGAGCTACATGTATGAAATTTGGCACACATGTGTATCATGCCAAGACGAACAAAAAAGTCTGTGGGCCCATTGACGCAAACCCAACAGGAAGTCCGCCATTTGGAAGAGAAGGTGACATTTTGGCTCTAATTTTGCCATTTCCATGCCTCGAACTTTAACGAACTCCTCCTTGGGATTTGGTCCTATAAACTTCAAATTTGGACAGTGTCAACTACACCCTTGTACCATGTTAAATTGCGGAGCTTTTGAGTTTTCACAATACTATGAGGCCGTGGCGCCATGGCGAATTTCGATGACTCGCCATGAAAATCTTATTGCCTCTCATTTTGTCATACATTTTCTGACCTTGACCAAAGTGAACACATATGATAAGGCTCCACCCCTGAACATATTTCAACTGCCATATTTGACCTCAAGGACAGCGCCACCTAGTGGGAACAGGAAATGTTATGTTTTACACTTTGGGGTACAGTATAGTGATGGGTGACATCTGCAGCCTCAAATTTCTCCAGGAAAGCCTTAAGGAGTTGGTCTTGGGTTACAGTGAAAACTGTGAGTTTTCGCGAAAGGGTGTGACCCCAGCAGCATGGCGAACTTTGATGTCACGCCATGAAGAAACAAATTAGTATAACTCAATGAAATCCAGTCTGATCAGTACCAGACTTTACAGGCATGATGTCTGACCCGCCCTGAACAGATTGATGTGCCCATTGTCGGAAATACGGACAGCGCCACCTAGTGGCAACAGGAAATGTCATGGCTTTAATTTTGTTGTACTGATTTTCACAGGTTCATCGTGGCCACCTCAAAAGCGGTGAATATCACCATCAGTCCCTCGTGATGCTTCAGTGCAAAAATTGTGACTTTAAACTGAACGGCGCACCCTGGTGGCAACGCTGTTCACGATGAAAGATGAAGTGGCTTTTGAGGGTCTTGGCAAGTTTATAGAGGCTTGAAATTTGGCACACACCTCCAATGTGATGAAGGCTTTGTTGTTATGTGATCATTTTCATTGAATATCCCAAAATGGCTCCACAGCGCCCCCTACAAATTTTCAAAACCACAGCCCCAGCTCTGTGTTTTATGTATGAATCTGAAACCTGGTAGGCTTATAGGAGATATCAAGATGTACAAAAAAGTCTCTTGGAGCAATATCCCAAATCCAACAGGAAGTCAGCCATTTTAAAATTAATGTGCAATTTTGGCAACATTTTCCCCTCTTTTCAGGCACCGTGCTTTGACGTACTCCTCCAAGGGATTTCATCAGATTGGACCGATCTGCAGTTTGTGGAATCTAAAGACCTTTGTGATGTTAAATTGCGAAGCTTTTTGCGTCCAGGGAAACGGGGTGGTTATGGCAGCCCTTAGAGTTTGAATCACTCGCCAAAAAGCAGTAATCTGCTGTCACTCAAAAACACAATGTCCAATCTCTCCCAAACGTCTCAGGTGTGATTAGACTCGAGCTTGGAAGTGTTTGTTATGCCATTTGTACATAATGGTTAGAGCGCCACCTAGTGGAACGACTAACTAATCATGAATGAATGAGTTGAAATGTTAGCTGGTGGTTAAATGCATGAATTCCATCAATGTGACATCAGATCGGACGTGCTGGTTTTAGGTGTTGGGCGTGGCTCGACGCGCCGGGGGTGCGAGGGCCCTCATAACGCTGCTTGCAGCTTTAATTAGGGCCCGAGCACTGATAGTGCGAAGGCCCTATTGTAATTGCTCTGTTTATTATTAGGGCCCGAGCACTGACAGTGCGAAGGCCCTATTGTAATTGCTCTGTTTATTATTATTATTATTATTATTATTATTATTATTTCGGCAAATGAATTGGCCGTTTGAGGGCCTAAACATGCTCGAAAACTCATGAAATTTTGCACACGCGTCAGGTCTGGTGAAAATTTACGTATTTTAATGTTCTCAGACATGGCCAGGGAAAATTAGCTCAGTAGCGCCACCTAGAAAAATGAAAAACGCGAGCCCCCGGTATGGGTATGACCTACATGTTTGAAAGTCGGTACACCTATATAACGTTCAGAGTCGAACAAAAAAGTCTATTATGGCAATGTCCTAAACCCAACAGGAAGTCCGCCATTTTGGATTGAAGGTGACATTTTGGGTCTGATTTTACCGTTTCCATGCCTCGAACTTTAACGAACTCCTCCTTGGGGTTTGATTTCATAACCTTCATATTTGGTCAGTGCCAACTACACCCTTGTGCCATGTTAAATTGCGGAGCTTTTGAGTTTTCACAATACTATGAGGCCGTGGCGCCATGGCGAATTTTGATGACTCGCCATGAAAATCTTATTGCCTCTCATTCTGTCATACATGTTCCGATCTGGACCAAAGAGCACACATATGATATGGCTCCACCCCTGAACATATTTCAACTGCCATATTTGACATCAAGGACAGCGCCACCTAGTGGGAACAGGAAATGTCATGTTTTACACTTTGGGGTACAGTATAGTGATGGGTGACATCTGCAGCCTCAAATTTCTCCAGGAAAGCCTTAAGGAGTTGGTCTTGGGTTACAGTGAAAACTGTGAGGTTTCGCGAAAGGGTGTGACCCCAGCAGCATGGCGAACTTTGATGTCACGCCATGAAGAAACAAATTAGTATAACTCAATGAAATCCAGTCTGATCAGTACCAGACTTTACAGGCATGATGTCAGACCCGCCCTGAACAGATTGATGTGCCCATTGTCGGAAATAGGACAGCGCCACCTAGTGGCAACAGGAAATGTCATGGCTTCAATTTTGTTGTACTGATTTTCACAGGTTCATTGTGGCCACCTCAAAAGCGGTGAATATCACCATCAGTCCCTCGTGATGCTTCAGTGCAAAAATTGTGACTTTAAACTGAACGGCGCACCCTGGTGGCAACGCGGTTCACCATGAAAGATGAAGTGGCTTTTGAGGGGCTTGGAAAGTTTATAGAGGCTTTAAATTTAGCACACCCCTCCAAATGGACGAAGGCTTTGTTGTCATGTGATCATTTTCATTGAATAGCGCGAAATTGCTCCACAGCGCCCCCTACAAAATTTCAAAACCACAGCCCCTGCTCTGTGTTCTATATATGAGTCTGAAACCTGGTAAGATTATAGGAGATATCAAGATGTACAAAAAAGTCTCTTGGTGCAATATCCCAAATCCAACAGGAAGTCAGCCATTTTAAAATTAATGTGTAATTTTGGCAACATTTTGCCCTCTTTCCAGGCACCGTTCTTTGACGAACTCCTCCAAGGGATTTCATCATATTGAACCAATCTCCAGTGTGTGGAATCTAAAGACCTTTGTGATGTTAAATTGCGAAGCTTTTTATGTTCAGGGAAACGGGGTGGTCATGGCGGCACGTGGAGTTTCAGTCACTCGCCAAAAAGCAGTAATCTGCTGTCACTCAAAATTAAAATGTCCAATATGTCCCAAAGGTCGCAGGCGTGATGAGACTCGAGCTCGGAAATGTTTGTTATGCCATTTGTACATAATGGTTAGAGCGCCACCTAGTGGGACGACTATAATCATGATTGAATGAGATGAAATGTTAGCTGGTGGTTGAATGCATGAATTTCATCAATGTGACACCAGATCCGAGGTGCTGGTTGTAGGTGTTGGGCGTAGCTCGACGCGATGGGGTGCGAGGGCCCTCATAACGCTGCTTGCAGCTTTAATTATTATTATTATTATTATTATTATTATTATTTCGGCAAATGAATTGGCCGTTTGAGGGCCTAAACATGCTCGAAAACTCATGAAATTTTGCACACGCGTCAGGTCTGGTGAAAATTTACGTATTTTAATGTTCTCAGACATGGCCAGGGAAAATTAGCTCAGTAGCGCCACCTAGAAAATTGAAAAACGCGAGCCCCCGGTATGGGTATGGCCTACAAGTTTGAAAGTCGGTACACCGTTATAACGTTCAGAGTCGAACAAAAAAGTCTATTATGGCAATGTCCTAAACCCAACAGGAAGTCCGCCATTTTGGATTGAAGGTGACATTTTGGCTCTGATTTTACCGTTTCCATGCCTTGTACTTTAACGAACTCCTCCTTGGGATTTGGTCCTATAAACTTCAAATTTGGACAGTGTCAACTACACCCTTGTGCCATGTTAAATTGCGGAGCTTTTGAGTTTTCACAATACTATGAGGCCGTGGCGCCATGGCGAATTTCGATGACTCGCCATGAAAATCTTATTGCCTCTCATTCTGTCATACATGTTCCGATCTGGACCAAAGAGCACACATATGATAAGGCTCCACCCCTGAACATATTTCAACTGCCATATTTAAAATCAAGGGACAGCGCCACCTAGTGGGAACAGGAAATGTCATGTTTTACACTTTGGGATACAGTATTGTGATGGGTGACATCTGCAGCCTCAAATTTCTCCAGGAAAGCCTTAAGGAGTTGGTCTTGGGTTACAGTGAAAACTGTGACTTTTCGCAAAAGGGTGTGACCCCAGCGGCATGGCGAACTTTGATATCTCGCCATGAAGAAACAAATTAGTATAACTCAATGAAATCCAGTCTGATCAGTACCAGACTTTACAGGCATGATGTCAGACCTGCCCTGAACAGATTGATGTGCCCATTGTCGGAAATACGGACAGCGCCACCTAGTGGCAACAGGAAATGTCATGGCTTTAATTTTGTTGTACTGATTTTCACAGGTTCATCGTGGCCACCTCAAAAGCGGTGAATATCACCATCAGTCCCTCGTGATGCTTCAGTGCAAAAATTGTGACTTTAAACTGAACGGCGCACCCTGGTGGCAACGCCGTCCACCATGAAAGATGAAGTGGCTTTTGAGGGGCTTGGAAAGTCTATAGAGGCTTGAAATTTGGCACACACCTCCAATGTGACGAAGGCTTTGATGTCATGTGATCATTTTCATTGAATAGCGAGAAATGGCTCCACAGCGCCCCCTACAAACTTTCAAAATATCAGCCCCAGCTCTGTGTTTTATGTATGAGTCTGAAACCTGGTAAGCTTATAGGAGATATCAAGATGTACAAAAAAGTCTCTTGGAGCAATATCCCAAATCACACAGGAAGTCAGCCATTTTAAAATTAATGTGTAATTTTGGCGACATTTTCCCCTCTTTTCAGGCTTCATACTTTGACGAACTCCTCCAAGGGATTTCATCATATTGAACCATTCTCCAGTGTGTGGAATCTAAAGACCTTTGTGATGTTAAATTGCGAAGCTTTTTACGTTCAAGGAAACGGGGTGGTCATGGCGGCACGTGGAGTTTCAATCACTGGCCAAAAAGCAGTAATCTGCTGTCACTCAAAATCAAAATATTCAATCTCTCCCAAAGGTCGCAGGCGTGATGAGACTCCAGCTCGGAAATATTTGTTATGCCATTTGTACATAATGGTTAGAGCGCCACCTAGTGGAACGACTAACTAATCATGAATGAATGAGTTGAAATGTTAGCTGGTGGTTAAATGCATGAATTCCATCAATGTGACATCACATCGGACGTGCTGGTTTTAGGTGTTGGGCGTGGCTCGACGTGCCGGGGGTGCGAGGGCCCTCATAACGCTGCTTGCAGCTTTAATTATTATTATTATTATTATTATTATTATTTCGGCAAATGAATTGGCCGTTTGAGGGCCTAAACATGCTCGAAAACTCATGAAATTTTGCACACGTGTCAGGTCTGGTGAAAATTTACGTATTTTAATGTTCCCAGACATGGCCAGGGAAAATTAGCTCAGTAGCGCCACCTAGAAAAATGAAAAACGCGAGCCCCCGGTATGGGTATGACCTACACGTTTGAAAGTCGGTACACCTATATAACGTTCAGAGTCGAACAAAAAAGTCTATTATGGCAATGTCCTAAACCCAACAGGAAGTCCGCCATTTTGGATTGAAGGTGACATTTTGGGTCTGATTTTACCGTTTCCATGCCTTGTACTTTAACGAACTCCTCCTTGGGATTTGGTCCTATAAACTTCAAATTTGGACAGTGTCAACTACACCCTTGTGCCATGTTAAATTGCGGAGCTTTTGAGTTTTCACAATACTATGAGGCCGTGGCGCCATGGCGAATTTCGATGACTCGCCATGAAAATCTTATTGCCTCTCATTCTGTCATACATGTTCCGATCTGGACCAAAGAGCACACATATGATAAGGCTCCACCCCTGAACATATTTCAACTGCCATATTTGACATCAAGGACAGCGCCACCTAGTGGGAACAGGAAATGTCATGTTTTACACTTTGGGGTACAGTATAGTGATGGGTGACATCTGCAGCCTCAAATTTCTCCAGGAAAGCCTTAAGGAGTTGGTCTTGGGTTACAGTGAAAACTGTGACTTTTCGCAAAAGGGTGTGACCCCAGCAGCATGGCGAACTTTGATGTCACGCCATGAAGAAACAAATTAGTATAACTCAATGAAATCCAGTCTGATCAGTACCAGACTTTACAGGCATGATTTCAGACCCGCCCTGAACAGATTGATGTGCCCATTGTCGGAAATACGGACAGCGCCACCTAGTGGCAACAGGAAATGTCATGGCTTTAATTTTGTTGTACTGATTTTCACAGGTTCATCGTGGCCACCTCAAAAGCGGTGAATATCAACATCAGTCCCTCGTGATGCTTCAGTGCAAAAATTGTGAGTTTAAACTGAACGGCGCACCCTGGTGGCAACGCTGTTCAACATGAAAGATGAAGTGGCTTTTGAGGGTCTTGGCAAGTTTATAGAGGCTTGAAATTTGGCACACACCTCCAAATGGATGAACGCTTTGTTGGCATGTGATCATTTTCATTGAATAGCGCGAAGTGGCTCCACAGCGCCCCCTACAAAATTTCAAAACCACAGCCCCTGCTCTGTGTTCTATGTATGAGTCTGAAACTTGGTAAGCTTATGGAAGATCTTAAGATGTACAAAAAAGTCTCTTGGAGCAATATCCCAAATCCAACAGGAAGTCAGCCATTTTAAAGTTAATGTGTAATTTTGGCGACATTTTCCCATTTTTTCAGGCACCGTACTTTGACGAACTCCTCCAAGGGATTTCATCAGATTGGACCGATCTGCAGTTTGTGGAATCTAAAGACCTTTGTGATGTTAAATTGCGAAGCTTTTTACGTCCAGGGAAACGGGGTGGTTATGGCGGCACTTAGAGTTTGAATCACTCGCCAAAAAGCAGTAATCTGCTGTCACTCAAAAACACAATGTCCAATATCTCCCAAACGTCTCAGGTGTGATGAGACTCGAGCTTGGAAGTGTTTGTTATGCCATTTGTACATAATGGTTAGAGCGCCACCTAGTGGAACGACTAACTAATCATGAATGAATGAGTTGAAATGTTAGCTGGTGGTTAAATGCATGAATTCCATCAATGTGACATCAGATCGGACGTGCTGGTTTTAGGTGTTGGGCGTGGCTCGACGCGCCGGGGGTGCGAGGGCCCTCATAACGCTGCTTGCAGCTTTAATTAGGGCCCGAGCACTGAGAGTGCGAAGGCCCTATTGTATCTGCTCCGTTTCTTATTATTATTATTATTATTATTCAGGCGAAACAAGGGCCTTTTTGAGGGCCTAAACATGCTCAAAAACTCATGAAATTTTGCACACATGCCAGGTCTGGTGAAAAATTTTGTATTTTAATGGTTTTACATATGAGCACTGGGAAATGGCTCTAGAGCGCCACCTATGCCTTGTTAAATGCAGCCCTACGACCACATCGTTTGAGCTACATGTATGAAATTTGGCACACATGTGTATCATGCCAAGACGAACAAAAAAGTCTGTGGGCCCATTGACGCAAACCCAACAGGAAGTCCGCCATTTGGAAGAGAAGGTGACATTTTGGCTCTAATTTTGCCATTTCCATGCCTCGAACTTTTGCGAACTCCTCCTTGGGGTTTCATTTCATAACCTTCAAATTTGGACAGTGTCAACTACACCCTTGTGCCATGTTAAATTGCGGAGCTTTTGAGTTTTCACAATACTATGAGGCCGTGGCGCCATGGCGAATTTCGATGACTCGCCATGAAAATCTTATTGCCTCTCATTTTGTCATACATGTTCCGATCTGGACCAAAGAGCACACATATGATAAGGCTCCACCCCTGAACATATTTCAACTGCCATATTTGACATCAAGGACAGCGCCACCTAGTGGGAACAGGAAATGTCATGTTTTACACTTTGGGGTACAGTATAGTGATGGGTGACATCTGCAGCCTCAAATTTCTCCAGGAAAGCCTTAAGGAGTTGGTCTTGGGTTACAGTGAAAACTGTGAGTTTTCGCGAAAGGGTGTGACCCCAGCAGCATGGCGAACTTTGATGTCACGCCATGAAGAAACAAATTAGTATAACTCAATGAAATCCAGTCTGATCAGTACCAGACTTTACAGGCATGATGTCAGACCCACCCTGAACAGATTGATGTGTCCATTGTCGGAAATACGGACAGCGCCACCTAGTGGCAACAGGAAATGTCATGGCTTTAATTTTGTTGTACTGATTTTCACAGGTTCATCGTGACCACCTCAAAAGCGGTGAATATCAACATCAGTCCCTCGTGATGCTTCAGTGCAAAAATTGTGACTTTAAACTGAACGGCGCACCCTGGTGGCAACGCGGTTCACCATGAAAGATGAAGTGGCTTTTGAGGGGCTTGGAAAGTTTATAGAGGCTTGAAATTTGGCACACACCTCCAAATGGATGTAGGCTTTGTTGTCATGTGATCATTTTCATTGAATAGCTCGAAATTGCTCCACAGCGCCCCCTACAAAATTTCAAAACAACAGCCCCTGCTCTGTGTTTCATCTATGAGTCTGAAACCTGGTAAGCTTATGGAAAATATCAAGATGTACAAAAAAGTCTCTTGGAGCAATATCCCAAATCCAACAGGAAGTCAGCCATTTTAAAATTAATGTGTAATTTTGGCGACATTTTCCCCTCTTTTCAGGCTTCATACTTTGACGAACTCCTCCAAGGGATTTCATCATATTGAACCATTCTCCAGGGTGTGGAATCTAAAGACCTTTGTGATGTTAAATTGCGAAGCTTTTTACGTTCAAGGAAACGGGGTGGTCATGGCGGCACGTGGAGTTTCAATCACTGGCCAAAAAGCAGTAATCTGCTGTCACTCAAAGACACAAAGTCCAATCTCTCCCAAAGGTCGCAGGTGTGATGAGACTCGAGCTCGGAAATGTTTGTTATGCCCTTTGTCTATAATGGTTAGAGCGCCACCTAGTGGGACGACTATAATGATGACTGAATGAGATGAAATGTTAGCTGGTGGTTAAATGCATGAATTCCATCAATGTGACATCAGATCGGACGTGCTGGTTTCAGGTGTTGGGCGTGGCTCGACACGCCGGGGGTGCGAGGGCCCTCATAACGCTGCTTGCAGCTTTAATTATTATTATTATTATTATTATTCCGGCAAATGAATTGGCCGTTTGAGGGCCTAAACATGCTCGAAAACTCATGAAATTTTGCACACGCGTCAGGTCTGGTGAAAATTTACGTATTTTAATGTTCTCAGACATGGCCAGGGAAAATTAGCTCAGTAGCGCCACCTAGAAAAATGAAAAACGCGAGCCCCCGGTATGAGTATGACCTACATGTTTGAAAGTCGGTACACCTATATAACGTTCAGAGTCGAACAAAAAAGTCTATTATGGCAATGTCCTAAACCCAACAGGAAGTCCGCCATTTTGGATTGAAGGTGACATTTTGGCTCTGATTTTACCATTTCCATGCCTCGAACTTTGACGAACTCCTCCTTGGGGTTTGATTTCATAACCTTCATATTTGGTCAGTGCCAACTACACCCTTGTGCCATGTTAAATTGCGGAGCTTTTGAGTTTTCACAATACTATGAGGCCGTGGCGCCATGGCGAATTTCGATGACTCGCCATGAAAATCTTATTGCCTCTCATTCTGTCATACATGTTCCGATCTGGACCAAAGAGCACACATATGATAAGGCTCCACCCCTGAACATATTTCAACTGCCATATTTGACATCAAGGACAGCGCCACCTAGTGGGAACAGGAAATGTCATGTTTTACACTTTGGGGTACAGTATAGTGATGGGTGACATCTGCAGCCTCAAATTTCTCCAGGAAAGCCTTAAGGAGTTGGTCTTGGGTTACAGTGAAAACTGTGACTTTTCGCAAAAGGGTGTGACCCCAGCAGCATGGCGAACTTTGATGTCACGCCATGAATAAACAAATTAGTATAACTCAATGAAATCCAGTCTGATCAGTACCAGACTTTACAGGCATGATGTCAGACCCGCCCTGAACAGATTGATGTGCCCATTGTCGGAAATACGGACAGCGCCACCTAATGGCAACAGGAAATGTCATGGCTTTAATTTTGTTGTACTGATTTTCACAGGTTCTTCGTGGCCACCTCAAAAGCGGTGAATATCAACATCAGTCCCTCGTGATGCTTCAGTGCAAAAATTGTGACTTTAAACTGAACGGCGCACCCTGGTGGCAACGCGGTTCACCATGAAAGATGAAGTGGCTTTTGAGGGGCTTGGAAAGTTTATAGAGGCTTGAAATTTGGCACACACCTCCAAATGGATGAAGGCATTGTTGTTATGTAACCATTTTCCTTGAATAGCGCAAAATGGCTCCACAGCGCCCCCTACAATATTTCAAAACATCAGCCCCTGCTCTGTGTTTCATCTATGAGTCTGACACTTGGTAAGCTTGTGTAAGATATCAAGATGTACAAAAAAGTCTCTTGGAGCAATATCCCAAATCCAACAGGAAGTCAGCCATTTTAAAATTAATGTGTAATTTTGATGACATTTTCCCCCCTTTTCAGGCCTCATACTTTGACGAACTCCTCCAAGGGATTTCATCATATTGAAGCATTCTTCAGTGTGTAGAATCTAAAGACCTTTGTGATGTTAAATTGCGAAGCTTTTTCCGTTCAGGGAAACGGGGTGGTCATGGCGGCACGTAGAGTTTCAATCACTCGCAAAAAGCAGTAATCTGCTGTCACTAAAAAACACAATGTCCAATCTCTCCCAAAGGTCGCAGGTGTGATGAGACTCGAGCTTGGAAATGTTTGTTATGCTATTTGTCAATAATGGTTAGAGCGCCACCTAGTGGCATGACTATAATCCTGGTTGAATAAGATGAAATGTTAGCTGGTGATTAAAAGCATGAATTCCATCAATGTGACATCACATCGGACGTGCCGGTTTGAGGTGTTGGCAGTGGCTCGACGTGCCGGGGGTGCGAGGGCCCTCATAACGCTGCTTGCAGCTTTAATTATTATTATTATTATTATTATTCCGGCAAATGAATCGGCCTTTTGAGGGCCTAAACATGCTCGAAAACTCTGGAAATTTTGCGCACGCGTCAGGTCTGGTGAAAATTTACGTATTTTAATGGTTTTACATATGAGCACTGGGAAATGGCTCTAGAGCGCCACCTATGCCTTGTTAAATGCAGCCCTACGACCACATCGTTTCAGCTACATGTATGAAATTTGGCACACATGTGTATCATGCCAAGACGAACAAAAAAGTCTGTGGGCCCATTGACGCAAACCCAACAGGAAGTCCGCCATTTTGGATTGAAGGTGACATTTTGGCTCTGATTTTACCGTTTCCATGCCTTGTACTTTAACGAACTCCTCCTTGGGATTTGGTCGTATAAGCTTCAAATTTGGACAGTGTCAACTACACCCTTGTGCCATGTTAAATTGCGGAGCTTTTGAGTTTTCACAATACTATGAGGCCGTGGCGCCATGGCGAATTTCAATGACTCGCCATGAAAATCTTATTGCCTCTCATTCTGTCATACATGTTCCAATCTGGACCAAAGAGCACACATATGATAAGGCTCCACCCCTGAACATATTTCAACTGCCATATTTGACCTCAAGGACAGCGCCACCTAGTGGGAACAGGAAATGTCATGTTTTACACTTTGGGGTACAGTATAGTGAAGGGTGACATCTGCAGCCTCAAATTTCTCCAGGAAAGCCTTAAGGAGTTGGTCTTGGGTTACAGTGAAAACTGTGAGTTTTCGCGAAAGGGTGTGACCCCAGCAGCATGGCGAACTTTGATGTCACGCCATGAAGAAACAAATTAGTATAACTCAATGAAATCCAGTCTGATCAGTACCAGACTTTACAGGCATGATGTCAGACCCGCCCTGAACAGATTGATGTGCCCATTGTCGGAAATACGGACAGCGCCACCTAGTGGCAACAGGAAATGTCATGGCTTTAATTTTGTTGTACTGATTTTCACAGGTTCATCTTGGCCACCTCAAAAGCGGTGAATATCACCATCAGTCCCTCGTGATGCTTCAGTGCAAAAATTGTGAGTTTAAACTGAACGGCGCACCCTGGTGGCAACGCTGTTCAACATGAAAGATGAAGTGGCTTTTGAGGGTCTTGGCAAGTTTATAGAGGCTTGAAATTTGGCACACACTTCCAAATGGATGAAGGCTTTGTTGGCATGTGATCATTTTCATTGAATAGCGCGAAATTGCTCCACAGCGCCCCCTACAAAATTTCAAAACCACAGCCCCTGCTCTGTGTTCTATGTATGATTCTGAAACCTGGTAAGCTTATAGGAGATATCAAGATGTACAAAAAAGTCTCTTGGTGCAATATCCCAAATCCAACAGGAAGTCAGCCATTTTAATATTAATGTGTAATTTTGGCAACATTTTCCCCTCTTTCCAGGCACCGTTCTTTGACGAACTCCTCCAAGGGATTTCATCATATTGAACCAATCTCCAGTGTGTGGAATCTAAAGACCTTTGTGATGTTAAATTGCGAAGCTTTTTACGTTCAGTGAAACGGGGTGGTTATGGCGGCACTTAGAGTTTGAATCACTCGCCAAAAAGCAGTAATCTGCTGTCACTCAAAAACACAATGTCCAATCTCTCCCAAACGTCTCAGGTGTGATGAGACTCGAGCTAGGAAATGTTTGTTATGCCATTTGTCAGTAATGGTTAGAGCTCCACCTAGTGGGACAACTATAATCATGATTGAATGAGATGAATTGTTAGCTGGTGGTTAAATGCATGAATTCCATCAATGTGACATCAGATCGGAGGTGCTGGTTTTAGGTGTTGGGCGTGGCTCGACGCGCCGGGGGTGCGAGGGCCCTCATAACGCTGCTTGCAGCTTTAATTATTATTATTATTATTATTATTATTCCGGCAAATGAATTGGCCTTTTGAGGGCCTAAACATGCTCGAAAACTCATGAAATTTTGCACACGCGTCAGGTCTGGTGAAAATTTACGTATTTTAATGTTCTCAGACATGGCCAGGGAAAATTAGCTCAGTAGCGCCACCTAGAAAAATGAAAAACGCGAGCCCCCGGTATGGGTATGACCTACATGTTTGAAAGTCGGTACACCTATATAACGTTCAGAGTCGAACAAAAAAGTCTATTATGGCAATGTCCTAAACCCAACAGGAAGTCCGCCATTTTGGATTGAAGGTGACATTTTGGCTCTGATTTTACCGTTTCCATGCCTTGTACTTTAACGAACTCCTCCTTGGGATTTGGTCCTATAAACTTCAAATTTGGACAGTGTCAACTACACCCTTGTGCCATGTTAAATTGCGGAGCTTTTGAGTTTTCACAATAGTATGAGGCCGTGGCGCCATGGCGAATTTTGATGACTCGCCATGAAAATCTTATTGCCTCTCATTCTGTCATACATGTTCCGATCTGGACCAAAGAGCACACATATGATAAGGCTCCACCCCTGAACATATTTCAACTGCCATATTTGACATCAAGGACAGCGCCACCTAGTGGGAACAGGAAATGTCATGTTTTACACTTTGGGGTACAGTATAGTGATGGGTGACATCTGCAGCCTCAAATTTCTCCAGGAAAGCCTTAAGGAGTTGGTCTTGGGTTACAGTGAAAACTGTGACTTTTCGCAAAAGGGTGTGACCCCAGCGGCGTGGCGAACTTTGATGTCACGCCATGAAGAAACAAATTAGTATAACTCAATGAAATCCAGTCTGATTAGTACCAGACTTTACAGGCATGATGTCAGACCCGCCCTGAACAGATTGATGTGCCCATTGTCGGAAATACGGACAGCGCCACCTAGTGGCCACAGGAAATGTCATGGCTTTAATTTTGTTGTACTGATTTTCACAGGTTGATCGTGGCCACCTCAAAAGCAGTGAATATCACCATCAGTCCCTCGTGATGCTTCAGTGCAAAAATTGTGACTTTAAACTGAACGGCGCACCCTGGTGGCAACGCTGTTCAACATGAAAGATGAAGTGGCTTTTGAGGGTCTTGGCAAGTTTATAGAGGCTTGAAATTTGCCACACACCTCCAAATGGATGTAGGCTTTGTTGTCATGTGATCATTTTCATTGAATAGCGCGAAATTGCTCCACAGCGCCCCCTACAAAATTTCAAAACAACAGCCCCTGCTCTGTGTTTCATCTATGAGTCTGAAACCTGGTAAGCTTATGGAAAATATAAAGATGTACAAAAAAGTCTCTTGGAGCAATATCCCAAATCCAACAGGAAGTCAGCCATTTTAAAATTAATGTGTAATTTTGGCAACATTTTCCCCTCTTTCCAGGCACCGTTCTTTGACGAACTCCTCCAAGGGATTTCATCATATTGAACCAATCTCCAGTGTGTGGAATCTAAAGACCTTTGTGATGTTAAATTGCGAAGCTTTTTACGTTCAGTGAAACGGGGTGGTTATGGTGGCACTTAGAGTTTGAATCACTCGCCAAAAAGCAGTAATCTGCTGTCACTCCAAAACACAATGTCCAATCTCTCCCAAAGCTCATAGGCGTGATGAGACTCGAGCTCGGAAATGTTTGTTATGCCATTTGTACATAATGGTTAGAGCGCCACCTAGTGGAACGACTAACTAATCATGAATGAATGAGTTGAAATGTTAGCTGGTGGTTAAATGCATGAATTCCATCAATGTGACATCAGATCGGAGGTGCTGGTTTTAGGTGTTGGGCTTGGCTCGACGCGCCGGGGGTGCGAGGGCCCTCGTAACGCTGCTTGCAGCTTTAATTTCCAATTGTATCTTTAAGTAATTTTATTTTAACATTGTTCCCTATTTGAAGGTTAAATATTTAATTGAAATCATGTGTAACACTGAAATGAGCACTCTCTGTGGGTGAATTACATTTCTAGTCTCACGTTCTCATTTTATTTCCTCAGCTTTAACGTCATTGAAAGTTGTCACCGTGGGTGAAAGTGTGAGGACAACTGTCTGTGATTTCCTGCACAGAGATGTGTGAGGCTGCAGTTGGGCAGATTATCAGTGTGTTATGTCTTCAGGAGTTGATTGCAATGGAAGCCTGTTGTACTTACCAAGGAGCATATGCACTGTATTGTGTTTAATTAAAACTATTAAGTAGGCAGAACTCAATTTTTTTCAATGTGTTATTAGAACTCAATTTAAGTAACTTACCAGTACTTTTTACGCAAAAATGCTGATCAACTCAATTTATTTGAGTTTTTTTTACTTAGAAAAGCTAGAGCTCTCCGAAAACGTCAGAGCGCTTTTGCAAACATGTGATGTCTTGATAAATCGAGCAGATACTTGAACTTTACACAGCTACATTCTTCCCTGAAAATATCTTAAAAGTTTATTTGGTGACCCAGAAAGGGTAATCTGGGGAAACGGAGGATTGCATTTGTCGGCTGCGGTTGTCGGAGACTGTGCGGCAATGGCGGAGGAGCGCAGCTAAAAAACCTTTAAATATTACATTTTCTATGTCACAAAATAAACTTTTAAGATATTTTCAGGCGAGAATGTAGCTGTGTAAAGTTCAAGTATCTGCTCGATTTATCAAGACATCACATGTTTGCAAAAGTGCTCAGACGTTTTCGGAGACGTCTATTTTTTTATGCTTTGTGGCAGCTTTTGAACATCTGTGGCATCTATTAATGTCAAATCTAGACTTTCTTTAACAACATAAGCAAACTGCTTTTATATTTAACCACTTTTCTGTTTAAATACAATTGAAATAATAATATTAACAATAGTATTTTTTTTTTAAAACATGTGTTTAAAAACAAGTTTTGTGGTGAAAGCTATAATCCAGAATAGTGGCCTGTTAAATGGTTAAAGACTAGGTTGGCTTTATACTTGAGAATAAAATATTACAGCTTGTCCTTCTAAAGAATTAAGTTATATTCCACAGTTGAATCATAAGAAACATTATGTTACATATGAACACTGCCATATGTTAGATCTGGTCATTTTGCTTATAAGAAACTTTATATATTGGAAGTTAGCTTTTAACAAGCATGTAATGATTATATTTAAATTAGGTGGTCTTTTTTAAACATGTCTCTTTAGGCCTAAACTGACAGTGCCAATACCACACATTCAGACACAGTAGTAGATGGTGTTTTTACTACTATATGTGTTAGTCTAATTTGGTTGTATGGGGTCTACATTGACCCTCTGTGTTGTACGTTATTATGACTGCACAGCCTTTAAGGATCAAATCAGCTTCTGAAAAAATTCTGTGTTTTCTCCCTCTGCTTGCTTCTTACTGTCTTTGAGGGACCAGCACTCCTGCTGTTGGACAGAAAGACATCAGTAAGTATTTTGGTTTTCCAATATATTAGCAACTGTCAGTGACATTTATATTAATGAGGCTGAGCTTTAATCATACTTTAGATCAGCCTGTTTTACTTATTGTTTTATTTGTGCTTTGGTTTGGGGAAGTTGTTTCTGTACTGATCTTTTCCTGTCTTCTGTTATTAGACTTGAGGACTTGAAGGCAAAAAAAGGACGATCATTAGCAGATCGTTTTGGACATGAATGAAGAAAAATACAGATTTTTTTTTTTTTTTTTTTTCTTAAAGGCAAAAATAAAATTGTAAAAATGAACTCAGACTGAGGCACTTACTATTTTTTATGGACAGGAGCCTCAATTTATAGAAGCGTTTCATCTATTGTCCAAGATGATTTTTATAAGTTAATGGTGGAAAACAATAAGGGTACATTGATATTATCTCAAACTGCTGAAAATGAACATTTACACTTTTGACAAACATCAACCCCCCAACACCACAGTTACATATTCCCAACCTTAAAAAGATTATTTTAGATTTCCAAATGAGCAGGATCTTGGTTAGGATTCCCTGGGTCCAAACCACAGAAAAGCCAATAGTGGTTTGGATGATTGATGAGAAATGAAAAAAAAAAATGAAATCAAAATCATTCAAACTTTAGTGTTTCATCTGAATTTTTTTAGCCCTGACCAGAAAGTGAAAACAGAAAGCATCCAGACTAAAGCTCTGTCATTGCATGGTGTTGTTTCTGAGTGGGCTGGGATTGCTCAGGGCTGATATCAAAACAATGCTTGTTTCAGTACATGTAATTTGTGATCTATAAAAATAAAATAGTTAGAGCTAGATCAGGTGACCCTGAATCATCCCTTAGTGCATCATGGGAGTTATGCAGTCTAGACCACAGCATAACTGAGTATTTCTTTTTCACCCACCTTTTTTACTCACCATCTGTTTATACGTTAACCATTAGTTATAAATCTCGGGCTCTCTTCCACAGTACGCCTTCATCTTGTCTTCCTCCCCTGACAACTGGCCACTAGCTGAGCCTGGTTCTGCCAGAGGTTTTTTCCTTCCCGCTGTTGCCAAAGAGCTCAAATGGGGTCATATGATTTTGGCAGTTTTCTCTGTTTTGATTGTGTTATTTTAGTGTTTTTACCTTACAAAATAAAACACCTTGAGGGAATTGTTGTTTTGATTTGACACTATATAATTAAAATTGAATTGAATTCATATTCAGCATTCTTTGACAATATATCCACAATCCACCTCCTCTGCACATGTCCAAACCATCTCGACGTTGCTTTTGTCTTTTTCTCCAAAATGCTCAACCTGATCTGTCCCTCCGATGTAGTTATGTCTATCTTGCTAAATGGTATATGCACTGGTTCTTATACAGTGCCTTTCAGTGCCTTATTCGACCAGCCACTTTTTATAATGTCACTGCTTTCTATCAGTCTTTCTTAATGAAATGTTGTAAGTTCTTTAATCTAATATTACTAATCAGTCGAAAAATATTTTTTTAATTTGTACAATTTAGTCAAGTAATAAACAGACCATGCCGATGTTTTATCATTCAACTGCTAATATTAGCAATACTGACTGATGGTACTATAAATATGTGTTCATGTGTGGATTTGCACATGCACCTTTAAGACAGCTGCTATTCTAGCTTTGAATCAGAGGGTTTGAGACGTTGGTGAAACAGCTCTGGATTATTTTGTTTGCAAAGCAAAGGAATGTCTTTCTGATTTGTATTAATACACGACAGCTCTATTGTTGCTTAGTGCATTATTCATTACTGGGTTTTTTGTTTTGTTTTGTCATTTTACAACTTTAAGTTGTAATAACTTCGCTAACATAATGATAAAGTTATAACCGTAAGCTAGCTAAGGTTTTAGTCAAAAGCAAGGCAATACTTCTCATTGCTGTTCCTGGTGAAAAATGCATATGTCAAGTTCAGACACTTTTTTTCTTCCGTTTCTTTCTCCATTTCAAGCCCTAACATTAATGATTTTTGTCAGTTTAAAAAGTTCTAAAGTGGTGGTTTGCTTTCTAAAAAAATGTTGCTGTATTTTCTTTTTTAAGCCACAGATACCTCCTTTAGGCAACAGATCATCCTGGTTAGGCTTAGAAATGATGTGTTTTGGGCTAAAATACACCTTTAAAAAATACAGTGCTTGCACAGAAAGTGTGCAGAGCATACCTTTTCTCATCCCCTATTCTGGCTGTAATGCCATGGGATTTAAAAACTTGTGACGTTTTTTAGGTGACACCAAGAATTCTCTGTCACTGCTTTTACAAAATAAAGTCTTTTCATTTGTTTATTTGTCTAGCTCGGGGGTAGGGGTACACTGTAAAAGAAGTTGTAGAATTTACGGTGAATTACTGGCAGCTGTGGTTGCCAGAATTTCACCGGGAAAAATAAACTGTAAATGTAGAACACAAAACGGTACACTATTTTGGTAACCATAAATTTCACAGTAAATAATAATTATTTTATTTACAGTAAATGACTATGAATTTAAAAATAAATTGTAAAATTGTTTATGGGTAATTCATGTGAAAACAACAGACATTCTGTTAACCTAATTACAGTCTTACTTCATTAAATATAGTGAAACTGTATAAAATAATATGGCATCATAGTAAAAAGTTGAATATTACGATAAATTACTGGCAGCTGTGATTGCCAGAATTTCACCGTGAAAATATAGTGATAATGCAGAATACATAACGGTATGCTATGTTGATAAATGTAAAAATTCACAATAAAGAATCATAAACCTGTTCATGGTAACTCATGTAAAAATAACAGACGTTCCATTAAGCTGATTACAGTTTTACATTGTCAAATATAGTGAAACTGTATAAAATAAATATTAAAAAGTTCAATATTACGGTAAAATACTTGCATCTGTGGTTGCCAGAATTTCACCGTGAAAATATAGTGATAATGCAGAATACATAACGGTATACTTTGTTGAGAAATATAAACACAGTGAACTTTGGTTTTTGCACAATAATTACATTGAAATAAAAAAGCTAATATAATGTAAACCTGTTAAAATACAATTTTAATAAGCTTGTTTACCGTCTCCTATTGACAAAGCAAAGAAGAGCTGTATTATACAAAACATGTTTTTTTTTATTCAAAAGTTCATATTTACAGTAAATTACTGGCAGCTCTTGTAGCCAGAATGTCGTCTAAAAAATTAAGCTCCAACAAATGAGGCAATAAAAATCATAGGGCCAACTGGCATAAAATTTACATTCTATGACTTTTTGTTATAATTTACTAAAAACATTAATAAAAACCAGTAGAGACAATGATTAAATTAAACAGTTAATATTAAATATTAACTGCACGGTGGCACGGTGGTTAGCACTGTTGCCGCACAGCAAGAAGGTCCTGAGTTCAATTCCAACATCAGGCCGGGGTCTTTCTGTGTGGAGTTTGCATGTTCTCCCCGTGTTTGCGTGGGTTCCCTCCGGGTACTCCGGCTTCCTCCCACCGTCCAAAGACATGCAGCTTGTGGGGATAGGTTAATTGGAAAATCCAAATTGCCACTAGGTGTGAATGTGCGAATGAATGTGAGCACGAATGGTTGTCTGTCTCTGTGTGTTGGCCCTGTGACAGACTGGCGACCTGTCCAGGATGTACCCCGCCTCTCGCCCTAAGACAGCTGGGATAGGCTCCAGCGCCCCCCGCGACCCTGGAAAGGATAAGCGAATGGATGGATGGATGGATGGATATTAAATAATCAAATTAATGACTAAAAAAGGTGTCACGGTCCTAGGTCTGTGACCCAGTGTTTTGAGTTTCTTGTGTCTGAGTTTTTGCATTATGATCTTAGTTCTCTTTGTTGCCCCAGTTTATTCTTTAGTCTAGTGTCTAAGTTCGGCTTTCTTGTATTCTCTTTAGTTTTCTGAGTATTTAGTTAGCCGCCCTCTGTGTCTCCCTGTTATTGTTCTGTGTTTCTTAGTTGCTCTGTCTCCCCTAGTCAAGTCTGCATCTATGTTACATTTCCTGTTTTACTTTGAAGGTCTGTGTCCTACGTGAATGTATTGAGTTTCGCTTCCCTTGGGTCTCGTTATGTCCGATTTCTCCCAGCTGTGCTCCCCTTCTGTGTTTCATTCCCCTCGTTATTTCCCAGTATATTTCAGCTTTGTGTTTCTCTGTGTCAGTGTCGTGAGCTCCCTCATGCTGTGTGTGAGTATCCCTGTGTTTCCTGGTGAGCGTTATATTTAGTTTTTTCCAGTTTAGTTTTCTATAACTTGTGATCTGTTTTTCCAGCAATAAAGCTGTGCTTTTTTTTTAGTTTATCCCCCGTGTCCCTGTGAGTTTGCATTTGGATCCAATTCCTGCCTGCCACACAGCCAAATCATGACAAAAGGCACTGATGTAATTATATCAAACTTAATACAACCAAAAAGAAACGAGTACAAAATAAACAGTCAAATAAAATTTAAAACACTTAATATTTGCAGTGGATGACAAAGTTTCTTTTTGTCCAGACTTGATAGTAGAGGGCTTTCAGAACAGTCTCTGATGGTGTCTGAGGAACTGGAACAGGTTTTGGATCCAATGTGTTTGAGGACTTGCATGTTGTTTTTCAGATGCTCGGTGTAGACTAGTCCTTGCAGTCTGAAAGCAAATACAAAGCACAATAAAGCAAACTGCCCATTTCAAAAGCAAATATACAATCTTACATTTAATAGAGCTGACACAATTAATCGTGTAATGATTTACAATTGTGATGCATTGCAATGCCGACATAAAGCATTCTCAATCCATTCAGAAGAAACGAATCGATTATTAAATACAGTCAGGATCAAAAGTTTAAGACCACTTGAAAAATGGCAAAAAATTCTCTGTTGCATGGTTGGATCTTAACAAGGTTCCAACAACATGCAACTAGCAGAAATGGGAGGTAGACACCATTTAACTTACATTTAACAAACTTAAACTGGGACAGGCTGTTTTACAGCTGATCAAATGTTTAGGACCACATGCCTTTTAAAAGGCCAAATCTGTGCAAATATGTGGATTCATTGTCATTTTCTGTCAGGTAGTCACACTGTCATGATGTTCGGCAAAAGCAAAAAAAACTTTCCTTTTTGAACGTGGTCGAACTGCATAAGCATGGTCTCTCACAGCGTGAGAATTTGGAATTTCTTAAATGATCCTGGGGGTTATGGAACAAAAAAGTCAAGTGGAAGACCCAAAAAAATCCTCAACCCAAATTAAGGCCATTAGTGGTGCCGACTGCAGCAAACGGCATCTGAGACTGAAGGGCTTCAAAAACAAATTCGCTGATGAGAAACAAAATATAAACTTGATGATCCTGATGGTTTCCAACATTACTGGCAGGACTAGCAGATCCCACCTTAGATGCTGTCTACGCGCCACAGTGGAGAGAGCGCCATAATGGTCTGGTGCTTTTTCTTTCAGTGGAACAATGGAGCTTCAGGATATGCAGAGGCGTCAAACGGCTGCTGGCTATGTCCAAATGATGCAGAGAGCATCCCTCATGACTGAGGGCCCTCGTCTGTGTGGTAACGACTGGGTTTTTCAACAGGACAACGCTACAGTACACAATGCTGCAGGACAAAGGACTTCTTCCAGGAGAATAACATCACTCTGTTGGACCATCCTGCGTCTTTCCCTGATCTAAATCCAACTGAGAAAGGACGACAGTTCCCGACAGTAGACGCCATTCGTGTGGCCAGCTTCACCACTTGGAGAAATGTTCCCACTCATCTTATGGAAACGCTTGCATGAAGTGATCAACAATAACAGCGATACTGAGTTCAAGTTTGGAACTTTGATTTCTGTTTTGGGGGTTTACCCATGTTTTTTGGAGGTGTGGTCCTAAAATGTTGATCAGCTGTAAAACAGCCTGTTTCAGTTTAAGCTTTTTTAATAAATTACATGCTCAATGTTTTTCTGCACTCAGATTTCTTCTCTTTGCCTGCTGAAGCTCTACTTGGAACCTTGTTAAGATGATGTTTTTGCCATTTTTTAAACGGTCTTAAACTTTTGATCAGGATTGTAAAACCTAAAACTAACAGCAATTTGTTTTCTTCAGCCACATACATCACAGTGGACCAACAATGCAGTCTGTGTTCAGACAGGTTTTGAGCAATAACAAAAGTAGCTTATAGGGAGTGCAGAATTATTAGTAAAGTTGTATTTTTGAGGAATAATGTTATTATTGAACAACAACCATGTTCTCAATGAACCCAAAAAACTCATTAATATCAAAGCTGAATGTTTTTGGAAGTAGTTTTTAGTTTGTTTTTAGTTTTAGCTATTTTAGGGGGATATCTGTGTGTGCAGGTGACTATTACTGTGCATAATTATTAGGCAACTTAACAAAAAACAAATATATACCCATTTCAATTATTTATTTTTACCAGTGAAACCAATATAACATCTCCACATTCACAAATATACATTTCTGACATTCAAAAACAAAACAAAAACAAATCAGCTACCAATATAGCCACCTTTCTTTGCAAGGACACTCAAAAGCCTGCCATCCATGGATTCTGTCAGTGTTTTGATCTGTTCACCATCAACATTGCGTGCAGCAGCAACCACAGCCTCCCAGACACTGTTCAGAGAGGTGTACTGTTTTCCCTCCTTGTAAATCTCACATTTGATGATGGACCACAGGTTCTCAATGGGGTTCAGATCAGGTGAACAAGGTGGCCATGTCATTAGTTTTTCTTCTTTTATACCCTTTCTTGCCAGCCACGCTGTGGAGTACTTGGACGCGTGTGATGGAGCATTGTCCTGCATGAAAATCATGTTTTTCTTGAAGGATGCAGACTTCTTCCTGTACCCCTGCTTGAAGAAGGTGTCTTCCAGAAACTGGCAGTAGGACTGGGAGTTGAGCTTGACTCCATCCTCAACCTGAAAAGGCTCCACAAGCTCATCTTTGATGATACCAGCCCAAACCAGTACTCCACCTCCACCTTGCTGGCGTCTGAGTCGGACTGGAGCTCTCTGCCCTTTACCAATCCAGCCACGGGCCCATCCATCTGGCCCATCAAGACTCACTCTCATTTCATCAGTCCATAAAACCTTACAAAAACCAGTCTTGAGATATTTCTTGGCCCAGTCTTGACGTTTCAGCTTGTGTGTCTTGTTCAGTGGTGGTCGTCTTTCAGCCTTTCTTACCTTGGCCATGTCTCTGAGTATTGCACACCTTGTGCTTTTGGGCACTCCAGTGATGTTGCAGCTCTGAAATATGGCCAAACTGGTGGCAAGTGGCATCTTGGCAGCTGCACGCTTGACTTTTCTCAGTTCATGGGCAGTTATTTTGCGCCTTGGTTTTTCCACACGCTTCTTGCGACCCTGTTGACTATTTTGAATGAAACGCTTGATTGTTCGATGATCACGCTTCAGAAGCTTTGCAATTTTGAGACTGCTGCATCCCTCTGCAAGATATCTCACTATTTTTGACTTTTCTGAGCCTGTCAAGTCCTTCTTTTGACCCATTTTGCCAAAGGAAAGGACGTTGCCTAATAATTATGCACACCTGATATAGGGTGTTGGTGTCATTAGACCACACCCCTTCTCATTACAGAGATGCACATCACCTAATATGCTTAATTGGTAGTAGGCTTTCGAGCCTATACAGCTTGGAGTAAGACAACATGCATGAAGAGGATGATGTGGACAAAATACTCATTTGCCTAATAATTCTGCACTCCCTGTATATGTAACCTGCTTTATTTGTTGATGAAAACAAACAAACTGAAATGAATTTAGCGTGATGCATTGGGATATTGAATTGTATTGTTGACATGAAAATTGCAATTGAATTGAAACGCAAGTAGGGCTGGGTACCAAAACACGATACCCGATATATATATAACACGATATAGTACTGACTGAAAACATTCACAAGGCAGTGGCGTGTCTAGAAAAAAAATTTTTTTGGGGGGGGGGGCAGGTAGGGGCACAGATTTGGAGAAGGGTGGCACATGTAATGTTTAAAAAAAATTCTACCAATGGTTAACCATAATTCAATAACCCTATAAACATAATAACTGAATGCGCTTTTAACTCTTATTAGAATGAGATTTTAACCACTACGGTGCAAAGTTTTTAGATACTGCATTGATAAAGTACAAGAGATACAATCAGTGCTCTGTCAGTGTTTACTCAGCATTCAAGCACATCAATATTTGCATAGTATTTTTACTGACATATAGTGCACATATGTTTTGGGCAAAAACATTTTTGAATATTGAAATACGAAAATTTTTAACATACAATTGGCAAATTAGCCAATGCCAATGTAAAACTTTATCTGCCTGTTAAAAAAAGAAGATAATCTTCTCACAAACTGGTGTTTGATTTTGAAACAGGAAAAAAGTGGGGAAACAACTGAAAAGACTAACATTTGAATGAAACCTGAAAGCAAGTTAATACTTTCTCTGCTGCCTTATGATAAACTTTGGTAATACTGATGTATAAAGAACAACACTGGCTGATGATGAAATACAGTCAGCTGGCATGGTGACACTGCCAGTATTAACTCTCTCAGCCTCAAATTTAACTTTTTGTTGCTAATGCACAACCAAGTCCTGCAGTGGTACTTCTGAGTAAAACAAACTCATAAAATATGTATGTAGAGTAATCAGGTTGTTAGTTTTTAACTGTTGCAAATCGACAACGCCTGCCTTGAGAGGGTTAACCTGCGGGGCTGGACTGGGACAAAAATCGGCCCGGGCATTTTGACTAGAGACTGGGGCTGTGTCCCAATTAAGAGACTGCACGCTTGAAGTACGCGCACTACGCGTACTACGTACGGTGCGTACTATAAGTACGAGAAGTGCGGAAGTGAGAGGCTTGTGAAATGGGACGGTATACGCTTCGTCGCGCTGATCAGGTTGCCTAGCAACCATGATACGAACCGCGAGACACGTTACATACAGCTTTGTTTGACAGAAATGAAGGAGAAAAATGTTTTGTTGGTCATTCATTTTTGTCATGACATCACTTTGATTAGTTGAGTATCTGAGGCTGAGACCACGGGACTGTAAAACATGATTGTTGGGCTTCATTTCTGTGCTGAACAGTCATTTAAGATCAGCTAGTAAATAACAATTAGCTAATGTTGTTCATGAGACTAAAGTCATCTCACTGTGGTAATGTAAATATAATATGGCCAATATTATAGTATTGTCAGATTATTATGATATATATATATATATATATATATATATATATATATATATATATATATATATATATATATATATATATATACACACACACACACACACACACACACACACACACACACACACACACACACACACACACACACACACATATATCACTGACTTTCAGCTTGTTGTGTTTGTGGATATATGACTGACTTTAATTATTACACATTCGCACATAAATAAGTGACGTCATATTCAGTACTTTTGACAGTTCACTCTTCGGCCGCTCCATCTTATTAGGGAAATTCCACATACATAAATGTAAATTTCAAAACTCAACCCCATCATTTAATTTGTTTTTGATTGAAATTGAATATTACTTAAACTCTCTTAAATTAACTTCCAGTAAAAAAGGTATATCATTGATTGATATTCATTCAGAAATGTTTAACGAATGAGCTGTCACAACTTTCAAGTACAAAGTTGTTATGAAGTCTGTCACATTCCCCCCTTTTTTTCTTTTTTATCCTTTATTTATTTATCCTTCTTATTTCATTGTACTGTATATTGTTACTCTTATTTGCCTTGTATGTCTACTGTACAAACTGAACTGGAATGAATGACTGTTCGCTTTATGATTTCAATAAAGTTTGGGAAAAAAAAAACAACCTCTTTGGCCGCTCCCTTCTGCCGTATTTTGCGGCAAAATTATCCACACCCACCGCCGCGCTATGAATTGTGGGATATATGGGACCACGAAGCGTGCACCGGACCACGCTTGATATTTGGGGAAATCGACGGCGCATTTGGAGTATGCATTTGAAGCACACTTCGAATTGGGACAGCCGTCGTCGCGTGGTGGTGACGTAACCGCACTTAAAATGCATACTTCAAGCGTGCAGACCCTGAATTGGGACACAGCCTGGGCCTGATTTGCCCCAGCTGTGTTTCCCTCCTGTTACCTATTCCCTGATTGCTTCCTCTTTGTATTTAAGCCCTGTGTTTCTCTGTGTCCGTGTCGTGATCTACCCTTATCTTGTTGTGTGTTTTGTTTGCGTAAGTTTACCTTGGAGTCTTAGTTTTGTTACCCTTTTGAGTTCAGCATTAAAGCTGTATTTGAGTTCACATTTCGTTTCCGTGAGTCTGCATTTTGAGTCCTTCATATCACCACTCCTGCCTGCACGCAGCCGTCACATAACAGTATCGTTTCATGCATCGGTTAAAACACTCGACTCCAGCTACATGACGCGCAGCTGGAAATAGAGCAGGGTGATATGGCCAAAAATATTTATCACGATATATATTTGAAAATTTGCGATAACGATATAACCGACGATATAATTGATGCGAGACAAAATACAACTCCACAACATTACTAGCGCAAAAAGACAACCTTCCATTTATTTTCACTTAAACAAGAAGCTGGTTTTTATGTACATTAAAGCTTTATAAAAATGTAACAGTGCAAATGCAAATTCCTTGCTGAAAGTTTAACCAAAAGGCATTTCCAGTAGAAATGGGCTGACATATCCTGAGCATAACCATGTATAATATCCACTGAAGTTAAAAAGAGGTGCTTTGCAACATTAAACTGCAGTGTGCAGTACGTATTTTTCGGACCATAAGGTGCAAAGGATTATAAGGCACATTAAGCGAAACAAAGCAGTCAGATAAATCAAACTTTATTAAACTCATTCTTCTTGCTTCCTCCACTTCTGTACCATTGATTCATTAATGTTGAATTCTCTGGCAGCTGCTCTATTCCCATGTTGCTGCAGTATATTAATGACTAACCTCGTATTGTGGATGGATTATCTCAGTTGTTCTCCTGACTGAAGTTTGGTCCGTTTACAGCATCCTGCCATGCGATTGCATTTGTCTCTAACCATGAAGAACCTTCACGTTAACTTTTATAAGTGGAAAAGTGTTAGTGTTGGTCCTCCAGCTTCACTGTTTATGTTATGCTAACATAGCTGTGTCGCTAGCGATCACGTAGCACATCATTATATACCAGCTAGCCCAACTTCAGTAACCCTACAAACGTCACTGCTGTTTAGTTTCCTGTCTTCATTTACAGCTTTTATAATACATTCTTTGACTGCTCTTGACCTTGCAAGGTACACCAATTATTTTATTAACATCATTTCATTATTTTTTTTGGTATTTCATTTTTATCAATTAATTTTAATTTCAGCAGGTGGTATCACACTCAAACAGATTGAACAGTGGTACAGCCATGATTTAAATCTCCTGTTCCACCACATCCCAAAGGTGCCCTTGGTTTGGGATCTGGTGAATGTGGTGGTTGGTGCAGTTCAGTGAAGTCATTGTGATGTTTGAGAACCCAGTTTAACATGATCACAGTTTCGTGATTATGGTGCATCATCCTTCTGGAAGTAGTCATCAGAAGATGACACAGTGGTCATAAATTGATAGACATGAATGGTGGAAGTTCGAGGAGAGGAGTAAGCAATTAACTAATAAGAAAATTATGTTTAATGATCAAACCAAGTTAACTGATGAATCCCTGAGATTCTAAATTTGAATGTAATTTTTTTGCAATGATAAGGAAGATTAAAACACAATCACTTGTGACTCATGATGTGCATTAAAGGATTAAAAAAACACTGTAAAAGCACACAGACGGTGTTATTTATAGGGTAATTGGTTCTACAATAGAAAATGGCCTTTTGCCACAAAATATTTTTTTCATTGTAAATAGCCATCTTACTTGGTGAGACTGTAGAACTTATTTTTTGGTAATTGCTCATATTTACTGTTAAGATATACTGTTTTATCAAACAGTCTGAACTCTTTAATATAAAAAAAAATTCACCGTAATTTTCACAATAATTCTAACAATGTTTTACCCAAACCAATTAAAAGCACGGTTTTGAGTAATTAACATACAGTTGTAAACTGTAAATTCAAATGAAAAAAGCAGCAAAGATTGTCATTCATACATAATTATTATGTAAATTGAAGGGTGACTAATTGTAGATAATGTTACCGATTTTTCCTGTTGTTTTCGAAGAAACTGTGCCATATTACTGTAAATTAATATATTTTCAACATATTTGCAGGGTTAAAATAAAATCACCATTTGTCAATATAGAGAAATTTAATATAGATATTACAATCATTTACTCTCTTTGATTTAATGGTAATTTATCGTTGCAATTTTACAGTTATTTAGGGTAATTTTTACGTACATTTCTTACAGTGTAGCTTTTACTGTCATTTTTAAGCAACACTATTTTTGAAAATCTGCATGCAGCCGTAAAACGTATTTGAGGCTCACAGTGACTGTGACACAGCAAAATACTAATAGAGGAAATCATTAAAATCTGCACCACAATTCTGGAGTATTTGGTATTTTAAATTTTCATTTGCATTCATTTAACTTTGTACTGTAGTGGTTATTGGTACTTTGAAACATTTGTGTAAATGAAATTAAAAGAGTCCATCCATCCATCCATCCATCCATTCACTTCCGCTTATCCTTTCCAGGTTCGCGGGGGGCGCTGGAGCCTATCCCAGCTGTCATAGGGCGAGAGGCGGGGTACATCCTGGACAGGTCGCCAGTCTGTCGCAGGGCCAACACACAGGGACAGACAACCATTCGCGCTCACATTCACTCCTTCATTCACACCTATGGGCAATTTGGATTAATCAATTAACCTATCCCCACAAGCTGCATGTCTTCGGACGGTAGAAGGAAGCTGGAGTACACAGTAAAAAACAGAGTGTCAATTTTACACTTAGAGAGTTGATTTTAACTCTGTTTCAGATAACACTTGGTCCCACTCAAAATTAGAGTAAAATTTACTCTATGGCCAGTGTTAACTTTTTAGTGTTAATTCTACTCAGTTTAGTGTCAAAAATAACAACAAAATGTGCAAAAATATTTAACACTGCGGGTTATTCACACTGTTTAGAGTAATATGAACTGAAGAAGCTTCTCGGTTGAGAGGTGAAACGTCTTCAAGCAACTTAAAGAAGTCCAGACGCTTTTCTTTGCAAGCTCCTTTGACTACGATGACCTGGATGACTGAGAACCTTCACAGACAAATGGCTGTGATCTATCCTATATTATGAAAATAACTACAAACATACAGGTTACAGTAACAGCATTTATTATGCATCTCATTTCAGTGTAATTTAACGTAACAAACTCTTACAAATGACAGTAGCATACGGTACTATGATGCTCACCAGAGAAAGCAATATGGGACCACAAAGAGAGCGTTGTCATTCACTTCATATGACAATTGTATGTCAAAAGGCCTGGGATAATGCAGGTTGTCAACATGAAAGACAACTAAATCTTGCTTTGTCCTACTTTGTTGATGTTTATATCTAATGCAAAAAAGCAAACTGGCAATATTTGAAACATCTGTATCTCATCGAGCTGAAGCGAAAAATAGCAACTACTTTTAATGCACTCGATCGGTGTGTTTTTAACATCATCTGCCATGGCTCCTATTCACCACAATTTAGAATAGAATAGAATCAATTCAACTTCATTGTCATTGCACATGTCAAGTACAAGGCAACGAAATGCAGACACTGTGTTGTTGGAAGGTCAGCTTTGTCATGATGCATGTTAACTGTTTGTCTAATAGTAGATAGCTGTTTGCTGACACAATTCAATTCAGTTTTGTTTATATAGCACCAAATCACAACAGCAGTCGCCTCAAGGCGCTTCATATTGTACAGTAGATCGTACAATAATACATACAGAGAAAAACCCAACAATCATATGATGTGGGGTTATGAAGCTTCTTGTGCTTTGACTATGGGTGTAGCACAAAACTAAATTGCTGGCATCGACTCCTTTAGTTCCTTTCATTGTCTCAGAAAAAAGTCAACTGGTTTGTCTCTCAGCACTGTGTGCTTGGTTGGAAGGTACTGTCTGACATGTGATTGTTTCATACAGTGATTACTGAGAACATCAACACATATTACACACTGCAACCTGGGCTCATCCTCGCTCCCCCTCCAAAGGAACCCAAAGTTGATGTAACTCATTGTTTTGCGTTGTTTGCTGCTGTCATGTGCCATAGAAGTTTCACTGCTACTGCTAAAGTCGCTGCTAGCACTTGTGCTGAGTTCGCTTTAGTTGGCTTCAGTTTCTGCTGTGCTGGTCAAAATATTCACTGTGCTTCTCATTCTGATTCTTCCCGTTTGGAGCCAGGATTGCATCGCTTTTTGACCATCATTTTCATTTCTCTGCTTGCCATCAGTCATCATCAGTTTGTCAACCCTACTAGGTAACAGTTGGCTGGCATGGAAAGCTTGTAGTCTATTGACTATAGCTGAGAGGTGGGGTATCAGGTCAGACCCCGGATGGTCACGGTCCTGGGTTTTGTACCCAGTGTTTTTGGTTTTGGTTGATTTAACAGTCTGAGGTTGAGTCTTGTCTCTCTCTCCATGTTTATTCGCCTGTCCCCCAGTCATGTCTCTGTGTGTTTCTCTTGCTCCCTGTTGTCTGTATTTAGTCAGTCTGCGTCTCAGTCTGTGTTTCGCATACTTCCTGTTATACCTCTATACTTGTGTGCAGCGTGTTCAGTTTTGTTAGATTACGTTCAGCTGTGTTCCCACCTGTGGATCGTTGCTTAATTTGCCCTCGTGTGTGTTTATGTGTCATCTCCCCTCTGTTTGTTGTTGTGATCTCCCTCAGTGCTGTGTATTGCCTCCCACTTGCCTCACACTGCTGTTTGACATGGATGTGGTTGCCAGTGGAGTGTAATATAATATAATGTAAGAAAAAATGATCCCACTCCAGAGCTGAAATGGTAAATGGCCTGCATTTGTATAGCGCTTTTCTAGTCCCTAAGGACCCCAAAGCGCTTCACACTACATTCAGTCATTCACCCATTCACATACACATTCACACACTGGCGATGGCAAGCTACATTGTAGCCACAGCTGCCCTGGGGCGCACTAATCTTAGTGAAGCAAAAAGAAATGGAAGTATGTGTTTATAGTCTGGTTCTTTTTTTCAGTACATAATGAAATAAAAATATGGCTTAATATTTTAGCTCGTTGTTCTGAGGAGCATTCCCCGCCAGAACAAGACAGCAACACCTGCTCAATACTGTAGCAGCATTGGCTAGTCATGCCCAGAGCCACAGAGTTAAAAGGTATTGCACAATTACTCAAAGGCTGAGTCATTTCATGTCACAACAGGATACCCACCTGATGTACTACATGATTTACTTAAGGAGACTGTACCTGTGTTTAGATGCTGAGTTTAGATCTTGAAACAGAAAGTCTTTCTCTCTAAACAGAATCATCAAACATTTCCCATAAAAGACAGGATAAATAAACTATACTGCTAGCCTTTCCGCTGTTGCTGAGATGTTGTTACAGTTGTCTCACCTACCCACACAGATGAGAGCATTGGTCACTTAGGCCGTCTGATTGCTGAGCACACACATAGATTTACCAGTGTTTTTCCAGAAGGGAGGTTGATTCCAAAACATTTTTTTTTTGTTTATTTTGAGGAGCATTATCGTCTGCTCACCGAAGAATTTGGTCCACTTGTGTCTTTATGGGCAATGAGGTTTGAAGCTAAGCACCATTTCTTTAAGAAGATGGTAAGACAGACTAGCTGCTTCCATAACATTTTAATGTCTTTGGAAAAAAACCCCACAAGTGTATGAATGCATAGACTCTCCATGGTTTAAATTTCAAAAAACCTGCTGCTGCTGCTATCTCTTCATTGAAGATGTCAAGAGTACCACGAGAGGTTGTAAATTAAAACGGACAAGCATTTCTATCACAGAAATTTCCTGAAGAGTAACATAGTTCAACTGACAAACAAGGCTGGATTTCAGGGCATCAGTTACAGTTTCAGCATGCTCCGGGTATATGGCTCTACTGATGGCTTGCCTGACTTTGCAGAAATACTGCAAATCATTGTTTGTTTAGACCAGGGGTCGGGAACCTGCGGCTCTTTAGGCTTTACACTGCGGCTCCGTGGTTTGAGAAAATAAATTGTAAAAGTATTTAGCTGAAGTGTATTTTATTTGTGTTAGTTCTTTTTTAACTTGTACTTCTAAATTGGAAGATTATCATGATCTTGAAATATAAAAATAAAAAGATATTTTATTATTTTTCGTCACTCAAAATAAGAGCCACACTCACGGAAGCTGGTATAGCTGCCGAAACACCGTGCTTTTATTGAGACAGCAACCACAGGTAGGCCAAGTATGGAGAAATGTAAGAAAAGAAAAATATCTGAAGAAAATAGAACATTTAATGATCCCTGGGCAGATTTATTTGCGTTTACTTCTGACGAGAGCGGCCTACCAGTATGCCTAATTTGTGGATTGTCGATCTTTGGATCCACATACGTATTTGAGCAGCTATTTCCCACCATGAACTATGTTAAAAACAAACACCGCTCACGCCTCACAGATGACAGCTTACAGTCCTGCGTAAAGATGAAAGTGACTTCGTACAGCCCCGGTCTGCAGACGCTGTGTGCAGAGTTTCAGGAGCAAAAGTCCTATTGTAAACATATCACGGCAGACCCGACGGTGTTTGCATGAACATGGTTTTCAGCTTCTCTTTATTGACCACTTTTCACACACGGTTGCTGTACGCAAGCAGCTGGCTTTAGCTTTCCAGCACAGAGCCTGACACATAACACAACAGCAGAGAGGGCACAGACTTTAAGGTGGAGAGGCGTGATTGCGGATGACACTCAGGTGCGTCCACCTCTTCTGCAGAGGTACTGCAGGCCAATAAGGATGACGGCTCAGTTTTTGTTTGCTACATGGAGAATTTAAGTTAAGCTTTTTAATTCATTTAAAAGAGACCTTCAACTGGATGTCTTTCTTTTTTGTAATTTTTTAAGATTTCAAAATGTGTTCATTACTTAAATAAAATTTCATTTTCTTTGTAGCACTTCATGGATTTAATAAGCAACACTTTATAGTTGTTTATACAAAGCATAAAGGTAAAAAACAATATATACAGTGTTATGTTCATTTTAGATGTCCAAAAGTATTTGCGGCTCCCAGTGTTTTCTTTTCCGTGGAAACTGGGTCTTAAAGGTTGCTGGCCCCTGGTTTAGACAGTTTATTGTTTGCCAGACGGAATCCCCAACAATGCAGAGGAACTTTTAGCAGCTGCACAGATGACCAATTCTTCACATTCATTTCAACAGATGAGGTTAAGGACGAAGGCACAATCGAACCATTTGAAACAGAACCTTTTATTACTGTCACGCTGACACCTGTGAACAAAGATATTGTTATACTGTGTTCTCTTCTCCATTGCCACTAGATCTCTTTCCAGCATGCAAAGGCTGTGTATCTCAAGCACATGCAAATTCCAGCTTTCCTTATATGGTTGTCACTCTTTGTGCTCAAAAACATGGTTCCTTAGACACATAGTCTCTTGTTTTTATTTGACCGCTAAGTGCACAAAAGATGCTTTAGTGTTGAAATAAAATTATTCTTTTCAGAGCACCAAAGCACTGAGATGAGATGTGAAACTTAACTGCAGTCTAAGAAATGTGAGGAACTACTTGCCATGATTTTAATTCAGTGACACTGTTTAAAATTGTATGCTTTAAAATGCAGGTTACCCAATAGAGGAATGCATTTATAGAGTAGTGATATTAATTTCCCAATAACTCAAATGGTATATTGGGGGGGGTGTCAAGCTTTCTAAATAAGTAAAACAAAAAAACAACAACAAAGAATTCTCATTCTATCTTTTAAATTAAATGGAGGACAGCTGCAGTGATCACTGGGTGGTTTCTATGGTTGCTCTAGTTTAGTGCCATTTCTGTTCAATTCCACCTACTCAGTTCTCCATGCAAATGACTGATTTCCAGCAAGAATACTGGGTTCACTGAACCCTTTTCTCACACACAGAGGCTTGCCTTTAAATGAAGTCCCACTGCCCAAGCAAAGAGATTTTCAGAATTTTCAAACACTAAAAACTATTTTTTTACTAGTGATGTTAACATACCTGTACCCTTTCACACATCTAGACAAACTAACTTCATTTCATCTATTATTCGTTTTGGGAAGTTGTCATTCTAAAACATATTTGAGTATGTTAACTAAGGCACCTGGTGTGTAACTAAGGTTTCATTATCTCATAAAGGGCATGTTAGAACATTTTCCTCTTAAATCTGACAATATGACACTGAAAGTTCCTTTGTACAGAGTGCTGGATTTGAATGCTCCCCTGTTTTGTTTTGTTTTGTTTTGTTTCGTTTCGTTTCGTTTTGTTTTTTGTTTTTTGTTTTTTTTTTGGGGGGGGGGGGGGGGGCAGATTGGAATGACAACAGTAATTGGTGGTTGGGGGGGGGTTGCCTGCTATAACTGTGAAATGTCAAAATAAACAGCTCTATGGCACATTGTATGCTGTGTGATTTAAGTAACATTTACATAGTTTTTATAAATTATATTGCTTTCTATAATCAAGTAGACTAAAATGGTAAAAATATATTTAACAGTACAGAATATGTTTTAAGTCATATTTTAATGGAAACAATATTTCTGTCTATGAATAAAATAAAATGAATGTAATTTGAAACATAAATTATAATCAAAAGACAACTAAATAAAAATGTCTTTAATATTTTTCATAATTATTAAGTGTAGGGGTAAGTACCTGAAATTATAAAACTAAAATCTTGTTTTTATCATTATTTAACTACCAGAGATGGTGGAAAGCCTCAACTGGCATCGCTCCAAAGAGTCCACCCACCACTTTAATCTCACTCTGATCTTGTTCTTAGGTCTGGCATAGTAACTAAAAATTTTATAATATTCCCTGAAAACCTTTTGTCTGGTAACTTTTAAGCAACATTTAAATTTGCAACAATGGATTATACAGCAGTGGGGAATATGTTTCCGTACAGTAAAAGTCTTTGTGAAAGTTCTGTAACTAAATTAAATGATACAAGTCCTCTACAGTTATCTTCTTCAACGCCATGTGCCAACACAGTGCAGAGCTGGCACCTAAATTCTACTATCACAGATATTAATCATGCATATGACTCTGGATGCTGTGGGTCCTCAGCAAAAGAAAGCCTCAAGTCAAAAGTACATGACTCCCTGTTATAACTTTAAATATTCTAGGAATCCCAAGCCAGGTACAAAGCGGTGCTCTACCTGTATTGTGACTTCGACTGAGAACATTGTCGGGCGGCAGAAAGGAATACTTCAAGGACCTCCTTAATCCCGCATCTTCCAAGGAGGAAGCAGAGTCTGGGGACGAGGGGGGCCAATCACCTATCTCTGGGGGAGAGGTCACTGAGGCAGCTATTCTGTGGAGTGTTATGGTGGCAGAGCCCCTGGGTGGATGAGGTCCTCCCTGAGTTCTTGAAGGCTCTGAATGTTGTAGGACTGTCTTGGTTGTCACAGCTCAGGTGACAGATCGGGGGCGGTACCTTGGATTGGTGGTTCCCATCTTTAAGAAGGGGAACCGGAGGGTGTGTTCCAACTAGAGGGGATCACACTCCTCAACCTCCTTGGGAAAGTCTATGTCAGGATGCTGGAATGGAGAGTCCATCCGTTAGTCCAATCTCGGTACAGGGTGAACAATGTGGGGTCTTTTTCCTAGCCGTGGAACACTGGACCAGCTCTTTATCCTCTCAAGGATACTTGAGGGTGAATTTGGAGTTTGAACAATCAGTCTACATGTGTTTTGTGGACTTGGAGAAGTCATTCGACCGTGTCCTTTGCCGTGTCCTGTAGGAGGTTCTTCGGGAGTATGGAGTGTAAGGCCCATTGCTATGGGCCGTTTGATCCTTGTACAACCGATGCAAGAGCTTGGTCCACATAGCTGGCAATAAATGGGACTCTGATGGACTCTGCCAAGGCTGCCCTTTATCACAGATTCTCCTTTCACTTCGGTGGTCTCAGAATTTCATCTCTGCTTTTTGCAAATGATGAGGTTCTGTTGGCTTCATAAGGAGATGGCCTCCAGCTTGCAGTGGAACAGTTTGCATTGTGAAGCAGTAGGAATGAGAATCAACATCTCCAAGTCTGAGGCTGTGGTCCTCAGCCCGGACAAGTTCCTGACCCAAGTGGAGGGGTTTAAGTATCTCTGGGTCTTGTTCACAAGTGATGGGAGAAGGGAGCGGGAGATCGACAGACAGATTGGTGCTGCATCTGCAGTGATGCGGACGCTGTACCAGTCCGTCGTGGTAAAGAGACAGCTAGGTGTAAAAGCGAAGTGTCTGGGTGCCTCCTGGTGTTCTGGACATGTCCTACTGGGAGGAGGCTCAAGGCCGACCCAAGACATGCTGGAGAGATTCTGTCTTTCAGCTGGCCTGGGAACACCTTGATGTTCCCCCTGACAAGCTGGGGGAGACCAGGGAGAGGGAGGTCTGGACTACTTTGCTTAGGCTCCTACCCTTGCGACTCAGCCCCAGATAAGTAGAAGAAGACGGACGGATGGACGGACATGTTCTAATCTATCCATACATCTGTCCATCCAGATTCCGTTCTGATCTCTGTAATAAAATATGAGTTGACAGTACTGAATGCTGCACTGGTATCTGGCAATGCGATAAGTGTTTACTAATATACCATCTACATATAATGTTACACTGTGTGTTGAAAACTGACCTTTATTTTGTAGTTATTTGTTTACATTAATGTCATAATTACACAATCACAATGATTAATTCAATTCAGTTTTATTAATATAGCACAAAACATAACAACAGTTGCTTCAAGGAGGCTTTATACTGTAAGGTAGAGACCCTAGAATAGTACAGAAAAGACCCCCTATGAGCAAGCACTTGGTGACAGTGGGAAGGAAAAACTCCCTTTTAACAGGAAGAAACCTCCAGCTGAACCAGGCTCAGGGAGGGGCGGGGCCATCTGCTGTGGCCGGTTGGGGGTGAATGATGGAAGACAGGATAAAAGACACACTGTTGAAGCAAGTCTGATGTTAATAACTAATAATTATATGTTTATTCCTGAACTTTTTTAAAGATCAATTATGACAGAATATACACTGAAAATGTCAGCACTTGTGTTACTTCAACACTGCAAGTCAGCGTACTAGTAAAGAAATTCATGTGCATATAATTGTACTGAAATCGATCAATCAGTCACTGAAGAATTTGTGCAGCATGATTTATGGTCCTGCAAATGTGTATGTCTGCATTTACATTGAAAAATAATGTGCATAAATGTAGATGGTTACAATTACCCCAGGAATTGTGGAGGGATGAAGACAGGAAAAACAGTTAAAAATCCCAACACTGTGATGCTAAGCTTTGCCACATCCAGCCCTTGCATACCTTCCGGCAAGAAGCAAGAGTCCCTTAAATCAATGCCTGAGCTAACTGTGGTTAGAAGTGAACGGGTGAGGCTGGTTACAGCAACAGGATCAGTGTATCAGTGAACCAGAAATAATATCTCAATTTAGAGTATTCTACCTTATGAGTAGCATAGAAACAACAAGCAATAATCCTTCCATGTGAGGTGGACTTGTAAAATTAAACAGAATAATACAAATGTTCCTATCCTAACAATAGCTTCCCTGTTAACAACCTTAAAAAGCATCCCTACCATATGCCTTACAGCATTAAGTTCCTTGAGGTTGGGACTTTGCACTATATAAATAAAACTGAATTGAATTGAATGTCCTGGGGTAAATATAGCATGAAGTGTGTGGTGACTGAGGTAAATTATTATCTTCTACACCCAATTATCATTTATCATCAACCTTAATTATCATTGATTAAAAAGAAATACACAAAACACAAAACCTAAATTTAATGAGCTAAATTACATTTTTATCATTGTCTTTTATAAAACTTTCATTAAACAACTACTACAAAATAAAGCAGCCCTCCCTGAGTATTTAGTGTTCTAAAGAGCTTTACAACACAAAATAGAGACACATTTCAGATAAAAACTTAGTGCAACATTTTATCGCACATATTTCAGTATAGCGATAGCGATAGATATGTTTTGCAATAAGCACATGGGTTTTTGGCATTCAGACTTTCTATAATGGGTTATAAAAAGTGGTCAACATCAGCCACTAATATCTTATGGAAGCCATTAACATAAAACAAATTCTGTTAAATGTTATTTATATCACAACAACAATTGCCTCAAGGTGCTTCATATTCGTACAGACCCGACAATAATAAAAATATGTGCGTATTGATGTTGTGACTCTGTTTGAAGGTTTAAAGGCCTCAGTGAAAACACAAAACAGCAGATTCTTTAGAAGATGGCAAATCCAAAATACATTTCAACCTAATGATACAGAATTTTTCTGTACAACATAAATGCTCTCTTAATTCAAAATTAACTGTATCGTCCAGTGTAAAAGTCTTGATTTAAGTGTCCGGATCAGCTTTTACAATTCTTTAAATGAAGGCCTGCTCACACTTACAAACAGAGGACAAATCCTATAAGTTGTGCTTCATTTAGAGATGCAAGATTTGATGATGCTGTAATGAGTCGATGTCAGTTTGATGAATAAAAATAGCTTTCTGTTTTTATGAGAATGAAAGCGTCTGAAATGAAGCTAAAATGATCGAGTATCAGTTCATGCTTGAAAAAAGTGGCACTGGTTTGTTAATAATAAGCAATGGAAATTTGCTAACATTAGTTAAGTATTACTTTAGAATTTGCACTGTTATTATAGTTACCAGAGGCTGTATGCTGCCTGAGGATGTCACCATAAAAACATGGAATTTCGATATATCACACCCATGTGTTTAAAGTTCCTGAACAGCGCTTCGTGATGCGACTTCATTACCTAAAACTACTTTTTGACTCAAATGTCAGGAGACTAGAACAAGAATACCAAGTGACAGAAAATTACATTATAGAGTAAATATATTTGTACGTGTTGCACAGAATAAATGCAGAATAAATTCTAGCCTAAATAGGTTTTTTTGGCGCTCTCAAAGACGCACGCCAGTTACCAAAAGGTGTGTTGTAACTTTTCGAAGAAGTTATATACAAATTATACTACTTTTCTAAATACCTTGAGGGTATTAAGTGTTACCGGTGATTTCCCATTCATATGACAATCATGTCACATTTTAGGCTCGGAAATAACATTATTATCTTAAACGTTTCACTTTCTTCTTCTTGTGTAAGTTTAAAGGTTCTGCCAAGTTAAATAAATACATTATAGCATCGTCATCATGCGCACTGAGCAAACGCTGTGATAAATAAAAGACTATTCATTTCGCCCATATTGCACACTCTTTTGATCCTCTGCATGTTTTATGAACTCCCCTCTCTCCCACTCAGTTGTTGGGAGTCCCTCAGGTAAATTGGCCTGCAAACACATAAATTCAACACAGCCCTTGTAGCGGATAGATGAGACTCTGCTGCCCATTGTAACTCCCACACAACACCGTGGATTCCAGCAAACTTCTTGTACGCCTCTTTAGAGAAAAGGCCTCTCTTTTCATTTGTCCGTGTATACCCCTGACCAAGCTAAGTCTTTTCTTTTTCCTCTCTCCGTCTTTAATCCGTCCCTCTATTTCAGGAAGAAAAAAAACACAAAACCAGTTCACGCAGTGCTTTAGTAGCTAAAAGTAAAAGAGCTTGTGTTCTCCCCACCACCCCCCCACGCAGCGCTGAGCCCTGAATCGCTCTGGAAAATTGCTTCTTTTGAATAGGGGGAAGGAGGAACAACGTTTAATAGGATCCAAAGGGAGTCTGTGCTCTTAAACAGGTGGAAATTGGACGTCCTCGAATTTATACAAATAGTAAGTTTATAAGCCGGCGAGGAAAAAGACGGATCCCATCTCCGAGGATTAACAGCTCTCTCCGAGAAAAAAAAAAGATTACTGTGTTGTTAACCAAATGAAAGCAGGAGACTCACTCAGCTCCTCCAAAGCGCGATTAATGATGAAAACACAATTGTGCAGCAGTTTTACTGATGGAATGGTTTCATATTTACGTGCCATCCCCTCTATAGATTTGTCTCCCTGTCACCCAGTTAGGTGCTTGGGTGCCCGATTATGTCAAGAGACAGTGATCTGCACTGATGAGGGGCGGGCGCTGCCAAGGTCTGACAGAGAGCAGTCGGCTGGTTTCTCCACTCCCATCTGAACAATAAGAAGGTAAAGTACAACACAGACGTAACTTTGGCTTAACTCGGTGTCCAGGAGCTCCGGCTACAACATTTCTTGCCCTCTGTTTCCTCCTCCTCCTCTTCTTCTTCTCCTTAACGAGCCCTGTAATGTCTGTTAATTTTGTGTGTGCTAGTTAATGAGCATTAATCCATCACCCCTGGATGCTATTGTTGCGAGGCGGGGGCCATTTGAATGCAAATGCGTGACACTGTGACAGCAAGGTGCTTATTAAACTGATGTGTCCGCCTGTCTTTTCTGCTGGGAGCTCAGGGGAGTGAAAAGACGCGGGGCAGCTGGACTATACACGGAGTTGCTCACACCAAGTTCTGTTCGGCTGCAAAGCGAAACTACTACAGCGGCAACAAAATGGCAAGTTCAGCCTCTTTAGACACGGTGGTGTCCTGCGGGAGGACTGCGCCGTCCGCGGCTCCCAAAACGCTGGCTTTCTCCATCGACTGGATCATGTCCAAGAGCTCGGAGCCGAAAGGGAACGCGGAGGAACGTTCAGAGGGGAAAAAACTGCTAGGGCTCTGCTCCCCAATCCCCTGCATGATCCCGCTACAGCCCTTCAGCTACGACCTCCAAGCCAAGGCGCTGATGAGCTATTCGGAGCTGTGGAGAGCCAGTTTTAGGGGAACTTTGTGCGGCTCGCCAGCTGCTCCGTGCAAAGGAAACTGCGGGTTGTGCGGCAAAGGGGATCCGAGCCTGAAGCAGCAGCTGCTGACGTCAGGGAGCAGGGTGGTAAAACCTCAGGTCCTGAACCAGGCCGTGCCCAGCAGTGGCTCGCTCTACTATTTCAATTACCTGGACTCTGCGTACCAGCAGTCGGAGCTGCTGGCCGGCCACTGGCTCTCCAGCCCGCAGGCCCAGGCCTCTCTGTCGGCGCACCACAGACTTTTGCTGCTGGAGAATGCCAAACTGACCGGTGTGGGCACCGACAAGCTGCCCACACCTCAATACCCACACAAGGAACATCTGCCAGGGCAGCTGGACCAGATAGTGAAAGAGAGCCACGGCCTGACAGCTGAGAAAAGCGGCATAAAGACACACAGCAAACTCAGCGGCAGTGGCAGTGCGGACGGAAAACCCAAAAATTTCACCTGCGAAGTGTGTGGAAAGGTACGGTTTTAATGCATTTTTGTACATTGTTATTATATTCAATATTTTATATTCTATATTTTATATAAAACATGAACAAATGCGCCAGCATCTACACACCTATATAAACTCAATAATGAACTTTTGAGGCCGATGTTAGTTTTTTTTTCTTCCTTTTTCTGACGCTTGTTTTAAAAATGCAGGTCTTTTGTCTTTTTAGAATAATGTTTACTCATATTTTGTATGCCTTTGTGTCGTCTGCAGGTTTTTAATGCGCATTACAATCTTACCAGACACATGCCGGTGCACACGGGGGCCCGGCCCTTCCTATGTAAGGTGTGCGGTAAAGGATTCCGGCAGGCCAGCACGCTGTGCAGACACAAGATCATCCACACGCAGGTGAGACACTGTTTCACTGTGACCTTTCCAGCTTTTTGACTTGACTTTGTTTGAATTATTTTCTCTCATTTTGACCTGTAAGGAAAAGCCTCACAAATGCAACCAGTGTGGAAAAGCGTTCAACAGAAGTTCGACGCTCAACACTCACGTCCGGATCCACGCAGGGTATAAACCATTTGTGTGCGAGTTCTGCGGGAAAGGCTTCCACCAGAAAGGTAAATACTGGGCGCTGGAGTCCTCTTTAATCAGCTGTATTATATTACTGACTGGAAATTGTATCCTGATGTGATGTTTCCTATTTTCAACACTGCGGTGATTCAGAGTGTTCATGTGCAAACGAACAAAAAGCTTTCTCTTCAGCTCGTGTTATTATTCCACGAATTTATTTCATGAAATCTGCTGCCGTGCAGCCTAGTCATTATTTTTGCTGGGTTGAGCAGTCAGCTTTTAGAAATCCACAACTCGGTGGAGAACTTCCTCACTAAGAGGAGACGTGATTGAAATAATTGCTACACTGGCTGATGGACTCTGTGCTTTAATTGTGCTGGATGCTGTTTAACATCTCGCGCACATTGTTTAGAATCGAATAAAATAATCATTTATTGTCATATACAACGAAATTGTGGGTTCTCAACTTGACTACTGACGAAAAATATAAATACGAAAAAATGCCATTTTATTTTATTTTATTGTTTTTGTTAAGCTGGACTTGAGATTTGGAGCATAAATGCACTAATAATTTTATAGCATTATGCACGAAGATTCCGATTATTCTGCCCGCTCAATATTGCGGAAGTTCGCAGCCGAGCAGAGCTCTTTATGCAGACTCGCTGGAGTTAGTGTGGCGACATCGGCGCTCATCCTCAACATTTGGCATCTGCGCTGCCGAAATAAATAACGTCTGCGGTAAAAGCAGAAAAAGCTTATATTTGAAGTAGTCAAAGGGGAAATAACTGTGGGCTCACCGATGAGCACGAATCGGTGGGTGGAAATGAGACTTGTCACTTTACACGGACTAATTCTACCTTCGAGACTGTCGCATTTTCCCCGGGTCATTAGTCAGACCCCGGCAAAGTTGGAAACCGGCCTCCTTTAGTTGCGGCTGCGCTTGATTTTGACAAAGTTTGACAACTTTTTGACTTCGGCACACAAAAAGCCGATTAATGAAGGCTGTGGGGTGGAGGAGGCTCCAGCTGAACTGCTGGTGGAAAAAGAAAAATCGCAGTTGTAAAACGCGTTCCCTCTCTGCTTTTTTTTTTTTTTTTTTTTTTTTTTAAATGTGTAGATGTTTCGCAGAAAAATTTATATTCAAATTTTGTTCAAGCGGTTTTATTTTTCAGATTCTCCTGATTAAATTATTTTCTTTGGCCAGATTGGAGTGAAATGTTTAGCTGTGTAATTTCAGGGTAAAAACGATTAACTCAGACCAGGCGGATTTTTTTTTAAATTAACCCAAGTTCCCCTGAAGCTGACTCTCCTCAGCTCTGACGGGCTCATCAGCGCATCTGCTCTCTGATATTAGAAGCCGTGAAATCTACAATATTTCTGAGGTATTGAGTGCATTTTTATCCCCTTTTTCTATTTTCTAATACTGGTTTTAGGCCGTTTTATACTAGAGGAAGGAAAGCTGGTTATGGTCAGACGACTGGTTTTCACACAGATGCACTTTTTTCGTTTGACCTGGAGTTGTTTCTATTGACACTCACACATCAGCGAGACATGAACGTTTGATTTCGTGCTGCGAAAAGGCCACGGGTTAAATAAGCAGATGTTAAAAGGGTGGCAAAAATTCTAATGTCACACCTTTCCCCCTTTGAATCCTTTTTTTAACTCCTTCTCAGAAGAATTGTGAAGACAAAGTGAAAAGACTGATAAAAATGACATTGTGTTTTAATTCATATACTCTTATTTCGCAGGAAACTACAAGAACCACAAGCTGACGCACAGCGGGGAGAAACAGTACAAGTGCTCCATCTGCAATAAGGCCTTCCACCAGATCTACAACCTGACCTTCCACATGCACACACACAACGACAAGAAGCCCTTCACCTGCGCCACTTGTGGCAAAGGCTTCTGCCGCAACTTCGACCTGAAGAAGCACATCAGGAAGCTGCATGACAATGGCTTCTCGGCGGCTTCAGAAGCCTCCAGAGAGCTGCAGAGCTGAGCCATTGCTCGTTTCCTGCTATGACTTTTTAGCGGGCAGTTTTTAAGGTCTGACAAGGAAGTGAGGGAGTTCAAAAAACTGGACCCGAATCTTTGAAAAGAAATGAGGTAATCGGCTCCCGTCAGTGTCTCAGCAGGAATGCTGCAGCGAACAAAAAACAGACAACATCCGCCCAACACTGTCGCGATGTTTTGGGTCCACATAGAATTTCTTTCTGCATTTCCACAGACTGAAAGAGAAACCCCCTGTCTCCACGATGGAACTGTAAATAACGATAATAATAATCATAATAATAATAACGTGAATCATCTGGGGAATGCATCGCCATGTTGTTTATTTCATTGAAAAACTGTTCCTGTGAATAAATAAGTTAAATTATATTGAAACTGAATGTCTGAGCCATGTTTGCATTTTGAAGGTATTTGAAAATAAAACAATTATATGATCAAAGTTTATTCTGAAACACTTTGTAAGGTGCAAATATCACATTTAGACAACACACACGTGCCCGCAAGAAAAAACCCGTAAATGAAAACAGAGAAGGCCGCGAGACAACCAAAGTGTGTGATATTCAAAGACGAAGTAACTAAAACAAACGACATTTGGAAATATAGTGGAAAAACGGCACAACCTAAAAAATAAAAACAGCGAAAAAGTCTCATTTGCTTCTTATCTTTCATTAATTCTATTTGTTACATTTTCCAGCAAATGTAAACTGGGAGGCACGCGTGCACGAGCGCAGACGGTACTGGTATTTTGGAGCGCGGGTACTGTATGCTCTGCGGCCACTTTTATTCAACATTTACTGACAGACACGATCTTAATAATACTGCATTTACACTTGACTCTGGCTTAATGGCACAAATGATCAGATATAACACGAGGCTCTTGAAAGCGAATTACATTAAGCAGCTAAACAGCCTCGGGAGAAGGAGCGGTGGGGGTGGGGGCCACGCCGTCATCCGGAGCCGCTCATCAGAACAGGAGATAATGGAGCACTCGGGCCGCAGCTCCTTATCTGGGCCTCCGCGTTAATAGAGCTCAAGTTATTCTCCGCACGGCTTCTGGAACAATATTATCCCTGCACACATTCTGTCAAGAGGCCGATCCGTGCTCCCAAATGGCGCTCATTTCATTAACAGCCAATTAGCGCTCACCCGGGTCGGCCAGGCCCTCAGAAGCTTGGCAGGGCTAATATTAGCAGATGAATGCCCCGCTCACCTTTTTCATCAGTGTGCAACAGACATCTGCAGGAAAATCTAGCCAGTCCGCTCAAACAGACCGTATAAAGGGCTCTGTGCTGATGTGTGCGGCTCCGATAACACAAACACTTAAACCAGATGATCTTTTAGTTATTATAGGAATTATTAGGAAATAACTAAAATATCTCCGCAATTTTGAGGTCTTCAGTTGACGCACCACGCTGTTGCTGAATTTTCCATCAAATCGCGAATACTTATCCTGTCAGAGGAATAAAGTCCATGTTTTTGTAATCATGTGGCATTTGTGCGTCACGCGCCACCTCTCAAACAAAGGGAACACTGCTCAAACGTGTCACTTTATTTCCTGTTTCAAGAGTGGGAGAAAGGTGTTTTGTGTCCTACGTGCCGATAAACGACAAAGACTCGCAGATCCAATACTTGAAAGATGACCTCGGTGCGCGCCTTCTCCATGCGTGCACGAGCATCCAGCAAACGGAATACTGTTACATCAGGCAGAGTGTAGGATCTGTGTGAGAGGCAGTTTGTGTCTTTTACCAACGCAATGCGTGTGGTCACACGCGCGCGCGCACTGACACACACAGGGTCTACGGGCTGTAGGACTGAACAACGTCTGCTCAGTAAATAACCTAAAGGCAGGTTGGCCTTTTCTCCGCACTTTTTCTTTTTTCTCCAGCATCTGAGCAACCGCCTCAACATCCACAAACACGTTAACTGACTGGTGCGCGGGAGCTTTAATTAAGGCGCGCCCACGCGCAGCAGATTAAAGGTTTTTTTTTCCTTTCTGGGGTGGAGCGCTAATCAGTTGTCAACAACATGAGGACATCTTTCTTTTTGCTCTCTCCACCACCGGGGGATCGCTGGGGGATTCAGGCAATTTACGGACTACAAAGGAGCTGGTCTGAGACAGGAAGAGAAGAAAAGCAAGAGGCGGACTTTTTGTCTGTCCCAGTGAACTGATTGTAAATGGGAGATTAGCGGGGAAGCTTCGCCAGTCCAGCAAGTGCCCGATCGAGGAGGAAGGAGAGAAAAAGACCAATTAAGTCTACCAAATGTTAACTTACACCAGTTTCCCCCCAGTTTAGCCCACATGAAATTCCAATTAAAGCGTCCCGGTAGCAGCTTTTTTCTTTCAAAGAAGGCGGAGGGGTTAGAGTGCTTGTGTCACTCTAGCCAGGGGACAACGTTCCCACAATATCTGAGACAGGAGCTCGTTAAAGTAATACAAGGGCAATATGCGATGTTATCCCCAGTACAAGGTTGTGATTCCTTGGAGAAGCAAAACCGCTAAATACCATGACTAACACCAGCACAACAACTAACGGATGATGGTGATGGAAATGAAAACACAGTCAAACAAGATGTAATCTAACAGCTGACTGTGTGTGTGTACTCTTCATTGAGCATTTGAATGAACAACGTTTTAATCAACTTGTTTTTATCATGCCTATGTAACAAAAGTCAGCTAGATTTATAGTTTTATATAATGCGAGCATTAAATTGAATTCACAAAGGAGAGTGCAGAAAACACATTTTCACAGCCAGTCAAAACCAGCCTACAGTGCATGTTTGTTGTGCCAGATATTCAGTAAGACTAACAGTAAATGAAATAAACAAGAAAAACAAGATAACTATAAAAGGAGATTAGACATCAAAATGCTATATCAGAAGGAGTTATGGCCATCTCTCCCTTAGCCTGCTTCTGCTGGGCTGTTCTTCCTGTTAAATGGGAGTTTTTCTTTCCCACTGTTGCCAAGTGCTTGCTCGTTGCGTTTGATTTATACTATAAGCATCTTCACCTTAAAATATAAAGCACAGTGAAGCGGCTGTTGTGATTTGGTGCTATATAAACGTTGCATTTGCTTTTCCACAAGCACATTCAAAGTTTATACTAAGTTTGTGCTTAGAAAGGCTGGGACCGCTTTGTGGCGTTGTTTCTTAACAACGCCACAAAGCGGTGCCTTGCCACCCCACCCCTCGTTAGTGAACCACTAGCCCTTTGAGACCATGAGCCTCCATTGTAAAGTACTGAGGGTTAATGAGCACTGGTTTCTCTTCAGTCTGTAGCTGTGCAATCAAAGGAAACAGAGATACTGACATGAGATGTTTAAAAACAACATTATTGTACATTTCTCATAAAGGAGCTAGTCTAACATTATGCTCTGATTTGGTTAAAAAAAATACCAGAAATGCCGAACTTGCTTGTCCAAAGACCAAAAAGTCCAAGATGATGGATAGAAATGAGCCACTCAAGATGCAGTGAACAGGCACAGCGTTCACTCACACCTCATTTAGATTCTTTTACAAAGTCATCCCAGAACCTTCCTCCACCAAAACCTCATCACAATGTCTTAAGGACAGTAGTGAGGAGCCTGTCCCTTGGATATGCCTGCTCATCTGCTTTGGCCTGTCAAGGGCATGGCAGGCTGAGAGGATGTGTTTTGTGGCTGGGAGGGAAGTGTGGGCTGCTGGGAACTGAGCAGTGAGGGAGCTCTCATCACTGATTTGTTGTCAGACTCCATTCTCTGACCTCCATCCGTCTGTCCATCCATGCAGCTATCTAGTCTGCAGCTCAGAAGCTGCGGGGGGAACCTGTAGTGGACGAGGGTGGTGAAGCTTCAGGTTTCTGTTAGTCAGAGACTGAATTTAGTTATTTTTATTGTTTGACCAATTTTAGGACAAAACACACACAACATCAAGTATTCACTGCTTTAATGCCACATCTGTTTCTTCAAAGTATAAAATCAAGGCAATTGCTTCCAGGGCACAACTTTTAGATTGTGCTGTGTACGTTTGTTATGTTGTGTTTAATCACTTTCATTTTCTCAAAACACGACAAACAGTAAGAATTAGCTTGTTTTCTAATCCATTAACAATGAATTATTATGTTTTTAAACATTCAGATTTCAAAGTCTGAATGATTTGGCGCTATATAAATATAACATATTACTAAATAGATGTGACTAAAACATTATGACAAAGCACCCTTGAACAAAAGATAACTTTTCAACTACTTTGGTAAAGATATTTCCAAATCACTGTGATTAGTTTGAGTTTAGTGTTGAACGTTCCCAGATTAATTCACTACTTCCCGCTAAAGTGAGTGAGCTGCAGAGTTGTGATGCCTTTTTTTTTCACCCACACACAGCAGCTGCACGTGGGTCTTTTTCCTATTTATGAATTTGTATGTTAGGTCATGTTCAAACAGCTGGCTATGATAGCCAAAGTGAAACAACACAGTAACCTTAAATGGCCAAGTAAGGCTACACTGAAAAAAAAAGTTCTTTCAATTTACTTGAATTTATTGTGTACATCGGTCCCACATAATATGAATAAGTATGACTGACTTAATTTTCCACTTTCCCTCAAGTAATTAATGCTTGCCAAATCAAAGTATTTTATTTACATCAGATTACTTTAAAAAATCATGTTTGATGTACTAATATTAATCTGTTATCATAATATCAATGTATTGCATAATGTCAATATATTTTAATGTTTAACACCAACTTATTTTTATTTGCCAGTGTTACGCAATGATATTATGTAATGTAAACACATTGCAATTATGTTCCTGCAACACAAATTATGGCTTTAAATCCTACTTAATTTTTTCAATTGAAATATTAACTGATCATTATTGACAAAAAAGGCAAAGACTGTGAGTGCTACTGAACAGTTCACCTTTATTAAACTGTAACAGCAGTGAAAGCAGCAATTCTGCCATGAACAAGTCCAAAATCACATCCATATAAACTTGTTAACACATTTTTAAAGATAGCCTGCAGAAATAGCTAGAAGAAAGAGTTAGTTTGAGAATATATTTGCAAATATTTCACAAAAAACTGACCTTAGCAGCAAATAAAAGAAAGTGCTTATAGATGATCCTGTCATCTCTTACATATAACATTTGTATTAATTACACAATTGAAAATGTAAACTAAATTAAGACTACCTGAAAAAAAGCAACACGCTTTTATGAATAAACAGATTTACACAAATATAACTTGTGTGTTATTTGACAACAGTTTCAGCTTCTGTACAAGTATTTACCTGTACAAGATTTCAAATAAGTTAAGCCTTAAATGACATTGTTACATAACTAATACCAAACACCTACATGAATTTTAATCTTCATTTTAAACATGTAAGCAGGACATTAAGGTTGACTTAGAACATATTGCTAAAAATCGTCAGTAAAAATTTCTTACAACATGATACCAAAAGGAAAAATCATCCAGCATTGCAGTCACATGAGGGGAAAGCAATAAAAACATAAGCAGTATAACGTTACTGAACACAAAATGAAAAACTGCAAAGAATTGCAGAAGTGCAGTCTTTGACTTCTCAATGAAACAGATGGTTTTTGAAAGCAAGAACTTTAGAGAGTTTAGCTCCATCCAGTTCCATGAAAACCTTCAGGAAAACGTCAAAGTTGTAGCGAAGGTCCGCAGGGTAGGCAAGGTTTAATGCATACATTAGTCCAAATAGCATTATCACAGCAAATGCTACATTATCCAAAGTCTTCGCCACCCTGATGCCTGCAAGGACAACTCTTGTTCATCTGCTGAAGCTTGCTCTTTAAGAAGATAAATTCAAACAGTGGTGTCTTCAACAGTCTCACTGATGGCACGTTGTTCCATGCCCTGTAAAAAAGAAGCCATGTTAGTCATTTCATGCCAAGTAAGTAATATGACACTGTGGAAAGTCCGAAAAAAAAAGAAAAGAAAAAGACAAGTACATACCACATACTCCCGGATAAGCATGCCAGGGTCTTCACCCATGTAGATACACACTCCCTTGACACACTCAGCATCAACATCTTCACACTGAAATGAAATGTATGTAATTAGCATCTTCATTCAGCCCTTGTCCTTCATTTAAGTTTTAATAGTGTACTTTACATGAATGTTTTTAAAGTAAAGGCACACAAATTAATAATAGGTTTACTGGCAATTAATAATAAGTTGACAAAGTGAAGGTTAAAAAAAGAACCAGATGTAAAAATACAAAATGAGAGAATTTATCATGGAAACATTTGAAATCTTCCACAATTATAAAGTTTCATCCAAAGAGGATTATGGGTGGCTGTAGCTAAGGTGGCAGAGCAGGTCAGCCACTAATCAGAAGGTCGGTAGTTCGATCCCAGGCTGCCTCCTGGCTGCATACCAAATATCCTTGGGCAAGATACTAACCCCGTGTTTGCCTACTGGTGGTGGTCAGAGGGCCCGGTGGCGCCTCTGTCAGTGTGCACCAGGGCAGCTGTGGCTACAATGTAGCTTGCCATCACCAGTGTGTGTGAATGGGTGAATGACTGAATGTAGTGTGAAGCGCTATACAAATGCAGGCCATTTACCATGTTAAGTGAATGTTCAGGATTTATCACTTACATTATCCATTTATGCCACAATTCTTTTCAGTATTAGTCCAAGCTCTCCTCTTCTGTTGACCAACTTCACCAGGTTGTCCAAGTGGAGAGCCAGCTGAGCCAGGAACTTTGTTTAAGGGGGGATGGTGGCAATTCTCTTAAACTCAGCGTTGATCTGAAAACATGAGCACAGAGGAATGAGCTTCAAAGGTTTAATACCTGGAAGAAGGCTGCAATCACTCATGCTGAAGAAATGGGCTGTCAATGGGCTGTGCCTTAACCATTTTAGGCTAATACCACAAGAACACCGTGTATGAGGCAAACCTTACCTCATGGAAATCAAATAGAGCAGGCCATCTTGCCATGAAAGCCTCCAGCATTGGTGCATCACGAACACCTTCATGTCTTCTGTATGAAAAAGTCTTTTCCATCTTGAGTTTCACCAACTCTGTTACTCTTTTTTATGTCCATGTTGTGGGCTTTGACATGTCAATAGCTTTAAGAGTCCCTTTGTCTGCTACTTCTGAAACTGAGGTAAGGTTAAGAAACTCATTCCCAAACAAGGAATCCATAAACTGAAGTCTGAAACTGCCCTGAAGACAACACTGTCTCTTGACTTCAACGATGAGATCCTCAGTTGATTCAGGCGCTCCATTAGAGAGTGAGCCTTCGACAGGTTCCGTCAGCCAAAACAGTCTTTAGGACCATAGGACTCCCCATAGGACTCTGTAGGAAAAAAAGAATTACATATCAGACATTCAGAAAGCACGGTGGCACGGTGGTTAGCACTGTTGCCGCACAGCAAGAAGGTCCTGAGTTCAATTCCAACATCAGGCCGGGGTCTTTCTGTGTGGAGTTTGCATGTTCTCCCCGTGTTTGCGTGGGTTCTCTCCGGGTACTCCGGCTTCCTCCCACTGTCCAAAGACATGCAGCTTCTGGGGATAGGTTGATTGGATAATCCAAATTGCCACTAGGTGTGAATGTGCGAGTGAATGTGAGTGTGAATGGTTGTCTGTCCCTGTGTGTTAGCCCTGCGACAGACTGGCGACCTGTCCAGGGTGTACCCTGCCTCTCGCCCTATGACAGCTGGGATAGGCTCCAGCGCCCCCCGCGACCCTGAAAAGGATAAGTGGAAGCGAATGGATGGATGGATGGACATTCAGAAAGAATCATTTCAGTTTAGTTTTCATAAAGCTATCCATACCCAATAGTCAAAGTTATAAAGATCAGACATAAAAAAAAGAAGAATTTATCTAATGAAATACATGCGACTGAACCTATTACACTTATATGAACACCTTTTATTTCTATATGCCTTTTTAAAGTCACAATGTGGACTGATCCAATCTCATAGTCAACCAATGGATAAGTATTAAGGAGTTCACAGAGCGAAGCGAGAGTGAATATTCTTGTGGATACTGGGCGGAGCTCAAAAGCTCTGTCGTGCTCTCTGTACCAGCCACCAAGCTCTCTGACAATGTAGAATATGCTGTGGTACAATGCAGATATGGTTTTTCAGTATTCTGGCAATCCACCTGCGGCCAGTACCATTCCATTTCTATAAGTTATACTCTTTATGTCACACACTGTGCAAGGTTGACCTCTAGAATGTCAGGGAATATGTACCTAATGACTTAAGCTATCTCCTCTTTAAGCAAATCCACTAGAAAGGCCGATACAGCTGAGACCTCTAATTCAGACTTGCCGAAAAATGGGGAGTTTAGATTATAAGCTATCATCATCTGATGTTTTGACTTCTGTAATCATAAAGGTAACAATTTCACCATCACAAAAAACATTAATTTTAATTGAAAAACGGTATTCCAGTCCAGAAGAGCATCAATGGTTTCTTTAAAGTACCAATCTTTCCCTCATTTATACATAATGTTTTGAGAAGCAGCTCACATATGTTCTACACAAAGTAGAAAAAAAGGGGGGGGGGGGGGGGGGATCCTAATTTTTGTTAGGACGATGTTGGAAAATTCACAATACATCACTTAATAAGACATAGTCTGTTGAACAAACTTATCTCCTTGTAGATATCTGCTGTATTATTTGGGCATGACCGATAGAATAGTCAAGTAAGTGACACTTCATCTAAAACAATGACTAAATGGAAAGATGACTTGGCATTTATGGGCACAGGTTCTTAAACCCACGTCTAAGGTGGCAGGATCCTTATTATAACTTGAGTGCGTGTCAGCAGCAAGAATTAAGGTATAGCACTGTGGGGCTCCCAGCTTCTTAAACTCTGATGGTTACAGCCAGACTAATTAGCCAATGTAGCCATAATAACTAGCACCAGTAACACAAACACTATTGTGCTCTCTCAGTGACGTTTTAACTTGCTAAGCCATCAAAAACGTCAGTGCTCTCTGTCACATGCATAAATTCCATATCTGACCGACAACAGCTGCTTTCTCCCGACTATGTGCAATTTGTTACTATTTTTCAGCTTTAGCCACAAAGCTAATACTAGTGATGGCCCGCTTGAAGCTGACGCTCCGGTAGTGATGGCCCGCTTGAAGCTGACGCTCCGGTAGTGATGGGTCGTTCGCGAACGAAATGGCTCTTAGAGCCGACTCTTTGACGTGAACGACGCGAGCCGGCTCCTTATCGCGAGCCGTCACGTGGGTTTTTTTTTTTTTTTCTTTCTCTCACTCTCTCTCTCTCGCACTTTTTTTCCGCTTCACTCTGCACGCGAGCCTTGTGCTTTACGCTGGGCAGAGGGGGGAGGGGCGGTAGTTACACTCAGTAGCACAGGAACAGAGCCAGAGAGAGAGAAAGAGAGGCAGGGACAACAACATTAGAAAGGTATAGTAATCATCCACAACTATTTTCAGTTGCAGATGATAAAGGATTGAGAAAGTTTATTCATGCAGGTCCATATGACAGAGAATATGCATGTTCTTTTAGTTTTCATATTATAATTTATATTTAATTGTGTTGTGGTTTGCAGTGTTTTGTGTTCTTTTCACTTTAAATTTGTGAAAGGAAAAAGCTGAAAATTTAAATAGTTAAAACTTGAAATGTGAATAGTTGATTTTTGTATTATATGATTTATTTATTACATTTTATGTGGAGTGAATAAATAAAAGTATATTTACGGTGGCCCCTAGAGACAAAGCACATACAAACTTCAAATCACGTACGAACTCTGAAGCATGTACAAACTCCAAAACACGTAAAAACACGTACAAACTCCAAAACACGTAAAAACTCCAAAACACGTAAAAACACGTACAAACTCCGAAGCACGTAAAAACTCAGAAGCATATAAAAACTCAAAACACGTACAAAAGACAACAGAAGTGCTCCAGGATGCTGGGCGCAGTGTTGAGCCTTTGTTATCTTGTGGCTACACAAGCCAGCAAGTACCAACGACCGGATTTGGTGTGTGGTAATAGAATAGAATAGAATAGAATTCAACTTTATTGTCATTGCACATGCACAGGTACAGGGCAACGAAATGCAGTTTGCATCCATCCAGAAGTGCTTTAGTGATATAGATATATTACAATATATATTAGCAATAATATAGATATGTGAGTATATTACAGAAATGGGTCTATTATGGTATGTTATAATGTACACGGTATGAAGTATGTTGTGAATATTCTATAACTATAAGTATGTACAGGCTGTAGTGAGTACAAGCTATGTACAGGATATGAACAGGATATAAATATGAAAAACTATACAGAATATGAAATGAAATAAATAACTTTACAGAATCTGGGATATACAGCTATACAGAAATGGGAACTATGCAAGTTGTAAACAGTTGTAGGATTAAAGATTATCGAATGTACAGAATGATTATTTACACAGAGCTATACAGTAGTGCAGTTAAGATAAGTGAGGGTGTAGATAGTTTCTACAGAGGCTATATAAAGTGCTAGTGGTTGTGAGTGGTGGTTCAGTCCATGTTATTATTGTGTGTTTGAGGGTACAGTTGTCCATTGTGGGTGTGTGTATGTTCAGTCCATGAGTTTAACGTGGGTCAGATGTCAGGAGGCAGAGTTCAGGAGTCTGACAGCTGTGGGGAAGAAGCTGTTCCGGTACCTGGTGGTCTTAGTCCGGAGGCTCCTGTGGCGCCTCCCAGAGGGCAGGAGGGTGAAGAGTCCATGTGATGGGTGACTGGGGTCTTTGATGATTTTCCCAGCCCTTTTCAGACACCGCTTCCTGTAGATGTCTTTTATGGCAGGAAGTAGTGCTCCGGCGGTGCGCTGGGCAGTTTTCACGACCCTCTGCAACGCCTTCCGGTCCGAGGCAGAGCAGTTCCCGTACCAGACTGTTATACAGTTGGTCAGGATGCTCTCGATGGTGCAGCAATAGAAGTTCACCAGGATGTCTGAGGACAGGTGGTTCTTCCTCAGAGTCCTCAAGAAGAAGAGGCGCTGGTGAGCCTTCTTGACCAGCTTGGAGCAGTTGGTCGTCCAGGTGAGATCCTCGGAGATGTGGACTCCCAGGAACTTGAAGCTGCTCACACGCTCCACAGCCGTCCCCTTAATGTGGATGGGTGGATGTGGGTCAGCATTCCTCCTGTAGTCCACGATGAGCTCCTTGGTCTTCTCGGTGTTAAGCAGCAGGTTGTTTCTGTCGCACCACTCAGCCAGACGATCCATCTCCTCCCTGTAGGCGGCCTCATCGTTGTCACTGATGAGGCCAATCACCGTGGTGTCATCTGCAAACTTAATGATGGTGTTGGAACCATCAGCAGGTCTGCAGTCGTGGGTGAAGAGGGAGTAGAGGAAAGGGCTCATCACACAGCCTTGTGGTACACCGGTGTTCATTGTGATGGTAGATGAGCAGCGGTTATCCAGCCGGAAATGTTGGGGGCGGTTGGTCAGGAAGTCCAGTAACCATTTGCAGATGAGGGAACTGATACCCAGGTCTGTCAGTTTCCTGATGAGTTGTGAGGGGTGGATTGTATTGAATGCTGAACTGAAGTCTATAAACAGCATTCTGGCGTAGGTGTTGTTGTTGTCCAGGTGTGAGAGGACAGAGTGCATTGCGATGGAGACTGCATCCTCTGTGCTCCTGTTCCGGCGGTATGCGAATTGGTGGGGGTCCAGGGTGGGGGGGAGACAGGATTTGAAGTGTGCTAGGACCAGTCGCTCTAAGCACTTAGTGATGATGGGGGTGAGTGCTACTGGGCGGTAATCATTGAGGCAAGATGGGTTGGAGTTTTTGGGTATCGGGACGATGGAGGTGGATTTGAAGCAGGCCGGTACCACAGCGTGGGCCAAGGACAGATTGAATATGTCTGTGAGCACTCCTGCAAGCTCCCCAGAACACGCTCTGAGAACACGCCCAGGGATGCCATCAGGGCCTGCAGCCTTGTGGACATTGATCCTGCTCAGCACCGCTCCTACATCGGTGGGGGAGAGAGTCATAGGTTGGTGGTCTGGCGTCATGTCTGCTTTGGTTGTGGTTGTGGGGTTCCCTCGCTCAAAACGAGCATAAAAGTTGTTGAGCTCGTTGAGGAAGGAGACATCAGAGGATGCGGGGGAGGGTTTGGTGGTCCTGTAGTCTGTGATGGTCTGGAGTCCTTGCCACATGCGTCGGGGGTTGGAGTTGGAGAAGTGTTCTTCTACCTTCTTTTGTAATGGTGTTTGGCTTTTTTGATGCCCTTCTTTAGATTAGCCCTGGCTGTACTGTAGGCGTGTGCATCTCCTGACCTAAAGGCAGTGTTGCGGGCCTTCAGGAGGAGACGAACATCCCGGTTCATCCAAGGCTTCTGGTTGGGGTACATGGTGATCCGTTTCTGGGTGGTGACACTGTCTGTGGTTTTGGAGATGTAATCCAGTACAGATGAGGCGTACTGGTCCAGGTCTGTGTGGGTGAACATATTCCAGTCTGTGTTTTTAAATCTGTCCTGGAGCACTGCGTCTGTCCCCTCTGGCCACACTTTAATTGTCCTCACAGCAGGTTTCACATGTTGGATGAGTGGTGAATACCGAGGTGTGAGGAACAGGGAGAGATGGTCCGATTGTCCAATGTGGGGGAGGGGTGTGGCTTTGTAGGCTCCAGCCAGGTTGGAATACACATGGTCTAAAGTCTTGTCTCCTCTGGTGTGGCAGGAGACATGTTGGTGGAATCTGGGGAGGACTGTCTTTAAGTTGGTGTGGTTGAAGTCGCCAGCAACAATAAAAGCAGCCTCGGGGTGTTTATTCTGGTGTTTGTTAATGGCTGCAGAAAGTTCTTTCATAACAGGTAAATGAACTTTTTTTTTTATTATTTGAATATATATATGAGTGCCTGTGTATAAATACACAAACAATACACACATGCTTTCAATTGTGTAATTTAAGTGATCTAGTAGCTCGGCTTTGGAAGTTCAGTTCATGCTAGAAATGTGTTTTGGAGTTTGTACGTGTTTTGTCTCTAGGGGCCACCGCATATATTTATATATAAACATATATAAATAAAACCACTTGTTTTTATGTTAGTAATTCCTTTTGTGCATAATTTTATATTATTGTTAATAATAAATTAATTAAAGCAACAAAACAACCTGAAGAGCCGGTTCGGAGCCGAAAGAGCCGGCTCTTTTTAGTGAGCCGAACCGAAAGAGCCGGATCTCTAAAAAGAGCCGGAAATCCCATCACTACGCTCCGGAGCGTGTGTCGAAAAAAACAACACACTGGTTCAGAAGCACTGTGTCGAGGCTTGCTTCGTTTGGCAAAAGTCACGTGACCAGTGACGTCCGAAGCTTCATTACGCACGTAACTGCTTCGGTACCTGATTCAAACGGATATAAGGAAGTGAATCATCCACGGGATTCGTGGAGTGTGTTGATGGTGACAGATAGCGACGAGGTGATCATTCCACTGACAGATATGGAGCCAGCGAGGAAGAGAGGACGTTCTGGCGTGTGGAAATATTTTGAGTTGATTTTGCTCAATTCATTTTATCTGCCGAAGTGAAAAACTTGAAATGTCCAAAATCATGTTTTCATAATGTAAATATCATTACAGCATATGACTTTAGGAACACTTCCATGTGAATTAAAGCTAATGAAGACTACAACAATGTATTTGACACTATACGTACATTACATTGCTACAGTTTAGAAAATCATTTTGTTTATTGTTTTTAGGTGATAGTCTGCAGGACCCAGGAATACCTGCATATCTACCAGCTTGCAGTGTGGTTCCTGCACTCCACAGCCTCTTCTGTTCCATGCAAGTGGATTTTCTCCAGGGCAGGAGAAACTATTTCTAAGAAAAGAAACAGACTCAGCCAGCGCACAGTAACACTAATCCTCTTTTTAACTGTAAATAACAAAAGGGCTACCTGACATAGATCATGTTTTTACTTTGCAAGTTCTTGATTAGGGGTGGGTTTTGATTATCGCTTTTCTGATTACAATCCATGCTAAATTGAATAAAGTGATATTGATTCATTAAAATCCCGTGTCGATTTGTAAATTAACGTTATCATGCCTGAAACGCCAGCATCTCAGGTTAAACCTCACAACATGTCGTCAAACACCATACAGCTAAAACAGTAACTGGGAGCAGGTTTACGGATTCTGCATACAAACGTAAACACAGAGCGCGGACCCGACGCGTCAGAGTCAGATTTTGATGTGTCGTCGGGTCCGCGCTGTGTTTGCCTCTTTTTTTTCGCTGGCTTCTGCAGCTGCAGGTTTCATAACTCTCTGTTTACATCTCTAATTAAGTCTCACATGTGTCAGCTTTCTTTTAATAGATACGAAATTATGGATATATACTGATACATGACCAGAATTGTAATATTTCTGACTGAGGCAAAACTTTCCAGATTCCAATCAAATTGAATCGGATCCTGTATCGAATCAAAAGGATTCTACAAATCAGTGACGATGCAGCCGTACTCAGCCCCCTAAGCATTTTCCCTTTCCAGTTCACAATCAATCCCACCCCTAGGTCAAAAATATGTATAGGAATTGGCCTAATCTAATATTTTGTATGAACCTGTCCAGCTGTCCAGTGATTAAACGACAAGTAGATGGAGGCAGGACTTCACAGCAGGGGCATACTCCATAATGTGCTGTGCATTCTCATATGTATATTATATATATTGCTCACTTATTGTATTTACCAACATCAAGGAGTTATGAGCAAAGAAAGGCCACACCATAGTGCATGTTTAAATAGGGAAAGTTTATTGATCAAAATGTATTACGCAGATACGCATTACATTTTTTTTCAGCCCCCCAATCGAGAAAACAAAACCAATTACATGTTCAAAGCAACGGAACGGTGGCCCAATATCAGAGAGAACTCCACTCTTGAGTGAGCAGTGATAATTGAGCAGTCCGTTTTATTTTGCAGATTCAAGCTGCTCTTCAAAATTTTCACCACCAGATGTCACCAGAGAGGACTGTGTTGAAAAGCTTCGAGTAATGAACCGTTTTTCAATACAAGCTTCAGTGCTTCGGAAAGCTTCATTTGGCCATCACTAGCTAATACCAACTTTAGCTAGCACTGTAAAAACAACATGTAGATGCATTACAGATTACTTTTTATATAGCATGCACTGCAACAATTCTGTGAAAACGTACCAAACTAAAACAAATGTATTTAAATTACTTACCTTCTCACTATGCCTGACTCAGTGCCAAAGGTTGCATGTGGCTAAACAATCTTCCAGAATCTGGCGGTCAATTGCGCTCTCCTTAAATTATGTTGTTGTCTTATTGGATAAGACTCTAGGTCGTATTATCCAATCATATTTAGTTGTTGTCTTTGAATATATTGCATCATTTCCGGTTGTGGTCAAACATGATTACAATGGTTTTAGTATTCTAATTTAGTCACTTTAAATCAATGCAAGAAAAATGAGTAGTCTCAGTATTGTTTATAATCAAGTAAATGGTACTTTATTTAATCATGTAAATAAGAGAAACATGAAAAGCTTGTGTAGCATTAACTAAATTCATTTGTGCAAATTCAAAAGCCTGCCAATTCCCGTTTTTTCAGTGTAGTTTCAAAAGTGAACAAGTCTCCAGCTTTACAGCAGAGCTGAACATGGAGCCCACATCTTTTGGATTTTGACTACTTTTCTTTTTCACCGTCACTGTAAAGTGGTGATTTTTTAAAATATAATTTACCAGATTAAACTGTATTAAGCCTAAGTTCTGCATTTTTAAGTGTAATTGCAGTGTTATCATGTTCTGTGTTTGATTGGACGTAAAGATGTCTCATTCAGACTTTCTATCTAGCATTCACACTAAATGACCTGACACACAGAACACGGATCAAACCAGCAACCTTCTGATTAATCTAATATATTAATCTAATAGCTGGTCAAGAAGGCTCACCAGCGCCTCTTCTTCTTGAGGACTCTGAGGAAGAACCACCTGTCCTCAGACATCCTGGTGAACTTCTATCGCTGCACCATCGAGAGCATCCTGACCAACTGTATAACAGTCTGGTACGGGAACTGCTCTGCCTCGGACCGGAAGGCGTTGCAGAGGGTCGTGAAAACTGCCCAGCGCATCGCCGGAGCACCACTTCCTGCCATAAAAGACATCTACAGGAAGCGGTGTCTGAAAAGGGCTGGGAAAATCATCAAAGACCCCAGTCACCCATCACATGGACTCTTCACCCTCCTGCCCTCTGGGAGGCGCCACAGGAGCCTCCGGACTAAGACCACCAGGTACCGGAACAGCTTCTTCCCCACAGCTGTCAGACTCCTGAACTCTGCCTCCTGACATCTGACCCACGTTAAACTCATGGACTGAACATACACACACCCACAATGGACAACTGTACCCTCAAACACAATAATAACATGGACTGAACCACCACTCACAACCACTAGCACTTTATATAGCCTCTGTAGAAATTATCCACATATCTCACTTATCTTAACTGCACTACTGTATAGCTCTGTGTAAATAATCATTCTGTACATTCGATAATCTTTAATCCTACAACTGTTTACAACTTGCATAGTTCCCATTTCTGTATAGCTGTATATCCCAGATTCTGTAAAGTTATTTATTTCATATTCTGTATAGTTTTTTCATATTTATATCCTGTTCATATCCTGTACATAGCTTGTACTCACTACAGCCTGTACATACTTATAGTTATAGAATATTCACAACATACTTCATACCGTGTACATTATAACATACCATAATAGACCCATTTCTGTAATATACTCACATATCTATATTATTGCTAATATATATTGTAATATATCTATATCACTAAAGCACTTCTGGATGGATGCAAACTGCATTTCGTTGCCCTGTACCCGTGCATGTGCAATGACAATAAAGTTGAATTCTATTCTATTCTATTCTATTCTATTACTGGGCTTCCTACACTATCACCTAAGCTACAGACACCACCTGTGTTCCAATCAAAAGTTCACGTTTGTTTGTAGGATTTTTTGTAGAATGGGAGCTTGATTTATGATGTCATCATGATGTCATCATGGATATCTGAGGACGGTTTCCACCACCTGTTTGACTCAATGCCGTGAAGAATTAAAGTACGCAAAAGGAGCTCCTATATTGTTCTAGCAAAGCTTACCTATTAAGACAATCAGGGAGTGTATATTACAATAAAAAGTACAAACATGACAGCTTCTATTTAGCATGACAAAAATGGCTGGGGCAGACATTGTGGTATTTGGGTGCTGTGGAGAATTCACTACAGCAGAGAGATAGATATTGGACTCTGCAACAAAGTCAAACACTGATACGATGTTACTGTAAAAAAAACTAAAACTAAAGATAACAAAAAAAAAACTGCACTCTTTGTCCAGCGAATTATGAGCCAATTAATTGAATGAGTCATTTTCTCCATCGTGCACTGGTGTTACTAAGCAGTGTGCCATCGTTGGGAAAGATCAGTTGATTTAGGGATGTCCGGTGTCTCAGCTAATCCTTTTGAGCTGACCTACTTGCTGACCTGCTAGAAAATGTCCAGTCCTCCTTTATTTCAGGCTACCATGTTAATGATGAACTACTCTTCTAGCAACATTTAACGATCCCGTGAAATGAATTAAACAGTTCATGTTCATACAGACGCACAAACTCACATCTAGTCTAGAGCAGTTGCAGTCTTGCTTCGTTCTTGTGGAGTGTCCTAGAAGAAAAACTATATTTCTTGTGTTTGCTTACTGTTTAGCATTTTGCTACACAAAGCCTCTCTTCTAAATTAGCAAATGCTCATTGAAGTCAATCTATTTATTAAGGATTACTGACGTTACTGGGCCACACTTCTTAATCTCTGAGTTCAGGTGTTTTTACTTCCATTGCCACAGCTGAAAAGTATAAAACCAGCAATTACTCAAACATTTGTTAAAAAAGGGACATTTTAAAGAGCTATCTGATTTTGAGAGTGGTTCCATAATGTAGAAGTGACCAGACTATGATTCAACTACACTATTTATGTATTCAATCAGTAATTTGAAAAGTAAACTATATTACTTCACTACAGCTAAAATTCAGTGAGCTCTTTTAAATGACCTATTCGTTCACAAATGCTTGTCAAGGCAGACTGCATGGATAGATGCTTGACTTTATACAACAACTCAAAAACTATGAGGTGTCACCCAACAGAAGGGTACTTGTTATTTTCATATTTCCATTCTAAGACCACACGAGTTGCACTGAAGTGACCCTTCCCTCGAAGGTAAAGTCATCCCAGCAAAACATCACCACTGAATCTATCACTGTCAATAATTCAGGGATGCAACATTATTATTTATAAAGTCCAGTTTCTCTCATGAAGGTTCTTACATGGAGTTTCCCATACGTACAGGAACACACTAGTTCCTGCACTGATTAAAAATGAGAACATCAGAGGAGGAGCTCAGGTTGAGCAGTTTGGAGACAAAGTTAAAAAGTCAAGACTGAGATGATCTGAACATGTGCAGAGGACGGTTAGTGGGTACACTGGACGCAGGATGCTGCCAGGCAGGAGGAAAAGAATATTCATGGATAAAGTAAAGAAGACGTGATGGGTTGCAGCACCTGGTACCACGATCACATGCCTGAAAAAACATAAAGACAAAGATGACACTGGAGATGTGGCCTGCTCTGACTGAATCCTCGCAGCTAAGAGGGAGACCAGTGGGAGACAGGAAAACCACAACCCCACAGGGCCTCCTACTGGTATGAACGTGGCAACTGCAAACACCTCATCCAGCTTTGCACAGTTGGTGTGGAGCACCCACAATTTAGTTCTACATGTAACATGACTATAAAGGACTATTCTGTTTACAGGACATTTTATTCACAAAAATAAAAAAAATTTGAAATGAAAAATAATCAAGATTATTCACTAAAAATATTATTATTAAACTATCACACACTAGTGGGCTTCACAGAGTACATACAGAAGGTTGCTGTGACGAGGAGGGATGGGTGAGGTGGAGGCGTCCACTAAAGGGAACAAAGAAGATATCTAAAACACAGAGTGATTACCCACGTAGCCTTTCTTAAGCAAGAACTCAGTGGTGTGGGGTTTTTATTTCACGAGCATGTGCCAAAAGAATCCTTCACTTTGTTCTTTGACTTTTTTCTTAAAGTCTAAATGTGCACACACGTGTACGACACACTTATACCTTCTATAAAATGCCTTGTGTAGATGAGTTGTTCAGCTGTGTTATCTTGTGATACAACATATAGCCTCTTTTTTTCTTTTAACCAGCTGCAGCTTTCTGCACCATGTTTTCAGCGTCCGTCTATTTATCACCACACAGCACACTGTGTTTATGTGCTAAAAGAAAAATCATCCTTATCGACATTTCAGCTTTTTCTCAAAGTGGTACTTCAACTTTAATCTTGAAATTTCAACTTTAATCTAAAAAAGATCAATAATATATTTTTCCTTAATGTGGCACTAACAGTAGATTAGCCTGTAATAAAGGACTTTGTTAAGACTCAAACTTGACACATTGGTGCTGTGTGCCAAGACTGAATCAATATCAACAAAAAGTCCACGTAAACAAATGCAAAATTCATACGTGTTCTTTCGACAGTCTGTTCAATCCGTAAATCAAAATGAATAGCACTGTAGATTCTGACTTTACCCAGCGACAGAGAAAGACACCTGTGAAAAAACAATCAATACACTGACTGAAGTGGAATTCAGCAAGCACAGCCCCCCTACTGTACTCCTCAAAGAGCAATAATGCAGCTCTAGTATATTCAAGTCTAGCAGGGGAAGAATTTTCACATTAGCTCCTGAAGGCTAGTTCTGTTCCAGTGCATAAGATTTGGAAAGTAAAAATAGCTTTTCCTTTTGGAAGTGGCTGAGAGACTAAAGACATGTTTGAAATGAGCTCTCAAAGAAGACATTCTACACTTGAGCCCACAGAGTCAATGGGGAGGAACCACAAAGGCTTTATTTAATGTAAAGCAACATAACAAAAGCCAAGGCCTTTATGAAAGACAACATGCCTGAGCTTTTAACTGTTCTGATACAAGGAGACATTCAGGACTTACAAACTCAGGCACGGTGCAGCAGCCACACTGAAATGTGAACTCTCAATTCAGAAACTGTGTCGAATGAAACAAAAATCAACTGTGTGACAATAAATTTTCAAATTGTCATTTGCAATTTAAATTGCATCATCAGTTGATACAAATTAGTAAACTGTGCAGGCTTGAGATCCAAACAAATGTAACCAACCAAGGTGTGAAATAACAGTCTGCAAAAAACACAACACGCCAAAATATTTTCCCTGCTCCATTCTTTTCCTCTGCCTCACTTGCCCCCGCTAAATTCCCAGCATATTGCCGAATGCAATGCACCCTGCAATTACCCATTATCCAATCAAACGGAGTCAACACTTAACCATTTCCACAGCTCTGGGTCCAGCCACTTATCTGTCAGGGTTCTCAGTAGGCTTCAATAGCTGAACAGCATTGCATAATCTTATGGCTTCAAATTCATGCTACCCCAGCAGGGACAGAGGAGAGTTGGCTTTCTGTCTGAGGGGTCGTTGTTGTCAGTCACTGGCGGGGTGATTTCAGTTCTGGTCACTAACAGCAACAGCCCAGCACGCCAAGTACCTTGTCCATTACAATACACAACGCAGGGCTAATCATCTGAAAGGCCTCCAGATAGTGCTTTTTAAGCCCCTCGTAGATAATTCCCTACACATCATCTCTTTTGTTACGCTGTGAAGCTGTCATTTATGACTGTAGACACAACACTAAAACCTCCCCTTTTGTTCTTAAATTCTGTCCTTGGCCTCTCTCCACCCTGTCCTGCTCCTTCATTAAACTGACACAATACTACCCATCCCAACCCCAACCAACTCATACAGTAGGAGATTTTACCAGTGCAAGACTTTATTTTGCAGATCAGCACAGAAATACGCACAAATGTTTTTAAAAAAGCTAAACTTAAAAAGCTACAATATTTAATATCTCTTTTTTAAGAAATCATAGGATTAAGATGATCAGTCAAACTGACTGACAGGCTGACTGCTGAAGGACCGCTGAGAGTTTTTCGTGCCTGTGATTTCACAGCTTTGATACTGGCTCCCTCTAGTGGTTTCAAGACACCACCGCAAGAAAAGAAGGCAAAATAGGATATTTTATCTCCACAACACTGGAGTCTGGCAACACTGGTGCATTTGAAGAAAAATGTTTATTCTCTTTAAAATCCTACGTCAAAACATTTGTTGAACAGCTATAAAGACAAATAGCAACAACAATAATAAAACAATGCAATGTGTAATGAACACAGACTGCGGAACATTTATACACAGAGCTCTATGCTAGTGTGCACACCTGGAGGAAGTTTAATTGGTTTCTCTCCCACCATTTCAGCGGGGTCTTTTCTTCTTTGAACATAAATGTTCACTTCAGCCTTTACTGCTTCTCTTAACGTTACCATGGGATCAAACATAACCAAGACTGATGCTGCTGTCATTGGAAGTGTGCTGCTCTCCAAGAAACTGCCAAAACTTTCTTCTTGGCTTTGGTTGGAGGTGGCGTTCTTCCATATTCTTTCTCCACTCCTGCACTACTCAGTGAACAACAACAAAAGTCCTTTCACATCGGTCAGGTCAGTGTCCCTTTCTCTTCAGACAGTACAGAGCTCATCAGATGATGCAGTTCAGGCTTCATACAAACGAACAAAGTTTACTGCAGCGATGCTTTCTTTGTTTTATATGGCTCAACAAAACCTGAAACCCCAACTGGAGAAAATGGTTTTAACGACAGTGGTTATCAACTTCCTCTGTTAAGCCGGGGTTTGTGCTTCAGGCTCTGTACGTACTCACATAAACGTGGGTATTTTGTGGGTTATGTGCGTCCTCTTCCACATGACTGGTATGGTTGTGGACCACTCCAGTCAGACACATGACAGCTGATGATAAAGAAAGGTGTGCACAACAAACATTTTTCTGGTGATTTTTTTCAGTGCTGCTGTTAAGGTGACTGTTGCACATTAGAGATCTCAAACTTTAAACGGGATCAGTTTAAACATTAAATGTTACTGTGCCACTGCCCAATGCAGGAGGTGTGGAAATCGCTTTAGTTAGCAGAGTTAGCAAAGTAGTTAGCAAACTAAAATTAATTTTACTGATTAAAGTTTTCTAGTAGCTTAGATTCCAGCAGTTTAAAGACTATTTAGGAACAGATTAGAATCATGTACAACATTTATACATTTTCTTCATCATGAAATTAGTACATGCATATTTAAAACATGCTGAAAATAAAAGATTCAGTAAAAAACAATTTCCTTGTTTATTCCCTTATATTTACATTTTCTGTTCTCGGTTTCATTCTGGTTTGTGTTATTCCATGATTCCCTGTTTATTCCTGCCTCCTCTTTGTTTCCTTGTCTGACTTAAGGCCCCAGTGTACCTGCCGCAATGGCTGCTTTGCTTGCTGCTGCAACCTTGTTTCACAGTCACTTGTATTTTTACACAAATCACAGGAAGCTGCTGCAGTATTCTCCTGAATAATAAGTGTTGCCACAAAAAACAGTACCACACTTTTGCAAATTTCAAACAGTTCCACCGTCTCCCTCTGTACATCTGCATGTCTCTGAGCTTCTATACTGAAATATCATTCAAATGGCGATTAAAAACTGGCACAATCGAACACTTGTGTTTTGAACCCAGCTTCAGCTGGCCATGGCACAACATGCCAGGTTACAAAAAGAATCAAGAGGGACACGATCTGTTGAAGCACCACAAGACTGTTGTGCGTCAAAGAACAACCTGACTGTTCTTTCTAGTATAGTGCGTTTCCCAAATGCAATTTTAGTCTGAGTACCTTTAAGGGCTTTAGCTATCACTGCTATGCAGTTGATATTTTAAGCTGCTGATCCTGAATATGAAGTTGGTTGGCTGCCAGTTTAAAGAAGATAAAACACAAGTCCTTGTCTATGCCCCTGACACATGTATGCACCTGATGTAATGAAGGCCATTGGTCCATTTTTGTCTGTCAGGAACCTTGGGGTAACTCTTGACTCTGCATTCACTTTGGAGTGCTGCTACAAGCCTTCTGAGCAGCTATTTCTTTTATTTCTCAGGTTGTAAATTGGATCAACTTTTCCTTGCTGGCCTACCTGTGGGAAAACTTTTCCACAGATACTACAGATGTTCAAAAGCAGTCACAAAGCATTAAAATAAATGCAGGGGTCTAAGAGTATATAATATCTAAGAGTCACATGTGTGTGCATGTGCTGGGTTCATTTTGCCCATGCTGCCGGAGGAGAGGCTGGAGAACTTGGTGCTAGAGCAATTTGTGGCGGGGCTGCCTGGGGACACGGTGCACTGACCCTTGTCTGTAGAGGCGGCTGTGACCCTTGCAGAGGATTATCTGGCAGCCAGGGCTGATTGGACAAAGAGAGCCATCCATCCAGCCAGAGGTGCAGGCTGCCCAAGCCTGTCCCGGCGGAAGAGGGCCCAGTGCCACCGGATTACTATCAAGTTCTCTCCTCTCTGCTCTCCTAGGGATCAGAAGCGTCGGGTGCCGGTCATGATGTATGCTGTGTGGCACACATCACCTCAGTTTGTATGACAGAGAAGACTGTTACAGCACATTTTGGGTATGTTAAGTGCAAGGTGTAGTAATATGGCATCAACACCAACATTCCTTCCCAGAAATCCTCCAAGGGGAGAGTGGTCACTGCACAGCAACAATGCTCGTTGTCCCATCAAAAAGTAGCACTGGGGAGGAGAGAGGCCGCTTCTCCAGGTATAGCAGAGCATCTTCACCCGGCTGGAGGAGAACAAAAAAGAGCAAATTCTTCAAGATTTTAAATTAAAGCGCTGCTGTGCATCCAAACAGCTTAAGGCACAAAAAGCGATATCAAGAGTTTACAATGCTCCAACTGATTTACATAAATGTGAAATTTTTAAAAATGTATAAATTCTGAGCAGGAATTTTCTCTATTTTTCAGCCTTTTCATTTTGTCTATTTGTGCTTTTTTCTTTTCTTTTTTAACAACTTTTTTTTCTTTTTTCTTTTTTTTTTTTACCTCTGTTACAGATTCCAGTTTTTGAAGGCCTTTTTTAAAATCCATTTTTACTGCTTCTTTATGTATCCCAACTGCAATGTGCTTTTGTTCTGCACTGCCTCACTGAAGTTGTTTTTGAATGACAAGTAAGAAAATTAATTAAGGAGTAATTTAATCCCTGCTGAATTGAACTTTAAAGCCACTCTTATAAAGTATGAAAAAGCAAAATAATAATAATAATACAAGTAAATGGAGTGCAGTCACTGGTATTGCTTACAGCTGTTCTCACCTTGAGGATATGAAGGCGAGCCTCACTGACACTTCCCAGCCGCTTTGGTGGTGTAGTTGGTGAAGGAAAAAGAAATGGGAGTGCAGTGAAGAGAGTGACAGTAAAATCCACTGTGGAGAGAGAATTGTCTCTTAATGAAGTAATCTGAACATATCTGATACTTGGATTTAATGTATGAAAAGGCCACTTACCTCCACGTACATCCAAGGGGAGAGGAGGTTATAGAACTGCACCTTCGAACAAAACTCTGCCCATCGACCCTCCATGTGATCTATGTATTTGCAGTTGGAGCCACCAATGATGCGACGCAGTTCATCCATCGCCTATGACAAAATTGTGCTCAGTTAGTCAAGAACTAACTAAACCTATCCAGAGAAAGCAAGGATTTAACTGAAGGTAGTTGAACTTACATTTCCTATGTCTTTGAAGCACAGGTATGCTTCAAATATTTTTCTAGGCCTGTCTTCTTCCCTTGTAACATCAGCATCAATAAAAGCTCGTCTGGCCTCAAACTCCAGGTCCAAAATTTGAGCAATGCCACTTTGGTTGGTTTTTGAATTGGGTTTCCTGTACATGTTGCTCAAGGTTTTGTAATGTCTTGCCTGCATCTTCAGGCTGTCATGGTCTGCTAGGGAAAGCAAAGAGCAATTGCAAGACATGGTGTAACCAGACTTCAGAAAATCCAGATTTTTCTAATCAGTCATTTCTAGTAAGGTTGCATGGTTGTTTTTAAGTATAATATTTATGAGAATTAATGTTTAGGTTAAATATGTTTGAGTAATGAACTGACCCTATATGTCCTAATCATTTCCCTTTGTGTCCTTTTCTTATAATGATCATGGATTTATGTTAATTGTTAGTTTGAACAGAATCAAATATTAAAACGAAAGTTTAAGATGCTCGTGAATAAAACTGTGGTGAAAATAAGGTAAAGGTTGTTTACTGTGTATATCGTTCACATCAGTGTGGACAGTGATTATGACCAACTCGAGTTAATGCCAAACCACTATGATTTATGGAATAAACACTTAGAACGGGGTTCATTGCTGCAGCCATATTTTGGAAAGAGCTGTAAGAGGAGCCACAGTCAGACTGAGAGGTAGACAAGGTGGACTTACCAACAACATCATCTGGAGGTGCAGTTGATGGACCTATATCAGCCCTGGGTGCAGAGCATGATGCTGACTTGGATAATAGTGGTAAATCCAGCGTAGTATTGTTTGACGTTGTTGGTACAGTGGAGGGTAGCTGCAATTGGAATTCTTTCTCTGAGGAAAAAACAGAAGATGAACAGAATTTAATAACAGGAAATAGCTAAAAAGTTAAGGAAAATATTCAACACTGTGTAAATCTTGTAAGACACTCTGAACAGAAAACTGAGGGCAGGTGGTCTCTTTGAAGTTTTATATGTCCAAACATCAGTATAGCAGACCAAAGTACACACCTGCATTTGAGTTGTCCTTGCTGAGGTCAACATTGCTCTCAAGAAGTATGGTATAGTCACTTGAACCACTTGCTTCGCCACTTAGGTCACCTTCAGTCCTGTGTCGTCTGAGCCAAAAAGAGTCTTCCTGGGCCTGCCTTGTTGCGGCATGGAGCCCTGCCTCTTCCTTGGAGACTTCATATTTTGGAGTCGTTTGTACAGTTTGGTGTAGATCAGGGGTGGGCAATTCCAGGCCTCGAGGGCTGGTGTCCTGCAGGTTTTAGATCTCACCTTGGGTCAACACACCTGAATCACATGATTAGTTTGTTACCAGGCCTCTGGAGAACTTCGGGACATGTTGAGGAGCTAATTTAGCCATTTAAATCAGGACACATCTAAAACCTGCAGGGACACCGGCCCTCGAGGCCTGGAGTTGCCCACCCCTGGTGTAGATGGTCAGCTGTGGTAAAATAATATATATTTGTACATCCTTTTATTATCTCACTCAATTTTAGATATTGTAGTGGGTAAAGAATGACTTACGTATGGCATGTGTGTGTCAGCATCACGTAACATGGGGTAATAGTCGACAATCTTCTGTGACATTGCTCTCATTTCGAGTTTGGAGGGGTATCTTACTTCTTTCCCCATGGGACTAGCTCGGAGGATTGCAACCATGCTGGTGACGGTGTTCCTTACAAGTCTGCAACAGAGCTCCTTCGACATCTTACAGTCCTTTTCCTTTCCACTGTGGAGCAATGCAAAGTACTGACTGCGCACCATGTCCAACTCTGAATCTGTATACACCACATCCTCTGGTGGGTCTGGCATTTTCATATTTTTGTCAGCAGTGTAGGAAATGGGAGTGGAAGTGTGAGGCTGACATTGTGACACATCAAAGCCTGAGGGTTTACTCCCACTTTGATGGCAAGTGTTGGCATCTTGGTCAGTACTCTTAAACTATAACAGTTGTGGGATATAAACAAAAATACACAATTAGGCAAATAAATGCTAGACAATATGAACAGTAATCATCTTCTTAATTGTATAACGTGTATTTACCTTTTGGCTGATGAAATCCCAAGACTTCTTTCTCCGGAAGAAATGTTCATGGTCCGGAAAAAGATCCTTTAGGTGATCCCGGGTAAAGCTTCTCTAAGCTTCCTCGTCAATATTCGCAGCTGTAAAAGAGAAAAACAACTTTAAATGTGATATTTATTTCTCTTTTCCTGGGTGTGGCTTATTACATATTGAGGTAATTTTTTGCCAATAAATATATTTTAGCAATAAGTAATAATCACAGGATAAGATGTCAAACTTTTACACAGTTTATGTGTTAACTGTGAGTTTTATAAAATATTTGGAAATGCAGTAAAACTATTTTTGGCTGTCTTCAAGAATGATGTTCCAAGTTTATTTTGGCAAAAACTACAGAAGAGGATTAGGGTCACTGGGGGGAAAAAGTCAGAATTCTGACTTTTTTCTTAGAATTCTGAGGTGGGCACCTGTAGGCATCCAGCTTCAGTGACAGTGATGTGTCCACTTGTGCAGGTGGAGAACTAAATCATGAAATATGGTGGATATAAGTGATTATTTGCGCGGCCGAGGGGTCCCCGAAGATTTAATTAATGGAAGAGCAGAAGGTGAGTAAAAAAGCATTTGTACAGGGAAACAGTTATGGTTAGCTGTTAGCTTATACAGGAATGAACATGTTTCACGACTTTACAGTATACTAGGTGAATTGACGTTTTAACTGTTGTTGATCGCAGGATTATACCAGATGTCTATATATATCTATATCTATATATATGTATGTAAATATGTATCTCTCTCTCTCTCTCTCTCTCTATACATACATATATATATTCAGTCAGGCACGATACACGGAATCCATCCATCAGGGTGTACACCCCACCCCTGGCGTCGTTGCCCACCTCTCAAGGTTAAATACACGTAGACATTGAGGGCTAGCAGGAGGGACCATGTGCTTACCTGCTGCTCTCTGGCAGGTAGCTCCATGCCCTCCTGGGTTTTAAATGCACCTTAGAACACACATGCATCAACACTACAATGAGCGGGTGGAGGGAGGTTTGGAGTCTTCTCTCACCCCCATTCTCTGCGACCTGCTGGAGCGGGGGGGCTAGGAGGAGGAGTTGGCCGTCCGACTGCGGTCTGGAGTGTGGGGCCTCCCTGCTGCTGCGGAGTCGGGGCGGTCTGCCTCCCCCCACCGCAGGGAAAAGGGTAACACCACCTGGGTCTGGGTGCAGTTCCCCCATCCAGGGGCAAGGGTACCTAGACCCGGTTTGTAGAGTACGCTTGGGGAGTGTGGTCGTGTATACAGCGTCTCTTTATGTCTGTCTCCACGTTGGTTGAGTGTGGAGTAAGTGCATATGAGAGCATGAGGGTGGGAATGGATGTTTGTGTCTGTGTGTGCCTGTATGTCTGTGTCTATATGTCAGGTTGGGTGTCAGGCGCCACCTCTCTGGGGACATCTCAGGCCCTCCAAGGTTTGGAGGCCTATCTCCCCCTACCACCACTTCCCCTGCCAGTGGTGGACTCCCTCAGACATCGGTGCGTTGGTGGTTCTTTGTGTCCGCTCGGGCCACTTCGGAGGTGGGGTGCCCCCGGCCTCTCGGCCTGGACGATCTGATTTCCTCGTGTCAGCATTGTTCCCACATCATCATAATTAATGTTGTTCCAGGTTCAACATTGCAAGTGACCAATCACCTTCTTGTGACGTCATTCCTTTGCGACTTCGAAATACCCGCCTTCGAGTATTTCGAAATACAAGTGAAGAAGCGAAAAACCGCCGCCTGTCCGCCGAATTTGAAGTCAATTTAGGATACTTTCCTTTAATAAACGGTAAGCATTATACATATGTTCCTCACTTGGCTTGCTGTTTGTTTGCTAGCGATAGGCTACTTGACAACAGCATTAGCTAACCAGTGTTCTCTAGACCAGCGTTCCCCAACTTTTTGGGTGTTTCGTGGCCCGGGGGTTGGGTCAGGCAAAATTGCAGTAGCTTCCCTGATCATTTTACAAACATAAGTGAAGAGAATCTGGACTAAAAGGCCTAGACTTATGGTTGTGTGCTGAATCTATGAATCAAACTATCACCTGGAAACATAATTAACTGGTCCATAGCTGTGAAACTGGACATGAGTTCTTGATTCTATGGAGATTAACAGTAATCCAGAAATTTACAAATTTGTCCCAGGGACATCGCGTAAATGTTGTCCCAGGGACATCGCGTAAATGTTGTCCCTGGGACATCGCGTAAATGTTGTCCCTGGGACATCGCGTAAATGTTGTCCCTGGGACATTGTGTAGATGTTGTCCCTGGGACATCATGTTAAAGTTGCCAGAGACATACCATATGAAAGTTTAGCTTCTTTTAGCCCCTGTTTGTTTTATATTATTTTATATATATATTTTTTTAATATTATATTTAATATTTACATTGTATTGCAAAAAACCCCAAAACAAGTTAAAATGAATGAATTATTATTGACTAATTAAACCTTCGTTATTTTTCCACCAGAAATGGACGACATAATTAGAAGAAGTGTTCTGAATGACGAAAAAAAAAAGAACTGGAAAAGACACACAACTTTGTGTGCATGTGTCACAATGCCAGGAGGACCCATTCAGTGTTGTGTTAGAAAAATTGAACTCATTAACCCTTCATGGACATTATAAATGTTTAAATGTTGCCTCAGGAAAAGAGACTATTACAAATTCAACTGCATCAGAGCTGGGGAAAAAAGTCGAAACAGCTACAGAGCAGTGGGCTGTAAGGCCTATGTTTCATTTAAAGTACTCAAATGTTGGAAAGACCACACAGTCATCGTGCAGCGTACATATGATAAGCATGATGGGCATGATCCTTCGGACCCAAAAGACGCACATTTCAACAATATTTCCAGTGATTTGAGGAGGAAGATTGAGGAACTGCTTTCCCTTGGAACTAAGCCAGCCATCATACTAACCGAATGTCATAAATGGGCCAAAGAACATGGACACAGAGATCTTCACAACAGAGAGCATTTTGTCACACCACGTGACATTGACAGTGTTAGAACCTGCATGATGAGGAAGAAGCACTTTAACTGTGGAGACAGTCAAAGTGTACATACCTTACTTAATGGAAAACATCAAGAACATGTTCTCTTCTATCAACCATACACATCTGACCAAGAACTAATGATTGTTTTGCAGACACCTGTAATGAAATCAAACATGGAGAACTATGCAAAACAGTTAGTATTTGTTGACACCACGCACTGCGTTAACCAGTATTCATTTCCCTTATTCACACTTGTTGTAAGAGATGATCATGGGCATGGAGTCCCTGTGGCCTATGCTATTGTCAGCAACGAAAGTCAGAAAACCCTGGAAACTGTTCTTGGAATAGTTTGTGAGCATTTCCCAACTTCCCCGAGGTAAATAATACATTGACAGCTATTAATTTTGAAATAATTCCTTTTCAAAAAAGTTATAACATGCCAGAATCTAATGCTATAGCTGCAGCATGGGCTGCAAAAAACTTTCCTTTCCAGTTGTTAAAGTTATTCCTATAGGCTGTATGCAGTATTTTATATATCTACTTGTGAGTTGAAATGTTTAATTTGGCATTGAAGTGGTGCTTTGAGATAGCAAAAACATTTTCATACTGTTTAATCTCATTTAGTGTTTTCTTTTTTTCTGTAGAGCATTTATGGTTGACAAAGACTTTGCGGAAATAAATGCACTGAAAAAAAGGGACTGGCCATCTCTTGGATTTATGTAAGCATCTTGCATGTATTTAACACAATTACCTCATGTTTTAAAGATAAATGTAACTATATAGTGTAAAAACTACATGATATGCAGAAAGGGTGTATTAAATTGTTCATATCATGTTCAGGTGAAGTAAGTCAATAAGATAGCAACGTTAAATCTCGTGAAACCACGCGTGATTTCATCTCGCGGGCTTTGGATCGTGGTTCAAAAAAGGCATCCATCTCAGTCAAGTCGAGCAGCCAACTCTACGTTTTTGGTATGTCTTGATTTTTTGAATTAATATTTACCATATTTCAGCCAAATGTAGTTAAACGTCTAGAGTGTCGCCATGTAACATGCTAAAAAAGAGCCATTAGCTTATTTGCTGTTTTATCTGTTGTCAAAGAATTGGCGCTTTTTCATTTGAATTTGTCTTTGGCACAAGAGCCGTAATATCACATTAAACCTAATTATGAGGCACTCATAACATAATTTGGTTTTCTGTGTGAATAGATTTGCCAACTGACTCTTCAGTTACATTGTGTATTTACTGCACCGTGGTGTTAGTGAGATTTTGGACATTGAACAGCTTTAGCTAATATCATTAGCGGCATTATGCTAGCTTACATCCCTACCCCTCCTGCCCTCACCTGCTGTCCTTTTCTTTTTGTTTTTTTTGCTGCACATTGAGAGACCACATCTATTCTGCATTTCACCAGGAGTCAGCTGATGGATTGTGGGTTCAAGGTGTTATGGTAAGAAAGTATATTCTATTTTCGCTTAAGGTTTCTGTAACTTAATTATAATAGGTTTTGTATAATTATTAGGTGCATGCATACACAAATAGACCACCCTATTAAAACAACTGAGAAATCCAAAATCTGCCATAGGTTTAACTTATACCTGTATGTATTGTCAGAAAGGTGATTACTGGACTCACATTAATGCACACTTGAACTAAAATGAGGTTGTAACTTGTGGGTTCTTGGGTTGCAAATCAGAAACAAACATCTTTGGATTTTTTTAATCCCATAAGATCTGGAAACACAGTTTTTATTCAACAAAACATTACTGATTAACCAAGCACAGTGCCTGCTGTTATTTCAAAATTTCAAAATGTTATTTCAGATAAAATGCAGCATTCCAGTGCATCCCAACCATGCCTTTACAGTCAAGGTTTCTGACGGAGCTGAGTTTCTCTCTGACAGTCTGCTGAAAGTGTTTGCAAAGTGATCGGGGGAACAGTGCACAAAGCTAAAGGATGTAGCTGCCATGATGACAGTAAGAACTTTAAAATTCTTTAACTACAAAGTGTATATGTATTGCATTAGGTCAGTAAAAGATTTTTATGCTGCATCCATTGAAACAGTCAACTATTACCTGTGAGTACTGATTCCACTGAAAGGATGCCATTCTTTTTTGTCATGCATTTACTGGCCCACTGAGAAAAAATTATCTTTTTTTAAAAATATATGTTCTGGAAACTATATATCCATAAAGTTGATGTCAAACAGGAATTTTTGATATTGCTTTGTAGATGCTGGTGTTGCATGTTGACTGGTTTAAAAAGTCAAGTTTTTGTCTGGGATCATTTTCTTCTGTGCTACTGAAAAGTTCACAAATCTCTGTTTTCTTTGTTATAATACTTTAGGATGACATTAATGCTCAAAGGGAGTCTCATCAAAGTGCTCCGCATCTGTGTGAAAGACAATTGCAACATCTTGGTGCAGGAGTTCATGGTGAGTGTTTTATGAGTAGATTGTGGCTTTGCAACATTTAAAAATGCATTTAGTTATCCACTTGATCCTCATTGGACTGGTTAGGACCAGTAGTCCTCTTTAATAATTTGAAGTTCACATGAGGCCTAGTAGTGAACTCGGCCGCCGGCCCTTGAGGCCCCACCCCTACCCCTGTATTAGGGGTCACATCAGTGTGAAAAAACTTTAAATTTGTCATTCTAGTGAACAAAGAAAAATCCCCCCAATATTTACATTAGCTTTTGTTTGGAAAAAAAAAAAAAAAGACCAACTGACCAACAGCTAACCAAATTGTGGGGCTGAAAGTCTAAATTCTAACATCTTCTGAGTGACATAACCTGGATTTCTGATGGGCCGGTGTCTTTCTAACAAAAACTAATGTAAAGCATTTGAAATTATTATGTTTTTCACTCTCTCTTAGAAACTCTGTTAGACCATGAATGGCAGCATGGCAGGCAACTCTTTGGCTATAGCTATTTACTATGGTTTAAATTACTCTAACATTAGAACTGGTAGATTCAAAAGAGATGAGTTTAAAAGGGAATCTTAAAAAAATGTTTTGTGTTTAACCAGGACTTGACTGAGGCCACTGCACAGATTGAGAAAACCACAATGAACATCTGTCTCCAGAGATGCGCCAGGCAATGACTTTTCTGATGTTGGCATCATCATCGAGGGTATAGTAGTTCTTCAAGATCTGGATAACGTGACCTTTGCAGTAGCCATGCTGTTTGGACCTTTTTTATTCCTTCAATATGAGTTACCCATCACAGCTCTGCTACACTTTTGAGGTGATTCAATGGGTGGTAATGGAGTTGGATGCAACTCAGCTCTCAAGAAAAGCTCACAACTAAGACAAAACTGCTCCTGCAAGGAAAGCTCACTGTTATGCATGCAAGGTGATCAGCTCTAGGTGAGAGGACATTTAAATCTCACACTTGTTCTGCTGCATTTTTGAAGCTCAATTCCAGGAGCAGATCGCAGGGTTCATTTTTATATACTCTGCAACTGCCATGAGGACAAGCTGTTTTTGTTGTTGTTGTTTGTTTTTCCTTTTGCTCTGTACAAGTTCTCTGTTTGTCTGTTTGGCAGCATTTTTCAATTTCTGTTTGTATTTTTTCTTTCTTTTACTAGTGAAGAGATGTAGCGTGAACAGTTATACAGTCTAAATATCCCATATGGGTCGTGTGAAATGGTATTTTCAGTTTCATTCAGTTGAAGTAAAGAACGTTGAATATTTCTAAGTATGCTGTTTTGAACCAAGATGTCACAGTATGATCAGTGCTGTAATTTTTGACAGTCACTGTATCAATGTTATTTTTGCGTCTCTTGAATAAAGTTTTTGACCTGCAAGTGCTAATTTCTTTAGTTATTGGGGTAAAATGGGTAATGTTAATAGGAAGGTGTTTGCCAATTCAGTAACCTAATTTAATGTTAATGGAAACTAACATTTCCTCAAATTGTTTAGTTATAATTGTTGTTTAACTGAATCTTGACGTCAGAGGCCTTAAATAGAATGTTTTGTATTGTCCTGTAACATTTTTCAAAAGAAACAGTCTAATTTCTTTGCTGTGATTGATTCCAGAGAACACGGAAGAACTGACATTATTTAACTGTTGATTTATGTAGATTCAGTGGAGGAGTAATGTCAGTTTAATTCTTTACCTACTGTCAATGCAGTGAAATTAGACATTTTGTTTTTAAAGGTTACTGGTGGATGCCAGCAACCATCTTGGAAGAGAACAATACAATCTGTTATAAGGCCTCCATTTGAAAATTGTGTATTTGATACTAGAATATAATAGCAAAATGTAATTTGAAGATAACATGTAGTATTTAAGTGACCAAGTAGTATTGGGTAAAAGTTATTGAATGGTGTTGGGATAAAGTGAAAAAATTGTGAAGGATTAAAATATTCCAAGAGCTCAAATTACTTCATCAAAACATGTTTAAGTCACATTTTATCAACACAAATTGCACAGGTTTATTGAACATGAATAAATTGTGTTAATTTAACTCAATTGTTTAAGTTGCTGCCAAAGCAAAACATCTGTGTGCAACAAATGTCCACCATTGAATTAAGTAAATCCAACAACATATTTTTTTCAGTGTGCTTTGCAGAAGGTTTTTCCAGAGTCAGCTATCCTTCTATGCTGGTACCATGTCTTGCAGGTAAACCACATTGTTTTCTTTTCACGTTGTCTAAGATGCACCTGAAACACATTTTTACAACAGGGTCCTGTTGTTATGATTTGCCTCATTGTGATATTCACCTACTCAGGTTAATGAATATAAAGGGATAAAATGTTGAGTGACTATGTCCATCCATTTAAGACCACAGTGCACTCATCTTCTGGTGGCTGCTTCCCAAAGCTCTTTTTGACATTTAAAAATATGTTTGCCTGGTTGATTTCTGTAATGCACAGGTCCTCTTGTCCAGTGAGTGACAAAGTTATTTTTGGACGTCAGCTTTCTTTTATGCTTTTTGTACAGCTGCTCCTCTGTCTCTCTCCAGATTAACTTTTTTTCTCTTACATTCACAGGCTGTTAATCGATGGCTTTCAAAATCAGAGTCCGGGGTCCATGGGCTTTCTAACACCCAAAAGAGAAATGAAATCATTTCTTTCTTTTGTAAGCTGAAAGCTTGCACATCTGTAAGTGTAATTTGTCTATTTCACATTTTGATTTCTTGATTACACTAAGAGCATAATAACTTTCAGTTGCTAAAAAAAGTTACAGAGATACAAAATAGATTTTTGAAACAATTTCTAAAACTGGCTTCTTATCTTGCTTATCAAAACAAGTACTTAAGCTGTGCAGAACATCATTGTGTCACCCACTGTGCAGGAGAACTTGTGAGTGGGATTCTTTCACAGACAGATGCTGAAACCAAATATGCTTATAGGTTTAGTGTTCCTTCTTAGCCATTGTAAGGGAAGAAATAATTGCTTCTTAATACAAAAACACGACATATTATTAATAACTTAATAACTACAGAGTCCAATCCCCACTCTCCTACCTCCCTCGCTTCCCCCCCTTCCTGACACCATGACACCCCCCTCCTCCAATCCCTCTCTCAGCAGCAAGACATCTCCCCCCCTCCCCTCTTCCCAAACATCTCCCAGTGTCACAGTGGATCAGGTCAGGAGACAACTGAGGAAGCTTCGCCCCAGAAAGGCAGCAGGCCCAGACAAGGTGTGTCCTAGGATGCTAAAGGCGTGTGCTGCTGAACTTGGGGAGCCGCTACAACGAGTCTTCAACCTCAGTCTGCGACTGGGGAGAGTGCCCGCCCTATGGAAGACATCCTGCATCGTCCCGGTCCCCAAAAAGAACCGGCCCAATGAGCTGAATGACTTCCGACCGGTGGCACTGACGTCACATCTTATGAAGACTCTAGAGCGGCTCTTCCTCAACCTCCTCCGACCACAGGTACAACATGCCCAGGACCCACTACAGTTTGCATACAAGGCGGGTGTCGGAGTGGAGGATGCCATCCTGTACCTCCTACACAGAGCCCACTCACACCTGGATGGGGGAAAAGGCACGGTCAGGATCCTGTTTCTTGACTTTTCCAGTGCCTTTAATACCATCCGGCCCTGTATGCTTCAAGAAAAACTGAACAGGATGGAGGTGGACCCCTGCCTGGTGGCTTGGATCTCCGACTACCTCACCGACAGACCACAGTACGTCAGGCTGAAGGACATCACGTCTGACACAGTGGTCAGCAGCACAGGAGCACCACAGGGAACTGTGCTGTCCCCTCTTCTCTTCACCCTGTACACCTCTGACTTCTGCTACAACTCTGAATTATGCCACATTCAGAAGTTTGCAGACGACACAGCCATCATCCCAGATACACATCTGGGATGATCAGGAAGAGGAGTACAGAAGTCTGGTGAGGAACTTTGTCGCATGGAGTCACACAAACCACCTGCAACTCAACACCTCAAAGACTAAGGAACTGGTTGTGGACTTCGGGAGGTCTAGAGCAGGTCCACTGCCGGTTCAGATAGAGGGGGAGGAGGTGGAGGTGGTCAACAAGTACAAGTACCTCGGGCTGTGGGTGGACAATAAACTGGACTGGTCATGCAACACAGAGCACCTGTATAAAAAAGCCCAAAGCCGACTGTACTTCCTCAGGAGGCTGAGGTCTTTTAACATCTGCAGGAAGCTCCTGAGGATGTTTTACCAGTCGGTGGTTGCTGGAGTACTTTTCTATGCTGTGGTGTGCTGGGGGAGCAGCACAGCAAAGAGGGACTCATCCAGGCTGGAGAAACTGATCAGGAAGGCTAGCTCTGTGGTCGGCATGAAGCTGGACACTCTGGTGACAGTGGCAGAGAAAAGGACATTAAAGAAACTGATGGACATTATGGACAATGCCAGGCATCCTCTGCACACGGCCATTAACAACCAGAAGAGTCTGTTCAGTGACAGGTTGCTTCTCCCAAAGACAAGAACTAACAGACTTAAAAACTCCTTTGTCCCACACGCCATCAGACTGTTTAACTCCTCTCTGGAGGGGAGAGGGAGGGGAAACAGGAGGACAAAGGAGGGGGGAACAACTAAGCTGTAGTGCCTCTTCACCTCACTGTGCAATACCTTTTGTGCAATACTTTTGTAAATAGTCAACGGTGCAATAGACTCAATACTTGAAATGTGCAATTCACTTGTATTTTTATTTTTATTCCTATTTATTCTATTTATCCCCTTCGTATATTTTATTTATATTGTCTCTGTATTTATATATATGTGTGTGTGTGTATAACTCTGTAACTTCTGTCGGTGCTGTGCTTTTTTGGAAATCGAATTTCCCAGAGGAACCCACCCGAGGGATTAATGAAGTTCTATCTTATCTTATCTTATGTTATTCAATAAAAGGAAAAGGGCTTCAATACATAATATTAAAGATTTCAATAGGTCTGTTAAATGGATTGAAATATATTCTGTTGCATCCAATTCTCTTAGGAGGACGACTTTAAAGCCACATCAGCAGAGTTCTGCCAGACATTTAAGCAATACCCTTTGGTGTGCCAGTATTTTCAGAAGCACTGGGAAGGCATTGGCCACATGTGGTGTGACTACGGCCGTCGCTTCAGTCACGCTCGTTCTGAAACAAACAATGTGATTGAAAGGTATGATTTATTATTTTGACCTCATTCAATTGTATTGCTGAAAAAAAGATATTATGCTTTAATCCAAGAGGCTAAACTGAGTAGGTTTGTCATGTCATTGCCAGAACAGGTTTTAGGCAAATCCTTTAAATTCTAGCAGCGTTTTTTATGTTATCACAACAAAAAACAGAGTAGGTGGATTTGCCTAAATCAGCTAAACCGGCACAGAGCATTCCTTTATAAAAGACGTGTGCAATAGGTATTCCAATTTTTAAAAAAATAATACAGTCTTGATTAAAACTTTAAATTCCTTCAATTACAGTTACTAATCATTTCAAATAACTGTTTTTCAGATTTTTCCACCGCCTGAAATGCCAGTTTTTATCTGGCTACAAGAATAGGCGTTTGGATGATCTGATTGAAGTGCTCCTAGGGAAGGCCGACGACTACTTCTCAGTCATAAAAACCCTGCAAGATGTGGGCCGCATGAAAAACAGGTTTGCTGACACCTTGTCTCAAGTTTCAGACTCTGCTTCAAGACTGATGGAAAGTGGTTGGGCTCTTAAAATTACAGTCAAGAACAGCCATGGAGTTAATGCATATCAAGTCCCATCTGAGTCAAGAGAAGACATGGTGTATGATGTCTGCCCTGTTGAGTCCTACTGCAACTGTACATATGGCTTACGAGGACTTCTTTGCAAGCATCTAGTGCTACTTGCAAAATTAGCAGAGGCTGACAATGACATCTATCCAAACATGGAAACAGACATTTCTACCTTGGCAAGAATTGCAGTGAAAGAAAGGCATTACTTTGTACACTGTGAGGACTTGAAAGTGATAAAAATGCCAAGTTTGTTTGGAAATCTGTGTTTTTTTGCATCGGCTGAAACACTTCAGTGCACTTGTTGTACGTTCTCTCACTATAACACATGTGCTTGCCTGAAGGTGGCTTGTAGCCATTTTAAACAAATGAAAAACTCTCTGAAAAGTCCTCTATCAACTTTGAATGACACTCCTGTAGTTGAAAGCACAGACAAAAAATGCACAGAAGATGCAGTTGGAAAACTAAATGCTGTTTTAGACACAGTTAAACAGTGGGCATTCATTCCAGAGGGCATTACTGCAATGATAGATGAACTGCATACAAATGTCTTAAAAACAAAACAAGTAGGCAAAAGTATATGCCAGTACGAAATAAAGACGACAGATAATGCACGCAAAATTAGGCCATTGTATTCTAGCAAGAAACGTTCGGCCAGCATCGACATTCCAGCAGTCTGTGAAAATGAATGTGAACAGTCGATAACCACTGAAAGGGAGATATCCTCTGGAGAAAATGAAAACCTTTTGGAATACAAAAAAGAGAAGAGTTAAAGCTAAGTATATGCACAAGTAGACTTTTGTGTGACATTTCAAAGGGACTGCATCCATTACTTCTGTTTGTTGAAACTAAAGCTGTCTTAACTTTCTGCCAAGGAACAGATGAAAAGAAATTGTTTGCTCTCTCAAGCAGTTGTTATTTATGTGTGTTATTCATTACTTAGGCTTGGTTGCTGTTTTTGATACAAATTCATCTGTGCCCATTGTAATATTTTCATATGTTACTATTTTTATATTGCTATGCATTATAAATAAAGGATTACTTATTACTATTAAAGGTCTGCATTTGTAATTGTTGGTATTATTTATAAAATATGCGCTCTTAAGTTTTTTGCTCCATAAAACGATACCTGTCACTTTTTGGACATAGAGTATCAGCTGTTGAGAATCCTGGCTCATACAAAATAGAAGTAAAAGGTTTCAACATCCAGCCTTTTTATGATTAAATACAAAGTGTAATAACAGAGTTATTGGGGTGTGATTTTGTTAATAGTTAGTCTTAAGTATAAGTTTAATAGTAATGAGTAAGAAAATATAGCCAGAATAATGGAATGAGACTAACACCTGACCTCACACTGAGATTTGGTATGAAGTGGCATGTTTGTGCTAATGCTGACATTGGGGCTCAGAGTTCCTCTGTGTGTATATATTTGTGAACGTTAACTTGGCTAATGTCCAAGGGTTTGACTGCTTTCCTGTTGGATTGTATCACAAAGAACAGGGATAAGAGCACCAGTGGCCGTGCACACCCTCATCTCTCTCCTTCACCCGATCATTAGTGTTGGAAACCGGCATTAGCTCAGAGTAGATTAGACTTCAGTATAGTGCAAGTGATTTGATTTTATGATTATTTGATTCAGTTTTTTCTGTGTTCAAGCTCAATTACTTTAATAAAATATGTTGAATTCAAAAATTATAAACTGTGGACATTACCCTTGTAAACCTTTCTGAAACAAGACAGGTAAAAACCAGTGTATAAAAGTTTACATAGGTATAAATAGCTCTAACACTTTACTCCAGCCTGGCGTCCACACATGTGGACATCACATTTTGGGTTATTTAGACCAAAATACTAAATCTTGATCAACAAGTGCCTGATATACAGTTATGAGGACATTATACTGCAACTGTTCTATCGAAATTTCAAATTAATGTCCTCATATGTGGCTCTCATTTTTCTCAGAAACAAAAATTAGGTAAAAAAAACAAAACCTGGTAATTCTTTCTTTTTACATTCATCGGGTTCCAATCGGCCCAAATATCAAAGAGAAATTAAAAATGCATGCCATGGAAGATTTCGGGTCTTAGGGGGTTAAAATGACCAGACCCCTCCGGCCTGTTTTCCAGGCCACTAAATTAAACCCAGTCAATTACCAATTGCACAGAATAAAAACCTACGAGGTCCACTAATAGTCCAAAAGTCCAAATCTTTAATAGAAAAGACAGGCAGAACTCAAACAAACAATAATCCAAACGAGGAGCATATATACACACTGGAAAGTAAATAATTATAAGTTATTAAATCAGACTAATTAAATACAGTAAAACTAATAAGGGAAGACGAACACACGGGAAATAAAAATAACAGTGTAAACATACCAAAACTCAAAATAAAACAGGAAAGCTACTACAAACCGAGTGTGACACAATTACATTCATATTGAAACATATGTGATAATTTTCTTTCTTTGTAGCATTTTTAAGATATGTGTTAGAACAGTCATTATGCTGTTTGGATTAGGAACCAATCATTTTTGCCAAATAGTTAACACAAACTTAGAACAACAATGAACAATTTTCAAGATTCTGATTTACAGAACAAACAAAAGTCACAAAAGGTTTCATTATTTAAGAGACAAGATCAAGTTTTTCACACAGGAACGAAATGACAGAATCCAGTGCAGCGGGGCCAAAGGTGTGTGTCAGCAAACTGAAGGTTGAGGAATCAGTCAGCTCATGTTTAAGATTGTGTTGGATTTTGAGAAGAGTCTGTCTGTTATTAGAAAGTAAGATTAACAATGTTACACCAATAACCCAAATACGGGGAAATGACAAATAATACCAAAAAAGATACAACTTTCATATTGTTTTACTAACTTACTTTGTCATATCAGCACTTGAATGGTCGATGCCTTTACAGACCATGTCTGTTGTGACATCGCAGGCCAATCTTCCGGCAAACCCGAGGGCTAGCTCCCCAGCCTCCTCTTCACTCAGAACACTAAACACTGTTACTTTAGTTTTGGCCTTCTTAGGCCTGTCAAGAATCATTGCGGGCAGTTTGGCTTTACGGCCCTAAAAAAGAAAAAGTGCAAACACCAAAAGAGCAGAGAGAGACACACACACGCGCACAAAGTTAAATGCTTTTGTTTACATGGTGTAATTGTGTATATGTTGCAGCAAATGCACAATTTCCAGCCACATTGTCACTTCATTGATACGAGTAACCCGGATTTATTTCAGGTGACATCAAAATCACGAAATGTATACCTACCCCAATCAAACCTCTGCTTGGATTCTGCGCTTGATCTCGTCTTCTGTTATTGTGTAGGTTTTCTTTTTTGAGCTTGGTACAGATAAGCGACCATGCACTCTGTAAACTGTACTAGTTCCTTCTGAATCAGTTTGGAATTCTGTATCTGCATCGATCCTGTCAACATCATCAGCAGCAGCATTATCTGTACTCAGACTTGTGCCGTATACTTCTGCTTCTTTTTCGTTGTCTTCAGTCTGTGTACCTTCATCTCTTTCAGTCTGTGTACCTTCATCTCTGACTGTCAGTCTTCCTATCTCACTGTTACTTGTCGATTTGCTGCAGATGTTCTCTCCCTTAGGAACTTTTCCTTTGTCATTCGCTGCCTGATGCTTTCCCTGATGACATTCTTCACTGGCTACTTCTATTGCTCCTCCTGTATAGCCACCCACTATGCTGCACAACTCCTTTCCCTCTGCTGTGCTGCACTGTGCTGTTACATAAAGAAGAATGATATAAACAGCACTATATCAATTTAATTGTGAAGAGAAATCCCCACAATACGACACAGTTATGTCTAAAATAGTTTTGTGTAAAAACTGGATCTTGAAACGTCCACTTTAATTACACAGTCCTGGTGTGCAAAGGCAAAATTACGAAAAAAAATTTCACTTTAAACATTTTTGGACATTGTTTAGTTATATTGTGACTTACTCTCACAGAAGATACAGATGCCACAAACAGACTTTGAACGACGCATGTGCTTGTAGGCACCACATTTCTGGCACTGCACCTGTGAATTAAAAAAAAAAAAAGAAGAAGAAATAAACAAACAAAAAACAAATGAACAAAGTCCATTAAATAAACAATCTATATGGCTAAGGACATGTCATAGTGTACCCGGTCTTTGGCTGCAATCACACACCAGCACTGACTGCACTTCCTAGTTCGATCTGCAAAATATAATTTGTTTAAGTACAAGTTACATTTTCCAATGTTAGAGAAAAAGAAGGCAGCTAATTTTATCTTTACCCATTGAGGAAAATAAGTAGTGGCAAAGTCGGGACCTGAGCTTTGTGATTTCAGTGCTGTACTCCTCCACTTGTGTTTTACCGTCAATGAGAGATTGGGCAAACTAATAATTGACGAAGAAGGAAAAAAAAGAACAAAAGAACAAAAAGAATTAGATTAACAAAGAAATGTTTGTTTGTTTTGGTCCTCTTGGGTATGTCACAAAACTGTTTTGTAAAAAGATGGATATGGTAGGCTTGGGCCTTGAGCTTTCCTAATGAGGGACACTGAAAAGTATCATGCACTAGAGAGAGTGCAAAATCTGTGCAACTTACAAACAAGGTCCAGTGGCTGCCGTTTTCCAGACAGGCTCCAATCAATTTCTCATACATCTGAAAGATGTTTTTCTGGAAATAAAAATAATGTGACAAGTATGTTTTTCTGTCAAGAATGACACTGCAAAACTGCAAAAGCTTGTCAGGTGAGACTTGTAATTAATTCTGCAGATACACAAACATATAGAAAGTGTCATTTTTGGTTTACATTAATTAATTTCTATAGTGTGTACAAAACAAATCAAGACCACAGACTCAACACGCACCACTCAATTTTTGGTGTTCTTTATCAGTTGGCCAAGACAGAAATGTTTTAATCTGTGTGCATTGCTTTTGAGCAAGTCTTTACACAGAAAAGGTTTCAGAAAGGTGTTTTTCAGGTTCTTCTGACAAGGCTTCAATTTTGGAAAATGCTGTTTGTTTATAGTGGCAACTTATAAACCCTTTGTGATAAGAACATAGTTACACAGCAAATCCAGCATGTCCAAATTAACACTGTCGGATTTGATTTCAACACTATTAAAGTGTCTATATGGGTCCACACCAGAGAGTGTTAATTTAACTCTTTTTGGAGAGTTGGTACGTTAACTCTGATTTAGTGTTAAACACCAAATCTGTCTGGAGTTGATCATTTAACACTTGGTGTTAAGAGTTTATATATTAACTCTCAAAGAGTATTTTAGTTTAACTACGTAAGAGTTATCTTCTAATTCATTCTAAAAAGTGGGAATTTTACTGTTCTGATCTTCTAGAAATTTCTTTTGGAAATAAACATTTACTAAAAAGATGCAATGGTTGTTGAAAAACATTTATTCTGAACTGTGCACCACAATTTCAAAACATTTTCTGAAAGATGTAACAGTATACATGTTCTCACTTTCATTAGAATTTTGTTTATCAAAAGGTCTGACATGGTAAATGCAAATAACAGCATTCTCATCACTTATTTCTTCAATACAATATGCATGTCCTTCATTCATCACTTTGTGGAACTTCAACGCACTTCTGCTCTCCCCCATATTCCATCTTCACAAGCATATCCTGTGCGGAGATTGAATAAAAATTAGTTGACATTACGTAATTAAATGGCACAAATAATCCAGTAAACAATTGCAGCACAGTAAAAAAAAAAGGAATCCTCTTTGAGCCATTACTTGTGTAAAGTATTTTCCCAAAAGACAAGGACACAGGCAACAGGTAATACTGAACTAAATGTAAAACCTCAACCTTTTTCATTTTTACCTAAACCGTGTGCACAAAACTCTGGAGGGATCTATGCTAACGTAGAATCCAGTCAGGACGTCAGCTACTGCTGTTTGCTCGTTTGTTTGTTTTTTATGGGCGATCGTTTTCAGGCTTCAAGTAGCACCATTATACCAACATTTCACATTCTAGACATTGTTTTAGGCGTATTTGACCAAAGATTTGACTGAAAATTCACATGCAAGCTTTTTTTCAAGGCTGTGGTATTTGCCTGCAAACAATACCTTTCAGCTAGCTAAAACAGAATATTACGCTATCAGCGAGCAACATGGCTAATGCCTTTCACACAGCTTTGTCTCAACTCCAAAGAGCCACAGAAGTAAAAGCTCATAATAACAATTGAAACAATCTTTGAAAAAATGACTTACCAAGCATGGCAAACAACTCAAATATGTAGAGCAAAATGTTCTGAAACGGCTTCACTTCAGCTTCGATTGGAGCCGTGCTGGGGGCGGAGTCTGTGAATTTACTCTGTTGGTGTCATAGCCCCTGTAGGAGTTCAGAGTTAAGAGGTCAAGAGTTAATGTTTCCATTTTAACACCTCCAGATTTGACAGAGAAACACTCATTTTTAACACTCGATTTTAACTACTATCATTTTACACCTCAGAGTTACATTAAAAGAATGTGACTCTACTTAGAGTAAAATTAACTCTACTTTTGCAAGGAGACTATTAACACCAAAAAATTTAACACTTTTGAATTTGCTGTGTACCACAGTCCAAGTCATACCTTCAAAAAGTATGCACTTTGTGCTCTTGTGGACCCATCCAAAATTTTTCCAGTGATTTGGCTTGGTATTGGATAAATGTGAGGGAAATTCTATAAAAATAACATAAATACACCTATGTTTTCAAATACATTACAAAAAACGTAAACATGCTATGTCATTATGATCAAACAAGCTTTTCAACATACCTCACACTGCAAATAGATTAGGCCATCTATTACCTTATAAAACAAATAAATAAATACATATAAATAAAAACAGAACTAAGGAATACGATTCATTAAGTAAATTGTACAATAAAGTGTATTTAAAGCAGAATTTAACATTAGTTTTATGACAACATAAAAGGATTTTTATGTCAAGAGGTACCTCATCTGAAATGTTAGTCTGGTCAAACAGGGATTTCAAACTTGAAATACCAATAGAGTTTGGTCCAGCTACTCCCACAAGGTAATCTGTGAGAAAGCATATGCTGTAGTCAACAGATATCATTTTCTTTTTGCATGCTGCAACCATCATCCATTTCAGTCTTCTAGGAGCTTTGTCTGGTTGTAGTTCTTTTTTCTCCTCCTCTCCCCTCATCTATTAATTAAATTGTTTTCTGACCTTCCTAACTGTTTCCGACCTGTCTTCCCAATGTGATGTTTAAGCAATATATGTATGGTCAGAAGGGGGTGAAATTTTCATTGCAGTTGTACGTGTAACATTGCATGTGATAATAAAAGGCTTGATTGGTTGATTATTCAACATGAGTTGACATTTACCTGACATTGTGAAGGAGTCACAGTTTCTGTAAGGGTGTAAGAACATAACATGTGGATTTGTTACACTTCTTTTTCACAAGTTAATAACAATCAATAATTTTCATTCCATTATTTACAAGCTATCACACGATGTCCCAGGGACAACATCTACACGATGTCCCAGGGACAACATCTACACGATGTCCCTGGGACAACATTTACACGATGTCCCAGGGACAACATCTACACGATGTCCCAGGGACAACATTTACACGATGTCCCGGGGACAACAATTACACGATGTCCCAGGGACAACAATTACACGATGTCCCAGGGACAACATCTACACGATGTCCCAGGGACAACATCTACACGATGTCCCAGGGACAACATTTACGCGATGTCCCTGGGACAACATTTACGCGATGTCCCTGGGACAAATTTGTAAATTTCTGGATTACTGTTAATCTCCATAGAATCAAGAACTCATGTCCAGTTTCACAGCTATGGACCAGTTAATTATGTTTCCAGGTGATAGTTTGATTCATAGATTCAGCACACAACCATAAGTCTAGGCCTTTTAGTCCAGATTCTCTTCACTTATGTTTGTAAAATGATCAGGGAAGCTACTGCAATTTTGCCTGACCCAACCCCCGGGCCACGAAACACCCAAAAAGTTGGGGAACGCTGGTCTAGAGAACACTGGTTAGCTAATGCTGTCGTCAAGTAGCCTATCGCTAGCAAACAAACAGCAAGCCAAGTGAGGAACATATGTATAATGCTTACCGTTTATTAAAGGAAAGTATCCTAAATTGACTTCAAATTCGGCAGACAGGCGGCGGTTTTTCGCTTCTTCACTTGTATTTCGAAATAATCGAAGGCGGGTATTTCGAAGTCGCAAAGGAATGACGTCACAAGAAGGTGATTGGTCACTTGCAATGTTGAACCTGGAACAACATTAATTATGATGATGTGGGAACAATGCTGACACGAGGAAATCAGATCGTCCTCTCGGCCTGGGGCTCGGTCACTCAGGCACAGGTGGCTGCCGGCGGAGCTCACGGTCGCGTCACTGCAACTCCCCCTGGCTTCTGCTCCGCGGCTGCTGAGTGAGCCCTCATCTGGGACTCTCCTCAGCTCTTTCCGGGACAGTGGCGCAGCTGCCCCTATGTTGGTCTTTCTTGGTCTCTTGTGTTCTGGGGGCCTCTGGATGTCTGGAGTTTTGATCTCCTCCACACCTGCTTCATGCCCGGGAGGACGGGGCTGTGGCCCCCCCACACCCTCTAGCAGATTATTACATGAAGGAACCTTTTAAAAAACAAAAAACAAGCGCGTCCATGCTCACAGGTGTACACACGGGTGATCACACCCACAAACTACACCCTTTTTGGCTCCTACCTCAAAGCACACTGTGTTCTGTTGATCTTATGTGCTGCACAATAATGTTTAATATTTAGTATTTACTGTCATATTCCCATAGATCATTGTGATGCTGTTTATTCTATTGCTCTTGTTCTCTTCTGCTTGCTTTCTTTTTTCTTTCTCAGCAGGTGATCCAGGTGATTGATATATGCATTTTTTTTTCTCTGCCCGTTCTGTTGGTTTTTGTCTTTTGCCCTTCTCCCCCGTCCCTCTTCTCAGCTGTTTCTCTTTCCCTCTTTCTTTCTCCCCTTCTTTCCCCCAGTCAAGTCTGTCCCATATTCAGTAAGTGAAAATAAAATAAACAATAAAAGGTGAATCAAATGGACCATTACGGCAAGGCTGGGATGGTCAGTTTGGTAAAGTAAATCCGTTGGGCATCTTTCTTTGCCTTTAGACAATAATTCTGATGCAAAAGAGCCAAACGGGACAGGCAGGAAAAAAAAAAAAAAAAAAAAAAGGAAATGAAGTTCCTCTACTAGTTCGTCAATGCATGAATTGGAGACATTGAAAACGCTCTCCATTTTCAGTAGGAGTAGCCCCACTTTCTTAGTAATAATTTTGTTTAAGTCCTCCTCAAGGACTGAGCCACATTAATTGTCATTGTCAACAATGTCACATTCTTCATCTGGGTTCTTTTGGTATTGATGAAGAACATTAGTCTTGAAATTTTCCAAGGAATGTGGGTTGTGTTTTCTACTCTTGTGGCTGTGGAATGTTGTGTATTTGTTAACCTTATAATCACAATCCTCAAAAACACATGGCACAGTTTCAAACTTTTTTAGATGGCCACCAAGATGTTCAAAAAACTGCCTCTCACTGTCGAAAGAGCATGAATTACAGACAATGCACGTGAATGAAAGGATGTTGCCTGGCTGGGATGACTGTGAATGATGCTTTGACAAATGCGTCCTTAATGCACCCCATGTCTTGACAGTGCAAGGGCAATCTGCATGAAGGCAGGGTATGGAGTGGGCTCGACCAAAATGCCCATGTATTAGCCTGACGTGTTTCAGCAGGTCTAATCTTTTTGTGGTTGTGAAGTTGCACAACTTGCATTTCCAGTTCATTTTCCCATAACTGAGGACTTTGGTTAAGATTAACCACATTTTTAAGGTCAATGTGATTTATTTCATTTAGAAACTTGCATACCTATAAAGGATACACCGGGGGTGGGGACGTGGGTGGGTGCATCAGCCCTAGAACTGGTAACAGAGTCGTCTATCAGTGAGTCTCTGCTTGTAGAGACACACGTGAGGACCTGAAAAAGAGGGCAAACAGTGAGTGTCCACATACACAGATTCTTCATGCAACAAAAATAAGAAAATAAATTACACAAAATAAATTTTCAGATATGTACCTGGTTACAAGTTATTTATCTAACCTCAAAATTTCTCTGAGTGTCTTTAATGAAGGTAGAAATTAAACATAAGGTGAATATTGTTCTTCACTTTTTCTTTGCTCCTCTTATCTGAGAAGTCTGTCTGTCTGTTATAACACCACAGCACTTTACAGGAAGGGCCAGAGTCGTCTCTATTTTTTGAGGCGACTGAGGTCCTTCAACATCTGCCAGAAAATGCTGAGGATTTTCTATGAGTCTGTTGTGGCCAGTGCGATCCTCTATGCTGTTGCATGCTGGGGGAGCAGGCTGAGGGTCGCAGATGCCAACAGACTTAATAAACTGATCCGTAAGGCCAGCAATGTTGTGGGGATGGAGCTGGACTCCCTCAAGGTGGTGTCGGAGAGGCGGATGCTGTCCAAGATAAAGACAATGTTGGATAACACCTCCCACCCACTCCATGACATGTTGGTCAGTCACAGGAGCTCGTTCAGTGAGAGACTGAGATTACCAAAAAGCACCACTGAACGACACAGGAAATCTTTCCTGCCTGTGGCCATCTCCCTGTACAACGCATCCACTTAACACACTGTTTGCTGCTACAGCTACACATGTTTCTTTTCCAACTATTTATTTATAAGTGACTTATGTATGTATGTATATATATGTATATATTGTACTATTCTTAGTTAGCGTATTGTCTGTCTTGTCTTAATGTTGGTTTAAAATGGAGCACTGTAACAAAAAATAATTTCCCCCAGGGATCAATAAAGTATTCTGATTCTGATTCTGATTCTGATATACTTAACATGTCTCACACCCATACAGTAAGACAAATGGTGGGGGTGGTGTAGTAAGGAAGTTGGGGGAAGCAGACAACTCCACAGGAAGAGTCTTTTGTGTCTTCGAGGACTCTGGGAGGTAGCAAGGGAGTGTGAACCTTAAGGTGTGAAACAGCTGTGTACTGCCTTTTGTTCCTGGAGAAGGTATTTCACTGAGAGCCATGCTGGGCTCAGACTCTGCTGACCGTCTGTCCCGCGGTCATGCAGGGACTTCATCAAGCTTGGCTGTCTGTTCTTTGTGTGTTTGATTAAAGAATGTTAGCTACCGCTCACACACAAGAAAAGAAGCAGGCAACATGAGGTCAAGTTATGGCAATTTTATTTGTGTGTTTCAGTGCATGTATTTAGATTAGAGTTTTTAAAAACAAACAAACGTCCCAAGAAGAAGGATGGGGAGAAAGAAAGGTGGAGAGAGGAGGAAGAAACTATTGATGTCCTCAAACTGGATGCTGCTGGGTCAGTTCTTCCTCAGCAGTCTGCTCCAGAATCCCCTCCTGTCCTCGGCTTGCTTTGCTTTTGCCTTCAGCTCTTTTAAGGTTTTGTTGAGCTGCTCCTCGGCATCTTTAAATGTTTCTTTCAGCTGCTGTTCGGCCAGTTTCCCTTTGTGTTTGAGGAGCTCTTTAGCTTCCTTTTTGTGCTTTCGTATTTCTTTAAGTGCGTCTTTGCAGTCTTTCTTGGTCACCGCAGAGCCGCTCATTTCTTTCTTGAATGCCTTCACCTCAATTTTCTCTTCTGCAAGTTCTTCTTGCACTTTCATCAGTTCCTTCTTCATGTTTTCATTGTGACTCTTTGTATCTTCCATTTCTTTCTTTGCTTCCTGTGTTTTAATTTTCTCTTCCTCCAACACTTTTTGAGCTTCCAACAATTCTTTCTTCATATTTTCAATCTCATTTTCTGCCTCGTGTTTACGTTTTTTCTCCTCTTCAAGTTGTTGCTTCACATGCAGTAATTCCTTCCTTAGTGTTTCAGCTTCAGCCGTTACATTTGCAGCTTCTTGTGTTGCCAACTGCATTTTCCTTTTGCCCTCTTCAAAAGCTTCCTGCACCTCCTGTAATTCCTGCATCACATTTCCTGCCTCCTTCTTTGCAGTTTGATATTTCTTTTTGGCTTCTTGAGCTGTGCTTTTCTCTTCCTCCAATGCTTTTTGAGCTTCCAACAGTTCTTTCTTCATGTTTTCATTCTGGTTTTCTGCCTGTTGTTTTCCCATTTTCTCTCCTTTAAGTTTGAGACCCACATGCAGTAATTCCTGCAATACTACTTCAGTTTCAAACTGTGAATTTTTAGCTTCTCCTCTTGATTTTTCTGCCTCTTCTTTTAATTTGACACTTTCAGCCTGTATCATTTGAAGTTCTTCTTGCAGGTTAATCAGCTGTACTGAATTGTGAGGTGAAGCACTCGCCGATCCTCTTCTCGTTCTCCCCTGATTCATTTTTGCCTTTTAAACAACGGAACCAACGTATTGTAGAGGAGTGAAGTGAAGTTTTCGATGTTTCTTCGTCAGCTGTCGTTTGTCCTGCACAGAGATGCTGCTGTAGATGTGTCTCTAGCTGTGTCTGGATACAATGAAACATGCTGGAACTAAGTGCTTGTGTTGCACAGTTCTACTGAACATTCCATTTCATGCATGCTCCGCCCACATGGTCAGGAATGTCAGGTGCTGCATCACCAAATGCTGCTCCCGTTGCCTAGCAATAACAGCTGTTTACTTTTTGGGGTCTGGTTCATTGTTTAATAAAGAAAACATGTCCAAGTATTGGGTGCTGAGGCTCAGCGCATATTCTAGCCTGCTGTGTGGGTGGGCAGCTAGAAATCACTGGTGGGCAACATGAGTGAGGAGAAAACTGGAGCAGCCAAGCAGGGAGCTGCAGGTTGCTGGTTTGAGTCTCTGTTCAGATGCTGGTGTCTCCTCTCTCTGAGATGTCTGCAAACAGTCCCAGATAAAACAATAAGGATAATAAACAAACACGTGACTAAAATAACAATTATGACTCTGATGTGTTTCATGTGTAGCAGGATGGCCTCTATACAGCAGTCGCTGCAAGCATCCACATCGCCACACTCACTTTTCTTTAAGCAGGCGTGCTGGGCTCCTCCTAAGGAAAGTTTGAAACTTCATTTCCTTCATGCTGGTGAACTTTTTACCAAATATTTTCATCAAAGCTTCTCCATCACTGACAGGGATTGTTTGGATCTTCACACTCATCTCCACCAACCCTAAAAAATGAGTCTCACTTTGCTCATATAATGCCAGGAGTGTCTCCATATTCCACAAAAGTCTGTGCAAACATGTAACAGTATCCCATATTCATAGAAATATTATTGATATTATAACAAAAGCTGTCACCAACACAATTGTCCCAAGTGCTTTTTTATTAGTTATTGCAAATGCTCGATTGCAGTTCTTGCTAGATGACAAAACCACTTATTAGGTTTAGAAGGAAATGACTTTTTCTACATGAGGTAAAGTTGGAGCTGTTTCCCCAAACTAAATGAAATCATCATTTAAAAAACTACAATCTGTATTTACTCTGAACATCTGTGTTAACATTTGGAAACATGTAAGTGTAACAAACATGTTAAAACATAAGAAATCAGGAAGGGGCATGTACAGGAATTTCTTTTACTTATGTATTAATCACATTATTTTATTGTATGATACCTTGGTGCCACTGGATGTTAACAAGGGTCTGTTATGCAGAAATAACAGATTGTGCACTTACCTCACTAAAATAAAGGCATTTGCAATGGCATAGATTAATATTCATGCTTCATGGAATTAGCTTCATAGATCATATTCATAGATGTAATATGCTTCACAGAACATGCCGTATTTCTCCAAATTATCGCCCAGACATATAATATGCAAAATTAATTTGGACCCCAGGTGTTTAAAAGAACCAGGTTGCTATATGTGGCCCGCTGAATAATTGGGGATGTATGATTATGAAAACAATTATTAAGCACTGATGTTCTAACACTACCCAATACAATATTAAATCAATTCAAAAATACTTTACTTGATCCCACAAAACAAAACGCAGGTGCAGCAACAGTGGGTATTTTCACACATACTAGTGGGATACAGTAGTACTTTGTTTTATTTTTTAACATCTGCCGTTTCAATATTTTAGAAAAAGCTAGCATTGACTAATTTTTAAACTTAAGCAGTCAGACAGTCATGCACAGGCCTGGACTGGGACAACATGTCAGGCTGAGAGCTTTACCCCCCCGCTTTTATTTTGGTGTGACACCCTGGGCAACTTCAGCTACTTTCTGTCAGAGACCGTTGGCAACACTGATGGTCTCATGAGACGCCCTCCCTCTCTCAGACACACTTGTCCCGCCCCGTGAGCGAGTATCTTAATCATCAGTAAGTAGGAGAGACTTTCTATCCAATCAGAGGTGAGGAAGGTGGGACCTGCCCCTACTTACTGAACGTAAGATACTCTTTAACCACACATCAATAAATACAGTTAATAATTCAAACTCTCAGAGCAGTCTTTGTTTTTTATTGATCGTTTCGCGTTGGTTTTATTTGTTTTGCTGCTGAAAAATCTCCCTATAGCTGGAGTTCATGATGCTGCTGTGTCCAAGGCTGGACTGGGACAAAAAATCGGCCCGGGCATTTTGACTAGAGACCGGCCCACCAGGATAAAGATTGAAAATGTGACGTCATTCAGGGGTAAAACCGCAAAGGATTCTGGGAACTTGTGGCAAGAGGTACTAGCGCACGCAGGCTTTCAATTGAAATCAGTTACACAGCGATAAAAAGAAACCCAAAAAATGGCAAGAAGCTGTTGTATTATTAACTTCAATAGCCGGTCGCATGACAGCCACGGGAAGCTGACGGGTAAAGAGATCGTTTTTTTTTTATCGGATTACGTCGTTGAAGAGAAATTTTTTAAGCCATGTTTCCGAAGTAAGAGCCGACGGATGGTCTGGATATACCAAATATAACGTCTCAGAACACTCCAGCTCACAGGTTAGTCTGCTCCAAGCATTCCCACAAAGGTCAGCGTTTTTTAGTCGTTAATACGTCATTTTTCTTAACGTAATTGGTGATATAGGTTACAAGCAAGTCTGGCGCTGAACAGAAATTGTCGCGCTATGCTCCTTTGTTTATTGTGCATAAATAGTGAATTGTCCTGACACAATATTGCGTTTCACTTCTGTTATTACCATGGTACATTGACAAAAACATATACTTTTATTCACAGGATAAAACAGTTGTTTTGTATCACTAATTGTCCAGTGCGATTACAGCATACAGTATTATTGTCACTGCTACATTTCTGTTATGCTACCAGAAATTATTTCCACTACTAATTAATTACCGTTGAGCTCAAAGGTCCTATTAATAAACGGTTAACGAATGTGTATTTATGACGATTTGTGAGACTGGTAAACTTACCTTTGTTCGTACGATGGTCTTTCGTTCTACACGGTGCATTTCAAGGTCCTGCACCCATCCGTCGGTAAACTGTTCCTGGGCTTGTTGCAGTGACCTGAAGTTACTAACCTTCCTGAGTGTATGCACTCACTCCAAGAACCGTATGATTATAAATCTGAGCGTGGTGAAAGTTGGGCAGCACGCTAACGTCTTTTGTCCACTCTGTGTGCTCATAAGGGTCTGACCCTTTCACACCTTTGATTTTTTTCCTCGTATCTTTTCTTTGTCTTTTCGTCGAGTCTGTCTTTGTACGGACCGGCATTGTTCTCCTTTTGTTTTGTACATTCCTTTTTTGTGCGGCAAAGATAAAACAAGAAGGTATTGGAACCGGAGAATGAACGTTTTACGGTGCTGCAAATGATGCGGTACTTGGATTGTTTTGCCACAAGTTCCCGGCATGCAATGCGCGAAAATCACGTGATTGCTAAAGAAGGGGGAGGGTGCATCCAGCCTCCTCGGCTGAAATTGGTCCAGCCCAGAGTCGATCATGACCAACTGGCCAATCCAACACCTTTCATTATATATACCCTTCCTAAAAAAAAAAAAAAAAAAAAATACATTGGCCCATAAAAACAAAAAATTGCCAGCGGCCCACCGGGCAAATGCCCGGTATGCCTGATGGCCAGTCCAGCTATGGCTGTGTCCCAGTGTTTCCCCGCAGTGCGAACAGCTGAGCGGATTATGAAGCAGATACGGGAGCAAAGCGGTATCTGCATGACAGAACAAGCGACTACTGCCGCGCACATTTTTAAATACGAGCAAACATGCTTCAGAGCTTTTTCAGAAAGTTCTGGTGCTGCTAAAACAAAGGCGCCAGTTACAGCTGGGAGAAAGCTTTCAGTGAGCTCTCTGGGATGATGAGCTACAGTGAAGATCAATGGGGAGACGCAGACGGATGCAACAGCTGCTTTTTAAGAGTTTTAAAACACGACTGTTGGGAATAATCTGCCCAACAGTCGTGTTTGAGGGCAATGAGGCATGTTGTATAGAGCGCTTTGAGTACTCCGGGAGAGTAGAAAAGCGCTACATAAGAATCAGTCCATTTACCAGTGTTCATAGAATCTCAAAGACATACCGGATTTAAGTTTGTTTACCTGCTTTATGTGTTGACCCAGGAGCAGAGCCACCACAACTTAAGGATTGCCGCTCTCAAAAAAATAATAATTAAAAATCGTCTGACGTCCATTTTCTTTTCCATCAAGGCAGGAAAGTAGTTTGCAAAGACCGCGATTGTAATTATTGGGGGTGTCCAAATTCATGGGCTGCATCCTCCCGGGGATGCATTTGTAGACCGATTACGTCACAGCGACGCACCGAAGGCTGCCCAATGCGTCCTCCTTTTCCCCGAATTTCAAGGATGGGTCGGGTGTGTCCTTCGTGGCCTACCATATCCCAGAATTCATAACGCGGCCCAGCCAAACTCCAGTATCCGTGGTGGCTACTACTAAGTTTTAAAATTACTCTTATCAATCTTTCTGGGTCACAAAATAAACTTTTAACATATTTTCAGGCGAGAAAGTAGCTGTGCTGTGCAAACTTCAAATATCTGCTCGGTTTATCAAAATATCGCATATTTGCAAAAGTGCTTCGACGTTTTCGGAGACGTCTGTTACCCAACAGCTCAATAGCTAGCCGAGAGCTCGAGGGTCACTAGAGCCGCCGAGACCGGCACAACTCCCGGCACATCATTTTCAGATCACCGCGGACTTTCGCTGCTTGGGTTAAACGTAATATATAAGTCACTTAGACAACCTAAAAATGTTATTGTTGGGCTTTGTTCAGTGTTTTTTTTGTTCGTGAGTAAATCGGTTTGGCTGAGATTAAAGTTATTAGGTTAGAGTAGATAAAATAAAACTTTATTAATCCCCCGGGTGGTTTTCACACAGCTGAATAAACGTCAAACAGAAAACCGATTAAACAGAAGTGTGAGATGGTCAAGAATTTATGCCAGTGTCCTGTTATATTTTAGATAGCAAGGAGCAGACGGCAGTTTCACTCCACCGAGGGAGCTCATGGAGCCCACGAATTTGGACACGACTTTTATCTTGGACAACATTCACCTCTCTGACACGTCCCCACAAAATTACTGGCCTTGCGGATCAGTTTATTGAGTCTGTTAGTATCAGCAACCCTCAATCTACTCCCCCGGCATGCAACAGCATGGAGGATTGCACTGGCCACAACAGACTCCTAGAACTCGTAGAAATGCCCAACAGATTTATTTTCCCGAGTGGATCAATATGGCTTTTACCATACTGGTCCACAGGATTGTGTCCACTGTTTGTTTGGCTGTTATTATTTATTTATTTATTTATTTATTACTTTTAAGTTATTACAATCAGAATGGACAGGATTGGGGGATGGGAAAGGGAAAGACAAAGAAAAGAGAACTTGGAAAAAACTTAACAGAAGGAGAAGGAAAAGAAAATGGAGGAGAGAGAGAGAGAGAGAGAGAGAAAGAAAGGATACTAAAAATCTGTTTCATCATCTGCAGAAAAAAAAACCAAGCAAAAACAGAACAACACAGTAGGGAAACCACAGCAACAACCTAAGTAACAGTAAATAATAAATATTGAATGTTACTGAGCAGCATGCAATATTTATGATAATGAATGATATGTCTGAAAGGCAGCAGCCAACCAAGATAGTGTGTTTGTGAGGACGTAAGCCAGTACAAGCCTGAGCACCCAGCTCCAGACACCAAGAACCACCAACGCACTTGTGGGTGGGGGCATCAGCCACTGGCAGGGAGTGTGGTGGGGGCACACTCTCTGCCTGAGATGTTCCGAGAGAGGTGGAGTCTAAGAGCTCCACATTATGTACAAAATTGGTTCCAGGGCATAAAAAATGTTGTGCATGACTCATTGGTTGATCCACACAATATTAATGAAAAACTTTGTTAAAGCAATGAATACGAGAGGTGAAGGCTTCCTGTACATGTAACAAATGTTTTCAGTCAGTAATAAGAAAATAAAGGAAGGTATTTTTGTTGGTCCGCAGATCTGACGGAGACAGAGAAAAGTCATTTAGACAGCATTCTACATGTACTGCTTTCAAGAATATTGTCAAATAATATTCTATGGAATTACAAGGGACCAAATTATGCTGGGCAAGTTGAAAGCATACGAACATACAAGTTGATGAACTTGAACATATCACTAAAGATGACTTTTTTTCACTCTCACTAATTGTCCCCAGCCAATCTGGGCAACAACGGTGACAACCCTGGAGAAACCAAGCTAGAGAAACACAACTAGAGGAAGTGGAGCCTGTCAGTGCATATTTTACAATCGATTTTTAAAAACATTATTTCCACTTTTCTCAGAAACTAGGCCTGATAGAACATGACACTTTCTGCAACACAATTAATACATTTACACAATTTGTGTAGTTTGTGCCTGTGTACACCTGTGTGTACACCTGTGTGCACACCTGTGTGGATCAGCACGCTTGTATTCAAAAGGTTTCTCCATGTAAGGATCTCTTAGAGGCTGTCGGGAATTATAACCCCCGTCCCCCAGGGCATGAAGCAGGCAAGGAGGAGATCCAGGCCCCAGACATCCAGAGGCCCCCACAGTGCGAGAGCCCAAGGAGGACCATTGGAGGGGCAACCATGCCACCCTCCTGGGAAAAGCTGACGAGAGCTCCAGACAAGGGGTCACCCAGCAGCCACGGAGCAGAAGCCAGAGGGGACTGCAGTGACATGCCCACGGGCTCTGCCGGCAACCAGGTGCACCAGAGTGGACTGACAGGCCCTGTCAAGAAGCCACCGGCAGTGAGCCGGTATATACCTGAACGCCCAGCCCCGGACAACAAGAGCCACCAATACGTCTGAGGGCATCAGCCACCGGCAGGGAGTGTGGTGAAGGGAGATAAGGATCCATAACTTGGGGAGCCTGAGATGTTCATGCATTCCCACCCTCATGCACACATATACAAATACTCAACCAACGTGGAGACAGACACAAATAGAAACTGTACACACAATCACACTCCCCAAACAAATTCTATACCCCAGGTCCAGGTACCCTCGCCCCCAGAGGGGGAAACCAAACCTAGACCCAGGAGGTGTTAACCTTTTCCCTGTGGTGGAAACAAGCAGATCGCCCCGGCTCAGCAGCAGCAGGGAGGATCCGCACATCAGACTCCAATGGGACAGCCAACGCCTGCTTCCAGCCCCTCCACCCCAATGGCTAACAGAAAATGGGGGTGTAAGAAGACCTCAAACCTCCCTCCGCGCGCTCATATGTAGTGTTGCTGCATGCTGTTCTAAAGTGCATTTGAAACACGCGAAGGCATGGTGCTTCCTGCCAGAGAGCAGCAGGTGTCAGCACGGGCCCTTCTGAGAACCCTCAGTGTCTACATGCATTTATTCACTGTGGCTCTCAGACGAGGCAGATGCATCTCTCACCCTCTCCTTCCCCTTATCTTCCCTGCTTGCTGCTTCTTTGTCCTTGTCTGGTCTTGTCTGACTCTAACCTTGAGAGAGCCTCTCATTCTCGCTCTTGTTCTCTAAAACCTAAAGAAGAACCATGGATTTGATCCGCTGGTCCCTTAATGCAATTGACACTCTCTTCTCGACGACAAGCCTGGGGTCGGGAGAACCCCAGTGTCCTGGAGGGACGTTCCCTGCTGGATACACGATGAACGGGTGGCAGAAGTAGCACGTCGTGTCCCTGGTGGGACTGTCTATTGAGGACATTGAAGACATCTACCTTTTTGGAACCATGATAACGGGGTTCTTGCTAATCAGAGCTGGCTCGGTCCTGGCTTATCGAAAATTTAAGAAAGCGCTGACTACTGTTCAAACCCCCACAAAGCTGGCCGCTATGATTGAAACTGTGGGAAGAGCTGTGAGTAGACTGTTCTTACTGAACGCAATATGGGAAAGATCTTGGAGGAGCTCGCAACGGATGACACAACAGGAGACCAGTGATGGACATTAAGAACGACTGTAAAATTGATGCAGTTTGTTCATCCCAAAACAACATTTACAACATCTCTTGCGGCTACCCCCCACCCTGACGGCACCGACTGGACAACGGTTGAAGGTTGACGTCGAGGAGAACAACAATTTATCCTAGAGATACGAGAACAACCTGACTCTCTGCCCTATTCCTCAAGGTCACCTGCATAGGCTGCGGACTGTTGATTTTAGCCTAAGAGGCAAAAGGACACTCTCTAAGGCTGAACACAAGACACACACACACACACACACACACACACACACACACACACACACACACACACACACACACACACACACACACATATACTGATACGCCCTCACCACTACCCTCCCCCACCTGAATCCAATGCCTCCCACTGGAATATTTGCCCATGTTGCTTGTCTGTGTTTTTTATTGTGTTATGGTGTCATGATATCTGTGCTTTCTTTATGTGCTATCTGGGGTCAGTTCCCCCGCTGACCTCAGTAGGCACCCCCGCTTTCTGGAACACACCAAGGCCAGGGGGCTGCTGCCGATCCGGGGCCTGCAGCAGCAGCCCCCTGACCGAGTTTAAAAAGCTCGGTGCTTTTCCTTGACATTTTGCCGTGATGTTTCAAAGAGCCGGAAAAGTAAATAGTAAGTAAATAGACAGAAACGAAGCAGGTTGAATCATCTTGTGTCCAGTCAGTGTCTGTGTCTGCCCCGGCTCCCACGCTGTCGCCTGCAGCTCCACCCTCGTCTGGCCCGGCCTCCGAGTCTTCGTCCCCGCCTGGCCCGGCCTCCGAGTCTTCGCCCTCGCCTGGCCCGGCCTCCGAGTCTTCAGCTCCGCCTGGCCCGGCTTCGAGTCTTCAGCGCCGCCTGGTCCGGCCTCCGAGTCTTCAGCTCCACCTGGTCCAGCCTCCGTGTCTTCGCCTTCAGCGTCGCCTGGTCCAGCCTCCGTGTCTTCGCCTTCAACGTCGCCTGGTCCTGCCTCTCTCCGTCTAGCTTCATCTACGCCTGAGGTCTCCATGCCGTCTCGTCCTGCACGTCCTGTCCGGCCTACTCGTCCTGCACGTCCTGCACGTCCTGTCCGGCCTACTCGTCCTACTCGTCCTGCACGTCCTGTCCGGCCGCTTTCCAGGTCGATGACTGGACATCGTTGCCGTTATGGACGGGCCCCTGAACTGCGCCGGTGCCTCCCGCCCGGCCGGCCTCCTGACCTGCTCCGTCGCCGCCGGTGCCTCCCGCCTGCCCGGCCTCCTGAACTGTTTTCTGGGCTCTTGGGCCGTCAGCCTCTGGGCCGCCCCCCCGAACTGCCTGGGTTTGGACTGTTGTGCCGTCAGCCTCTGGGCCGGCCCCTTGAACTTTTTGTGACCTGTTTTTCCTGGCCGCCTGCGCCTGTCGTGAGCCTGTTTTTGTTCTGTTGCTTTCCTGGCTCTAGTGTTTGCACTTTTTTTTGTTTCTGGCTCCTTGTGTTCGGTTTGTTTCGAGCCCTCCTTCCTGTTTTCCCCCACCGCCCACCCTGGTTGGGTTGTTTTTTGTTTTGGTGTCGGTTTGGGCTGTCTGGGAGCCAGCCCTTTAGAGGGGGATACTGTTAGGATGCCTGGGTCGTCGACCCAGGGTTTTTGAGTTTATTATATTATTTATAATTTCTAGTCTTTGGGTTTTTGTTAGAGTCATGTCTTATGGTTTGTCTCTGTGTAATCCTTAGTTGCTGTCTCCCCTGTCCGCTATATTCCCGTGTCCAGTCAGTGTCTGTGTCTGCCCTGGTCCCACGTCTCTGTTCCCTCTGTAGTGCCTGCATGTGAGTCTGTCTTTTGTTCAGTCTGTGTTATGTGTTTCCTGTTTTACTTTGAAGGTCTCTGTCTTATCTCAGTGTGTTCAGTTTACGCTTCCTTGTCTCGTTAGTTCTGATTTGCCCCCAGCTGTGTTTCCCTCCTGTTGTCCATTCCCTGATTGCTCCCTCTGTGTATTTAAGCCCTGTGTTTCAGTTTGTCATTGTCGCGATCTACTCTTATCTACCCTCATGTATGCTGTGTGTTTTGTTTTTCCCTGCCTACGTTAATGTTTGTACTTTGGAGGTTTGTTACTTTGAGTTCAGCATTAAAGCTGTTTTTTGAGTTCACGTCTGTCTCCGGAGTCAGCACTTTTGGTCCTTTTCCTGCCTGCTCACAGCCGTTTCATAACAGAACATAAGCGTTTCAGATGTCTCAGTGTGGAAAAACAACTGTTCGGAAATGATTGAAAACACTAGTGTGCACGCAGAGCGTTTTTAGACGAAAACGAGTATGAGTATGGAATGGCCACACTAAGTGGTCTTAGTTACAAGTGTGAAAACTCAAGCTCCTTTTCCAGAGGGCATTTCTGTAAAGGTCGGAGGTATGAGCCACTCCATCACCACGCCTTTTACTTCATAAAGTGAGTGTTATCAAACTGTATAACACTGCATAACTAAAGGAATACATGCGTCCTCTACAGTGAAGGTCCTAGTTGAGTTTTCCTTCCCACTTTTCTATAGTAACAGAAAAATGCCATCAATATTAAAAGGTTGCGCCCATTATTGAATTTTCAGGAAAGAAAGTTTAAAAAAATCTTTTTGTCTTTTTTCTGGTGACCATGCTTTTTTTAAAAAGCCAACAACCCAGAAACATAAGGGGGGCGGGGGGTGTTTTTTTGGTAGATGATGTTTAGCATTGTTGTTGAGCTTCTGTTTTTTATATCTTTTGAAGCGTCTCTTCATCTGAAATACTGCAGTACACAGCAGTGATGTAAAGCAAAGTCATATTAGGAAGGGTCAGCAAGAGAACGGAACACGGGTTTCTGCATGGGAAGGAGACGTTGTTAAAACAAAAGTACGTGTGTTCCTCTTATTGTTTCATCATTCAACATATCATCTGTTTTGTGCAGTTTGAAAAAACAGTTTCACATATTCATTCAGAACGCAAAACCACAAGAGTTTATTTCTAGTACAGGTACAGGATATCATCGAAAAACATCCTCATGTCAAAGAAAAGAATAAGTGTGTGTGTGTGTGTGTGTGTGTGTGTGTGTGTGTGTGTGTGTGTGTGTGTGTGTGTGTGTGTGTGTGTGTGTGTGAGAGAGAGAGAGAGAACATTGTAACCAGAGCAGGAAAACTGAGCCTGCTCTTTGCCTGTAAGCCACAGAATCACCATAAAGCTAGTTCTAGAAGGAAACAACTAAAAGAACTTCAGTCTGCAAGCACAGATCTTTAACAGGGATCCAGGATTCAGTCAAATATGTCAAATCTCAAAGAGTGTGCCTAAATCAGATGAAGTTTGAGCCCTACATTATTACTTGTTCTTAACGAATCATGCATGACAATATCCAAGTTTTTTGCTTATAAATTTACCAGGTTAAAGTTAATTTTATTTTGTTTGTGGAATATTACCCCCTGCTCTGTTTTATTGTTGTTTATTTTTAATAACAGTCTTAACGGGTCTTTACCTTACGAGATTAAGTGCCTTGAGGCGATTGTTGTCATGATGTAGAGCTATATACATTGAATTGAATTGAACCACTTTCAGTATATGAATCACAGCTGCCTTGTGTAGGGACTGAGCATGTGCAGCTCCCAACATGAGGACAGGACACCAATACTACTTTTACAGCATGAACTTTTCACTCTCTAGGGGTCATAGTACACTTACTGCATCTAACAATGCAAGCACCTCTTAGGAGTTTTCTTACACTTGATGATGGAGATACCCGATGGCACTCTAAGATCTTTTAAATATTCTTTATATTGTACATTGTGTATATAGTTTTATTATTTTTGACACATTGTGTTTAATAGAGGAGCAGGTGCAAGTATCTGCATCTATCTTCACTGTTAGACACTACTTGGGATTTTATTTTCGTGTTTTTTTGTGTGTGGTTTGTGGTGCCTTTGTTTAGGCATTTAGTCCCATTCTTTCGAGACAACATGCAAGATTTAAAATCTTTTCATTTATCAGTTGTTTGTCCTAGATAAGATCACATTCTTGATTGGGTGTTGTGGGTCATGTGACTGTTCACAGGCAATTTAAGATGGCGCTGCTTAGTGTTTCACTGTCTGATGAAGAGCAGGTGTGCTTTGAACATCAATTCGTTTTCCTTCCAGTGTTTCGGCTCTGCACCGGATGAGGATGTGTGGGGATTCGTTTTTGTTCTCTATTAAATAGAATATTGTAATTTTGTACTGAAAGCCAGAGAGATTAGAAAACCTGAATCAACATGTCAACAAGAAAACAGAAGAAAGTCAAAGTTGGAGGTTAAGTTTACAATTCATTTTTACACTGGTGTTTGTTTGTTTTTTTAATCTTGACTAAATTTGCTAAAAACAAAGAGTGTTTACTTTGAACACATTTAAGCTGCTGCTAAAAGCAAATGAACATGAATGATAAGGCCCTGCATTGTCCTTCTTCTGACACAGCTACAATGTTTAATCGTTGCTGTGTGTGTCCACCCTCCACAAACTCGTTTATGTGGCAACACACACACACACACACAGACACACACGCACACACAGACACACACGCACACACAGACACACACAGACACACAGACACACACACACACACACACACACACACACACACACACACACACACATTTAGTTGTACAAATCGTGGTCCATGGTTATCAACACTTGGTCAGGTTATCTGTTATTGTTCTGTGCACATGAGTGCTTGACAGGTTAAACCTAACTATTGTAGCTCAACCATTAGCCATAACTAGTGATGTGCGGATCGATCCTGAAATATCGATTCCTCCGATACCAATCATTTATGTTCTAGAATCGATTCTCACATTAAAATATCGATATTTTAGTAATTTAGGGTAAGTTTGTAGTTTATCATTAACAGGAACACAGTGGAAAGAAACTATAACATTCGGATTGTCTACATTCAAAGGAACTACTTCCTCTAACGCCTTTCATAGTCATGTGCGAAATACGGCTGTATAAATGTCTCGCAGCCCCTTGGCGTGTGCACTCACAACAATGGCTGAGCGTAATTGTGCGGACATATTTTACCTCCACAAACAGCTGAGACATGGTTAACTGTTCTCCCACTAGGAGCTCAGTCTGAGTGGAGTTTTTTTTCTCCTCCTCTCACCTCATGTTATGTATTTTTGTTGTTTTTTTTCCCTATCAGCCTACCTTTCTGACATGTCTCCCCCATGTGATGTTTGTGTAAAGTTGGTCAGAAGGTTCCTTTGTAAGTTCCATTAGTGTGCTGCCTGCTGCAACCCTAATTTCCTTCGGGATTAATAAAGTATTCTGATTCTGATTCTGATTAGCGATACATATGGCAAAAAAAGTGAGATGTTGTGGCCATACTTGCCAACCTTGAGACCTCAGAATTAGGGAGCTCCACGAGCTCCCTCGGTAGAGTGAAACTGCCGTCTGCTCCTTGCTATCTAAAATATAACCGGGCGCTGACTTAAGCTCTCGGCCGTCTCACACTTCTGTTTAATCAGTTTTCTGTTTAACGTTTATTCAGCTGTGTGAAAACCCCGGAGGAACCCTCCCGAGGGATTAAAAAAGTTACATTTAATTTAATTTAATCTAATAACTTTAATCTCAGCCAAACCGATTTACTCACGAACAAATAAAACACTGAAAAAGCCAAACAATAACATTTTTAAGTTATCAAAGTGACTTATATATCATGTTTAACCCGAGTAGTGAAAGACAGCGGGGGTTTGAAGACGATGTGTCGGTCGGCTTGTAACAACCCTTATTGTTTTATAGCACCACTGTGCTAGGAGGGGGAGTCTCCTAGGGGGTGTGTGAGTATAGCGTGGCAGCCATTACATGCTGCTCGTGTTCTGTTCTCAGGATAGACCTCACCATTGTAACGGCCTGGCACCGGCGACTACCGATCCCCGCACATGTATGTACGGACAGTGTAGAGCCGTGGAGACCTGGCTTGTATGGTCTTATGTTGCTGACAAGGAATAAAGGTCTGTTGTTTAATTTAACTGACTGGCTTCGAGTTAACCTCCACACCACATGCCCGTGGGACCTGCTAGCCACTCCTTCCTCGCCAGACTGCTGTTACAAAGTGGCGCACGAACATTGTTCTCTGGATCTTCATCGTCATCCAGACCGACAGAGGGTGGGCTCGGATATTTTTCCAGTGTTTTTCAACGATCGACACTTCGGCTGAGGTGGTGTGTTTTTTTTTCTCTTCGTGGGGCTGCGTTGGCCAGGCCGATAGGACGCCGTGAAGGAGCCGACTCCCCGCGATTTCAACGATATTTGCAGGCCCGGAAGACCACCGACCAATCACTTGACACGCTTGCCTGCCGAGGGAGAGTACTCCGTGAGTAACTGTACGTTCCGTCGGACCACCAACTCAATGATATTGGACCGTTACGACATAGGCGGCGCTAAGGCTAAGGCTACAGTGACTTTGACTCAGTGTTCATTCAGAGGGACATGTTGTTTTGTGTGAAGCATTGAAGCATCAGAGTGTGCATGGACGCTCTCTGTCTGACTGATATATGTGCTTAGGTACTGTGTGTGAACGCTCTTTTCACTTCGCCATAACTTTTGTGGGAGCGAGTTGTTTCCACACTTTTAAAATGGCGTCCCACGCAGACATGAGAAGTGAGGAAGATGGCTGCGACCCGGATGCTGAGGCGCCTGGCCTGACAAAGTACATCATCCCTCACTCTACACCTCTTTACCTCAACCTTGAAGTGGAAAACTTGGAAGCAGAGGTCGAGAAGCCCCGAGTTTGCTTACAGGATTCGCTGGCGCGGCAGAAGAGCCTGCTGAAGTGTTTGGATCATGGAGCTACGGGAGAGCTGGGAGAGCGGCCATCTCCCCAACCCCGCCGGTGCCTCGTAATGACCGCTGGTTGGACGGGTACCAGGTGGACTAACCGTTATCATACGAACAAACTTGAGGTTGACTGAGGGTTGGTTTCATGCAAGATGTATGTAATGTAATTATTCTGTTCATAAGGGGTGATTACTTATTCTGTTCCACTGAACCCTCGTCATCGCAGCCCATGAGAGCCTTTGGTTTTCTGTTGTACTGATTTGAGCAACCGCTTGTGTTGTATGTTTGACTGTTTCCCTTGTCTGGGACCATCTCCAGAGGATGACTAGCCAGTAACACTGCATGTTTTATATTGTTTGCTTCAAGAACTAACTTTGTTTTTTGACTGTACCAATGCTATAAGGGTGTATAACAATTCCTCCACAGCCTGCTTACTACCTAAAGTAGCTATGTATAGTGAAAGGGGGTAGCAGGAGAGGGGTCACCTGGGTCCGGCTCAGGACAGCCTTCTAATTGCTGGGGGGGGGGGGTGATGTAACAACCCTTATTGTTTTATAGCACCACTCGGGGGGGAGTCTCCTAGGGGGTGTGTGAGTATAGCGTGGCAGCCATTACATGCTGCTCGTGTTCTGTTCTCAGGATAGACCTCACCATTGTAACGGCCTGGCGCCGGCAACTACCGATCCATACATGTATGTATGGACAGTGTAGAGCCGTGGAGACCTGGCTTGTATGGTCTTATTGTATGGTCTTTCTTTGCAAGCTCCTTTGACTGTATGGTCTTATGTTGCTGACAAGGAATAAAGGTCTGTTGTTTAATTTAACTGACTGACTTCAAGTTATCCGGCTAACCTCCACACCACATGCCCGTGGGACCTGCTAGCCGCTCCTTCCTCGCCAGACTGCTGTTACAGGCTCAGATATTTGAAGTTTACACAGCTACATTCTCACCTGAAAATATTTTAAAAGGTTTTTTGCGACCCAGAAAGAGAAATAAGAGTAATATTAAAACTAAGTAGCTGCCGCCATTGTTGGAGACTGGAATTGGCAGGGCCGCGCTATAAATTCTGTGATATGGTTTTTCAATTTTGTTGTCCGGGTGGAAAATCGGGAGAAATTCGGGAGAATGGTGGCTCCGGGAGATTTTCGGGAGGGGCACTGAAATTCAGTATTCTCCCGGAAAAATCGGGAGGGTTGGCATGTATGGTTGTGGCAACATCACTAACCTTGTCAAACACCTCAGAGTAAGTCATATCACAGAATATGAGGAGTGTATGTTGAGGCGAACTGAAGAGGAGGAGAGGGACGGGTGCTGCTAGGGCGAGACAGACGTCTCTCATGGACTCCTTTAGTGCTGCAGGCAGGCAAGGTGTTCAAATAGCACAACTTCAGATTTTTTATTTCTATATGATGAACTCTACATTCTTAAGTGATAAGAACAAGTAATCTGATGTCCTGTGATCATTATGACGCTATAATTTGAGATACAATAAATAAAATAAGCTTTTGTACAGAGTATCGGTATCGGATCAGTATCGTCGATACCACCCTGAATATTACTTGGTATCGGATCGGAAAGGAAATCAGTGGTATCACACATCACTAGCCATAACTGTTCCAATGCATGAGTACTGTCACAGAGAATAAAGGTAGGAACACAAGATCAAAACTGCATTGTAGTTAGGAAAGTGTAAATGAATGTTAGAATGTGAAATGCGTGCTAGCACAAGCACTGCTTTCAGGTTTCCGAAAAACAAATGCAGATATGGTGACTATATGAGGATGTTTTGTTTTAAATATGTAGTATAGTATTAAATATGTTAAGCACCTAAATACTTAAAGCAGCAGTTCTTTTTTTCATAAATGGTAAATGGTAAATGGCCTGTATTTATATAGCGCTTTACGGAAGTAACGTATAATAAAGAAGAACGTTGAGTATTAAAGCCTGTGTAGACTTTACGTACTGTTGAAAACCCTGTTTTGGATCAGTGAAATTATTGCATAGATCTGTTATTGAGCCCACTGCAGAGAGAACCAAAACATTCTCATCCCAAAACGTAAGATACCGATGCTATGTGACAAATCATCAGTATGTTGTCCTTTCGGAAACATGAGAACCGTTTGGAATGAATCTAGACATACCTGTAAAATGGCCTGTATTTGTCTAGTGCTTTTCTAGTCCCTAAGGACCCCAAAGCGCTTTACACAACCAGTCATCCACCCATTCACACACTGGTGATGGCAGCTACATTGTAGCCACAGCCACCCTGGGGCGCACTGACAGAGGCGACATGTACATTTATTTTACTTTCTCATCATGAATTGCTTTGGAAAACACTATCTAATACGACTAAGGTTAGGGTTAGGTCTGGAATACACGGCTGAAATGTCTGTTACCGCCAGGAGCGTCATTCTCTTGAATTCCATCCACAATCAGGCGCGCATCATAGTGACGTGGATGGTTACTTCTCGCGTTACTATGAAACACCTCAGGACGTGACAAATCATTGGTATGCTACGCGTTGGGAATGAGAATGGGCTTAATGAACTGCAGATCAGTCTGGTTCAAACTACAGGGTGGGCCATTAATATGGCTAAACTGTAATAAAATGGGAATGGTTGGTGATACTAAAGTCCTGTTTGTGGCACATTAGTATATGTGAGGGGGCAAACTCCTCAAGATGGGTGGTGACCATGGTGGCCATTTAGAAGTCGGCCATCTTGGATACAACTTTTGTTTTTTCAATAGGAAGAGGGCCATGTGACACATCAGACTTATTGGTAATGTCACAAGAAAAACAATGGTGTGCTTGGTTTCAACGTAACTTTATTCTTTCATGAGTTATTTACAAGTTTCTGACCACTTATAAAATGTGTTCAATGTGCTGCCCATTGTGTTGGATTGTCAGTGCAACCCTCTTCTCCCACTCTTCACACACTGATAGCAACACCGCAGGAGAAATGGCAGCACAGGCATCCAGTATCTGTAGTTTCAGGTGCTGCACATCTCGTATCTTCACACAAAGATAAAAGTCTAAGATAAGATAACTCTTTATTGTCATTGCACAGTCATACATAGTACAGTACTACAATGAAATTGGAAAACTGTCCTACGTCGGCACTACATATAACACAACACGACACGATATGACACATCACAACGCAACAAACAACACAACACAGTATACTAACTTAGTATAAAAAAGAAGAAGAATAAGTGTATGTGGGTCAGATCGAGAGACCTTGGGGGCCGTTCAACTGGCCCACGACGACCAATCCACTTTCCAGGAAACTGTTCATCTTGCTGGAAAAACTCAGGGAACGTGCCAGCTTCAGTGCATAAAGAGGGAAACACATCATCATGTAGCAATTTCAAATATCCAGTGGCCTTGAGGTTTCCATTGATGAAGAATGGACCCACTATCGTTGTTCCCCATATACCACACCAAACCATCACTTTTGTTGTTCCAACAGTCTTGGAGGGATGCATCCAATGTGGGTTAGTGTCAGACCAGTAGCGGTGGTTTTGTTTGTTAACTTCACCATTCACATAAAAGTTTGCCTCATCACTGAACAAAATCTTCTGCGTGAACTGAGGGTCCTGTTCTGATTTTTGTTTTGCCCATTCTGCAAATTCTGTGCACCGATCTGGGTCATCCTCGCTGAGATGCTGCAGTAGCTGGAGTTTGTAAGGGTGCCATTTCTGAGTAGCTAATATCACAAAACTTAGCAAGCAGTTTGCTAACTGTAGCATGGGAGATGGGTGGTCTCGTACGTGTCTTGCATTGAAATCTGCTGCAATGACCCGGTTACTGTGTTCACCAGATATCGACACAATTTTGATCCGCTCCTCACATGTTAACCTCTTCGACATGTCAATGGCTGTGAACAAAGAGAAACTTGTAAATAACTCATGAAAGAATAAAGAATAAAGTTGCGTTGAAACCAAGCACACCATAGACAAGGCAATTGTCTATGGTGTGAAGATACAAGATGTGCAGCACCTGAAACTACGGCCTATGCTGGCATTTCTCCTGCGGTGTTGCTATCAGTGTGTGAAGAGTGGGAGAAGAGGGTTGCATTGACAATCCGACACAACGGGCAGCACATTGAACACATTTTATAAGTGGTCAGAAACTTGTAAATAACTCATGAAAGAATAAAGTTATGTTGAAACCAAGCACACCATTGTTTTTCTTGTGACATTACCAATAAGTTTGATGTGTCACATGGCCCTCTTCCTATTGAAAAAACAAAAGTTGTATCCAAGATGGCCGACTTCTAAATGGTCACCATGGTCACCACCCATCTTGAGGAGTTTGCCCACTCACATATACTAATGTGCCACAAACAGGACTTTAATATCACCAACCATCACCAGCCATATAAATGGCCCACCCTGTACATCAGGTGCTTGTGAGCTCTACCTGTTTGTGTTCTTAACTGATGCTTGGCTGTCAGGATGAAAACAAAAATCCTTTTCAAAGGAATATCATGTGTTTGTGGTCAATATTTGTGTGAATCTCTCTCTACATATATGTGTGTGTGTGTGTGTGTGTGTGTGTGTGTGTGTGTGTGTGTGTGTGTGTGTGTGTGTGAGAGAGAGAGAGAGAGAGAGAGAGAGTGCAGATGACATAGCAGCATACAAGAATATAGAGGACTAAAGAAGTCCACCTTCGTTTGGCTGAATCAGCTGTGAGTAGCAGAATAGTAATCTATAGGACATGATGGAAATCAGTCTGATTCAGGAGGCCACAAAGGACGTGTACAAAAATCACAAAGTTATTATGATAAGGATATATTTATATATGTATACATACGGTACTCCCATATATTAAAAAGCATATTATGAATTATACAAAGAATTAACCATAAAAGTTCACAGTAGCAGTGGTTACACCACATAGGTATCCTAATTTGGATGTGAATAATGGTGTAACAACAAAACAATGGAAACAATAAATAAATCAGTTTAAATAAATACTTGTTCATGGTCATCCTTCCATGAGCTTCTTCCCATTAATCTTGTGATTAATGAATAGTAACATGATGTGTGAGCATGGTGTAGGACGTCATGATGAGCAGAAGTCAGACATCTTGTTATAGAGACAGAAAACTTGTGATGTCCTTCACAGAAGCGGTTGGCTTAACAAGTCAAAGCCCTGAAATGTCTCCATAAAAAAAGTCTGATTGAGGAAAATCCAAGTGAGTCTGCTTTAGTATATGTAGGCTGTAACACTACACTGAATAGTGCAAACAAGAAAAGACAAAAAGTGTTTCTCGCTGCCCACTGACACTGTTGTGAAACTTAAAAACAGGTGTAAACCCTTCAGTAGGAGAACAATAAGACATAAATTGGTGAAAAAAAATAAATATCAAAACTTTATATCTGTGTAAAAAAGTAATCAGGTTATTAATTTTAACCAAGAGTCTGGCGAAAAAGGCATTGGAAAGTCCTGTCCACGATAGTTCCTTGACGTTTTTCAAAGATAAGTGCTTCTTTTATGGGCTCAGGAACAACACAGGTGTTTTGGATCCACGGGACAGGCTCTTCAGCAGAGCTCCTTGTTCTGAAGAGCCTGTTTCAGACCAACAGCTCCATACTCTCGGACCGGTCTGACACAGTCAGTATTGTCTCATTAAAATCTCTGGCCAGAAGACCCAAACCATTCACGTTGACACTGATGGGCCTAAGTAGAGTCCTGTATAGGAACTGGTACTGGTCCTGGGAAGGAAATGGACAGACAAGAAAAAAAGGGAAGACAGCAATATTAATAATGTACCAAAATAATTTTGCTGCACTAGGCATATAAAGAAAAACGAAGTTGAAAATATGACAATACTTGTGATACATGTGTATTCCTTAAACTAGATAAGAAATACATACGTTGGCCAAAACATTGTGTTCTCTGTTGTGGTGCAACTTTATATACAGATCTGGGATAAATTCGACAGTAAGTGCAGTTATTTCTCATAGTCAGTATATTGGACACAGGAGAATTCAGCTGGCTTCTCTCATCCATGTTAGGGGAGTCTATAGACTTTGGTTCTATGTAGAATTGAAGAAGCCATGCTGGTTTAAAGTTGCAGTGTGTAAAATCTCAGATGTCATCAGATTGCACTTTGCAGTCAACTGAATTCTGTTTTATTCCCCTTGTATATTCAAATTAAAGCAGACGCTGTAGGACAAAAACTGTGTTCACTGCTCATCTGTACCAAGTATACGCTGTCAGTGTGCTGTTTACCTTAGCTATCAATGTGTTCACATCTATTTACTTTGGATGAGGCTGAAGATATCCTTAACTTTTCTGTCGGTAAGCACGGGTGTCTTCATCAGTCCTGCTAGCTGTTGTTACCAAAACCTTCTTTGAAGCAGATCTAACATTGTTACACTGGGAAACATAGCAAAAAAAAGCATTGCATGTCTAATCTGCTAACAATGGGACTCCATCTTAGATGATAACACAGGTATGCTCCTTCATTTCTTGAGACTCTTAAAGGTTTAGACACAAATTAAAAATTTCTTCCATTGGAGAAAAAGCGATTAGGTCAAACAGTGATTCACATCTTCGCGAATGTATTCAAGATGGCGAGGCAACACGGAGTCTTCCACAAACCAGCACTTACGCTTATGTATTTTTAATATAGTAATTGTAAGTTTATGAGATTGCATCAGTCAGTGATTTTCAGTAATCAGCCATAAACGCATACCAATCAGTGTTTTTTATTTATTTATTAGATTTCTATTTAATAAACTCAAAAAGTATATAACTATACAGTGGGAAAATAATTATTTGATAACTTGCTGACATTTTGTTTGTTACGTAAGCCCCTTTTCCACTAGTACCTACTCGCTGCAGTTTGCCATGTTTTCAGGGTTTTCTATTAGGTTATAGTACCTGGTACCAGGTAATAAAATAGTGCCAGCTCGGCTGGGATTCCAAAACAATCTGAGCAGGTGCTAAAATGTGGTGTCATTAGTCTGCATGCAACCGATTGGCTGTTCAGCCACCTGTTCTAAAATAAATTAATTGTGACGTATCACATCCTTTGAAAGCTGAGTTCAATTTCTCTAGCCACACCCAGGCCTGATTATTACCACACATTTTCCCAATCAAGAAATCACTTAAATACGATCTGGCTGACTAAGTAGAGTAGACCAAAAGATCCTTAAAAGCATCATGCAACATCATGCTGCGAACCAAGGAAATTCAGGAACAAATGACAAACAAAGTAAATCTGAGATCTCAGTCTGGAAAAGGCCAAAGCCATTTCTAAAGCTGTGGGACTCCAGCAAACCACAGTGAGAGCTAGTGGTGTACCTTTCCAGACTTGGCCGGCCAACCAAAATTAGCTCAAGACCTAGAAATAACTCATCCAAGAGGTCACAAAAGACCCCAGATCAACATCCAAAGAACTCCGGGCCTCACTTGCCTCAGTTAAGGTCGGTGTTCATGACTCCACCATAAGAAAGAGACTGGGAAAAATAGCCTGCATGGTCGAGTTCCAATACTGCTGACCAAAAGGAAGATGAAGGCTCATCTCAGTTTTTCCAGAAAACATCTCGATGATGTTAAGAAATAAATATGTATTCTTAATGCTTATTTTCTGATTATATTGTTTTATGTATTTTAATAATAGAGGCCTTTATAAACCAGGCCCAGAGGTGACAAAGAACTAGGTCAGAGGTTGACAGGTTGCCCTGGCAACCAAGACTTCAGTAAGGGGAAGTAAAGAAAGGGGAAGCTTAGTGCAGAGGCATATTAATGAAACACAGGAAACCAGACAGAAAAGCGGAACTAGTAACACTGAAGGAGTTGTTTTGATCGCAACTGTGTGTGGGTGTGACATAGTGCAAAAATATACATACACGGATTTAGCTGGCAAAGAATTCAGACCTGAGCTTGTGTGTTCGTGTGTTCAGGCCTCCATTTCCAAAAATGTAAAATAAAGATAATTTGTTGAGCTGTGACCACTCTGAGTCCAGTCTTTCTCTGTCGCCAAAAGAATTCAAAAGAAAGGAATTTAATAATGATTCTCAAGATTTTGGGAAAATAGTCTGTGGCCTGACGAGACAAAAGTTAAACTTTTTGGAAGGCATAAAAGTAACATAGCACTTCAGAAAAGGATCATCATACCATACATCATACATCAAGTAAAACAAGGTGGTGGTAGTGTGATGGTCTGAGGCTGTTTTTATGCCTCAGGACCTGGAAGACTTTTATAGAAGATATTTGTTTGGGTCAGAAACACAAGGACTGGACATCAGACCAGTGGAAATCTGTGCTTTAGTGAGTCCAAATTTGAGATCTTTGGTTCCACCCCGTGTGTTTTTGTGTGACGCAGAAAAGGATGGTTTCTACCTGAATGATTCCCACCTTGAAGAATGGAGAAAGAGGTGTGATGGGGTGGGGGTATTTTACTGGTGACACTGGTGGGGATTTATTCAAATTTCAATGCATACTAAACCAGCCTGATTATTACAGTATCCTGCAGCAACAATGCCATTCATTCTGGTTGGTGTTTAGCAAGACCAGGGGTGTCAAACTCATTTTAGTTCAGGGGCCACATGGAGAAAAGTCTATTCTCAAGTGGGCAGGACTGGTAAAATCATTGTATATATAACTTAAAAACAACAACTTCAGATTGTTTTCTTTGTTTTAATACGATCAACATAAAAATAAAGCTAGAGCCTGTGGACGGTATGTTCAAAATAGTACAGGCACAACATAGCTATTAATCATAAAACATCTCAAGTTATTTGAAAATTCTGAGGACAAAGAACACACAAGCACACAGTGCCTCAGTGATTCACAGAACTGTTTCACAGATCACAGAACTACATCAGGGTGTGTCATGCAGCACTTTCAGTGGGGTTGCATCGTTTATTTGACTCCTGATACCTGGCATCTTTTAGCTTTCACCAGCTCATCAATATCAGGCTTCACATCCTGAGCGGCAGCTAACTTCAGGATGTGATTCGAGTGCCTGTGCGTGAGCCTTGAGCGCAGTTTTGTTTTATTTATGCTCATTACAGAGAAAACTTGCTCACAAAGATACGTGGTTCCGAACATGCTCAACAGTTTTGCAGCGAGGGCTGTCAAGTTGGGGTAACCTGGCAAGAGATTCTGATAGAATGTGTTCAAGCCAGCTGCGGCAAATTTGCCCTTCAAATCCGAGTCACACTGCAAGTCTATTATTTCAAGTTGGATCCGGACGGGCAGATCAGAGGGATTCACGGTGAACGGCGAGCAAAAAACAATTTCTTCTCGTAAATCAAAGAAACGCCTCAGCACAGCACCTCGGCTCAACCATCTTTCCTCAGTGTGGTATGGCAGGTCATAGATGTGGTCTTTCTCTCTGAGAAGACTGTCAAACTGATGGTGATTGAGGCTTCTGGATAAAATTAACAGTTTGGATGACCACCTTCATGACGTTATCCATTTTCAGTGACTTGCAACACAAAGCCTCCTGGTGCAAAATACAGTGAAAAGTCCAAAAATCATGTCCTGCATTTGCAGATTGCACTTTATCTCTGAACTTTTTTACAACGCCTGCTTTCTTCCCGATCATTGAGGGCGCACCATCTGTAGCCAGGCTGACAGCGCGGGACCAGTCCACTCCGACCCTGTCCAGCGCGCCGACGAGTGGGGTGAAAATATCAGCTGCGGTCGTTGTATCTGTTATCGGTACCAACTCCACGAACTCCTCGGTGACGGTCAATGTGTCATCAACTCCGCGGATGAAAATTGCCAGTTGTGCAACATCTGTAATGTCCGTGCCTTCATCAATTGCAACTGAAAACACAATAAATGACTTTATTTTTGGCTTCAACTGTCTGTCCAAATCCACTGAAAGATCAGAAATCCTGTCGGCAACCGTGTTTCCTGTCAGGCTGATATTTGCAAAGGCCTGGCGCTTTTCAGGGCACACAATCTCCGATGCCTTCATCATACATGTTTGTACAAATTCACCCTCACTAAATGGTTTGGAAGCTAGTGCAATTTCGTTAGCAACGAGGTAGCTAGCTTTCACTGCAGTGTCACTGATGTCTGCTACTGTTTCTTCAGACCCGCCAACAGTTCATTCACCTTCACTCTTCTCTGCTGTCCTTGAAAGTTGTCATATTTGTTGGCATGAAGACTCACATAGTGGCGACGGAGGTTATATTCTTTCAGCACTGCAACATGCTGGGAACACACCAAACTTACAGCTTTCACTTCCATGAATAAATAGGAGGATGACCATTTTTCTTGGAACACTCTGCACTCTGCATCCACTTTTCTCTTTTTTGACAGAGACATATTGGGGCAATGAGGGTGCCAAAGCACATCAGGTTTAAATTTCACAGGCAAAACAAAGTAGCTCACAATTGCTATTGCGCCATCCAATGGACACAATTGGAAAAGCACTTTCTTTATTGAAAAATTGCTGCTCATTTTTATACTTTACAAAATCATCTCACGGGCCAGATTAAACCCGCTTGCGGGCCTGATCTGGCCCGCTGGCCGTACGTTTGACACCCCTGAGCTAGACCATCATTTATTTTTCATGTAGAGGAGGTGGCTGAGGATTGCTCCATTCCATAATCAATATCCACATGCCAGTCTTGTCAATGCTTTCACTAAGGGTGAAGGCATATGTAGAATAGCAGTGGGGACAGAGCATGGTAAATCCCACACTTGATGCAATTTGCTGTAAGTTGGCCTCTAGTGTTGGTCAGACTTCTGATAAAGACTCTTAGAGTCCTGTTAATCTTGTGGAGTTGTAGACATTCCAGGATCCACGTGTGGCATTGAGTCATAGGCCTTCTTGTAGGTAGTGCACAGGTTGGTCAGTCTGGTCTTACTGTCATGGGCGACTGCTCTATCTGTATCTGTGCTTTGTCCTTCTGTTATTCCTGCCAGTTCCTTTCTGTGCCCTACTTACAGTACATATTTAACCATGTACCTGTTCATCTTAGCCACTATGATGGCTTTTCAATTGATAACCGCATTTCACTTGTTCATTCTTATATGCAGCAGTTTCTACTTGTCTCCGTTGTTGTTAAAAGCACAATGGGACCGGTCCCCTATGGGGATCCTGAACACACACACACACAAACGTGTGTGTCAAGTCAAGTCAAGTCAAGTCAAGTCAAGTTTATTTATAGAGCACATTTAAAAACAACCAAGGCTGACCAAAGTGCTGTACAGTAAATACAGATAAAAATACAATAGAACACAATTTCGTAATAACACCTCGCTGATAAAAATAAAATAAAAATATATAAAACAAATAAATTAAACCTTTCTAAAAGCCAATGAAAAGAGGTGAGTTTTAAGAGCGGTTTTAAAAGTTTCTAGGCTTTTGGAGAGTCTGACGTGAGGAGGTAAACTGTTCCACAGTCTGGGTGCAGCCACAGCAAACGCCCTCTCTCCCTTTGTCTTTAATTTATACCTGGGAACATCTAAAAGCATCAGGTCGGCTGACCTCAAAGATCTCCTGGGGCGATAAGTTCTAAGGAGTTCTGACAGGTAAGAAGGTGCAGTGCCATTTAAAACCTTAAAAGCCAGCAATAAGATTTTAAAATCAATCCTAAAGGCAACTGGGAGCCAGTGGAGAGAGCAGAGAACCGGAGTGATGTGGTCTCTTTTTTTTGAACCGGTCAACAGGCGAGCGGCAGCGTTCTGCACCAGTTGAAGGCGATGTAGACAGGAACGATCTAGGCCAGCATAGAGGGAATTGCAGTAGTCTAGCCGTGAAGTAATAAAAGCATGGACCACTCTTTCTAGATCGTTCCTGCAAAGGTAAGACTTGACTTTGGCTAAAATCCGCAAATGATAAAAAGATCCCTTAACTACAGAGCTGATTTGTTTATCAAGTTTAAAAGCATTGTCAAAAATAACACCAAGACTCTTAATGGAAGAAGTGCAATCGGAGGTTAGGGGTCCCAAAAAGTCAAGAGAGAAGTTGGGATCTTTAGGAAGCCCAAACACAATGACTTCAGTTTTGCTTTCATTAAGGTGTAAGAAGTTAAGAGTCATCCAAGTCTTAATGTCAGACAAGCAGGAGAGTAGCGGCTGCAAAGAAACATTGCAGTTCAACCTCAGAGGGAGGTAGATCTGAATATCATCGGCAAAGATGTGGAAGGACACATTATGTTTACGGAGCACATCGCCCAGAGGGAGCAAGTACAGAATAAACAACAGGGGGCCTAGTATGGACCCCTGAGGTACGCTACAGGTTAAAGGAGCTCTGGGAGATGACAGTTCACCAAGGTGAACAGAAAAACTCCTATTATTCAAATAGGACTGGAAAAACTTTAAGACAGTGCCCTTTAAACCGACACAGTGTTGAAGGCGGGATAGCAGTATGTTGTGATCAACAGTGTCGAAGGCTGCTGTCAGGTCCAAGGTTACTAAGACAGCAGCACAACCAGAGTCAACAGTTAAAAGCAAATCATTAAAAACTCTCAGTAGGGCGGTTTCTGTGCTATGCCGAGCTCTAAAACCAGACTGGAACTTCTCATAGAGATTGTTATTGTCAAGAAATAGCTGGAGCTGCGTGAGGGCGGCTCGTTCCAGTACTTTAGACAGAAAAGGGAGGTTGGAAATGGGCCTATAGTTAGAGAGTAGGGATGGATCTAGATTAGGCTTTTTAAGGAGAGGTTGAACAACAGCGTGCTTGAAGGGTGTTGGAAAACAACCAGAACTGAGGCAGGCATTGATCAGGACCAGAAGGAAAGGTCCGACTGAGTCCAGAACCTGCTTCAGAAGCCGAGAGGGGATAGCATCGGTGGAACAGTTGGTAGTCTTAACCTTGCAGACTATTTCATGCAGCTGAGAGAGAGAGATTGGTTCGAACTGATTAAAGGCAGAATGGCACAAAGACAAAACACAGGGATTGGAAGGTGAAGATGGAATGACAGACTGCAGGGAGGAAATCTTGTTTACAAAGAACTTTAGAAAGTCATTACAGAGGGTGGCAGAAGGTGTGAGGCTGGTGGATGTGTAAGGATTTACAATGGAATTTAAAACACGAAACAGAGTCTGAGGTTTATGGACACTACTGCTAACCAGGTTTGATATGTAGGAGGTCTTGGCCTCTTTAACGGCTTTCTGATAGGTTGAAAGAGAGTCTCTGAGGATATTAAAAGAAATGTGCAGCTTGTCCTTTTTCCATTTTCTCTCAGCACACCTACAGGTGCGCCTGAGAGCACGAACAGAGTCTGTAATCCAGGGTTCAGCGTGAGCTTTGGGACGGAGTGTTTTTAGGGGAGCGATGAGGTCCAAAATAGAAGTACATGTTGAGTTGAAAAGAGCAGTTAAATCTTCTGCACACAAGGAATCAATCCAGTCCACCGTGGAGAGCTCAGAGTTGCTAAAAGCAGCAGAAAACTGAGATGGTACATGGGTATTGATGATCCGGTGACGGCGTGAAGGAGGTTTAACTGCAGCATCAGAACAATGTGCAGTGGCAGAAAATAGAACAGGAAAATGATCGGAGATACACGCACTCTCACAAATTTCAGAGATGTGGATACCCAAGCCGTGAGACATGACAAGGTCCAAAGTGTGACCCTTCTCATGTGTGGAGCCAGACACACACTGAGTAAGGTTGAAGGAATCCAACAGTGAAACAAAGTCTCTAACCAGGGGTTTAGATGGACAGCACACATGAATATTCAGGTCACCAACAATAAGAAAATGATCGAAATCTACTGAAAGCCCTGAAAGGAATTCCCCAAACTCACTGATAAAGTCCTTGTTAAATTTGGGAGGACGATATACCACTGCAATCAGTAACGGAGTGGATGAGTTTAGTTTAAAAAGCTGTAGTTCAAAGCTGGAAAAAGAGGAAAAAGAAATCTGATGGCAGTCATAAACAGATTTAAAAACACAGGCGAGGCCTCCGCCTTTGCCAGAGGACCTGGGAGTGTTTAAAAAACAACAGCCTGGAGGAAGAAGCTCAGAGAAAGCCACAGTCTCACCAGCGCGTAACCAGGTCTCCGTCAGGAACATAAAATCCAAGTCGTAAGAAGAGAAAAAATCCTTGAGCAGAAACGTCTTATTGGAGAGGGATCGAGTGTTGATCAAAGCCATAGATAAGGTGAGATCAGTAGCTGTCATCGGGGTTGATATGCGGGTGAGTGGGCGTAGGTTAGAGTTTATAGCACCAAATCTGCGGATCCGTGGCTGTAGGAGAGCCGATGACCGAGGACCCGGAACGGAAACAGCGAGCGACGGACCCGGAGAGTCACGCAGGAAGGGAGCAAACACCAGGCGTGGGCCGGAGATGGCAGAGAGTCGTGTGTGTGTGTGTGTGTGTGCGTGTGTGCGTGTGTGTGTGTGCGTGTGTGTGTGTGCGTGTGCGTGTGTGCGTGTGTGTGTGTGCGTGTGTGTGTGTGCGTGTGTGTGTGTATACTGAGGTAAAAACAGGATTTAAGGCTATTGTTCTGCTGAGGGTATGGGAAGACACCATCACATCAACGAGCCATCTACTGTAGAATCCTGGATGCGAACCTCCAACAGCTAGAAGACAGAAGATAGGTTGTGGATAGGTCTTTAAGCATCACACTGAGAACAAAAAAGTACATTAAGGTCACGGATTGGCCTCATCAGTCTCCAGACCTTAATCATGTACACTCTAAAAAGGAATTCAGAGGCTTAGTAACTATCACTATAAATATAAGTTAGATGAGCCTAATAAAATCTATGAATATCATTTTAGTAATTATTTGAGTTTGATGAGTTGAAATAAATGTCTAAAATGTTAACATATGTGTTTGTGTTAAATTAAGGTATTTATTTACATTTATCTCAGACAATAAATTTAGTATCTGGTTTACAGAATACCTTCTTTGCATGTACTTAATATTTTTGTTTAAAATTGAATCAAAACATTTGAGAAATACATATCTATACTCATCAGTATCTTGTACTAAAATCATTAATTATTCAAATCAGTATTATTTATTGTCAGCAACTACAACTGAAAAGTGTAAGTAAAACACGATAACGTAGAGTAATTGAGTACCATGAGCCTTTTCCATTGTTTCGTTCGTTTTGTTTTTTAAATATTCTGAGCTTTTGTGTTTGCTGTCCTGGTTTGACATCTATCCTTCAAGTATGTGAGGCTTTGAGCTAAAAGGGAAAAGGCTCTTGTCTTTTTAGTGCTTGTTTATTTCGAGTTATTTCCATGTTTATGAAAATTAAATTTCGTTTGGAAAAATGTTAACGTGGTCATTTTTCATACATGTATTATGAAACACACAACTACATATTAGTTTGTTTGGTTTTTCAGACTTAGACTACCAGTGAAATACAATAATTGGCTCAAGAGTTGGCAGTTCGTCTTGTAATCGGAAGGTTGCCAGTTGGAGCCCCGGCACCGACAGTCTCGGTCACCTACTGGTTGCCTACTGCCTACTGGTGGTGGTCAGCAACCCGTTCTCACTCCCAAAGCGTAACATTTTACGCTAGGTGACAAATCGTCACCATATTACGTTTTCGGCTACCCACCACGTTCCTAAATGACGACCTCGGAAAAAGAGGAAATATGAGAACCGTCTGGACTGAACCTACACATGTTCGCTCTTTTTCTTCAAATCGCTTAGAAACACGCTATTTAACATCATTAAAGTCCTGGTTAAGGTCAGGAATAAGGTTATGGTCAGGGCTAGGGATAAGGTTAGGTTTAGGGCTGGAATACAGGTCTGGAACGTCTACTACCGCGGGAGCGTCATTGCACTGGATTCCAGCCATAACCCGCCGCGTACCATAAGAACGCCGAAGGTCTCCTTTCGCGTTCCTCAGGAACGCCGCGGGACGTGACAAAACGTCCACATGTTACGCCTCGGGAGTGAGAACGCTCTGTGGTCAGAGGGCCCCAGGGCAGCTGTGGCTACAATGTAGCATGTCGTCAACAATGTGTGTGTGAATGACTAAATGATTCACACACACTTTCAGGATGACTGGATGTAGTGTCAAGCGCTTTGGGGTCCATAGGGACAAAGTAAAGCGCTATACAAATGCAGGCCATTTAACATATTTAATATTAAGTACAATTTTGATTACGTTCAGTTTACAATATTAAGTAAATGGAACAAAATTTTGGATCAACTGACCATCTATATTCAGTTACATTGACCAAGCATGTCAGTGTTATTTACTCAATTTTTTCATGTTTGTGTAACAACTACAATTATTGATTTCAACTTAATATGTTTAAGCTTTAGTTATTCAATTGATCAAGTATATTGAACAGATTTGACTAGTTTCCAACCTACTCAATATTTTTAAGTGTAAAAGTGTTGCCTCAAAATTTTTAAGTAAATGCCAGTTTCAGTTTTTAAAGTGTAGTAAATATGAGAAGGAAGCTGTTGCTTTGAGTTGCTGGTTGACAGTAATTTATTTTCCATAAAAATTAGAAATGGTTCATGTCAATATAAATGAGCATACTTAGAAATGGGATCAAATATCCCCCGCTGTATCTTTAAAAAACTGAGCCGCAGATCGCTTTACTCAAATGACTGGTTCTGAAAATCTTAGAAAATTATTTGGAGGTGCCCTCACCATTAATCAGTGCATGAGGATATTTTGGAAATCTGACCCAAGGGAGCTTGAAATGGAAATGTACCTTTATGAAAAGTATGTAGCAGATAAACAGCATGCAAATTACATGCTCTGATTTTTTGGGCACATTTTGTAAATCTCTCAGATTACACCTTTTAGACACACAATGTCTTTAAAGACTTCTGGCCTCATAAGGTTGATCATCTTGGGCACTTGATAGACCTTGATGGCGCCGTTGTAAGGCAGACAGGGTTGTAAGGGCACACAGCGTACCAGCTGACAATGTTCACACATATACACACACATACAGTCATAGTTCTTGTTTAGTACTTTGTACAATATTATGAAAATGGCCAAAAAAGTCTAATAAGTAACAATTTCTCTTCCACTGGTCCGTCCCCTAAAAAGCAGCACTATCAAAAACTTTTAATCGCAGAAACCTTTTTCAAGGGACCAAAAAGGCCTTTGAGATTATTACTGAGTGCACAGATTCCACTGTATCCTGCAAAACCATGAAAAAATTTAAAAGAATAATTACATTTTTTTTAAAAATCACAAAATAAAACAAACAAACAAACAAACAAACAAACAAACAACAAAAAAACTACAAACACGTGACCAATCAGAATTGTCTGAAACTGAAAGTGTCTCCACAGGAAAGTTCATGAACTAGTACCATTACTGCTGCAAGGAACCTTTTAGCTGTACTGTCAAATATGTAAGTGTAGTAATAAGCATAAGGATGTCATGTTTAACCTGAATGTCACAAACATTAATGATCAAGTCAAAATGAGATGTATTTTGTGTGCAGACTGATTTTGTTTGTTTCATTGTTTTACTTCAATGTTTCAACACAGGAAATGAAAATGAGCAGAGTAGACAACAAAGCCACAATAGCTACATGTTGTGTGATCCAGCCACTTTGTCACTTTTTTGTGGTTGAGATAATGTAGTGCTTTTAAATATAGCTGCTCTTTATATGTTCACTGAAACACATCCAACAATATAAATGGCCAGTGTGCTCTACAGGCTTTCTTTGAATTAGCTGGCCTTACAGAGCCTTAACCAGTTTGAGATAATTACTTTTTCTCTTAATGACGCACTGTGCATGTACAACAGAGTTTTTCAAAAAAGAGCTTAATAATGGATTTCCTCAAAATTAATAATAATAATGGATTGGATTTATATAGCGCTTTTCAAGGCACCCAAAGCGCTTTGCAATACCACTATTCATTCACTCTCACATTCATACACTGGTGGAGGCAGCTACAGTTGTAGCCACAGCTGCCCTGGGGCAGACTGACAGAAGCGAGGCTACCATATCGCGCCATCGGCCCCTCTGGCCAACACCAGTAGGCAGTAGGGTAAAGTGTCTTGCCCAAGGACACAACGACCAGGACAGAGAGCCCAGGGATCAAGCCGGCGACCTGCCGGTTACAGATGCGCTTCCCAACCCCCTGAGCCACGGTTGCCAGTAACCATAATCAATTGTGTTCCAGGGGCCAGAGCAGGTGACAAGCAACACTCACGTTTGATAAAGGTCCATGAGAGTGATACAAGTGACTGTGGTGTGCTTTGGGTCTGTGTGTTAAGCTCCAAGAAAAATAAAAATCGAATCAAATTGAATTCTGTGCTGAAGAGTCCATTTGCTATTGAGTGCATTGACTTAGTTCTTGATTAGTGCCTTCTGCTTCTCAGAGAGCGTTTCAGCATCTGGAATAGTATCCTATAAAACTGCTCCACTTGCCCATTCCTTTGGGGATGGTAGAGAATAGTCCTGGATCCAGCAACTCCACAGTAGTTTTTCAGTTGTACAAACAACATGTTTTCAAATTCAACACCGTGTTTATGATGTATTCATGCTGTCATTAAGGATTTTGATTGCAGCTGTATAACCTGTTTTGGAAGTTGTAGCATACACCTGAAGTGTGTAAAACAGTGACAACAAGGATGTATTCATAACTGTCTTGCATTTGTTGTGGTGTAGGAAATCACTTGATAGAAGTCTCAGTGGTTAAGTAGTGACAATATTAGTCAGTGGTGCACTGCTGTAATGAGATGGATCTTGAGTTTTATGCAGACAGACTGTCTTTATTACATAATCATCTACTTCTCGTTGCATATGCGGCCAGTAGAACTGGTAGAACCGATAACATTCATTTCAACACCTTGATGGCCCCATTCATCATGTATCTCCTTTAGTCTTGTACTTTCGTGTTTTTCTGGTAAGACCAGCTGTTTTTGGTTGGCTGTTTCTTTGTGCAAGAAGATTCTCATCCATCTTCAATTTGTTGTCTTAGATATTACCTGTGAGTTGAAGTGCTTTAGTTCTGAACTTGATGGTTTTTCTTGTGTTAGGTTACACCAAATCAGATCACTTCTTTGTTCCTGGTTGATCTGGCTTTTTGTCAGTGGTATGATGGAAACATCTGTGGCCATGGCTGCACAGTTAACTGAGACCATGGACACGACACACTGGATTCATTCTTTCCACTGTCTGTGTAGCTGCTCCAATCACATTACATGTAATTTCCTCCATGAACCCTTTCATCGTGTCTACACCATGCTGGAAAGACTGTCTACAACCACATTTTCCTTCACATTTTAATCGTGAAGTGGAAATCTGCCAGTTCTGCTACCCATCGTCACCCTGTTGTATTCAGTTTGGCATGTAGGTAAGTCGATAATTATTGGTGTACACTGTGAAGAATGTTGCATAATAGAGGTAATTGCAGAATTTTTCTGTGATCACCCATTTGAGAGCTAGAAACTCTGAACGCAAATGGTAATTCTTCTCAACTGCAGTTAAAGTACGAGAAATGCAAGAAATTGCACAAAGCAACATTTCACGATGAATGGCTCTGAAAATTTTGGAAAGCCTATAACAGGAGGCTGAGTTAAACAGTCTATCAACTGCTCTACCACTGACTGGTGCATGTCACTACACTAAATATGTGTACTTGAAGGGACAACTACTGTTGTTTTATTTTATCTGCCACTTTAATCTTTTGTTTCGCTGGGTCTCAATGTCTGCAGGTCCACTGAGCAGGTCATACAGAGAATTGGCGATTCCATCAAAATCCTGTATTGTTTGTAATAACTGAACAGTCCCAACATTGCTCTTAATTCACCAACAGTACCTGGCTGTTTGTCTTTCAAAGCAGTCATAGCAGTGCTATCTGTGGGGTTTATCCTGCTTCCTTCTGCTGACACAATCCCGCCAAGTAACCTTGCTTCTGCTCTAAACAGATTGCACTTCCTTGCTTTTAGTTTGATTCCATTCTCCCTAACTCTTTGCAGCACTGTCGTGACATCCTACAGACTACCAGAGAGGAGTATGATGAGGTGGATTTTTCCATCGACCCTTGAGCTCAGAAGTCCTGCAGGTAGTTTTTCATCTCCTGATACAAGGGCTTTGGTACAGAGAGATAAGTCGGTGTCACTGGCTCGTTATCTTTCATGGAAGTGTTCGTTTGCAAGTTCTCAGCACATCCTATGTCGTTGTCAGACCTAAAGAATGATTGTGATTCTTCTCTTAACATCTGATTAACAACTTGATAGGTGGATCCTAGTGTTCAATGGTAGATGTGCCTGGGCATAATGGACTGATGCAGTAGGTATCCAGTCAGTTTTCAATATATTAGCAGGATATATTGATCCAACAGACCGCAAAGTTTCCATAACATTCCTATTTGGCACTACGATGTCATGGTTCGTGGGATTTTGTAAACAATATTTGGTGTCATACTAGCCTTTACTGATAAAAGGGTATCGCAGAACTTCCTTCAGTCCTTCAGGCCACTGTGGGTTCTCATGAATGGTAAATGGACTGATTCTTATATAGCGCTTTTCTACTCTCCCTACTCTCATGAGACTTGAAGATCAGAATGCTATCTTGTTTGAAAGGTGCTTGGTGCGTTGAAACCTGCACAAAATGCTCACATCTCCCACACTTGAAGCAGTGCTGACAATATTCGTAACATTCTTTCACACATGAAAAGCATCTAGAGTGGTGGCATGGTGCTGGAAAATATTTCTGTGGTGCAAATCTTTGTTGAAACTGTGCTGTTCCCCTCACATGCTAATAATAAAACAGCATGAATTTTCTTTCGCCTTAATGGGGAAAAGCAGTTGGGTTGCAGGCACTGTTCCCTCTAAGCTGAGCGTGTGAGCAATCGTGCACTGCTGACACAGTCTCCGTGAACAGAAAATCAGTGAAATAAAATAAATACATGTATTTACTTTCATTCCAATTCAGGCTGGATTTTTTTTGTGTGTGCAGCGCAGATTTTCTGTGTGGGGAGACCATGTCAGCAGTGTGCGATTGCTCACGCGCTGAGCTTAGGTGTTGTCTTTAGAATGGCTTCTCTGATTTTGGAAACTTAGAATAGAATTAGAATAGAATAGAATTAAACTTTATTGTCATTGCACATGTCACAGGTACAGGGCAACAAAATGCAGTTTGCATCCATCCAGAAGTGCTTTAGCCATGATATAGATATATTACACATATATTAGCAATAATATAGATATGCAAGTATATTACAGAATGGGTCTATTATGGTATGTTATAATGTACACGGTATGAAGTATGTTATGAATATTCTATAAGTATAAGTATGTACAGGCTGTAGTGAGTACAGGCTATGAACAGGATATAAATATGAAAAACTATACAGAAATCTGAGATATACAGCTATACAGAAATGTGAACTATGCAAGTTATAAACAGTTGTAGGATTAAAAATTATCGTATGTACAGAATGATTATTTACACAGAACTATACAGTAGTGCAGTTAAGATAAGTGAGATATGTGGATAATTTCTACAGTGGTTACATAAAGTGCTGGTGGTTGTGAGTGGTGGTTCAGCCCATTTTGTTATTGTGTGTATGAGGGTAAAGTTGTCCATTGTGTGTGTGTGTGTGGGTGGTTGTGGGTGTGTGTATGTTCAGTCCATGAGTTTAACGTGGGTCAGATGTCAGGAGGCAGAGTTCAGGAGTCTGACAGCTGTGGGGAAGAAGCTGTTCCGGTACCTGGTGGTCTTAGTCCGGAGGCTCCTGTAGCGCCTCCCAGAGGGCAGGAGGGTGAAGAGTCCATGTGATGGGTGACTGGGGTCTTTGATGATTTTCCCAGCCCTTTTCAGACACCGCTTCCTGTAGATGTCCTTTATGGCAGGAAGTGGTGCTCCGGCGACCCTCTGCAACGCCGTCCGGTCCGAGGCAGAGCAGTTCCCGTACCAGACTGTTATACAGTTGGTCAGGATGCTCTCGATGGTGCAACGATAGAAGTTCACCAGGATGTCTGAGGACAGGTGGTTCTTCCTCAGAGTCCTCAAGAAGAAGAGGCGCTGGTGAGCCTTCTTGACCAGCTTGGATCAGTTGGTCGTCCAGGTGAGATCCTCGGAGATGTGGACTCCCAGGAACTTGAAGCTGCTCACACGCTCCACAGCCGTCCCCTTAATGTGGATGGGTGGATGTGGGTCAGCATTCCTCCTGTAGTCCACGATGAGCTCCTTGGTCTTCTCGGTGTTAAGCAGCAGGTTGTTTGTGTCGCACCACTCAGCCAGACGATCCACCTCCTCCCTGTAGGCGGCCTCATCGTTGTCACTGATGAGGCCAATCACCGTGGTGTCATCTGCCCTCAACTCTTTCAGGAGTACCATGTCAGCGCACATTTCTTTTATTTGCTCTTTCTTTGACCGTGTTTCTCTTTTCCACTGGAGAATCACTGGTCTAGACAGTATTTACAGTAGGTACTCATGATGGAGCTGCATGTTTCTTTTCATCCTGTCTCTCCTTTCCATTCTCAACTGCAATATTCACCTTCTCTGACAACAGCTCATTTGAAGTATTTGTTTGTCAGGACAGTATGCATGAAAAGACTCTGGACTAGTGCTGGATCATATTTTAGACTTGATTTAACTTCCTGAGAAGCAAACAGGATTTTCTGCCTCAATTCTGTTGTCTTGATCAAGAAATTTTAGGGAGTCTCTTTACTATTCTAACTCTAAGAGGAGAGTTGTTTGTATAACTCTGTGGCACTTTTCTCACAGTTTCAAAGGTCACTGTTGGTAGAACACTACACCGCCATGGTCTCATATCATGCATTGCATGGAAGGTTCCCCTGCTCAGGTCATCACATGTCCAGGCCCGTCTGAAGTTTGCCAGTGACCATCCGGATGATCCAGAGGAGGCGTGGGAGAAAGTCATGTGGTCAGACGGGACCAAAATAGAACTTGCTGGTTTAAACTTAATTCGTTGTGTTTTGAGGAGAAAGAAGGAGGAGTTGTATCCCAAGAACACTATCCTTACTGTGAAGCATGGGGGTGGAAACATCATACTTTGGGGGTACTTTTCTTTGAAGGAGACAGGACCACTGCACTGTATTAAGGAGAGGATGAATGAGGCCATGTATTGTGAGATTTTGAGCAACAATCTTCCCTCAGTCAGAGCATTGAAGATGGGTTGTGGTTGGGTCTTCCAACATGACAATGACCCGAAGCACACAGCCAGGATAACCAAGGAGTGGCTCCGTAAGATGCATATCCAGGTTCTGGAGTGGCCTAGCCAGTCTACAAACCTAAATCCAATAGAAAATCTTTGGAGGGAGCTGAAACTCTGTGTTGCTCAGGGACAGCCCCGAAACCTGACAGATCTAGAGGAGATCTTTATGGAGAAGTGGGCCAAAATCCCTCCTGCAGTGTGTCCACACCTGGTCAAGAACTACATGAAACATTGACCTCTGTAATTGTAAACAAAGGTTTCTGTACCAAATACTAACATTGGCTTTTCTCAGGTGTTCAAATACTTATGTGCAACAGTGCTATACAAATAAATTCTTTAAAAATCATACAATGTGATTTCCTGAATTGTTTTTAAAATGCCGTCTCTCACAGTGGGAATACAATGTGAATTTTAGGCTTCTCCATAATTTGTAAAAGGGAGAACTTGCAAAATCGCAGGGTGTTCAAATACTTATGTTCCTCACTGTAACTCCTTAACTGCAGGTCTGGTACTGAGCCCATTTTCAATTTGCCTTTCAAGACTGGAAAATGTGAACCTGTCTTTTTGCTCAGGCTCTACTATTTGGCCTCATTTATTATAATTGTTGTGCTACATAGAGCCGTTCGGTGGTGTTGGAACAATACCTTAAGCTGGGGATTCATGCCATTCTTCATTAAGCAATGCATTTTGTCCTCTTTTTCGTGTAGAAGCAGTCTTAATTTCTCTACTGCCCTCTCCATTTGTATATTGCTTATATGTCCTTCTGGACATCAAGAAGGTGTGACATACCTTCATGCGGTTGAAGCTCTGCATGTTCAAGTTGCTTTAAATGTGAGACTAACTGACTGTGTATTTTATTAATCACATAGTTTTTTTTCCTGAGATTTGAAGTATATCACATAATTTAATCAGCTGCTCTTCCGTCAGTTGATACAGTGTTTCTTTCATTTTCAGCTGTAGCTTCTCTACTTCAGACTCCAGAGGAGTTAGCACAGGCAATGAAATGAGTGTTTATTAGACTTGAAAGATTTTTGCTGCCTCCTAGTGATTACTGTTTACTTCAGGATACAAACGCCAATGTCAGTCTAGTAACATCTCTGCTGCTTTGCAGTGCTCCTTTCTGATGCCTGGGTCATCTGGCTTTTTCTTACAGCTCAGGCGTGGTCCTCAAGGCAAATATCCTAGTGGTGCTTCCAAATGTTGTGCCCTTAAACAGGGGAAATAGTAAGGGGCAATGAATGAGACACTGACAGCAGCTCTTGCCTTCACCTGACTGTATTGAGTATCAGCTACAAAAGATACAACCAAATCCACATTTTCTCTGCATGGATACATCAGTCTCAGGACCATAGTTTCCAAACTAAGTTATTCTTCTTTGCTGTTTCAACATTCAACAAGTGTCTTCTTAACACACATATTTTACCTGACACATTCAATGACTTTCCACAGTAATGAAATAATACTTTGAGTATGTATGGCTCTCATGGTTAACTAAAATACAAATCATGGCAGAATAATCATCATACAATATGGCAGGATGATAGCTAAAGCTAGCTTACACAGCAACAGAGTTAGCCTACATTTTACTCCTTCTCACATCTGTCATTTGTCTAATCTCTACATTGTTATGTGTAACATTGTTTCTCCACTTTCACTGTGGTACTAACTTTCACTGACCATTAGAACAAGTGGACTGAAAGCTGTGCAGTAAAAAGTATGCAGTGCATTTATATTACATTATTACAACAGTATTACATATTTATTCATGTAACTCAGTATTTTCTCAGCATGTTCTTTTTTTGACTCTTGTATAATGTTAAATGTTTGTCATTTAAATGTTCTTCTAAAAAGTCAAAGTCTGTTTCGCTTCTTCCCTTCAGCCAGTTGTCCCAGATAACTGGATTTTTAATAACTTACTACAGTTAAACCAGGACGAAACACAACTATTAGGGCTAAAGCTAAAGGTCAGAAATTTCTTATAAATTGTTTCTGGAGAGTGTTACAAATTGTTACTTCAGCATTATCAGTGATGCTGACCTCACTTTCCAGGACCATATCTACAATATATAGAACAGTTTTTATCTAAGAAAATTGGAAATGTTAGCACCTTTACCAAAGAAATCTCCCCATGTTGTCATTTGGCCGTACTACTGTCCTGGGTTTTAGTTAAAAATAAAATATCATGAGATTATACCTATGCTCAGATGATTACTGCTTTAGCCTTCAAAAAGACATATGAAGCAGGTCATGCTTTGCAATTTGATTAACAAGTCGCTAATCCATGAAAATGTAGTATCCCTGAGATCCTTCCTTTGTTTGTGACACATTTCAAAACATCAAAATGTAGATGGTCAAAATGCTCAACTTCAGCCCTCACAGCAGGAGCTCATTAACATACGGGTAACACAGAGGCCACACACACTCATATATATATATATATATATATAGAGAGAGAGGGATAGAGATCGAGTCTAGTTAAGGCGTAGTCACTTGTAAACTTTTGTAAACCTAGCTAGCCTGGGACCTCCATCTTTGACATTCATTGTCCAATATATCCACTATCCTTCTTCTCCACAAGTCTAAATGATAAATTCCCCCTCCAAAATAAAGCAAAAATGGTCAACACACTAATACTCATTTTCAAATAAATACTCAAAATTGTTGTTATAACCAGCTAGTCTATGAAGGAGCTGGACCTTAGAGCCATCCCCACAAACAGTACACAGAAGCCCACAATGTGTTAAATAGCAGCAGGCAACACAAGTTGTAACATGTTTCATAACAAGTAATCTCATGACTAATGTAAAGGGAGATATTAATAGAACAAACAGAATCTGCTCTTCCGCAAATAGGCGAAACAGCTAATATTCTTATAACCACTGGTTTGTACATGACCACCTTGTTGACTTACCGGTGTGGTAGGAGAAAGGCCTGTGCTTTTCATCCCTCATTATGCGGTGCCTAAGTGTCACTGACAGGTCCTCCTGGATGGGGACTGCTGCTGTTTGATTGGCTGATTCTGCGGTAAGACTTGGGTAAGAGTGAAGTGGATTGTAAGTATTTGCTTTTAGTTGGTGTTTTCGAACAGGCGGTGGTTTAGTAGGCTCTTTTTCAGTCTGTTCCTTCTCCCGTGCACCACAGTAAGGCATCTTACCAAATAAATGCTTTGCTGCTATGTTGCTATCCTTCCTCTTTGCCCTGCTTAAACCTCCCGATCCTTTCCTCTCCTTGTCTTTTTTCTCTTCTTCTTCCTTCTCATCATCCGTAGCCTCGCCTTCCCTCTCTCTGTCCTCTCCTTGACCTTTGCAGTTTTCTCTGTCCTCACTCCCAGCTTCATTATTATCCTTAACTGCTGCACTGACAACAGCAGGCGTGTCTTTCATCTGCTCACTGGCTTTGGTAGCCTGGTGGTGAGAGGTGGGATTGTGGTTGGGTGCTCTGCTTGGCCAAATGTAGCTGGGAAAAGAGGAAATGACACCACCACTGAAGCCCAGGCCAGCCAGTAAAGTGCTGGTCACCACAGATGCCACAGTTGCTTGACTACCACTGGAGGATGGACCAATGCCTGTTGCCATAGAGACAAATGAGAAGGGGATACCAGATGAAGTCCAAGTTGATGAGCCAGAGGAAATGGGAGCCATATCAGCCGAGGAGGCTGGAGACAGTGTTGGCTGAGAAAGGAAAAAAATGTAGTTAATACAAAGACGCATCGTCAGTCATCCCATGAACTCACTGAGCTTTGACATTATAATGAAGAAAATTACAACTAATGTAAACTGTGAGATTTCACTCACCTTGTTTGTTCCATTTATTTGTTTTACCAAATCTTTTTATCTTATACAGAGTAGAAACTGCAAATTCTCAAATACAACCATATACATCAGAGTATTACGTTGTATCATAATAATGAGAGTGCACAGCATGAGCATCATGTGCAACAAAGATTATGACAGGACATCTCTGTGTGGAAAAAAATGAAGTTTACGATCTGCTTGTAAAACATGATGGCAGGGTTTTAGTATGTCAATAATAATATCATGAATCCTTTTCGGGTAACACACATTACAGATATTACATACCTGTCTGACATACATTTACCTGATTATAAGTTAAATTATTTGATTATATATGCAAAATCAGAACAAGATTAAAGGGTCAGACTGAGCTTTAAAACTAGAAAACGTCAAAATATGTTTCAATTTTTAAGGGTCATTAGAAATGGGCAAAGATTTAAAAACCTTTGAAGAAAAAAAAACTGACATTAGAACTTTGAGGCCTTAAGGCAGGGCTGCCCAATCCCAGTCCTCGAGAGCTACCGTCCTGCAGCTTTTAGATGCATCCCTACTCCAACACAGCTGAATCAAATGAATGGCTTGTTATCAGGCCTTTGCCAAACACGATGGCATGCTGAAGAGGTAATCAAACCATTTGATTCAGCTGTGTTGGAGTAGGGATGCATCTAAAAGCTGCAGGACGGTAGCTCTCGAGGACTGGGATTGGGCACCCCGGCCTTAAGGTGTCATATGACGTGAGATCAGTCACATGAAAAACAGAACATTAACACTGTTAACCTCTTAATCGCTTTCATCAAGAATTCTTTGATTCGTGTGAAATGTGAAATTTATCTGAACTATGGTCAATAATTTACCAGTGACTAGTTACAGACATCAATGAATTCTAGGTGAATTCATACCCTTTTAAATGATTGTATGGAATGAAGCAAGAAAGAGAGAATGCAGTTAGAGTTTGGTCGTTTCTGAAAATTTGGTTGCATAAATAAACTAAAATAAAATCTCTTCATCCATATGCATATGAACTTGATTTTTCCTGACTCTAATGCTTATTGAGACACTGATGTTCATATGAGAGAGGCTCACACAGAATCAAAAGTCAATACAGGGAGTGCAGAATTATTAGTAAAGTTGTATTTTTGAGGAATAATGTTATTATTGAACAACAACCATGTTCTCAATGAACCCAAAAAACTCATTAATATCAAAGCTGAATGTTTTTGGAAGTAGTTTTTAGTTTGTTTTTAGTTTTAGCTATTTTAGGGGGATATCTGTGTGTGCAGGTGACTATTACTGTGCATAATTATTAGGCAACTTAACAAAAAACAAATATATACCCATTTCAATTATTTATTTTTACCAGTGAAACCAATATAACATCTCCACATTCACAAATATACATTTCTGACATTCAAAAACAAAACAAAAACAAATCAGCGACCAATATAGCCACCTTTCTTTGCAAGGACACTCAAAAGCCTGCCATCCATGGATTCTGTCAGTGTTTTGATCTGTTCACCATCAACATTGCGTGCAGCAGCAACCACAGCCTCCCAGACACTGTTCAGAGAGGTGTACTGTTTTCCCTCCTTGTAAATCTCACATTTGATGATGGACCACAGGTTCTCAATGGGGTTCAGCTCAGGTGAACAAGGAGGCCATGTCCTTAGTTTTTCTTCTTTTATACCCTTTCTTGCCAGCCACGCTGTGGAGTACTTGGACGCGTGTGATGGAGCATTGTCCTGCATGAAAATCATGTTTTTCTTGAAGGATGCAGACTTCTTCCTGTACCACTGCTTGAAGAAGGTGTCTTCCAGAAACTGGCAGTAGGACTGGGAGTTGAGCTTGACTCCATCCTCAACCCGAAAAGGCCCCACAAGCTCATCTTTGATGATACCAGCCCAAACCAGTACTCCACCTCCACCTTGCTGGCGTCTGAGTCGGACTGGAGCTCTCTGCCCTTTACCAATCCAGCCACGGGCCCATCCATCTGGCCCATCAAGACTCACTCTCATTTCATCAGTCCATAAAACCTTAGAAAAACCAGTCTTGAGATATTTCTTGGCCCAGTCTTGACGTTTCAGCTTGTGTGTCTTGTTCAGTGGTGGTCGTCTTTCAGCCTTTCTTACCTTGGCCATGTCTCTGAGTATTGCACACCTTGTGCTTTTGGGCACTCCAGTGATGTTGCAGCTCTGAAATATGGCCAAACTGGTGGCAAGTGGCATCTTGGCAGCTGCATGCTTGACTTTTCTCAGTTCATGGGCAGTTATTTTGCGCCTTGGTTTTTCCACACGCTTCTTGCGACTCTGTTGACTATTTTGAATGAAACGCTTGATTGTTCGATGATCACGCTTCAGAAGCTTTGCAATTTTGAGACTGCTGCATCCCTCTGCAAGATATCTCACTATTTTTGACTTTTCTGAGCCTGTCAAGTCCTTCTTTTGACCCATTTTGCCAAAGGAAAGGACGTTGCCTAATAATTATGCACACCTGATATAGGGTGTTGATGTCATTAGACCACACCCCTTCTCATTACAGAGATGCACATCACCTAATAGGCTTAATTGGTAGTAGGCTTTAGAGCTTATACAGCTTGGAGTAAGACAACATGCAGGAAGAGGATGATGTGGACAAAATACTCATTTGCCTAATAATTCTGCACTCCCTGTAGTGTTGATTCACATCCATTATCCTTACCATTCCAGTTTTTACAATCCTCGTCCCTTCAAAGATCCTGGTAGTGTTCGCTAAAACAAGAGAAAGAAAATAGTATCTACAGTGAAATGCAGGACTGAGGAACACTTAAACAGATGTTTGCAAACTAGTTTGAGTCCACTATAAGCTCATTAACCACTTCATGAAACAATGTAAATGTAAGTCACTGAATACATATTAAGGAAGCTAATTAACTGGATGTAATTAAATTGAATTATTACACTTTCAGTTGTCTGTCCTTTAGTCTGCAGCTACTGATACATCACTAGCTTACATTAATAACCTTAATATGAATGACTAAAATATTATGATCAAAGGAATAAGTAATAATACATTTTGAAATATTAAGGTTATTATGGCTTATACACCAATAATATGCAGGGCTGATGGAAATACTGATAGTAAGGAAGACATTGGAGAAGAGAATGTGTGAATTCGTAACACACACACTTAGAGTGTGTGTGTGTGTGTGTGTGTGTGTGTGTGTGTGTGTGTGTGTGTGTGTGTGTGTGTGTGTGTGTGTGTGTGTGAGCACGTACTACCTCTAAAAAGCATACTCTGACTGAAGTCACTGCGCATGTCATTAGTGCAGACAGCCTGGACTCGAAAGAGGTAGAGCACATCGGGGGAGACAGGAGAAATGATGGCCTCCTGGACAACAACACAAGTTGCAGCAAGAAAATCGGTAAGTTTGGCATGCTGAGTTATGTCAATGAGAAATCTTTATGTCTTCCTCCAAGTAAATGACAGTAGGTAGCATATGTTAGCAGAGTGGGAATAAAACTAAACATTTGTAAACCTGAAATGCCTTTTTCTATGATATGCAGTTAATTCCATCAATGTGACTTAAAGTGGTCACTTTTCATGTGGAAAAGTTTGTTTTTTTAAATATTTGACTGCTTTTTCTAAAATTACTATTTTAAAATATGAATGGTATATAATAATAATGGTATATAATATAATTATGACTGATGGCTGTTTGTTGGAATGTAGCCTGAATGCATTTCATAAATGTAAGGGGGTGGACAGAAAAACTTTTGCCAGTTCAAACATATTTTTCAAGTTTGATTTTTAGAATTTCGTGGTCAACAGTATCAAATGCTTTTTTATAGATCTAGAAAGACTCCAAGTGCATACTTCTTGTTATCCATACATTCTGTTATTTCTGTTTATTAAAAAACCTTTTAAAAAAAAACCCAAAAAAACAAAAACATTAAAAGCACAGTTTCAGTGCTATGTAGCACTCTGGCATCTAACCGAAATGTTTCAGAGATGCCATTTTTCCCAGAAAAGCCTGGAGCGGAAGGAAGACAATTCTTCTCCAGGACCTTGACAAAGTGAATGAAAACAGCAGAAATCTGGGGGATAAGAAAAAGCTGGAGGAGTGATATGAGACCTGATAGCAGCAACCTTATTGACTACCAAAGCCTGAAGTAGAAGTGACGAGTTCAGAGAATAGGCTTAACTAGTAAATCATCTTTATTCTTAACCAAATTCTTAACCCTATAATAATCCAAGTATAAGTGTGATTAATATGTTAAATTACAAATGTAGTTTGAGTAGTGAAAATGACTGGTCTAATGTCTGAATTTTGTGTGTGTTGACATTATCCAGCTTTGACCTTTTAGTGTCTGCAGGAATGTGGGAAATATAAGTATGTCGCCAGTCCATCATTATGCATGATTTGGCATGGTAATAATTATAGCACTGGTGAACACAGAACCTTAATTCATATGTGATTATGTTTAATTCTGATCAGGGGCACTTTCTTTTAATGCCTGACTTCTAAAATACTTGATTTAATAAAAAGAAAATGTATTAATTATATTTTCAATAAACTGAGTTAATGTCACGGTACAGAACCTGAATCATGGCTACAAAACCTAGGCTGAAGCCAAAAGCAGCCACAAATATTGGTGTTCAACCCGGTCAAAAGCTTTTTGTTGGTCTAGAGAAATGAGACCAACATTTATACCCAAAGAGCTAGAGAGGTCCAAAACATCCCTAATCAAAGTGACATTATCACTTATCAGCCTGCCGGGGACGCAATACGTTTGGTCCCCATGAACAACAGAAGCCATCACGTCACGAAGCCTGGTGGCCAGGACTTTGGAGAAAATCTTATAGTCTGTACAGAGCAACGATACCTATCTCCAGTTCTTCAAACTGCGCAGATCTCCCTTCTTTGGCAGCAGAATGATGACCGCCCGTCTACAGCTCAGAGGCGGCAAGCCTTTCTGCAGACTATCTGTGACAACCTCCAGCAAATCCTCAGCCATCACAGACCAAAAGTCTTTGTAGAACTCAACAGGAAGGCCATCCATGCCAGGAGCTCTACCATTCTGAAAACTCATCAGAGCAGCATGAAGTTCACGCAAAGTTGGCTGAACCTCCAGTTTTCGATTGGTTTCAGCCGCCACCTGAGGGAGTCCCTTGAAGAATCTATTGCACAAACTAGGATTTTCTGAGAAATCACTCTTAAAAAGGTCCTTATAAAAGCTGACAGCAAACTGTCTGATCTCAGAAGGATCCGAGATTATTGAGCCATCGTGAGACAGAGAGTGAATAATTTTTCTTTGCCCATTCTTCTTTTCCAGTCCAAAGAAAAAGTGAGATGGGGCATCCATCTCCGTGACACTGAGGAAACGTGACCTGACCAAAACCCCTTTGGCTGTCGTGCCCAACAGGTCAGCTAAAAAAGCCTTTTTGGATTTGAGGGAATCTAAAAGCCCCCGGTTTCCTGTAGACACCGCTAAACTCTGCAGTTCTACCACCTGAGTCTCTAGGTTTCTCATAGATCTGGTTATGTCTCTAGTCACATCACGAGTGAACTGTTGACACAATTGTTTGATCTGACACTTCCCAAAATCCCACCACTGCTGGATACATGCAAAGTCAGATTTAGATTTCCAGTGAGTGAGCCAAAAAAATTCAAAAGCTGTCCTAAAAGTGTTGTCATGTAACAGGGCCATATTGAAATGCCAGTAGGCACTCCTTACATGAACATTTTTAATGAAAACAGAACAATGAACCAGACAATGATCAGAGAAACCAACAGGGGTTATCTGACAGTCCTTAAAATACTCAAATGATGTTTAAATGAGTATATGCGATCCAGTCTTGCCAAAGATAAATGATTGTCCTTAGAATGACTCCATGTGTACTGCCACAGATGTCCATTGAAAAACCTCCACACATCTGACAGGTCCACAGCTGCAGCCAGCTGCCTAAGCCTGCGAGAGGATGCAGGATGAGGTTCGATGTGGTTCCTATCCAAAGGTGGGTTAGCAGTACAATTGAAATCCCCACACAAAAACAAATACTCATCATCGCTAGAAACCTTAACAGTATCACACAGGACATCTAAAAAACCCATTCTGTCCACTCCTTTAGTTGGTGCATATACATTGAGAAAAACAAAAGTCACATGTTCATATTTGACTTTAACTTTCAGCAAACACCCCTTGATTATTTCCTCTGCTTCGCAAGAAACAGGTAAAAAATTCTTAGAGAACACAATCCCCACACCTCCACTACAACTGGACTTATGACTACAAAAACATCTCCCCCACAGCCCTTCCTCCAGTCACTCTCATCGTCACCAGTACTGTGAGTTTCTTGAACCAACATAAGATCCAATTTCTTTAGGTTCATAAGCTCAAAAAAAAGCAGCTCTTTTTACCTCATCTCTAACACCATTCAAATTTAATGTGCCTATCTTGAATTCAGACATGAGAGAAGCGAGACAGAGGAAAAAAGACAGTGACATATAGAGTGTGTTCCTAAACATCATCGTCATCATCAGCAGTAAGTGCTTGAGATCTCACTTTCAAAATCAGTTTCTTTAAACGATAGATCTCTTGGTCTGTCAACACATCATCAATAAAATTCCCTGATTTTTGTCAGGACCCGAGACGACTCAACAAAAAGCTTAAGGTCCGGAAAATAATCCTCCACTTTCACCATCCTGAGGCCTTTGGTTTTCTGCAAGAATTTCCTGATCTCAGCAGGAGAGTACAGATTCTGGTGTTCCTGGCTTAGGGACAAATCACTTTCAGACTCCATGCTGCTCTCTCCTGCTCTGTTTCCTCTCTTAGCTTTCGACATTTTTGTACTACAGTGGGCAGGTTCCGAGCTCTTTCTCTTTTGAGACAACTTCAGCAAATCCTCATCAAGCATGTCGTCATCCTCACAAAGATCATCACACACAGACTCAAGAGTCGTGTCAGCTGTCTGACTGGTGTAAGAAAAAACTGCAGACTGGTCATTAGTCAGATCCGGTTCCACACCATCAACACTTTTCACAATGCCAGTTTCATCAGACCCGTTACTGCTTGGAAAATGCCGGTTTTCCACAGGCGCCTTGGCAGCGGGGTCCACCTCAGCTATGGCAGAGCTCAGCGGGTTTCGCATGAGTGATCGCCGGGTCCCTACCAGGAGATGACCCAATGGCATCATCCGCGGGCTGCGTGTTTCTTCGTCTCTCTGGACAGGAGCGAATTAAATGCCCTTCTCCACCACAACCAAAACATTTCATGCTCTCAGATGAAGCAAACACCATGTAGTTGAAACCCTCTATTTTGAACGTGAAAGACAGGTTCAGCTCGCCAGCGTTGTCTTTGAGGATCATAAAAACCTGCCTTCTGTGACACACATGTTTGAGGAGCACAGATTTGCACCCCAAAGAGACCGTCTTTATGGGCGAAACCAGTTGGCCATACCGTGACAGCTCCTTGGCTAAAGTTTCATTTTTAATAAAAGGAGGCGCATTTGAGATGGTAACCTTTTTAGCAGGGCTAACCAACGGGAGAGCAGGCGTAAAGGTGTCGTGAATGACGACGGCGCTTTCCACCAACTCATTAACTTTAGGTACCTTAACAAGAAAAATAATAATAGCACCGTTCATACGGGAGGCAGATTTCACGCTGTCATAGCCCACCACCTCTCCTACAGCCAAAACAGCTTCTTCCACCGAGCAATTCACAGTCGGTATAAGTTTGACAGCATGACGGCGTGTCAGCTTCTCAAACCCTGCACCACCCTCAGCAGCGGGCACTGTGCCAAGCCAAGACGGTAGCAAAAGCTACCAAACCAGCCGGCAACAAACAAAACACACCAACAACCATGTGTCGAAAAAATAAACACCTGACAGTGAAAGAAGAAAAGAGGAACCCGAAAACAGAAATCCACTCACTCCGATACTCCCATTCCCAGCCCCATTCACTCAGAAAGAGAGAGAGAGGGAGGGAGAGAGGAACAGAAAGACAGAGAGGGAGGAACAGAGAGAGAGAGAGAGAGAGAGAGAGAGAGAGAGAGAGGAACAAAGACTTTTTGACTTTTCACACAACTTTATTTACACCGAATTAAAAACAAAAACAGAAACAAAAAAAACTGACACAAAAATTCTACCACATAATCACAACATTCATTGTACACCAAACATTAACTAAGGTACCCAGCACACACACTCAAAAGTTAAGCACAAGTGTCCCATCCGCTCCTACTGAACACAAAACCCTTCCAATGCCCCACACAGTTTCAAAGGAGTCCAGACTGTCAGTCAGAGAGTAAAAAGCATGCTCTACTCTCAGACGGGATGCCAACAGGCCCTTTAGACTTTGCACAACATCAGTCCAACCCTGACCTAGCATCAAAACAAACAAAGGTACAGAGAAAGCCTCCCCTAAAGATTCCACCCACTCCTGCAACAAAGAAAATAAACCCACCAGCCGCGGACAACAGACCACTAAGTGCTCCAGCGTCTCCCTTTCTGAACAAAAAGGACAACCCTCCCCAGTGCTCGGGTCCAGGTGGGCCCTGTGTCTGTTCGTGGCTATTGCTCCATGTATAATCCTCCACTGGAGGTCAGCCATCCGTTTTTCAACAGGAGGCTTATACAGGACCCTCCACCTGCCTTTAGGGGTAGAGACCGAAGCAAAAAAACTCAGTCCATTTTGAGTCCCGGATTCCAACCAGAGAGCGGAAATTCAGCAACTTAACACAGCATAAATAAAGCTGCTTCTTGCCACAAGAGCTGAAACTATCCAGCACTGGTGTCCCCAGGGAGAGCAGCATGCCACTCCCCTCAGGCTGCTCCTCAAAGGCAGGACTGCCCATCAATGAAGGGAAAACATATTCACTGTCATCAGCCCATTGATCAGCCAGGACACGGTCTCCAGCAAAGTCTCTCAGTGAAGGCGACAGAGATTGCCAAACGTCCTCCATAATCCTCTCCAGCACTCTGTAGGACTTAATGCCTGTGACACCACCAAGTGCACCCAGAGACATCCTTGTAAGATGACCCAGTTTGACAACACCAGCCTCCACAAACTTGGTCCGTATTGTAGCAGAAGAAAATACAGTGCTGGGAAAAAAGTCATTAAAAAACAGCGGCTCCTCGAAAAGCCACATCCCAGGTCTTGGAGCACGTGCGACCTTCAGCGTCCGCCAGGCGTTCATCACCGAGCTGTAAAATGGCACAAGTCCAGACAGATCCACCTGATCCAACTTCAGAAGAAAGAGGTGTTTATCCAATCCAAGCCGGCCCACTCTCCTAAGCAGCAGCTGAGCAGAAGCCAGCCAGCTGTGACCACAGCCATACAGCAGCCTCTGTGCCGTCTGCAGTCTAAAGGTTGCTGTTCTGGACAAAACATCTATTAGGCCTTGTCCCCCCTCCGCCACAGGAAGATACAGGCCCGCTGCACGAAGCCAATGCTGTCCCGACCAAACAAACTTCACCAGAAGCCGCTGCACCTCCTCCAGAAGACCAGGTGGTGGCACTAAAACAAGCAACCTGTGCCATAAAGATCAGTCAACCAGATTGTTAGCTACCAGAACTCTACCCCTGTAGGACAGGTAGGGGAGCAACCGGTTCCATTTAGACAGCTTAGCCTCCACCTTTTCCCGCACTCCCTCCCAGTTCTGCTTCACGAAGTCATCACTCCCCAAGTAAACCCCAAGAGTTTTAATGCCCCTTCGACCCCAGCGAACGTTCCCAGGAAGCGTGGGAATACTCGACAAGTTCCACTGCCCCACCAAACAAGCCTCACTCTTATCCCAATTTACCCTAGCTGAGGAAGCGTTCCCATACAAAACCAGACATTCCTGCAATTCCTGCACATCCCTTTGATCCATAATAAAAACATTAACATCATCAGCATATGCCGACAGGATATGACAGGAGGGCTCTGAACCATATCCGGCAAAGAAAAACCCCTCAACCTGCTTCTCAGTCTACAGAGAAAAGGCTCAATAGCAATGCTATAAAGCTGTCCAGAGATAGGGCAACCTTGTCTAATCCCTCTCCGAACCAGCACAGGACAACTCAACCCCCCTCCCACCTTCACAACACAGCAAGCATCGCTATACAACAGCTTCACCCAAGTCAGAAACCCCCACCCAACACCAAAGGTCTGCAAGGTAGAAAAAAGAAAATCATGGTCCACACGGTCAAAAGCCTTCTCCTGATCAAGAGAAACGATTAGCATTGTACACTTCACAAATATCAAACACATCTCTCATTAAAAACAAGTTATCAATCAAAGACCTATCTGGAATACAGTAAGATTGATCCACACCAATCAGCAGGTCAATGACCATTTTCAGTCTGTTCGATAAAACCTTGGAGAGAATCTTATAGTCTGCACATAAAAGGGCCGCTGGTCTCCAGTTCTTAAGAAGGGTTAAATCCCCCTTCTTTGGTATGAGAGAGATAACTGCACGCCTGCAGGAAGCTGGAAGTATCCCTCCTACAAAACACTCCTTAAACATGTCCAGCAGGTCCCAACCCAGAAGACTCCAGAAGTGCTTAAAAAAGTCTGAAGGTAAACCATCTATTCCTGGAGCTTTGCCTGATGCCTTCTGAGACACCGCCGCAGACAGCTCATCCAAGGTTATATCCCTGTTCAAAACGTCCAGATCCCCTGGGCTCAGCTGAGGAAGCCCCTGCAGAAGGTCCGAAGCAGAGTCCACATCACAGCCATCCGCACTAAACAAGTCCGTGTAAAAGGCCACTGCATGCCGTCTCATCTCAGCCGGATCCGTGGTCACTCTTCCATCCGAAAGCTGAAGACACACCATTTGCTTTCTGTGAACCACAGATTTCCCCAAATTAAAGAAAAACGTGGTTGGAGCGTCCATGTCCTGGAGCTCCTTTAGCCCTCTCATGTAAAAAATGGTTAAGCTCTTGCCTTTTAGAATGAAGACAGGCATTATCCTGCTGACCAAACTGTGAACCAGAGACAGTCTCCACATGTGTTATATCCTTTTCAAAGTCCTGCACAGTTCTCATGATATTGGCTGTCAAAAGAAAACTATATTGCCGACAGAACACACGAATTTGGGCCTTTCCTACCTCCCACCATTGAGTAAGGGAATCAAAATCACCCTTCCGTGATCTCCAGTAATCCCAAAAATACCTAAAATTGTCACAGAATATCCGATCATGCAACAATTTTATATTAAACCGCCAAAAAGATTTGGATTTGCTGGTGGGAGATAGAAACAGCTCCAGTAAAACTAAATGATGATCCGTAAAAACAACGGGAAAACACTGACAGTTAACAATTCGAGCAGTAAATGAAACAGACACATTAAACCTGTCTACTCTCGCTGCACTAACCCTGCCATCAGTCACTTTCACCCAGGTATACTGCCTGGATGAGGGATGCTTCATCCGCCACGCATCAACCAAGTTAATTGTCCGTAAAGTGTATAGACATTAACAAAAGTAAAAACAAAACCTTCAATTTCAGCCGTCACCAAAAGGACTCTGCCCGCCACCATCTCTATGCTGAAAATAACATTCGCATTTAGAGAAGGAGAAAACAAAATAGCAACTCCTGCGCTAAAACTTGTCCCATGGCTAAGAAACTTCTGCCCTCCCCACCACAGATCCCAGTCTATCTCATTCAAACTGTCAGTATGTGTTTCTTGGAGAAAGACTATATCTAATCTCTTCTGTTTGATCACCTCAGCTAATAAGGCTCTTTTATCGGCATCCCTGCACCCATTCACATTCAAGGAGGCCACCCTCAACCCGTGCACATAAGAGGAAGCCATCAAGAAAGCAAACAGAAAAACCCAGCAGAGATGAAACACCCAGTGTTGTATGATCATAACGTTACAGCGTAAAAAACTCCAGTGTCTCTACCGATTCAGACGCTTCAACTGTTTCCTCAGACCAGTAACATGTTTCTTCAGACGATAACGCTTTTTACCATCCAGCAAGTCCAATCCCACAACCTTCTGAAGAGTCATAGCTGACCGAACGAATTTCTCAACATCAGGGAAATATTCCCTAACATCACCTTTCTACCAAAGGTGCCATCCAGAAAAGCAACGATTTCCTCCAAAGAATACAAATCCGCATTTTGAGAGACACTGTCTGCCACAGAAACATTATCAGAGTCAGAATCACACTCCATGTCATTCGTGTCGTAACCATAACCACCAGCAGGCGTCCGGCGCTGCTGCTCCTCCACCTCTCCGTCCCCCGAGGCAATAACACACTCTACACCCAACTCAGAGCTCCCCATTTCATCCCCAGTCTGCGCCGTACTGACCGCAGGTCCAGCCTCCACCCTCTCTGTCGGCTTGGTCGTAGTCAGGCAATCACTCACCTCACTCCACACCAAAGCCGTAGCACCCGTGGGAGAAACGCCGACCTCACCTCGCACCGAGGGCGCAGCGTCCTCCTGAGAAAGGGCAATTCCACCACGCGCTGGAGGCACAGCTCCAGCCGGGTCCACGGCGGCCTCGCCCTGCACTATAGACACAGCCTCAGCCGGGACAAGAGCAGCTTCGTCCCGCACTAGAGGCACAGCCTCAGCCGGGGCAACAGCGGTCTCACCCCGCGCCGAAGGCGTAGCAACGTCCAACACCTGCTGCCCGCTAACCCCCTCCCCACTATCATCCACAGCAGGTCCCACCGCAAGCTGTCTGTGAGGACACATTAATTTCTTATGACCCACATCTCCACACTCAAAACATTTCATGTTCCCAGAACTAGCATACACCATGTAGAGCCCTTCTTCATGTCTGACACGGAAGGAGACATCCAGTGTCTGTGTGGGGGAGTCCAAAAACATGAACACCTGCCTCCGAAGGGACTGAACATGCTTCAACTTGGCGTCCTTACAGCCCAGACTCACAGTCCGGAAGCCACTGGCAAATCTCCCAAAGCGCTTCAGTTCCTGCTCTAAAGCCGCATTGGGAATAAACGGAGGCACCCCCGACACAGTGATCCGAGTGGAGGGCACTGCGAGGGGTGAAACCTGCATAAATTCATCGTTCAAATACAGGCCACTCTCTATCAGCTGATTGACAAACCCCTGCTCTTTCAAGAATATGACAACCGCTTTATTCATACGTGAAGCAAACGATATGTTTCCATGCCCCACCCACTCACCTACAGCCAACAGCACCTGCTCGACAGTGGTGCTCGGCTGCGGCACCACCCTGACTCCATGCTTCAAAGACAGGGACAGCGTCCCACCGGACGCCATCCCTGTCAAACTGAAACACAAACTACACAACCACAAACAGCTATGAAACAACCATACAATAAACACAGCAAGAACACGGGAAAAAAGCATTCAGTGAAAAAAATCACACACTCACACTCAGACACACCAAACTCACCACCAGCAAACTCCCAGCATGCAGTGCGAGAGAGAGAGAGAGAGAGAGAGAGGAACAAGAGAGAGAGAGAGAGGAGCAGAGAGAGAGAGAGAGAGGGAGAGAGAGAGAGAGAGAGGAACAGATATGAACAAGAGCAGGTGAGACACACATGTTAGTCAAATGGTTGTTTACCAAAAGTATCACCGTATCACAGGTCCTCATGTATCTGGTACCTAGTGTTTCTTTTTGGGTTTGTTATTTTTCAAATTCTACATTTATTAAGTTCTGCAGGCTTGTTTGCACAACAAGGCTGAATAATTATATAAACTTTTCTGAATCTAATTAGTGGACTTTTGTAGAATTAAAATAAGTGTAGTGCAGGTCTATGATGATTTTTAGTGCTACTATCATCTAGTTCTGATTCTTGTTCTGTCTTGGTTAAGTCCTCAGTAGTCCTGATTTTGAACTGTTGTAGTCCTGTTTTAATTCAGGATCAGTTCTGGGTCTGGTTGAATTGGGGTTTAGTCCTCGTGTCTTGATACAGCCCCGACTTTGTTCTGACTTGCTGCTTAATTAAAAAACTAGTTTAAGGTGTCCTGCACATGTGATATATATTTTTTTCCTATATGAAGTCATTCTTTTTTGAACAAAACTCAAAACACAGCCTATTAATCTTTCAGTCATTTCTAACCCCCCCATCCCACATGCATACTACCCTTTAGGACTAAGCCCCGGATGTATAAAATGTCTGGCTCCACCTCTGGAGTCAACAGTATCCATGACACACAACATAACCTTCGATAATGTGTCATGCGCAAAAGCATCGGCTCTAAGAGCCGTGCTTAGAGAGCGCTTTGTAGTGAATCAGAGTCGACTGCCATTGAGCGAGAGCCGCTCCTCACTTAATTTCCTTTGGCTGCTCAGCTCTCACACAGTGGCTCAGCTATGCTCCTATCCCTCCATATTGTGGCCGATCACGTGCGAGGATATAGGATAATATCATCATGTGAAAAACAGAGAGGGTGAGAGACGCAAACGTGGAGCGTGCGTCTGTCGTCTCAGTGAGTGAGATAGTAGACAGCGGTGAGGAGGGCTGTGCGAGTGCATCGCAAAAACGCATAAATAAGCCTGACACCCTGAAACGAAGCAGCATCTGGCTGCAGTTTAAAGACTTTTTGGTCTTGGTCTTGTCTTGGTCTCGGTTTAGGCGGTCTTGACTACAGGTCTAGTCCATACACATAGAAGGTCCATTATGCATGAAGTGGTGACTTTGGACGTCCACAATGTCCAGTGACTTATGACATCGTGATTGAGGACTTATAGAGCCTAACTGCTGTTGGGATGAATGACCTGCCAAAGCGCTCCTTCCTGCAGCGAGGGTGTTTCAGTGTCTGACTAAAGGAACTGCTCAGCACACTCAAAGACTTACAGACTGCAGTGGGTGATGTGGGTTGTTCATGATGGATGTCAGCTTTACTAACATCCTCCTCTCATGTTCATATATAACTGGATTCAAAGGGATTATGCTACAATGAAGAATGAGAATGTGCAAATGAAGTCTCATTGAATACTGATTACACTGAATGAAGCGTGAAGTGAAGTATATTCAAATGTGACTCAATGTTCAAATGTAACAGAATTTTCTATGTTAGGAATAACACAGAAAAGAGGAAAATGTAATATAGTAACTTTAAAGTTTGTTTTCAATTATATATTGAATCGATTTATTAGTCCCACATGGGGAAATTTCACAAGGCTGCCGACCTATTGCACTCGCCATCTTACCCTCCGACCATACATACATTACACAAACATCACATGGGGAAGACAGGTCAGAGGTATAACAATGGAAAATGCACCACATGAGGAAAGATAAATAACTGAGGAGAAAAATAACTCCCCCCAGACTGAGCTCCAACAGGGAGATCAGTTTGAGAACAGAAAAAACACCTCTGCACATGAAAAAAGTCTTAATACACCAAAGAAACACATGACAAGCAACAGGGGGGTGGGTAAAGGGTGCAGCATCGGAAGGGAATAAGCGTCGAAGGCGTTTGGAAAGGGAGGGGGGATGAGTGTGTGCATATCAGTGTATATGTGTGTGCGTGTCCAGAGTTCAGCTGAGACAGTGTCCTTCGCCCTGCTAGGGTAAGTAAACAGTCTTCCAGACAACCCAGGTGGCCTTTCAGACTGGACATCGGGTGAGTAGAAGTTACCAGTGTTATTGGACGTCCCAGTGGGTGACACCAGAGTCAGAAGATGTGACGTCCAGTAAGACAGGGAAAGAAAGAGTGAACAGAAGAAGAGACACGGGGTTCTTCCTTTTGTCTTCTGCGAGGTGAGCATCTAAGATGTTCAAAAAACATCTTAGAGCCAATCTTCTTCAAATTGGATCTAAGCAACAGCTTTAAATTTCAGCAGAGATGCCAAAAGGGTGGAGCTCTGGCCAGACTGTGAACCTGTGAGTTGGTTTTGCATTTTTGACTATTTTTCTGCTCATTTTTGCCTTTTTAAAATGTTAATCCAGAAGAGATTTGGGTTTACATGATACTCCACTGAATGCCCAGAGGAAGATGGAAGAAGTACTTTGAGGAGCTAATGAGTAAAGAAAACGAGACTTTGAGGAGGAAGGATAGAGTGAACCAGGAAATTTGCTATGAAGAGTGGAAAGGTGGTTGTTCCTGATAACTGTGGATTTGGAGATATCTAAGCGAGAGGGCAGTGGACTTTTTAACCAATTTGAACCAATTTTCACCATCAAGCGCAGAGCCATAGTTACTACAGAAAGATAAAGCTGATGGGCCATACTGTGGTTCTATTGCAGGGGTGGCCAACCAGTCAGAGACCAAGAGCCACTTTTTTTTTACTGTGTTACCGCAAAGAGCCACATCATACGCATGGGCACACATGAACATCACCCATCCTTTCCCCTCTCTCTCTCTCTCTCTCTCTCTCACACACACACACACACACACACACACACACACACACACACACACACACACACACACACACACACCTCTGCTCAGCCAGATTTATTGTAAATGTCACACACCAACATGATAATGACAGAAATGGACTCCTACAGTACTAAAACCACAGGCCAGTCATTTTCAACAATGAACATTGTGTGCACTGTCTCACACACACAAACTCTCAGTTCAACCAAGTCCACAAACAAAAATATAATAATCTACAATAGCATTTACTTTTATAATGCATGTTGTTTAGTGGGACTTCTGGCATTCCTTGCCTTGAACAATCCTCTTTAAATCTGGCTTGTATTCCGTTGTTGTCACTCGAAGCAATTCTTTCACATGTGTGTCAGTCAGAACAGATCGATGCTTTGATTTCACATGTTTTAGGGTAGAAAACACAGACTCGCAGACGTATGTTGACCCAAACATTGACAGTATCTTAAGCGCAGCCCGTTTGACATTGGGGTATTTTTCCATTGGCACACTTTTCCAGAACTCAATGGTCCCTTCCCTTAAAGCAGGTTTCAATTGGTCCTCTTCACAAAGATCGATCATCTCCAACTCAGCCGCAGCTTCATCTGTGACTAGCGGGACTTTCAAACAGCCGGTCTCTGCATTAAATGGGTCGACGAGGAACGTAATCTGTGGCCTTTTCAATTGTAGATCATGGAACCGGGTCACGAAGCTTTCGTGCAAGTTTTCAATCAGCGTTGCATATCTGGCTCTTTGCTTACTCAGGGCAGCACTGGCGACTTGCCCGCTGGCTTTTAGCAGAGTGGGAAAATGCGTTAAATCTCCCTTTTGAATATGTGTCTTGAACAGCTTCAGTTTGTTGACAAATGCAAACACACTTTGCACTAGGTCAGGGAGCATTTTTAACTTACCCTGCAGGGTCAGGTTCAGTCTGTCCAAGTGACACAGCATGTCGACCAAAAAGGCCAGATCCATAATCCACTTGAGGTCCGAGAGCTCGGGATAGTCCTTGTCCTTCTTTTCCATAAACAGTTTCACGGCATCCAAAAGCTCAAAGAAGCGAGAGAGTACCTGGCCTTTTGACAGCCACCTCACAGTGCAGTGCAGCGGCAGGTCACCTGGAAGCCCTTGGTCCAGCTCAGCGATGAGATTCTTGAATTGCCTGTGGTTAAGCGCATGTGTGCGGATATAGTTGACGATTTCCATCACAGGCTTCATGACGTTATCTAAATTCAATGATTTAGACACGAGTTGCTCCATGTGGATGATGCAGTGGAAATTCCAAAAGTCAGGAATAGTTTGGTCAGCTTTGCACAGCCCCAGAAGCCCGTTCACAGATCCCATCATGGCTGGTGCTCCATCCGTGGCTATTGCAGTTAATTTCGTTATGGGCAGATTTGCTTTTTCAAATGCAGCCATCATGGTTTCTTTCACATCTATGCCACGGGTTCTGTCTTTTAATGGCACAATATCCAGGAGTTCTTCTTTGATCACACAATCGTTTGAAACAGACCGTGCAAATATTGCCAACTGAGGCTTGTCTTGTATATCACAACTCTCATCCAATGCGACACTAAAATACTCACATGCTTGAAGGTCAGAGTGCAACTGTGATTCAATAGCCGTGTTAATGTCCGATATTCTGTGTTCAACAGTGTGGCGGGACAGTTGGACGTCTGATACCATGCGTTTTAATTTGTCGTTTTCAGGAGACAAGATTTCAACAACATCACTGAGGCATTTTTTAACGAACTCCCCTTCATTGTATGGCTTTTTAGCCCGTGCAATGTTCCAAGCCAGCTGATAGGATGCGAGCGTTATGGTCTCTGACCGCTTCGTAAATTTTTGGAAAAACTGTATCTGCTTTTCTGCCTGACTTTTCAAAGTGGCCAACTCGTGCTTGCGAAGTTCAGTCCCTTTTGGAAATTCCTGGTCGATGTTAGCATGGAGTGAGCTGAAGTGGCGCTGAAGATTTGAAGCTTTGAAATGCGCTAATGACGTCTGACATATAAGGCAGAATGGCTTACCATTGCGTTCAACAAAAAAATATAAACTCTCCCACTCTGTTAAAAACGTCCTGTGTTCATCTTCATATTTTCTTTTTGCTGTGCATTTTTTTCCTGCCATTTTAAGGGCGAACTTGCTCCTACTGGGAAACTTTGCGGTATTTTCATCTCACACACATGCGCATTTGATGAAAATACCGTATTGAACTCAAGCGAAGCGAACGCGCACATTTTAAAACAACAACATAAAAAAAATCAAAACACAAACATAAACTTTGATATGAACGTAAGAGCCGCATGAAACCAGGCAAAGAGCCGCATGCGGCTCGAGAGCCGCGGGTTGGCCACCCCTGTTCTATTGGAACGGGTTATTCAACTTAAGAACTGAGCATGAAGAACCCCCCTCCGCTTTACATTGTTACATTATCTTGTAGCTCATTGTTCTGGTTTCAGAGGTGCAAGTCAGTACTTGACATACATCCTGCTATGTGCAGTGTGTTATACTGTGTTCATCAATCATCGTTTCCTTATATATACACAAATTGTTAGGTTTTGTTGCCTCCAAAGAATTCATTTTGAAACAACAGGATCAGTTGTTGTAGCCTAAACAGGTCTAAATGCTACCTTGTATCATCCCATTAGAAAGCTTCAGTATGAGCTTCAGTATGAGTATAATCTAATCTAAAGCTAATATTCTGAAAATGAATTTACGGACACGTGAATAATATAGCTACCGTTTATATATTTCTAAATCCTCAAACTATCTGATTAGGTCCTGATTTACATGAAACTACAACGAACTCTGAAACACTGTTCTTTTGCTGTCTTTTCCCTCTTCAACAGCATCCGTGGCTTGTTAGTATTCACACAGGGTTGATGTAGAACAGCAACATGGGGCTGTCCTTGGGTTCAAAAGGGGATTCCCCTTTAACTATGACAAGACTATGACCACCTTTCCCCTGCATCTCTTGCCATAGCAGATTGTCCTTTTAAAAGTCGATGATGCTTCCACAGCCAGGGGGCACTCTGATCCCTTCTTTGCTCTTTTCTGGTTTTCCCACAGAGCGACTCACCCAAGGTCATGCTTTCTGCTGGCAGTGCTATATCCCCTCCAGCTTAACATTAGTATTCTGCTGGCTGACTGGCAGCCCAAATATAAGGAAATGAAACCTCCTACCTATTCCACAGCCTTCTCTCCTATCTCACTTTGAAAAGACCATTTGTAATTGAACTGATGTAGGATGTGGCTTGTTTTTTTCTTAATAGATTAAATCTTCTCTCTCGCTCGCTTTCTCGGTACACGTGGGTTTTGGGATGGAATGAGTGTAATTTGATTCAAAAACTTTTGTGGACACAAATTAATAAGAACTTCAGTACTCTCGCTGACCAGTTTTTTTTTATAAGTGACAACAGCTGCATGTGTGAGGACAGCTGTGGCATGCCTAAATTAATAAATAAATGAATAAAATTAGAAAATTATATTATATTATAAATTAGATATATTTTAAATGATACAATCAAGGTTGTTTTTTATGTGTCAAAACCAGTTCTTAGATGTCCCAGCAATGATATTTTTGATAGCAGAAAATGCTTTTGTTAAAACTTACAGTTACAGCCAATAAAGTTCACAATGTAATTAGAAACATAATTTCATCATGTCATTTGGGCTGTGCCATCTGTACACATGAAAAAATGCTAGACAGCTAAAATACTTTAAAATCCCCGGTGCAACAAAGCAGTAACGTCACTGTATTTGGGTGAAGGCTGTGCTGTTGTTATCAGCAGGACAGGAAGTAGGGAAAGCAGGATCATGAAACACAAGACTGGAGTACAAACACTGACGTAAAGAGACAACATAGAACTAAGAGGATCATAAGTAAAAGGTAAAATAGCAGTCAGAAAAATATAAGTATATTTTGTGAAATAATAATAATAATAATATGATCAGTTAACTGTTGGCTATCAAGCACAATAGTTTATTTTTAAGGCGTAATTAAACCATCAAAAACATCAAGAAGACAAAGTTTTTTAAGTTGTTCTACTTTTATATTTGATTTCCAGACTACTACTGCTGCTTTCACTATGTCCACCACAGAGGTGGGAAGTAATCAAGTACAAATACTTTGTTACTTTACTTTAGTAGAATTTTCAGGTATCTGTGCTTTAAGTAGTTATTTTTCTGACAACTTTTTACTTTTACTGCCTACGTTTTTAAACAAATATCTGTACAGTTGTAAGTTGCAGTTGATGCACTTCAGTATCTAAAAAAAATCATCAAACACAAACTGTTTGTGTCTACATTTTGTCACAGTGTGTCTGCTAGTTACAGATACGGCTCTTTTTCACAAGGAGATAAAATAAAAAAGGACAGGAAAGGAAGAAGACAGATTATATTTAAAGGTAAGGACTCCACAGTGGTATTTGATAAACTGGCAATTTTAAATCCTCATGTTCTTAAATCAGATTTTGGGTCTGTGCATCCAACATTATGTTTTTTTTTCATACTGTGAAAACACTTCCCACCCACTCCATGACATGCTGGTCAGTCACAGGAGCACGTTCAGTGAAAGACTGAGATTACCGGAAAGCACCACTGAACGACACAGGAAATCTTTCCTGCCTGTGGCCAGCAGTGGGGACAGAGCATCTCCTTGGTAGATCTCACACTTGATGGTGACCTGTGCTATGGGCTTGGAGTTGGCCTCTAGTGTTGTACGCCACATCCCCATTGAGTTCCTGATGAAGGCTCTTAGGGTCCCATTGATCTTGTACAATTCTAGGCATTCCAGTATCCAGCTGTGGGGCATTGAGTCATAGGCCTTCTTGTAATCAATCCAGGCAGTGCACTGGTTGGCCAGTCTGGTCTTGCAGTCTCGGCTGACTGTTCTGTCTACCAGTAGCTGGTGTTTTGCGCCTCTGGTATTCATATATACACTGAACAAAAATATAAACGCAACACTTTTGTTTTTGCTCCCATTCCCCATGGGATGGACGTAGAGACCTAAAATTCATTCCAGATACACAATATAACCATCCCTCCCAAACAGTGGTCACAAATCAGTCCAAATGTGTGGTAGTGGGCACATCCGCCATATTGAGATAATCCATCCCACCTCACAGGTGTGCCACATCAGGATGCTGATCTGACATCATGAGTAGTGCACAGGTGTACCTCAGACTGCCCACAACAAAAGGCCACCCTGGAATGTGCAGTTTTTTGCGCTATTGGGGGTCTGGCGACCCAGAACCGGTCAGTATCTGGTGTGACCACCATTTGCCTCATGCAGTGCAACACATCGTCGCATGGAGTCTATCAGATTGTCAATTGTGGCCTGTGGAATGTTGGTCCACTCCACTTCAATGGCTGTGCGAGGTTGTTGGATATTCGTGGGAACTGGTACACGCTGTCGTATACGCCGGTCAAGCACATCCCGAACATGCTCAATGGGTGACATGTCCGGTGAGTATGCTGGCCATGCAAGAACTGGGACATTCTCAGCTGCCATCTGCCCTGAACAATGTGAACCATGATTCATCCGTGAAGCGCACACCTCTCCAACGTGCCAGACGCCATCGAATGTGAGCATTTGCCCACACAAGTCTGTTACGGCGACGAGCTGGAGTCAGGTCAAGACCCCAATGAGGACGACGGGCATGCAGTTGAGCGTCCCTGAGACGGTTTCTGACAGTTTGTGCAGAAATTGTTTGGTTGTGCAAACCAATTGTTCCAGCAGCTGTCTGGGTGGCTGGTCTCAGACGATCTTGGAGGTGAACCTGCTGGATGTGGAGGTCCTGGGCTGGTGTGGTTACACGAGGTCTGCGGTTGTGAGGCCGGTTGGATGTGCTGCCATATTCTCTGAAACGCCTGTGGAGACGGCTTATGGTTGAGAAATGAACATTCAATGCACGGGCGACAGATCTGGTTGACATTCCTGCTGTCAGCATGCCAATTGCACGCTCCCTCATTGCTTGTGGCATCTGTGGCATTTTGCTGTGAGACAAAACTGCACATTCCAGGGTGGCCTTTTGTTGTGGGCAGTCTGAGGTACACCTGTGCACTACTCATGATGTCAGATCAGCATCCTGATGTGGCACACCTGTGAGGTGGGATGGATTATCTCAATATAGCAGATGTGCCCACTACCACACATTTGGACTGATTTGTGACCACTGTTTGGGAGGGATGGTTATATTGTGTATCTGGAATGAATTTTAGGTCTCTACGTCCATCCCATGGGGAATGGGAGCAAAAACAAAAGTGTTGCGTTTATATTTTTGTTCAGTGTATATATATATATATATATATATATATATATATATATATATATATATATATATATGCACAGGCATCTAAGAACTGTCCACCCATCAGTGCAATGGGAGTGTGACATTAATATTTCTAAATGCCAACCTTTCCCTTAATTAAAGATCTCGGCGTTCTTTTTTTCCCCTTTTTTTCCATATTTTAATTTACATTTTATTGTGTTGTGGTTTGCAGTAGGCCTGGGCTATATCATACCGTTCACGGTAATACAGTAATGTTGGGCAACGATAAGAAATTGAAACATCACGATAGAATATGGGTAAAACACGCATGCGCAGTGCCTTTGTTTACATACGCACATGGCGGCGACGCAGAATGAGAAGAGCGAAAGTGGATGGTTAACTGAAACGGATGAACCAGAACTGGTTTGTAAAAATGCTGCAGCTTCACTGGTGTGGAACTGGTTTAGCTTTCGTCTGTCAGTTACACAACGAAGCACTATTTTTGGTAGCGCATGCTAGCGGGCCGTCGTTATTACCGTGTTGTTTGGAAAATACGGCACACTTAAAATCAATCCTTTGATTTTTCTGAAAGTCGACAGAGCCCCTTATAATCCCGTGTGCCTTATGTATGAACTCTGGTTGTGTTTACTGACCTCGAAACGATTTTATGTGCACGGCGCTCGAAAATCTGTCAAAGGTTTCAGTACGACTTTGCTAAGCTACGAAGCCGCACCGCTTGATGGATTGTCGGAGCGTTACGGCTATCGTAGGCGGAGCCTCGCGCAGTGATACGTACTGTGCTTCAACATAATATTACCGTATTGTGTGTGTATAACCTCTTTTTAAATTCTGTGGATGTTATACATGGTTATGCTGAGGATGTGTCGGCCAGTTTCCACTGGAAATGCCTTTTGGTTAAACTGTCAGTGAGGATTTGCATTTGCACTGTTACATTTTTATATAACTTTAATTCACAGTTGGTTTCTGTATTTTATAATTTATTAATTACATTTTATGTGGAGTCATTAAATAAAAGTATTCTTACAGTGGCCCCTAGAGACAAAGCACGTACAAACTCCAAAACACAATGGAAGTGCTCCAGGATGCTAGGGGCCATGTTGAGCTTTTGTTACGTAGTGGCTACACAAGCCAGGAAGTACCAACAATCGGATTGGGTGTGTGGTAGTAAAAGGTAAATGAAGTGGGGTTTTTTTATTATTTGAATATCTATATATGAGTGTTTGTGTATTAATACAAAAACAATAGACATATGAATTTGATTGTGTAATTTAAGTGATCTAGGTAGCTCTGTTTTGGAAGTTCAGTTAATGCTAGAAATGTGTTTTGGAGTTTGTACGCGTTTCGTCTCTAGGGACCCCCACATATATTTAGATATAAACATACATAAAGAAAACCACGTTTTTTTACATTACTAATTCCTTTTGTGCATAATTTTATATTGTTGTTGATAAGTAATTAATTAAAGCAACAAAACAACCTGAAAATCCATTTGGGAGCCGAAAGAGCCGGTTCTCTAAAAAGAGCCGGAAATCCCATCACTAAGAGGTAGGTTACCTTAAAGTAGACATAAAACACTACGTGTATAAAGGCCACACCATGGAACCCAGCTCTCAAAAACTGATCTAACAATGTTTGTGAAGGTAGATTTGAGGAATAAGTTCTTAAAGTTTAGCGCCATCTACAGAATGTTATGCCACTGGGTTAGTTGGTTGAAGTCAAAACACTCACATTAGTTTATGTTTATTTATAAGGAAACTTAAATTAAAATTCAGGCTGGGCGGGTGGGTCACTTTTGCGCAACAACGACTTTTATATTAAGAAACTGAGGCTGCACTGTCCATTTTCACTCTGTTTCTTAAGCAGCAAGTGGTTCTTCATTGTTTGGCTAACTGCACTGATAAATGAGAACAGTGTGGACGAGACACTGTTTTAATCAGCAGACCGACAAGCTGGAGTCTGACACTCCTACGCAACGATTCTGTCAGAAGCCCCAAAACAGCTACTCTTGATTGAATAGACGGTTCCCTCAGAAGACTGCGTAGAGGAGGCATTTGAGAGGAAGCTGGCCAAATACCAGGGTCTTCTAAAGGACTGAAACAGATGCCACTGCTTGGCATGAGTGAGCCATTTAGAAGAATAGCCATCTAAACTGCAGCAGAGGGACCTTCCAGGTGGCTATAGACTACGAGAGGTGGTCGCTGGTGCAGTGCTGCTGGAATACAAATAGAGGCCTGATCAACCCTGGCTAGGTCATCTGGGATGGTGTGAGACCTGAAACACCCACTGAACCCAGGATACAACACTGATGATGCGTCACAGCACATCCATTCATCTTCTGAAACTGTAAAATAAATGGATAAAATTTAGTTTGAGCATTCAGACATTTCACACTGCAAATCCCTAAAGGTGTTCCCAGTAATCAGTTCTTCATTCATCCATTTCAATATCGATAAATAGATGTTAGATTTGTATTGTTGATTGTCATTTATGCTTAGAAACATTTACCCACATATGCTTAGAAGTGTATAATCATTTGTAGATTGAAAGAATGTCTCATCCTAGGAGGTCTGTAACGGCTCTGAGTAGCATGAAGGGGGAGGGCGTTCACTCCCTCTACAGAGTGTTCTGGCATAGATCACACACCTCCTAGGAGATCACACACACACACACACACACACACAGTATTCTTTGTTCATATGTATACCTATGTAAGATGTTATATGTTAATGACCCTATGCATATTCATGTAACCACAATAAAAGTAGTGCTATGGGGAGCCTGGCTGAGAGTCTGACGGAGGCTAGGTGGTGGGACGACACTTGGCCCCAGCCAGACGGCGGCTAAGCTGTCATCCCTGATGGACAACATCTCCCACCCCATGCAGCAGACTGTGACAGCACTGAGCAGCTCCTTCAGTGGGAGACTGCGGCACCCACGGTGTGGGACGGAGAGATTTCGCAGGTCTTTCCTCCCCACTGCTGTCAGACTCCATAATAAAGACTTTAACTGATCAAGCACACACATCCATACATGTGCAATAATACTAAGTGCAATAATCCTTTCTGTCATCGTTGTATTTTTACTCAGTTGTATATAGTATTTGTATTTGTATTCTATTTTTATCTTATTGTATATTTATTTTATTTTATTCTACTGTATATAGTATTTTATTTTATTCTATTCTGTACAGTTGTGTACTGTATTTATTCTTATTGTATTCTAATTTTTGCCTCATAACTTTTGCACTGTCCACTTCCTGCTGTGACAAAACAAATTTCACCCTGCTCACTCCTTCCCACCCCCAACAACAGCATCCAATACACATTCAACACAAGGCTCCAGCCTGTCTCTCTCAACCACCCAGGTTAGGAGGGAACTGAGGAGGATTAATTGCAAGAAGGCAGCGGGTCCAGATGGCATCAGCTCGAGGGTCGTCAGGTCCTGCGCGGACCAACTATGTGGGGTGATGGAGCACCTCATCAACCTGAGCCTGAGGCTGGAAAGAGTCCCACGGCTCTGGAAAACCTCCTGTGTTGTACCAGTGCCAAAGACTTCACGCCCCAAGGACCTCAACAGCTACAGGCCGGTGGCTCTGACATCCCACCTGATGAAGACCCTGGAGCGGTTGGTCCTGGCTCAGCTTCGGCGCCTAACAAGCTCATCACTGGACCCACTTCAGTTTGCCTACCAGCCTGGCATTGGAGCGGATGATGCCGTCATTCACCTCCTACATCGTTCCCTCGCTCACCTGGAGACCGCTGGGAGCACTGTGAGAATCATGTTCTTTGATTTCTCCAGTGCCTTCAACACTATTCTTCCCTCGGTTCTGAAGGAAAAGCTGGAGAACTCTGGAGTGGACCATCACCTCACTACCTGGATTTTGGACTACCTCACCTACCGACCACAGTATGTGAGACGTCAGGGCTGTGTGTCAGACAGGGTTGTCTGCAGTACGGGGGCCCCATAGAGAACGGTTCTGGCTCCGTTCCTCTTCACCATCTACACTGCAGACTTCTCCCACAACTCCACCCAGTGCTTCCTGCAGAAGTTCTCTGATGACTCTGCAATAGTCGGCCTCATCACTGATAGGGGACGACAAGGAGTACAGAGAACTGACCCAAGACTTTGTGGACTGGTGCCAGCTGAACTACCTCCAGATCAACGCCAGTAAAACCAAAGAGCTGGTGGTAGACTTCCACAGGCACAAACATCCTCCACTGCAACCACTGAACATCCAAGGTATGGACATTGAGGCTGTGGACAGCTACAGGTGCCTTGGTGTTCATCTGAACAATAAACTGGAATGACTCATAATTCAGACGCCCTCTACTGGACAGGGCAGAGCAGGCTGTACCTGCTGCAGAGACTCAGGTCTTTTGGCGTGAAGGGCCCACTCCTGAAGACCTTCTATGACTCTGTGGTGGCCTCAGCCATCTTTTACGGTGTGGGCTGCTGGGGCGGCAGCATCTCTGCCGGGGACAGGAAAAGACTGAACAGGCTGATCCACAGGGCCAGCTCTGTTCTGCCCTCTGGACCCAGTGGAGGTGGTGAGTGACAGGAGAACGGCGGCTAAGCTGTCATCCCTGTTGGACAACATCTCCCACCCCATGCAGGAGACTCTGACAGCACTGAGCAGCTCCTTCAGTGGGAGACTGCGGCACCCACGGTGTGGGACGGAGAGATTTCGCAGGTCTTTCCTCCCCACTGCTGTCAGACTCCACAATAAAGACTTTAATTGATCAAACACACACATCCACACATGTGCAATAATCTTTTCTGGCATCGTTGTATTTTTACTCAGTTGTATATAGCATTTGTATTCTATTTTTATCTTATTGTATATTTTATTCTATTTTATCCTACTGTATATAGTATTTTATTTTATTCTATTCTGTACAGTTGTGTACTGTATTTATTCTTATTGTATTCTAATTTTTGCTTCATAAGTTTTGCACTGTCCACTTCCTGCTGTGACAAAACAAATTTCCCACGTGTAGGACTAATAAAGGTTATCTTATCTTATTGCTGCAGCTTTTTTTGGCTTATTAACTTGGTGCCTTTGGGTGAAATAATGGTAATATGAGTGATCCATATGGTCACAAAGAATAGCCACTTGTTTCTGTGTGACCAAAGCTCCCCGGCTTTCATTCCAAATGTGTTTATTGTCAGCACCGACACATTAAACTACTTAAACATTATAAATGTCTTCAAGCTCACACTGAGGCCTGTGGGGCATAATCAGCCACTGAGACAGTACACACATTTATATGTGTATTTGTATATGAATATTTCATACTTTAAGGCTGTCTGTTTATTTAAGGGAGATGAACAAAATACATTGGAATTGTACATAATAATATCACAGATGATAAATTAAATAGATTTGAAGTAGATGCTTGTGCATCCTTAAAGTCTTATATGTTGAATTGAACTATGTGATCTGTTCAAAGTCAGTGCTGTTCTCGATGCCTGTCTGACTGTGCATGATGTTATTAGCACAAACACTTCAAAGGTGATCGTTTAGGACTTCACCAATAATACAGAAGGCAATGTAGTTAAACATTTACAGTTAGTTTTATTGGGAATTAACTTAAAAAACAAACAAACATTTGTCTCCTATTTTTTGTCACACAGGAAAGAAGCATCAATATCTGATGAGAAGACTTATTTATTTCTTTTTTTTTGGGGGGGGGGGGGGGGGGGTTCAGCAGGAGAAGAATATCTCTAACAAGTTGATTTGTTCACATTTTCACATCTTAATTTTTAAGTAAAATGTGCATTTTGAGTTTATACACGATGTATATAGGGTGACCGTTTCCTTTTGCAGTATTTTTGTGTGATGCGTTTTTCTATGTCTTAAGAAAAGGGGAACGAAGGTGTTTAAGTTAACCTAGAATGATTTGTCGTAATTTTCACATGGTCTTACTAAGGTGATGCGAATTGAAACATGCATTCTTTTTTTTGGCGGGGGGTGCTGGAAAAGTTTGAAAAGGGACCTTGAAAGTGCTTAAAAAGTGCTTGAATTTGACCCTGAAAAAGGCGTATGAACCCTGTTATTTGTAACCTACATGAACAATTCAAAGGAGCTTGCAAAGAAAAGCGTCTGGACTTCTTTAAGTTGCTTGAAGACGTTTCACCTCTCATCCGAGAAGCTTCTTCAGTTCTAAGGTCAAATGGTGGAGAGTCCCAGATATAAACCTAGTGGGAGTGACCCCCCACAGAGGGACAAAAGGACCCCCTGATGATCCTCTAATCGCCTGAGCCAAGGTGTGAAACTGGGTGTGGGTCCCAATCAGCCAGAGTTTCGGGTGAGTTCATTGTGAAACCTGGCCCCACCTTATCATGCGAATTCCTGAGGTCAGATGGCCCAGGATGTGAGTAACCATCAGTCCTCTCTGTCCAAAATGTGAATATTGGCATCCTCGAAAGAGTGACCTTTGACCTTTAGATGCAGATGGACTGCTGAGTCTTGTCCTGTGGAGGTGGCTCTTCTGTGTTGTGCCATGCGCTTGTGAAGTGGCTGTTTGGTCTCTCCAATGTAGAGGTCTGGGCATTCCTCGCTGCACTGTACAGCATACACCACATTGTTAAGTTTGTGTTTTGGAGTTTTGTCTTTCGGGTGAACCAGTTTCTGTCTGAGCGTGTTGCTGGGTCTGAAATGCACCGGGATGTCATGCTTGGAGAAAACTCTCCTGAGTTTCTCTGATACACCGGCTACATAGGGGATGACAATGTTGTTGCGTCTGTCCTTCTTATCCTCCCTCGCTGGTGTCTGATCTTCTTTTCTGTGCCTCTTTGCTGACTTTAAGAACGCCCATTTAGGATAGCCGCAGGTTTTGAGTGCTTCCTTTACATGTGTGTTCCTTCTTTTTCCTTCAGGATTAGAGGGAACATGTTCTGCCCGGTGGTGTAGGGTCCTAATTACATACTATATTATACTTTATACAGTAAAAGTTACAGCTGTATACAAATAACATCAGGCTGATCCTGCCACGATTTGTTCCCACGGTTCAAATCACGGACAAACAGGATCCCACAGCTGTTTATGTTTTTAAACCCATTTTGCACAGAGAGGCATTTTTTGAAAAATGTATTGACAGCAACGTTGAATATTATTACACAGGAAAAAAACTACAATAAAATAATGACACCGTGACGCCTCTGCCTTTGTAAATGGAAGGACAGTAACTGTGTGTGTATGTAAACGTGTAAAACCTGCAGATAGTCAGATTAACAGTATTTTGTCTCTATCTGCCATTGTGCAATTCATCTCATGTAGTAGTAGTAGTTCATGTAGTTCATGAATTTCATAATAAAAGCATAACAAAACCGTAACAATATTCCTATCTGACGTTGTGAGTTTGTACTTCACCTTAGTGAGTGAGAAGCTTCCCAGCATCCTCACATGGTGACAAAAGGATCTGCTGTAATACTAATGATAGTCTGGACTCTCTTGCCTGTCTGTAAAATGATTGTAACGATTTACTAAAGATGTGCAGGCATGTGCAATATTTTTATAATAAATTTATCCAAAGGTGAGGACACATTTTTCAAGTCCCCCTTTCAAAGTGCAGAAAGAGAGTTAAATAAATACAAGTGCTTCACAACCAGCAGTTTACTGCATTTTGAACTATTGTTTAGATATGTATGTAACATACAGTATATGTACACATGTATGGCCATGTCAAGTCCAACACTGTGTCAAAAATGTCATACTAACGTATGTGAGTTTGGTTAGTTTTTCATATGTATGAATACGTGTGTGAGAGGGATATAATATTTCTTAGGTAATATTAGTGCACAACAACTCTGGACTCTACTTTCTACTTTTTATTTTCAGTAGCTCTTTTATTTACGTTTTTAAGTATATGATCTGACTTTGCTGTGCAAAGGTCATCATAAATTGAGTTTTCTTAAACAAAGTTTGTGGTAATCCAGAGCACACATCTGATTTCTCTGGGAAAACATTCTCTGACTTTCTCAGCCCCAAAGCTGATGGACTGTCACGGGAGTTGAGGGAGCACTCTGGAGACTTATTGCGTGGTGTACATTTACCCCCACTGTAAATAAATGCACTGTTCATTGCACTAAGTCCAGCGTTTGGGTCCTTTCTCCAACATTCCCCACGGTCTGCCAGCCAGACTGTGACAGAACGATCCTGCCAGATGGACCCAGTGGACTTTTCGGAGAGGTTCAGGAGGGAGGTGACAGACAAAGTAAATCGTCTGTGTGACCTGTGGCTGGAAGCGCACGCGGAGGTTTTACGGTGCGCTGTGGAGAAGCAGTTGCAGGAAACACTGACTTGTTTTCCCTGGGTGTTGGACAATCTTTTTCCGATTGTGGCGGATTTCCTGCTCAACACCCTTCACCTCCACTCTCCGATCCAGGCTGCCCCCCCACCCGGCCAGTCTGAAGTTCTTCAGCCCGACACGCCGGCCCTGACGTCTACCCAGAAACGACGTTCGCGCCGTCGGCATTCCTCACCGCAGCCGACCTCCCAGACATCTCAAGAGCCGGCTGTGGTGAGTAATAAGGACACTTTTTCATTTCTCACCCCATCTGCTTTTTTGTTTACAGTGGATGGTGACACCGCTGACGCAGCTGCAAGCCGGCCAACGGTACAGCTAGCGCCGCCTCATTTAGCGGTCTCCACACCACTCGCTGCTTCACCATCTGCAGTTGTGGCGCTGCCGTCATCTCATCCGCCTGCAGTCACCCCTCAGCCATCTTCTTCACCGGCTGCTACGTCGCCACCCGCACCGGCCCTACCCGAGCGGGAGCTCGGCGAGCGGGAGGAGCCAGCCCCGCCAGCTGAGGAGCCCGGCGAGCCGGAGGAGCGCGGCGAGCCGGAGGGGTCCGTGCCGGAGCCGGAGCTCAGCGAGCCCCAGCGGGAGCTCAGCGAGCGGGAGGAGCCCGCGCCGCAGCCGGTGGAGCTCGGCAAGCGGGAGCCGCAGGAGGAGCTCGCGCTGCCCGAGCAGGAGCTCAGCGAGCCGGAGCGGGAGCTCGGTGTGTGGGAGGAGCGCCCACCATCGAGAGAGCGGCTCGGCGTGCCGGAGGGACCCGCTCAGCCACATCCGGAGATCGGCGTGCCGGAGGGACCCGCTCAGCCTGAGCAGGGGGTCAGTGTGCAGGATCCACGTCCACGCCCTCCATGCCGTCCACGTCCAGCACGTCGGGGATTATGGGCCATTCTACTCCACCGCCCGCCGGAGCTGTTGCAACGCCGCCGCAACCAGACCCGTGGCCGTCCGCCGGAGCTGTCACACGGCCGCCACCAGTCACACGGCCGCCGCCGGACCCGTGGCCGTCCGCCGGAGCTGTCGCGACACTGCCGCCACCGGGCCCGTGGCAGGCCGCTGGAGCTGTCACACTGCCGTCACCGGACCCATGGCCGCCTGCCGGAGTTGCAACACCGCCGTCACCAGGCCCGTGGCCGGCCGCCGGAGCTGTTGCGACGCCGCCGCCACCGGACCCGTGGCAGGCCGCCTGAAGTATTCTGTTGCTATCACGGGACCTGGGGCAGGCCACCGGAGGAGCAGCGCTGCCACCGGACCCGTGGCAGGCCACCAGAACTGTTCCGCCGCTGCTGTCGGACCCGTGGCCGCCCACCAGAGCTGCTGCGTTTCCATCAAGGGGTTAGAGGTAGGCCACCTGAACTGTTTTGCCGCCACTGCCTAACCCACAGCAGGTCCCGCTTGTTTTGCCATCCTGCAGGTCGGCCGCCAGAACTGTGTTTGCTGCCACTGGACCGGGGGATTGGACTGTTGAACTGTGTTTTTCTTTGTTGCTTTGTGGTGGCTGTTTAGCGGAGAGGTTTAGCTCTCTCCCGTTGCTACTTCAATCATGAAACTGATCAATGATCAGCTGATCGGCTTTTCTGTCGCGAGTCCGTCTCTCTTGTTTGTTTTTGGCCCACTTTGCTCCAGAAAGAGGAAACCAGCGGCTGAACAACAGCAGCACGTTTAAGCTTGATAAGCTGTTGTTAGAACTTATTTAATATTACTTTCTACACCAGGATCTTTATCTACGCAGCTGACGTAACTGTGCAGGGGCGGATCTAGCAAAGTTTAGGCAGGGGGGCTGATAGGGCATGATCAGGGAAAAGGGGGCACAAAGAAATACTTTTCTTTCTTATTCTCATATAAAATGTCGAGCTTTTAATAAATAATTATCTGAATCTGACACCCAAAGTTTTAATCTTTTGTAAAATGTATAGAAGTCCATTACTGTATATAGTAACTGTTAAGTCTAATATACCCTAGTAAGCTATACTACTTCTTCCTTTGGGAACCATCTGTGCAGTCTGCAGTTCTGTTGAAGAAAGATGTTGAATCTATTTAATTATTCTTGAAAAATAATTTATTTCTGTGCATTTTTTTTCACACTGCATCAAATTAAAGTTGATTAGGTCGATTAAGCATCATGAGGTGGAGGGTGGGGGGGTTCCCTATATTTTTTTGCTGGGAGTTGGAACCCTATTAGTTAGGTTGTTTAATATTTCTGCTAAATACTCTTTACAACACCAGAATAGGGAGGATGGAGTAGGTTTAAGTTTATTAGATTGATCAGTGTTGCTGAACTATGAAATATTTTGGGTGCAGTGTATTTTTTACATACAGGTATAACAGAATAGCTTTAGTGTTGTTGTTTATTTAAACTTTAGTATGGAATTATGCGAAATGCAGTAAGATATTAAAAAACAGTTTTATTGATTAAAAAACACACAAAAGGGCCGATGATTTTTTTTGTTGTTGTTGTTGTGTAACAGCATGGACAATGAGGTGGTGGATTGGCCAGATGCTGGCCAATGTGTAAAAATAACTCAACTGTTTGGTGGTGGCTATGGCGGAGCTTCCACAGATGTCAGCAGGTGGATGAGAGAAAGGGGAGGCAGGAGGAGCAGAGACCTGAGGCGGTCTGAGTGTCAGGTGAACTGAACTTCAGGTAAGAAGTTATGACCTGCAGTGTATCTGGGTCAGATATAAACCAAGTTTAGGTGGAGTTTATTTTCATTGTGCTGACTTTTTACAGTCAGTTACAATAATTCGTACTGCGTACTAGCTAGCATGACGGGGGTTTTATACAGAGTGCTATGATGTTACTGATAGTTTATTTTATTCATAAGGTTAGTTAGTAGAGTTGCCAACCATCCCGTAAAAATCGCCTCTTATTTAGAGAAAATATTACGCGTTTCATATTGAGCTGAAAAGGAACAGTTTGTCCCGGACTTCAGCTGGAATGAAAAAGACACAAAGCTGGAGTTATTCTGTGTCTTTGCTGTACAGCTGCCTCTTCTCCTCTCATTCTCTCCCCTCCCTCTCCTGTTGCTACTTCAATCATAAAACTGATCAATGATCAGCTGATCTCCTTTTCTCTTTTGTTTGTTTATCGCCCACTTTGCGCCAGAAAGAGGAAACCAGCGGATGTCGCGCTAAACAACAGCAGCCGGTCTCTAGTCAAAATGCCCGGGCTGTGTTTTTGTCCCAGTCCAGCCCTGGTCATGACATGCAGTGAATTAATCTGAGAAGGTGCATTAAAAAATAAATGGCTGGGCCATCAGTGCACATCGCAGATTAGCTCACATAGACACATTAATTGTGCCGCTTCCTAATGATGGTATCTCAGCTAACAAACCCAACTACCAGATTCAACTTGTAATTGGCTAAAATCACAAGTTGAGAGGGACGTTGCTAGCTGGCAGTTGTTTCAAGCGATGTTGAAATTTCCACATTCTGACACTTCAAATGCTTCAGGAGCTGTCGGCTCAGCGCAGCATCAGCACCACGGATACATCCGTAGACTCGAGACAGAATTCACAATGTGTTTTTGGGACTTTCAGGTGTTTGGACCAATGTTTTCTTTTCTGATCAAACCAGAAAGGTTTGTCAGCTGGATTTGTTTCGCATTAACTGGCTGGACACAGAGGACATCGAAATGCAGCTGATTGAACTGAAAAGCGCGACTCTGTGGGGTCAAAGTTTGCAGAACTACGAAGCAGCTGGAATCCACAGCTGTGTGTGTTCATGGAGCTGCATGTTCACCTGCTGGACATCCCTACCTGACAGGTTTAACTGTCTTCAGAACATTGCAGAGGCCTTATTGACAGTATTTGGCTCTACATGTCTGTGTGAGTCCTCAGGTAGCCTCTGAATGCTGGACACTGGGGAGACCTGTGTCTCTGAGTGGGAGACCAGAGATCACATTAACATGTGTGTCTCTGTATTAACAAACATGCAAAATTGGCCCAGTTTATTTTTCTTATCATTGTTGTGAGGAGACCATAAATAGCATTTGTATTTTCTGTTGTTCAGTTCATTTGCTGTTATGGATAAAAAGTCTTTTTTTGTTTCAAAATAGCTGATAAGTATTCGCTGATAGCTGCCTACATCTGCGAACAAATATAATCCTATAAAGTTGTTCTATATAGTGTGTAACTTAGTATAGAGCGTTATTGAACTGTGACTGTAGTAGAGGTGGGAATCACCATACATCCCACGATACGATATTATCACAATACTTAACGCACGATACGATATTATTGCAATTTTTTTTAAATATTTTGCGATATTCAGATTCTGTACATAAAGGTAAACTTTGATATTAGATAAAATGAATATTGATAAAGTCTCACACTCAGTCTTTCTCTCATTTCAGTCAGTTTTATTGTTGACAAACTGAACGGTTTGTATTACAGTCTAGTCCAACTTAACTGAATGCAACCATCTGGTACAATTATAGCTATTCTGAACTATGCAATTTATGAAAACTATGCAGCCCCTTCAGCAACTGAAGAATTTGAAAGTACATTAAAACAAAATATAATTTTACATTAAATAAAAACGTTTTAAACTTAATTAAAATAAAACATGTCTTAAATTAAAATAAGTAAACTGTCATGTTTATTGCTGCCAAAAAAAAAGTTAAACACATTTGGACAGTGAAGGAATGTCAGGATTCTTGCTCAGAAAAAGGAGCTGATCAACATGCTCTGAAGTCAGAGCATGTTCCACTCTACAAAAACTTTTTTTGTAACAAAATATCGATTTCTGCTGTCCCTGTATCGATACATTATTAGCAAACAAAATTAGCAAACAAAATATCACGATACTACACAGTATCGATTTTTTCCCCCACCCCTAGACTGTAGATACAGAAAACAAAAGAAAAAGGTTTTCAGGATATGCAAGATTTGCTTTTGTCCTGGTTGTCTACATGAGGCAACAAGGGTCTGCAGCACAGGTTAGCAAGATTGTCACTGACCTAAAACAGAGGGAATCGTGTATTAAACACACTGTGCAATTATTAGCAGAGTAAAAATGCATTTTTGCACAAAATCAGGTTAATTAAGCAGGCGTGAAATGGAGGAGGAGCCTTCATTCTACAAAGACAATTGTACACACCGGCTCACTCCTTGGTGGCTGCTTGTCGGGGCCTGGAGCCTGGGGCTCGCTCGGGCCACTTCGGAGGTGGGGTGCCCCCGGCCTCTCGGCCTGGGGCTTGGTCACTCAGGCACAGCTGGCTGCCGGCGGAGCTCACGGGCGCGTCACTGCAACCCCCCCTTGGCTTCTGCTCCGCGGCTGCTGAGTGAGCCCTCATCTGGGACTCTCCTCAGCTCTTTCTGGGACAGTGGCGCGGCTGCCCCTCTGTTGGTCTTCCTTGGTCTCTTGTGTTCTGGGGGCCTCTGGATGTCTGGAGTTTTGATCTCCTCCATACCTGCTTCATGCCCTGGAGGACGGGGCTGTGGCCCCCCCACACCCTCTACCAGATCATTACATGAAGGAACCTTTTACAAACACAAGCGCGTCCATGCTCACAGGTGTACACACGGGTGATCACACCCACAAACTGCACCCTTTTTGGCTCCTACCTCAAAGCACACTGTGTTCTGTTGATCTTATGTGCTGCACAATAATGTTTAACATTTAGTATTTACTGTCATATTCCCATATATCATTGTGATGTTGTTTATTCTATTACTCTTGTTCTCTTCTGCTTGTTTTCTTTTTTCTTTCTCAACAGGTGATCCAGGTGATTGATATATGCATTATTTTTTTCTGCCCACTCTGTTGGTTTTTGTCTTTTGCCCTTCTCCCCCGTCCCTCTTCTCAGCTGTTTCTCTTTCCCTCTTTCTTTCTCCCCTTCTTTCCCCCAGTCAAATCTGTCCCGTATTCAGCAAGTGAAAATAAAATAAACAATAAAAGGTGAATCAAATGGACCATTACGGCAAGGCTGGGATGGTCAATTTGGTAAAGTAAATCCGTTGGGCATCTTTCTTTGCCTTTAGACAACAATTCTGATGCAAAAGAGCCAAACGGGACAGGCCAAAAAAAAGAAGAAAAAAAAAATACAAAGACAATTGTGTGACTACGAATTATTAAGCTGATGCTAGTCTATGGCACAGTACATATACAGAATCTGTTGTGTTATTAGACTGGTGTGAATGATTTTATATCAAATAGGCAGTGTTGGGAAGGTTACTTTTAAAATGTATTCCATTACAGAATACAGAATACATGCCCCAAAATGTATTCTGTAACGTATTCGTTACGTTACTCAATGACAGTAACGTATTCTGAATACTTTGGATTGCTTAATATATTATCATGCTTTTTACAACAACGTGAATGTACTATTGCTGTGTGATTTATTACTATTACTGAAGGTCTGCGACTCCGAACTGTAGTAAAGGGACCTCTGACTAATACGGCGGGGTCCCTGTCGGCTCGTAGCCGAAAAATAGCTTTACCTTGTTGTGTGGGTCAACTTTTCTGGCGAGAGACAGAGAGAGGCGTTGAAAGGCTGCTCCAACGAAACTTATTGTTTTCGGAGGAAAACACGAACACGGTGTACAGTTGAGTCTTAATAGCTTACTTACAGCTGGGCTCGTCAGGCTCTCTTCTTGGCTGCAGTGGTTATTATTATATTTACATGCTTCCAGCTCCCGTTTTTCCTCGATGACAACTCGTACCTTTCCACTCCCCTTTTTCTCCCTCCTCGCGCTCACAGACCCATAACGTGTATGGCAGTCCATTCTCCCTGCAACACGGACTACACTGCCCATGATGCTGCATTCTTTAGAGCTATGCTTGTAGCATTCTGCCTGTTAGCTTAGCACAACAACAACAACAACGAAAAGGCGCTCTCTCACCCAGGAAACACACAGTCGCAGAGAGAGAGAGAGAGAGCGTCGCCCTGTAACCATGGCAACCGTAACGCTGCCGCCTGGAACAACAGAACGTAGCTGTCAAACAAACCCAAACAGTCCTGACCCGCCACAATATGAAACAGGAAAGTACCGCAGTGTAATCCATTTATTTCAACAAAGTAACTGTATTCTAAATACCACCTGTTTAAACGGTAACTGTAACGGAATACAGTTACTCATATTTTGTATTTTAAATACGTAACGGCGATACATGTATTCCGTTACTCCCCAACACTGCAAATAGGCTCCCCTCCATTAAACCTATAAATAATACAATTCAAACTTGTGTACCCAATTAAATTTTTTTTAAAGTAGTTAAAGATGTGTGCTATATATTCTTCCTCAAATCCTCAAAAAAGAAGCCACATTCAGTCTTTCATGCATCTCAGTGCTGTTCTACAAAAAAACAACATGTAGCTGTGTAACTGAAACCCACTGGCTGTTAATGTCAGTGAGCCAGTAAACCTTAAATAAACCTAGAGCAAAATCATTAAGTTGTTAAACACTTTGTAAGCTCACTGTTATTCCCCTCTTTCCCTCCATTTTATATAAAAATGTATTTTTGTGCCATCAATCTTTTTTTTCCACTTCATTCATCTTGTATCTCATATCTTAAAGCTTATATTCAGTAGCTGCTGAATCAACTGCAATATGAAACATGCTTGCACTACTTTTTAATATTCATTTTTGTGTGGCTGCTCACAGGCATCCACACTATTGAAATCCTGTTTCTCTTTATTCTTTATTCCACTATAATCTAGTTGCTTTTTTGGCACTTAACTACTTCCTCAGTTTTCAGCCGATTTTCACCGTTCAAACTCTAAACTGTTCTGCTCTTTCTGCTAATGGGTGCTATGACTTTTGGTACTTATAACTATTATATCTTTTTAAAATATTACACTTTTTTCCTTTTTTTTTGTCCCATTGAAATGAATGGAAAACTTCCACGATTCTGCTAAAACTTAACTACTTCCTCATACTTTCACGTAGAACAACCATTCAAACTTTAAATTGTTCTCAACTTATTGGGCTATTCATGTATGATTCAGCTTTTTCATATCTTCTACCATTTTAATCTCATCCCTCTTTAAGTTTTCAGTTGCAAAATTGTGATTTTTCAGAAAATATATGCGTTGTTACGGTTGCTATGCAACTAACTCAGAGTGGACAGTTGAACTTTCTGAATTTTCTCTTCATGTCCGAACAACTTCTTGCTACTCGCTCAATTTCCACTCAACCCCCACAAATTATACATCAAAACGTAGGTATTTTTGCTGGCTTTCAGAAAATGTCACTATCATTGTTGTGGGATTTACAGATTTTTAGCAAATCTCCTCAGATCAACACAAAGTCCGACAACTCTCCATAGACAGTCAATAGAGAATTTGTTCAACATCACCGCTGGAATTCTCTAATGAGAGGCATTTTCAAATCGTCATAGCCTCAAGTTAAAACAATATATCTTCAGACACTCCTGACGCTCACAATTCAAGAATTTTTTCCTCACCTATTACCGTTTGGCCATGAATTATGTTTGTTTGAGGGTAGGAAATTCGTCCGTCGCTCAGATTTCTTCAGATTTCGAACTCTGGAAATTAGGCACTTTTTTCTCTCTTCATGTCTTTTTGATGGATTTTGACAGAGCCCTGAAAATGTCCATGACTGTTCACCAAAGCCTGCTGTTTCTTATGATGAAAGAATGATATTGATGCTCCATATAGATTTACAGTTACAAAACGTTGTTTGAGGGCAAGTCAAGGCAGTTTTTGCTTCGCCTCGACTGAGTTACAGTGTGTTACAAGTCACATATCTTTAATAATTTATACTTTAATTATGAATTATGAAGACCTGAAGATTCCCCCATCTCTTCTGAACAAAACGGTGTTAGAATGACCGTTCTAGCCTCTACGGTTAGGAAATTATGGCCATTTGTTCAAGGAGAATCCTGAATGTGAGAAATACACTGAAGAAAACTCACACCTCTCTCTGTGTCTGTGTGTGTAAGGGCTGACTACAGCAGGTGCAGCTAATTCGACTGACCTACATATACCAAGCCCAGACTCTCCACAGCTCCTGTTCCCTTTACTCTCTGTGTATGTGTGTGTCTATCAATATTTCTACTATGTTAAAGTATTACTGCTAAATCATACTACTTCTGCTAAATCATAGTATTTATACCAAATCATAGTATTCAAACCAAAGCATTGTATTTGTACAAAGTCATATATTTCTTCTAAATCATAGGAGTTGTGGTAAAATGCAGTATTTCTGCCATATCATTGTATTTGTGCCAAATCATAGTATTTGTGCCCAATTAATATTTCTGTTATGTTATAGTATATGTGCTGAATATAGTATATGTGCCAAATAATAATAATAAAGGATTGGATTTATATGGCGCTTTTCTAGGCACCAAAAGCGCTTTACAATTCCACTATTCATACACTCTCGCATTCACACACTGGTGGAGGCAGTTACAGTTGTAGCCACAGCTGCCCTGGGGCAGACTGACAGAAGCGAGGCTGCCATATCGTGCCATCGGCCCCTCTGGCCAACACCAGTAGGCAAGTAGGGTAAAGTTCTTGCCCAAGGACACAACGACCAGGACAGAGAGCCCAGGGATCGAACCGGCGACCTTACGGTTACAGATGCGATTCCCAACCCCCTGAGCCACGGTCGCCCCAAATCTTAGTATTTGTGCCATATTGTGGTATTTGTGCAGAAACATAGAATGTCTGCAAAATCATAGTATTTGTGCCAAATCACAGTATTTGTCCTAAAACACAGTATTTTTCCCAAATTGTAGTATTTGTGCAAAAACATTGTACGTCTGCAAAATCATAGTATATCTGCTATGTTATACTATTACTACTAAGTCATAGTATTTCTGCTTTGTTATAGTATTTGTGCTAAAATGTAGTATTTCTGCCAAATCATAGTATTACTGCTATTTCATAGTATTTGAGAAAAATTACAGTATTTCTGCTAATACATAGCAGGAATAAAATGATTTAGCAGAAATACTATCTTATAATACTTTTACTCAATTAAAGTATTTGTGCCAAAGTTTAGTATTTCTGCCAAGTCATGGTATTTCTGCTAAATCTTAGTAATTCTGCTCAATGACTGAATTTCTGCTATGTTGTAGTATTTTTGCTAGATTATAGTATTTCTGCTAAGTCAAAGTATTCCATGTAAATCATAAATCACAAATAATGTCTCAAATGCTACGATTTGGCAGGAAAAATATTATTTAGTATAAATACTATGTTTTAGCACAAATACTATGATTTATCACAAATGCTATGATTTGGTACAAATACTGTGATTTGGCACAAACACTGTGATTTACCAGAAATACTGTGATTTGGAAGAAATACTATGTTTTATTAAAATTACTATGTTCAAACTTTAAAAAATTCTGCTCTTTTTGCTAATGTGTGCTATGACTTTTGGTACTCATAACTTCTATACTTTTTGAGATATTGAATTTTATATGCAATTTTTTTGCCCATTGAGATAAATGGAACACATTGTCAGTGTGGTCATTGATTTTAGTTGCCGGGTCAAGCTGTGTTTTAGCTCAGTGAGATGAGCATCCGTTCTCGGAGCGGGAGGCCCGGGTTCAAATCCTGCTTATGGCAACAATATTTCAGTTCACAGTTAAACTTTTTAAACTCTTTTCAACACAAATTTCAGCTTCTTCACCCCTTTTCAAAAGAATTTTCATTTTTTTCACCCCTGAAACTTTTCATCTTTTTCAGCTATTTTCAGCAAACAGCTTCAGCGTTATAGCATCCATGGGGCAGGGATAGCTCCGTAGGTAGAGTGGTGGCCCCATGATCAGAAGGTCGGGGGTTCGACTCCACTGAACGGCTAGCCTGAGGTACCCCTGAGCTAGGTACCGTCCCTACACACTGCTCCCCGGGCGCTGCACTGGTGGCTGCCCATTGCTTCACTGGGTGAATGCAGAGGAACTATTTCCCTATGAGGACTAACACGCACACTTTACACAGCATTTTTGCAGGAAATGCAAATTTTTCTAGTTAAAACTTAGCATCCACCTATAATGTGGCTCCAACCCTGCAGTCCCTCAAAGACTCACCAGTTTGTGTTTGGCATCCGTTAGGTGGGTCTCTTCGTAGCTGTCATCATGGGCCGTCCAGCTGTAAGATACCAGGAAATGCTGGATGGGTGAGTGGTAGGTGACCTCCGGATGAGCCCAACGCACCACCAAAGCACTGCCATTGACATGCTGCACCTTCATGTTTATGGGAGCACTACTGCAGACTGGGAGGAGGGTGGAAGCAGGGTCAATGAAAGTCACAAGTGAAGTTGTGGATATGTGCAGAAAGAGCAAGAGGGAAGGCGTTAAAGTGCAAAATATAGTAGCCGGAAAAAGAAAGGTATGCAAGAGGGAAATGAGGAAGGGTAGGTAGGAATAAACAAAGCAATGCAATCAGATGGAAAAAACAACAATATTTATGAAAGGATGATGAATAATGAAGAATATGTTAGTACAAAGAAGAGGAGTGATAGGAAAGAAGAAAGAACGGAGATTAAAACAATGAGAAAATGAAAAGGAAAATTACATTTAAGAAAAATTAAAAGCAAAATGGAAGGAAATGGAGAAATTATAGAAATAAACATAAGAATAGAGATGAAGAAAGGTATGAGGAAAATAAAGAAAAGAGTGGAGAAAGAAGTAAAGAGGAAATGGGAAATTAAGACAAGTTACAGGAACAGATTATAAAAAGGAGAGTGAAGAAGGAAGTGAACGTAGAAGAATGGGCATGAGAAAGAAAAAGGATAGGGAAGATATAAAAATATGTAATGTAAAGGGAGAATGAACGAGGCAGATAATGATTAAAGACAGAGAGAGAGAGAGAGAGAGAGAGAGAGAGATCATTTAATGACTGAATACATTGGCTCAGCTTGTCTTTCAGATACACTCGAGAGGGAGGAAGAGCAACATAAATAAATGACAGGACTATAAAGTCAAATGCACAAATAAATGCTTTACAGGTATTGTAGCTGTAGATTCACATGGCAGCATCTGACCAATCACAAATATGGACAGGTCTACTGATCATTTTTTCAACAGTACATGGTTCTGGGTCTTTTTCACCCAGCATGTTGAATTTCATGTTTTTTTGTATTATTATGTTCTAATTTGTTTAGTCTTCAGTTAGTTCTGTTGATACTGAGTTCAGTTCCTCTATTTAGTTCTTGTCTAATTTCCTTCCATGTCTGTTGGTTTTGGTGTCGTGTCTTCAGTGTGCAACTCAGGTCCCCTGTGTCTAAGTCTCCCTTCCCCTTTGTGTGTCTCAGTGGTGTCTTTGTCCTGTGTCCTGTCTCCTCTTGGTTCCCCTTGTGTCATCTGTTATGTGTTTTCTCCCTAGCTGTCATGTTGTGTGTATTAGTTTCTTAGTTATGTCCATGCTCCATCTACGTTTTCTATGTCCCTGATGTTATGTCAAGCCCATGTATCTCTGTGCTTCCTGTTTTACAACAGTGTCGAGTCCTTTGTCATGTTGTCTGTATTGTCTTTTTGTCTCCTGTGTCAGGGTCTAGTTCTCTCGTTTCCCTGTGTTTTGTGTTTTAGTTTTCCCAGTTTAGTCAATCAGTCTAGTCTAAGTTCACATTTTGCCTTTTATTTATGTTAACATTATCATTTAAACAGGCAATACCTCTATACTAGCAAAATAAGAGATAAAGGGTTGCCACTTGTGAAAAAATTTGGCTGTGCAACCTCTCAACGTGTATTTAATTTTTTCAAGTTTTAAAAAAAACATGACATCTTTAAGTCAAAGGAGCTTGCAAAGACTGAGAACCTTCACAGACACATGACATCTTTAAGCCTAAGCTTAAGGAAATAGGAGGATACTTAACAGACTTCCTTTTTTTTTTTTTTTTTTTTTTTTTTCCTTTTTTTTCTAAATGACATCAGAAACAGCAGTATGCGACATTACGTGATGGCAGAGCTTCAGTTCATCCTTTGTCTTTTTTTTTTTTTTTTTTTTTTTTTTTTTTTTTTAATAAATAGGACAGGGGGAATGAATGAGAGAAAGAGGGGGAGAGAAAGAAAGAAAACCAAAGGGGAGAAGAGACGGTGAGAAGGGGGGGGAAGAGAGAGAAAAAAAAAAAGAACTCCTGGGTCACCTGTATGGAGAAAAAAAAAACAAGCAAAAAAAACAAACAGAGGAGACAGCAAACAACAAAGAGCAACATAATAATAGAGAAAACAAAGCACCATCACAATAAACTAGCTAGTCATAGATATCAATATTTACTAAATAATAAACGATATTGTGCAGCTCGCAAGATAGACAGCGCACAGTGTGCTTTGAGGTAGCAGCCAAGAAAGCTTTAGTCCGCGTCTGTGAATACCCATGTGTGCATACCTGTGTGGATCAGCATGCTTGCATTCCAAAGGTTTCTCCATGTAATGATCTGCTAGGGAGTGTGGGGGGGCCACAGCCCCGTCCTCCAGGGTGTGAAGCGGGTATGGAGGAGATCAAAACTCCAGACATCCAGAGGCCCCCAGAACACAAGAGACCATGGAAGACCAACAGAGGGGCAGCCGCGCCACTGTTCCAGTAAGAGCTGAGGAGAGTCCCAGATGAGGGCTCGCCCAGCAGCCGCGGAGCAGAAGTCAGGGGGAGTTGCAGTGACGCGCCCGTGAGCTCCGCCGGCCCCCAGCTGTGCCTGAGTGACCGAGCCCCAGGCCGAGAGGCCGGGGGCACCCCACCTCCAAAGGGGCCCGAGCGAGCCCCAGGCCCCAGGCCCTGACAAGCGGCCGCCAAGGAGTGAGCCGGTGTGTACCCGGACGCCCACCCCCAGACACAAAGAACCACCAACACACCGACACCTGAGGGAGTCCGCCACCGGCAGGGGAAGTGGTGGTGGGTGGAGATAGGCCTCCAAACCTTGGAGGGCCTGAGGTGTCCCCAGAGAGGTGGCGTCTGATACCCAACCTGACATATAGACACAGACATACAGGCACACACAGACACAAACATCCATTCCCACCCTCATGCTCTCATATGCACTCACTCCACACTCAACCAACGTGGAGACAGACATAAAGAGACGCTGTACACACAATCACACTCCCCAAGCGTACTCTACAAACCGGGTCTAGGTACCCTTGCCCCTGGAGGGGGGAATTGCACCCAGACCCAGGTGGTGTTACCCTTTTCCCTGCGGTGGGGAGAGGCAGACCACCCCGACTCCGCAGCAGCAGGGAGGCCCCACACCCCAGACCGCAGTCGGACGGCCAACTCCTCCTACTAGCCCTCCCGCTCCAGCAGGCCGCAGAGAATGGGGGTGGGAGAAGACTCCAAACCTCCCTCCACCCGCTCATTGTAGTGTTGATGCATATGTGTTCTAAGGTGCAATTAAAACCCAGGAGGGCATGGAGCTACCTGCCAAGGAGCAGCAGGTAAGCGCATAGTCCCTCCTGCTAGCCCTCAATGACTAAGTGTATTTAAAATTGAGAGGTGGGCAACGACGTCAGGGGTGAGGTATACACCCTGATGGTAATTTGGACTCCGTGATTGTGCCCACCCCCAAGATCCTATATGTATGTGTAATGAGAGTGTGAATAATGTGAATGTCTAAGTTGTGGGATAAAATTGAGGCAGAGGCAGCCAGAAGGGGACAGGGGGGGGGGGGGGGGGGTAGCCTCCTCTGCACCCTGGTGACATACCCCCACTCCAAGGCCCTGCATGTGTGGGTGGTTGTGGAGGAGCGGGAAGAGGGAGGCAGCTGGAGATGGGGAGGGAAGGAAGGGAGGGGCAGGTAACCCCTCCCTGGGGCCAGCTCCCCCGCTGACCCCAGTAGGCACTCCCACCCTCCGCGACCCGCCAGGGAAGGGGGGCCCAGGCCCATCAGACCGGGGCCCAGTGCAGTAGCGCCCTCCGGCTCCACAGAGCCCTGGACAGTCCACCCAACCCCACCACAGAGAAAACTGCACCCACCCCACCATCCACACATCTTCCAGACTACATAAGACGGTAAACGCCCAGGCTGAGATCTACCTCCACCTCTCCTGTATCTCCCCCTCCTGCAGAGAGTTCCTGAAGAGAAGAAAGCTCCTGCAAGATGTGACCATCCCCCCCACCAGTTGAAGAGCCCCCCAGGCGGCTCGACGCACCGGCGGCACCCTGCTCCAGGGCCGGGCCCCCATGCACCCACCCGCCCACAACCCCGGCAACACACCAACCAGGACCCAAGCCCCCGAGGCCCGGCCCGGGCCCCAGCCCAGAGACGGAGCGCCCCCAGAACCTCACGCCCATCCCGGACCCACCCAGGGGCAGCCAGGTTGCCAGGTCAGTAACCCACGTCCGTCAGCACAGACCCTCCCCTAGCCCCGCTGCATGCAGCCGCGAGGAAACAGTCACCTGAGAGCCAACAGAGCCCCCAACCGGACGTGACCGCTACCCCGGGTTGAGCCCCCCAAGGAAGATGCCTCCGGGGAACCCCCCGACGCCCTAAGCCTGTCCCTACCCCCTCACCAATTCCAGAAACTGCCGGAGAGGACGCAGAGGCAACGGTGAAAAACTTCATTAAAATCCACCTGAAGCTGCCGGAGGACACCGTAAAGAACATCGACTTCGATAGAGTACATCACTTGGGGGGCGCGCGGTCGCGGACCGGGAGACCACGGCCTATTGTGGCCAAATTCAGTCAATTCAAACAGAAGGAACAGGTGAAGAGTCGCGGCAGAGAGCTGAAAGGTACTTAACAGACTTCCAACGCAACAATATTAGATGTCTCGCTAATAGGGATGTGAAGGCAATAATATCCTTTTGTGTGGAATAAAGTGTAAGTGAGCGAACAGGAATCCCAAATACAGCAATCAGAGGACAAGGATGAAGAGTTACCCCAAGAACAGTTGACATAATAGCAAAATACCCTGTCCAGAAACCTTGTAGCTCAGGACACAGAAAAAACATGTGGCTAAGGTGGCAAGGAGAACCATGGCATTTATCACATTTATTTTCCACTTCTGGATACAATTCAGAAAGTCTAGAATTAGAGAAATGCACCCTGTGTATGACCTTAAATTGAATAAGTCCAAGACAAGCACAGGAGGTGGAAGATCGTACTCTCGCTATAGCCTGTTTCCAAGACTCCTCATGTATTTGAATTCCTAGTTCTCCTTCCCGTGTACACTTAAGCTTAACATTAGAGTGGTTACTAAAAGACAGAATAGCATCATAGAGTTTCGAAAAGGTTCCTCTGTGATGAGGAATAAATGATAATATTTAATGTTTTGAACCAAAATTCTTATTAATTGAAAGCTTATATATATTGCTGATTTAGGTGTTTCCTTATTTTTTCTTTTCAGCAGTACATTTGCCAAACATGATGATAAACTTGGATAGTCTGGAAAAGCACGTTTAAATTTGATTTTGGTTTTTTCATTGATTGGGCGAGGTCACTTAGGAATGTTTTGCAGCAAGTGTTTCTTCACCATCTACAACCAGGCAGCTGTTGAAGTGACTTAAACTTTTTGTCAAAGGCGAGACATGTGAACTCCAGGTTGTCACCGTTTTATTCCTTAGTTATATTTTGGAAGGACAACTCAAACCAGACCCAGCAGAAACTTATTGGCCAGTCTCTCAGAATCAAAAGCAACTCCAACATTTCCTAGGTTTCCCAAACTTCTACTGTAGCTTCATCAGGGATTTCAGTAAGAACGCCCTGCTTTTAACCCAACTCACCTCCACTAAAATCTCCTACCAGTTGAACCCCTCTGCCCGACTGCCTTTGACCATCTAAAACAACATTTTGCCGCAGCTCCCATTCTATCTCAACCTGATCTTTCCTGCCAGTTCATCATGGAAGTGGATGCCTCTAACTCCAGCATGGGAGTTGTACTCTCTTGGCAGCAAGAAAGTAAAATGCATTCTTGTCTTTTATCGTCATCTTACCCCTGCAGAGCGCAACTATGATGTAGGAGACCAAGAGTTGCTGCCATCAAGATCGCTCTTGAAGGGTGGAGGCACTGGCTGGAGGGGGTGGTCCCTTCATCAGACAGGTCACAAAAACCTGGCCTAGCTCCAGTCAGCTAACCGGTTCAATGCCTAACAAGTCAGATGGGCCCTATTTTTCATACTGTTTAGGAATATCAAACCAGACACTCTCCAGGAAATTCTCCACCTCTGCCAGCAGAATCAGTCTTCCTCTTTTCCTCATTTATCATTGGCGTCCTCACATGGGTGATTGAATCTGCCATCCACAAGCTTAACAGACCGAACCAGACCCCATGAAAAATCTACAGGGTTGCCTCTATATCCCTTCTGCTGTCTGGGCACACACCACCAAATTCACCTGCCAGCCTGTAATCAACTGTGTTATAACCTTCATTCAACGTTTGTTCCAGTGACCTGCCTTGATTAACAATGTCCACGAATACGTCTCTGCAGTCTCTGTCTGTGCACAAGAAGAGTCTTCCAGCTCTCCTTATGCAAGTTTGTTCAGACCTTCCCCAACTCTTTGTCACCCTTGGTCCCAGATTGCACTTGATTTTGTCACTGGTTTTCCACCCTCTTCTGGCAATATGGTAATACTTAACATAAAAGATCAATTTCCCAAAGCTGTTCATCTCATTGCCCTGTCAAAAGTTCTCTCATGTCAGTTTGTCCTCCCTTGGATACCAACCACAGGTTTTACCATCTGTTGAAGGTGAGCTTTTTCCCCCTGAATCCCTGGAGCCTAGTGTTAGGAAATAAAATATATAATCTGAATGCTGATTAGTGTGTTTTATGAGAGTCCCAGACTTCAGTGTAAAACTAGGTTGTAGGCTGACAGGAAACTGCATGCTTTTGCAGAAGCATGGTAATTGCAGAAGAAAGTGAAACCAACTAGGCTGTTTGATCGAAACTTAAAGTGTGGTGTGACGTAGAGAGCAAGTATATAAATAACTAGGCTTCCGTTTGTGCTTCAGACCTGAAACCATTGTTTTTCTTGTGACATTACCAATAAGTCTGATGTGTCACATGGCCCTCTTCCTATTGAAAAAACAAAAGTTGTATCCAAGATGGCCGACTTCTAAATGGCCACCATGGTCACCACCCATCTTGAGGAGTTTGCCCCCTCACATATACTAATGTGCCACAAACAGGACTTTAATATCACCAACCATTCCCATGTTATTACGGTGTATCTATATAAATGGCCCACCCTGTATAACACTTTACTCATTTTTCTTAAAAGAAACATGTTATATTACTTTCTCGTTACTCCATAAACCAGCCATCTCCAAACCGTTTGCACAAACTTGGGAGCAGAATATCTCTGTATGCTGAAGCATTAATAATTCATTTTAGTCGAACAAATGAGCTGAGCTGAACTCCTGAAAAACACCCCCACATCATACTGCAGTCAGACAAGTATCGTTCTCCTGGAAACCCAAACTCATGCACCAGATTGCAAGACAGAGAAGCGCGATTCGTCACTCCAGAGAACATGTCTCCAGTGGGAGGTAGTGAGGTGGTGGTCCACTCCTGAGTTCTACAGTTTATCCTTCAGAACTGTGGGAAGAATGGTGTTAAAGGAGACTGGAGAAATCAAAGAACATGATTCTCACAGTGCTGCCAGCGGTCTCTAGGTGAGAGAGGGAACGATATAGGAGGTGAATGACGGCACCATGCGCTCCGATGCCAGGCTGGTAGGCAAACTGAAGTGGGTCCAGTGATGAGCTCACCAGGGGGCGAAGCTGTGCCAGGACAAGCCACTCCAAGGTCTTCATCAGATGGGATGTCAGCCTGAGTGACCGAGCCCCAGGCCGGTCACTCAGGCGCAGCTGGCTGCCGGCGGAGCTCACGGGCGCGTCACTGCAACCCCCCCTGGCTTCTGCTCCGCGGCTGCTGAGTGAGCCCTCATCTGGGACTCTCCTCAGCTCTTTCCGGGACAGTGGCGCAGCTGCCCCTCTGTTGGTCTTCCTTGGTCTCTTGTGTTCTGGGGGCCTCTGGATGTCTGGAGTTTTGATCTCCTCCACACCTGCTTCATGCCCTGGAGGACGGGGCTGTGGCCCCCCCACACCCTCTAGCAGATTATTACATGAAGGAACCTTTTAAAAAACAAGCGCGTCCATGCTCACAGGTGTACACACGGGTGATCACACCCACAAACTACACCCTTTTTGGCTCCTACCTCAAAGCACACTGTGTTCTGTTGATCTTATGTGCTGCACAATAATGTTTAACATTTAGTATTTACTGTCATATTCCCATATATCATTGTGATGTTGTTTATTCTATTACTCTTGTTCTCTTCTGCTTGCTTTCTTTTTTCTTTCTCAGCAGGTGATCCAGGTGATTGATATATGCATTTTTTTTTCTCTGCCCGTTCTGTTGGTTTTTGTCTTTTGCCCTTCTCCCCCGTCCCTCTTCTCAGCTGTTTCTCTTTCCCTCTTTCTTTCTCCCCTTCTTTCCCCCAGTCAAGTCTGTCCCGTATTCAGTAAGTGAAAATAAAATAAACAATAAAAGGTGAATCAAATGGACCATTACGGCAAGGCTGGGATGGTCAGTTTGGTAAAGTAAATCCGTTGGGCATCTTTCTTTGCCTTTAGACAACAATTCTGATGGCAAAAGAGCCAAACGGGACAGGCCAAAAAAAAAAAAAAAAAAAAAAAAAAAAAAAAAGATGGGATGTCAGAGCCATCAGCCTGTAGCTGTTGATGTCCTTGGGATGTGGAGTCTTTGGCACTGGTACAACACGAGATGTGCTCCATCGCCCCACCCAGCTGATCTGCACAGGACCTGACAACCCTTGAGCTGATGCCATTTGGGCCCGCTGCCTTCTTGGCTTTAATCCTCTTCAGTTCCTTCCTAACCCGTATGGTTGAGAGAGAAAGGCTGGATCCATCTGGATGTGTACTGGGTGATGTGGTTGGGGGTGGGGAGTAGTGAGCAGGGTGAGTGGAGGAGGTGTGAAGTGGCTGAGGTGTCAGGAACCACAGTGGCAGTTTACAGAGAGTACAGTGAGCACGAGAGTCCATACAAACAATCCACATGCTGTGAGTGTGTAGATATTCCCGAATCTACCTAACACAGCTCATCAGAGTAACTCTAGAAAATAAGAGAGTTCAGCTCACTGCCCTATTATATTGTCCGTGACACTACCAGTATAAATGTTTATATCATATAAAAGTGTCATATTGGGACATCATCGGTATAGGAATGCCATGCATTTACGTTCCCACAACTACAAGCCAAGCCTAGTTACATCTGAGTGCAAGAGTTGTGTGTCAACCTCCAATGATTTATGTCCACATGTACACACTTCGAGTGTGGCACTAGTAGTTGGGGATGTACAACACAAAAGTATACAAATTAATCAACCGAGCATCACTATCTGCTCTCCCTGTGAGAGGAAAATGCTTAAAGTAAGTGGTTCAAAACCCAACTCACAATATCCCAGCTTAAAGTCTTAAGCAATGCTGTTATATTTAAGTTAAAATGTATAGGGAAAACACTACTTCGGCTACTGTCACAACTATTGCAGAATAATGCCGTTGCTACTGCTGTCACCTTGTTTGAACTAGGGTGTTTGGGAGTTTGCCCAACCAGTCTGCATGTATTTTGTGGATTTGGAGAAGGCATTTGACTGTGTCTCTCAGGCTACGTCCACACTAATGCGTTTTCGTTTGAAAACACATCGTTTTCTCTCAGTTTTGGCCTCCTGTCCACACTGAGACGACGTTTTTGCTCAAGGAAAATGCAGTGTTTTGAAAACACTCTCGAAAGCGCATACATTTCAGAACTGAGCTGTCCCATCGCAGTGTGGACACTTGAAAATGCAGACTTTCAAAAATGATGATTGCATTTTAGTTACGTGATGCAGTCATGTGACCAATTAAACAAAGATAGCGGATGACATTATACAGGAGTTGTTTTCTCTGCTCTCAATTTTGAAAGCCCTATTAAAGATTAATATCAGTTTGTACATGCTCCAGATTATTTAATTCTTACTTGCTTTGGCAACTTTTTACTTTTGTGTAGGGCTGGGCCATATACCGTTCACGGTAATACCGGTACAATGTTAGGCAACGATAAGAAAATGAAATATCGCGATAGAATATGGGTAAAACGCGCATGCGCAGTGCCTTTGTTTTCATATGCACACGGCCGAAAAAGCACGGCGGCAACGGAGAACGAGAAGGGGGAAAGCGGATTGTTGAGTGAAACGGATGAACCAGAATTAGTTTTTAAAAATGGTGCAACTTCACTGGTTGGTGTTTGTCTGTCAGATACACAGCAAAGCACAGTTTTTTGTAGAACATGCAAGCGGGCCGTCGTTATTGCTGTATTTGTCGTTATTATTAACAATTAATAAACTCTGGCTCCCTTTCTTACAGTTTGCCTTTTAACCTGTCTTTGTGCTCGTAAATCTGGGAGTAATCTGGGTCCAAAACTCAATCCTCTTCAGATCCCCTTCAGGTCCCAAAGTCAAACAAACACTGCAGCATCACTGAGAGTTAAAAACTGTCTAAATTCTTTCATCTTTAATAAAACGATCAGCATTGGTACTTTACCAGGTGTAACTATTAAGTTTAACATCCAGGCATCCATGAAAACAATGTATTAGCGAGGCCGCGATATGGCAGCCTCGCTTCTGTCAGTCTGCCCCAGGGCAGCTGTGGCTACAACTGTAGCTGCTTCCACCAGTGTATGAATGTGAGAGTGAATGAATAGTGGTATTGTAAAGCGCTATATAAATCCAATCCATTATTATTATTATTATTATTATTGTTATTATTATTATTATTATAATATGCAGCACGGTGGTTAGCACTGTTGCCTCACAGCAAGAAGGTCCTGAGTTCAATTCCACCATCAGGCCGGGGCCTTTCTGTGTGGAGTTTGCATGCACATCGTGCCTCGACCTCCCGGTTGGCTTCGAGCTGGCGGCCACTAGCTCGAAGCCACTAGCTCGAAGCTAACGGGCGGTCGAGACCTACTACAGCCGGGAGGAACACCGCTCTCCCGGCACATCGTGCCTCGACCTCCCGGTCGGCTTCGAGCTGGCGGCCTCCGAAGAATGCGGCTAAAACTTTTGCGAGATCTCGCAATACTTTTGCGAGATCTCGCAAAAGTTTTAGCCGCATTCTTCGGAGGCCTCGCAAAAGTATTGCGAGATCTCGCAAAAGTTTTAGCCGCATTCTTCGGAGGCCGCCAGCTCGAAGCCGACCGGGAGGTCGAGGCACGATGTGCCGGGAGAGCGGTGTTCCTCCCGGCTGTAGTAGGTCTCGACCTCCCGTTAGCTTCGAGCTAGTGGGTGTCAGATCTCCAAAAACGTCGGAGCTCTTTTTCAAATATGCAATACTTTTGCGAGATCTCGCAAAAGTCCGTCTTAATTTTTTTTTTCTCCCTAATTTTTTTTTTTCTCCCTAATTTTTTTTTTTCCTCCCTAATTTTTTTTTCTCCCATGTCCCCTGGGGGGCTCCATAAATCTCCCCTAGTTGTCGCCTCCCAGCTTCACTTACACCTCAATAACCATAATCTGTAATAGAACAGAAACTGCTCTGTTAAGGATTACCAGTGACCTTCTGATGGCAGCTGATTCTGGTCTCCTATCCATCCTCATCCTTCTTGATCTTAATGCGGCGTTTGATACCATTTCTCACAATATTCTCCTGAACCGTTTAGCTTCCATTGGCATTAGTCACACCCCCTTTGCCTGGTTCACCTCATATCTCTCAGACCGCACTCAGTTTATGCAATTTAAATCCCAGTCTTCAAGTCTGTCCTGTTTCTGCTGGTGTGCCCCAGGGTTCAGTATTAGGGCCTCTTTTATTAATTATTTACATGCTCCTTCTTGGTCATATGTTCTGAAAATATAATATAAATTTTCACTGTTATGCCGATGACACCCAGCTCTACCTTTCTTCTAAACCCAGTTCATCCCTCCCACCTTCCTCCTTCTCAGACTGTCTTATTGAGATTAGATCCTGGTTCTACTCCAATTTTCTCAAACTAAACAGTAATAAAACTGAAGTTTTACTTGTTGGTACACCATCTATCTTAACCAAATCCCACGGTTTTTCTATTAACATTGAACGTTCTCCCACCCTTCCCTCCCCTCAGGGTAAGAGTTTGGGTGTCATACTTGATAATACTCTTTCATTCCAGTCTCACATTAATTCCATAACCCGGTCTGCTTACTTCCTCTTGCGTAATATTAACCGACTCCGCCCCTTCCTTCCTCCCCATGCTGCTGCCGTCCTTGTCCATAGTCTTATTACGTCCCGCATTGATTACTGCAATTCCCTCTTATTTGGTCTCCTTAAAAGGTCCCTTCATAAACTCCAACTTCTCCAAAACTCTGCAGCTCGGGTCGTAACTCCTACTCTGTCAAGAGCTCATATTACAACAGTTCTTCAGCAGCTTCATGGTTGCCCGTAGAAACCAGGATAAACTTTAAAATCGTACTTCTCACGTACAAGTGTGTCCATAAATCTGCTCCTTCATATTTGTGTGAGCTGCTCCAGATCAACACTGTTTCCTGCCCTCTCAGATCCTCATCTGCTGTTCATCTTACTGTTCCGTTCTCACATCTCATCACTGTGGGGAGCAGAGCTTTCAGTCGCTCTGCTCCTCGCTCTGGGACTCTCTGCCTCCTGCACTAAGAAATATTGACTCTCTTTCCATATTTAAGTCACAGCTCAAAACACATCTGTTTAAACTGGCTTATTCGCTTTAGTGCTGATTTTATCTGTTGTCAAGCTCTGCTTTGCAATTTTAACTTATTTTATGTATTTTATGACTATTGCTCCTTTTATTAATGTTGTTCTTTTGTAAGATGACCTTGGGTTTTTGAAAGGTGCCCTCAAATAAAATGTATTATTATTATTATTATTATTATTATTATTATTATTATATTGCACTTCTATTTTTTGTTTTTGAAATCTGCATAAAATTGCATTTTAAATTTAAATTTTAGATTTAAAGTTCTGCTAACAGCTTAAATAAAAAGATCAGTATTGCTGAACTATAAAATATTTTGGGTGCAGTGTACTTTTTGCATCCAGGTATAACAGAATAGCTTTAGTGTTTTGTTTTTTTAAACTTGAGTACAAATACAAAATGCAGCAAGACATTAAAAAACAAAAACAAAAAAAACAACAGTTTTATTGATTATAATAGACTATCGGATTCATATCGGCAGATATCCAAATTTATGATATTAGTATCAGACATAAAAAAGTGGTATGGTTTCATCTCTAGGTTATACACTACTACTACATTTAATTATTAACAATTAATAAACTCTGGCTCACTTTCTTATAGATTGCCTTTTAACCTGTCTTTCTCTGCTCTTATCTTTCTCTTTACCCCCAGTTATCACAGTGGATGGCTGCCCCTAACTGGGCATGGTTCTGCCAGAGTTAGAATAGCAGAAAAACTCCTATTAAAAAGGAGTTTCTTTCCCCCGTCATTCCCATTGTTGCCAAGTGCTTGCTCGTAGGGGGTCGGTGATTGTTGGCTTCCTGCTCAGGTAGTAGGTCTTTACCTTATAATTTAAAGTGTTCTGAGGCAATTGTTCTTCTGAATTGGCGCAATGTAAACGAAGCTCACTTGAAAATTTGATCAAATTGAAGTACCAGTCACTGAATATTTTTTCTTTAAAATCACCTGCTATAAAGAGCCTCAAGATGGTTGTGTGAGAAATCCCAGTAGATAGGGATGGGTATCGTTTAGGTTTTATCCGATACCGGTGCCAAATTGGTACTTTTGAAACGGTGCCGGTGCTCAAATGGTGCTCAAACCGGTGCTTAAAGAATGGAGAACACAAAATTGGTCCAAAAACCTCTCATGTTCAGCTGGTTTTTTGTAAAAAGATAACAATGTTAGCCTTTTCTGCAGCTATGGGACATATATGGTATCACTCTTGGCTGGAAGCAGTGCTTAAACAATGGAAAAAACACAAACTTTGTCCAAAAACCTCTCATGTTTAGCTGTTTTCCACTTTTTCTTTGGTCATTTTAGCCTTTTTGGCCAGGGTGAAGGGAGTATCTGCCATCAAACAAGAAGACAGCCGCATGTAACTACGACGGTGTTTGCTAGTTCACCTTACATGCATTAATGTAATAACGTGGTTAGCCTACTCAACGTAAATTACACACGAACAACATTAAGCTACTCACGCAGAGAAGAACGGCTGCTGCTGCATCATCATCCTCATCATTTCTGCTACACTGGCAGGGCTAGGGGCCAGGACTCTCCTCTTCGGGTTTTTGGGGATGTTGCTAACTCCGGGTCTGATAACAGGCAACCCACCCGCAGTAGATGTGCTCAGTGTGAGGTCTCGCAGCAAGCTATTAAATACAGCGCATTTCTCGGCTTTTAAAAAAAACGCTATGCGTCGCCAGGTGTTTCATCGGATTTGAGGTGTTACCTCCTTTGACAGTATCACAGTATCAGCTTAAAGCACTTGTTGCAGGCTGCTGAGTTTGCATCTTTTGCTGTGAAGTACAGCCAGACTTTTGACCGCTTCGCCTTGGACATTTTTAATCTGTAGCTCTGCTCTAAAAGAACGTACGTACCTGGACCCGCCTACTATCCTCGGAAACGTAAAATGATTGGCTAGAAGTGTATCACAGCTCAGGAAAAAACAGCACCGAAATAAAGCACCGAAATGTGCGCTGCTTTTCGGTCTGGTTACTACCGTTTATGTCAGAACCGGTGCCATCATGGCACCGGACACCGGTACCCATCCCTACCAGTAGATCACCAGTTTCCAAAATACTCATACAATACTCTGACACATTCAAAGTCACTTAGATCGGATTTTTCTCCATTCTAATGCTTAGTTAATACTTTCTACTGTAATTCAAACCATGTTCTTCCTTCCTAAATATACTGAATTGCTGCCATGTAACTGGGTGATTAGATATTTGCATTAAGAAGCGGTTTAGACAGCTGTACCTGTTATTTTCATTTTAACTGTAATTCTACACACTTCCATCCAGCCGTCTTCCCTCCTCCTGATCTGCATTTCTTCTTTGCATACAGAAAATGTCTCATAGTAGCACTCAAGGACATCCTACACGAGCAAGCATAATGTGCCAGGAAAACACACACACACACACGCGTATGTGGAAGAGTGGGTTTGTGCATGTCTAGCATATATACTTTCCTTGCGGACCATATGGAACAGTGCCTGAAGGAAGGTTGGGGACAAACTCTTTAGGGAGAGATGACAGTGAACAGATGCTAGGCCTCACATGCAGACTTATAAGTCCACAGAGAAAAACAAGCACATTCACAAACACACAGCATGCATACACAAACTCTGCACACGTTGTAGCATTCTTTGACTGGTAATGAGGTGAGAGTGGGAGGTTGGCCAGTGTGCCTCCCACTGCCTTATGTTAGGAGAGTTAACAGAATTAGTACTAAAAAGACAGATAATCCAAAAGCACACAAAAAGAAAAGACAATCTGTACATATACTTCGTTTATTAACATTAAGAATCATTACCATGGAAGAATGATGTGAGGATATATTTTAGCAGATTAGGAATTCTGTATAGATCACCTGGGAGACCAAGTGATAGAACCAAGCACTAACAGAGGGTCAATGCCAACATTTTAAACAACCCTAGAACCACCAGGATGTGTCATTTTGACTCTATCCTGCAAAAACTAACAATAGTTACAAAGTTAAGACATTAGATTGAACATTGAAAAAAAATTACAACTTATTTTGGGGAATTGGTTGAGTTACAGTAGCTATGCTAAAACAGATCACTCACTGTGAAACAAAACAGGATATTGTCTACATTTTTTATTTGCCTACAGCTGGATACAATGCCATAAGAAATGCTTTAATCAATTAATTATTGTAAAAGTAGAACACTGAAAGTTTATCACCTTGTCCACATGCCTCAGTGTCATCAAACCAAGCCTCAGTCTGCTCCACTTGGCTTAAAAGCAATAAGATTGAGCTGCTCTGCCTGGGATTTCACTTTTTATTTCTTCAGATTAGTTCTCTGCACTTTGGACTCTCAGCTCATTTCAGCTCAGTTCATAGCAGCGAGGGAAATGTAGCTGTTTAAGCTAGTACAAGTACCTGACCCAAAGTAGCATTTTCCCTTTCTTTGATCCAAGCATAGATTGAAACTACAGATGTAAATACCAATACCTCCTTTTATATAAATTAAGTCAATGAATATGAATAGGTCAGAGGTGTGGACTCGAGTCACATGACTTGGACTCGAGTCAGACTCGAGTCATTAATTTTATGACTTTAGATTTGACTTGAAAAAATGTTCTAAGACTTGTGACTTGACTTGGACTTTTACACCAATGACCTGGGACTTGAATTGGACTTGAACCGGTTTACTTGAAAAGACTTGATATTTCACCCCAAATATAAAATTTAACATGTATATTAGATGTACATGTAGATTGAAAATGTGACGTCATTCAGGGGTAGAACCGCAAAGGATTCTGGGAACTCGTGGCAAGAGGTACTAGCGCACGCAGGCTTTCAATTAAAATCAGTTATACAGCGATAAAAAGAAACACAAAAATGTCAAGAAGCCGTTGTACTATTAACTGCAATAGCCGGTCACATGACAGCCACGGAAAGCCGACGGGTAAAGAGATCGGTTGTTATCGGATTACGTCATTGAAGAGAAATTGTTTGAGCCATGTTTCCGAAGTAACAAAGACGCGACTGGATTGCAGCCATTCAAAGACCAAATATAACGTCCCAGAACACTCCAGCTCCCAGGTTAGTCTGCTCCAAGCATTTACACAAAGGTCAGTCTGCTGTTGTAGTTAATGCGTCATTTTTCTTAACATAATTGGTGATATAGGTTACAAGCAAGTCTGGCGCTGAACAGAAATTGTCGCGCTATGCTCCTTTGTTTATTGTGCATAAATAGTGAATTGTCCTGACACAATATTGCGTTTCGCTTCTGTTATTATGGTACATTGACAAAAACATATACTTTTATTCACAGGATAAAACAGTTTTTATGTATCACTAATTGCCCAGTACGATTACAGCATACAGTATTATTGTCACTGCTACATTTCTGTAACGCGTACCAGAAATTATTTCTACTACTAATTAATTACCGTTGAGCTCAAAGGTCCTATTAATAAACGGTTAACGAATGTGTATTTATGAAGACGATTTGTGAGACTGGTAAACTTATGATACGTACGATGGTCTTTACTTTCTACACGGTGCATTTCAAGGTCCTGCACCCATCCGTCGGTAAACTGTACCTGGGCTTGTTGCAGTGACCTGAAGTTACTAAACTTCATGAGTGTATGCACTCACTCCAAGAACCGTATGATTATAAATATGCAAATAAACATGCTACGATGAGATAGCTGACTTCATCTAACTAGCAAATGTTGTCCAGGCTACGTTGGTGATGCAGTTTTTTTTAATGTGTATGATATTTTTGTCATGCGATTTCAAAGCCGGTGTTGTGCCAAAAAGTGATTGTCTGCCAAAAACTGATTTCCAATGTTTCCGTGTATTTTTTTCCGTGTAATATCTTTATGTATGTTCGTAAATAGACTTCGGTGAACAGGGTTTACAAAGGGGTTATATATAGAATTAAAAAATTATCAGTTTTTCAAGTATCTTCACAACTCTGTGTTATTGTACTTACATTATAACCAATCCGGTCCCTTATCCCTACTTAAAATATTTTTAAAGAACTATTGGAATATTTGCTGCCATTTCTGCTGTCCTCTTGGCCAACTTACTCTTACAAAAGACATTTTTAATGTTAATGAGATTGTTTTTAACTGCAAAAATAAAGGTTATATAAAAGTCACTGCCAAAAACTGATTGTGGCTTCTACCTTGTTACACGGATGTTGTTTGTGGCTCAAGATGACTATATGTCATCCATGAGGGATGCATTTGACATCTGTTTCATATATTATAGCCCAACAAGTTACTTATAGCAGTTTAAATACAAGCAATCAATTTTGGCAAATACCGGAAATCAGTTTTTGGCAGACAATCACTTTTTGGCACAACACCGGTCCTACAACCGCATCCAAGAATAACATGCAGCTTATCTCAGAACTATCGGTGAAAATTATTCTTGGAGCTAAGTTTAATTGAGCTGCAAGTTCACTATTTTGTCATGTGTTGAGAAAAACACAGATTTAAAAATTACATGGTCCAATATTTACATTTAGCATAACTGCAACCTTCTTTTTTCGTTTTTTTTTAAAGACTCGAAAAGACTTGAAATTCAAAATTTCAGACTTGTGACTTTACTCGGACTTTTACACCAGTGACTTGAGACTCGACTCTGACTTGCCTGACATTACTTGAGACTTGACTTGAGACTTGAGGATAAAGACTTGAGACTTACTTGAGACTTGCAAAACAATGACTTGGTCCCACCTCTGGAATAGGTAATATAAAAAAAACCAAAAAATTAATACTTAAAGTGTGAACATCCTACCTTTGGAAGCCTCTGTGCCATACGGGTTGCTGCCGCTGTCATTTAGGTCAGGCAACCAGGCATCTTTTACTGCAGACTTGAAGACGTGCCGGTTATCTAAGCTCTGGATGGGCCTGAAGTTGCTGCGCAGATACTCCACCGACTTAACATGGTCTTGTTGCTCTGTAGTGAAGATGGAGTAGAAAGCCTCCAACTGGTGGTAGTAGGGAAAGTGAACATTACAGCAAAATAGAGATACGAGTGGAGACAGGTAGTTATTACCAAGCAGAAGTCAATTTGGTTATTTTGAGTGTCTTTTCATTCTTTTTTTGCACTCATCACACAGAAGCAAAAGCCAATTTTACTGACAAAATAAAACAAAGCATTTCACAAAAATTAAGAATATGAGCAGGAAAATAAAGAAACTTTGATAATTGCCTGGCACGTGGCAGTGACCAATAAAGGACCTGACATAAAAATACACAGGTTTCAACGCACTGAAATATAAATTAATAAAAATGAAATAACATAAACACATAACACACATTTGAAAACAACTGCATGCAAATATATAAATGATAAATAAATGCATTTTAAAAAATAAGCAAACATGGGACACTACAAAAATGCTGAATGCTCACTGTTACTATTCCATTAAAAAAAAAGAAAAAACTTTGTCATTCCACCAGTAAAAAAAAAATTTTTTTTTAAAAAGGCCTGTGAGTTTGAGGGTCCTGCACAGTATCTTAGCTGTTCCTAGGATCGCGCTCTTCTGGACAGAGATCTCCGATGTTGTTCCTGGGATCTGCTGGAGCCACTCCTTTAGCTTGGGGTCACTGTACCTAGTGCTCTGATTACCAGTAGGACCACTGTTACCTTCACCCTCCACACCTTCTTGACTTTTTATTTCAGCCCAGGTTCTTGTGTTCCTTCTCCCTGATGTTGCTATCATTCAGTATTGCTACATTTATCACGACAGCCATCTTCCTCTGATTCCTCTTCTTGTCCACCACTGTCTGGTTGGTTAGCCATCACCAGTTTGTCAGTATCTGAAAATCCCATAGGATCTTAGTTTGGTCCTTCTCGACCACTCTCTGCCTCCGTTTCACCAAACCTTTCACCAAACCCCCAAGCCTCAGTTTCACTAAAACCTTTGTTCTCTTCTGAATCACTCGTGTTCCATTTTGACCTCAGGACTTCCAGGCCATACTCTGCACAGATGTTCTTGTATACTATGTAGAGATGGCACGATACCACTTTTTTATGTCCGATACCGATATCATAAATTTGGATATCTGCCGATACCGATATGAATCAGATATAGTGTAGCTTGTAATCAATAAAACTGTTTTTTATAAATAACTTGCTGCATTTTGTATAAGTTCATACTCAAGTTTTAAAAACAAAACAAAACACTAAAGTTATTCTGTTATACTCGTATGCAAAAAATACACTGCACCCAAAATATTTTATAGTTCAGCAAAACTGATCAATCTAATAAATTTAAACCTACTCCATCATCCCTATTCTGGTATCTTAAAAACCCTCTACTGCATGACTTTTTAATTTTTGGGGAAAAAATATTTCTCCTTATTTTGGGGGAGCTTTACACAGCAAAATCTCCAGTGTTAAATTAACACTAGAGAGTGTCTATACAGGGAGTGCAGAATTATTAGGCAAATGAGTATTTTGTCCACATCATCCTCTTCATGCATGTTGTCTTACTCCAAGCTGTATAGGCTCGAAAGCCTACTACCAATTAAGCATATTAGGTGATGTGCATCTCTGTAATGAGAAGGGGTGTGGTCTAATGACATCAACACCCTATACCAGGTGTGCATAATTATTAGGCAACGTCCTTTCCTTTGGCAAAATGGGTCAAAAGAAGGACTTGACGGGCTCAGAAAAGTCAAAAATAGTGAGATATCTTGCAGAGGGATGCAGCAGTCTCAAAATTGCAAAGCTTCTGAAGCGTGATCATCGAACAATCAAGCGTTTCATTCAAAATAGTCAACAGGGTCGCAAGAAGCGTGTGGAAAAACCAAGGCGCAAAATAACTGCCCATGAACTGAGAAAAGTCAAGCGTGCAGCTGCCAAGATGCCACTTGCCACCAGTTTGGCCATATTTCAGAGCTGCAACATCACTGGAGTGCCCAAAAGCACAAGGTGTGCAATACTCAGAGACATGGCCAAGGTAAGAAAGGCTGAAAGACGACCACCACTGAACAAGACACACAAGCTGAAACGTCAAGACTGGGCCAAGAAATATCTCAAGACTGGTTTTTCTAAGGTTTTATGGACTGATGAAATGAGAGTGAGTCTTGATGGGCCAGATGGATGGGCCCGTGGCTGGATTGGTAAAGGGCAGAGAGCTCCAGTCCCACTCAGACGCCAGCAAGGTGGAGGTGGAGTACTGGTTTGGGCTGGTATCATCAAAGATGAGCTTGTGGGGCCTTTTCGGGTTGAGGATGGAGTCAAGCTCAACTCCCAGTCCTACTGCCAGTTTCTGGAAGACACCTTCTTCAAGCAGTGGTACAGGAAGAAGTCTGCATCCTTCAAGAAAAACATGATTTTCATGCAGGACAATGCTCCATCACACGCGTCCAAGTACTCCACAGCGTGGCTGGCAAGAAAGGGTATAAAAGAAGAAAAACTAATGACATGGCCTCCTTGTTCACCTGATCTGAACCCCATTGAGAACCTGTGGTCCATCATCAAATGTGAGATTTACAAGGAGGGAAAACAGTACACCTCTCTGAACAGTGTCTGGGAGGCTGTGGTTGCTGCTGCACGCAATGTTGATGGTGAACAGATCAAAACACTGACAGAATCCATGGATGGCAGGCTTTTGAGTGTCCTTGCAAAGAAAGGTGGCTATATTGGTCGCTGATTTGTTTTTGTTTTGTTTTTGAATGTCAGAAATGTATATTTGTGAATGTGGAGATGTTATATTGGTGTCACTGGTAAAAATAAATAATTGAAATGGGTATATATTTGTTTTTTGTTAAGTTGCCTAATAATTATGCACAGTAATAGTCACCTGCACACACAGATATCCCCCTAAAATAGCTCAAACTAAAAACAAACTAAAAACTACTTCCAAAAACATTCAGCTTTGATATTAATGAGTTTTTTGGGTTCATTGAGAACATGGTTGTTGTTCAATAATAACATTATTCCTCAAAAATACAACTTGCCTAATAATTCTGCACTCCCTGTATGGGTCCACACCTCTGAGTGATAAATACAACACTGTTGAGTGTTAAATTAACACTTTTGACAGTGTTATATGTTTAAAAGTAACCTAGTCAGTTTTGAAGATTAACAATGGCTAACACTGAGCAGTGCTTGTTTTCTAACACTGGAATATTTCTAACATTTTGAGTTATTTTCCAGCTCACTGTCCTCACTTTCTGAGGACAGAAAGTGCACATTCCCTTGGTTTCCTTGCATAAAAGGTTTTTACATCCATGTCCTGTAATTATGAGTAGATTGTAAAGTAAAAACATTGACTATGATCATATAAATGCACACAAACACATCTCTACACACATATGCAAATGCATTATATTGCCTGAAAAAGATTGGGCTAACTGCGCAGTGTTGCCTTGAGGCAAAGAATGAAAATTAACAGTTTTACTGTATAAATAAATTTAAAAAAGTAGAACAAACAATCAAATATGCTTCTTAACATATTCATGCACATACAAGTATTTTTTAATATACATTTATTTCACTATAAACATGTAAAATAGTGATCTTTATCTTGCCTCCTAATGGAGATGTCTGTCATGTAGTGCAGCTTGCAGAAAGGGGTCCTGCCCCCCAAATGAAAGTCACACCACCTTCAACTCTTCATTTTATTTCAAAGAGATGTGCCTGGTAGCATTATTTGGAAAAAAAAAAGGTTGTTTTTTTTGAAGGGCCAGTGTAAGGCATGAAAATGTGGTTTGTTGCCACAGGGCAATGCTATGCTGTAGAGGGTTAAAGAGTACTTAGCAGAAATATTAAACAACCTAACTAATAGGGTTGCCAACTCCCAGCAAAAATATTAGGGATCCGCCCCCACCCTCCACCTCACAATGCTTAATCGTCATAATCAACTTTAATTTAATGCACGTGCAAAACAAATGCACTAGTGATGTGGTGTTCGCGAACGAAACGGCTCTTAGAGCTGGATCTTTGAAGTGAACTACGTGAGCCGGATCCTTAATGGGAGCCGTGGTTTTTTTTGTTTTTTTGTTTTTTCTTCTTTCTCTCACCCTCTCTCTCGCACTTTTTTTTTTGCTTCACTCCGCACGCGAGCCTTGTGCTTGCGCTGAGCAGAGGGGGGAGGGGCAGTAGTTACACTCGCAGTAGCACAGGAACAGAGCAGGAGAGAGAGAGAGAGAGCCAGGGACAACAACGTCACATTAGAAAGGTATAGTAATCATCCACAACTATTTTCAGTTGCAGATGATAAATGATTCAGAAAGTTTATTCATGCAGGTCCATATGACAGAGAATATGCATGTTCTTTTAGTTTTCATATTATAATTTATATTTAATTGTGTTGTGGTTTGCAGTGTTTTGTGTTGTTTCACTTTAAATTTGTTTAAAAGGAAAAAGCTGAAAATTTAAATAGTTAAAAGTTTAAAATGTAAATAGTTGATTTTTGTATTATATGATTTATTTATTACATTTTATGTGGAGTGAACAAATAAAAGTATATTTACAGTGGCCCCTACAGACAAAGCACGTACAAACTCCAAAACACGTACAAAACACAACAGAAGTGCTCCAGGATGCTAGGGGGCAGTGTTGAGCTTTTGTTACCTAGTGGCTAAACAAGCCAGCAAGTACCAATGACCGGATTTGGTGTGTGGTAGTAACAGGTAAATGTAAATTCTTTTTTAATTATTTGAATATATATGAGTGCTTGTGTATAAATACACACACAATACACATATGCTTTCAGTTGTGTTATTTAAGTGATCTAGGTAGCTCTGTTTTGGAAGTTCCGTTAACGCTAGAAATGTGTTTTGGAGTCTGTACGTGCTTTGTCTCTAGGGTCCACTGTATATATTTATATATAAACATATATAAATAAAACCACTTTTTTTTTTACATTAATAATTCCTTTTGTGCATAATTTCATATTGTTGTTAATAATAAATTAATTAAAGCAACAAAACAACCTGAAGAGCCGGTTCTTTATAGTGAGCCGAGCCAAAAGAGCTGGTTCTCTAAAAAGAGCCGGAAATCCCATCACTATTTCCCTCCCAGGCTTCTAGACTTCTGATTGACCAAAATTTTGTTTTTAGCCTTTACATGTGGACAGACATATTTTTTTAAAACTGCACGTGTGGATGAGATTTTTTTTTTTAAAAACGAAAATGGAAAATCTCTGTTAGAGTGAATTGTTAAATGTTGTCATTTTTATGCTTACCATCTCTACATTGTTTCAAACTGTGTGATCAAAGACATTCCTTTGTTCCCCTCTCCAGCCTGTCGAATGGTGGGAGGCTGTAGTGTTTTATTACAGGCACATCCCATGTGAAGGTTCTGTTTTGTTGTTTAGTAAACTTCCTGCCCTTCATGGCCTCACTTGTGTTGTGCATGGTGAACCAATAAAGGAATTGAGCCATATATAGGGTGTGGGGGAGACTACCCTTTTTATGACCAAGGATGTTGTTAAAAACAGTTGTTATCAGGAAGTCCCGCACACAGAAAGACACACTCACGTACACACACACACACACACACACACACACACACACAATGCCTTATCTTTTGTAACCATAGGGGGGTTTTACAATGGGAGGTGCTTGTGTGTACTGTAACTGTTTTCAATAAAAGGCGGCAAGCGGAGCCCTGAGTCGAGGTCGTCTGTGGTAGGATTCAGAGTGCTCTGAGACACCGACCGGGGCCTCCCTTGCGCAAGTAAAATTGATTGATCACTGTTGCCTTGCATCATTCCTTCACGGAAATAAGTCTCACGAGTCAGCGAGGTCTAAGTTTTGACTCAACAATCTCCATTTTTAAAAATACCTGTGTACGTGTGGATATAGCCTAAGTATATTTATTTGAAAATCCAAATCACCATATCAGTATTTATTCTGAAGAGGTATTTTACAATGTCATGTTACAATTTAAAATGTTCTGAACCATCTCAGGTGGAAGGATTAACTCACCCATCCTACTTAGAATTGGTACTCATAGGTTAATCTCACTAGTATTTCTCTGTTGACATCTCAATTTTAGGGCAATTGTGAAATGAGTCGAGTATAACAAAAAACATTAAAAGGTTGACGACACACGAGACCGGCTCTTCATACACATGTGTCCACACACGCAGTCTGTTTGAAAGGAGCCGATTTTTGTTGAGCTGTCATGTAAGTATCTGAGCATCGGCCCCTTTTTGCTAACCCTACTTCAACTATCATCCAAAACGAAAGTGTTTCAAAAAGCAAAACTCAACAGGCCTTTGATTTTATTCACTTCAGGCTGAATCTCGTTTCGAAAACCTGAGCCCAAAGCAACCGTAAGTCAATTACAAAATGAAAAGTGTCACTGAAATTCCAGGAGGTAGCTTACAAAAGCTGTATTCAGGAGTTTCCTGTCATGTCAAATGTTTACGTGCAATAAAGTTTCTACTCAAATCAGCACATATGTCTTTATTGGCAGTGTTAAATTGATTGTACTGCTTACACGTATTGTTGGTATGTTGTCCTTTGAAAATAGAATAAACATATTCCTTCCATATACAAACATTTTAAATAAATAATATGTACTGAGCACTGTTATGTACCCGGTAGGTTTGGGTGGGAATTTTGTAAAGCGCTTTATTGAAGTAATGTGGCGGTCAAACAGGTGGTCGGCGGGCTGCAAGTGGTCACATGTGATGGCCCTGGTTTTCCTGAGACAGGAGAATCTGGCAATGGCCTACAGGGGTGGCAGAGGGCAGCCAGGGATTTTTGGGGCAGTGTTTATTGTCCTCGGCGCAGCCCCCTGCGTACTAAACACCCAGGCAGTAAGAGAGTACGCTCTCAAATGAGGAGTGGCAGAAGGTCAGGTTATTTTCCTCAGGACACAGGAAGTGTAGCTGCTGCAGGACCTTCTTTACCAAGTGGACCAGAAAAAAAAAAGTTTGTTATTGCTATAAACATGGGCAAAATATTGTTCTGTCAGTAGTCTTAATGCCGGATCACCTTCTTATTTATGTTAAGTAACAGGGCTTAATAATTAGGGTGGATGGATTTTCCTTCTCATTAGGGATCAAGGGGTCACTTCAAGGAGGAGTCTCTGGAGGTAGCTTATTAGCAGAGGATTAGTGTCACTTTTGAGTGTGTGCAAGACAATGATGCATCTGTGGTACCAAATACTCAATTTATGTTTTATTTATAGAGCACTTTTCTCAACACTTTGGAGCTCAAAGTACTTTCTATAAAACCACACACACGCACACGCACACACACACACATGCACACACACACACCATTAAGTGCGCAGCATCTGCTGAGTTATTCTGCTCAAGCTGGCCTGGTTACACAGGATTTCCTTCACAATTACAATATGATGAACGTAGTAAATAACATCAAGTCACACATAACACTGAGTTGAACTGAACAATGGTTATCTTTGCATTTCCCAAAGAAAAACCTTGACAGTTTTAAAGTATAAACTACTGAAGGCACAGGGCAAGTTTAACATCAGGGCTCTTTATTTAATGCTTACTTCCATACTGTTCATATTTCGTGCTTTGACAGTATGATTAAGGCCAAATCTTCCCTTATAATAATGTCTACACCAAAAGCGGAAGGACAGATCAATTTGGAATGGAGTTATCTAACACATTTTCAGACAGCAGAGTGGTTTTACAACTTAATTGGAGAAAATTATCACTCAGGTCACTTTTTACCTAAAGCACGGAGTAATAACAGCCACAGTGATTTAAAAAAAGGTGGTGATGCATCCAGTGAGGATGCTCTCAATGGCACAGCGATAGAAGGTCCTGAGGATGCGGGGGCTCATGCCGAATCTTTTCAGTCTCCTGAGAAAGAAGAGGCGCTGCTGCGCCTTCTTCACTGTTTTGTTTGTGTGTACTGACCACGTAAGATCCTCAGCCAGGTGTACGCCAAGGAACCGGAAGCTGCTCACTCTCTCCACAGCAGCGCCGTTGATGGTGATGGGGGTGTGTACTTCTCTGCACCTCCGGAAGTCCACTATCAACTCCTTTGTCTTTGCGACGTTGAGGGTGAGATGGTTGTCTTGACACCAGTGGGTCAGGGCGCTGACCTCCTCCCTGTAAGCCGTCTCATCACCGTTGGTGATAAGACCCACCACTGTAGTGTCGTCCGCAAACTTCACAATGATGTTGGAGCTGTTAGTGGCTGTGCAGTCGTAGGTGTAGAGTGAGTACAGGAGAGGGCTCAGTACACACCCCTGTGGAGCACCAGTGTTCAGTGTGATGGGGGATGAGGTGATGCTGCCCAGTCTGACCACCTGGCGTCTGTCAGACAGGAAGCTAAGGATCCAGCTGCAGAGGGAGCTGCTCAGTCCTAGATCCTGCAGTTTCCTGTCCAGCTTCGAGGGAACGATGGTATTGAATGCTGAGCTGTAATCTACAAACAGCATCCTCACTGACGTCATCCGCGGTGCGCACACTGTCCGGTCTCATGGTGTTCGCTGTGTCGAATCTAGCGTAGAATACGTTTAGATCCTCACACAGAGAGGCCGTGGTCTGCGGTGTGCTGGTTTTCCCTCTAAAGTCTGTGATCGTGTTTAGTCCCTGCCACATACTCCGAGGGTTGTCAAACTGTTGTTCCACCCTGTCCCTGTACTCACGTTTGGCTGCTTTGATCGTCTTCCGGAGTTGGTAATGTGCGTGTTTGTAGTCCGATGTGTTCGCGGAGGCAAAGGCGGTGTTCCGTGCCGCCAGTGCCGCGCGAACATCTCCGTTAATCCAGGGTTTTTGATTTGGGAAGGATTTAACTGTTCTGGATGGGACGACATCTTCCACGCATTTCCTGATAAATCCGCAGACTGAGTCTGTGTATTCATCAATGTCTCTGGCGGCCACGTGAAACATTTCCCAGTCCGCGTGATCAAAACAGTCCCGCAGCGCAGACTCCGATTGGTCCGTCCAACAGTGCACCGCCTTCCGGGTTGGAGCTTCCTGTTTCAGCTTCTGCCTGTAGGCGGGCAGGAGCAGGATGGAGCAGTGATCTGATTGGCCGAATGGGGCGCGGGGGAGGGCTTTGTACGCATCCCGGAAAGAGGTGTAACAGTGGTCGAGTTGCCGGTTTCCACAAGGATCTACAGCAACGAAACTGGAATGTTATTTGGACTCGAGAAGTGTAATCGGATCGTAACAAAGAGAGGAAAGGTAGTCAGAACTGAGGGCATCACACTACCAGAAGGCAACATTGTTGAGGACAGCTTCAAGTACTTGGGAATCCCACAGGCAAATGGGAACCATAACGAGGCCGCTAGGAAAGCTGCAACCACCAAGTACCTGCAGAAGGTAAGGCAAGTCCTGATTAGTCAGCTGAATGGCAAGAACAAGATCCGGGTTATCAACACCTATGCCCTGTTGGTGATCAGGTATCCTGCTGGGATAACAAGCTCCTGACCATTCATGGAGGATTTCACCTCACACTGAATCTGTACGCTAGAACCACATCCAGAATAAGACAATGAACATCCACGAGTACATCAGACAACTGACCACATGCTCAGTGAATACCTCAGACAGCAGAAACCCAAGAAAGAGGAGCAAGAGCAGCCAAAATGGGAGACACCCACTAGGGTGGTCAAGAATGACTGTGCTAAAATCCTGTGGGACTTTCAGATACAGACGGACAAACTGATGATGGCTAACCAACCGGACATAGTAGGGGTGGAGGAGAGGAAGACGGCCATAGTGTTAGACGTAGCCATAGCAAATGACAGCAACATCAGGAAAAGGGGACACGAGGACCCTCATGCTCACAGGCCCGTAGTAGAGAACCCGAGCTTAAGGGATAGACCGCCAGCAGAGGAGAGAGGGGAATTTTTTACATTTTATAAAATAAGTTGTGGTTAATTAACTTCAGCATTAACATAGAATAAAAATAAGGTTTTGCAATATGTTTAAATGAGTGGTGTTATTCTTATATAACTAAGGAAACAAGTTGACACAGCTGTATTACTGGCATGCTTCTTACCTGTTTGTAAGAGAAGTAGACAGGACTGCTGAAAATGATCCACTCTACCACCTTGCTGCAGGGTGGAGTGGTCAAAGAGCCAGTGTAACGATAATAACTTCCCAGTGAGGATGGCAGCAGGTCCTTAAGCACAAATGGCTCCAGAAAGGTCTCCTTTTCTGTTTGAAAGATAGTAGGACAGATAGTTTCAATCAATGCAATATAATCTATATAACAAGCTTTATTTCCCTGCAAACTGAAGTGGCAAGGGTTCAGACTTGCTTCAGAGCCTTTAGGTTTAATGTGTCACGGCCCAGCGGCACGAGGTAACAGAGATGGACACAGGTGCAGAAACCAACCCGGAAGCGAGACGATAAGGGAACAAAGGATTTATTTCCGCCCACAGGCAAACACAAGCAAAAAAAACAAAATGACGCCACCACACTAGTGGCGCGTAGGATAATCTAAGATAACGGAGGGTGACCTAGACACCTGTAGGAGACGGCTGAACAGCAGAGGCAGCGGGGAGGCGGAAACAGGACTAGGTAGGGGCCGGGGCACTGGAATAAGAGGAGATCACGGTCAGTGGGATCCAGCAGACAATCAACGATCCTCCACAGTTGAACTGAGTTGCTTTACTTGGTTTCAGGTGGGGGGGACAGGTGGGGCGGGAGGCCCGGAAGCGGTCGAGATGTGGGGAGGCAGGCAAGTGAGTGGTGGGCCGGCAGGCCACGTCGTATCAGCAGCAAGCGGCCCAGGTGCAGGAAGGCGGGAGTGAGGGAGACAAGACCTCCACTCCAGGTGCTACCTATGGGGATAGCAGATACTCAGGCGATGAATGGTTGAGAGCGCAGGTCTGATATACTGCCGGAATAATTGCTCACAGGTGGTCAGCCAGGGAGGAGCAACCGAACCTAAAGGAGGAGGGGCCGCTGTTGGAGACCTGCAGGTACCCTCCCAGACCCTGACATAATGTCTTGATTTCCTTTGATTTGTGCTTTCATAATTTAGCATCCCCAAGAGATGACAGAGAAAACAACATATGATTGTCAGCCTTGAAGTAACATTGTCAACTTTGACATAACTTAGTGTTTCACTCTTTAACAAAATGCCCAAGAACATGGGTGGGTAAAAAAGCTTTGAAGATGATGAAAAAAAAGAGAAGAAAAATGTTGGCAGAAGACACCATAACAAAAAAGACACCTGTGCTTCTTTTACAAACTGCCTTGCAGTTTGTTGCAAGGTAGCCAGTGAATGTCCCTGCACCATCAATGTGAAATTAAAAGGCTGAATGAAAGGTTCTAATAGCAAACACAGGGACCCAGTGTCTTTGCAAGGGTTTGCAGGTTTACAGATGGAAAGGTTCATTATAGCAATGATATCCAGGAATGATGAGAAACATGAGTTGTGGTGGTTGGGAGGACCATGTGGTTTTCTTTTGTCAGGTTATTCATTTACCGTATTTCCCGGACTACAAAGCGCACCTGAATATTAGCCGCACAAGCTAAAATCAGGGGAAAATCCTGTTTTGTACATACATTAGCCGCACCTGACCAAAAGCCGCAGGTGTTTCAATGTTGACTTATCATATGTAAGAGAATATGCACAAAGGGAATTGTCAGGAAAGAGATGGCTGTTTGGAGACACATCCCTTTTATTAATATTTTGAAAAACAAGTTACGGGTACATATTTGCATAACTTTTTAGGTATATGTAAAAGTAGCGATAATTACAAGTACGAAACATGTACTGTGCTTCATAAATGAGTAACAAATGTAGTACATAACAATAACCTACAGCACACCAGAAAAATAGATTCGGACTACCTTTTAGGCTCAGGTGCAGTGACACGGCTTTAACAAGAAGAAAAGTCAGTCATTCACCACCATCTTTCTGCGCACTAAAACCACCAAAGTCCTCTCCTCCAGTGTCGGATACGAACAGGCTCAGGGTGGCTTTGTCATCCACTCTCAGCTTCTTTCCTTCGTTGTCACTTTCAAAACCAAACAAATCCTCGTTGTCAGTGTCAGAGTTGAACACCCTCTGAAGGGCCGTGGCGGTGTCCTCCTGATAGAAGTAACTTTTAAGTTTAAACTGCAGATGTCTATTATTAAAAGATACCTCCGTTATAAAGCTTTCAAATGTATTAAAATGTTCATATATTTTTGTATCACATGCCATTACATCCTGTCACGTACACACACACACACACACACACACACACAGAACACACACACATGCTGATAAGTAAGCTTGAAAAACAGGAAATGCTATGCAACTGTCTCTTGGTATAAATAAATCTGACTGCAATGCCTCGGTTGTGAGTATCACCCGATCACTCACCCGTGCACGTAGCTCTATGAAACTCCTTTTGACTGTCTTGTATTCCTTCATCGTATTTAAAAATGTCACACACCACTGACACCTCCTCTCCATCATGCAGCAGTCCAGCCCTTCGAAATCCGTTGGTGATCGTGGATGTTTTCACACTTTTCCACGCTGTCAGATTCCACCGGTGGAGTTGAGCATAACTTGCTTTTCGCAAGTTTATCGCTGCTCGTCATCCACGCCTCCGGCTGAACGTGTAGCGCTACTTTGAAGTTTGTTTTTCGCGCTACTTGTACGGCACTATGTTGCCTGGCGGATGGACATGTGACTAACATACCACTCTTGAACCCCGATACTGTGTGTCTGATCACATGCCCTTCCGCCAGGCAACGTAGTGCCGTACGACAGCGGAACAAACAAAACAAATCGTCTTACGATATCACAAAAATCATGGATAATCCATAGAAAAGCCGCACCTGACTAAAAGCTGCAGGGTTCAAAGCTTGTGCAAAAAGTAGCGGCTTATAGCCCGACAATTACGGTATATTTAATGTTTCTAGAAGTTACATGTTTCAGATCATCAAACTAATTTGACTATTAGACAAAGATAACACAGGTAAACACACAATGCATTTTCGAAACGATGATTTCATTCATTATGGGAGAACAGTTATCCAAACCCACCTGGGCCTGTGTGGACAAGTAATTGCCCCTCTTGTTAAATCATGAAGTAACTGTGATTAACGACATTTGTTGGAATGCTGAGTTCAGTTTCACTCAGGCTTGATTACTGGCAGACCTGTTGAATCAACGCATCACTCAGGATCTGTTTGACAATGTGAAGGAGGCTAAAAGATCTCAAAAAGCAACACACCATGCCACAATCTAAAGAAGCAACTGAGAATCTATCAGTCAGGAAAGGGTTATGTTTTGAAGGAAGGCTCGGAGGAGGTTGGAGCTTGTTACCATCATGGGCTCATTCGGTCAGGATGAGAATGAACAGTCAACAATCACTTGCAAGTTTCTTGTTTTACTGAATAATGAGCAAAAGGAAAGACACGCATGGACTGCTAACTGAAAGGAAATAAAGAAAATAAAGTGTGTCACTCAGTAACTCAAAATAATAGATGAACTCAGGAGACTCAAACAGAAACTCACCTCAGCTGCCGCCCCATGTGGGAGTAAAGAAAGAGTTAGCGGTAGGTGAGTGCAGTCCTTATATAACGGGTGACAGGTGAGTGCAATTAAGGGCAAGCACCACACCCAATCAAAGGTGAGGAAAAGAAAAAAGGTGCAGCTGGTGAAGTGTGCTGAAAGGTGAGTCTTTACAACAGCCGCCCCCATATTTCTAGCGAGAAATATGTTTAACTGGTTAGAGTTGACCTTTGTCAGGAAGTGGGGCAGAGGAATCAGACACGCCACAGGTCTGATATAGGTTCTGTCCTGCACTAAGACTTCTACAGTTCTGATGCGCTCATCTGGGCTCTTTAGGAGTGTTACTTTTCTACGGGCCAGACAGTTCAGGAGGTCGACCCAGAGGTCGACCCAGAGGTCGACGACGCAGGCCAAACAGTTCAGGGGGCCGACCGTGGAGCCAGCGGTGGCGGCGAAGCAGGTCCAAATGCCGACCGAATGGGATGCAGCTGCAGGCACATAACTGCAAATCGTCAGGCAGTTCTGCAGGCACTGGGCACAATGTACGGGGCTTGGTAGAGACAGGACCAGGTGAGTTAGGACCAGGAAGTGCAGTGACCTCTGGCGGAATGGCAGCCACAGGCAGTGAGTCTGGTGATGGCGGCACTGCAGGCGACGACATAGAAACTGCTGATGGTAGAGTAGGAGGTAGCTGAACGGATTCAGAGCCATCAGCGGACACGAGGATGTGCTGGAATGGATCTCCTGAATCTGAACTGAAAGATGTGAACAAACACTGGGCATGCGTGGAACTGTCCTCGGGTTGTAAGTTTGTGATCGGACCTTGGAGTGTACATCCTAAGCGGGTTTTGACCGCTGCAGGAGATCCATATGGACCAGGTCTCACTGGAGCAGTAGTCGTGATAAGGTGAGTATGATTTGAGCCTTATTTTAAATTTTAACAGTGCACTAGAACAGTCACTAGGTCTATCAAGGTACAATGTCCTCACTACAGGACTAACTTCAGTTAGTTCAGGTCTCTGATTCACCTCACACAGGATCTGTAGATGTCATCCCATGCAGGTGACAAAGTCTTCTCTCAGATCACACTTTGCAGCCTGAAGAGTCCTAGCACAACGCCACCACCATGTGTTTCTCTTTATCCAGTTTATTTTCTCATCCTTTGTTTTGTGAATAAACTCAGGACACCTGCTAATGTGGTGTTCAGGTGAGCAGCAATATGCACATGTTGCCTTAGTCGTTATGATTGGTTTTCTTGGCTGTACAGTAGGGGTGGGCGGTGTAAACGGTATACGGTAGAAACGATATAAATTTGGCCAACGGTAGAGATTTTGATGGTGTCATCAAGCTGCACCTGTTTTAGTCGAAAGCATTGCAGCGGCTGCAAACATCATCTGCAAATTACAGTAATAGCGACAGTAATAGCAAAGCACTTTTGGAATATGGGAAAGCCAAAAACTGCGCTTTCTCCACTTCTGTACCATTGATTCATTCATGCTGAATTCTATCACAGCGGCTCTATTCCCATGTTGTTGCAGTATATTAATGACTAACCTCGTATTGTGGATGGATTGTCTCAGTTGTTCTCCTGACTGAAGTTTGGTCTGTTTATAGCACATGTGTCAAAGTCAAGGCCCGCAGGCCATATCCGGCCCGGCGTACATTTATATCCGGCCCGCGAGATGTATTATTATTGTTACGCATGGCCCGGCGATATGAGGCGCTAATAATATACAAACTACAGATCCCATAATGCAGCGCTGCAGCCTCCTTGCTGAACGCTAGGCTAACTGGGAACATTCCCCGTCAATCAAGTCAAACTTCTGTAATTGTGAAGCTCGCCGCTCACAATGGTGGAGAAAAAAGTTGACTCTGAAAGCAGAGCCTTTCAGCGCCAGTGGGAGACTGAATATATATTTACAGACATGCTGGTAAACCGTGTGTCTTAGTAGTGGAGCTAATGTGGCTGTAATTAAGGAATTTAATTTAAGACGGCACTACGAGACAAAACGTCAGGATAAGCTGAAAAACCCAAATGCAGAAACTACAGAAAGTAGAAGAGCTAAAGAAGAATCTGACATTTCAGCAGACGTTTGTCACCAGAGCAAAATCACAAAGTGAAGCTGTTGCGAAAGCAAGTTTTATCGTGGCAGAGGAGCCAAATCAGCCCGGTACCACTCTGAAGAGCTGCAGGATAAAGCTGTGCGACGTCTTGTGTCCAGACAAAACGCAGATTTTGGCAAATGTGAGCCTGAGCAGAAATACGATTGCTGATCGGGTTTGTGAGATGGCCACTGATTTAAGAACACAGCTGTGTGAAAGAAGCAAAAACTTCACTGCATACTCGGCTGTGGATGAAAGTACAGACATGATGGACATTGCACAGCTGACCATCTTCATCCGTGGAGTGGAAATATTGAACATTAAATCGAGGCACGGGACAACGACAGGAAAAGGCGTTTTTAAAAACGTTTGTCAAAGTGTTACCGACATGAAACTGCCCTGGGACAAACTTGTTGGACTTACAACAGATGGAGCGCCGGTGCTGTGCGGTGAAAAAAGCGGACTAGTCCGCAGGATGGGAGTAAAGATGCAGGAGGAGAAATGGCATGTATGATGCGGTGAAGGCGTTTCAAGTGAAGCTGTCACAAATGCACCAGTGCAACCTGCCTCACTTTCCCGGTTGCCAAGTAATGTTGAACCAAGTCAGCGCACTTTGCTGAACTGGAATAATATTCCTGTCTGTTTTTATTCATATTTATGTTTAAAAAACATTGTTTTAGTGTGTTCAATAAATGTTTATCTTGTTTGGCCCGCGACCTAAAGTCTGCCTTGAGTTTTAGCCCCCTGTGCAATTGAATTTGACACCCCTGATTTACAGCATCCTGCCATGCAATTGCATTTGTCCCTAACCACCTGAAACCCTCACGTTAACTTTTATCAAGTGGAAAAAAGTTGGTGTTCATCCAGGTGCCCTGATGAAGTGTGTGATTCGCCTCACCTGTTAGTGCTATCCTTATCCTCAGAATTGTTTTTAGTTTAAAAGAAGATTTTTGACGGATTTCAAAAATATGTTTTCTCTTGATTTTATATATTAGGGAATATCTACACTATTGAAGTCCTTCCTCTCTCAGCACTAACTGGACCTGCCACTCACCATGATGGACCACACCCTTTAGGCCATGGATTATGGGGTCAACGGCAGGATTGTCCCTTCCTCCCACCTAAGGAAGAAAAAACAAAGATATTTATTAATTGTGAAAAACAAATACTGAAAACACAAGCTTTGTAAATTATACATTTAAATGTTTATAAAATAATTTTGAAAAATAGTCTACAGTCAGTGTGAAGGTCTACAACATTAAATTCTGCTTCTGTTTCATAAATCCATGAAGGACAACAACAGTTTAACATTATTCAGTTTTACACATTTGTTTTTGCTCAATTTTGCTGTATTCTGTGTTTCTGCAGTGCACTTCTCACTAATTTTACCACAATGATGAACTCCGTTACAATATGGATTTTCGTTTATTTATTTAATTCACCCTATGGCAGCTGGGATAGGCTCTCTCCCCACGTCCCCAAATTGGATAAGTGAAAGAGGATGGATGGATGGATGAGTTCAATCTGAAACTGGTGCCTCCAAATGGTGTAGTGGTTAACAGATTTTGTTAGTAAATGAAAGATTCAATTCTAGCCATTGACAAAAAATCCCCCTCAGAAACTTTGAGCAAACAGGAGATGAGAGGAAAAAAACACAAGTGTGATTAGAAGAAACAAACAGCAGCATTTAACAACCTCTTTAAGGTCTTTTCTATCTGAACTCACACTATGGGATGTCAGGAATGTGTTTTTCATTGTCTTCAGTTAGAGCATCACTGTTGTAATGTGGACTGGAAATCAACAGAAGGCATAAAAGGCAGTGAAATAATAGCAAATAACTATTTTGTTCAGACTGAAATGTTTCAAGGACACAGGCCTAGTTTAACATTTGAAAAGTTTGCATTCAAATTCCCATAAGAGACATCTTGGAGAGCCTTACAAAAGGCGCCTGGAAAGAAGTGCTGTTAAATGGCAGAACACTATATTCCTTCAGTAAGTGAGCTCTGGGGGGACAGTGTCTGCCTGTCATTTAATCATTACCTATTATTAATCTCTGGCCCTTATCCACGTGTCTCTATCCCATCTTCATCCCCTCGGCCGGATCGGATGTGGCCTCCTGGAGAAGGGCTGGACATCTCAATTTGGAGTTGACCTTGGTTAGAGGCAGCAGGCTGGGGTATGCCTTTGGGGGTATCCCCTCGGCTGGCTGCCTGTAAGTTGGGGTTTTTCCCGGTGGATGACAGGGTTTGTTCCCTGCACCTTTGGGTCAGGAAATGGGTCCTGACTGTCATCTCCACTTATCTAACTGGCCTTCTTGGAGTCCATGGGTGGAGTGCTTGAGAATGCTCCACCTGGGGGTTACTTTAAACGTCCATGTGTGCAACAACAGTGAGACCTATAGGGGAGTGATTAGGAGGAACGGCCTGGATCTGAATCCGAGCAATGTTCTGTGACTCCTGTGCAAACCACAGTGTGTCTATAACAAAAATCATGTTCAATTCTAAGAGCGTCAAAAAGTGCTCGTGGCACCAGGACACTAGGCTGCAGCCCAATCTTATCATCATGTGGCTGTATTTTCTGGTGTGGAAAATACATTATTAGACATTAGGGTTTTTATTGGTAACATGTTAATCTAGAAGCTATTGACCATGCATAATTCGGGGCCTTAGGAGAAACATTCTGCTCGGGTGAAAAGAGGTGCTGAGTTGTCAACTGATCACTACCTAGTAGTGAGTTTGATCACGTGGAGGGGGAGGATGCTCGACAGATGCCTGCCTGGCAGAGGCCCCAGTGAGTGAGATCTTCAACTCCCATTTCCAGCTGATCTTTGACATGGAGACTGGGGACTTAAGTCTGAATGGACCTCCATAGCTGAAGTTTGTGATAACCCCCAAACCAGATGATGGTCACCGGAGGCTGAGAAAGGGCTTGGTTAGCCTGTGGGACTTCAGAGGCAGCTGATAGCTACTGACGGGCCAGCATTATTTGCTCTAATTTCTAACTTTGGACCCCCCAGGCCTATCTTCAGATGATGTGTTCTGCTCATTGCAAGAACTAGAGAAAATAACCCAGAATGTTCCCAGGCACCTCTTTTATACTCATTTGCCCTTTGCTTCCCTCTCTCTCCTGTCTTCTCTGGACACCCAATAACATACAACCACTTTATACTAAGGCAAAGGTTACTTCATTAAAATCACTTCATCACGTTTTCTTCTTTTCTCTTATTCTTAACATAGAAAATTTGATTACATTTGAACATTCACGTATTAATATACCTGACTTCATGTTTTATTCATTTTATGAAATTTTACTTCAGTTAAGTTTTTCATCTGTTCATCCTTATGTGAACAACTATTATAGCATGATGTAGTTGCATAGGATTGTTTTCTTTTAGTTTTTCCCTTTACTAAATCCTATGGCAGTACAGTCTCTCTCTCAATCCAACCTCTCTCAACACCTGCCTTTCATAGCCAGCCTGTCTCCTACACCAAACAGAAAGACGAAGGACTAAGCAGGCAGAGATGGATCATTATCACCCCTCTGACCATCATCGTGGTTTATGGCCAGTGTACATTATGAAATACCCACCTCAGAACGTATCAATGCAATGGTCTGATTCTCAACAACAGATACGCTGAACTCGTATACATTGAACTTTCTGGAATGAAAAAAAGCCTCTCAACACTGGCCCTTGGGTGACTAAACAAATCTGACCTTTGACATGCCTCACTGACCTGAGATCAGTGAGGGGTGCTACAGCGGCAGAAAAGTTCCTACAAAAACTTCAATAGTACTTACCCGTACTAAGGGAACTGTTCCTTTTTTGTTACAGGAGGTGGAACGTCTTTGGGCTGGACAATTTACTTTCAATGCACAACCTCCCACTATTTAGGTTTCTAACATCTGTGTATGGCCAAAATGTAGAAACTTTTTTTTGATTTAAACCAGTAAATATGGAGATGCCCAGCTGGAGCCAGATGATTATGCTATGCTATTATCTAGCATGTACTATACCTCTTCCTCCAACTCTGCTCAATGAGATGCATTTGTGATGAGATATCACAAAATGAAACCAACTGGTTGTGCTTAAACTCATCCAGCTGTTCAAGAGCTTCAGACTTTGGCTTGGATTTTAAAGCCTCAGTTATTCAACATGCCTGTAAACCACCCTAATTTCTTGGTCCTTTGCCCTCCCCCTCAACTGCTTCCACCAAATAAGAAACATTTGTATTTACATAAAGCGCAGGTTTTGTCTCTTAAACCATCAGGGAGACAGGCCAGGATGGCACACAGGCATGATGAGTAGAGGAAGTGGAGGAAGCCAGAATATGGAAAAATCCCACAAAAACACAGGTAGAGTACTCTGAATAACAAATAGCTTGACACATCAAAGTCAAAAAGTACTGACTACCAGACTTAAAGGTAACCGGTAGACCAAAATAGGACATAATTAAATACTCAAAGGGCTGATCTAAAACTAGGATTGGGCACGGCAGAAGAGAACTTTTGTACTGCGTTGGCTTGCCTTTCAACCTCTGAGTAGAGGCGGAAATGAGGTTGCAAATACAAGCGGCAGAAATGAGTTGGTGAGGAGTTCAGTCATTTAAGAGGGACTCAGAGTAGAGATGCCACTCCTCTACGTCAAAAGGTGCAATTTAAGGTGTTTGGGGCATCTGATTAGGATGCTTCCTAGCTACCTCCTGGGTGACACGCTGCAAAAGATCTCTCAGCTGGCCAGGGAACACCTTTGGGGCATCTTTTCCAAGGTCTTGTCTGTTGTGGTAGAACCCAGCCTCTATTGATCCTGTGCTTGGAACCTGTTCCTATTACCATGATCTAATCATGGCAGAGCAGTCCATCTATGTCCAGTCATTAGAAGAATTTATCGATATCAGCCACTTCTTCTATCTACTACTGGTATATGCCATACATGGCTCTGTCCTTACATGATGGTTCCTTTTCTTTGTTTCTATACAGAGCTGCTTATGGAGGCACCAGCATCAGGTGGCTGCTCTCCCCCAATCCCTCAATCTAAACTGTCCCTGATGCTCAGTACCTACACTTTCTCTTTACAAATTCTATTGGGGTTCAGTTATTCCTGAGCACAACCAAACCATGATAGCTAATTTAAACAAATGTATCATCATCTTGATTGTGGCTTTTATACAAAAACATGTTAAAGATGTTGTACATCACCTGCTTCACAAACCACCAGCAGAACTCATCCCCCTAATTCCACTAATACTTTTTTTTTTCATTAACCTGTACAACTTCAATATGTGTGCAGCCCGTGAAAAGAAATGGCAAACAATTAATTGTAAGGCAACGTGAGACAGCCTCAAACTTACCCAAAAAACATGAATTGTGTAGTTATTTCAAACAACTGAACAAGTTAAGAACTGGAACTACAATAAACACCTGGTGAGAGAAACAGGCTATATGAATGGGAAAGTGGATAAAGAGAATTCAAAGCTACCATAAAGACACAGTGAGACTATGGCAGACAGACTCATTTAGGACAAGAAAAAAAGAAAGGAGGACAGTGGGAATTAGAGTTTTATTATTAATTCTTGTCTCTGAAGGCCCACAGGCTCGTCCCCTTAAATCCTCAGCCACAGTGCTTTCCTTTACAATGTCCTACTCCCAATTTCTCTTTCCATCCACTTCTCCCTTTTCAAATTATGTACCTCTCTCTCTCTCTCTCTCTCTCTCTCTCTCTCTCTCTCTCTCTCTCTCTCTTCATTCATCCCTAAAGCTCCCTTTTTCTCTCCAGGGACAGACTGATGCAGTGACAAATTAGAGGAAAAAAAAGAAACCACAGTAGAATGTGAGATGTCCTCATATTTTTTTCCCTATAAAAAGTCTCTCTCTTTCTACAGTGATTCCTCTCACGGTAATCCATCCAAGTTTATCTATTTTGAAAGTTGGTGACCTTCACAGAAGTAACATTTTAGTGGCTTATGTGACATGTACATAGTGGCACAGATATACTTCTGTTTTACATACTGCTTCTGTTTTACGTACTATTCTAGCTCTAAAGCTCTTAAACAATTTAAAATTGATATGGATTTAATGAGTTCAAGTCTCATGTAAATATTGGAATTATAATTCCAATATCAGCTAATAAAATGCACTTTTTAAAAATGTTTAAAGTAAACTTGTTTATTCTTTCATTGAAGAACAATTTTAGCAGTTTAGATTATATTTTGTACTGAATCTGGATGGCTGCTCAGATAACTGTTGACTTTGGTGAATTATCTTTCAAGAATTTAGCAGTATAACTAATTCTTGTGATTCAATATTACGGCTCATGGTTTTTACCTGCAGTGCATTTTTCTAATCAAATTTTACCCCTCCGCAAATTGCTACCTTATCGTGGTGGAGGGATTTGTGTATCCCAGCGTTCCCAGGGGCTATGTTGTCTAGGGGCTTTTGCCCCCTGGTAGAGTCTCCCATAGCAAATTGGTCCTGGGTGAGAGACCAGACAAAGAGTGATTCAGAAACCCCCTATGAGAAGACCACAGAGGGAACAGTTCACCCTGCCCGGGATAGAGTTACCGAGACCCCTACCTGGAGTCAGGCCTGGGGAGGGTGCCCGAGGGCAAGTGTCTGGTGGCCGGGTCCCGGCCGGACACAGCCCAAAAAAGGGACATGGGCCCATCTTCCTGCAGTCAGGAGGCACTGTAGGGTTCGGGTGCATTGTGAGCCGGGTGGCGGCCGGAGGTCCCCGGCTACCAAGACTGGCAATTGGGACTTGGAATGTCACCTCTCTGGTGAGGAAGGAGCCTGAATTAGTGCGTGTGGATGAGCGGTACCGGTTAGATATAGTCGGGCTCACCTCAACGCACGGCTCGGGCTCTGAAACCAGTCTCCTGGAAAGGGGGTGGACTCTGTCTCGTCTAGAGTTGCTCCTGGTGAGAGGCGGCAGGCTGGGGTGGGTATCCTGGTATCCCCTCGGCTTGCTGCCTGTATATTGGGGTTTCTCCCAGTGGATGAAAGGGTTTGCTCCCTGTGCCTCCGCGTTTGGGAACAGGTCCTGACCGTCATCTCCACTTATGCTCCGATGCACTTATGCAACCTGTTGGGTGATGGGCTCTGTCAGGGCTGCTCTTTGTCACCGATCCTGTTCATAATTTTTATGGACATAATTTCTATGCGTAGCTAAGTCGCGGAAGGCTTTCACTTGGGTGGTCTCAGAATCTCATCTCTGCTTTTTGAGGATGATGGTTCTGTTGTCTTCATCGGGTGATGGCCTCCAGCTCGCCTTGAAATGGTTTGCAGCCTAGTGTGAAGCGATGGGAATGAGAATCAGCACCTCCAAATCTGAGGCCATGGTCCTCAGCCAGAAAAGGGTTGAGTGCTCAGGGACGAGTTCTTGCCCCAAGTGGAGGAGTTTAAGTATCTCGGGGTCTTGTTCATGAGTGACGGGAGAAGGGAGTGGGAGATTGACAGACAGATTGGTGGTGCAGCTGCAGTGCTGTGGATACTGTACCGGTCTGTTTTGGTGAAGAGAGCTGGGTGTAAAAGCGAAGCCCTCAATTTACAGGTCAATCTTCGTTCCTACACTCACCTATGGCCAAAAGCTGTGGGTAGTGACCAAAAACGAACAACGAGATTGCAGATACAAACGGCGGAAATGGGCTTCCTCCGAAGGGTGGTGGCCTCTCCCTTAGAGACAGGGTGAGAAGTTCGGTCATCCAGGAGGGGCTCAGAGTAGAGTTGCTGCTCCTTCACATCGAAAGGAGCCAGTTGAGGTGGTTTGGTCATCTGACAAAGAAGCCTCCTGGGTGCCTCCTGGCTGCCTCCTGGGTGAGGTGTTCCTGGTATGTCCTACCGGGCCTTGAGATTCAGTATATCTCTCAGCTGGCCTGGGAATGCCTTGGTGTTCCCCGGACAAGCTGGAGGAGGTGGCTGGGGAGAGGAAGGTCTGGGCTTCTCTGCTTAGGCTTTTTGATTGCACTCCAGTCATTACAGTTCACAACATATGACCACACATGTAGTGTGTTACTCAGAGGCTTGTCAGAGTCGGACGATGCCCCGACCGGTCGACCTGTGTGTGTGTGTTTGTCCTCTTCTCTCTCTCGCACCTCTGCGAGTGTTACGCGGTCGCGTAGCAACGAGAGACCTCTGACCCGGAAGTGCTGCCACTCTCAGCTGCCTCACCTGCGACCGATTCCTCGCCAGCTGCTGCCAATTATCCACCACCGTGGCAGGACTATTTAATGGTGTGGCTGAGTGACAGACAGCGCTGGAGTATTGCACCAAGCCTGGTAGTGACTCAAGCTCAGAGAGTGTTAAAGAGAGGAAGGGGAGACTTCACTGAATTCCAGGAGATTTGTGGACACACGAGGGGAGAAGAGGAGAGGAGCACTGAAGGGACTTGCACTGTGGATAACTGTGGATTGGTTTTGGCTTCACTGTAAATAAAGACACTGTTCAACTTAAACGAGAGGTCCGCGTTTGGGTTCGCTAACTCACCATCCTTAACAGAATACTCCAGCCATCAACATGGATCCAGCGGACACTGTCCCGGTTCTGCGGGAACTCTCGATTCAAGGTGAGATGTTGGACGCCATGAAAAAATTATGAAACACGTTGTTGATGAACAAACTGAGTTGCGGCAGCTGGTCGCTGAATTAAAAGAAATTTTGCTAACTCCACCTGGGGCCGCAGCTAATGTTCTGCCGCCCGGACCGTCTCTTAGCACAGCTGCTGCTTCTCCTCTGCTGATAAATGCCCAGAGTCGGGAAAAGAGGCTGCCCATCAGTAGCCGTGGGGATATTGACGGGTGTCACCGCAAACATCTTTCCCCACCAAGTTAATTTTCAAGTTAATTGATGAAGCCCTGGCCCAGAAGTTGGGTATAACTGTTGAACCCTTACCAGAGGTCCTCCAGGTGGCGGCTCTTAATGGTGCCCCCTTAGCTAGCATCACCCATCGCACTACAGATCTAACTCTCTCTCTCTCCAGCAACCACATTGAACAAATCAGCCTGTTCCTGTTCAAGGCTCCTCACACTCCGCTAGTTTTAGGTTACTCCTGGCTCAAACACCATAACCCGCAGATCGATTGGAGGAAGGGCAGGATAACTGGGTGGAGATCGGAAGGGCAGGATAACTGGGTGGAGATCTCAGTGTCATGAACAGTGCTTACGTTCTGCTACAGCTAGCCAGACGCACACAAGTCAGTCGTCACCAGATGCTTCACCCGATTTGACTACAGTTCCGGCTGAATATCACGACCTAGCCCAAGTGTTCAGTAAGGAAAAGGCCAAGTCTCTCTTCCCCCCCCCATCGTCCATACAATTGTGGGATAGACTTGCTTCCCGGCGCTCCCTTGCCCACTAGCCGTCTGTACAGTATCTTGAAACCAGAGCATGAGGCAATGGTGAGCTACATAACAGATTCACTGGCGACCGGGATAATCTGGCCGTCCACCTCTCCCCTTGGGGCAGGTTTCTTCTTCGTTGAGAAGAAAGACAAGACACTCCACCCCTGCATTGACTTCCGAGGTTTAAACAAGATAACAGTTAAGAACAAATACCCGCTTCCTTTACTCACCTCTGCTTTTGAACTCCTTCAGGGAGCAACCATCTTCTCAAAACTTGATCTCCGCAATGCTTATCATCTGATTCGGATCCGCCAGGGGGATGAGTGGAAGACGGCGTTTAACAGACACCTTGGGCACTTTGAGTATTTGGTGATGCCATTCGGGCTCACAAATGATCCAGCTGTTTTTCAGGCCATGATAAATTATGTTTTACCAGACCTCATTTATCACTGCGTTTTCGTTTATCTAGACGACATCCTCGTGTTTTCCCAGTGAAAGTAAAGGAGGTGGTGGAATGGCCCGAACCCAAGAACCGTAAGCAGCTGCAAAAGTTTCTGGGATTTGCCAACTTCTATCGACGGTTTATTCGCAATTTCAGTCAAGTCGCCTTGCCCCTCACCAAACTAACCTCTCCTAAGCAGTCATTCCAGTGGTCTCCCGGCGCTGAACAAGCTTTTGAGAAACTCAGACACCTTTTTTCCTCAGCTCCGGTGATGGTGCAGGCGGACCTCAGTCAACCCTTTTTGGTGGAGGTGGATGCTTCGGACGCAGGCGTGTGGGCAATCCTATCCCAACAGGTAAACGGAGAGTTACACCCATGTGCCTTTTTCTCTCAACGTTTATCTCCTGCAGAGAGCAATTATAACGTTGGAGACCGGGAGCTCCTCGCCATAAAACTGGCCCTCGAAGAGTGGCAGCATTGGCTCGTCAGTGGTAATTTGGACAGACCACAAGAACTTAGCCTATCTCCAAGAAGCCAAGAGACTGAACGCCCGGCAGGCCAGGTGGGCTCTATTTTTCACACGGTTTAACTTAACAATCTCTTACAGACCCAGCTCCCGCAATCTCAAAGCGGATGCGTTATCACATCAATTCACCCTGGATCTTGACCCTGAAGAGAAGGAGAAACCCATTCTGCCCTCCTCGTGCTTTGTGGGGGCTCTGACCTGGGAGATAGAGAGGATCATCAAGGAAGCTCAGCTGTCAGAACCTGATCCAGGGACAGGTCCAGAGGGGAGGATGTTTGTTCCCACGGCAGTCCGAAGTAAGGTCCTTCACTGGGCCCATACAGCCGAGTTCGCCTGCCACCCAGGTAAAAACCGCACTACTGCCTTTCTGCAACATTTGTTTTGGTGGCCAACTTCAGGGAAGGACGCTCAGGAGTACGTGGCGGCTTGCCCTGTTTGTGCCCGTAACAAGGCCCCCAGTTCACCTCCTGCCTCCTTCGTCCATTGCCTGTACCCAGACGCCCGTGGTCTCATATCACAATGGACTTCATCACTGGTCTCCCACCCTCTGGTAACACGGTCATCCTGACCATCATCGATCGCTTCTCTAAGGCTGTTCATTTCATCGCTCTGCCTAAACTCCCTTCAGCCCTGAAAGCTGCCAAGATTATGACACAGCAGGTGTTCCGTCTCCACGATGTTCCCCAAGATATAGTGTCCGATCGGGGTCCCCAGTTCACGTCCCGGGTATGGAAGGAGTTTTGTAAGGAACTGGGGGTCAGCTTATCTTCCGGCTTCCACCCTCAAATTAACGGGCAAACGGAACGAGCTAATCAAGAACTCGAAGCGATGCTACGTTGTGTAGTCTCTTCCAACCAATCGTCATGGAGCAATCAACTGGCTTGGATTGAATATGCCCATAATGCTAGCACGTCGGCAGCCACTGGAGTTTCCCCATTTGCAGCCTCCCTGGGGTACCAGCCCCTGCTTCTCTCTGTGTCAGAAGGGGAATTGACGGTTCCTTTGGTTAAGCACCACATGCGGCACTGCCGACAGGTATTGTGTGCCACCCGAACTGCCCTTTTGAGGACCGCCGAGCAGAACAAGAGAACACCGCCGCGTTCTGGCCCTCGCATACCGGGTCGGGCAACAGGTATGGCTTTCTGCAAAACATGTTTTCTGCAAAAAAAGAGCAGTCGAAAGCAATTTTTGGTGTGCATGATGTAAACAATTTCGTCATGTGCTTTTTGGGGTTAAAGGAAGATGTGGACAAATAAGATGATTTGTTGTTGTGTAACTTGGGCAATCAGCAATGAGCTCCCAGCAACCCTTGCTGTTGACCTTGACATGACTTTCCGCAGTTGCCATTGCGTTCATGCTCATACAATGCCATGTGCTTGGCAAACTGATGTTACCGAAGCTGAATTGCTGGAACTTGCAAGCGACTCTGCTGCAGTGGTCGGTTCTTTAGAATTTTACCCTGTTCTTTGGTCAGGTTTTTTTTTATCTGGTAAAAGGATAACTCGACAGACGAACCCAGTCTGAAGCAAAACTCCATTGAACAGTAGCGATTCCACAGTTCCAGTTAACTGGATGGCGAGCCAACCCAAGAGTGGTTAAGATTGCTGAGGTTGTATTGAAGCCAGAGTTTCATTTCCATTGTGTGTTGGAACAGGTACCTGCAGGACTTCAAACGTTCCTTCTTCACCAGAGTGTGGTAGGACAAACAGTTAAACAAACATAGAATGGGCCCTGATGATCCATCAGTTATCAGACATTCATTCAAACATTTGACTCAGAGAAAAGCTGTATGCCATCCATCCATCCATTTTCTTCCGCTTATCTGGGGGCAGGGGCGCGGGGGCAGCAGCCCAAGCAGAGAAGCCCCTGACCTCCCTCTCCCCAGCCACCTCCTCCAGCTTATCCGGGGGAACACCAAGGCGTTCCCAGGCCAGCTGAGAGATATAATCTCTCCAGCGTGTCTTGGGTCTGGCCCCACTTTAATTTATTTTTGGGGAGATATTTTGTATTTTATTTTATTGTATTAAGTACATTTATTTGCAGCTGCGGTGTGTCAAATATATAATTTTATCCACTGTTTATCCTGGTGTGGTCCTTCATTATTGATGTTTATACCTCTTAGATTATCTGATACTGGCCTAGTGAGAGTTTGGTCATTCTTGCTTAAAAACTGTAAGTAGGGTTACAATTTTGTATCAATTGCTTTTGCTGAAAATGAATTACAGTTGTCCAGGCTAGAAGTAATTAACACATGAAATAGTTTCGCAAGACAAGATGTCTCTAATTTTGGAGCTATTGCTCAAATGCAAGAAACCAGTTTGCATATTAAACATATATTTTTATTCTCTTCAATGACTTGAAGAATCTTGAAGAATCTTCAAGTCATTTTTTGACCAGAATATCCTTCAATGTTACTTGAGGCCAAGGTAATGCCATCTAGAGTACACATCTAGTTAAACACCATATTTAAGGACACGGTTTAGCACACTGGGATGAGCAGGCGACCATATGCCGCATGGCTGAGATGCTTTCCCTCTCTCTCTCCCCCTGCTTTCCTATCACTCTTTAATGTACCCTTTGAAATAAAGCTGTAAAAAGGCCAAAAAACACACCATATTTAAAGGATTTTTAGGGTCGCGTACGTAACCTCAGTTTTATCTGAAATGCAGTTTATCTAATTCATGTGTGTCAATAAAATAAACAGCAGGTGTAAAGGTCTTGCTTGATGGATAGATAAAGTTGGGTATCCACTGCGCAGCAGTGAAAATGTATTATGTACCTTCTGATACTACTGCCTAAGATAAGCATGTATAATGCAAGGGTGTGCGTGAAGAATGTCAAGAACTCATCCCTGACTCGAAGTGGATACTCCACCCTTTTCTGACTGAGAACCATGGCCTCAGATTTGGAGATGCTGATCCTCATTCCCGCCGCTTAATTCCAGTGCGACCTGGAGGCCATCAACCGATGAAGCCAACAGAACCATCATCTTCGAAAAGCAGAGATGACATTCTGAGACCACCCAAGTGAAAGCCTTCCATCACTTGGCTTTGCCTAGAAATTCGCCTAGAGATTCTGTTCATAAAAATTATGAACAGAATCAGTGACAAAAGGGCAACCCTGGCAGAGCCCATCACCCACCAAGAACGAGTTTGATTTATTGCCGGCTATGCGAACCAAGCTCTTGCAATGGTTGTATAGGGATCAAATGGTGTAGCAATGGGCCAGACACCCCATACTCCCGCAACACCTCCCACAGGACACTCCGAGGGACACGGTCGAATGCCTTCTTCAAGTCCACAAAACGCATGTAGACTGGTTGGGCAAACTCCAATCCACCCTCATGTATCCTGAAGAGGATAAAGAGCTGGTCCAGTGTTCCGTGACAAGGGCGAAAACTGCATTGTTTCTCCTGTATCTGAGATTCCACTAATGGACGGACTCTCCTTTCCAGCACTCTGGCATAGACCTTCCCAGGGAGGCTGTGATACCCCTGGAACACACCCTCCGGTCCATCTTCTTAAAGATGGGGACCACCACCCCGGTCTGCCAGTCCAGGGGTACCGCCCCTGATGTCCATGCAACATTGTAGAGACGTGTCAGCCAGGACAGCCCTACAACATCCAGAGCCCTCAGGAATCCAGGGCGGACCTCATCCACCACAGGGGCTCTGCCACTAAGGAGTTGATTAACTGCCTCAGTGACCTCACACCTGGAAATTGGCGGGTCATCCAACTCTGCTTCTTCTACATTCCAGTGTGTGAATGTGTGTGTGAATGGGTGGATGACTGGATATGTAAAGCGCTTTGGGGTCCTTAGGGACTAGTAAGGCGCTATATAAATACAGGCCATTTACCATTTACCATTCTATGGAAGACGTGTCAGTGGGATTAAGGAGGTCCTCGAAGTATTCCTTCCACCGCCCAACAATTTTCTCAGTTGAAGTCAGCAGTGCTCCACCCGCACTATACACAGTACAGGTTGAGCACCACTTTCCCCTCCTGAGTCGCCTGAAGGTTTGCCAGAATCTCTTCTTCAGCGTGGTGGCTCCCTTCACCTCTGGTGTCCATCATTTGGTTCGGGGGTTTACTACCATGACAGGCAACAACCACCTTGCGGCCGCAGCTCAGTGCATCAACTTCGGCAATGGAGGTGCTGAACATGGTCCATTCAGACTCATTCAGATGTCCCCAGTCTCCCTTGGAATGCTGTTGAAGCTCTGCCTAAGGTGTGCGTTGAAGATCTGGGGCGGACTGGGGCCTCTGCTAGACATTCCCAGCACACCCTCACTGTACGTTTAGGAGCACCAGGTCTGTCCAGTGGCCTCCCCCAGCTCAGCCCCTCTCTTTACCCGAGTGTGCAGAACATATGGCTGGAACATATATGTTTTCAGAAACATTGCGTGTATTTTTAATCATAACTGTGGTTTTACATGGCTGGTATATTGTTTGAAGTCCACACTTTCAACACAAGTTGAAATGGAGACTTTGTGTCAGGGCAGGCGGAGAGGAGGATCCAAACGCAGGACTCAGACACTAACTTGACACTCAAAAACCTCAGCTTTATTGCTGGTACGAAAACAAAACATGAAGTGACCATGGAATATGGAGAACCGAAACACACAGGCATAATCTGATGGTACGACGCGACACTGAGCACAGGAAAACACAGGACTAATATACACAGGGTGGTAATCAGCGAATGGGCAACAGGAGGGAGACACAGCTGGGAGAGATCAGGGTTAACGAGACGGGGGGAACCAAGCTGCACACACTAACATAAGACAAAGACTTTCACAATAAAACAGGAAACATGAATTACTAAACAAGCATGCAGACTTTACATTGAGAGACAGACAAAGAATGACACATGGAACCTGAACTAAACGTGAGATATAACTGAGAACAAATCCTTAAGCACGGATAAACAGAAACAAGAAATAATAATCATCGTCACTATGAGAATAAGAAAGCAATCCATGAAGCAGAATTAAACCGAAATATAATAAACTCAAAATACTGGGTCCAACGGACCCAGAACTGTGACACTTTGGGTCACTGCATCTTGTTGCTGGAGTTGCAATATGAGTTCACAAGGCTTAGATGTCCCTTGTAACATAATGTTAGACAGTCTGCTAGATGTCTGCACTGTGTTATTGTATCAACAACCTCTGATATGTCAGTACAAAGCTTGTACTGACAGAATTTTCTTTTTGCAGTGAGTTCTCCTGTAAAACATTAATGATAAATTCCCAACCCAGAAGAAAGAACATGCACAACTGAAATCTACCTCATCTTTCGAGTAAGTAACATAACCTTTTCCTACCTGGAAAAAAACAGCCATGGCTGCAATGATTCTCTTCTCTCTGAGTGCTGCAGTGAGACTTTCAAAGTCATCTGAGTTATACATGTAGATCTGCATCTGTGGAAAAAGAAAAAACTGACATTAGTTTGTGAGACAGAAAACTAGTGAAACCATGTTAATTTATGGTGCTGTGGCTCAGGAGGTATAGCAGCAGTTCACATGTTGTAGGTGTACAGACACCCAAAGCTGCCATGAAATATATATTTAGATTTATATACAATTTTGGCCACTTAGTTATGACGTTCCATGTATGTCCTGTGCGCTAGCATCTCGCACGCTGGTGCAATGTGAAGGATTGTCTCAGGGGCATCTTTACACAGCCTGTCTGCTTTGCCTGGTGTGGTAGACCACAGCCTCTCTGGATCTTAGAGCTTGCTCCTGTGCTGCCTCTGTGCTGTCTTTTAGTCCAACTTTATCCACTGGTAGGATTTCTGGATGCCAGCCACTTACTCTATCTGTTGGTGGTACATACTGTGCAGGGACCTGTCCTTGCATGGTTCTTCCTCTTGCTCCTCTTCTTTTTGGGATTTCTCCTGCCTGAGGTGTTCACTAAGCACACAGTTGGTTGTGACGATCTTCCTGATGTACTCATTGATGTTCATTGTTTCATCCTGGATAGTGGTTCTGCGGTGGTTTGCAATGTTGCCTTCAGATAGAACTGAGAGGATCGCACTAACTACCTTCCCTCTCTTTGTTACCATCCGACTGCACTTCTCCACTCCAAATAACATTGCTGTATATCCTGGTGGTGTGGAACAGTGAATCAATGTCTTGTTCACTCTCAGCATCGAGCTTCAACCATGTTAAGGAGGTGGCTGACAACTGCTCCCTTCCGTAGTCAGTGTCGGTAGCCAGTCTTGTCAATGATCTCACTGAGAGGGTTCAGGCCTATGCAGAACAGCAGTGTGGACAGAGCATCTCCTTGTTAGATCCTTAGTTGGCCTCTAATGTTGCTGAGTTCCTAATGAAGGCTCTGTTTCCTTCACCCTCCACATTTTCTCGAGCTCTTCTCTGAGCCCTTGGTATTTCTCAAGCTTCTCGTGTTCCTTCTTTCTGATGTTGGTGTCATTGGGAACCGCTACATCTATCACTACGGCCGTCTTCTTCTGTTTGTCTACCATCATTATGTCCAGTTGCTTAGCCACCACCATTATGTCCGTCTGTATCAACAGGGGATATTGAATTCTATAAGATAAAGCCATATATACGTGTATCTGATCTTCTATCAAAAGTTATAGCTATCTTTATGAAGGATATCCTCGTTCATTCTTGGCATACAGCTTGATGTCATCCATGTAGAGGAGGTGGCTGACAACTGCTCCATTCCGTAGTCGGTATCCGTAGCCAGTCTTGTTAATGATCTCACTGAGGGGATTCAGGCACCATAGTCTGGAGTGCCACAACATTGGTGGGAATGCAGATGTTCAGATGTTCTGGCCGCGATACTTAAGTATCTAGCTATCCCTACAGAAGACGAGCGAGCATAAGGTGAGTAATACTTTATAAGGGAGAAGTGTGTGAATGGGTGAATGACTGAATGTAGTGTGAAGCGCTTTGGGGTCCTTAGGCACTACAAAAGCGCTATACAAATGCAGGCCATTTACCATGCAGGCCATAAGGGGCACATAATTTCAAATGCTACATTTGTATCAGCTCAACAAATATCAGTAAACATAATGTTTATGTGCAGCTTGTTTCACACGGTATTTGCCACAGTAGCTAAAAATCCAGCTTCTGTTCAGAGACAGAAAAGAGTGAGAGCTGACTTCAATCAGAGATGGAGAAAGATGTAAGAAAGACAGGACAGGAGAAGAAGAAGAGCAGTGTTCAGAGGCATTTGATAAATTGCTAATTAAATGTATGCATGTAGTTTCTCATTTTTTAAATCAGATATTAAATCTGCACATGATGTGAATTTATGATTTTTCATTTTGTGAAACATCCTGCAAAAAAAACCTGATGTATATTAACACTTCGTAGTCTAGTGCAGTGAATTGTTTTAAGGTCTCTACCTTACAATATAAAGCACCTCATGGTAATTACTGTTTTGTAATTTGGTGCTAAATAAATCATACTAAATTAATTAAATAAACAGTTTGGCTCACGGTAACATGATGAGTTTATTGAATTCAGTTGTGTAAGTTCACAAAGAGCAGTAAACTTCAGAGTAGCTGCAGCAGCAGGTCTGCTGATCACAGCCTGTACACTAAGAAAATCTACTGGAGCTCTCAATAGAAATTATTGTCAGTTTTCCCTAGAGCCACTAAGATTGTATGGTTCCTCCATTGGCTGAATCACATTTTAATCCCCGAGTGTGCTAATGTTCCTGTTGAGGTCTGGAAGCAAAGCCACGCTCTACAATGTAGGCAACAGAAAATTGGGCTATTTAAAAAAAAACCTTCTTTTTCATGCTCATGATATTGACTGAAGTAAATGATTGAATCTCATTGAAACATTAATTCTCCCATCCATTTACAGTTTAGTCACAGACCATCGGCTTATCCACAATGTGCATATACAAAGCACCAGATAAAAAGCTGTTAGCCTCTCAGCTTTCCCAGCTCCACTTATTGTTAACAGGACACAGGCACTCTCTGACAGAGACAACTACACTTTTCGATGAGACTAAAATAAGCACAACTTTCAGCAACAATAGCCAACTGCAGCCACACGATGGAAATAATGCAAATGCACAAATTGACAGGCAGTGAGCTTGATGGCAGTGCTGCCTGTGATGAAAGGAAAGAGAAGAAAAAAAAAACTCTGAAAGTCTCTGTGTGGTCAACAAGTGACACAAATCATGCCCCTATCGTGTGTCCCAATCAGAGATAGTCAGGGGCGGCACCTCTATGATTGGCCGTGCTCCTGTACTTGTCCCATAGTCCTTTGTGTGTACGTTTGAAAGTGCAGGTGGAAGAGGGAGGTGAGTAGCTTGAATAAAGTGATATCGATTCATGAAATCCTGAATCGACTTTTAAATATATAAATGTATTTTGCCAGAAATGCCAGAATCTCAGCAAACACCAAACAGCAAATGAGAGCAGGTAAACAGATTCCACACAAAGAGGTAAACATAGACCGGACCCGAAGCATCAGAATCAGCTTTCTCTTTCTTGGCTTTCTCACCCAACGGACACGCCGTTGGGGCTGAAAGCCGACAGCTCACTGATTCTGATGCTTCGGTTGGTCCTTCGCTTTGTGTTTGTGTCTTTTTTGCATCTACAGGGAGTGCAGAATTATTAGGCAAGTTGTATTTTTGAGGAATAATTTTATTATTGAACAACAACCATGTTCTCAATGAACCCAAAAAACTCATTAATATCAAAGCTGAATGTTTTTGGAAGTAGTTTTTAGTTTGTTTGTAGTTTTAGCTATTTTAGGGGGATATCTGTGTGTGCAGGTGACTATTACTGTGCATAATTATTAGGCAACTTAACAAAAAAAAAAATATACCCATTTCAATTACTTATTTTTACCAGTGAAACCAATATAACATCTCCATCCACATTCACAAATATACATTTCTGACATTCAAAAACAAAACAAAAACAAATCAGATTAGATTAGATAAGATAAGATAGAACTTTATTAATCCCTCGGGTGGGTTCCTCTGGGAAATTCGATTTCCAAAAAAGCACAGCACCGACAGAAGTTACAGAGTTATACACACACACACATATATATAAATACAGAGACAATATAAATAAAATATACGAAGGGGATAAATAGAATAAATAGGAATAAAAATAAAAATACAAGTGAATTGCACATTTCAAGTATTGAGTCTATTGCACCGTTGACTATTTACAAAAGTATTGCACAAAAGGTATTGCACAGTGAGGTGAAGAGGCACTACAGCTTAGTTGTTCCCCCCTCCTTTGTCCTCCTGTTTCCCCTCCCTCTCCCCTCCAGAGAGGAGTTAAACAGTCTGATGGCGTGTGGGACAAAGGAGTTTTTAAGTCTGTTAGTTCTTGTCTTTGGGAGAAGCAACCTGTCACTGAACAGACTCTTCTGGTTGTTAATGGCCATGTGCAGAGGATGCCTGGCATTGTCCATAATGTCCATCAGTTTCTTTAATGTCCTTTTCTCTGCCACTGTCACCAGAGTGTCCAGCTTCATGCCGACCACAGAGCTAGCCCTCCTGATCAGTTTCTCCAGCCTGGATGAGTCCTTCTTTGCTGTGCTGCTCCCCCAGCACACCACAGCATAGAAAAGTACTCCAGCAACCACCGACTGGTAAAACATCCTCGGGAGCTTCCTGCAGATGTTAAAAGACCTCAGCCTCCTGAGGAAGTACAGTCGGCTTTGGGCTTTTTTATACAGGTGCTCTGTGTTGCATGACCAGTCCAGTTTATTGTCCACCCACAGCCCGAGGTACTTGTACTTGTTGACCACCTCCACCTCCTCCCCCTCTATCTGAACCGACAGTGGACCTGCTCTAGACCTCCCGAAGTCCACAACCAGTTCCTTAGTCTTTGAGGTGTTGAGTTGCAGGTGGTTTGTGTGACTCCATGCGACAAAGTTCCTCACCAGACTTCTGTACTCCTCTTCCTGATCATCCCAGATACACCCCATGATGGCTGTGTCGTCTGCAAACTTCTGAATGTGGCATAATTCAGAGTTGTAGCAGAAGTCAGAGGTGTACAGGGTGAAGAGAAGAGGGGACAGCACAGTTCCCTGTGGTGCTCCTGTGCTGCTGACCACTGTGTCAGACGTGATGTCCTTCAGCCTGACGTACTGTGGTCTGTCGGTGAGGTAGTCGGAGATCCAAGCCACCAGGCAGGGGTCCACCTCCATCCTGTTCAGTTTTTCTTGAAGCATACAGGGCCGGATGGTATTAAAGGCACTGGAAAAGTCAAGAAACAGGATCCTGACCGTGCCTTTTCCCCCATCCAGGTGTGAGTGGGCTCTGTGTAGGAGGTACAGGATGGCATCCTCCACTCCGACAACCGCCTTGTATGCAAACTGTAGTGGGTCCTGGGCATGTTGTACCTGTGGTCGGAGGAGGTTGAGGAAGAGCCGCTCTAGAGTCTTCATAAGATGTGACGTCAGTGCCACCGGTCGGAAGTCATTCAGCTCATTGGGCCGGTTCTTTTTGGGGACCGGGACGATGCAGGATGTCTTCCATAGGGCGGGCACTCTCCCCAGTCGCAGACTGAGGTTGAAGACTCGTTGTAGCGGCTCCCCAAGTTCAGCAGCACACGCATTTAGCATCCTAGGACACACCTTGTCTGGGCCTGCTGCCTTTCTGGGGCGAAGCTTCCTCAGTTGTCTCCTGACCTGATCCACTGTGACACTGGGAGATGTTTGGGAAGAGGGGAGGGGGGGAGATGTCTTGCTGCTGAGAGAGGGATTGGAGGAGGGGGGTGTCATGGTTTGTCATGGGGGTGTCAGAAGTTTGCAGATGACACGGCCATCATGGGGTGTATCTGGGATGATCAGGAAGAGGAGTACAGAAGTCTGGTGAGGAACTTTGTCGCATGGAGTCACACAAACCACCTGCAACTCAACACCTCAAAGACTAAGGAACTGGTTGTGGACTTCGGGAGGTCCAGAGAAGGTCCACTGCCAGTTCAGATAGAGGGGGAGGAGGTGGAGGTGGTCAACAAGTACAAGTACCTCGGGCTGTGGGTGGACAATAAACTGGACTGGTCATGCAACACAGAGCACCTGTATAAAAAAGCCCAAAGCCGACTGTACTTCCTCAGGAGGCTGAGGTCTTTTAACATCTGCAGGAAGCTCCTGAGGATGTTTTACCAGTCGGTGGTTGCTGGAGTACTTTTCTATGCTGTGGTGTGCTGGGGGAGCAGCACAGCAAAGAGGGACTCATCCAGGCTGGAGAAACTGATCAGGAGGGCTAGCTCTGTGGTCGGCATGAAGCTGGACACTCTGGTGACAGTGGCAGAGAAAAGGACATTAAAGAAACTGATGGACATTATGGACAATGCTGGGCATCCTCTGCACACGGCCATAAACAACCAGAAGAGTCTGTTCAGTGACAGGTTGCTTCTCCCAAAGACAAGAACTAACAGACTTAAAAACTCCTTTGTCCCACACGCCATCAGACTGTTTAACTCCTCTCTGGAGGGGAGAGGGAGGGGAAACAGGAGGACAAAGGAGGGGGGAACAACTAAGCTGCAGTGCCTCTGCACCTCACTGTACAATACCTTGTGCAATACTTTTTGTAAATAGTCAACAGTGCAATAGACTCAATACTTGAAATGTGCAATTCACTTGTATTTTTATTTTTTATTCCTATTTATTCTATTTATCCCCTTTGTATATTTTATTTATATTTGTCTCTGTATTTATATATGTGTGTGTGTGTGTGTGTGTGTGTGTGTGTGTGTGTGTGTGTGTGTGTGTGTGTGTGTGTGTGTGTGTGTGTGTGTGTGTGTTGTGTGTGTGTGTGTATATATATATAACAGTTCTGTAACTGTAACTTCGGTCGTTGCTGTGCTTTTTTTGGAAGTCGAATTTCCCAGAGGAACCCACCCGAGGGATTAATAAAGTTCATCTTATCTTATCTTATCTTATGGTGTCAGGAAGGGGGGGAAGCGAGGGAGGTAGGAGAGTGGGGATTGGACTCTGTAGTGAAGGTGAGGGTGGGGGGGTTGTGGGCTGGTCAAACCTGTTGAAGAAGTTGTTAAGTTCGTTTGCCTTCTCCACAGTCCCCCCCACTGTGCTTTTCTTGGTGTTGTGGCCTGTGATGGTTTTCACACCAGTGAAATCAGCAACCAATATAGCCACCTTTCTTTGCAAGGACACTCAAAAGCCTGCCATCCATGGATTCTGTCAGTGTTTTGATCTGTTCACCATCAACATTGCGTGCAGCAGCAACCACAGCCTCCCAGACACTGTTCAGAGAGGTGTACTGTTTTCCCTCCTTGTAAATCTCACATTTGATGATGGACCACAGGTTCTCAATGGGGTTCAGATCAGGTGAACAAGGTGGCCATGTCATTAGTTTTTCTTCTTTTATACCCTTTCTTGCCAGCCACGCTGTGGAGGACTTGGACGCGTGTGATGGAGCATTGTCCTGCATGAAAATCATGTTTTTCTTGAAGGATGCAGACTTCTTCCTGTACCACTGCTTGAAGAAGGTGTCTTCCAGAAACTGGCAGTAGGACTGGGAGTTGAGCTTGACTCCATCCTCAACCCGAAAAGGCCCCACAAGCTCATCTTTGATGATACCAGCCCAAACCAGTACTCCACCTCCACCTTGCTGGCGTCTGAGTCGGACTGGAGCTCTCTGCCTTTACCAATCCAGCCACGGGCCCATCCATCTGGCCCATCAAGACTCACTCTCATTTCATCAGTCCATAAAACCTTAGAAAAACTAGTCTTGAGATATTTCTTGGCCCAGTCTTGACGTTTCAGCTTGTGCGTCTTGTTCAGTGGTGGTCGTCTTTCAGCCTTTCTTACCTTGGCCATGTCTCTGAGTATTGCACACCTTGTGCTTTTTGGGCACTCCAGTGATGTTGCAGCTCTGAAATATGGCCAAACTGGTGGCAAGTGGCATCTTGGCAGCTGCACGCTTGACTTTTCTCAGTTCATGGGCAGTTATGTTGCACCTTGGTTTTTCCACACGCTTCTTGCGACGCTGTTGACTATTTTGAATGAAACGCTTGATTGTTCGATGATCACGCTTCAGAAGCTTTGCGATTTTGAGACTGCTGCATCCCTCTGTAAGATATCTCACTATTTTTGACTTTTCTGAGCCTGTCAAGTCCTTCTTTTGACCCATTTTGCCAAAGGAAAGGACGTTGCCTAATAATTATGCACACCTGATATAGGGTGTTGATGTCATTAGTCCACACCCCTTCTCATTACAGAGATGCACATCACCTAATATGCTTAATTGGTAGTAGGCTTTCGAGCCTATACAGCTTGGAGTAAGACAACATGCATGAAGAGGATGATGTGGACAAAATACTAATTTGCCTAATAATTCTGCACTCCCTGTAGATTCTGAGCTGCAGGTTTCGTCTCTCTCCAACCAAAATTCACTGAACCAGCAGCAAAAGAAGATCAAAACTACACTTCACATTTGATAAATGTCGTCCTTAATTCCCTCTGACTTTTGCTGTTTTGCTTTTATCACCATCAGTGTGATAAAATCACACTTCATGCACAGCTCTCTCTGTGTACTTCAAGAACAGTTTCCCATCTCAAATCTCTGTTTTCTGCATTATTCATTCGGTTATTACCCACCAGTCTACCATTGTTTACAGCGCTCTCAGCCGCTGTCCTTTTTTTTTTTTTTTGACTTTTTTACTGATTTTTTACTGATCTTGGACAAGAAAGCCTAATTTCTGCTGTTCAATACTGAAGAAATTTGTACTTTTTAAAATTGCAGAATAATTTTAAAGTTATCTGCTATAAAATCCCAGGCAAGGAAAATCACCTTCATGTTTTTCTGTGTTTTATCCTCAGTTACTTTGACACAAAGGCATCTGCTGTGATGCTTACACTTTTGATAAAGTCTCACGAGTGTCAGTTGTCTTTTTATAGATATAAAAATATGGAAATGTACTGATACATGATCAGAATTATAATATTTCTGGCTCAGGCAAAATCAAAATCAAAATCAAGAAGGTTGGCTACTGTTTGTCCGTGATTTGGACAGCGCAGCGTGTGTTCCTCACACAGGGGAAACAAATTCTGTCAGGGAGACCTACCTTGTACTTGTGCAGGTGAAGCCAAAGGGAAGACATGCTTCATCATATTTTCTAGTATTTGGATTGGAAGGAAGTTGGTTTGGGAACATATTTGGCAATGCTTCATCTCCTGCTTTGAGGTTGTGTGGGCGCCCCAATGTCCAAGCATTTTTTTGTTGTTATTGTTTTTCACATTCATACCGCACCCCCCTCCCCCCTGCAATGGCTCTGCACCCCCCTGTGGCGGAAAGTGGAGTAGTCGAGACACCCGGCTGTTCCTGTATCACTGGAAATCACGGGAAATCATGTAGTCATGCAGCTGTTACTCTGTGGAAGGTATATCACCTATGTGGATATCAAAATGTTTAAATGACTGAAACAGAAACTCTGGAAGGCTGTGATTGAGGAGTCACGATGCTGCTATCTAGTTACCCACATAGCAAGGAAGTCCGGCCCAGATCTGGTATCAAGCTGGCACTGCTGGCTGACTTCTGGCATGATAAGATGTATGTCATCCAGATATGGGCCAGGCGTGGCATAGATGGCACTGTCTATGTGATGGCATGCCATATCGGGCTCGATTGTGATTTGGTTTATGTGGCCCAGGCCCATAGAAAACAGGTCTAGCCCTGATCTGGCATCAAGCTGGCACTTCTGACTGACTGGTGTAATGGCAGAGTGTATGTCAACCAGATGTGCGCCATGTCTGGCAATGATGGCATTATTTATGTTCCTATTTTCCTATTTGAGAAGACCCATATGCCATGTTGCAATACTATACTGTTATGGTAGCTAACGTTTCAAATGCATGTTTGACAGGTTTGTGAGTGTACACTTTATCCAAAACCTGTAGCTCAGGAGGTAAAGCATGTCACCTCCTGATTGGAAGGTTAGTGGTTCGATCCCTGGCTCCTCCAGTCTGCATGTCAAGAGTCTGAATGTGTAAGAATGTAGTTAGGAAGCACTCAGTTTAAAGAAGATGTGTGATTGACTGAATGTGGAATGTTGTATACAGCACTTTGAGTACTCTGGGAGACCAGAAAAGTGCTATATAAGAGTCACTCACTATCTGAACAGAGTTTCGTCATGTTACTTTCGCACTATTTTGCATGTTCTGGCACATGTTGTTAGTACATGGCTTGATTATTGTACACATTAGGCTGACATCTGGGTCCAGAGCTGAAACTGTTCTGGGCCAGCGCAGGACCAGCAGTGTGTCTGCAACTGGCCTTGTGCTGACCCATGTGTGGACCACATCTGGCAAACCAGATCTGGGGCACCAAAGGGCCGTCATTCTTTTGGGTATGTGGACCATGTGTAAGCACACTGTGTGGGCTAGGTCCGGGCCATACCAACTTTGCTATGTGGGTAAGTGCTGCGTGGAGCTGTTGACTGTTTACATGTGGAAGCCACTCATTGTTTAAACTTTGTGTGGGCTGTATGCTGTACAATCACACAAAGATAAAATTAATATTCTTATAATATTTTAATAAAATATTATAAGAAAATGTGACACTGCGTAGTATATGCAGAATATAATAATTTGAAAAAAATTATCAAAAATTATCAAAAAGCAACTCACTATTGATATGAAATGGAAAATATGGGTGACCTTGCCAGTACTTTTATTTCAGTGGTTTAGATATGTTTCAGGTGTGTTGACCCAGGGTCATATCTAAAACATGCAGGACACCAGCCCTTTGTCCACCACTGATATAAACAGACACAGTAGTACTTTTGTTAGTGTAAATTTCCTCATGATGTTAAATCTTGAGTATTGACAGTGAGAAAATACTATTAATGTTTGTTGCAGGTGCAGAACGCTGTGATGAGTGGAAAGACGAGGCTTGCATGTACAGACGAGCAGCGCAGGTGGAATGCAGGGACAGAAAAGAGGCTTGAATCCAAACGTCTAAGACAGATAAACTAAGATAAACTAAGACAGACGTCACAGGGCAGAGCAACAGTGCAATGTGAACTCCCAGTGTGCACCATATCACCTTGCACACCAAGACTTTATTGATAGTTCAATAAAGTCTAGTGTTAGCAAAGCACCAATGAAACCTCGCCATCACTGCAACAGTAAAGTTAGCAATTGAGCTCATCCTCGAACAGGTAAAGCCGCTAATTACAGCACAAAGTAAACGATTTTTTTGTTAGCAACGAGTGAACGCTGGCTCTCACTTTGAGTAACCGGACTGCGGAAGTACTGGTCTGTCATGGCAGCCTACGTATGTTCTTACAGAAACCTGTGGGTCAATAGCAAAATGCCAACCAAAAACAAACATTATATGTGTCATGGTCCTGCGACCATGACTCAGTGACTTTATGTTTATGTACTTATTGTTATTACTTTCATTATTATTCATGGCTGTTTTGGGATGGTTTGTGTTTGGGATTTTAGACACTGGGTTCTGGGTTTGTGCTCCCTCTGTTGGTCCCTGGTGTTAGTGTTCCCCTGTCTCGTCAGGTTAATCAGGTCCAGCTGTTTCCCCCATCTGTGTGTGATTTCCCAGTGTCTCTTTGTGTATTTATAGCGTGTGATTTCCTCTGCTCCTCGTCGCGTCGTCTGTGTTCCTACCTGGTGTAATCCTCTGCGTGTTCTCCCTGCTGTTCTCCCTTCATGTTCAGGTTTGCCACTCCTCTGTGTAGTTTATCCCAGTTTAGTTTCGTCCTTAGTTCTGTTTGCCATCTCCACTTTGTGTTTGTTATTAACAATAAATCACCCTCACATCTGAATAAGTGCTGCGTTTTGGGTCCTCCTTCCACTCTCCACACGGCCGCTGCCCCGGACCGTGACAGTACGACGCGACCACAACATGGACCCAGCAGCGCTTAACCCGTCCAGGGAGCTACGGGAAAATCTAATCGATGCCACACAGGAGCTGATCGACCTGTGGCTGGAAAGCCCGGGTGGCACGTCCCAGCGCGCTATAGAGAGGCGGCTACAGCGTCTGGTGACCAGTCTCCCATGGCTTCTGGGCTCGCTTTGTTCGTGGGAGCGGGAGTTCCTCCTTTTGGACCTCGGACTTCACCCCCCGTCTGCTTTTACTTTCGAGCAGCCCGAGGCGGTGAGCGAGCGACATGTTCTGGCTTCCCCAGTTTCCGGGACTTTGTTTTCTGGGGCGATTCAGAGCGGGATGGGAGACTGTATGGATCGCTTACCCACCTTCGTGGTGACTGATCCTTCCCAAGTGGGCGTGTACAGACCCTCTGCAAGACTAACAGACTGTGTCTCTGCCACCCCTTCTGAGCCAGGACTTTATCGCCATTCTCCGGCTCAGTTCAGTGCTCGGCCACAAGCTCCCCAGTCAGTAGCTCAGCCGTTAGCCTCCCTGGGGGCGCAATTGCCTGTTCTGCCGCCGCTCCAGTTAGCCACTCAGCCGCCACCATCACCGCTAGCATCGCTACAACCCACGGTTCCGGTAATAGCTGAATCACAGTTTTCACACTGTTTTTCCACCGCTGTTTCTAGGCAGGGAGATGAACTGTTACATTACGGACCTGTTCCTCAACAGCTGGCAACATTAGTGACTGTTACTCACTCCGGGGCTTCCCCAGAGGCGGGGTTACTACCCTCAGCTTACTCTGGACCCCTGGTGGCCAAGATGCCAGCTGTGAACTGCACCGGGCTGTCACTGCCTGAGCAGGGTCAGTGCTCTGCGCAGCTGCAGCCCTCCGTATGTGTGCCAGAGGCCCACGTGCCTACTGGTTTTGTTTCACATGTGCCAGAGGCCCACGTGCCTACTGGTTTTGTTTCATGTGTGCCAGAGGCCCACGTGCCTACTGGCTTTGTTTCATGTGTGCCGGGGGCCCCGGTGCCCACTGGTTCTGCGGCTGTTTTCGCTGGGGGGCCCGAGGAGCCCGTCCAGTCTCCCGCTTCGCCTGCTGGGGGGCCCGAGGAGCCCGTCCAGCCTCCCGCTTCGCCTGCTGGGGGGCCCGAGGATCCCGTCCGGCCACCTGTGGCTGCTTCTCCACCTGTGGCTGCTTCTCCACCTGTGGCTGCAGCGCCGCCTCCTGCAGTATCATCACCTGCAGCGCTACCACCTGCTACTGCCACGCCTCAGCCTGAAGCTTCAGCCTCGCCTGGTTCTGGTCCAGCTTCATCCTCACCTGGCCCAGCTTCAGCTTCAGCGTCTGCTTCGCCTAGCCCAGCTTCAGCTACAGCTTCATCCACGCCTGGCCCGGCTTCATCCACGCCTGGCCCGGCTTCATCCTCGCCTGATTCTGGTCCAGCTTCATCCTCACCTGGCCCAGCTTCAGCTACAGCGTCAGCTTCGCCTGGCCCAGCTTCAGCTGCAGCTTCTTCATCGCCTGGCCCGGTTTCATCTTCGCCTGGCCCGGTTTCATCTTCGCCTGGCCCGGTTTCATCTTCGCCTGGCCCGGTTTCATCTTCATCTTCGTCTGGTCCGGCTTCATCTTCGTCTGGTCCGGCTTCATCCTCGCCTGGTCCAGCCTCCGTGTCTGCATCCTCGCCTGGTCCAGCCTTCGTGTCTGCATCCTCGTCTGGTCCAGCCTTTGTGTCTGCATCATCATCTCCGCCTGCTGCGGTCCCGGCTTCCGTGCCCTCAGCCTCGCCTGGCCCAGCCTCGTTTGGGTCTGGAGCTAAACGGCCGTTTTCTGGACCGCTGGCTAGGCTACTGGCCGAGCGCCGTCGCCTGACTGGCCGCCGTTGCCTTCCGCACGGCCGGCCCCCGGACCGCCATCGCCTGAGTGGCCGCCGTTGCCTTCCGCACGGCCGGCCCCCGGACCGCCATCGCCTGTGTGGCCGCCGCTGCCTTCCGCACGGCCGGCCTCCTGAACTCTTTACGCGCCGCCGTTGCCTTCCGCACGGCCGGCCTCCTGAACTCTTTACGCGCCGCCGCTGCCTTCTTCGTGGACGGCCTCCTGAACTGTGCTTTGGACTCTGCTCCCCTGTGGGTTTTGTGTTCATCTTTGTTTTGGGACTCTGGGGCCTCCGTCCGTGGTCGTGGTCCGGTCCCTCCGTCCTGGGCCCCCTGCCGCCCGCCCGGATCTGGTGGTGTGTTTCTGTGGCTGTCGGGGGCCAGCCCTTGAGGGGGGGGTACTGTCATGGTCCTGCGACCATGACTCAGTGACTTTATGTTTATGTACTTATTGTTATTACTTTCATTATTATTCATGGCTGTTTTGGGATGGTTTGTGTTTGGGATTTTAGACACTGGGTTCTGGGTTTGTGCTCCCTCTGTTGGTCCCTGGTGTTAGTGTTCCCCTGTCTCGTCAGGTTAATCAGGTCCAGCTGTTTCCCCCATCTGTGTGTGATTTCCCAGTGTCTCTTTGTGTATTTATAGCGTGTGATTTCCTCTGCTCCTCGTCGCGTCGTCTGTGTTCCTACCTGGTGTAATCCTCTGCGTGTTCTCCCTGCTGTTCTCCCTTCATGTTCAGGTTTGCCACTCCTCTGTGTAGTTTATCCCAGTTTAGTTTCGTCCTTAGTTCTGTTTGCCATCTCCACTTTGTGTTTGTTATTAACAATAAATCACCCTCACATCTGAATAAGTGCTGCGTTTTGGGTCCTCCTTCCACTCTCCACACGGCCGCTGCCCCGGACCGTGACAATATGATAACTAGTGCTGTCAATAGATTAAAAAAAATTAACTAACTAATCTCACAATTTTCTGTTATTAATTGCGATTAATCTCAATTACTTTATTAATAGCCTGGCTCCAATTACATTTTTTTATTCTTTATATTTTAAGTAATTATCGTTGTTCACCGAAGTCCAGTGGTCTCCGGTGAGAGCGACATTCCTTACTTGCACAAGCTTGCTGGACTGCTGAGCCCTCTGGTCCCCATACAAAGTGTGCAGTCTCGACACAATGGTTCCTCTCGAGGGCAGATTGTAACACTCATCTCCTGATGCAGCACGAATGACTTCTCTCAGTCCATCATCTTCTACTATGCTAACTGGTCGGCAGTTTTTAGCTATCCAAACAACCAAGGAATTGGTTACCTTTTCTCTCACATTTTTTGTTATTCGTCCACAAGCACCATACTCCTGAAGCGTAGACTGGCGAGGTCCCGTAGAGGTGGATTCAGTTGGGTGTTTTGCTCTCAGGTGATACACCAGTGATGAACTGCTTCTGTGGTACTTGAATTCAGCGTTGCAAATTGTGCATCTTACTCTCGTTTTGTCCAACAAGCCATCAGGCAACTTCTTAAAGAGAAACTTTCCACCCAAAAGTCCGCCCTCGTCCATGCTTGCGTGTGTTAGCTAGTGTTAGCTAGATAGTAGCATGGTGTCACTTCTTCTTCTTCTAATCATTTCTGTCAGGCCAAACGCCAGCATAGCACACTGTTGCCCCCTCCTCCAGAGGTGCTCATGAATTTAAAGGTCTTAGATTACAGGAAATTAATAAAAAAACAAAATCAGCGTTAAATTTTTTTAATGCATTAAACATTTCGCGTTGATCTTAACAATTAACGCGATAATTTTGACAGCACTAATGATAACATTTGACATTTGCTTGCTTAGGAAGCGGGGATAGTGACAGCGACAAGAGAGCGAGATTTGAGATGTGAGATTTGTGACATTAGCTTGTTTGGAGTGTGTAGTTGGTTTGTAGTGTAGTATTTTTTGTTTGTTTTTTGTATTATGTGTCAAAACAATAAGGTGGCTGTTGAATGACACAGATGCTGGCCAAATAGCCACGACAGGAACACTGAAATGTAAATGCTGTCTCTGCGTGGAAAACAGACAAAGTGATACAGCTCCTGTTGTCAAGTCTTTGGGTCTAAGGCCTGTCCCTCAGTCTCGTGGTGGAATGGCACAAATAATTTGTGTAGCACCTTATTATGACACCTGATAGTTCTAAAGGAAAAAGTTTTAAATAGTTGCACAAAAGACACCCCAGCCATTGCATGTATTTTTTAAGTTTGCACAATTCATATATATTTTTTTATAATTTATATTTGCATCTCAAGTTATAAAAATGATTCCTTAAATGTGTTTGTTTTCACAGTAAAAAAATAATAATTTTTGCCTACTTGGATTTTATGTTTTTCATGCAATAGAAAGTAAATGTTGTCAATACAATATGTCGAACTTGAAAAAAAAAGTAAAGACATGTAAGGTTGTGCTGAAAAGAAGTCTACCAAACAAGGTAAGGTAAACACCTTTTAAAGGTGAAATATAAATGTAGTCAAAAATTATATTCAAACATTTTAAATTATATTGTATTTTTTTTCCTTAGAAAATTGAGCTTACCTCCACAGGATAACGTTGGCCATTGATACTGTGTTCAGAGCCCTCCGATCCATTGCTTGTACCCCAATGAAACTCTACTTTTTCTGCCTTAAACCTCCCTGGTAGACCTGCTCCCCGAACAAAGTAATGATCTTTCAACATGATGGCGACTGGAAGAAATACAGAAGAGGAGAGAAAAGAAAACAGTGATTACCCACATAGCAGGCAGGTCTGGCCCGCATCTGGTGTCAAGCAGGCACTGCTGGCTGACTTCTGGCATGGTAAGTGGTATGTCATCCAGATATGGGCCAGGCCTGGCACTGATGGCACTATTTATTTTCCTATTTTCCTATTTTAGTTAGAAGACCCAAATGCCATGTTGCAATACTATACTGCTATGGTAGCCAACGTTTCAAATTCAAATTCAAATTCAAACCAGGTTTCACAGGTTTGGGAGTGTACACTTTATCCAAAACCTTGTAAGGGTTTACTCATGCTTCCCACTGGGTGGCTGTAGCTCAGGAGGTAGAGCAGAACACCTACTGGTTGGAAGATTAGTGGTTTGATCCCTGGCTCCTCCGGTCTGCATGTCAAGAATGTGAATGTGTATAAATGTAGTAAGAAAGCACTAAGTTTAGAGAAAGTGTGTGAATGTGGCATGTTGTATAGAGCACTTTGAGTAATCCAGGAGACTAGAAAAGTGCAATATAAGAATCAGTCCATTCACTGTCTGAACAGAGTTTCGTCATGTTACTTTTGCACTCCTATGTTCCGGCACATGTTGTTATTACATGGCTTGATTAAGGTACACATTAGGCTGACATCTGGGCCCAGAGTTGAAACTGTTCTGGGCCAGCACAGGACCACCAGTGTGTCTGCAAATGGCCTTGTGCTGGCCCATGTGTGGGCCACGTGTAAGCCAGATCCGGGCCATACCAATTTTGCTATGTGGGTAGATGAAAAAAGTGAGCTTTGATTTATTACTTATCAGATTTTTCAGCAGACATGGAAATAATTTCTCTTTAAAAACAGATACAGAAACAAAAATGTGACATCTATCGATGACATGAAGACAATTTCAAAGGTTCCTTGAAACACCATCAGAATGTGGGCACGTGCACAGCATGAAACAGCTTTACATGCATAAATTAAAGAAACATATTCTAAGACATGCTAAATATAGGTCTGTTTCTCCTTCAGATTTTCTCTGAGGAATACATCCTCACTAAAGATCATTTCCGTCAGTTTCCATCAGCTTATAAAGCATATTCTCACATGTGGGGCTAATTTGCCAGGCAGAATTGTTTTTCAGTTGCTTACAGTGTCCCTTACAGGGTCCTTTGTCATTCTATTGCAATTTTCTGAGATATAGAGAGAATTGAAACACTATGCTCGCCTCTGTCAGTGCGCCCCAGGGCGGCTGTGGCTACACTGTAGCTTGCCATCACCAGTGTGTGGATGATTGTGTATAGTTTAAAGCGCTTTGGGGTCCTTAGGACCAAGTAAAGCGCTATACAAATACAGACCACTTACCATTTATTTTCACATTCACAAGTGGTGTCAGGGTTAGTGCTGTGTGACAGGCAGGATGAGGCTAAACCCAAATGGGGCCAGCTCCTGATGGTTGCTGCCTTTTATTGGGAAAACAGTTCACACAATACACTAGTACCTCCCCTCGTAAACCCCCCCGGTTACAAAGACAAGGCACTGTATGTATATGTGTGTGTGTGTGTGTGTGTGTGTGTGTGTGTGTGTGTGTGTGTGTGTGTGTGTGTATGCAGGTAAGAATGTGTGTGTGTGTTTGAGTGAGTGTGTCTCTCTGTGTGCATGTGTCTCTGTGTGCATGACTTCCTGCTCACCAAAAGGATCACAAAAGCAGGAAGCAACATCACAAGAAACAGATCTTTCAGATAGGATGTTTCTGCATAAAACCTCCCCCAGCACAGAGAGGAATGTCTTGATCCTATAGACTGAACTCAGACCTTACAAATTTAAGAAGCATAATGACAAACATTCAACAAATAGACTTAACAGCGGGTTCTCGGGAGGGGCCATGCTGACACCTGCTGCTTTCTTGCAGAAAACACCATGCCCCTCCCGTGTTTTAAATGCACTTTAGAACAGCACACAGCAACACATATGAGTGGGCGGAGAGAGGTATGGGTTCTTTCCCCCCGTTTTCTGTTCGGGAGGAGGAGTTGGCCGTCTGGTCGGGGTCTGGGATGCTGGGCCTCCCTGCTGCTGTTCTGTGTGTCTCCACGGTGGGCAAGTGCTGAGTATTTGTATATGTGTGCATGAGGGTGGGAATGCATGTTTGTGTCTGTGTGTGCCTGTTTGTCTGTGTGTATGTGTCAGGTCGGGTCTTAGACTCCACCTCTCTGGGAACATCTGAGGCCCCCCTGGTGTAGGGATCTATCTCCCACCACCACACTCCCTGCCAGTGGCTGATGCCCTCAGCTGTCAGTGCATTGGTGGTTCTCGGTATCCAGGGCTGGGGGCTCAGATACATACTAGCTCACTCCCGGTGGCTGCTTGGTGGGGCCTGGGCCCTCATAACAGCCCACTAGTCATGAAAACCATCGACATGATAAGCAAAGTTGCACAGATCATATAAATGTTAATTATAACTGCATTTATCAACCTGCTGACATATTTAGAGTTTTTCACAAAAATGTGTTAAATGTACACCTGAACTCTGAACTGCCCTTCAGGCCCAGGTCTAGGTCCACTCTGACACAGCTGGCTGCCGGCAGATCCTGCAGGCACATCGTCACAGCCCCCTGTAGCTTCTGCAATGTGGCTGCTGCATGACCCCCTGTCTGGGACTATCCTAAGCTCTTTCTAGGTGGGTTGCATGATTGTCCTCCTTGGGCTCTCGTGCATTGGGGGGCCTCAAGATATTTGGGGCCTGGATCTCCTCCATGCCTGCTTGATGTCCTGGGGGGCAGGGCTATGGCTCCCCACACCCACTATCAGATAGTGGAGAAACCTTTTGAATACAAAGGAGCTTGCAAAGAAAAGCGTCTGGACTTCTTTAAGTTGCTTGAAGACGTTTCACCTCTCATCCGAGAAGCTTCTTCAGTTCTAAGGTCAAATGGTGGAGAGTCCCAGATATAAACCTAGTGGGAGTTTCCCCCCACAGAGGGACAAAAGGACCCCCTGATGATCCTCTAATCGCCTGAGCCAAGGTGGGAAACTGGGTTTGGGTCCCAATCAGCCAGAGTTTCGGGTGTGTTCATTGTGAAACCTGGCCCCACCTTATCATGCGAATTCCTGAGGTCAGATGGCCCAGGATGTGAGTGGGCGTTAAGGCGTCTGGGAAGGGAACTCAAAACTGGATTATAGATGGCAGAGAGTTGGTGAGTCAAGCAACTTAAAGAGAGTCAGAGAGTCAAGCAACTTAAAGAAGTCCAGACGCTTTTCTTTGCAAGCTCCTTTGACTACGATGACCTGGATGACTGAGAACCTTCACAGACCTTTTGAATACAAGCGCGCTCATGCACACAGGTGTGCACAGACACATACTGTATCTTCCTTGGCTGCTGCGTCAAAGCACGTCATGCATTGTCGGTCTTGCGCGCTGCTCATTAACATTCAATATCTATTGGTCACTTACACTTATCTAGGTTCTTGCTGTGGTTTCTCTTGTGGTTGTTCTCTTTTTGCTTTTTTTTTCTTCCAGCAGGTAATCCAGCAGATTTTTTTTGTCTTTTCTCTCTGTCCCTCTTCCCCTCTATTTTTCTTCCCCTCTCCTTTTCTTGAACTTTTCTATTCTACATCTTTACCTTTCCTATCCCCCAGTCATGTCTGTTCCATTTGTAATATCTTAAAAGTTAAAAATAAATGAATTAAGTAATAATCATAAAGATCATTTAAGTGGACATGGCAAAGCCGTAATAATCCACTTGAAAAAATAAATCCACTGGGCATTTTTCTTGGCCTTCAGAAAATAATTCTGATTGCTACAGTGCCGAACAAACCACCTGAAAAAGCTGCAGGCCTCTCAGCTTGCCCAGCTAAAGTCAATGTTAATGTGAGAATTCATGCCCGTACAATGTCAGACAAGATACGCCAAGGTATAGAAATTATCTCCCCTCCTAAAGACAAAGATTGTTGTTGTAAAGGGAAGCATAAATCAAGAACAAAAAAAGAAACTTCAACAAAAGGACAAACAGAACATGTGTTATGTTTACCTGTTTTGCCAGTGTTCTTCATAGATGTCTTATTTGAAGATTCTATGTTAAAACCCTCCAGTGTCAGCTCCTGATATTCTCTGGATATTTTGGTATCCTTATCCACAATATTGATTGGTGACTGGTTTCTCTCTCCACATTGTGGGTAGGCAGATGCCCAGCCCTCATCTGGCCCATACATACCTGGGGAAAATAAGAAATACAACAGCATCTCATCACTTGAAAAAAAATGTGAATGCAAAACTGAGATATAGTCAAAAGTTTCAACACATCCCCTAATTTAATGTTTTTTCTCTATTTTCATGACGATGTATATTGTAGGTTCTTACTAAAGGTGTCAAAACCATGAATGAACACATATGGAATTATGTAGTAAACAAAAAAGTGTCAATAACTCAAAACATGTTTTATATTTTAGATTCTTCAAAAATCCACCCTTTGCTTTAATTACTGCTCTTGGCATTCTCTCAATGAGCTCATGAGCTCCTGGTTTTTCAACAGTCTTGAAGGAGTTCCCAGAGATGCTGAACACTTGTTGACCCTTTTGCCTTCACTCTGTGGTCCATCTCATCCCAAACCATCTTGACTGAGTTTAGGTCAGGTGACTTTGGAGGCCAGGCCATCTGGCACAGCCTGGAGGTGTGTTTGGTGGTCATTGTCCTATTAATAATTAAATGATGGTCCAACTAAACCCAAACCGGATGGGATGGTATGTCGCTGCAGGATGCTGTAATAACCAGGTTGGTTCAGTGTGCCTTCAGTTTTGAATAATCCCCAACAGTCTCCCCGGCAAAGCCCCCCCACACCATCACACCTCCTCCTCCATGCTTCACAGTGGGAACCATGCATGTGGAGATCATTGTTCACCATTTCTGCACAAAGAAATGGTGGGAGGAGCCAAAGATCTCAGATTTGGACTTATCAGACCAAAGCCGAGATTTCCACTGGTCTAATGTCCACTCCTTGTGTTTCTTGGCCCAAACAAATCTCTTCTGCTTGTTGCTTTTCTTAGTTGTGGTTTCTTAGCAGCTGTTTGACCATAAAGGCCTGATTCACAGTCTCCCCTGAACAGTTGATGTAGAGATGTGTCTGCTACTTGAACTCTACGTGGCATTTATCTGGGTTCTGATCTGAGGTGCTGTTAATGTGTCTCAGCTGGTGTCTCAGATGAAGTTATCCTCAGCAGCAGAGGTGACTCTTGGTCTTCCTTTCCTGGGGCGGTCCTCATGTGAGACAGTTTTGACATAGTGCTTGATGGTTTTTGCACTTTGGGGACAAGTTTTAGCAATTTTCCGGACTGACTGACCTTCAGTTCTTAAAGTAATGATGGACTGTTGTTTCTCTTTACTTAGCTGATTGGTTCTTGCCATAATATGAATTCTAACATTTGTCAAGTAGGGCTGTCAGCTGTGTACCAACCTGACTTCCGCACAACACAAATGATGGTCCCAACCCCATGAAGAAGAGAAATTCCAGAAATAAACCCTGACATGCACACCGGTGAAGTTAAACCATTTCACGTGACTACACCATGAAGCTCATTGAGGGAAGGCCGAGGGTTTGCAGCAGTGTCAACAAAACATAGGGTGGCTACTTTTTAGGATTCTAAAATTAGTTATTTATCAATTTATTGTTTGCCACATAATTCCACATATCTGGCTTCATACATTTGATGTCTTCAGTTTGTATCTACAATGTAGAAAGTTGTAAAAATGAAGAAAAACCATTAAAAAAAAAGGTGTATGCAAACTTATGACTGGTAGTGTATATCAGAGCAAAAGGGCATTTCAGACCTCTCTGAAACCAGCTGACAGGAAGCACTGCTAAATTATGTGAATCCCTATCAAACATTCCACAACTGGGCAATGCTCACTGTCAGCTACCCTGAGCACCAATCAGAGGAAGCTGCTGAAATACAAACCCTTTTTGTTCATGAGGATTTCGGAAGATTTCAAAATGTCATTATTTGAGGGCAGGTTATATTCACAAATTCTGTTTCGTGAAATAATACATATGATATTGACCTCTATATCTGGTTTTGCACTGCTGACTCCTTTTTTCAACCACAACATAACTACAAAGGCCAGGACTGAAATCTCACAGGGCCCAGCTTTAACATCTCAATGTTTACTTAAAGACTTGGGGTGCATTCCAATAGTTCACTTTGTTTAGGAGGGTTTCTAACTGAGAGACATCAGCCAGACATATCTGTGTGGGGGCAGTAATATGAGCTGTGAAAATTCTCCAAAGATTAAGGAAAGGAGCATCATTGCTTCCTTTAGCATAGGATACACTGAACCATCCTTTATGAAAGGATAGGAGAAAATGCCGTCCCATAATTCATTGCGACGTAACAGCCCACCAGTCATGAAAACCATCGACATGATAAGCAAAGTTGCACAGATCATATAAATGTTAATTATAACTGCATTGCAACCGCTGACATATTTAGAGTTTTTCACAAAAATGTGTTAAATGTACACCTGAACTCTGAACTGTGAATTAGTGGCTCAATAATCCAGAAGTGAGAGAATGGTGCAGGCCTACAAACTAAATAAACAATCCAGTGTAAGCTCAGGCAAAAATGGTGCAATAGAGATAAATATTTGTTAGAGGTTGCTCGCTGTGTGCGCACTGCTGAGAAAAAAAAAGTGGCTTGAGAAAAAGAAGCTCATTTCAATTAATTCCTGTCAAAGTGAAAATCCCGGTGTTATTGAGGAACAAAAGGTGGGGCTCACTTCTAAACACTCAGCGTGAGAACTGAATGAAGAGGCACTGAGGCTTTGAGCCATCAATGCAAAGTGCCAATTATGTGATCGTTCTGATAACTTCTGATAACTCTTAGTAGCAACTATCACTACCACCACAAGGCATAAGACATATTTTTTCTCAGCATTAGATTTTGGACAGTCTGTGGTACTGTGGCAGTTTAGTGCAGACGGCGTAATTCACATTTGCGTGACTAATTTAATTCTTCTCCTGAAAGTAAAGGTTTTAAAAATACATATGCACAAGGCAAGCCACCAAATGACACTCCTTTACTTAGTACATTCAGTTTTTTAACATCAAATGAATGCTGTGTGCTGGTTAGTTAATGTTGCCCTAGATCTTCCTTCTACTTTAAAATTCCAACTTTTGCAATGAAATAATATTTTTCACTGCCTGTTCAGTGTGGCAAAGTAAAATGCACACTGTGTAGTCTCTGCACATTGTAGTTTTGAAGACAGTAGTTTTCCCACTAAGGAGAGAGTGTAAAGCTGTTCCATTTTCAGTGCATCGCTTGTCTGCACAATTGCCACACCCAGTTTTCCTTGACTTCAGTGAATTGCATGAGCTGAATAAAACATTATTAACATACAAGTATAGTATATTCATATTTGACTGAACATTCATATGTGATGGAATTATTGACAAATTAAGTATAACATAGAAAAGAAGAAAATGTCATTAAGTAATTTTAAAGTTTAAACCCTGTTTTAAGTCATGGATTTAAAAAAGTCAGTTAGAGAGGAGATAATAAGGTGTGGCTTGAATGATTGTATGTCAGCAACAATGAGTTCCCACTGCAGGTTCAGAGGCAAATGTGAACCTGCAAATTCTGTTTGCATTTTTTGTTTTTTTCTCTGCTCATTTCTGACGTGTTAGATTAAAGAATCAGAAGGGAAAAGTGCATCATCAGATCTGGTTGTGCTCATTCTTACCTCCAACCTGCTTTCTACCAAAGATCAGAACAAGGTCAGCATTAGCTGTTAATTATACAAGTATAATTCAGGTGATTAGATTATTACTTTGTGATTATTATTATTTGATTCCACTTTTCCACTTTTGCCTACTAAGTTGCTTTAAGAAAATATCCTGCAAATAAATTCTAAATTGTGCCCATTCCCTTTTAACCCTTTGTGAAACAGTAAAGGGGAAAAACTGAGATACGCAGGGTGGACCTCCAGACACCAGAGGCTGTTAAAACCAGTCCCCTCACCCATCTATCCAAGCTCTGCTCTGCCTGCTGGGTTAGACTCATAGGATCCACACATCCTGCATTGGGGTGCTGGTTCCACAAATTTATATCCACCACAGTTTTTGGCTTCCACACACCACACCATCACTACCTTCAAGTGAAGTCTGCGCCACATACTCCCATTTAGATAAAAGCTGTACAGTGAAGATCACTTCCTTTGATTTCTTAAGAGCATTTGACATAATCTAGTAGCTGCTACCGGAAATATATGTAATTATCTGCCATCTCATGGGTTACTGACTACCTGACATAAAGATCAAATTATGTGAGACTTTGTAGTGTCCACAAAGGACTACAGTCTCTTTCCCTGTTCACAGTTTCAGTTCCAGTCATCTAGTTGTGGTAATCGCAGATATAGAAACATCTTTTACATAACATGCTACGATTATCTGTAACATAGATAATATGACATTGTACCGTATTTTACGCACTATAAGGTGCACATAAAATCCTTAAATTTTCTCAAAAATCAAAAGTGTATGAATATGTATGCATTCCTGTTGTGCTTACTGACCTCGAACCGATTTTATGTGGTACACGCCACTCAAAAATCTGTCAATAAATGGTTAAGTACGACTTTGGTAAGCTACGAAGTCGCACCGATTGATGGATTGTTGGAGCATTACGGCTACCGTAGTCAGGAACCTCGTGGAGTGATCTGGGTCCAAACTCCACTTCAGCTCCCAAAGTCAGACAAACACTGCGGCATCACTGAGAGTTAAGAACTCTCTAAATTATTTCATCTTCAATAAAATGATGAGTGTTAGTGCTTTACCAGGTGTAACAATTAAGTTTAACATCCAGGCATCCACGAAAACAGAATTTATTAAATATAACAGAGTTAGAAGTTAGCAGAGAGTTAGCTTGCTAGTTTCCACCTAAGCATGATATAGCATGTTCTGACGGAGAGATTTATGAAAAAATTAAAACGTACAGCTCTGCTATCACTTCCAACATAAATGAAGACAGAAAACTAAACAGCAGTGACGTTTGTAGGGTTACTGAAGTTGGGCTAGCTAGCATATAATGATGTGCTATGTGATCGCTAGCGACACAGCTATGTTAGCATAAAATAACATAGCTGTTGGAGCTCAGTCTGGGGGGAGTTCGTTTTTTCTCCTCGTCTTTCCTCATGTTGTGCATTTTCCATTGTTGTTCGGTTCCGGGTCGTTCCATGCTTGTGCGGCTGACCGGCCAGCTACCCAGCCTGACCTGTTTCCCCAATGTGATGTTTGTGTACGGTCGGCAAAGTCAGTCTCTTAAATGCCCCTTGGGGATAAATAAAGTGTTCTGAATCTGATAAACACAGTGAAGCTGAAGGATGAACGCTAACTTTTTCCACTCGATGAAAGTTAACATGAGGGTTCCCGATGGTTAAGGACAAATGCAATCGGATGGCAGGATGCTGTAAACAGACCAAACTTCAGGCAGGAGAAAAACTGAGATAATCCATCCACAATACGAGGTTAGTCATTCACATACTGCAACAACATGGGAATAGAGCAGCTGGAGAGAATTCAACATTAATGAACCATTGGTACAGAAGTGGAGGAAGCAAGAAGTATGAGTTGAGTAAAGTTTGACATATTTGACTGTTTGGTTTCGCTTAATGCGCCTTATAATCCAGTGCCTTATAATCCAGTGCCTTATAATCCAGGGCACATCGTTCATATCTCTCTCTACAAATTACCAACCAGGCATTAAATCTGTTCGGACCAGCACCTACCACCCTCTGGCTGATGGACTTTGAAGTCCATGAGTCATGAGTACAGGGTGGGCCATTTATATGGATACACCCAGGGCTGGACTGGGACAAAAAATCGGCCCAGAGTCTGGAGAGGTTCGAATGTCGGGACTATGACTGGCGATGGTTGAATGTTGTCAGTGCGTATGCCCCACAGGGTGGATATCAGTGAGAGGACAAAGAGGATTTCTGAGTGACTTGGATGAAGTGGTAGAGAGTGTTTCTGGGGGGACACAAAGAAAGAAGAAAATGACCTGCACTGAGTCGCTATACAGAGAGATCGAACTGGAAAGAATTTGCAGCAAATTAGTGTTCTTAAGAATAGATATGAAAAAAGTGAAGGTGGTGTGGTGAGGGTTAGACAGATTATAAATGATTATATCACAGGGACAGCTTACATTGAGCAGCTTGGAGGGAAAGTTAGCGAGACAATGCTAAGATGGTTTGGACAAGTGCAGAGGAAGGATAGTGGATATTATATTGGACAAGAAGATGCTGAATATGCAGCTGGCTGACAGGAGGACAAGAGGAAAACCATAGAGAAGATTTGTTCATGTCTGGCTCTGTGGTGGGAGGTGAAGGGGTGTGGTGGAAACAACATCTTAGTGGAAGTGTGCCTTTTTTTTTACCTGTCCTGTCTGACACTGTAGCAATCAGAATTATTGTCTGAAGGCCAAGCAGAATGCCCAACAGATTTACTTTCACAAGTGGATCATTACGGCTTTTCCCAACTAGTCCACTTGATTGCCATAGTTTGTTCGATCTTCATTATGTATTTATGTATTTTTACTTTTAAGTTATTACAATTGAAACAGACAGGAGCGGGAGATAGGAAAGGGGAAATGAGGGCCAACAGGAGGAGAGGGAAAGAAAAAAGGAGAGAAAAGACACTAAGTGTGACTTTTTCTGTCACTTGTCTTTCCCTTCTGTGTGTGTGTGTGTGTGTGTGTGTGTGTGTGTGTGTGTGTGTGTGTGTGTGTGTGTGTGTGTGTGTGTGTCAGTGGTGGAGGTTGAAGGCTGCCATCATCCTCTCAAGGAGAATTTTGTTTTCCAAATTCCTTCACGCTCAGTTGGACATTAAAGTGGGATTAATGGTTAGCGGCATGCTGACTGACGGGGTCAGTCGGACATGGGACGTGGTGTGAAATCACTTCTCTGTGGGCCTGTGACAAATAGCTGACAGGATGGCCATTCCTTCTAAGAAAAAACCTAGCCTGAAAAGTATCTCCTTATATAGCATGTCTGACCATGCAATCCAAAAAGAACTGCATAGCATGCCAGAGGAATTGAAAACTGGAGCATGCACAATTGAGGCAAATGGCCAGAGACCGACCACACATGGAGGACAGCAAAGACAACTCATAGGTGTTTAAATTTGGGCCCGCACCTTCAGAATCAAGACATTGAGGGTCATAATCATGTTTTATCATTTCATAGGTGATCCCCTTCGCCAAAAATGACCAGTGTTGGGCAAGTAACTTTGAAAAAGTAATTAATTATAGTTACTAGTTACTTCTTCAAAAAAGTAACTGAATTAGTAATTGAGTTGCAAGATTCTAAAAGTAATTAATTACTTGAAAAGTAACTATTGTGTTACTTTAAAAAAAAGTTTAACCCTCTGGGTTCCAGGGTATAATTGGCCATTTGATGTTTCCTCCACATTTCACCTTTAAAAACTATTTACTTTGTTTGGTCTCATTCTTTTCAGCACAGCCTCATGTGTCTGAATTTACAGTCATGTTTTCATTTTGATATACTGTATTAACACAATTGATCTGAAATCAGACAAAAAACATAAAATCAGAGTAGAAAAAGTGATATTTTCACCGTAACAACCACAAACATGTTTAATGAATCATATTTCATAACTTTCAATGCAAATATAAATTGTCAATTTTAAAATCATATGTACAAGTTTTGCAAACAAAGTTATTTGCAGCCATTTCAAACTGTTTACAGAACAATCAGCTGTTCTTCAATAAGATGCCACAAATTATTTGTGCCACTCCAAATATTTCTGTCCACTATAAAGGAAACATCACAGCCTGATACCTGCAGGTCTGACAGCAGCAGGTGTGTCACTCCTGTTTCTACCTGGAGACAGCAGTCGCCTCATTGTTCTGACACACAACACAAAACTATCCACAACACTACACACTAACTACACAAGACAACACGTTATCTACACACTCCAAACACGCTAAACGTCACAAATCTCTCACATCTCAAAACTTGCTGTCTCTCCTTTTCTGCTCTCTCTCTCTCTCTCTCGCGGTCACTCCTAAATCTTCCCCCTCTTCCTAAACAACTAAATGTCATGTTGCCATATCATTTTTTGATTGGTCGACATGGTGCATTTTTCCACCAACACGAACGGGTTGTTTGTTGTTTTGTTTTCTTGGTCATAATCAGAGAGTGCTCGCAGCGCTGTGCTTAGACAGTAAACATGACGAAACTATTCAGGAAAAAACGCCGCGTACATATTGTTTATCATGACTCTGGTTTTGCGTGGCCTATCAACACAATTTAAAAACTTGTTGCTTTGTCATCTTGAAGTGGTCATGTGATTGGCTTACCACGACTACTTTATTCTTCCTCAGTCAAACAGCAGCACTCGTGCGATTGTTTTGCCCCCTGAGCTCCAGGTGTTTTGCCAAAAACTGATCATCTGGCAGAAAGTGATCACTGTCCGCGGGAGCGCGCAGCTGCTTAAAGCTGTAGCGCCCAGATTACTTACAGCTACTTCCTGCAGCTGATATAAGATGCGGTAAACTGACACAGCTTCAACCGTCTGTTTGTTGAAAAATAGTAACACGACTGCATTTTCTTGTTAGTAACGGTAACGGCATTGTAACGATAGAAATAGTAATTAGTTAGATTACTTGTTACTGAAAAACGTAACGCAGTTAGTAACGCCGTTACTTGTAACGCCGTTATTCCCATCACTGAAAATGACAGAAAGCATGATCAGCATCAGGATAAAACAAGGGTAAATATTGGCAGAGTGGCCTTTCCCATGATGAAAGGAGTTGCAGAAAGGATTTTAAAAGTGACACAGAGGTCACCAGATTTCGGTGCGACAGGTAATCCAACCGTAGTCTAAATTCAATTTTTTGGATTCTGTCTTGGCTGACCAAAGCACAGTCAAAGGCGTAATGGTACAGCTCGATTTACCAGTAGCATTACAACAGCCTTCCAGTACCATGGGACAGGTTTGTGACAAAAACAGATTTCACTAATTCCACAAGTCATCTTAACACATGGAGTTTATCTCCTATAGCAGCCTATATGTTTTTCCATGGGCACACTCACTCTGATCAGCTCCTTATGACATACACAGCAGACACACTGACAGTAGACAATGTCTGAGGAATCAATTCTATTGATGTTACCCATTTAGTCAGTTGGAAGTCATCATGTTAGTCATTTTAGCTTTTTTAAAATTTGCAGTAGTACTTAATCCCCCTGCCGCTGCGCGCACGCACGCACACACACACACACACACATACACGCACACACACAAACACACACACACACGCACACACACACGCACACACACAAACACACACCCTCAAAAACAGCGACAAAAAGAAAAGCCCCAGTGCCTCAGGGAAGAGTAACACATGCTCGTCATTAAAGTTCATAAATAATTCCTGATCACATGTGGGAGGTGCTGTTTCCCAAAGCTCTGATTGTTAGCCCTGCAGGGGGTGTTTTTGTTTTTTCTGATACTTCTGTCAGAAATATATATTGCAATATATACGTTTTTAAGGATTTTTTTTTTTAAATTAAGACATCAAAAGACATGCAAAGGAAAACATTTTTTAGTGTTTAGATCTTTATGACTCATAGAGTGCTTCAAACACCTGTCCTGTAATAATATAAGATAAGGAAATTGATGATGAGGATGAACCCAAAACATACACATACACATGTGGTCAGACAAGATAAACAAAGTCTCTATAACATAAGATAAACACTCAGTCATTAAGTCCAAAATGCAATAAGAAGTAATATATACATCTTTATTGGTCCCTACCAAATGCTCAACACTGTTGATTTACTATGTTATTATTGTATAAACTTGCCCCACAAAAACTAAAAAAAGAGAGGAGAAAGTATAGATACCATGACGGCTATAATTCAGATATAAATTAGCATAACTTCATAATATTCTTCCAAAAGCAAGTTTCAAAAAGTTCTTTTAAAACTAAATAACAGGTGAACATTGCTGTAGGTCCACATGTAAACTGTTCCACAGTTTCACTCCAAAAGTTACAGTTTTTACAGCCGCTAGGACACATTTCTCAATACTTAGGTCACTTTTGCAAAACTCTTCACACAATTCTCCTAACTGACCGTCAGCTTGGCAAAGCAGTTCATTTCACATTCAAAATGCACTACAACTACCAAAACACTTTATTCAGGTCTCAAATAAACTCATTCTTCCAGAACACTAGCAAAGGTTGACAGCCGACAAACACACTTTGTCACCCACAAAACAATGACCTAAAAAACACTTACAACATGTAGCATTACACAGTGTTTTCTTGTGTAAAACAAGGACACATCTCTGTTTATAATTTCAATATATGTTACTGGAATGAATCAGACATCATGCAGAATTCGTTAATATTTGTTTATGTATTTTTAGTTTTTTGCACTAAGAAATCGCAAAATACAAGAATTTGTATACACACCATCCACTGATACACATACAATAGTAATGCTAATCTACTCGGTCTTCTCCATTTGGCCACAGGTTCTCATCCACATCACATCTTATGTCATCTAGGGCAACACACCTAGGAAAGAATCTTCTGGCTGCCAGAATTGAAGGAGTTGAAAGATTGAAGCAGTAACACCTGTGTAGATGTTCATCTACAATGAGAATCAGCTGTGGCTGGTTAAACTGCATTTTTAGATTTAAAATATGTTTCAATGAAATATTGCTGTTGGATTTTGCTGTCTTTTCAAGTTTTGCATTGTGTTATTGTTTTGACCATAAGTTTAACATTTTTGAAAACAGTATGTAAGCACATGCAAAATGTCCTGTACGTACAAAGATTTTTGGCAGTTGTTGTGTCTGAGTGAGAAAATAATTCATGAAATTTGAGAGATGTAGTCATTGAATGCATTTTGTGCCAAAACAATGATAACTGGTCCTCAGTTTAGCCCACATAGACTTCTGTTGTGCTCACTGTGTGAGGAGTTTTGCAAAAGTGACCTAAGTATTGGGAAATGTGTCCTAGCGTCTGTAAAAAACTGTAATCCTGGCAGCCGTTTTCGTCAAGCTTAATGCTGCTGTACATTAACACAGTACAGCACATATGCTTTGGTCTTATTATGGGACTCTCTGCAAAACGAAATAAAACACCGGTCTGTATCCAACTGGCGTCAGTGGAACATTCCACATCCTCCAGTTACAAATAAGGATAAACTTGCAACTATTATCACATTTACTTTGGATCTTTTTCTCAGGCTAAGTAAATCATAAATTACTGTTTGTGAAGTGATGAAGTGTAAATGTGCTGGATCTAGCTCAGAAAGTAGAAGAGGTCATCTGTGCTTTGATTGCTGGCTGATACAGTCTGCATGCCAAAATATCCTTGAGCACAATGCCAAATCCTGATGTGTTCATCCGAGTGTGAATGTTGATAGAAAGCAAAAATGTTTGTGAGAATGAGGATAAAGTAGTATAAATGATTTTTATAGAGCAGAAATTCACTATATAAGAATCAGTCAGTTTAAATGATTATTATTGAATGAAAATGATTTAACTTTTTAGCATTATTCATTAAGTGTTTTATTTGCTCATTATCTGGAAGAAAGATCGGCGTTTGAGGTGCATTAAATACACGAGTGTTCGAGGGGTTTTACAGCCTTAAAACATCTGTAATAATTGTAAAAAATAAAGTTGGCTACTTTGCGGATTTCACCTATGGCAGGTTATAAGATAAGATAACCTTTATTAGTCCCACACGTGGGACTATTTTTAGAACGTAACTCCCGCGATAAACGAGGGACCACTGTACATGACATAAACAATTTCAAATGGCTTCTTTCTGCCCTCGAACAGTATTTACAGCAGCAATACTTTAACTTTTCTTTGGACTTTGTCTCTCTTTTCATTTCTGAATTTAGCCTCTTAAAAGTGCCAAAGATACCATAAGAAATGTGGCATGTAAATGCCCAATGTTTATGCATTTATTTCAGTTTGGCTAAGATTTTAGGCCAAATTAGAATTAGTGCTTAAAATTAGTGGTTCAAATTTGCAGGATGTACAGAGGAGGTCAGGACAGAGGTCTACAGCCATCTGTAAAACATCCTGGAGGCTCTATCGTGGTTTGGGGCTGTATTTCAGCCAGTGGTGTTGGAGAGCTTGTTAAAATGTGTTTACAGTTTTTTACAGTCGCTAACAAGCGTTTGTCCAAACAGTTGTCACATTTGCAAAACTCTAAACACAATTAGCACAGGATCGGTCTGTTGTGGCCATACCATTCACACATTTCATGTCGTGTTCACCCAATATGCAGTCAGTGAACACATTTCCACAATGCTTACATTTTCTTAACAGACAAGTTATACCTCCCAACAAAACTATGGACTGTTCTTGTAGTATCTACGAATGTTAACACACAACATCCCACAATAGCAAAAACAATATTCCAAACCGTAGATACAGTATAAAAACCTCTGCCCCTGCAATGATATCAGTACAAAAACAATATCAATATCAAAAATATATCTCAGCTGATAATAAACAAACAAACAATTGAATAATTGACACACAGCTGATTTATGTTGGGTAAATTGGGCCAACCACAGCTTCTGCCATTCTGGCTTAGACTCAGTGGGGTTTATAAGGCAAGACCTTGAGGAGTGATGTTTTTGGAAACAAAAAAAAGACAAACACTGTAATGTTTGGTCGAGGAAGAGTAAGAGCAAGGGGCCCAGGGAGAAGAGCAGGCCCAAGGAGAGGGCAAGGTAGAGGTGTAAGAATGCGTGGTGGTGGCATTCCAAGGGCTGCAAGAACAGTAGTCAGTGATGAAATTCGTGCCACTATCATTGACCATGTAATCAACCATGGTCTTTCACTAAGAGAGGCTGGTGAAAGAGTGCAGCCCAATTTGAGGCGGTCAACGGTTGCCTCCATTATACGCATCTTTCAACAAACCAACAGGTAAGTATTGCATTTTACATGGATTGTTTCTATTCTCACTTGACATGTCAATATGGTCATACAGTAATGCATATGTTGAATTTTTTGTCTTTCTAAAGAATGCAACGTCTTCCACCCTCTGGGGGAAGAGGAAAGCTCCTCAGTAATGATCAGGAGCTTGCCATTGTAGAAATGGTTACTGCAAATAATGCAATAAAACTGCGTGAAATTCAAACTAGAATTGTGGCGGACCATGAGATATTTGACAATATCGATAGAATCAGCCTCACAACCATTACGCGGACATTGTCCAAACACAGAGTGTGGATGAAGCAGCTCTACACTGTTCCCTTTGAGAGGAACAGTGAGAGGGTCAAGGAGCTACGACGACAATATGTCCAGGTATAGTGTATATTCAATCCAATGTCCAGTTCTATAAGCTTTGCACTTTGCAAGTAGGTAACCTACACAATACTAGGTTACAGTACAGTATGGTATACAGTACTAACATGACTTACATAAACTTTGTTTCAGAGAGTTATGGAATTGGAGGCCAACCAGGCCCCTCATGAATTCATATACATCGATGAGGCAGGATTCAATCTGGCCAAAAGGCGTCGACGTGGACGAAATGTAATTGGAAAAAGGGCCACAGTTGATGTGCCAGGACAGAGAGGGGCAAACATTACCATGTGTGCAGCAATTGCAAATGCAGGATTACTCCTTCACAGATGTCAGGTTGGACCCTATAATACAGAGCGCTTGCTTGCCTTTCTCAATGATCTCCACCAGCGCCTGGTTCCAGAGCAGGGTCAGGAGGGTGAAAACATGAGGACCTTTGTAATTACCTGGGACAATGTGGCTTTCCATCACTCGCAAGCAATAACAACATGGTTTGAAGTCCACCCAAGACTGGTAAGTCTCTTCCTTCCACCCTATTCACCTTTCCTCAACCCCATAGAGGAGTTTTTTTCTGCATGGCGGTGGAAGGTTTATGACCATCAGCCACATGACCAGATGTCCCTCCTCGAAGCCATGGATGCTGGCTCCAGGGACATCACAGTTGACGATTGCCAAGGGTGGATCCGACATACCAGGCGGTTTTATCCCAGGTGCATCGACTTGGATAACATCAGATGTGATGTTGATGAAAACATGTGGCCTAACCCTGAAGATCGCAGAGATTAGATGCAAATTTTTTGCCTTTTTTTTAGCCCCCCTCCCCCTCCCCCCCTTTTTATCTTGGCTTTTTGCTGTTGTTTTTTTGTTCAGAATGCTCTTGTGTGTTTCATGGATATTTTGTTCACTGTAAGCAATACTGTAAAACTTTCTCTGTCCTATCATACCGTGTTTCTACTGTACCTCCTGTAGTAAACAGTAAAGAAACAAAAACTTGTGTGCTTTTTACTGGAATGCTTTTGAATGTGAACATTACTGTACATGTGGACATACAGTTACCAACCAAGACATTTCTGGTGTCAATATGGTGGATTGCATGTTTCGCATGCAAATACCTGTGACACTGAAACATAAAGGTCTATGCAGTTTTTGTAATGTCAATAATAGCCAGTATTTTGAAACCTGGTGTACTTTGATTGACTGCATGTACCTTGTGAAGTGAAAACAAGTGTTATTCTTTGACAGACTAATTTCATTTTGAGTCAGATTTATAGTGTTTTTGTACAGTTAGTGTGTGTGCAGAGAAAGATGTGTTCTAATTTTGAAATGAGGAGTTAGTATATATTTAACAAAGTGTATTTTTGGGAAGGATATTATCCATTTGGCCAATTGTGTTTTGTAGGTGTGGGTCTGTGTTAAGAGTTTAGAAAAAGTATCTGAAGTATGGGTAGGCGCTTGTTAGCGACTGTAAAAAACTGTAATTATAAATGTACAAAGCTGCCATCAGATTTCCCATCAGTGGCTTTGTTCTTCAGTATGACAGATCTCACACAAACAATAACATCAATTTAATGGCATTTGCTATAAGAAGCAAACCGACAAACCTGTGAATTATGGTGACATCAGCTTATAGTTTGAGGAATTGCGGAGTACGCCGCAAACCAGGAGCGCTCTTTCAGAATTGTTCAGAAACTAATTTTAAATATATTCCTACACCACGTAGCCTTACCCGTTGACATGGGCAAGCCAAATAAGAAAGCAACTCAAGCTCCAGCGGATGATGGTCTCTCTGAAGATTTGGGACATTTGATATAAGGATGTGTGGAGTGTGTTTCACTCCATAAGCAACTTTTGTGTTTTTAGTTCATTCACTCATGTTCACAATATAGTTCAAGGAGAAGCTAAGTGTTTAGGAGGTCCCCCCTTTGTTTTGGGTGAATGGTAGTGAATGTTGAATATAGACAGATAAAGCAAAAATCACAGTATCACTTTTTTACTCAAACAAAAGCAGGTTGGTGAGGTTTTCTATTCAAATTTTACTGCTAAAGCCAGGGGTGCTGCTACAAAAAGATGTGACTTTTCAGTCAGAGGAAAGAATTTCAGATCCAGCAAGGTGTTATGTAATCGTTTGGGGTCACTTGTTCTCAACTCCTTTTATTTTACAATCAGTATACGCTCAATGATTCAATTCAATTTATTTACACAGCGCCAAATACAACAACAGTCGCCTCAACAGTGTTGTTCTAAGTGCTCCATGTTGGGATAATGAGGATTTTTTTCACTAAGCTGTTCACTACTTTGCCTAATCATAACAATTACAACATCAAAGTAGGAGATGACTTTAATAGCGTCCTTTACCCTACACCGTAAAATCCAATTAGTTATCGTTACTTAAAAAAAACATGCAAACCGTTTGCAATAAAAAAAATTAAGGTGTTACATACCTTAAATAGTTCATATGGGGAAGAACAAAACTATGCTGACGAGTGCAAAGTGGCTTCATTCAGTGAGCGCAGAAACCTGAGAAGGTTAATGACTGTCAGTGTATCGCACATATGTGTGGATGAATTTACATAGATCTAGTCTCTAGTATGAACCCATGGGCTAACAGTTTGAGTGAAGAGTCTTAATGTAGTAAACAATAGATAAGAACTGAACAACTAAATCCACTTATTGACAAGTGAGATTTGCCAAATGTCATCGGTGGAGGCGATGTTGTACACCTTTGATATGTTGTCCAAACGAGCTCATCACAGGATTATGGTGGGAAACCGCCCAAACTGGCCTTAACCCTTTAAAACCGGTCAGAGCGGGCACGCTCCGTTTTGCGCAACTACTTTTAAATCCCGGTAGCACTGCAACCACGTAAGCTAGCGCAATAATTTTTTTTGCATATGAAACCAGAGGAGTTGTACTTACATCTTATGCCATCAGCTTGTCCTCGGTCACGGTTTCCTTCCACATATAGCTTTGCAAAAACTGCATAAAAAGCACTTGCAGCAACAAAAACAATATTCCAGAAACACACTTTGCCGATCCGATCAGCTGCTTGTAACACTTCCTATGTTGGAATAGACGTCCGCCATGACCTGCCTGAAACCGGAAGTGACGTCATTTTCGCGAAAATGTCGTTTTTTACCATCAGGGCCTCATGAGCCTATACTGGTGTTTTTTAAAAGTTATGTTTGACTTTATGACTTTCTGTGTCGTTTCTGCGATGCTTAGGACTCATATTGCACTGCTGGAAATAGTTTATTTTGATGCATATGCTGCTTTTTGCAAATTTGCATCATAATATTTATTTTCGTTTTTCCTGCAGTATATAAGAATTGGTGTATTTAAAAAAAAAAAAAACTATGAAGACACTCAAAATAAATTTCCTGTGGTGGGAAACTATTTTGTGCAACTTTTTTGTATTTACAGTTTTGAGGGATAAGCCTCTTAAAATTCTCTAACTAGAAATATATGTTAAAAAAACAAAAACGATTTTAAATTTTTTTGTAGTTTATTGCACTTTTTTGCAATTTATGTAATTACTATGCACTTAATGACATGATCCTGGGTCTGCTGACCCAGCGTTTTGTGTTTAGTTTATGTAGCCTTCAGGTTTCCTAAGTTCATCATAATCATGCCTAGGTGTTTCTAGTTATTTTCCCCTTGTGTTTCCACTATGTTAAGTCTCCCCTGCTTTTCATGTATTTCATGTCTGTGGCTTATGTTGTCAGTTCAGGTTGTCATGTCTATATCTCACTGTGTTTCCTGTTTTATTGTGAAGAGGTCTGGTGTGTCTGTGTTCATCATGTTCAGTTACTCTCCCCCTGTGACGTAATTATGTTCATGTGTCAGCTGGGTTCCCCAGGTGCTGCCACTTCCCTCATTATCCTCCTGTGTCCATTTAGTCTGTGTGCTCTCAGCCATTCTTTGTCAGGTCGTCCGTTGTATTCACCCGTTGTATTCGTCCGTTGTTTCCTATGACTCCGCCCCAGGTATCCCTGTCAGTTTGTTATGTTTAGAGTTTTCTATGTTTTGTTTTAGTTCACCCAGTTTAGGTCATTGTTTAGTTTTCATCGATTCCCTATTATTTTGTACCCTCGTTTCTTGCCTTAATAAACGGCTTGTTTTGTTATTCACATCTCATTTCGGTCTGCGCTTGAGTCCTTCCCTGCAACATACGGTCTGCCCTAGCCAGACCGTGACAGTACGACCTGACCAGTATGGACTCAGCAGACCGCGAGCTCTACGAGCGTCGGGAGGCAGCCTTCGCCCAGCTGGAGGAGGAGCTCCGCTGGAAGCCGTGGCGCGCCCCCGACTATGAGCGGATTTTCCACGGGACTCGGCTAGCTCTCGGAGGTCCCAAGAGCTGCCGTAAGTCCCCGCCTGTTTCCAAGCCTCGTCCGCTTCAAGTGGGAGTTTTTCGCGTGGCTACAGGCGCTCATGCTCCAGCCTCGTTGTCGCCGTGTTGTGCACCGGGGGCTCAGTCGCTCGCTCCGCCGGCTTCCTCCGCTCGAAGGAAGCGGCGCGCCCGTCGCCATAAACTGGACAATGCCGAGCTCACGGTGGTGAGTGACATTGACTTTTATTCTCACGTCCCGTCTGACATTAAAAGTAATCAGCTCACTTCTGATCCGTGGGGAACTTCCCTTATGGATGACGACGTGGACTGGGAGGATCCGTTTTGTTTTACTCCCTCTACACAGGGAGGGATGAAAGACAATTCCCGCTCGCCTAAGCCTGCACATACGGTTAAGGGAAAGACTGTTAATTACGTTACCAGGACAAACACACTCGGTTCCGCTTCCGTCTGTTCAGGTTCTGTCAGGTCCGTTTCAGTTATCCCTGAGTCAACCCGCTTTGCTACCACTAACCCACGGATTTCGAAAGCTGTTAAAACTAGGACTGCAAATGCTAAGACTGCTAAACATGAAGTGGACGGCGGGTTCATTTTTGATAGATCCGTTTTTTGTCGACCCTGTATGTGTTGACCCTGAGCCTGCCGTTTCTGCGACTGTTTTTTCTGAGCCTACTCCCGTTCCTGCTCGTGTTTCTCCTCCCGGGGCAACTCGGGCCCAGCGTACCTCTGCACCCGTGTCTGTTCCTCGGGTGGGGGAGACTGAGGCCCAGTTGGCTCTGGTTTCCAGGCCGGCTGAGGCTCTGACCCTTTCTGCACCCGTACCTGCTCCTCGGGTGGGAAGGGCAGTTGCCCAGCCGTTGCCGGTACCTGTTCCGGTCCCCAGGGTGAGGGCAGCCAGGATACAGCCCGTCTCCGCACCTGTACCTACTCCTCGGGTGGGAGTGGCTAGTGTCCGGCATGCTCCTGCACCCATCCCTGTCTCTACTGAGGGCTCAGGAGAATTCGGTCTGCAATCCACACTGCCATCGCTACTGCATGCCTTTCAGTCATTAGCTCAGTCATTAGCTCTGTTAGCAGCCCGGTCCGTAGCTTACATTCCTGTGCTTCCGTTAGCCCAGCCCTTAACCCACTGTGCAGCTCAGTCATTTGCTCCATCACCTGCTCAGCCTTCTGTCCAGCCGGTGGTCTCTACACCTGCTGGTCATGCCTCGACAGCTGGAGGGCCCGAGGGGCCCGCCCAGCCTCATGCCTCGTCAGCTGGAGGGTCCGAGGGGCCCGTTCAGCCTCCTGTCTCCGCTGGAGGGTCCGAGGGGCCCGTTCAGCCTCCTGTCTCCGCTGGGGGGTCCGAGGGGCCCGTTCAGCCTCCTGTCTCCGCTGGGGGGTCCGAGGGGCCCGTTCAGCCACCCGTCTCCGCTGGAGGGTCCGAGGCTGTGCTTCGCCTGGTCCGGCCTCCGTGTCTTCAGCCTCGTCTGGTCCAGCCTCCGTGTCTTCAGCCTCGTCTGGTCCGGCCTCCGTGTCTTCAGCCTCGTCTGGTCCGGCCTCTGCTTCTGCCTTGTCTGGTCCGGCCTCTGCTTCGGCCTCGCCTGGTCCTGCAGCTGTGTTGCCGCCGCCCAAGCCGCGTTTTGCCCCTTGGAATCGCCGGCCGCTTTCCGGGCCATTAGCTGGACATTGTTGCCATCGGGGTCGGCCGCCTGAGCTGTTGAACTGTGACCTGTGGTGCTCGCGACCTCCGGGTCGGCCCCCTGAACCTTGGAACTATGACCTGCTATGCTGTCGGCCTCCGGGTCGGCCCCCTGAGCTCGTGGACTATGGGCTACTGGACCGTTGGCCTCCTGGTCGGCCGCCTGAACCATGTGAACTCTTGTGCTGCTGTCGTCCAGGTAGGCCACCTGAACTGTTTGACCATGAACTCCTGTGCCGTCGGCCCCCGGGCCGGCCCCCTGATCAACTGAACTATGAATTTCTGGACCGTCACCCTCCGGGTCGGCCCCCTGAGGAGTCATGAACTGTTCCCTGCGCTCCTGTGCTTTTGGTGGACATTTTGGTTTTGTGGCCTTGTTTCTGGCCCTCCGCCCTGGGCCCCCGCCGCCCGCCCTCGGTGGGTTGTCTTTTGGTTTTGTCTTTTCGGGGTTTTGGGCGTCTGGAATCCGCCCTTGAAGGGGGGGCTCTGTCATGATCCTGGGTCTGCTGACCCAGCGTTTTGTGTTTAGTTTATGTAGCCTTCAGGTTTCCTAAGTTCATCATAATCATGCCTAGGTGTTTCTAGTTATTTTCCCCTCGTGTTTCCACTATGTTAAGTCTCCCCTGCTTTTCATGTATTTCATGTCTGTGGCTTATGTTGTCAGTTCAGGTTGTCATGTCTATATCTCACTGTGTTTCCTGTTTTATTGTGAAGAGGTCTGGTGTGTCTGTGTTCATCATGTTCAGTTACTCTCCCCCTGTGACGTAATTATGTTCATGTGTCAGCTGGGTTCCCCAGGTGCTGCCACTTCCCTCATTATCCTCCTGTGTCCATTTAGTCTGTGTGCTCTCAGCCATTCTTTGTCAGGTCGTCCGTTGTATTCACCCGTTGTATTCGTCCGTTGTTTCCTATGTCTCCGCTCCAGGTATCCCTGTCAGTTTGTTATGTTTAGAGTTTTCTATGTTTTGTTTTAGTTCACCCAGTTTAGGTCATTGTTTAGTTTTCATCGATTCCCTATTATTTTGTACCCTCGTTTCTTGCCTTAATAAACGGCTTGTTTTATTATTCCCATCTCATTTCGGTCTGCGCTTGAGTCCTTCCCTGCAACATACGGTCTGCCCTAGCCAGACCGTGACACTTAATGCATACATATTATTACAATTTGAGCTATAATGGTTGTATTGATGTATAGCAACTTGAAATGCTCCCAGAAATGGCACTACAGCATGTAAAAATATAATATAAGCTCTGGCAGACTTGGTTCTATGGTAGGTCTTAAAGGGTTAAACGACCCACTTCTCTCTCTCCGGCCAGAAATACCAACTTATGTCATGTGTTCACCTTGATAAATGTAAGCGTGTTCCTCCTTGGGTTCATGTTATGTGGTCATGTTAATGGAGTGTAAGCTGCTTCTTCATTGCATATGTATTTTATCATCAGGTTTAACTCTGCCTCTTTGCACTGAGCTGTGGATTCAAACTATCTCAATCCTGCTTCTCCCCAAAAATAATTTCACATGTAACCATTTGTATATGTGTGTTTTCTACTCATTAATCTAATTGTTAGTTAGTTTCTCTCATTTCTAAACCTGCATAAGTTCAGCCTTCAATTCAATTTTCCCATATGCATTCACTATATAATGTCCAGGTTCACCTCTTACTGTTCTCACAGTTTCCTGTGGGGCCTCGCAGATCAACACAGGCCCAAATCAGCTGTTTCTTCTCTCCATTGCTTCTCTCTCGATCTTTTCAGTCTTTTCTTTAATGATTACTCCAAGCATGGCAAATCTGAAAATCAGTGTCCAGTGCTTCCTGTCACACACACAGCCACACAGACTCATATTTTCTGTTTCTCTCTTTCCTGTTCCTACAGACTAATCGAACTCTTATTTTTTTGTATTTACAGTCTATAAACCCTCTGTATTCTCTCAACACAATGTGCACCTTTAATCATTCATCCAAATAACAATTTTACACTTCACTTATACATTCACACCTATATCACTAAAGACTGCCAGTAACTGCCAAGATAAATTATTTCCATATCATATTACCATATCACCTCTTCAAAACTGGTATTATTCACCATTTCCATATCACAGTTTCCAAACCTCAGTACTGGTACACCTAACTTTTTCCTTGATTAATTTAAAAGCCTCTAAGCCCAGGTTCAACCTTGCTGGTCAATCAACCTGCTTCAGGAACGCCCTCACCGATAGCAGTCAAATTTCTAGGCCCTAATTCATTTATAACCACAACAGGAAGCTCCACCTCCAGCGTCTAAGTATCCCACTTCCGCCTTACAGCTTTACTTAAAGCTCACCTGTCAGTCACGTTGAAATGGTCACGGCCGAGTCTAACTCTTCACTCAAACAGCGCAGTAAAAAAGTCGCCCCTGACCACTTGGTTTTTAACGGGTGCTCGAAGTCCCGCGGGTACCACCCAAACGCCAGGCCTGGTGACATATCCGCCACCAGGAGTCGCTGTCACACGCTGAGCACCTGCGCTCCTCGGAGCCTAACTCCTGTCCTAGATTAATTTAAATCATTTTAAAAGCATCACTGTGGACTATAACAGCCCGTTTATTATCTGATGCCCGAGTCCAACTCTGCTAATCAATACAGGGATAAAATCCCCTAACCAAATACCCTAACCTTGTCGCGATCCTGGGTCTTGTGACCCAGTGTTTTGAGTTTTAGTTCTTTTGATGTTTATAGTGTATGTTTAAGCTTATTAGGTTTCCTATGTTCATTTGCTTATTAGCTCCCCCTTGTGTTTTCAACCCCTGTGAAGTCTCCCTTGCCCTTCGTGTGTTTCATGTCTGTGTGTCTTATGTTGTCATGTCTGCCTCTCATGTTTCCTGTTTTATTTTGAAGAGATCTCGTGTTTTTATATTATGGATTATGTTTTGAGTCCTTTGTTGTGCTGTTTCCTGTTTCCCTAGATTTCAGTTATGGTTATCATAGGTTTAGTTCTTTGGCTTTGTAATATGGCTTCCCTGTGTTCAATGTTGTGTCTACTGTGACCTTTTTGTACCATGTTTCTGGTCCCTAAGTTCTGTCTTCTCAGTTGCTGTTAAGTTTGCATGTTTAGAGTTCAGTCAGTGTGTTTCCTGTTTTACTTTGAAGGTCCTGTGTATTTGTCTATTTCTGTGTATTTAAGCCCTGTGTTTCTCTTTGTCAGTGTCGTAGTCTCCCTCATGGCTGTGTTTCCTTGCGTGTCAGTTTATCCATGTCCCAGTTTAGTTTTCCATGCCATTCTGCAATAAAGCAGCCTTTTGAGTTTAATTTCGTTGTCGTGAGTTTTGCGTTTGGGTCCTTCTCCTGCCTGTACACAGCCGAAACATGACAAACCGAAACTCTTTTCTTGGCTGACATAACACACACACATAACACACCAACTTCAAACATACGTCGCAACAATTAAAAAAAAAATCCACCACAATATTAACAACCATGAGCTTTCATCAAATATCCCCAAACTTTACTTTTATTTATCCCAAATTACCCAAAATTATCATGGACATGTCACCTGAAATCTACTTAACTGATTTTATAATTTAGTTTAATTTCCTCTACTGAGCCACTTTAATGGTAACAATCATCAATTCAGTGGACAACTAATTTAGAATTCATCCAATGTGCACAATTTTCAACAGGCTTGCGCTTACCTATACTCTTTTAGACCGGTCTGTTGTCCACCTCATATCAGATCGTACCTTAAGGTCCAAATTAGTCCCCTAAGCCGCACAAGAATCCCAGGTCACTGGCACCAAGTATTAAAAACGGTTCTTTCGGATTCTTTAGGGCCAAGAAAACATGGCTCAAAAGTGGTCTTTTACTTTAAAAATGATCTTTAATTTACATATTCCAGAATGTGGAGACCTGAACACAAAACACACAACCCCAGATCTGAAGCACAAATGGAAGCCTAGTTATTTATATACTTGCTCTCACTTCACACCACCCTTTAAGTTTCGATCAAACAGCCTAGTTGGTTTCACTTTCACTTCATTCTAGCTGCAAAAGCACGCTCTGCAAAAGCATGCAGTTTCCTGACAGCACTTTTTGGCACAGAGTGTACTCAGAGTTAGGCCTTTCTCATACGACGCAATATAATCAGCATATAAACATTTGAGATGATAAATTTAAACCTCAACAATATATACCAACAAGACAGCGTACATCACTGTGACAACAGTGTTTGTTTTCATTCAAGGGCTTTATGGTTTTTCCTATAATACCTGGTGGGCTGCTCTCTAGTCAAAATGCCCGGGCCGATTTTTTGTCCCAGTCCAGCCCTGGCTCCCAGGAAGATTGCCTCGGGTATGCTTTTATCCACACCTGACTAGGTGTGGCCAATTAGCACCAGCTGAACACATTGAGATGATTAGGGGCTGCAGAGGTAGGTAACACCTCCTCCCTAAAAAGGGTTCCTCTAGGACCCCTAAATTTATTAAAAGCCCCTCTGAAGCCTCCAGGTCCTTGACCCACAAACCTGAAATAAAAGTAAAAGCTAGCAGAAGCACAGTGTTCCCATTATAATTAGCATCTTTAAGCATGGATGCCCCTGCATGAGGATTTGAAGTTGCCACACTTAAGACAAAGTAACATATGACCTCCGCTTCAGGACACCTACACCAGGAGATGCCGGACTAGAGCAGCGCAGATACTGAAGGACCCGTCCCATCCAGGCAACAAACTGTTCCAACTTCTGCAATCTGGTAGAAGGTTCCGCATCTTCCGGGCAAGGACAGAGAGACTCAAGAGGAGCTTCTATCCCCAAGCCATCCGTGCCCTAAACACACACACCCGCCCTCTCACATCATCTATAATTGACTGAGTCAGGACTCTTCCAGACACTAAACCAAGGCACAATGTACATTTCAATTCCTTTAATTTTAAATATGTTTATATTGTCTATCCTGTAAAATAGTCAGATGTCTATTCATATTAATGTACAGAATTCACCTGCTTGCTGCTACTACTGCACATTCACCCAGTGTATATACTATATATATATATATATATTTATATACTTGTTATTTATATACTTGCTCTCACTATATATATATATATATATATATATATATATATATATATATATATATATATATATATATATATATATATATATACTTGTTATTTATATACTTGCTCTCACTATATATATATATATATATATATATATATATATATATATATATATATATATATATATATATATATATATATTAGGGGTGCAACGATACACAAAATTCACGGTTCGGTTGGGTTCGATACTTTGGTGTCACGGTTCGATATTTTTTCGATACAAAAAAATGTTCATGCATTTTTAATTTGTCATTTATTAAAATTATAAATATATATTTTAACTCAAAAGTACAGTTTTTAAATTTAACCCTAACCCTTGTGCGTGTTTTTTATTTTGACAGCGAATGCGCACCTGCGGACCACTTATGTGCAGCCCTGGTTATTTAGCTCATCATATCGCAGCCACAGAAATTCTTTTGTCCATGAAACCATAAAGCTGCACTTTCTTTTTGCCTTATAGTCTGATTTGTCATAACTTCTCCGTTTTGTGGTAAGCTTTTCTTTGGCTGTCACTTCTTCACCCTGACCTGTCTTATTTGGCTCAGCAGAACTGAAATGCTTTTACACGCTCACTCACATAAGCTCAGCGATTCTCTGCGCGATCAACCTCTCACATGTGTAAGCTGCGGGAGATTTCACTTGTCATGTTTGCATAGTAAGCTAACGATTAATAAGACGATGTCAGAGGAATTGGTGCACAAATTATCATCACTCACAGATCAGTGCTGTCGCTCTCTATACACAGTTCGCACGATTGCAAAGTGAAAGCAAAAAAACAAGCGCAAATTCAAACGCGACTTCAATATGTCACATATTGACAGTGGCTCACCAATGCCAATGACATAATTACCCAGCTACATTTCTGAAAGAATGCAAAAGCATTGACATATATTTTTCCTACAATAGCCCGACGGGCAGGGAAGAGAAAGATTTTGGTAGCCCGACTGAAAAAAATCGCTAGCTCCAGGACGTCGGGCTAGCGATATTGCGAGCCCTGTATCTGATTGAGGAATCACTCATCTTTGGAAAAGAGAGTTTATTACAGAGAAATGGCTCTTTCCAAAATAAAAGCTATACTATCCGCTTCTTCTGGGCTATATTCTCAGCAGCATAAGGAGAATCATGTGCTAACAGCTGTCTAAATGACTCGGCTAAAGTTAGTAGCATGCTTGCTTTTTTTTTGTCTGCTTCCACTTGTCTTTGCACTAGGATGATGTCGGCGTAAATGTGCAGTCATATTCGTTGTGTTCCCACTAGTGCTTTCAGGTTAATCTCATTGAAATGACCTTAACGCCACAACACGGCAAATCTCCGTTAACGAGCTACCGCCGATCGCTCCGTGCATGGGGCTAGACGGCCAACACGTTAACGAGCTAACTGCGCTAACACACTAGTTCACACCAATGTAATTGAGCATTGCATGGCACATCCAACATACTGTTTTACTTTAGTCCATGACTCGCTTACCTTCAGGGTCATACGTCACATGAAAACCAAAATAATTCCAAACGCCAGATCTGAATGAGGTTCAATTTGCCTGTTGCAAGTAGAGCTTAACTTCTGTCTCGCTAGCTTGCCCTGCGCTCTTCCTTCTGACTATGCTGTCTGTGTTGAGCGCTCAGTGGATCTGCGCTCGACAGTGCAGCCTAGGCGGAGTAGTCGAACGCAGATTCACTGAGCGCTCAACACAGACAGCATCGTCAGAAGGAAAATTGATAAAATAAATTACAAATGTTGTATTGTTCGATACATATGCGTACCGAACCGAAAGCACTGTATCGAACGGTTCAATATCGATACGAATATCGTTGCACCCCTAATATATATATATATATATATATATATATATATATATATATATATATATATATATATATATATAATGTTCTTCCTCTACACCCCCCCCCCCCCCCCCCCAATTTTTGCACATGTCGAGGAGCGTGTCAGGCTACATTTCACTGTGTGTTATACTTGTATAACTATGCATGTGACAAATAAAGAACCTTGAACCTTGAACCAACACAAAAGAGTACAACAGTCACAAACTCAAAATGATTACTTGACCTGCTACAACACAAAACCAAAAGTAGCAACAAATAACCACAACCAAGTGATCTGTTGTCTCCACCACACAAATGGTCACATACAAATGGCCTTATACCACAATAGGTTACTTTAATGCACAAGGTTCTGTAAAGCAAGCATACTAAGCTCAGCACCCCTCAGTGTTATTACCTTCACCTGGCCAACAACACTCACAAATGATCCAACAAAAGTAGCCATATTCCCCACAACACTAAAGGTCACAGCACAAAACACTCACCTCATGAGGATGTCATTAACATCCATCAACACTGACATATTAGATGCACACACATGATGTACACACTATGCCAACTTAAAAACAGCCTACCTGCCTCACCCATGAGACCATAGTTAACAAATGTCTTAATCCCCTGCCAAGTTTGGTGCCACTGGTTCACTTTGAGCAACTCCCAACCTAAAATGCTAAAAACAATAAAACTTTACCTATTTAGTCTTCAGTGATGTACTGGGCTTGAGGCAACTTGAAACGCAAACTCAAGGGCAGGCAGCAGACCAGGGGTACAGTCCCGCACCAAACCCTGAAGCGTACCCACACCCAGGATAACCACCAAACACAACAAATTAAAACAATAAAGCAAAACAACAAATAAGTGCTTCGCTGGAAGGGCAGCACAGCCACCCAGCTGAAACACACTTACTAAAGGGACGTTGCTCAATCACAGTGAACACCTTCACTCACCCACTTAAAAGCAATAAAAAAAAACCTGATATCCAGTCTCCACAAAAATGTCCAAGCGATCCCGGACGAGCCCCCATTTATGTTACGACCCGGCTCAAAAGCCGCAACATAAAAAAAAAGAGATGAATACCAGAGTGTTAGTGAGAAGAGGTTTTATCTTAAAATGGAATACCAGGTTGGCTAAAATGGCTGGTGCGACCAAGGCAAAGACAAGTGGGCTCCCGGGAAGATTGCCTCAGGTATGCTGTTATCCACACCTGACTAGGTGTGGCCAATTCGCACCAGCTGAACACATTGAGATGATTAGGGGCTGCAGAGGGATGTAACAATGCATGTATGGTTAGTTATCCCCCTGGATGCCCTCTGTCATCACAGCTGAGAGGAAGAAAAAGGACTGTATTAAAAATTATCAGAGTGCTAAAACAGAGCTTTTCCCTGTTTGCTAATGATAAAGGATATTCTTTAAATGAAAGATAAATCAAAATCTCCACTCACAAAGAGAAGAACAAAATCAGCATTATCTCAGGGTAGGTTAATTAGATAAAAATAACTGATGATTATTATTATAACATGAATGCATTATTATTAACCGTTATTGTCCTTTGATTTTGCTTTGCACTTGCCAAATTGCTTTAATAACATTTCCTGCAATTAAAGTCTAAATTGTGGACACTTTTTAACCCTTTGTGAAACAGTAAAGGAAAATATCTAGGTATTCATCTTTAATAGTGCAAATACCTTTTACAGGTTACTCTGGCCCTTTAAATACAACACTTCCTTGCGGCCTACTGTCCAGACATGTAAAATCATTATCTGCTGGGTAAAATTCATAAGATCAGAGGTTAGGACATTTTTAGCAGACAGCCTAAACAGACTTGTATAGGGGTCGTGGGTCCTGTAGATGGACCACTTGTTTTGAAGTCCAATGCTAGCTATTAACAGGCTGTGTGCTGCTTTCTGAAACAATGCATGGATGCAAAAACTACAAAGATGTGAAATTAAAGCTATCTCATCTAATCTCATTTTACTGTTCAGAGAGTATGGACTGAGATGATGAGATGAGATAGCCTTTATTTGTCAGTTGCAAGTCTTTTGCCCACAACCGAGATGACAGACCTTGCCAACCGTACATACAATACACAAACATCACATTGGGGAGACAGGTGTGTAACATAAAAGGATAATACAGGAATGCACAGATATCAACACATCACAGCACAATAAACACAGACAGCAACATGGGAAAGAGTTCCAGTGTGCACATCTGATCTGGGACCGCTGCAATCTTCGACTGCGCCTCCAGCTGACCCGATGTCCACATCATGGGGGAGGTAAGCGTTGGAGGTGGCGTTGGATCCGGGGTAGGGAGGGTGATGCGTCAGTGAGTGCTTATCAGTATATGTATGTGTGTGTGCGTGTCCATAGTTCAGTTGAGACAGTGTCCTTCGCCCCGCCAGGCTAAGTAAACAGTCTTCCAGCCAACCCAGGTGGCCTTGCATAGAATGGGAAGGAACAGACTCAACACAGTCGTTATCAGGGAGTTTTTGTTCAGCTCCGGCCTTGCAGCTGGCGCCAAAGGGGTATCCGCATAAGTGATGGTATTTTTACTTTAGTGCGAACAGCTCTAAGCGCTAAGAAGTTACCATCAGTGATTTAGGACATAGTCCACAAACTTGCAGCCCAAAGGCATTATGTAACAAAAGGTAGTGGTATCAAGTTGTTAATGACTGGACGGAGTCTAGCGGTTTGGTTGTGTCACGAATGTTATAAGCTGGTTTAATCCTCCAACTTAAGGAATGTCTGTGGTAATTTGTACCACTTGTTTAAATATTACAACTTTCACCAAACTATCAGGAATCAGTCACCACAGCTATTTACTGCCACTGGTCAGTTAGAATAGGTAACATGCACTAAATAGCTTATTGTCATATCATTACATGAAGTAGCAAAGCAACACATTTCTTAGTTGCTTTTTCTCCACAGACTCATAGTTAACCCACCAGATCATATACTGCGTGTTGCACACAGACATCTGCTAAATGTGACACTGTACTTGCTGTATATAAAGTATGCATAGCATATACATTTTAACATGAAAGGCTATAAGGAAGGGGCGATCGTGGCTCAAGAGTTGGGAGTTCGCCTTGTAATTGGAAGGTTGCCGGTTCGAGCCCCGGCTTGGGCAGTCTCGGTCGTTGTGTCCTTGGGCAAGACACTTCACCCGTTGCCTACTGGTGGTGGTCAGAGGGCCCGGTGGCGCCAGTGTTCGGCAGCCTCGCCTCTGTCAGTGCGCCCCAGGGTGGCTGTGGCTACAATGTAGCTGCCATCACCAGTGTGTGAATGGGTGGATGACTGGATATGTAAAGCGCTTTGGGGTCCTTAGGGACTAGTAAAGTGCTATATAAATACAGGCCATAAGGACTGACTCACTTTTCAAGCCAGACCCTGTATTTAAAATCTCAGTCTCATCTCTCTCAGTCTCAGTACATCAACTCAAATCTTTATTGAACATCATGGTGGCGCTGCAGCTTCATAGCCGATTTGGCTCTGCATTATGGAAAAGACCTACGCTAGCTATGAAAATTATGAAAGTACTAGATTTTTGGACTGTTCAGAAAGCCGACAGAAAGAGGCCATCATTACTTTAAGTTCTCCTTCACAAATGCTGCCACTGCTGTGACAAACACTAACACCCACATACAACATTTGGACAGAGTTGTGTTTATTGTTTTCTTTGTGTAAAGAGGATTCACTGTGCTAAAACGTGTGGGTTGATATCATATGTTTTCCTGAAGCCACAGCAGGTGTGAGAATCCTCTGAATCAGCCATAGTGTGCATACATATGTGTGTATATTTTTTGATTGTGTAAATGATCTTAATCGGCCTCTTTTTCCTTTTTCTTCCTCACTCTCATTCTTGCCTCAGTCAAAATCATGAGTAAATACAATTGAGTTTTATCCACAAAGGCTCATATTTTCAAAATGTTGCAACACCTCTCTCTGTATAATATGTTCATCTCTGAGCTTCTATATTGATATATCATTAAAAATTACCGACATGAGCATACACTTGAGTCTTTGCCCCAGCTGCAAGAGAGGTGTACCACCGGCAGAAATGGTGACTTGCAACAGCGGATGTGACATCAATTGGACATCAACTATGTGGCAGGCATCGAACAGTGGGTGCAATTCGGCCCTAACCCCTCTACATCATACTTGCTTACTTGCCAAGGTGGTTAGTGAGCAAAAACAAATCTGTTAAGAGGGCTCACTTACTTGCTAATGGTAGCTTTATTTCTTCAAACATTCAGATCATAACTAATCTAAGAGCAGTCAGAGCAAATCCTGTGGCTGCTAGTTTAGCACTAGACACCCATTAAAGACCAGAAGTTTATCCACAAATGTTGTCCTTACCACTTGACAAGCTCATGTCTTTGTTAATGGACACATCCATTAAAACAAACAGGGGTTACAAATTCCAATGAGTTCTGAGTTAAGCGCAGTGAAGTCGGATTTCAGATATAATAGCAAGTTTGAACTGAAAACCACATTAAACTCCAATCTCACTTCATTTCTGCTTAATGACTTGGTATTCAACACTATTTAGCTGCTAGTGCACTGTGTGACATGATAAAGTGCAGCTTTTCAGATGAAGATAATAGTAAAACTAATAAAAAGTGTTTTTGTCATGGTTGTCTGTCTCCACGGCTATCTCACTCAGGGTCATGTTTGTTACTGTTTCTCTCTCCATCTAGCTCCTCTCCACCTGGGTGGAAATCACTGCAGGAAGGGCTAGGTTTAAAAAATCGATTTCCCCAATTTCAATCAATTTCGATTGAAATAATGCAATATCGATTCATTAAATCCTGAATCAACTTTTAAATATAAATGTATTTTGCCAGAAATGCCAGGATCTCAGGTTAAAGCTCACAAAACTGTTTCAACAACCTCCAATCAACTAAAACAGTAAATGATTAAAGAGCAAGTAAATGGATTCCTCAAAAATATGTAAACAAAGCGTGTATCCCCCTGTCCCGTCAGGTGCTGAAAGCCCACATCTCACAAACATCTCACAGATTCTGAAGCTGCAGGTTTCTTCACTCTCTGACCAAAATTCACTAAACCAGCAGCAAAAGAAGATCAAGACTTCACATTTGATAAACACTGTCGTTCCCTCTTACTTTGGCAATTTTGTTTCCATCACAATAAAACTCAGTGTACTTCAAGACCAGTTTACCATAAAAATGTCTATATTTGGCATTATTCACTTGCTTTTTACGCACCAGTCTACCATTGTGTACAGCGTTGTTGCCCACAAAATGACCTTCAACAAGAAACCCTCATTTCTGCTATTCAACACTGAAGAAATTTAAACTCATAACAAATTATGACAAATTGCAAAACTATAAACTGTGTCTTTAATAAAACCTCTGTAACTTCACTTCAGCAGCATCAGGTAATGTTCATACAGGGAGTGCATAATTATTAGGCAGATGAGTATTTTGTCCACATCATCCTCTTCATGCATGTTGTCTTACTCCAAGCTGTATAGGCTCGAAAGCCTACTACTAATTAAGCATATTAGGTGATGTGCATCTCTGTAATGAGAAGGGGTGTGGTCTAATGACATCAACACCCTATATCAGGTGTGCATAATTATTAGGCAACGTCCTTTCCTTTGGCAAAATGGGTCAAAAGAAGGACTTGACAGGCTCAGAAAAGTCAAAAATAGTGAGATATCTTGCAGAGGGATGCAGCAGTCTCAAAATTGCAAAGCTTCTGAAGCGTGATCATCGAACAATCAAGTGTTTCATTCAGAATAGTCAACAGCGTCGCAAGAAGCGTGTGGAAAAACCAAGGTGCAACATAACTGCCCATGAACTGAGAAAAGTCAAGCATGCAGCTGCCAAGATGCCACTTGCCACCAGTTTGGCCATATTTCAGAGCTGCAACATCACTGGAGTGCCCAAAAGCACAAGGTGTGCAATACTCAGAGACATGGCCAAGGTAAGAAAGGCTGAAAGACGACCACCACTGAACAAGACACACAAGCTGAAACGTCAAGACTGGGCCAAGAAATATCTCAAGACTGGTTTTTCTAAGGTTTTATGGACTGATGAAATGAGAGTGAGTCTTGATGGGCCAGATGGATGGGCCTGTGGCTGGATTGGTAAAGGGCAGAGAGCTCCAGTCCGACTCAGACGCCAGCAAGGTGGAGGTGGAGTACTGGTTTGGGCTGGTATCATCAAAGATGAGCTTGTGGGGCCTTTTCGGGTTGAGGATGGAGTCAAGCTCAACTCCCAGTCCTACTGCCAGTTTCTGGAAGACACCTTCTTCAAGCAGTGGTACAGGAAGAAGTCTGCATCCTTCAAGAAAAACATGATTTTCATGCAGGACAATGCTCCATCACACGCGTCCAAGTACTCCACAGCGTGGCTGGCAAGAAAGGGTATAAAAGAAGAAAAACTAATGACATGGCCTCCTTGTTCACCTGATCTGAACCCCATTGAGAACCTGTGGTCCATCATCAAATGTGAGATTTACAAGGAGGGAAAACAGTACACCTCTCTGAACAGTGTCTGGGAGGCTGTGGTTGCTGCTGCACGCAATGTTGATGGTGAACAGATCAAAACACTGACAGAATCCATGGATGGCAGGCTTTTGAGTGTCCTTGCAAAGAAAGGTGGCTATATTGGTCGCTGATTTGTTTTTATTTTGTTTTTGAATGTCAGAAATGTATATTTGTGAATGTGGAGATGTTATATTGGTGTCACTGGTAAAAATAAATAATTGAAATGGGTATATATTTGTTTTTTGTTAAGTTGCCTAATAATTATGCACAGTAATAGTCACCTGCACACACAGATATCCCCCTAAAATAGCTCAAACTAAAAACAAACTAAAAACTACTTCCAAAAACATTCAGCTTTGATATTAATGAGTTTTTTGGGTTCATTGAGAACATGGTTGTTGTTCAATAATAAAATTATTCCTCAAAAATACAACTTGCCTAATAATTCTGCACTCTCTGTATGCTGATTCATGGTTTTCTTCAGATTCTGTTCTACAGCAGGAAGTTAAGGGTTTTCAGAGTTTATTTAGATTATGCTTCAAAATATCTGTCCCAGTAAGTACCTGGCATGGCTGCCAGGGTTTGCTTCTATGTTCCTACAATCATACAGAGTATGACTTTATGACTGATTTGTCTTACTCACATACACTAACAAACAACAATACAATACAATACAATTTTATTTATATAGCACATTTAAAAAACCACAGGTATGCCAAAGTGCTTCACAGAATGAGTTAAGAGCAATAATAAATACAAATATAAAATACAAAATACAAATAAAATATACTAACAGGCGGGTGACATAACTAACCAATAATACACCAGGCATAGTAGGCACCAGTGAAGTCCACACACAATGCTGAAGGTTAAAACATTATAAACATTAACAAAGTGATAAAGATAAGTTCCAGTACACTAAAAATGTGGGCTCTAGGAGGCGGGCAAAGCAAGACTAAACAAATAAGTTTTTAATCGAGATTTAAAAGATTGAATTGAATCAGACGCCCGAATAGCTAGGGGGAGGTTATTCCAGAGGTAGGGTGTGACAGCGGCGAATGCGCGGTCACCTCTGGTCTTGAGCCGAGATCTAGGTCTTAAAGCACCTGGGAGTTATGGAGCACTGAGATCGGCCAATAAAACTAACGTATCTACCACACCCACACACAGATCCACTGGTTACTATGGATGTACAAATATAAATGTGTGAACATTTGTCCGCAAGTAAGGTGGCAGATTGTAATTTGGTGAATGAGAGCAGGGAGTCAAGCCCTTCAAATGCGAGTAAGCTGCATGTACTAATTTGTGATTTCCCATGAACAGGTCTCCAGGGTAAAGGCAGCAATCATTAACAAAGTCTGGAGTACATTATTCCAAAATGCACATTCCTCAGTCACCCTGCTGCACATGGAGAAATACAAGACTAAGCTGATTTATATTGGCTGTAACAGTATACCTTGAGTAAAGTAACAAGACAACAGCTCCTGCTGGTGAAAAGAAGATCACTGTCTCTGCATTAAAAAGCTGAGAAAGACAGGAATATGAAACAAGAAGAATAGTGATTTTTTTTCTTACCACTGATCCTTAATAACATGCAGGAGAAATCTGCATGACACCCATGGTGATGAATTACTTTAACCAGTTAAATATGCATTAAGCATAATCCCTGCACAATCAAGCACTAGTTGTCATGAGTGCAGGGTTCAATCACAGTGAGCTGATTTCCTGACAGTGAGATTGTGAGCTTCAGAGTCAGTACATCTCACAAAGCATTTAGTAAATATTTGGTGACAGTCTTGCATGAATAGCTGGGATGTTGTCTGACATACTGCCATATAGAAATTGCCAATTTTTCCAGATGGAGTTTCTAATTCAGCATGTTCAACTGTGGTGGGATGTACTAGAGAGATACTTACAAACAGTTCATAGGGGGTTTGGGCTGTCACTTACACTGAGCATTTGGCAAGGCAGAGATGGCTCTGTCCTGTCGTAGCTAAGTAATTGTGTGGTTTGGTGGAAAGGTTTAACATCCATCCATCCATTCTTTACTGCTTATTTGTTGTAAATTTTCAAAAAGTGCCTCAGAAGAATGTGAACATGATGTCAACAATTTCTGTGAAGCCTAAAAGTGGGCCTTTGAAAAAAAACACCTGCGTGTTTGATTACATGTAGGGGTCCATTCGAGACAGACAGCCATAGAAACAAATATACAATAAAACGAAATGTGAAATATCCTTGATTTAAGTTCAAAATAACAGTTTTATCAATGCAATAAAGTTTTGGTTTGGGGGTCCGTATGGAGGCCAAAACATAAACAAAAAAGTAGAAAACTCTTGCCTTGGAGACTAAACTTTCCTGAGCAGCAGCAATTGAGCATGTCACTTATTACTGTGTAGACAATCTGCCTGCCTTTGTCTCAGGATGCCTTCTCTCTGCAGACTGAATGAATATCTAGCAGATGGCAGATCCTCCTTGGAGAGAAAATGACTTATGTGATGGCTAACCTGAGCTGGATAAAGAAGTAAACACAATAGGATCCACCAGCTGGTTAGTGCACCAGAGACTCCGAAAAACAAGTTTGTGTGCTAGCAGAAATTTCTAATTGATTTGTATTCCCCTGACACACCAGCTGCTGATACCAGTGTAGTGAAACCAAGTCTCAGCCTTCATCTGAGGTAGACTGCTGATTTTGAAGAGCAACAAAATGGTTTATTGTAATGTCACAACTTAGAATTACCAACCAGTGTTAGTTGAGGCCAAGGTGATGACCTACACTAACACTCTAGAGCAGGGGTGTCCAACTCCAGGCCTCGAGGGCTGGTGTCCTTCGATAACACCCAGGGTCAGCACACCTGAATTAGGGCTGCTCGATTATGGCAAAAATGATAATCACGATTATTTTCACTGAAATTGAGATCACGATTATTTGACGATATTTATTTAACCCTTTAGGAAATTTATTTTGAGTGTCTTCATAGTTTTATTTTGGAGATACAGCAATTTTTATATACTGCAGGAAAAACAAAAAACAATCCTATGATGCAAATTTGCAAAGAAAACAGCATGTGCATCATTTCACTGTGGGAAGTGTTACGAACAGCTGATAGGAACGGCAAAGCGTGTTTCTGGAATATTATGTTTTTGTTCCTGCAAGCGCTTTTTATGCAATTTTTGCAAAGCTATATGTGGAACGAAACCGTGACCGAGGACAAGCTGATGGCATAAGATGTAAGTACAACTCCTCCGGTTTCATATGCAAAACAAATTATTGCGCTAGCTTACACGGTTCAGGTTCTACAGGGATTTAAAAATAGTTACGCAAAACGGAGCGTGCTGCTCTGACCGGCTTTAAAGGGTTAACAATGACTTTTAAAAAATAATATAAAATAGTGTGCAACACCACTGAAGTTTTTTTTTTTAAACTCTCTTTTCAACCAACTGCAGTCACTCTCCAAATAACTTCTGCTTAGCTTTCCGAGCTTCCCTCGGGTCCTCTTAATCAGCGGTCGCCAACCTTTTTTGCGCCACGGACCGGTTTATGCCCGACAATATTTTCACGGACCGGCCTTTAAGGTGTCGCGGATAAATGAGGGAGGGGCTAATAATCGGCTCAGTCATTTTTAATGATCGTTGAAAGCCCAGATCGTAATCGTGATTAAAATTCGATTAATTGAGCAGCCCTAACCTGAATCACATGATTAGTTCATTACCAGGCTTCTGGAGAACTTCAGGACATTTTTAGGAGGTCATTAAGCCATTTAAATCAGCTGTGTTGGATCAAGGACACATCTAAAGCCTGCAGGACTCCGGCCCTCGAGGCCTGGAGTTCGACACCTGTGCTGTAGAGTATCTCGTTAGACTCCAGGTTTCTAAGATTTTTAGAGCTGAGTACAATAAGCTCAGTTTAATCTGAATTTAGAAGGCAGGAAATAACTGGTCATCCAGGTCTTTATGTCTAAAGACATACCTGCAGATTAACTCACTGTGTGTCTCATCTGGCTTCATGGATAGATAAAGCTGAGTAAATCTGCATTATATTTAAGATTCACACTCTGATCAATAGTAGGACTTCTTTGAGCAGTCTTATGGGAATGGAGTCTAATAAGACACATTCATGATTTAGCGGAAGTGATTATTGAAATTTACTCAGAAAGATCAATTAGAGAGACGAAATAAATATTAAGAGGATTGAAGGTAGCTGTATGTAACGATTGATCCATTAGATGTTTATGAATACTGTCCCCTGTAAAAGTTAACATTTTGTTTGTGAAGAAATTCATGGAGTTATTACTAGTTAAGGTTAATAGAATGCTGGCTCAGGAAGAAGAAGGTACCATGTCGAAAGGTGAGACTCACTGCAGCCAGTAAAAAGTCTAAATAAAGTCTGAATAAATCCAGAAATACACACAATTCTTTAGCCCAATCTCTCAGCTTTACAGTAGTGGTATAGCTACTACATTCAGTTCATTTTTTTTAATTTGTGAAAATGTCACATTTACAGCACTGTCATGACCTTCCTGGTCTGATTCAACTTTGTATCTGTTTCTCTCCTCCTGGACCTGTGAGTGTTTGTGTGCACGATTTAATCATGCCTTTGTTTACAGAGGAGGAGTCCCTCCCATGCACCTGGTGTTGATGAGCACACTCGTGTCTCACCTTCTGATTCTTCTGAAAGACTTTGTTACACGGACAGTGGGCAGTTGACATTCTTTACTGGAACTTACCATTATTCTCTTTTGTGTAGGAAAATCATCTTCCAAGACAGAGGTCTGAGCAGAATGTTGTTTGCACCCCAAAGATGTTTGCCTCTACATATTACTGGATTATTATTATTTGTTCTAAATAAAGTTGAACTTTTATTCCAAGAGTCTAGTATTTATGTCCAGCTTCCCTATCACAGACAGAACAAAGACCACTAAGATGGAGCTCAGTTGGAAAGACACAAATAGATGTTTTGGGACAACAGTGCCGTGCTTCAAAAGCTCACATAGATGTATGTCTTATTCACAGCTGGAGTCTATGCCAGCTGCCATAGGGTGAGAAGCAGGGTACACCCTGACACAAGGCTAACAAATGACCATTCACACTCACATTTACACCTGTGGGGAACTTAGAATCACCAAGTAACCTAACCCCACTAAGTGCATGTCTTTGGACTGTCAGTGGAAGCACGAGTACCTGCTGACCACTAACCACACCACGCCACATACAACTTCAGTCGACCTACTCCGGGGAGCCATCTGGCCTAGCCTACCTCCAGTTTTTAAGCAGTGCTTCACTCTCTACATTTACTAACTTAAAAAGTTATAGATCAAAGTCGTTCTGTCTCGAAACGTTTGTTAAAAAATGGAAAAGGAATAACAAACAATAAGAGGAGGAGAGGGACAGGTGCTGCTAGGGCGAGACAGACGTCTCTCACTGAGTCCATTAGTGCTGCAGGCAGGCAAGGTGTTCAAATAGCACAACTTCAAGTTTTTTTTTTATTTCTATATGATAATTCTGCATTATTAAGCAATAAGAACAAGTAGTCTGATGTCCTGTAATCATTATGAAGCTCTATTATTACAATTACATAATACAATTCTATATTGTATTATGAAATACAATGAAACATTAAGTTTTTGTACAGAGTATCAGTATCGGATCAGTGTCGTCGATACCACCCTGAATATTACTTGGTATCGGATCGGAAAGGAAATCAGTGGTACCGCACATGACTACTGCTTACATATGACAACGTTTCCACATAAAAGGGATTAAACCTGATTCTTTGATCCCCATGATAGAACAGAGAAAACCTAAAACCCTAAAAAAAATAAATTCTTTATTCAATCATCTTCCAGAAGAGAGAGCCCTGCACAGCCCAAAGCCGGTTGCAGAATCTCTAACATTAGAAGCCAAAAATGTGTCTCATAAAGGCGTTATTTTGGTCCTTTACACGGCACACATAGTTTCGATAAAAACAACTCCTTCTGTGTTACTAGTTCCGCTTTTTCTGTCTGGTTTCCTGTTCTTAATATTGCCCCTGCAGCTCTACACTAAACTTCCTGTTTTTCAGTCTGGCTGAGCACTTGGTTTGTGAGTCAAAGTTGGCCTTGCTTTACAGGCCTTTATTATTAAAATATATAAAACAATATAATCAGAAATTAAGCACTAAGAATATATATTTATTCCGTAACAAAGGGGAGACTGAATTCTCAGGAGCATCCTAGCTGTACATAAGACTCACTGAAGATCATTTTGAAACTTAAGTACAGCAGTCAAGCACAGGATTTGTTTACTAGTTGCAATTTATTTGTCTTTATATATTTTCTTTGTCTCTCTTTTTATTCGTAGTTCTAGTCTAGTAAATGTTTCAGTGTATTCAGGAATTTGAACTTGAGTATTTCTTGGGAATGGAACAAAATAAAGAAAAAACCTGATGCAGTCTTGTGCAACTACCAACTGCCTTCCCAATGATTTACTCCTCAGAGAAAATCAAGAGTAAGACGAACATGTAACCAGAGGATGTATGCCTCAGTCTTGATGTGACCAATGAAACCAGCAGACAATGGGACTTGAATTGGTATTCTACAGAGCCCTGCTGCACTCTGGTTAGGGTGAGGGGACTGGAAGAAGACAGATGAAATATGCAATATATGAAATATAAATACATACCAACTGTATGTTGGACTACCATTAATATTCATGTCCAACAAAGATTTCTCAGAGTTCATGTATCAATGTGTAAGAAAAACAGGCAGGAACAAAGCAACCTGGCAGTCATTCGATTTGATCTCAAATGTAACCTACGGGGACATCACCCTCCTAAATAGCTGAAACCAAACTAATCCCAATAAGCATTTGCAAAGACTGGTGTTGCCTGTAACCTGACACAGTAAATTTATTCAGCCTGTTAGCTCTAGTCCCCTGGAGCCTGTTTCCAATCAGTATATGTGCACCTTCACTGACAATAAGGTATTGACTGAAATAAATTATAGACCTATTTACTTAATGAGTTTGGTCAACCTACTCGAACAATAATAGAACAGTAATTATGGTGATGCGAATCAGAAACCTCCAAGCTACTATTTATTGTACATGTACATTTGAGTACAAGCTATACTCAGGTTTTCTTACTATTAGAACTAGAGACATGATTGGCAACTTAATGAAGTAAAACTATAAACTACTTGCTCTGAGATTCATCACATATATAAAATAGGGAAGAATCCTTTGTTAACAAAGTGAATTTGATGAATCCATGTCCCGTTGCAGTTACTAGACATTGATGATCTACTGGATTATGGGAACTAAGACTAAGAAAATACTATTTAAATCTAAACACTATTACATTCAGTCACAAAATTCAGTTTGACTTTAAAGACCATTAAAGGCCCATGTGCAGTCTCTAACAAGACTGGCTGGAAGGGTTACTGATGACTGCATGAATTTAGACTGCCAGCAGTGCAATGGCAAAACATGCAGGTCTCTACCCTCAACTACAGTTTGTGGTCCTGTAACGAAGGGTCAAAGCTGTAAGATACTAATGCTCCTGTGATTTTGATCTCAAAGTTCAAGGCAAAATTATTTCCCTGATGAAGGAATAAAGACAAATGGCCTGTATTTGTATAGCGCTTCACTTAGTCCCTAAGGACCCCAAAGCGCTTCACACTACATTCAGTCATCCACCCATTCACACACACACTGGTGATGGCAAGCTACATTGTAGCCACACCCACCCTGGGGCGCACTGACAGAGGCGAGGCTGCCAGACACTGGCACCACCGGGCCCTCTGACCATCACCAGCAGGCAAACACGGGGTTAGTATCTTGCCCAAGGATATTTGTCATGCAGCCAGGAGGTAGCCTGGGATCGAACCACCGACCTTCTGATTAGTGGCGGACCTGCTCTGCCACCTGAGCTACAGCCACCTAACAAAGACCAAAGCAATGTGTATTTAGTCAGTACAAAGGTTGGGCAAGGTGTGGAACGTACACTAATCTCAAAAAAGGGATTGCATGGTTCTGCTACTTGTAAGATAAGCTTAGTGCTACAGACATTGTATTGAAAAGAAATTCAGTAATATGGTAATAAAACCTTTATTTTCTACAGTGATGATTTCAGAGGGGCAAACCAGTAGTGATTGCAGGGATAATGAGGCACCCAGGTACAAACATATTCCTTTTCAAATCAAAAGATACACACTATAGAAAAAAAGCAGGACTGAGCAACTCATTGTGTATTACTTAACTGTAAATTGTATATGAAGAGCCGAGTGCATTGTAAAAATATAGTAAAAAAAATTAAATAAATGGGGACGTCTGGTTAGCAGATGGAGTAGACAGATGTGTGGGCGACTTGCTCCAGCTTAAATTCGATTGTTTTATATAATAAAAAACTGGTTACTGATGTAAAGGGGAAAAAATGAAACAGCAAAAAAGGGAAACAGAAGTGCAAGAGGCAAATATTATAAACAAACCATGCCAAAATATCAAGAGAAAAGCAGCATGACTTCGAAAACCAGCGAAGTAGCACCACAAGCTAACTCCAGTCTACCTGAAATGCCAGGACTGGCATAACATAGAGCAACCTTCTGGAATTCATAGAAGAGCTCAAGTCTAAACTCAAACAGGATAATGACTGTTAGGTTTTGTATTGTTGATTGTCATTTATGCTTAGAAATATTTACCCACATATGCTTAGAAGTGTATAATCATTTGTAGATTGAAAGAATGTCTCATCCTAGGAGGTCTGTAACGGCTCTGTGTAGCATGAAGGGGGAGTGTGTTCACTCCCTCTACAGAGTGTTCTGGCGTAGATCACACCTCCTAGGAGAGGTCGTATCTTCTCTTGCTGATATATGGTATAGCAAACACACTTATATCTGTTTAAGTATAAGAGCCCTTTGTTCAGATAGATCTGCTAGACGCCTGGCACCAGCTAGCACCAGAGTCTTCACAGGGTCACACCTTGACCTCACACACACACACACACACACACACACACACACACACACACACACACACACACACACACAGAGTATTCTTTGTTCACATGTATACCTATGTAGACGTCATATGTTAATGAACCTATGCATATTCATGTAACCTCAATAAAAGGAGTGCTATGGGGAGCCTGGCTGAGAGTCTGACGGTGGTCAAGTGGTGGAATGACACTCGGCCCCAGCCAGGTCTCCCTCATGCATGAGTAAAACAGAGAACTTTGCCTACTCGTGTCTTGCTTTGCAGTGTAATTATATTGTCCTCAACGTTCCAGCGGATAGGTACAAGCTACAAACCTATCATTAATTGGTCCTTCGATGCCGGAGCCCTGGAATCGCATTCACCGAGGGGAGGAGAGGCACGCTGAAAGACTGACGTCAGCCAGGAAGTTCCTGTGGATTCGCTGTCTGTCTTTTCTCCTCGATGAATGGCGATCGGCGGGATTCGAGGCTGATATTACACGCTAAGCAACGCCAAGTAAGTTTAAAGAGGCCGACTCTATAACCGTGTCGTTGTGCAGTCTCCGCCATTTTGTGAGGCGTTGAGAAGTTCGCTGCTTTGTGGAGCGATACCTGGGTTAGTGTCCCGAAAAAGAAGTTTTGGTTAAATCGCCCAAGGGTCCCAAGCGTCCGGTGAGTGTCCGGTTTTGAAATCGCCCTGGGTGTGTGTCCCGAGCGTCCCTTCATTGGGTTTTGTCGCGCGACTGGGTGAGCGTCCCACAACTGGGTCAGGGTCCCGAGCGGTCCGGTGTGAGTCCGGAGTAGGCCTATTTTGTGTTGTTGTCATTGTCATCGTCGTTTTTGTTGTTGTTGTGTGTGAGTGTGTGCGGAGCAGAACACGTGGTCTGTGACACCGACTGTTGTTGTTATAATTGTTTCCTAAGCAACCGGGGGTGTGTGGAGAAGGGCCAGCCCACATCAGCAGCACTTGAGATGTGCTCTGGTGGATGGCTTTCCCCCCACCCCCTTGCTGACACAAAATGTTAACTCTTTAGCTTGCCCTGATCGACAACAGCCTGTGTGCCAGACCATAGACGTAATTGAGGTGGATAGTTGTTAAAAGTAATCTACATTAAGCTTGTGGTTGCTCAAATTCAGTACAATGACATATGAGGTGAAGTGATATAGATAAATATTTAAACTAATGAAGTGCATAGAGGCACTTGACCTGTGTGAAAGACTGTCGTCTTATTATGAGCCATTGTTGAGATATAGAGCACACCTGTGAAAACAATTAATATGCTGAACCCTGTATGAAACATCTAAAAGTACATGAGGGAGAAGCTGTGTTGAATATGAAAGTGTAAGACTTTGCCACTGTGGGCAGAGCATGCAACTACTGTGTGATGTTGCGTTGCAGTTTTTTTTTTTTTTTCTGAGCTGATGAGCAAGCTACACATTATCAGATCAAGAGCTGTCTGAGAACTACTCAAAGAGAGGGAAACAGAGAGTGTGCAGCGTTTCCATGAGCAGTTTTCCTGCACCTTGACTCGTGTGTGTGTGTAGCATCAGCATCATGTTTTTGTTTATTTGTTTTGTTGGGTTAAAAATAATTAAATAAACTGGTGATCATATTTATGGATCACCATGGTATCGTCAGCCATGTGATTTATTTATGCAGATGAAAAAGTGAGTGTGAATGTGTTTGACATCACAGTGTTTCTGTGGGCTGTGTAAATGTAATTGCCTCTGATTGTGGAGAGCAGGTGATTCTGCAGGTCACCGGCTATTTTACAAAAAAAAAAAGAGAAAGAATTTATATTTTAGATGAAAAATAATCATAGGGAAAAGGTTTTGTGTTGATCAGCCAAAAACAACCACAATTTCATTTTCTGCTTTTAAGAAAGGATTGTTCACAAAAACACACAGAGAGAGAGAGAGGGAGATGTGTGTTGATTAAGCAGTGATGATAATAATGAAAATGTCTTAGTTTGTCACTTTCAGGTGAAAAGCAGACCTGAATCAATTTTCCACATGCAGCGGTCGGAAGAGAATTATAGTCTAACATCATTGGAAACATGCAGGCCAAGTTTCTGGCTGACTTATTTACAGCGCAATGTGTATGTGTCTCTCAACCTCACAAGCAAGTGCTCACTCCTCCCTGAAGAATGCAGCTCCAAAGCAATAACATGATAAAGAGACAGCAGCAAGTCCTGAGCAAAGAGTCCCAGCAAAGCAGCAGCAATGTGGACAAACAGCATCAGAGGAGAAGAGCAAACCCATCATCCTGACTGATCGGATGAATGGCACTGTGTCTACAACAAGCTGAAACTTCACTGTGCATGTGAAGAAAACGTTTGAGGAGAACTGAACAGTTGGAGTTTGACATTTGCCACCTGCGGAGTAAAATGGCAAGAAGAGACAGTGGAACACAGGACAAAGCTGAAGGAGAACTGCCGGGACTGTTGAAGTGGGAGAGGACAAAAGAGTGAGAGGACAACAGAGTGAAAAGACTAGGTGAGAACACATAGGAATTATTTAATGTGGGAAATCAAAATTTGGGTTAGCAAACCTGGGGAAAAGAAAACTGACTGCTTAAGTGGGAAAATTCTGAAGAAGTCTGAAACATATACAAACATATACAAAATCACACAGAACATGCCTTAACCCTACTAATATAAACACAAAATAACTCATGAAGATTAGACATTTTAAGCATGAGTCTGTTTATCATCTTGTCCAAGTCACCTCGTGTGATGCAAAGACCAGTGGAACTCATAGCACATTACATGCTCTGCTGGAGATGCAGCTCCACAGACATGCATTAAACCTGCCTAATAACACAAACACACATGCAATGAAGATCAGCTTGTTATCTTTCATCAGTGTTAAAATAGTGTCACTTTAGCAGACACTTGTTATCAAATACTGAATTTATCCAATGAGGGAAAAAAAATTGACTCTCTAGGTTGCAGGACAACAATTTAACCTTTTGTGGGGAAAAAGATTCTGGTTTGACCAACCAGTGATCAGACAATAAATTTAGTTGTTGATATAGTAAATTGGGAGAAGCTTCCTGCTTGATTAATGCAGCATAAGTAATTTACTGTATGAGGGAAATTGATACTATTTTGAACATGCTTTTCTGTTGTCCTGTCAACTTAGTGGGTTAATAGCTGATATGCAAATTAGTTGATCGTTCTTAGATTAATGAAATGTGACTGAATTCTAGCACGAGTGAATGAGATGTGTTGGAGTTTGTTGTGTGTTGAGAAGAGCACAGACCTGGTGATTAAACTCATAGCTAATATGACATTAGGGGTATGTTGTGTTTTGTGCAGCTGATGGTTGGTTTGGAGTGAATCTAGCTGATGATTCTTCTCCTGTTGTGAAGTTGATGAGGAGTTTGTGTCATGACTTAACAAGGCCTTTTTATTTTGATACTTTCACAGTGCACTGAGAGTTTGGTTTGATAATCTCTGTTATTTTTCATTTTTCATTTTTGAACAGGCACTGATTTTGTTTGTCTATTTCTTTTCTTTAAGCAGATCTGCACGTCGGGAATTGAAAGTGCTATACGATCGGTCGAGAAAGCCGTTACAAGTGAGTTTTCTCCACATTAAAATGGGCTCTGGAGAAAGCCACTTATTGGGACAATATTAAATGAAAATCCCGGCCTAAAAAGGATTCAGCGATGTAATCCGATCTAAAGTTCTTCTTTTTCTTTGTGAAATGACGTCATTTTGCTGAGAGTGGAAACTAAATGCGATAATCGATTCCACTATCAGCAAAGAAAGAAAGAATGAATGTATGAATGCGTGAGTGAAAGGAAAGAAAACTGACTGACTGGTAAAAGAAACTGTGAGAAATTGTATACATCTGCGCAGCGCTAACATTTGCATTTTCTTTTCTACAGCATTACAGTTCTTCATGTGGTTTGATCACATGATTTATACCAGGACAACTGGTTGATGTTTTTCCTACTACAGGATTTTTGGGTTTATGTGTGAGGAAAACTGTGTTTACAGGTTATGAGTGGTGATGCTGTTACACTGTGTTTTTGGGAAAATGTGACGGTTACTTTGATGATATGAATAACATTTTTTCCACAGCAATGGATGGTTGATTTTATGGTGTTTTTATGGCACCTCTGGAACCTGTTGACCTGTGTCTGACCTCCGTCTGACCGCAGTCAATGTGTTGCTAATGTTTGTTTTTCTGAGACTGCATGTAAAAGATTCGGCGGAAGCGGACAAGTGACATGAGAAAAATGTATAAGGGATTGTTTATGGAAAAGTTGAATATGGGCTCTTAGCTGGCCACTTTGAGCCCATAGTAATATATAAGTGGAGTGACTTTGCTTAAGAGAAGTCACTGATTACATTAATGTTAACTGAGTACATGGGATGATCCATGTTTGAGGCGAATTATGGTAATAATAGTGATTTAATGATTTGAGAAAACCTGCACATGACACTTGTCTTGCTGATGTTGAATGCTTATTGTTCTTATGATACAATTGTTTACAGGTATGAAGTTTGAGTTTACTTCCAGATTTTGCTTTCCAGGCCATGATGGTGTGTATGCAGGCTCCTGGGAGAGCCAGGTGTTAAGCAAACTTAATATGCAAGACACACTAACATCTTTTATTGCAGGGTTACGGAGCTACTCCAGCGGAGATGCCCTGATGTTGCCTGGGATATGGTCTAGCTAACCTTTTTCTTTAAGACAGGGATCCAGGTTTGATGAGTTGACTCGTGGGAGTGTCCATGAGTCAAGAGGAGGGGTCCAGGATTAACATTAAACAATGTTTTCTATTATTGTTGCAGTGATTTGTGTGATTAGCCGTTTATTTACAGGTATTAAACCTATGCAAGTGGTGCATCCATGTTCAGATGAGGCTTTGATGGCCTATAAGTGAAGTTCACTGAACTAAAGAATGTGGTTTGATGATTGTTGACATGCTCTCCAAATAGAAGTTTTCCCTCCTAGCAAGGAAAGACAGGTGCAGCAGTATTCTCCTGAGGAATCTTCAGAGGCCCAGTGAGAAGCGAGAAACATTCCAGGCATAGCTGACAGCCCAGGCAGTGGTTGAGGTCAAAGGTCAAGCTGGTTGGGGCCCATCATGAGATCAGACTTTGGAGCCACAGCAAGGACCGTGAAGCTGCGTTGGAATGAGAGCTGTGCCACGGGGGGTTTCCAGAGGCCAAGAGAGGAGATTGTGGACAATGGACGGGCACCTGAAGGATGAGGGGAGCGTGCCAAGCTCCATCGACAGCGCAGAGGGAGTCTAAGGATGACATCATGATTCTGTGCACAGGAACCAGAAGCTATGGTGGTGATAACAGCAGTTTCCTATGAGGTCTGCAGCTTTGGAAATAGCTGAGACCCATGTTGACAAACAACAAAACTAACTGGTATGTTTGAATGTTTATTCTACATACATTTGGACTCTGGTCCTATGGACAGTGATGGAAACAACTGGAAGAGACATTTATGACGCCCTGCAGAACTCAAACCACTCTGCAGAGAGACATGTGATTTGCACACCCGGAGGAAGCATCACCAAGCTGAGATGTTTTTGAAAATGTTACTTTCTTATTTTCACTATTAAATTAACAATTTCTTTGTTTGCTTGTAGGATGCAGTTTGCCATTGGATGAGATCAATGATGAATGGGATAACTGCTAATACATTTGTTAAACTGTGTACTTTTACAGTAATTTAGGGTAATTTGACATATGCTGAGTATAAAAATGTTTGCATTGAAACTATCAGACATGAGGTATTCATAACTGGGAACTTTTCTAGCATAATTGTCAGAAAGGGGGGAATGTTAGGTTTTGTATTGTTGATTGTCATTTATGCTTAGAAATATTTACCCACATATGCTTAGAAGTGTATAATCATTTGTAGATTGAAAGAATGTCTCATCCTAGGAGGTCTGTAACGGCTCTGTGTAGCATGAAGGGGGAGTGCGTTCACTCCCTCTACAGAGTGTTCTGGCGTAGATCACACCTCCTAGGAGAGGTCGTATCTTCTCTTGCTGATATATGGTATAGCAAACACACTTATATCTGTTTAAGTATAAGAGCCCTTTGTTCAGATAGATCTGCTAGACGCCTGGCACCAGCTAGCACCAGAGTCTTCACAGGGTCACACCTTGACCTCACACACACACACACACACACACACACACACACACACACACACACACACACACACACACACACACACACACACACACACAGAGTATTCTTTGTTCACATGTATACCTATGTAGACGTCATATGTTAATGAACCTATGCATATTCATGTAACCTCAATAAAAGGAGTGCTATGGGGAGCCTGGCTGAGAGTCTGACGGTGGTCAAGTGACAACAATCCTACAGCAGGAGAAGAAGATGCAGCAAAAACTCAAAGACTTGGGGTCCAGGTCTAGGACAAATAACATAACATCTGCATTTTTGGAGTGGCTGATGTCACGGTCGCAGTGGCTGACCGTATGGAGAGTGTGTGGAGGACTCAGGCGCAGACACTGGCGAAGACATGAAACTGAGTTTTGAACGAAAAGCGAGCCTTTATTTTGGCTGAAGACACGGGGTTCAAACAAGGCAGAATCACAGTGTAGAGAACTAAACTGGGGAACTAATACTATGATAAATTATGAAGACACGGAAAGCTATGGCTAAGAATACAAAAGACTGGGCATGAAAACATGGAGGGTGGGAACACAGACTGCATGAAACACAGAGACTAAATACACATGAGGGATGATCAGGGGAAGTGGAAACACATGAACCTAAAGACAGGACCGGAGAAGTGAAACTAAATACACTGACAGTGGACACAGACTTTCAAAGTAAAACAGGGAACATGGAGATTAGACATGACATGAACTTAACATAACCACACAGACATGACGCATGACAGGTAGACGCACAAACCAGAGAGACTGAGTACAGGGAGATGACATAAACAACTAAGAAACAATGGGCTAAACAGCGCCCTAGAAATTAACTAGACAAACTAAGCTAAAGCATAAATGAATACAAAAGATACGTAAAACTCAACACTGGGTCACACGACCCAGGACCATGACAGCTGAAGGCGCTGCTGTGTGCTTTGTGTGGGAGCTTTCACAGCAGGAAATACCAATGACTGAGGAGGTCAATCCAAAAGTCCAGCGGGCCCATGCTCTCTTGCCCCTAAACCAAGACCCAAGGCTCCTCCATGCCTCCTCATTATCAAGGGTGTATAGTGTTAGGGATGCACTGATACCACTTTTTTGGAAACGAGTACGAGTACTTGCATTTCAGTACTCGCCGATACCGAGTACTTAATAAAAACATGATTTAAATTTACAGGTAACAGCTTTAGTCCTATAATTTAACAAAAACAAAACAAAACAAGGGACTGGTTTGGAATTAAGAACATTTATTTAAAATGAATAATGAATAAATATGAATGAAATAAATAATTATGAAAAAAAATTTAAACAGTGACAGTGCAACTCAAGTATTGTTTTCAGTTTATTGCAAACTCTGCCGCTTTGGACAACACAAGGGGTATTAATAAACATCTTTGCCATTTAGTGCACAATATTTGAATAAACCAACAACATCCACCAACATAGAACTGTGGCAGTCAGTGCAACTGAGGTAGGCATTAACATCAAGTCTAAGATGACTCACTTAATGGAGAGAAAAAGTGAGTGGCAGGTTTTTTTTTAAGAAAAGTAGCTTTTCTGCATTATCAGCAGTCAGACTGTTTCTGTTTTCATCTATAATGTGTGACACTGAGCTGAAAAGCCTTTCACTTTCCACACTGCTACATGGGGCTGAGAGGTATTTCCTCGTCTGTTTCTCTGTTTAGAAGTCTCACTAGCACAGTCACAGCTGGGATGACATCAGAGGCTAGTGCGTCGTAGCTGCTCACTTTTTTAGTTAGTTCCTCAAAGGGGGCGAGGATGGCAACAGTCGTCTCCATAAGAGCCCATTGGTGAGCGGTGAGATAGTCAGGGAGTTCATGCTCGGACACCCCCAGCCCTCGCTTTTGCTCAATGAGGGACTGGAGCATGTAATACGTGCTGTTCCCGCGCGTCTGTACGTCCTGCTGCAGTCTCTTTATTGGCTGGTTGAGCTGTCCCTGAATGTCCTCGAGGCGGGAGTAGGCTAAGGCGGAATGTTTAAAATGCCCAACTATTTTCCGTCCCACTGCTGTAGCATCAGCTATGCTCCTCTGTGCTAATAAGCGTGGGTAAATAAGCGTGCGTAAACTCTTTGTACTCGTTGTCGTGTTGGGATTTTGGTGCTTGATTAAATTGCTTGTGTTAAATGCGCTACCTTTTGAGCCTCCTCTGGACAATTTCGCTGAGCACAATTTGCCGACCGCCTTTGCTTTCGCGTCTTTGTTCACTTTGAAATAGTTCCACACAGCTGATATGTCTCGCCTCGCTTTCTCCCCGCTCTGAGCTGCAGCCGGGGCCTGGGGGCGGGCACTCGGCGCCTGTGATTAACCCCTTACATGCCGCTCAAACATAGACAGGTCTCAGACCGTGGTATCGGTCCTCGGTATCGGGGGACTTTTAACGAATACGAGTATTTTAGAAAATGTGGTATCGAGGCCGATACCCGATACCGGTATCGGTGCATCCCTATATAGTGTGATGTGAGATGTTGTCCAACAGGGATGACAGCTTAGCCACCTCTCCTGACACCACATCCTGAACCCACTACTCCAACCCTCCCCTGAACCCTGAGCCACAAACCAGACCCTGCCACATGGTGATTTTAAAAATTCAGATAACTTATAATTGTTTTACTGTCATACTATTTATCAGATGCATTTATTCATTAATTTGGTGCTTTTTTATATTCTTCTATCTGAAATAACAGGAAAGTGATTAAAAAAAAATTCTCTTCTGTCCTTGATGATTGCTGCACCCAATCGTGGAGGGCTTATAGGAATTGTAAAGGAGGAAAAAGTGGTAACTTCTTGTAAACTACATGAGTGATTGGACATGATCATTACCATTTATTGCATCGAGTATGGTGGACAGTTCTTAAGTGATCTGCGCATGATGTTACATGCAAAACCTCTATACAAGCAAATTCCACTGCAGATCACCAAAATAAGTGTTATTTATTCAAACTGATATCCAAGGTCTACAAGTAAGCTGTGTTAGATGAATTAGAGACATATTATCATTATAAGTTGCTGTCAGCTGCATAATGTCTCTGCTAAGTATCCACTAAAATGGCAGACAGAGGACAGAGAAAACCAACCATTCAGTCTGTCCCCGACACCCCCATACCCGCCACCACCCCCTATCCCTTTCAATTACAAATTGAAATTTTGTGACTCTTTTGCAAAAGTCAAAGTACAAAATATATGTTTTTGTGAACTGAGAAGTGAGCACTTGTATTCACTGATTTGACGGGTTGTAATCACAGAGTTGTGGTTGTGAGTAGTAAAAGAAAAAATAAATATGAGTAAAATTTGAATAACAAGGTTGCAGCTCTTAGTATATTTTTGTTATCGTGTAACGTGGAGTGAAGAAAGATTAAAGTCCCCATGGCTGCCCCTTGCCATCACAGCTGAAGGGATAAAAGGACTTGACACTCAGCCTTATATGTTAAAATGTGTTGAAAATAGTCAGAGATGGTAGAGACTCTGTAGTCTGAGTAGTTAAAATGTCTGTTCTAATCTCTAGATTTTGTGTGTTGTTGAGGTTTAAATTTATCATCTCAAATGTACGCTGATGACTTTGCTTTATATAAGAAAGGCCTAACTCTGAGTACACTCTGTGCCAAAAAGTCCTGACAGGAAACTGCATGCTTTTGCAGCTACACTGAACAAAAATATAAACGCAACACTTTTGTTTTTGCTCCCATTCCCCATGGGATGGACGTAGAGACCTAAAATTCATTCCAGATACACAATATAACCATCCCTCCCAAACAGTGGTCACAAATCAGTCCAAATGTGTGGTAGTGGGCACATCTGCCATATTGAGATAATCCATCCCACCTCACAGGTGTGCCACATCAGGATGCTGATCTGACATCATGAGTAGTGCACAGGTGTACCTCAGACTGCCCACAACAAAAGGCCACCCTGGAATGTGCAGTTTTGTCTCACAGCAAAATGCCACAGATGCCACAAGCAATGAGGGAGCGTGCAATTGGCATGCTGACAGCAGGAATGTCAACCAGATCTGTCGCCCGTGCATTGAATGTTCATTTCTCAACCATAAGCCGTCTCCACAGGCGTTTCAGAGAATATGGCAGCACATCCAACCGGCCTCACAACCGCAGACCTCGTGTAACCACACCAGCCCAGGACCTCCACATCCAGCAGGTTCACCTCCAAGATCGTCTGAGACCAGCCACCCAGACAGCTGCTGGAACAATTGGTTTGCACAACCAAACAATTTCTGCACAAACTGTCAGAAACCGTCTCAGGGACGCTCAACTGCATGCCCGTCGTCCTCATTGGGGTCTTGACCTGACTCCAGCTCGTCGCCGTAACAGACTTGTGTGGGCAAATGCTCACATTCGATGGCGTCTGGCACGTTGGGGAGGTGTGCGCTTCACGGATGAATCATGGTTCACATTGTTCAGGGCAGATGGCAGCTGAGAATGTCCCAGTTCTTGCATGGCCAGCATACTCACCGGACATGTCACCCATTGAGCATGTTCGGGATGTGCTTGACCGGCGTATACGACAGCGTGTGCCAGTTCCCACGAATATCCAACAACCTCGCACAGCCATTGAAGTGGAGTGGACCAACATTCCACAGGCCACAATTGACAATCTGATAGACTCCATGCGACGATGTGTTGCACTGCATGAGGCAAATGGTGGTCACACCAGATACTGACCGGTTCTGGGTCCCCAGACCCCCAATAGCGCAAAAAACTGCACATTCCAGGGTGGCCTTTTGTTGTGGGCAGTCTGAGGTACACCTGTGCACTACTCATGATGTCAGATCAGCATCCTGATGTGGCACACCTGTGAGGTGGGATGGATTATCTCAATATAGCAGATGTGCCCACTACCACACATTTGGACTGATTTGTGACCACTGTTTGGGAGGGATGGTTATATTGTGTATCTGGAATGAATTTTAGGTCTCTACATCCATCCCATGGAGAATGGGAGCAAAAACAATAGTGTTTATATTTTTGTTCAGTGTAGAATCAAGTGAAAGTGAAACCAACTAGGCTGTTTGATGCACACTAGAGAGCAAGTATATAAATACCTAGGCTTCCGTTTGTGCTTCAGACCTGGGGTTGTGTGCTGTGTGCTCAGGTCTCCATATCCTGGATATGTAAAATAAAGATCACAAGTAAAAGACCACTTTTGAGCCGTGTCTTTTTGGCCCTAAAGAATCCGAAAGAACCGGAATTACAGTTTTTGCCCGTTGCTTGAACACTACAAACCAACGGGGTGGCTGTAGCTCAGGTGGCAGAGCAGGTCAGCCACTAATCAGAAGGTCGGTGGTTCGATCCCAGGCTGCATCCTGGCTGCATGCCAAATATCCTTGGGCAAGATACTAACCCCGTGTTTGCCTACTGGTGGTGGTCAGAGGGCCCGGTGGCGCCTGTGTCCGGCAGCCTCGCCTCTGTCAGTGCGCCCCAGGGCAGCTGTGGCTACAATGTAGCTTGCTATCGCCAGTGTGTGAATGTGTGTGTGAATGGGTGGATGACTGAATGTAGTGTAAAGCGCTTTGGGGTCCTATGGACTAGAAAAGCGCTATACAAATGCAGGCCATTTACCGTTTACCATAAACCCATGCTTAGACTAAAGTAACACAACTTGAAGCTTGTGTCACCATACCTCAAACACATGTACTCATACCTTAAACAAAAGCGCTGCTTTGCACCCTAGTTGCAATTATGCAACACACATGGTCCTGCATACTACACTCTATTTCATACATAAGACACTTCGTTCACAAAATGCCATTTGGAAAACACATGTATCCAAAATGCAAAACACATCGGGTAATTGCAACCACTCAAATACACACCTGAAGGCACTTACTTGCAAAACTGAACACCAATTAGCCAACTACAAAAAGCCCTCAGTTCAGCCAATTCAAGAACTTTGCAAGCATGGATGGAGGGAGAGCAAGAGGAGGAGGAGGAATTCGAAGAGGCCATGCACAGACCCATATTTCCGATGATATAAGAGCAACTTTGGTGGACCATGTCATCAACCACGGACTGGCTATGAGGGAAGCTGGGCAGAGAGTCCACCCACATCAAAGCTGCTTCACAGTGGCATCTGTAATACAGTTTTTCTGAATGCTTAAACCCTAACTGTGATTCTTACAGCACAATTTCTAAAACTATTGATACTTATAGCAAAACCACTCACTGAGTTTGCAAAACTAAAAGCACAAACACTGCTTTGCACTTAGTTTGCCATTTTGTAACACACACTTTGCAAACCTGTAGCTACAATCCACTGCACAGCACTCTTTTTGCAGAACTGTAAACACAACTCACTGATTTACACTCAATTCCCAAATGATCAACGCACTCCTAGCAAAACTATACACATGTATGGACATTATTTACACTATTTTGCCAACTGTCTGGCACACTGTCACATGTGAAAGCTTTTTTAGTTTAATAATTAGTTCACTTTGCAATCAGCCTAAGCACTATAATACAGGTAAGCTCTGTGTATGGAGTACAATGTAGGGAGCAGGAAGAGTGAGAAGTAGAGGAGGCCGAGGAAGAGGACGTGGAGGTGAAGAAGTAGGATGAAGAGGACAACAAGGACAAGGAGGACCAAGAGGAGGACGAGGAGGGGGAGAGGAGGATGAGGAGGGGGGCGAGGAGGATGAGGAGGGGGGAGAGGAAGAGTAGGAAGAGTAAGAAATAGAATTGCTGATGACATCAGAGCTACAATAGTGGACCATGTAATCAACCGTGGAATGTCCCTGAGGGTAGCTGGCCAACGGGTCCAGCCTAACTCGAGCCGCTACACTGTAGCAAGAAACCTAGGATCACTGGACTAAATGACTACAGACCCGTGGCTCTGACATCTGTGGTCATGAAGTCTTTTGAGCGCCTAGTTCTCTCCCATCTCAGGACCCTCACGGCCCCCCTCCTGGACCCCCTGCAGTTTGCATATAGAGGTCTGTAGACGACGCCATCAACATGGCCCTACACTTCATCCTGCAGCATCTGGACTCCCCAGGAACCTACGCCAGGATCCTGTTTGTGGACTTCAGCTCTGCCTTCAACACCATCCTTCCAGACCATCTCCGAGACAAGCTTTCCCAGATGAATGTGCCTGATCCCATCTGCCGGTGGATCACTGACTTCCTGACGGACAGGAAGCAGCATGTGAGGCTGGGAAAGAATGTCTCGGACTCCCGGACCATCAGCACCGGCTCCCCTCAGGGCTGTGTTCTTTCTCCTCTGCTCTTCTCCCTGTACACCAACTGCTGCACCTCCACCCACCAGTCTGTCAAGCTAATCAAGTTTGCAGATGACACCACCGTTATTGGGCTCATCTCGGACGGGGATGAGTCTGCCTACAGGAGGGAGGTTGAACGTCTGGTGTCCTGGTGCAGCCACAACAACCTGGTGCTGAATGCCCAGAAGACAGTGGAGATTATTGTGGACTTCAGGAAGCACACAGCCCCACTCCCCCCCATCATCCTGACTGACACCCCCATCACCTCTGTGGACTCATTCCGCTTCCTGGGTACCACCATCACCCAGGACCTGAAGTGGGAGCCCACCATCACCTCCGTCATCAAGAAAGCCCAGCAGAGGATGTACTTCCTGAGGCAGCTGAAGAAATTCAACCTGCCAACACGGACGATGATGCAGTTCTACACTGCAATCATCGAGTCCATCCTCACCTCCTCCATCACCGTGTGGTACGCTGGAGCCACTATCAGGGACAAACAGAGACTGCAGCGTGTTGTGCGCTCTGCTGAGAAGGTGATTGGCTGCAGACTCCCATCTTTGCAGGACCTGTACACCTCCAGGACACTGGGGCGTGCAGCTCGGATCTCAGCTGACCCTTCTCACCCTGGACACAGTCTGTTTGACCTGCTCCCCTCAGGCAGGAGGCTCCGGTCCATTCGCACCAGAACCTCTCGCCATAAGAACAGTTTCTTCCCCTCTGCTGTTGGACACATGAACAATAACCATATGACTGTACCCGCCACTAACACATGACCCTACGCTGTGTCACTGCATCATTCTATGTTTGGCACTGATCACCACCTGCACTCATGTATATATCTTTCAACGTAGCACTCTTAATTCTCATTCTCATGTATATATCTCATGTATATCTCATGCACATATCTTTCCACGTAGCACTTTTAATTCTTATCCCTACTTTTATTTTTTTCCATGTCTATTTAAGTGCTATTTATGACAGCATGTTTGCACTGAAGCACCGCAGCAATTTCCTAATGTTGTAAACCTGCTCAACATTTGGCAATAAACCCCATTCTGATTCTGATTCTGATAAGGACATCTTGAAATGAGAATCGGTTAGTACAGTCACTTCGCACAAAGATTTGTAGCACTGCCATATGCCAATGGGAAACACCAATACCATTGATGTAAAAATACTGAAATTGTTACTTTACAGAATTGCTAGATGACCAGATGCTGGGGGCAGAGGAAGCATGTTCACTGCAGACCAAGTAACCCATATAGTCATTATGGCGATTGCAAATAATCCTATACTTGGAAATAAACACTTGTGTTTGTTTTGATGTGTTTGAATAAACACCAGTACTTGAAGTTTGGATCCCTCTATGCTTACGGATCTATGACAGAAGTATGAGCTCAAACTGACATAGCCTACCTTGTGCACAGAGGAAGCAAAAGCCAGATGTGTTTTGTATTCATACCATCAGTGTGTAGTTGGTGCATTGTGTGCCTAGTAGATGATGGCTTGTGTGTACTGTTTGATACGGAAACACCATTTTTACGAAGGTGTGAAGAGTTACAGTTTTTCTCAAATGCTAAAACACATGTCACAAACGTTACCACCAGGTCCCCCAATGTCCAAACACAACACCCTTCTCTAAAGCTACATAAACACAACCACACCTTCCCACTGCAAAACTCAAACTCCCACACCAAGAGAGCAGCTCGAAGTTGTCAAAACTGTAAACACTATACACAGCATTACACACTACAGCAAAACAATTGAAAACACAATGCTCAATTTGTGAGAAGGTTCTTTGGTTCATAACTGCCAATGCATATTTTTATAAACTGTACAGTAACGGATCGTCATAGAACCCTGCAGAGGATTAGGCATTTAGATTTGTGAGTTTCGCATGAAGACTATAAATCTATAAAAACATCCTGCATGTACGTACACTACTGTAACACAACTCAATGCAAAAACAGAATCTATCGCACACAACAGTACTCTCGGAAACATGATCAGGGTGTGAAGTCTTTTTTATTGTCTACACGGTCTTTTTACAATATTACACACAGTCACTGTGCGGCATCATGTCGCCGAGCTGCATTGGGCCACATCACCTCATCCACATCAAAGGCTATATTGTCCCTTGCTAGGCACCGTGGGAAAAACGCCCTGGAATGGCGAATCCATCCCTGGAAGGCCTCCACTGGGATGTCAGCACAGGCCAGCTCCATTGCCCGTACAAGGTTCTCTCTTGTGTATGGCTGTCTGTCATACACCTTCCATCTCCATGATGAGAAGAACTCCTCTATAGGGTTCAGGAAAGGGGAGTAGGGTGGCAGACAGACGTTTAAAAAGTGGTCACTGTTGGTGGTGAACCACTCTCTGATTTGGTGTGTTTTGTGGAAGCGGACGTTGTCCCAAATGATCACATACATGTGATGTGCTAGCCTAGGATGGTGTTGTTGACGGTCCAGGATGATGTCTTTTAGATCCTCTAGGAAGATGAGGAGACGTTGGGTGTTGTAAGACCCAAGGACAAGCCCCTCCATACCCATAGCTGCACAAAGAGTAATATTACCCCCCCGTTGGCCAGGAACCTCATAGATGGCTCTTTGGCCAATGATGTTACGGCCTCTTCGCCTTTGTTTCTGGAGGTTGAAGCCAGCCTCATCCAGGAAGAGGTACTCATGGGGTCTGGCCATCGCGTCCAACTGCATTATCCTCTGTGAACATGGAAAAGCGTACAGGTGTTCAGAATGGTCAATCAGGTAGCACAGTATTGTCCAGAAGTAATGTAGGCCACTAAGCAACACAGTATGTCCACTAACTGTACTGTGGACATGGATGTATACGTACTTGCACATACTCGTAACGTTGTTCTATGTGTCGCGCAGAGTTGCGCTCAAAGGGAACCCTGTAGACCTGTTTCATCCTCATCTGTTGGCGCCGGAGAACTCGGTCTATTGTGGACACGCTGACAGCATCAATGTTCTCAAAGTTTACATTATCTGCAATGACTTTGTCTCTGATCTCTCGGAGTCTAATGCAGTTGTTCTCACGGACCATATCTGCAATGAGGGTTTCTTGTGCCGCTGTGAATATGGCAACCCTCCCACCTCTATGTGGCATTCTTTCAGCTCTAAAGAAAGAAACATGTGTTGCCAATTGACTGATTTATATGTAAAACTACATGTAAAGTAACAGACCACTTTCACAGGCCTGTAAAACTGTAGTGTGACAAAGAAAGCAATAGCGTACTACACCTGTTGTGTTGTCTAAATGCCTTGATAGTGGTGGCCACGGTGAACCTACTCAGGTTTGGATGTACTCTTCGTCCCGCTTCAGCCATTGTCATGCCATGGACAATGACATGATCAATTACTGTTGCTCGCATATCATCTGTTATGATGGTGCGAGGTTGTCTTCTTCTCCCACCTGGACCTTCTCCTCTCTCTTGTTGGCCTCCTTCTCTTCCTCCTCTACTCCGAACTCCTCTTCTTCTTAGGCCTTCACCTCTTCCTCCTCTGATCTCAACCCCTCTTCCTCTTTGGCCTGCAGCTCTTCACCTTCCGCACGCTCGAATGCCTTCATCCATTGTGATTGTTTGGCATCTTCACCAAACTATGCTTTTATAGGTGGGGTCACATCATTAGCAACAGGTGTCTTCAATTTTGAGTCGTTGTGTGTAGTGACTGACGCCAGGTGTGTTCCCTGTGTTCAAAGATTGGTGACTGTGGCAAGCATTTTGCATCACATGGGCTTTCATTTGAGAATATGAGCAGAGTTGTTTTGCAACATGTGTTTTAGCAAGGAAAAATGTGTTTAGATTTATGAGTACAGAGGGTTGTGTTTTGTGAATTGTGTCTTCATGTGACATGTGTTTATGGTACTGGAATAGTGGCTACATTTAGTAAATGTGTTTAGACTACTGGTCATTTGGGTTACAGGATTGGCTTTTGTGTTTTAACATTTGAGAAAAACTGCAATCTAGCTGTGTTTGCTTTTGCAAGAGAACTACAATGTTTTGATTATTGGGTGACAGGTTTTCTTATTTGTGTGAAGAGTTTTGCAAAATTAGCCAATAGTTACAAAAAATGTGCTTAAGCAATCAGAAAAAACTGTAAGAACATTCCAACTAGGAAACAGGTCTGTCTTCACCTCTCTACCTTCTACTCTACTCAGATGGTTTTTATAGCACTGTTCTACAGTATATCACCATATCAAGTGTACAGGGTACTGCAGGGTGCTAATGCTCCTTTTGCAGCCAAAGTGGTAGTTTCTGTGAAACATACCATGATTACTTATATTGAAGTACAGTGTTGTACAGTGGATGATACAGTATATACAGTAAAGTACTGTAAGACAAATAAGCAAAGCGATGACAATATGTGGTTGTATTTCTCTAGAATGACTCGAAGACCTTCTGGGGTGGGACGCCAACGCCTGTTCACACAACAGCAGGAACTTGCCGTTGTGGACCTAGTGAGGGCAGACAATGCCATTCGTCTCCACCAGCTACGAAAGCAAATACTTGCAGACAGGTGAGTGTTCAACAACATAAACCATGTGAGCATCACCACCATCAGACGCATCTTGGGAAAACTCAGTACCACATGAATCCATCCTGAGAGCTACACAGGTACCTGTGTGATGGGTGAGGGTTCTGTATGTGTAGCACTGTAGTACAGTAATATGTTCTCTTTGTTTTACAGAGAATCTTGGCCATGGATGGAGCTGCACAGCCTCATGAATTCATTTTCATTGATGAAGCTGGATTCGACCTGTGCAAAACAAGATGACGGGTCGTAATGTAACTGGCCAAAGGCCAATTGTGCACGTCCCAGGGCAGCGCGGGGGAAACATCACATTGTGTGCCGCCATAAGCCTTCGAGGGCTTCTGCACCATCATGCAAAACTAGGTCCATACAATAGCCAACATATACTCACATTTCTAGATGCTCTCCATGATATAGTTGTACAGAACAGATCAGCCCAGGTTTGTGGTGATATGGGATCATGTCAGTTTCCATCGGGCTGCTCTGGTCCAGGCCTGGTTCTCCAACCACAGCCAACTTGAAGTGGTATACTTGCCCCCTTACTCACCATTTTTAAACCCTATAGAGTAATTTTTTTCGGCTTGGAGATGGCGTGTATATGACCGCCAACCACATGCCCGCATGCCTCTTCTGCAGGCAATGGAACAGGCCTGCGGCGACATTCAGGTGACAGCAATCCATGGATGGTTTCGACATGCAAGAGGATATTTTCCCCGGTGCCTAGCGGGAGAAGACATTGCTTGCGATGTCGATGAGGTCCTGTGGCCAGACCCCAACAGACGGCGGGATCCATGAGCCCACTTATGCACAATTGTCATAATGTTTTGTGTTTACAGTATAGTGTTTTTTCTATTACTGTATTATGTTGTTCTTTTGTTTTTTTTGCTTTATCTGAATTCATGGTACTGCAATGTACAATATTGAGTAGGCCTATTTGCGTTTTTGGTTGTTTGAAAATATGCCTTCTGAATAAACAATGAAAATCAAAGACTGCAGTGTTTTATATGAAGTAGACTAGTGTGTTCCCCCTGATCTGTAAGTGTTTGCATGTGATGCAGGTATGTGTCATTTTGTCAACAGAGTTACATTTTGACAAAGGAATGTTAGGTTTCGACAGCAGAGTTTAGGTTTTGAGAGTAGAGTTTCAGTTTGGCACAGATGTGAATGGTATATTTCCCAGTGTTGTGTCATGTGTACTTGTGTTTAGAGTTTTGGCACAATGAGCGAAGTTTTGCAAAATGTGTTCAAGCAACGGACAAAAACTGTAATAATGTGTAGACATGATCCATCATCAAACTTTTTATTCGTGTTTGAGAAGATGAGAACTGTGTCACTAATCTGTCATTATACTTTTGAACATGAAAAATAGTGTTAAATGTTGTAAGGGTTAAACACAGAATTATGATCCAGAGAGAAATTTGCTGACAGTTAAATATGTTCAATATTGATCAGAACATAATCAGTTAAATATAAAGATGTTTGGGTAAAATGATGAATAAGAATAAAAGTAAGAAAAGAAAATAATGATTCGAGAGACAGGCCTAACTCAGGCCCAGCTGACAGCCTGTGTAGAAATGGCCTTGAGTGAGTGAGTGAGTGTGTGAATGAGTGAGCGTGCACAGGAAACTACACTCTGATCTCTGAATGAAACAACACAAGTGCAAAAACAACTGCACCTCACTGATTCCTTTATTATTGCTCTTCTCTTGATGACATTTCACATATTATCAGTTCAGCTTTTTTCTTCATTCTGATTCAAGCTGCTGATTATTCCACTCGGGTCTGAATTGATAAGGGGGCCAACCAAGTTATTGCTTTCCTCATACACAGTTATTGCTTTCTGGTCTTCCCTGGCTGGGCCTGCTGAGTCCGCACAGAAAGAACCAAATAACACTGACAGAGGATGTGAACAACATTTTCACACATCAGCAGAAGGCTTTGACCAGCACAGGGGTAAATTAACACACACCATCTGTAGACACAATACACAGTCCATATAGTTACTGTAGTTCTTTACAGAATACGCTGTGCAGGTTTCACCTCAGTCTGTATATGAGAGTGAACAGTGTTTACATTGTTACAGTGTTTGAGATTTATACCATGTGTCATGGTTCTGGGTTTTTTTTACCCAGCATTCTGAGTTTGGTGACTTTTGTGTTATAATGTTCTAGTTTTTATAGTTATTGAGTTTAGGCTTCAGCTGGTTCTATGTTGTTGAGTTCTGTTTCCCCGTTTAGTGGTATGTTTAAGTTTCTCCTCACTATGTTGTTCATATTGCCGTGTCTTCAGTGTGTGAGTCTGTCATGTCCCCTGTGTTTAAGTCTCAAATTGTTTGACATGAAGCTGCTGTTCCTTTCAGTGAGACAACTGCCATCACTTTTCAGTATGAAGTTCTTGAATTATTTAAAAATGTCTTGCACACAAAACCCCCAAATTCTGTCCATTTAAGTGATTAAGATGGCTAGAGCATACTACTTCATTGACAGAGTGGATGAAGAAAACTCTACATCCCCAAAGTTGGATATTGTCACTGAATGCTGTTCTCTTTAAATCTCATATAATTCTGCAGCTCTCAGTGATTTGAGAGTGTTTCCAATTCCAGCAATGATGATCTTCTAAATTTGTGAGATGCCATTTCCTCTCCAGCTTATGAGTTATCTGATTTAAGGTGTGCATTCGAGAATTATACCAGGGAGTCAAGTACTTGTGATTTGAGGCTTTCTTTTCTACTGGAGCTCCAGAGTCGTACGTACTAAGGAGGAAGAATTATTAACAAGATGATCAACCCCTGTTGGAGTAGCGTTCAGATAGCTGCTCTGCTATGTGTTGGTACAGGGCATTGAAGATGATAACAGTGGGTGGATTATATTCTTAAACTTAGTTACAGCGCTTTCAGAAAGACATCTACTTTGATAAAGTCTACTCTCCACTGCTGTGTAATCAATTATTGTAAATGTAAATGTTATCAGGAAATGATCAGACAGGAGAGGGTTTTCAGGAAACACTGTTAAATGTTCAGTTTCTATGCCATATGTTAAAACAAGATCTAGAGTGTGATTAAAGTGGTGGGTGGGTTCTTTTACATTTTGAGAGAAACCAACTGAGTTGGTCACGTATCACTTTTACGTGTTGAGGCTGTCATTTTTAGCATCTACATGGGTGATAATAACAAATATTACAATTTTTTTTAAGTTTTCCAGTTAGGCTGGACAAAGCTAAAAATCAGGCTTTCATCAGATTTGCCTTATGTTTAAGTCATTCTTTGCTTATTTTCTGTCTGTTTGCGAGCTGACACAGTCTCTGAGGGGATGAGGTTTTGGGTGGGGGGTAGCAGGAGGGGAGAAGCTGCAGAGAGGCGTGTAAGACTGCAGCTCTGCTTCCTGGTCCCAAGCACCAAGCACACCATTGTTTTTCTTGTGACATTACCAATAAGTCTGATGTGTCACATGGCCCTCTTCCTATTGAAAAAACAAAAGTTGTATCCAAGATGGCCGACTTCTAAATGGCCACCATGGTCACCACCCATCTTGAGGAGTTTGCCCCCTCACATATACTAATGTGCCAGGACTTCAATATCACCAACCATTCCCATGTTGTTACGGTTATCCATATAAATGGCCCACCCTGTACTTTTAAATAGTCTGGGAACCACAAGTAAACCAGTGGTCTGAGAGAAAAGTGCTCTATTGGGGTGGTAGAGTGCTATGAGGTCTTCAATATTATTCAAGACGTAAGTATGTAAAGAAGATATTTTTAAATTAGATTCTATAGATTTGATAAATGAAACCATCATTTGAGAACAGTGAGAGAAAGTCAACAGAACATAGAAAAAGAGAGAGTGTCCAGCTACTTCTCCTTCGCCTGCTGGAATTATTAAGGAGCATAGTTGAGCTCATTTCTCTTTAATGTAACAGATTGGGTTCTGAGAAGACAAAGGGAGGTACAATTCCCAAGAAGTGACAGAGCTGACAAAGAGAAAAAGAGTCCTCCCACAAAGACCCATTCAGCTGCAGATACTCTTTGCTCTGTACTATTTACAACAGAAAACAGATCCAACTACAAGCTTTTTAAGTCCAGGGCCCTGTTTCAGGAAGCCGGTTTAGAAAACTCAGAGTGAAAAACGATACGCAGGGTTGAGTAACCCCGAACTGTCCAACTCGGAATATTCGGTTTCAGAAAGGCTGATAACAATTAGTTCAGTCAACGCGGAGTTGCTTTAACCCCAAGTGAAGCGCGCGGACGAGGATACATAAAGCCCTGATAAGCGGAGCACAGATTAAGCGAGTCACCATGGAGACGGAGGGAAAGAAGGCGCGGTCAATGTATTTCACAGCGCTTGAGGCCGAAATTCTGATGGCAGTATATGCCGATAACATGCAAATTCCGCGGAAAAAAGTAACACAGCCACAGCTGCAAAAGAAAGGGAGCATGCATGGCAAAACATAGCCGACAGAGTCAATGCGTGAGTGTTAATCTAAACATTGATCTAGGGATTTCCACCCATTTAACACGTTATTTTATCATATGTTATTTTATTTGTTATTTTATACATTTTATTTTGTGATGTGATGTGAGCGCAGGTGCAACCCAACAGGCCCCAAACGTTCCTGGCAGCAAGTAAAAATGAAATATAAAAATATAGTCCAAACAGGTAAGGTGTAATTGTATTATGAGCCATAGTGCTTGGTCTGTTTGTCCCATGTAAATCAATTGCAGTTAGAGGCTACATTAATTTTCTTTCTGTAAGCACTTATTGAAATTATCTGAGCACATTACAAGTACATATTTGCTTACTCTGTATGCTCAAATGTGACCCGTTATAGCCAACAGAAAAAAAGCGGAGGCCCGAAAAACAGGTGGGGGTCCTCCACCACCACCACCACTCACAGAGGCTGAGCAGTTGCCCTCAGCCAAAACAGTGGGCGCCCTGTGGCCGAAGGCATCTCTGCGGGGACATCCTCTGAGTCAATAACCCCGCAAGACACAAGTGCCTACATAAGGGGTAAATCCAAAATAATACATGATGTGCGTACATCCTTTCTTCACAGTCACCTTTGCAGTGCTGCTCATTCATTTGATAAACTCTTTACCATAATGGATTATTTTGTAGTGAAGTTATTTTCCGACTGATTTTGCCTTCCCTCAGTCTTGGTTGTCTTTGAGAGCATAATGACAATGAAGTGTAAGCTGAGTGCTATATGTTTGTTAATTGCCATTTGGTCCCTTGTAAGTTATAAGTGACCTGTATAAACCTCATATTCTATCAGTTGATGGTGGTGGTGTACTGCATCTGGTGCAGCCTCCTGTTGAGCCAGACCAACATGCAGTTGTGAGTAATACTCCACAGATTATATGAGTTTACAGTAGAACAGCAATGTTGTCTATTTCTTTACTACAGGAAAATAATGAAGAAACATTGACAGCTGTTACAGAGGAGGAAGCAACAGAGACACTTTATGAGGTTTACATCTTTTAATACTTTGTGTACAGGAAATACAGGCGACCAATAAAGCCAGTTGAACAAAAAATCTGTTTATTCTTCTTTCAACATGTTGAGGTGATGGCTCAAAAGAAATGATTGTGACATATGGTGTCTCTGACTGCGCTTCCATCTTGTATGTCCGTGGGAGGATGTTCATGGTTTGGATCACTGCTGATGTCTGGTTCAGAAGGACAGTGTTCTCCTCTAATTGTGGCAATGTTGTGAAGAATCACACATGCCACAATAATGTCACATGCCCTTTCTGGGGTGACCCTGAGTCTTTGCAGGCACTGGAACCGGGCCTTAAGCATTCCGATAGTCATTTCAATTCTGGCTCTTGTCCTGCAATTAGCCAGATTATATCGCTGCTGTGGGCCCGGTTCAGGGTCAGGGTAAGGGGTAAGCAAATAGGGTAAACATGGATACCCCCTATCACCAAGCAAGTAGCCAGTGAACTCTCCTAAGACAGAAGGATACACTTCAGTTCAAATGTCCCTGAAGCAATTGGTCTTTATATATTTTACAGTATTCTCAACTCACCATGTCCAAATTTTGTGCTCAGTGTACATTCACGGAATATTTGTGAGTCATGGACAGAGCCTGGCCACTTGGCTTCCACATTTGTGATAATGTTGGCAGCATCACATATGATCTTCACAGTGCAGAGAACACAAATTAGCATCCATTACTATAATGAAATAATTTGTTAGTTTGAAATGCTACAGGGAACTATGTACCTGTACATTGATGCTGTGGAAAGACTTCCTGTTCACATAGTCTCCTTCATTTACTGAAGGAGCAATGATTGGAATGTGAGTGCCATCTATACAGCCAATCACGCTTGGGAACCGTGAGAATAAATGTAAAATTTAAGTAGTAGTTCAAGTATCACCACATCATGAATTAAGTTTTGGTCATCCTGATACCTGCAATTTTGTGGCATCCCTCTTTGATAAATCTTGTGGGTCTATGACCGGGGAACACCACAAACGAGTGCAGGAGACGTTTCAGTGCAACTGTAACATTCCTGACTGCCCGACAGACGGTAGCCTTGGAAACGTGCTCAGCGTCACCAATATTATACAGAAAGCTCCCGTTTGCAAAAAACCGAAGTGCAATACAAATAATATGTAATGAACTGAGAGCATGTCCGCGATGTGTCACATGCGTAATATATGGCCTGAGGATGTTATCCAAATAACTTAGAGATTGTGCTGAGAAACGGTAACGTTCGCACAGAAAATCATCAGGAAATGATAAAATGTCCAAACGCGCTCTAATCACTCTCTCCCAGCGGAGAGCTCTGCGGAGAATTTGTGCTTCACGATCTACTGGCTCTTCAAGGAAGGGGCACGCCATGTCTGACACTTCCTACTGTCAGGTTTCCGACAAAGGGGCGGAGACAGTCAGGGTTAGTTGTAGTAAACCTGCTAGGGGGCAGGTTAGCTTCACGGAGTGTGTCGTCATAGTGACTCACTGAGGCTTCATCTGAACTCGCTTTGTGAAACCGAAAACCCAGAGTTTTCGTTAACTCAGGGTATACTTACTCAGTTTTTCCACTAAACCGGCTTCCTGAAACAGGGCCCAGGAATGTATGTGTCCAGTGTATGTTTAGCCTAGCCTAGCTTATCACAACAAAAGGAATGAGGTGGAAACTAGTGATGGGAATTCCAGCTCTTTTTAGAGAACCGGCTCTTTCGGCTCCCAGCTCTTCAGGTTGTTTTGTTGCTTTAATTAATTTATTATCAACAACAATATAAAATTATGCACAAAATGAATTACTAATGTAAATTTTTTTATTTATTTATATATGTTTATATATAAATAAATACTCCACATAAAATTAAAAAAAAGAAATTATAAAATACAAAAATTAAAAAGGGTAAATTTAACTAGGAAGGAATAAAATATAAATTAAGGTTAAAAACGAAATAACTGTACAACACAATTTAGAATGAAGGGTAAATTTAACTGGGAAAGAATAAGATAAAATATATAAATTAAAGTTGAAAATAAAATAACTGTACAACAAAATACACAATATAGAACTATATAAGAATGTATGAAGAAATATAAATAAATATATACACAATAACAGCAGCTGTACAAGTATTAACTGGAAATGAAGAATGTAGTGACCAGTGTTGTGCAATCCACATTATGTCTTGTGCAGTGCAAATATGCTTAAAGTGATGAAGTGAAAACAATGTCCAGAATGTCCAGTGTGTGTAAGAACTGTATGTGTGGGTCAGTACTGTGTGGTGGTGTGATTGAGAGACCGTATCGCCTGTGGGAAGAAGCTCCTCCTCAGTCTCTCTGTGTTGGTCTTCAGGGAGCGGAATCGCTTTCCTGACCTCAACAGAGAGAACAGTCCGTTGTTGGGATGGCTGAGGTCCTTCACGATCTTCCTGGCCTTGGTCCAGCACCGCCTGCTGTAGATTGAGTGCAGGTCAGGGAGCTCGGAGCGGATGGTGCGCTCAGCTGACCGCACAACCCTCTGTAGAGCTCGTCTGTCCTGCATGGTGCTGTTCCCGAACCAGGTTAAGATGTTTCCCGTCAGGATGCTCTCTATGGTGCACGAGTAAAAGTTCCTGAGCACCTTGGAGGGCAGTTGGAAGTCTCTCAAGCGTCTGAGGTGGTAGAGACGCTGTCGGGCCTTTTTCACCACGGTGTTGATGTGACAGGACCATGACAGGTCCTGCGTGATGTGAACTCCGAGGTATTTGAAGCTGTCCACTCTCTCCACTGGGCACTCGTTCATTAGGGGGGTCTGGTAGTTCCTCTCCTGCTTAGTGCTGAAGTCCACTATCAGCTCCTTTGTCTTACTGACGTTTAGAAGGAGGTTGTTCCTCTGGCACCAGTTCTCCAGATTCCTAATCTCCTTCAGGTAGGCCGTCTCGTTGTTATCAGAGATCAGGCCCACCACGACGGTGTCGTCAGCAAACTTGATGATGGTGGTGGAGCTGGTAGTGGCCACGCAGTCATATGTGTACAGAGAGTACAGCAGGGGGCTCAGAACACACCCCTGGGGGGCTCCAGTGCTGAGAGTGGTGGAGGCTGAGACATGTCCGCCCATCCTTACTGCCTGTGGTCTGCCAGTTAGGAAGTTGGAGATCCACTGACACATAGATGAGCTGAGTCCCAGATGCTCCAGCTTGGTGGTGAGTGTGGAGGGAATTATGGTATTAAATGCAGAGCTGTAGTCTATGAAGCGCATTTTAACATAATTCCCCCTTCTAGTGTCCAAGTGAGTGAGTGATGTGTGGAGGAGATGAGAGATGGCATCGTCTGTGGAACGATTTGGATGGTAAGCGAACTGTAGTGGGTCCAGTGTGTCTGGTAGTGAAGAAATGATGAAGTCTCTGACCAGGCGTTCAAAGCACTTCATCACTACTGAGGTGAGGGCTACAGGGCGATAGTCATTGAGAGAAGCAGGGTGGGGTTTCTTCGGGACAGGAACAATGATGGACTCTTTGAAGCATGTGGGGATCACCGACTGAGATAAAGAGATGTTGAATATCTCAGTGAACATAGGAGCTAGCTGGTATGCGCAGTCTCTGAGGATACGACCTGGGATGCCGTCTGGTCCTGCTGCTTTCCTAGTGTTCACTCTCTTGAAGGCTCTCCTTACTTCATGCTCGGAGATGACGAGCACGTTTCCGGTGCTGGCAGTATCTTCCTGTCTGCAGCCGTTAGCGCCGCTAGCACTAGCATCGTTGGAGTCCTTAGCTACAGCCTCGAAGCGAGCATAGAAAGTGTTCAGCTCGTCTGCCAGAGTCACGGCCGCATTCGTCATACCAGTTGTTGGTGCTTTATAGTCCGTTATTGTCCTTAGTCCCCGCCACAGGCTCCTAGAGTCACTCTGTTGGAGTTGTGACTCTAGTTTCCTCCCGTAGCGCTGCTTCGCCTCTTCCACCGGCCTCCACACGTTATATGACGCGGCTTTGTAAGGGTCCATGTCCCCCGTCGTGAGTCCCGTGTTGTAGGCAGCGGTGCGGGATCTCAGAGCGTCGCGGATGGTTTTATCCACCCACGGCTTCTGGTTGGGAAACGTTGTGATAGTCTTTGTCTTCACGGTATCATCCGCTAGTTTCCCGATGAATCCCACAACCGCTTCCGTAAACACGTTGACATCATCATCGGAGCTGTTTCTGAACATGTCCCAGTCTGCGTCATCGAGTGCGTCCTGTAACGCGGCCACGGATTGATCCATCCAGCGCGCGACCTTCCTCTGAACCGGAACTTCCTGTTTCAGCCTTTGTTTGTATTTTGGCATGAGGAAGATGGCGGCGTGATCGGATTTGCCAAACGGAGGGCGGGATTGTGCCTTGTAGCCGTCCTTGACCGTAGTGTAGCAGTGGTCCAGTGTCCTTTCACCTCTGGTGGGGCAGGTGATGTGTTGATAAAAGTTCGGCGCTGCGCGTTTGAGGTTGGCGCTATTAAAGTCCCCCGTCACAATAAGCGCAGCGTCCCGGTGTTGTGTCTGGTGCTGTGTGAGTGCCTCATGCAGCTCGCATAAGGCGGTGACCGTGTCCGCTTGTGGTGGAATATAAACGGCACTTACAATGACCAATGTAAATTCCCGAGGTAGATAAAAAGGACGACACATGATGGACAGTAGTTCCAGATTTGGTGTGCAGGAGCGTGTGAGAGGAACAACGTTCGCACTGTTGCACCAGTTGTTGTTCACCATTAAACACACGCCGCCTCCCCTTGACTTCCCCGAGTCCCGTGTCCTGTCCATGCGGTGAACCGAGAAGAACTCGGCCGGCTGGATGGCGTGGTCCGGCACCGCTGGGTTCAGCCATGTCTCGGTGAAGCAGAGGAGATTGCAGTCCCGAATGTCTCTCTGGAACTTTACCCTGGCCCTGAGGTCGTCAAGCTTGTTCTCCAGTGACTGGACGTTGGCGAGCAGGATGCTAGGCAGAGGTGTGCAGTGTGCACGAGCTCTCAGCCTGTTTCTGACGCCGGCTCGCTTCCCTCTAGGCCGCCGCCGCTTCCCTTTGTTCTCCCTAAAGATCTCACTCGGCCAGCTCGGTTCCGGAGTTAAAAACTTCGAATTGTGAGTACATTGTATACCAATAGAAACAAGAGTGTCACTGTCATACCTAATGTACCCAATGGTGATGATTTTGCCGATTTAGAAACGCTGAAAACTAACTTAAAAAACAAAGACAAAGAAAAAGTGGTCGGAGCAGTCGTGACGGCAGCCGACCTCACCGGCGCCATCTTTTTTTCTTTTTTTTTTCATTCTTTGAAGTCGGCCTGTTAGTTCTTGGCTCATTCTTAGTGTTTTCCTGGTAATCCTGATATTAATAAACAACTTAAAGTAAAATACATAAAAAACTAAAATGACTAAACTTTTTTTTTTTTTTTTGGCCTGTCCCGTTTGGCTCTATTGCCATCAGAACTGTTGTCTAAAGGCAAAGAAAGATGCCCAACGGATTTACTTTACCAAATTGACCATCCCAGCCTTGCCATAATGGTCCATTTGATTCACCTTTTATTGTTTATTTTATTTTCACTTACTGAATATGGGACAGACTTGACTGGGGGAAAGAAGGGGAGAAAGAAAGAGGGAACGAGAAACAGCTGAGAAGAGGGACGGGGGAGAAGGGCAAAAACCAAAAACCAACAGAATGAGCAGAAAAAGAAAAAAAAAGAAGAAAAAAGAAAAAAAAATGCATATATCAATCACCTGGGTCACCTGCTGAGAAAGAAAAAAGAAAACAAGCAGAAGAGAACAAGAGTAATAGAATAAACAACATCACAATGATATATGGGAATATGACAGTAAATACTAAATATTAAACATTATTGTGCAGCACATAAGATCAACAGAACACAGTGTGCTTTGAGGTAGGAGCCAAAAAGGGTGTAGTTTGTGGGTGTGATCACCCGTGTGTACACCTGTGAGCATGGACGCGTTTGTTTTTTGTTTTTTAAAAGGTTCCTTCATGTAATGATCTGCTAGAGGGTGTGGGGGGGCCACAGCCCCGTCCTCCAGGGCATGAAGCAGGTATGGAGGAGATCAAAACTCCAGACATCCAGAGGCCCCCAGAACACAAGAGACCAAGGAAGACCAACAGAGGGGCAGCCGCGCCACTGTCCCAGAAAGAGCTGAGGAGAGTCCCAGATGAGGGCTCACTCAGCAGCCGCGGAGCAGAAACCAGGGGGAGTTGTAGTGACGCGCCCGTGAGCTCCGCCGGCAGCCAGCCGTGCCTGAGTGACCGAGCCCCAGGCCGAGAGGCCGGGGGCACCCCACCTCCGAAGTGGCCCGAGCAAGCCCCAGGCTCCAGGCCCCGATAAGCGGCCGCCAAGGAGTGAGCCGGCGTGTACCTGGACGCCCACCCCCGGACACAAAGAACCTCCAACGCACCGATGTCTGAGGGAGTCCGCCACTGGCAGGGGAAGTGGTGGTAGGGGGAGATAGGCCTCCATACCTTGGAGGGCCTAAGATGTCCCCAGAGAGGTGGCGCCTGACACCCAACCTGACATATAGACACAGAAATACAGGCACACACATATACAAACATCCATTCCCACCCTCATGCTCTCATATACACTTACTCCACACTCAACCAACGTGGAGACAGACATAAAGAGACGCTGTACACACGATCACACTCCCCAAGCGTACTCTAAGCCCCGGGTCTAGGTACCCTTGCCCCTGGAGGGGGAACTGCCCCCAGACCCAGGTGGTGTTACCCTTTTCCCTGCGGTGGGGGGAGGCAGACCGCCCCGACTCCGCAGCAGCAGGGAGGCCCCACACTCCAGACCGCAGTCGGACGGCCAACTCCTCCTCCTAGCCCCCCCCCGCTCCAGCAGGTCAGGCCCTCCTCCTCAGCAGCCTCTCTGATTATCCAACTTCAGGGAGATCTGATGTTTTTAATTCATTGTCTTCAAAAGTGTGCACAACAGCTGTATTTCCTGATGTATTTCCTGGTCGAATCATAGAGGAGAGGTTAGAGATGAGCTATGAAAACTTTGGTGGCAATGTGAAACTTGCCATGCCTGTTGGAGGCAGATGTAAAACACATTGATAGCATTCAACTAAAAGTATTTCTTTGTAATAGATACATTCAAATATATAATAAAAATGTGACAGAAATGTCATCTGCATTTAATCAAAAGACATAATAATAATAATAATAATAATAATAATAATAATAATAATAATAATAATAATGAACCATATGCGCATTCCAGGACAGCAATATCAACTCAAGTTATTCTCTGGAAGCAATGTTGTGAAGCAACACTATCTGTCGCACTCAGCAATAACAACCCATCATCTGTGGTAAACAACCCAATACTTTTTCAAGGCAATCGTCATCCAGCCAGTCGGCTTATATACCAGGATGGCAGGGAGGGGGACTGCAGCAGCTCAACCTGCTGAAGAGAAAAAAAAAAGGGGGTCCACTTTATTTGAGACTCATTATCCCATATATGATATTATTATCATATAAGGCCTAATGCTAATCAGATTCCTTGCCACTGAATATCAGGACTGGCAGGTCCACCACTGGCACATGTGAAAGGGTCTGAAGAAGCAGAAAACATTATGCTGCCTGTAATGTCTTTCAGAAAGGTTTCCTCACTCACTGGCTTCTTCAGTCTTCACTAACTACAGGTTTCTCTAACATTATAACAAGCACAGCTGACTAATGAGGGAGGTGCAATTCTCAGGATGTATCACAGCACATCAAGTTAACCAGCGAGGATGTGAGAAACACAGGCCAGCACTCCTGGACTGTGAAATTGCCATGAGTATTGGAGGTTGTTTGAAAATCATTGTGTACAATGCATATAGATCAGTATTTAACGTTTGTCTTTCATCATACACAAGACCAAAAACTGAGTGTGGTCAGGACTAGGGATGGGTACCGGTATCCGGTGCCATTATGGCAGAGCTACAGATTAAAAACGCCCAAGGCGAAGCGGCAAAGCGGTCAGGAGTCTGGCTGTACTTCACAGCAAAAGATGCAAACTCAGCAGCCTGCAACAAGTGCTTTAAGCTGATACTGTGATACTGTCAAAGGAGGTAACACCTCAAATCCGATCAAACACCTGGCGACGCATAGCGTTTTTTTTTAAAGCTGAGAAATGCGCCGTATTTGATAGCTTGCTGCGAGACCTCACACCGAGCACATCTACTGCGGGTGTGCTGCCTGTTATCGGACCCGGAGTTAGCAACATCCCCCAAGAACCCGAAGAGGAGAGTCCTGGCCCCTAGCCCTGCCACTGTAGCAGAAATGATGAGGATGATGATGCAGCAGCAGCCGTTCTTCTCTGCGTGAGTAGCTTCATGTTGTTCGTGTGTAATTTATGTTGAGTAGGCTAACCATGTTATTACATTAATACACGTAAGGTGAACTAGCAAACACCATCATAGCTACATGCGGCTGTCTTCTTGTTTGATGGCAGATACTCCCTTCACCCTGGCCAAAAAGGCTAAAATGACCAAAGAAAAAGTGGAAAACAGCTGAACATGAGAGGTTTTTGGACAAAGTTTGTGTTTTTTCTATTGTTTAAGCACTGCTTCCAGCCAAGAGTGATACCATAAATGCCCCATAGCTGCAGAAAAGGCTAACATTGTTATCTTTTTACAAAAAAAAACAGCTAAAGACATCACACACAAGGCCTCAAAAACATATCGTTAGCTTCATAGCATAAGTGCCTAAGTCATTGACTTAGTCAAATGACTTAGGCAATTATGCTATGAAGCTAACGATATGTGTGTAAGACAACAGTCTTACACATTGGTGCAATAAATTTAAAACAATATTTCCAAAACTGGCAAGTTATGTTGCTTGTGGTTCTTCCCCTCAAAAACCTTTTCACATTATGAACACAAAAGATGCAACCAATCTACATACAGTGGCACATTGTTCTTCATGGATCATCCTGGTCCTGGCCCTAGCCAGGCAGCGTGGGTAAAATCCTCTTACATGCCTGTCCCACCCCTGGCATGCATCTACCGATATGTCTAGGCAGGCTTCTTCCATGGCCTGGAGGAGGTGAACACGTCTGCCCTATGTCTGTCCTAACTAGGCCTTATTTTTTTTTACTTTCACAGAGCACTGAGAGTTTTGATTGACAATCTCTCTCGTTTAAGCTGGCCTGCACAACTGGAACTGAAAGCACAACATTTTATCGGAAACGATCGCAAAGTGAGTTTCTCCACATTAGAATGGGCTCTGGAGAAAGTCACTTAGTTGGGACTCCATCAGATAGTGAGTCCCTGTCTAAAAGGATTCAGCGAGGTAAAGCAGTCTAAATTCTTCTTTTTCTTTTTTGAAATGATGTCATATTGCTGGCAGTCGAAACTTAATGCAACACGAGAGGTTCTATGGCAGGGGTGTCAAACTCAATCGCACAGGGGGCCAAAACTCAAGGCACACTTTAGGTCGCGGGCCAAACAAGATAAACATTCATTGAACACACTAAAACAATGTTTTTTTAAACATAAATATGAATAAAACAGACAGGAATATTATTCCAGTTTAAATAAACTTAAAAAAATACACTTTAACTTTAAATATTTTGCTCTTCATAAAATATATCCTGTCAAAATTAAGTAAGTTAGAAATATGAACATGCTGCCAAAAAACCGCAGAAAAAAATAAATGAAAGCAAAGGTTGGAGCCGCACGTAGACGGAGCTGGGCGTTGCTGCAGGAGTGGAGCTAATAAACTGTGCGGGCCGTTCAGTGTCGTACTTTCCCTGAGTGCATCATTACACTGCAGCGTCTTAAATTAAATTCCTTAATTACAGCCACATTAGCTCCACTACTAAGACGCACGGTTTTCCAGCATGTCTGTAAACATATATTCAGCCTCCCACCGGTGCTGAAAGGCTCTGCTTTCAGAGTCAACTTTTCTCTCCACCATTGTGAGCGGCGAGCTTCACAATTACAGTTTTTTTTTTTTTTAACTTCTATTTAAAAAACTTTTTTTCACAAATCATGGTCACAATACATAATGAAAACGTTGCCATTATACACAAAAACAAAACAAAACAAAAAAAGAAACCCCCCCTCCCCACCCGAGGCTCATGTAAAGAGAACAAACAGAACAAAACAAACAAAAAATGTACGTCACACATCTGGAAAATACGTTTTTATATAGTGTGATATTATTCTGTTATTATATGTTACCTTATATATGTAATCAAAGTAGTTGAAGTATGATACTGCTATAGATCATATGATACCCTTTAACATAGAGTGTGTGATCAGTATGTAGTCTTAGTTTGCATTATACTTCTGACCTAAAAGAGTGTGAAAATCATTAGATCTATTGGATTGACCTGTATTACTCGACACTGTTGAATGTGTTACACTGTTTCTTGACATTTCATACTGCTGAATCATGAAGAGAATGTTGTGTGCAGAGGACCTTGTGCCGATAATAGAAGAGACAGACCACATTCCACACCCCCACCTTACAGAAAGCAGAGAAAGACAGGGAGCCGAGGTCATAACTTAGGCGCTGTAACAGAGAAAGAATGTGATGTTTTGGCTTTTACGACTAGATGGGGGCCACTAGAGACTATAAAAAGCTGAGCAACCCGTCACCATTTTGAGATTTGCTGTGACCCTCTTCAGGCATGTCTCCCCATCATGATGGTCCTTATGCTCTTAAGTGTTGAATTGTATGGAAATAAATGATTGTTGATTGAGCATAAATACACCGAGTATTGTCCTTCCTTCAGCCCAAAGATTCAAAGAATTGGGAGATTTCAACAACTTGGTGCCGTGACCCGGATCTTTGGTGTGCTGAAGAGGTGCAGATTTGGCCTTTGGTGAGATCGTGGGGCAAGGTGAACAGAAGGCCGGCCTAAAACAGAAAGGTAAGCACAGCCTGTTGTATTATAAATACCAAATGTGCATATTGGGCTTTCCAAATTAATCTGTTCACTGAGTTACACGTATTTTCACAGTAAATTTGTCGGTGTCTGGTTTTTGGCGCGAGATACTAACAACATAAGTTGAGGCTGAATTCCAGTGTGTTAAATAAACTGCTTCTACCGAGAAACTAATAAGATACTACGTTGAGCTAGTTGCAGCCACTTTACCTTCCACATTTAATTTTGTCTAATACTGGCTTCTGTAGCAATAATACATTAGAATTTCTTCTGAAGACGCGGCCATTAGTTCAGTACATTGAAGTCGAGGTTTGAAGTTTGTTTATGGTGTCGGTTACATCCTGGCTCTTGCCGGCTATGAAATAGAAGTTGATTTAAGGAAAAGCAGATGCTGGCTCACGATGCGGTTGAACGCTGGCAACGCGAGAGCGAAACACGTCCGTAGATTTGGTTTATGATACGGCCGTGTTCCGGTGGTGCGGCCGTGAAGTGCAGTAGTGGTTGGTGCTAGTTTTAGTACATTGAATAGAGGTTTGACGGTGGTTTGTGGCGTCAGTCGAGTTTTTTTTTAAGGGCTGCGGTCATAAAACAAAGTAAAATTTTACTTGCCAAGAAGTACATAGAGCAAAACCTGGTTTATGATGTTGGGTATAACTTCGGGGATGCAAGCATCACTTTTATGATGCGACTTTGCCCCGTTGTGGCGGTCATAAGCGCAGAGAAAGGGGTATTTTGGTCTATGGTGCAGTGTGCTTTAAGGAGATCTAACAGTTGAGCTCAGAAGTTTCTGTGTAATCTTCCACTGATGAGGAACGCTCTCTGTGTGTCTCACTGATGGTGAAACGTGCTGTGTGTGTAAGGCGCGCTCTGGCTGTGGGTGAGGCGCGCGCTGAGTGTGTTTCTGTGTGTGAAGTCTGAACACAGTGACAGTGACGGTTGATGTGTTTGATTAGGAGGACATTAGAGCAAAGACACATTTTAGGATCAAAGGTTGATGCCTAGTGTACCTGTGGAAACTAATTTTGTTCATGGTTTGGCAACCCCCCTGTCTGTAGACGTGCAGGCAGGTTAAGTGCCGAGGTGGCGACTTGGGAACTGAGGACTCCCGCTTAGCTACGGAATAACACTGGAACGACCGTGTAACCACGGGTTCACATTTATTCCGGACTAGAACAAGACACATTTTGCGAACAAAGGTTGAGTCTAGATTAGTAAAGAAATAAAAAGGTTGAATTCCTCGTTTCAGTGGTTGAAATTGTTGTGTGCCTGTCCCCTGACGAGTGTGAAATTAAAAAAAAAGAGGGAATTTGGAGCCACATAGAGATAGACGGGCATAATTGGGTGTATTACTCTGTGGTGTAATAAAAATAAAAAGGAGAGATAGTAAGAGGTGTGTAGTGGAGAATTATGGAGGAGTACAGAGAGGAATGTGTTGGGAGACTGGCGTGCAGTTTACGCTGTCAAGGTAGGCGTGTTGCCTGCTTATCTGTTTAACAGTGATGAAAATGAAATTAAATAAATCTCTTAGTGTGTTAATACAGGAAGCTGCGGACCTGGACCAACTGCCCCCACAAGCACAGCGGCCGAAGCAAAATTATAGGTAATGGGAACCACACCCAGCACGAATCAGCAGCTGTGAAACAGACAGCAGCAAGGAGAGAATTAGAGGAGGAATTAAGAGAAGTTTTTAACTCATAAAATTGGGGCCAACGGACTTGTGGAGGTTGGGAAGGCGTCCGGAGCATCACAACAAAAGGTGAAACAAAAAAACACACAAGCAGAGAAATCTGAGAGAAAGGCTCCTTTTAAGGTAACGCCTAGTTTGAGAAAAAGATAAAATTAACCTGCTTGCCTACAAATGCACACACACGCAATGAAGAAACAGCTTACACTCATGAACACGTGAAGATTTTCCAGCAAGGCTAAAGCAGCGAAACTTAACATACACCTGTTGTTAAAGGATAAATACATTACTGACAAATAAACTCTCTGGGTTGCAGGACAACAATTTAACTTCAAAGAAAAAGACACTGGTCTGACCAACCAGTGAAGACATGACAAATTTAGGGGTTAAAAGATTCAAATTGTGACATGTTTACTGCTGATTGATTGATACAAGTGATTACTGAATGAAAGAAAATTTCTTTTTGGGCTTTTAAACATGATCTTAAGAATTTTAACAGGTGCATGTTGTCCTGTCAACTTGGTGGGTTAGGAGTTGATTATATCGGGAGAGAAAAAACAAAAAAAAGGGGGGAGAGAAGGCTGACACAGGGCCTGGTCCCAGTGTTTCTCCCCTCTCGTTGTAATACAGCCAACACAACATCATTTTCCTGTTCGTTTGCTTTTGTTTTTGTCTGTTTTTGTTTTTTGTTTTTTTGTTTTTCTTTTTATGTTTAATTACAGGCTGCTTTGCCGCCCTGAAAGCCGAGGCGGACTGGACTCCTGCTTTCCCCCATACGTGACACTGACCAAATGCTGCAACAGCTGGACCCACAACAACGACCTGAAAAGTCAACAGTGCTGCAGGAATGCGATCTCATGCAGCAGATACGGAGAGCACTAAACCTAAGGCCCGTTTCACTACACGGGGGAAAATTCTCAGACAGCTTCAGCTGACAGAGCTGTGACGAGACGCCCGCCAAGCCCGAAGGAAAAGTAAGGCTGAGCAAAAGAATGCTGACCCTGATAACTCTGCATTTACACTGTGCAGGACAGTGATGGACCAACACGGATGATGGGGCAGCAAAAAGGGCGTGACCGGGACAGGAGGAGTAACTGAGGACAGAAGGCACCTCAGAATGGACAAAAAAACACAGAAGAAGATGCAGGTTTCACCTGCGGTGAGCATGGACACTGGAGAAAGGACTGCCCCAATTGGGGTCAGAACCAGGACGGACAGAACTTCGAGCAGCAGCAGCAATGGTCGCAAACAGACTGAAAAGGAGGAGGGCAGGACCCCAGGGCATGCTTCAGGCCGTGGTTTACCCAGAACGCCAGAACAGGAAAGTGATGAACACACACACACACACACACACACACACACACACACACACACACACACACACACACACACACACACACACACGTCTACAAACACACAGATTCAGAATGAAGTGAAATACACACATGAACACGGGCACTCGTTGAGTGAGTGAGAAATGACACACACACACACACACACACACACACACACACACACACACACACACACACACACACATTGGAATGCTGATTCACTGAGAAGTGATACACACACACACACACACACACACACACACACACGCTGATGCAATGAAGAATGCTTTGCTTATGCTGATATGCAAAATGCTGCACACAAACATCCCAATGCATAATTTTTATGAGGAGCCATTGATTACTTAGAATGTGTTATATGTCACTCAGAGGGCATTTATGTAGATTTTAGGAATAAGCTCTAAAACGGTTTGGTTATGAAAACAATGTCTGTGCGTGATGTCTGTTTATGGCTCAAGGCCTTGACTGAATTCTTTGCTGTGCTTCACACAGCCCTGATGAGGAACAGTGGCACAGAGTGAAAAATGATGAATTAATAGTGTAAGTTTTAGGTCGGAGTACGGCATTTTCTGTGATTGAAATTTAATTCAAGGAGGAACAAAAGGTGTTACGGCACCTGAGCTTCTCATTCCCACACAATATTGTCCCGGCAGGAAGCAAAACGTTCCTGTGAATTTCTGGTGGGTTTTTTGGTTTTGCTTAGCGCTAGCTTGATGTTATCAGTGAGCTTTGGCTTGTGTTCTTTCTCGTAAGCGAGAGAGGGATAGTTTTATGCTTGGACATGTCTGCAACGGGCCCTAGTTTGTGTTATTTTAGTAGTATTTTGTTGGTTATGTCTGTTTTTGTTTTTGTTACAGTGCACTGAGATAAGAAAATCGGAGAGGTGTGATCCACCGGTGGTGATATGTTGATATTTTGTGAGTTTATGATTTAACAATCAGCTCTTTAAACCAGGCCTGAAAGATTGAAATTTAAAGCGCTATGAAATATTCTTACAAAAACAGTTGCAAAGTGTGCTTCTCCATGATTGTAATTGGCTTGGGAGAAATTCACTTATAGGGAACACTGAGAAGTTCTGAGTCTAAAAGGATTGCACCGAGTCAATCCGGCCCAAAAAACAACAAGGAATTGTTTTCCTTTAAAATGATGACGTCATCTTGCTGATGATGGATGCTCGAATAGGTTGCGCGCGAGACTCCATTATCAGCAACATCTGGTATGAATGTGTATGGAGGTATGCATGTGACTGGACTGTGATGGACTGACGACTAAAAGTTTTGACTGATTTGATACTGAGACAATGACTGCACCCACTTTAGGATTAGTAAATGCCAATAAACAATTCACCCAGCGGACAAGAGAAGGGTGGATGCTTCGCTTTGTTTTGTTTTTTCAGGAGCAGGAGGATAAGAGAGACTGGAGGAGGAGACTGTAGCTTCACATAAGTGTGAACTGCAGACTTAACACTTTGGTTGCTGATTTTGAGTTACTGATGTTTGCATTAAGAAAACTGTGCTATATTAGCTGTGTTTTGATTAAGGTATCATGTTATATTATTGGGAATGCCAAATGCTACATGGAGGAAAACTATTGATATCACTCATGACTGGAATATGTTACTATTAACCACAGCAGGCCACTGTAAAAAAGTCAATTAAATTTTATAGAGGAAAATCGCCAAAACTTTAACAATACCTATGAATGACTTGCCACATTCAGAATAGAGATATGCAATAATAAACATTGGGCCACGTGATTTAGGTTCTCACTTGAAATAGTAAGTATTAAAAGTAGAATATAATCGACAGGGACATGTGATAGGATGTGGTACTGCAAAAGAACAAGAGCAAAGTAGAGAAAGAAAAACCTATTGTGTTTAGTTTGGATAAATTCAAATTAAAATGTACCATTACACTCAGAGGATCAATATGAAATAAAACATATGCAAAATTTGTATGAAGTACATGACTGATAACTGTTCTGTCCTGAGCTTTTGTTTCTATAGCACCCACTTGACCACACCAACAGTTTCTCGCCACCAACAGGGGGTATTTGCAAAGAATAGGGAGGAATATCATCACAACTGGGAAAGGTAAGCCCCGAAGGGGGTGATGACACCATAACTTTCACTTATGGTCAAATTCTTAAAATTTGACCCCAAACTTGAAAATTCTTCAAACATTTAGAGACGGAGTGGATAAACATAATGTCGCAAACCACATAAGGATGGAGCATTTGAATCAATAAGATGGTGAAATAACACGCAGTAAAATGTGGATCATGTTGATTATGTTTATTCCAGTGTGCAGAGGAGTCAATTCCCTTCACAAAGTTTATAAATTCACTCGAACCAAAATTAGGAGCACCCGGTGCTGCAAGAGTTAATAGTCACAATACCCAAGGATAAGCACAAGAGCATGACTGATATGATGGGACTGGGATTTTGCTACACTTAATTATTGCAGACACAACTAAAACTATAACTGAAACTAATCAAAACTAAACTAAACTAGCAAACAATTGGTAAAAACTGATTAAAACTGATATAAAATTGAAAATCTGAAGTCGAAGCTAAATAAAAATAAAAACTAATGAAAATTGCAAAACTATTACAACCCTGGTCCAGACTAAGATGGCGTTGGACATCTTCAGGGCAGAAAAGGGTTGGTGTGACCAAGGTGTGGTTTGGCTTGTTGTATGTACATTTCAAAATGTTACAGCTCTGGATGGACCAGTTACCAGGGCATGGAAGGATGATAGACTTTATTACATGAGGAGAAGGGAAATTTCCGGGATTGAAGATCCTCTGGGATGACAAGGCTGGAGCAACGGTACTCGAGAGAAGAATTTCTGATACTTTCTGAGATATGATGTCACTAACCTTCTCTTTTAATTGTCTAGCTCCAATGAATTGACACATGGGAGTGTGTCAAAAAGGGGGAAGTTGAGTCCGAACACCAAACAATGGGTTTATGAACATCTTATGACGTTATTTCTGTGTTTAATAATTTAGGTATGGCAAAACTTAAGCATATAAGGTGTTACACTTAGAAATGGTTCATTAATTTTTGATTTCTTTTACACACACATAGATTATGATTAGAATAGGTCCTGAACATAATATTTTAAACCAAATTTGAATCATTAGAACAACAATGGATAACAATATTAGATTATCAAGGCTAGGGAGAGAGGTGTTTTGGTTTTCTGTCTCTTGCAGAGAAAGGAACAGACACCAGACGGGGACACGGAGATGTGAGGACCCTTCACAGCAGAGACAGATGTAGGGACTGCCAAGACAGCAACTGGGGTCAAGTGTCATGGCGTTTGAGCTCCTTGAGAAGATGGATCCCATAAACACAGCAATAACCATGAAGGGGTTGGCGAAAACCAGGAACACCAGACCAACGAGGTTCGAGAGACTCTTGGCAAAAAGGGGGACACGGCGGTGATCCCAAAACACACAGATCCTTGTTTGAAATCAGGGCAGAATAATCCCCAGAACTGTGCAATGACTAAAGGGTGGTCTAACCCCGGAGGTCGAAGAAAGAAGCTGAGAATCACCCAACTGGAAAACACTGGTAGCTGCAGCAATAAAAATAAAGGTTAAAAGCTCCTTAGACAGAGGTTCTAGTCTAAGTACATTTGAAAGGTATAAGGGGGCATTAAAAAGGGGGTGGAAAACTGGAGCACCAAAATAAAGCTGTGGGAGAATTGGGGAGTGATGGGAGTGTCATCTGTAACTGCTGTTATGGTTGTAAATCTAACTTTGCTTGCATCTGAACTGCGTGAACACAGAGGTCATCCCACATATGGTCCACCCGTTAAAGGGGGACAGAGGGCCTCAGGACCAAGAAGAACTGGACCTTGCAATGCTGGAGTGTATGTTGTAAGTGATCTCTTTGAAGAAAAGAGATCAAAGGGGGAATTGTGATATTATTCTGTTATTATATGTTACCTTATATATGTAATCAAAGTAGTTGAAGTATGATACTGCTGTAGATCATATTATACCCTTTAACATAGAGTGTGTGATCAGTATGTAGTCTTAGTTTGCATTATACTTCTGACCTAAAAGAGTGTGAAAATCATTAGATCTATTGGATTGACCTGTATTACTCGACACTGTTGAATGTGTTACACTGTTTCTTGACATTTCATACTGCTGAATCATGAAGAGAATGTTGTGTGCAGAGGACCTTGTGCCGATAATAGAAGAGACAGACCACATTCCACACCCCCACCTTACAGAAAGCAGAGAAAGACAGGGAGCCGAGGTCATAACTTAGGCGCTGTAACAGAGAAAGAATGTGATGTTTTGGCTTTTACGACTAGATGGGGGCCACTAGAGACTATAAAAAGCTGAGCAACCCGTCACCATTTTGAGATTTGCTGTGACCCTCTTCAGGCATGTCTCCCCATCATGATGGTCCTTATGCTCTTAAGTGTTGAATTGTATGGAAATAAATGATTGTTGATTGAGCATAAATACACCGAGTATTGTCCTTCCTTCAGCCCAAAGATTCAAAGAATTGGGAGATTTCAACAATAGTCAATAAATGGGTTCCAAGTCGCAGAGAATTTTTGTTGTGATGAGAGAACTCTGTATCGAAGTTTTTCCAGTGGTAAAAAGAAAAGCTCCTCCTTTAACCACTGTATCTATGAAGGAGCCTCATCAGACTTCCAGTGGAATAGAATGAGTCTATGGGCAAGCAACGTAGCAAACGCTATGGCATTTTCCTGAGATTTAATAATTTCGTATTGAGGTGGCATAACTCCAAAAATGCCAATGCGGAAATCAAGCACTAAATTTTGCGCACTGATGTGAGATAATACTTTGAATATATTTCCCCAGTAATTATCCAGGTTCGGACAAGACCACATCATGTGACCCTCATTTGCTGGATTATGTCCACACCTGGGACAGGCAGGATCGGCTTCTGGGAAAACTTTTAAAAGCCTCTCTCTTGTATAATGAAGACGATGAAGAATTTTAAACTGAATGAAACCACTGTGAATGCAAAGGGAGGAAGTATGTATACAATTCAAGCAAGATCTCCACTCATCATCAGATCAATCCACCCCAATGTCTTTTTCCCAATTATTTTTAGTTTTTTCCCAAGTAACAGGCCTTAAGCTCTGCATCAGTTTGTATATGACGGAGATTCGCCTTTTGCCAAAAGGATCTATTTCCAAAATAGTATCCACTTGATTTTTAGGAGGTAAGTAGGAGAATGAAGGAAACAATGTTTTTGAAAAACTTCGTATTTGCAGGTATCTAAACATATGTGAAGTTGGTTTATTGTAATCTCTCATCAGAGCGTCAAAGGTGTTAAAAGTTTCTCCTGAAAATAAATTGTAAAAAAAAATTCAAAGCGTTATTGTGCCAAATTTGGAATGCTTTATCTGAAATGGATGGCAAAAAAGGGTTAAAAAACAGGGAAAACATTACTAACCTGTTGCAACAAGTGCCCTCTGAATTGAAGCCATATTCTAACAGATGTTCCTACAACTGGATTTGTTATTTTCTGTTTTTGATTTAGAGCTACGGATGAGGTTAGGAGGGGAAGTGGATTAGACATCAGTTCCATTTTTACCCCAGCCTCGCCCTCGCTGTTCTCATAAACATATTTCCAGTGCAATAATTTGGTGATATTAGCCGCCCAGTAGTGGCAACCCTAGCCCACCAGCCTCTTTTGGTGCCTACAAATATGTTTTTTCCATTCTGGGATTTGAATTTTTCCAAATAGATGTTGCTATTAATCTGTTTAAATCTTTGAAACTTGATTTGGTTATAAAAACAGGAACCATTTGGAAAACATAGAGACGTTTTGGTAAGACTGCTATTTTAACTAGATTTATTCAGCCTGCTAATGAGATTGGAAGTGTTGCCCATTTTTTAAAATCTTGTGATGTTTGTTCTAACAAAGTGTCGAAATTATGAATCCACAACTTGTTCATTGTGCGAGTTATATTTATTCCCAAATATTTAAACGTTTCTTTTTCTAATTTAAAAGGGAAGGCAGAGAAATCTTGCTCTATGTTATTAAACACTAGAATTACTGAGCCTTTTTTCCCTGGTGCAAGTCCCCACTACTAGATTTACTAGCCCTGCGCAAATTTGTGTAAATTCCCCCGACCCTACCACCTCTTGGCACCCCGCTGAGATTTTCACAGGTTCTTCAGCTCCATTGTTCTCCTGCTTTTGTTGTGCAAAGACACCCTCCTTACCTGCAGTGTACAATACACCATGGCAGTTTCTATGTGCAATATTTCTCAATATTTCTCATATGCAATATTAGTTCTTGTCAGTCCTTGTCACTACATGTCATGTCCATAAACATATATACACAGAGTTGTACATACATTTATATAGCCACACCTTACATAATATGCATAAAGTCTAGTTTTATATATATATATATATATATATATATATATATATATATATATATATATAAAAACACCCAGCACGCCCCTGCGGGCGGTTTATCCTTCAAGCTCGGGTCCTCTACCAGAGGCCTGGGAGCTTGAGGGTCCTGCGCAGTATCTTAGCTGTTCCCAGGACTGCGCTCTTCTGGACAGAGATCTCCGATGTTGTTCCTGGGATCTGCTGGAGCCACTCGCCTAGCTTGGGAGTCACCGCACCTAGTGCTCCGATTACCACGGGGACCACCGTTACCTTCACCCTCCACATCCTCTCGAGCTCTTCTCTGAGCCCTTGGTATTTCTCCAGCTTCTCGTGTTCCTTCTTCCTGATATTGCTGTCATTCGGAACCGCTACATCGATCACTACGGCCGTCTTCTTCTGTTTGTCTACCACCACTATGTCCGGTTGGTTAGCCACCACCATTTTGTCCGTCTGTATCTGGAAGTCCCACAGGATCTTAGCTCGGTCATTCTCCACCACCCTTGGGGGCATCTCCCATTTTGACCTCGGGACTTCTAGGTTATACTCGGCACAGATGTTCCTGTACACTATGCCGGCCACTTGGTTATGGCGTTCCATGTATGCCTTGCCTGCTAGCATCTTGCACCCTGCTGTTATGTGCTGGATTGTCTCTGGGGCATCTTTACACAGCCTGCACCTGGGGTCTTGCCTGGTGTGATAGACCCCAGCCTCTATGGATCTTGTACTCAGAGCTTGTTCTTGTGCTGCCATGATTAGTGCCTCTGTGCTGTCTTTCAGTCCAGCTTTGTCCAGCCACTGGTAGGATTTCTGGATATCAGCCACCTCCTCTATCTGCCGGTGGTACATACCGTGCAGGGGCCTGTCCTTCCATGATGGTTCCTCGTCTCCCTCCTCTTTCTTGGGTTTCTGCTGCCTGAGGTATTCACTGAGCACTTGGTCAGTTGGGGCCATCTTCCCAATGTATTCTTGGATGTTCCTTGTCTCATCCTGGACTGTGGTGCTGACACTCACCAGTCCCCGGCCCCCTTCCTTCCGCTTAGCGTACAGCCTCAGGGTGCTGGACTTGGGGTGAAACCCTCCATGCATGGTCAGGAGCTTTCTTGTCTTTATGTCAGTGGCTTCTATCTCCTCCTTTGGCCAGCCTATTACCCCAGCAGGGTACCTGATCACGGGCAGGGCGTATGTGTTGATGGCCCGGATCTTGTTCTTACCATTCAGCTGACTCCTCAGGACTTGCCTGACCCTCTGCAGGTACTTGGTGGTTGCAGCCTTTCTAGCGGCCTCTTCATGGTTCCCATTTGCCTGCGGGATCCCCAGGTACTTGTAACTGTCCTCTATGTCTGCAATGTTGCCTTCTGGTAGTTCAATCCCCTCAGTTCTGACTACCTTCCCTCTCTTTGTTACCATCCGACTACACTTCTCCAGTCCGAACGACATTCCAATGTCATTGCTGTATAGCCTGGTAGTGTGGATCAGTGAATCGATGTCTCGTTCACTCTTGGCATACAGCTTGATGTCATCCATGTACAGGAGGTGGCTGACAACTGCTCCGTTCCGTAGTCGGTATCCGTAGCCAGTCTTGTTAATGATCTCACTGAGGGGGTTCAGGCCTATGCAGAATATATATATATATATATATATATATATATATATATATATATATATATATATATATATATATATATATATATATATATATATATATATATATATATATATATATATATATATAAATTCCCCCGACCAGCTGGATAGCGTAGTGGATAGTGGTTAGACTACACGCCTTTGGAACAGAGGATCGCAAGTTCGATTCCTGCCTGGGGCGTCTGTATCCAGTAAGGGTCCTAAGGCTAGACCCCCTATGCTAAGCGAGCCTACCGCAGACATGAGCGAGACAAATAAATATGAAGGCATGCCGGCTCGGACGTCGCCCGGATCAACAAGGTCCACGTCAGGTGTTGAGGAACCAGGGCACCCTGACGAAAAGTGGGCTACTGGAACAAGAAGGCATCGGTGGGCAAGAGACGAAAACAGGGCGTTGTTGGAATGCTACTACGCAAGTAACCCCGGCGGAAGGGGCTACATGAATAGGATGAGGGACCTATGGATTCTTCGATACCCAACATCCACAATAACGGCGAACCAAGGGCTCAGAGAAGAGCTCGAGAGGATGTGGAGGGTGAAGGTAATGGTGGTCCCCGTGGTAATCGGAGCACTAGGTGCGGTGACTCCCAAGCTAGGCGAGTGGCTCCAGCAGATCCCGGGAACAACATCGGAGATCTCTGTCCAGAAGAGCGCAGTCCTGGGAACAGCTAAGATACTGCGCAGGACCCTCAAGCTCCCAGGCCTCTGGTAGAGGACCCGAGCTTGAAGGATAAACCGCCCGCAGGGGCGTGCTGGGTGTTTTTTATATATATATATATATATATATATATATATATATATATATACACACACACACACACACACACACACACATACACACACACACACACAGATAGATAGATATATGTGTGTGTGTGTGTGTGTGTGTGTGTGTGTGTGTGTATATACACACACCAATATTTTTGAATACACGTGTCCATATTTATGTTTCCAGATTGTTTGTATAGTGCACTTTCTATACTGTGCTCTTTGTACAGTTGTTATTTAGCTGCTGTTGTCTTGCACTGTCCACTTTTTTGCAATGACAATGCAGATTTTCCACTTGTGGGACAAATAAATGCAGATTTGCTGTGTGTGTGTGTGTGTGTGTGTGTGTGTGTGTGTGCAACATTGGCATTTGTTTACTCAGATCCAAGGCAGGCCAAACCTCTATGTTACAACCTACATACAAAAGACACACATTCACAATATATGGGTACACACGTCTGTTTTATTTCAAAGTGTTTCAAACTTTACAGCGTTTGCAGACCCAGTGTCCATCATCCCTGCATTTGGCACAGGTGAATTTCTGACATGTTGCACAGGTAAACCTGCTGCGATTCCTGTTGCAGCTCTCTTGCACCTGGCGCTGCGTTGTCTTTACAGTCCCTGGCACAGCAGCTGCAGCAGCTTCAGCAGCCTGCCTCTGTGCTAATATTTCCTTGTGCTGCATGAATCGGCAATGAAGTTGCTGAGCTAGAAGACTCAGAAACAATCTTCTTTTGCCTGTCCACCCTGTACATGCCTTGTACAAAATGTAGGCATTCATCGCCGCCAGGTCCAGCATATTGTAGAAAACCACTACTGGCCATCTGCGTGTTGCTGCTCTTATGGAATACATCCGTGCCATTTGGTCCAACACGTCTACACCACACTGTAAAAGCAGAGAGAGAGAGTCATGAGTATATGTTTTTTTCTATAGGCCTGTATAACACACATCAGAAAACATTGTAGCACTGGTGTAAAATTGTACACACATTCACGTACCTTCATGTGGTTATAGTCTGTTATCGTGTTGTGTTTCCTCTTTCTGCCGTCACCGATCGTCACGTCTTGGTGCATGGAACTTAGAACACACAGTCTTGGTTTTTTTAGGTGCATAAATTGTTAAGGAGACACCGCCACTTCTAAGCACTGAAGTGGAGAATACCTCTCACTTTGCAGTATCTTTTGCAAGTTGAGGAAGTTCATGCCGGACTTTATTCACCGTGCACAGTAACGTTGTTTTGTGCTGCAGAAGTCTGTGCGATGGTAACAGTGAAGAAAAGAAATTGTCCGTTGTGACGTTTCTCCCATCATCCAAAAACAACTCCATCAGTTTCATGATCACGTTCTCTGCCAGCCTCTCTCCCTTCTGACGACTGGGGTCTTTTCCCAAGTAAGGAGATGCACTGCAGACATATTTGGTGTCCAAGTCCGTGGCCATCCAGAACTTGATCCCAAATTTGTCTGGCTTGGTTGCGATATACTGTGTGAATGGACAGTGAAGTGAAGCACGAACGTGCTACTGCACTGGGCATTCCAATAGGGAACAGTAGGCTTTTTGAATAGTTCAATTTGTATCCACATAGCTAAAGGTTCAATTACTAAATTGAAAAGATAGGGAGATAAACGACAGCCTTGCCTGCAGCCTCTACCAAGCTGAAAAATGGCAGAGGTTACATTATTTGTCCTCACTGCTGCAACTGGAGAGGAAGACAGTATTTTAATCCATTTTCAAAACAATGGGCCAAATTCAAATGTATTTAGGACCGCATGAAGATATGGCCATTCTATACGGTCAAAGGCCTTTTCTGCATCAAGAGAAATTATTATTTCTGACTTTTCTTTTGGTTCTGATGCATATAAAATATTAAATAGGCGGCGCATATTATAAAATGACTGTCACCCTGGTATAAAGCTGGTTTGATCAGGATTCATAATTTTTGGCAGTATGAGATCGATTCTATTAGCTAAGATTTTTGTGAGAATTTTGTAATCACAGTTTAAGTGTCATGGTCTCCGCTCCTCGACAGCTGACAGCTGTCAGGTGCTTTGTTTTTGTTTCCCTTTCTCTCTCGCCCTCTTCCATTCTCTCTTTCTCCTGCCGGGGCGGAGCTCAGTATGGGCTCCTGCCCCTGGCCTACACACCTGGAGGTGATCAGCACATCTGTTGCTGATCATAAGAGATTGGAACCCTTCTTAAGAGGGCGAGTCTGCTCTACTCGTCGCTGGATCGTTGAGCCATCAGCGTCAGTCGTCCTGTATTTTGTAAAGTCAGTTTGTGAGCCTGTCTGAACCAGGAAACTAATGGTTTTTTTCTGCCTGTGTATAGATCGCCTCTGGACCTGTTCTTTCCCTGTGCATGGCGACTGAACGGAAGCAAGAGAGATAAAGGAAAGGAGAGGAGATGTGCGAGGGCTGAATGAAAACCTTCCCTTCCTGGACTCCTGCCTCTTTCACTCCTGGACCCTGGAACCCCAGCCCCTTTTCCCCTTGACATCACTATATGTATATATGAATTCCACTGTAGAGGAACACTGTAAATAAATGCACCTTTTGAAGACACTAGTGGTCTGCGGGTGAGTCCGATCTACAAAACCTGACATTAAGAGGTTCACCGGTCAGTAGGAGCTGCATTGTGAGGGATCCTTACCCTTTTTGTACAGCACAGAAATTATGGCTTGTTTCATAGTATCTGGTAATTTCTCTTGAAAGAATATTTCCTGGTATACATCTTTGTATTGGTGTATTGGTGCTAGTTTGTCTATAAACATTTTATATAGTTCAATAGGGAAACCATCAGGTCCCGGTGCCTTGTTACTTTGCATTGATTTAATTACTTCAACAATTTCACTAATGGTTATCTCTCTATTAATTTCTGTTCTATCATTTACAGATATTTGTGGAATCGGTAATCTATCAAGCATTTCAGCAACCTTGTTTTCATCAACCGGATCTGAAGTATAAAGATTGGAATAGAACATTTTAAACTGGTCATTAATGGTTTTCGGATCAGACGTCTTTTCTCCAGAGGTTTTACAGATTTCAGAAATCGTGTTAGCTGATATGGATTGCTTAATTTGATGTGCCAAAAGTTTTCCGGCTCTTTCCCCATGTTCATAGAACTTTTGCCTTGATTTGAAAAATAAAAGTTCTGTTTGCTGAATGGACCGAATTTCGTATTCTGAATTTAGTAATTTTCTCTTATAGAGGTTTGGTGTTGGATTTTCTGCATATAAGCAGTCAATCTCTTTTATACTGTTGGCTAGGTTGTTCATTTGTTGTAAGTATTTCTTTTTTTGAAATGATACATATGAAATTATCTGGCCTCTAAGATAGGCCTTTAATGCCTCCCATACAACAGTCATTTTCATCCCTTGGGTTTGATTTGTCTCTAAGAAAAACTGTATTTGCTCAGAGACCTTTTTTTTAACCCTTGTATGGTGTTCGGGTCTGTGAGACCCGTGTTCAGTTTATGTCAAAAGAAAAATTAAACAATTAATTATTTTTTCACGTGTAAATGTGTTGTGTCTTTCCACTCACTCCACTTGATTATAACTGATTTATTTCTAACATTTTATATAAAAGAAAAACGAGAAGCACATTAATTCATAAATGTGATCTAACAAAGGTAAAGGGAAAAAATTAACCATGTTTGCTGTTCATATGTCTTGTAATTGGGATGAAGTAAACATCTGTTGAGTAATTTAACATAAAATTGTTTGATAGTGTTAATTTGGAAAGCCAAAACTCTAGCGGGTCCACCAGACCCATGAACACTGGCTGAGTAACAAAAATACGAACACCACACAAGGGTTAAATGAGTCTTTAGTTAGGAGTAAAGGATCAAGCCGCCAGGGCAGTTTTTGACTTGAGCGTTCATAAAAATTAACATCTAATTGTACTGGACTGTGGTCTGAGATAACAATAGAGTTGTATTGGCAATCTAAAACCTTGGGAAGAATTCTACTATTTACAACAAAAAAAATCTATCCGTGAGCACTGGTGAGAAAAATGAGAATTGTTTAGATGTAGGATTTTTGTTCCTCCAGGGGTCAAAAAAAGCATAAGATTGCATAAAGGATTTTAGAACATTACCTGCTTTTGAAATTTTGCTATCAGGTTTTGGATTTGATCTGTCGAGTTGAGGATTAAGCATGCAGCTAAAGTCACCACCCAGTATCAAATGGGACTCTGTTAAATCTGGCAGGTGTTTTAAAAAGGTACAATAAAAATTTGGGTCGTCCCAGTTTGGTCCGTATACATTTGCAAGAATTACTTGTTTCCCATACAACCTGCCCTGCATAATAATATATCTCCCTCTGGTATCCGCCACAGTTGATAGTGGAATGAATGGAATCCCCTTCCTAATTAGAATAGCCACACCCCGTGATCTATCCTCAAATTTTGAGCTAAATATTTGCCTTATCCATGTTTTTTTTTTATTTTAATTTGTTCACTTGATCGGAGGTGTGTTTCCTGCAGATATACAACATCGGATCTCAATGATTTTAAATGAGTAAAAACCTTTGTGCGTCTGGTTTCTGATTGAGCATGCATTAAGACATAAGCAACATAGAGTATGCTGTGCAGTGCAGCGAAGAGTGCTCAGACCTCTACACTGAAGAAACCATACAGACAACCCATAAATGCATGGCACAACACAGACGAGGCACCACGACAGGACAAGACTCTGTACATCTGCATCTGCACTACTCTACTGCAGTACCCAAAGCACTTTACACAGCATGCCTCATTCAGCGACTCACACACGTTTTCTATCTAATATTCATACTCCCATGGGGGCAATTTGGGGATAGTATGCTGCCCGAAGATATTTGGCATGCTGACTGGATAAACCAAATTTCATACCACCAACCTTCCAATTAGGAGATGGCCTGATCTACCTCCTGAGTGGACGAAACTAGAAACTTTGAGATATTGTAGTTAACATAAGTGATCTTGTTGACCATAGTGTCTCAAGGGTATGCCCTGTTATTGTGTGTCAGTTAAATCTTAATCCCGTGTCTTACAGAGTTTAAACGCGTAAACACCAGCACACATTTTAGATCCAATAATTACAAATGTAATACAACAACAATTCATCATAACAGTTGGTTTTCAGGGAGGGTTGTCTGTTTAGATCTTTGTTTACTTATCTTGATTTTTTGTTTAAATATTAAATAAACGAATTAGAAATATATATCAAAATCACTTTGATCAGCAAACACATTCTTAAGCCAGTTGAGTCACAGCATTAGGGCAGAACATAAAATTCTCATCCAGTTCTTGTAATCTGCTTATGATTCAGATTTTGATTTAATAATGCTAAAAAAATTTTAAAAAGCCCCTTTCTTCAATACATAAGTGATCCGTTCAAAGCAGTCACTCTGTTTTTTTTTATCTGCCTTTAGAAGACATAAAGAAAAGGGAAGTGGGACACCAGCTGGGTCTCAGGAAGAAAAAAAAACAGCAGTTTGCCTCAGTGACCACACAGACACACCTTCCTGCCAACAGAGAAGTTTGACTTCAATGAAAGTAAATCCATTTCAGAGACACGAGCACAAATTTAATTTATTCATATCTTCTGCTCTTTTCATCTAATTGTGGTAAGAAAAAATATATAAAAATAAAATAAACTCACCTGAATAACTTCATTATATTTAATATAATTTTTACAATTTGTCTTATTCTGCCACGCATTGCTGCACAATGTGAAATGCTCTGGAGACTCCTCTAACAGAAAATTAAATGTACGTTTTTTGCCTTTTCAAAAAGTTTACCATATTTTCCACACTATAAGGCGCACTTAAAAGACCTACACTCACCCCCTAACCCTGTGCCATCAGAAACTGAATTTGAATAAGCTGAAATTTTAGATGGCACTCATCATCAGAAAGGTTGCCAACCCCTGATTAAAAGAATGAGAAGTGTTGATTATTATTTTTTTACAGAGTTTGCTGTCTCAGTGATAGTTGTATATCATATCACTACAAACAGAGATGATCCAGTAATGCTGCACTAATGAATTAAACTATTCACTAACTAAAGTTATTAAGTTAGCTAAAGAGTTGGGATGCCGTGTAAGACATAAATAAAGCTCAAATACAAAGGTTTGGACACTGTTTTGCATGTTTCCCTACTGTAGGGGTCTCTGCAAGCATACAGGGCTCTGAGAGGGTACAAGATGACAACTTTGGAATTCTGCTAGAAACAGTCGATCATATTTGTTGTCAAAGCTGAATCCAGGGCAAACTACGCTAAATTAGCGTTTTAGCTAACAGCTACAATAAGCATAAAAGTTACTGTCCGGCTCTCATTTGTTAACATGACGCTTGTTCACATGTAATACATTTATTACCGACCTGAGAGTTTATCTGCCTGTCATTCGACATGACGAATGACTTCTGAAGTCTTAATTCAGCTCAAGATGCTGTAGATTCAGCCCAAAAAACTGAATTTTGGAACTGAAATTGAACGGTGAGAAGTGAAACTGAAAATATTCGAGAGCTACATTTTTAAAGGACAAAATACAGTTTCAAAGCAAATGAATTCATTTTCAAAATATAAAATTCAATTTCAGTGTAGTGACCATCATTTTCAAACTAATACATTGAATTTCAAATTAAGCTCGTTCAAATTCAGTTTTAAAAAGCATTTATTCAAGTTACATCTGAGCAATTCAAATTTGAATTTAACTTATTCAAATTCAGTTTCTGATGGCACAAAGGTCTGCCCATAGTGATAACGCACACACATTTATTAGGGCCGCAACGCTTCATCAAGTAATTCAGTTATTAAAAATCTTGGATGTTTCGTTTAATACACGGCTCTGTAGCCTGACGTTACCACACAGGCCTTTATCAAAGCAACTGATCAACTCCAACATGAAGAAAAGCAAACTTCCATCCCCCTGCCATTTGTTTTACAAAGAAAAATGTGCAGAAGTTCTAAGCACTCTAGCGGGACGAATTCTCTACTGCTGCCCTGTACGCTGTCTCATCTCCATCAGAGATGACCTCAGTCACAGTGGTGTCATCAGCAAACCTAACGAGGTACAGAACACAGCCCTGTGGGGATCCAGTGCTGAGTGTGCTGGAGAGTTTTGGAGCCAAGCAGGACTGACTGAGGTCGGATAGTGAGGAAATCTTTGAGCGGGTGGCAGGGGGGATCTGAAGGTGGTCTGATTTGGTGGTGAGGATGTCTGCCATAGTCCACAAAGAGCATCCTCACGTAGTCCTTCCTGTCCTCCAGATGGCTCTGTGAAGGGTGATGGTGATGGCATCCTCCGTGGACTCTGTGGACCGGTGGGGGTCAAGGCAGGTGGGTAGACAGTCTCTAACATGCTGAGACAACACTTCATGACTACGGACGTGAGTGCTGCAGGTCTGTAGACATCCAGGCTGTCTATACCAGTCTCTTTGGGGATGGTGGATGCCTTCAGATGGGAACAGTGGCACGAGTCAGGGAGAGGCTGAACAGCCTGGTGAGAATGCCTGTCAGCAGCTCTCCTGGGGTTCACTGATCTCAAACTCCTCCTGACGTCAAGTTCCTGGAGGGAGAGTGATGAAGTTATGGGGCAGGGGGGAAAGGAGAGGTGGCCTCACACCAAGCAAAGGAGGTGCTGAGCTCCTCTGTGAGTTTGAGGCTGCGTCTACACTAATGTGTTTTCGTTTGAAAACGCATCGCTTCCTCTCCGTTTGGGCCTCCCGTACTGTGTTAGTGCTGATGGAAAGCGCAGCGTGTTGAAAACGCACACATTTCAAAACGGTGCTTTCGTGTCGCGAAAACTGAGACTTTCTAAAACAATGACGCATGTTAGTCATGTGATGCAGTCATGTGACCAATTACACAAAGACAGCAGAGGGCATTATACAGTTTTGTTTGCTCTCAATTTTGACAGCCCTAATAAAGATTAATATCAGCTTGTACATGCTTCAGATAGCTTTAATTCAAATTCTTTAATTCTCACTTGCTTTGTGTTATAATAATAATGGACTGCATTTATATAGCACTTTTCTAGGCACCCAAAGCGCTTTACAATACCACTATTCATTCACTCTCACACACTGGTGGAGGCAGTTACAGTTGTAGCCACAGCTGCCCTGGGGCATACTGACAGAGGCGAGGCTGCCATATCGCGCCATCGGCCCCTCTGGCCAACACCAGTAGGCAAGTAGGGTAAAGTGTCTTGCCCAAGGACACAATGACCAGGACAGAGAGCCTGGGGATCGAACCAGCGACCTTCCGGTTACAGATGCGCTTCCCAACCCACTGAGCCACGGTCGCCCCGTGTTGTGATTTTGCGCTACATAAATAAAATGTCACTGAATTAAATAACTGACATCCTAGACTTCTGACTTTCATGAGCTATAAACCATTAAATAAATATTTTTAAAACAGGCTTCAAATATTTCACTTTGTGTAATCAGAACACATGAAAGTTTACCTTTTTGTATGAATTCAACTTTTTCCCATTCCCCATTTTCCCCATTTTTTTAGATACTTATGTTTGGATAAACTATAAATGCTGATAAACATGTCTGTATGTTTATCACTATGCATAATGCAAGCTGGTGTCGATTCTGCGCACCACGACACACACACACACACACACACACACACACACACACACACACACACACACACACACGCAGTGTGTCACTGCTCACAGTTGTTTATTTATAAGTAAGCATTTCCAGGCTGTTATCAGCGCCTCTGACTCTGAGGGTGACAGCTCACTTATAGCTCCTCCCCCCTTATTGTTCCCAGCGTGCTTCTCAAACAGGGGAGGCATGATTTGATGATGACCTCCAGCTGGGTTAGCCGGCCGTCTGCTCTGGAGCTGAGCCACAGACCGTACCCCGCTACGTAATGCTTGTTGTCATTCTTACGTTGAATGACTTGTAAGATGTTTCCAGTTTATCGTGATATAAATGGTCAAAAATGATTTACCTGACTTCTGTTTCAAATAGTACCAAATCTGGAGTTTGGGAGGAAGCAGATTTGTGATTTGTCTAATTTCTCCCACATGAAGACAGCAGTGTGGACTCACAGAGAAAGGAAGCAGGCAGTGTGGCTTTCTGCAGAGGTCCTTCCTGCCCAGGGGCACAAATCAGGTTAAATGTCATCTTTTTCATCTCCCCCTGCATTGATCTCATGTTCAAATGGTCAACAGATCCCTTTATGCCCTTTATGAAATCAATGCATTCCTCTGCCCAACTCATAAAAGCATTTCTCTCTCTTGCTGTCCTTCTTGTGCACTCACACACATGCAGGCTGACTTTGCAGCACTTTTTTATGGATAATTATTTTGATGAATTTATAAGGCTATTGGCTGAGCCACACGCTATGAGCTGAAATGAAGTTTCCCTCCCATCTTCACCTGACCTTTAGTCATATCTTTCCCCACCTTCTTTTTCTCTGTCTTTCTTGACTTTGTGCTTTTATGATTCTCTGCTCTCTCTACTCTTCTTTACATTTTTCCATCAGCCTTTCTCAATTTCAGTTTTCTCCCTCACAGTTCCTTTTCTCCTTTTCCTTTAGTTATAAAACTGTGTTTGTATCAATTCAAACACAGCATTAAGGACTTTTTTTAATTAACACTTGGGAATGCATGTAAAGCCTGAGGTAAAGAAAAAAAAGTCTAGAAAAATCTATAGCAAAGGAACACAGCAGTGAAAGAAGGGAAAGTATAAATTTTTAATGAATATTAGGAGCAATTACAGCCCTCTCTGATGAGTTCTACCTCACAGCACAGCATTAGCTCCCACCTCCTGTTTCAAGCTCTGAACTTTCCGTTTCTCTTCCTTTGAAACTTCAATGTTCCACATACACCCCCCCTCCCCCAACCACAAACTTAACTATCAGACCAACAATCCCCATCCGACGGCAGAAAGTCATGTTGGACTGGGAATAACACACAAACAAACCAATAAACAATCAAACAAACTGCTGCTTTATTCTCAGCTTTGTATTAACAGAAGAGTAAAACATTCCACACAGAGAAGTTCATATAGAAAATCCTGCTTCATTAAGATGCTTGTCTTCATTTCTGATCTTTTCTATTACTAACAGTAATTTTGTAGAGCTAGACAAGCTTGATCTGTTACACTACAACTCTCCCAACTGTGACATATAAAACTGCATTTGCACCAACACGACAACCACAGAAACACCTCTTTATCTCATTTGGAATAGAGTGGTATCTCCCAGATTTGCTCTGTTTCAATGAAAATGGAGCGCTACTCTAGAGTAAGCTCTTCTCCCCACTGAAGCATCCATCAGTACTTGGGGAAAAAGAAAAAAAAAATCAATGAAAATACAAAAAAAAAAAAAAAAGAAAGTTGGAGTAAAGATCAGAGTCCCCAGACTTTTCAGCTACCAGTTGAAGTGCATCTCATGAAAAGCTCTTTACCAGTTGCTTTAAGGCAACTGTTGTTTGGGTTTGGCACTAGATAAATAAAATTGGCAGTAGCTGGACACTCACTTCTCTCTGGTTCATTATGGCTCGTTCCTTTTGGCTCTCGGAGGAGGCGGACACACTTCTTCTCCTCTCCCTTGTCTTTCCTGCTTAGTTCTTGTGTCCTTGTCTAGTCTCGTGTCTTTTTTGTATTACTTTCCCTGAACACTCTCTCACACTCTGTCTCTAAAACCTAAAGAGAATTATGGATTTGATCAACTGGTCTCTGAATGCTATTGACACCCTTTTCTCAATGAGAAGTCTGGGCTCGGGAGAGCCCGAGTGCCCTGGAGGGACTTTCCCTGCCGGATACAGAAATGGAGGGTCGTGTGCCTGGAGGGACTGTCGATCGAGGACGCTGAAGATATCTATCTATTCGGAACCATGATAACAGGGTTCTTGCTGATCGGAGCTGGCTTGGCCCTGGCTTATCAGAGAATTAAGAGAGCGGAACCGACTTTAAAAAATACTACTTCGCAGCTAATATGCAATACATAGCTTATTGGCTAGATGATACAGTTATAATGGGAAGTTGGTTGGACATGGAGCGAGAGGACTGTATGCCTTATTCTCTCGGTGCAATTGCATTGTCTCCTGTTCGTTTTAAAAGGACGTACTACAACTGTAACCCAGTTATTCACAATACAATTCAAATCTGGAGACAGATCGTGATAGAGTATAGACTCAGAGCCTTCTCGCTTTTGACACCTATTACAGCTAATCCTGCATTCAAACCCTCAGTTTTAGATGGGACATTTGATCGCTGGAAGGAAATGGGGTTGCGAAATGTGGGACACCTGTATTTTCAGGGCTCTTTTGCTTCATTTCAACAGCTTAAGCAGAAGTACAATTTATTAGCCTGTGATCTTTTTAGATACCTTCAAATAAGGAGCTATGTAAGGTCCCAACTACAACAATTTGAGTTTGCAACTCCAGGTAAGCTTGACCAATGCCTGGCGGATTGTATAACAGAAAAGCATGCGGTTGCTTTTATATATGAGATATTACAGCCACTCGGGCAGAAGGATACAGGTAAAATAAAATCAGCTTGGGAAAAGGAATTAGGGTCAGAAATTCATAATGATATCTGGACTAAAGGGCTCCGTTATGTTAATTCCTGCTCTATCAACGCCCAACATAGGTTCATTCAGTTTAAAATTTTGCACAGATTGCACTACTCGAAGACAAGATTACATCGGGTATTTCCTGAATCGTCAGCCATCTGTGATAAATGTCAATGTGCAGAAGCTGATCTGCTTCACAGTTTTGTAATGTGTGCCAAATTACAAAGTTTTTGGGCTTCAGTTTTTTCTTTTTTTCCCAAACTTTTTGATGTGCAGTTAGACCCCGACCCCATTTTGATTCTTATTGGACTATCAGGACAATCTAAAAAACTTAAGAGCACACAGATCCCCCTCCTGTCCTTTGGCCTGATGTGTGCAAAGAGACTGATTCTTCTCCTATGGAAGGGAAAAGAAGTGCCCTCCTTGAAAGCCTGGATTTCAGTACTGACAGATACTCTTCATCTGGAAAGGATCCGCTACATTTTAAATGACAAACTGGAGGACTTCGATCAGATTTGGAGGCCGCTCATTGAGCACCCGGAAACTATGAACAAATGAGAGCTATTATGTGGACTTCACCATTGCATAAAATAAGCTGATAGCACTCTGGGATAAGGGAAGGGTGTAGGGAGGAGGGGTTTTTTTTGTTTGTTTGTTTTGTTGTTGTTTTTTTGACCGCCCTTTTTGGTACGTTTTGTTTTTTCTTGTTTTTGTTTTTTGTTGTTGTTCGCTTTGTTTTTCCCCTTTTCTTGATGCCAAAACTGTAAAAAGGAAGCAATGTCAGTCTATGGGACAATTTGTGATTGTTATTTGTGCTTCACAATAAAAATATTTGAAGAGAAGAAAGCGGAACCGGCTGTTCAAACCCCCCCAAGGCTGCCCGCTGGGATTGAAACGATGGGACGAGGCGCGACTTCTCAGAAAGGGCTCACTGAGTGCAGCATGGTTAAGATCTTGGAGATGCTTACAGCTGCCGTGAATACTCCGAATAACACCTCTGAGCGTATATTGGGTGACATCAAGGAGAGGCCTGCTCAGAATAACACCTTTGAGTGCAAATTGGATCACATCTTGGAGAAGCTCACTGCAGTCGTGAGTTCTCAGAATCGGCTCTCTGAGCAAAAGAATGACAACATCACGCAACGCAAGTTTGATACCATCATGGGGAAGCTCGTGGTTCTCCAACGCGGGATTGAGAGACAACTTTGAAATTCTCATGAGTTGTTGCAAAAGAAAAATTACCATCATAATCCGGCTACCCCTTCGGCGCCAGCTCAAGGCTGGAGCCGAACAACAACTCCCTGATAACGACTGTGTTGAGTCTGTTCCTTCCCATTCCCTACAAGGCCACCTGGGTTGGCTGGAAAACTGTTTACTTAGCCTGGCAGGGCGAAGGACACTGTCTCAGCTGAACTATGGACACGCACACACAGACATATACTGATACTGATAAGTCTGTGAAGGTTCTCAGTCATCCAGGTCCTCGTAGTCAAAGGAGCTTGCAAAGAAAAGCGTCTGGACTTCTTTAAGTTGCTTGAAGACGTTTCACCTCTCATCCGAGAAGCTTCTTCAGTTCTAAGGTCAAATGGTGGAGAGTCCCAGATATAAACCTAGTGGGAGTATCCCCCCACAGAGGGACAAAAGGACCCCCTGATGATCCTCTAATCGCCTGAGCCAAGGTGTGAAAATGGGTGTGGGGCCCAATCAGCCAGAGTTTCGGGTGTGTTCATTGTGAAACCTGGCCCCACCTTATCATGCGAATTCCTGAGGTCAGATGTCCCAGGATGTGAGTGGGCGTTAAGGTGTCTGGGAAGGGAACTCAAAACTGGATTATAGATGGCAGAGAGTTGGTGTCGTAAACCCCCGCCTCTGTTCAAGGATGGTCGCTCACAGTGGACATAGATGGCTTCTTTCACTCCTCTTTCAAACCATCTGTCCTCTCTGTCCAAAATGTGAACATTGGCATCCTCGAAAGAGTGTCCTTTATCCTTAAGATGCAGATGGACTGCTGAGTCTTGTCCTGTGGAGGTGGCTCTTCTGTGTTGTGCCATGCGCTTGTGAAGTGGCTGTTTGGTCTCTCCAGTGTAGAGGTCTGAGCAGCGAGAAATGCTCAGACCTCTACATTGGAGAGACCAATGTAGTAGAGACCAATGCTTCTCGGATGAGAGGTGAAACGTCTTCAAGCAACTTAAAGAAGTCCAGACGCTTTTCTTTGCAAGCTCCTTTGACTGATACTGATAAGCACTCACTGACGCATCACTCTCCCTACCCCGGATCCAACGCCACCTCCAACGCTTACCTCCCCCATGATGTGGACATCGGGTCAGCTGGAGGCGCAGTCGAAGATTGCAGCGGTCCCAGATCAGATGTCCACACTGGAACCCATGTTGCTGTCTGTGTTTATTGTGTTATGGTGTGTTGATATCTGTGCATTCCTGTATTATCCTTCTGTGTTACACATTTCGATGTTTTTTTTCCTCGCTACCTGGCCTGACCTGTCTCCCCAATGTGATGTTTGTGTTGTATGTACGGTCGGAGGTCTGTCATCTCGGTTGTGGGCAAAAGACCTGCAACTGACAAATAAAGGCTATCTCATCTCATCATGTCTGAGTTTAGTCTTTAGGATTCTTAGTTCTTCTGACTTTTGTATCCTGGTTTCTTTCAGTACCTAGAGTATCTGAAAAGTGTTTGCTCCTTCCTGATTTTTTTGGGGGGGGGCTCGTTTTTTTTTTAGCTTTATTGACAGATACAGTGAAGAAATAACAGGAAAGCAAATAGAGAGAGAGAGAGGGGAAGACATGCAGCAAAGGATCACATGTCAGACTCGAGCCCTGACTGGCCAATTTCAGCCATGCGGCATGTGGTTGCCTGCTCAACGCACTGAGCTAAACCAGGACCTGATTCCCTGTTTTTATATGCTTGTCACACTTTAATGTTTCAGTTCATCAAACAAATTTAAATTCTGGACAACACACGTAAACATTAAAGGCAGTTTTGAAATGAAGGTGTTTATTATTAATGAAAAAAACAACAACAATAGTTTCTGTCTAAAAAAGTGTTAGTATTTCTTTTTTCCAATTTAGTCTTCAAGTGTGCATTTGGGGATATCATGTCTGAAACCTCAGTTCTCTCAGTTCTGATCACATTTGCTCTCTAAGGACAGCGCTAGCAAGCACTCTCTGCTTCTGAGCAAAAAATAAAAAAGCAGAAGAAAAAAACGCCCGTTTGCGTTGGTGGAAAAATGCACCATGTCGACCAATCAAAAAATGATATGGCAACATGACATTTAGATGTTTATGGAAGAGGGGGAAGATTTAGAAGTGACCGCGAGAGAGAGAGAGACAGAGAGAGAGAGAGCAGAAAAGGAGAGACAGCAAGTTTTAACTTAACACACTGTTTGCTGCTACAACTACACATGTTTCTTTTCCAAATATTTATTTATAAGTGACTTATGTATGTATGTATGTATATATATGTATATATTGTACTATTCTTAGTTAGCGTATTGTCTGTCTTGTCTTAATGTTGGTTTAAAATGGAGCACTGTAACAAAAAATAATTTCCCCCAGGGATCAATAAAGTATTCTGATTCTGATTCTGATTCTGATTTTGAGATGTGAGAGATTTGTGACGTTTAGCGTGTTTGGAGTGTGTAGATAATGTGTTGTCTTGTGTAGATAATGTGTTGTCTTGTGTAGTTAGTGTGTAGTGTTGTGGATAGTTTTGTGTTGTGTGTCAGAACAATGAGGTGACTGCTGTCTCCAGGTAGAAAAGAGTATGTAAAAATGAAAACATAACCGTAAATGTAAAAGACACGTGAGGTTGTGCTGAAAAGAATGATACCAAACAAGGCAAAGTAAATCGTTTTTAAAGGTGAAATGTGGAGGAAACATCAAAAGTAGTTAAAATGGCCAATTATACCCTAGACCCTAAACATTTCTTTTTTTTTTTTTAAGTAACGCAATAGTTACTTTTCAAGTAATTAATTACTTTTAGAATCTGGTAACTCAGTTACTAACTCAGTTACTTTTTTGAAGAAGTAACTTGGAACTATAATTAATTACTTTTTCAAAGTAACTTGCCCAACACTGTTTATAACAGTGGCCTTGTACTTGTGATGTGTGCGATGACAATAAAGTTGAATTCTATTCTAAAAAGGTGTTGTCATTTCAGAGGTTTAATTTTATGCACATTACAATAAATATGCGTCAGTATTTGAAATTTAAAATAATGAAAACTGGATATTTTCCCTCCTCGATGCTCATCATCTTGTTTCTGAGAGCATGCCGCTCACCAGGTCATTAATGCACTTCAAGGATCCTTGTTAGCAAGAGACTGTATGCACCCTAGCATACCTATTACAATCTCCTCATTCATTTTCAGTAGCAGATTTCTCTGTAACACAACTGATGTATGAAGGAAATAAGTGGGTGAGGTTGTTATCAGCACCTCTCATCTGCAGACAGTAGTTGAAAACATTAAAAAAAGTTAGAAAGAATATCTGAACAAAATCTTTCAATCATTCCATTTCAAAACAGAATATTCACCCAAGCAAATACAATGAAAATAACTTCTTCCTTTCACATATGTAGGACTTGATTTACTTCATTAGTTTAGTTGGCATGTTCTTAGCTAATTAGGAACATAATGAACCACTGGATTAAAGCTATTTACTCATTTCACATAATTTATAAGGCTTTTACAGGCACTTTGAAATACTGTTGTTAGATGATTAAATATTGTCTTCTAACTGTCCCTTGCTCTGATTTTAACACCAGAGGTCATCGTGCTTTTGAGGTTGTTACCCCAAACTCTGGGAAGCCTTCCTCAGTCAATCAGGTCGGCTGACTCTGTTATTTCTTTTAAGCCATTTTTATAGGTTAGTATTTCCTTAATCTTTTTAGCTTCATTTTTTCACCATAGTTTGCAACCATGCATGCATGTACAGTAGCTTGCAAAAGTATTCGGCCCCCTTGAACTTTCCCACATTTTGTCACATTACAGCCACAAACATGAATCAATGTTATTGGAATTCCACGTGAAAGACCAACACAAAGTGGTGCACACGTGAGAAGTGGAAGGAAAATCATTCATGATTCCAAACATTTTTTACAAATAAATAACTGCAAAATGGTGTGTGCGTAATAGAGATTGAAACTGTGACGTCATTCAGGGGTAAAACCGCAAAGGATTCTGGGAACTTTTGCAAGCCACTGTATGTGTGGATCTTGGAATGAATGACTGATTATGTGTCTGTATGTTTTAACAACTACACTTATCTTCAATGTGTGACTTATGCATATCACTTGTATATAGAATTTACTTAGATTAAGGGGTTAAGTGGGCTGAACAATCTGGAATCCGACACCTTCAATTAAAATAAATCTGATAGGGAGGTTAACGTGTATTGCTGCTGACTGAGTGCAGAAGTCTGGCATTGATACCAGTAATGAGAAAGTAATTACATCCAATGGTCCATTTGCACCCTCAAAAAATTCCTCTTTCCCTACCATCCCTGCAATACATTCATAGTGCAGATGTATAAAGTTGTGATCTTGGCATTTTCACATCTAGCTAGATCTACACAAATTATTTCTATCCAGTTTGTTCGAAACTGCTTTTAGCTAAAGTAAAGTTGCAGAATGCCAGGAAGAGAAAAGAAAACATGCTAAGTTGATGGAAAGAAATGGAGACAGATGTTAAAAAAAAGACATGGCAGGAGAGGAAGACGAAAGATTATATTCAGTTCAGACTGTTAAGAAAGTGAAATTTCATTTACCTGGGCCAGATTTACTTACATGTTCTGCCAGTATGAACTGGGTATTTACAAAGAGGGCACAGTGACAAGATCTATTCCTATTTTGTTCCGTTCTTAAGGTACAAAATATATGGAGGAGAATATTTAAATCAAGCATGCAAACTAAACAGACTGTACTTTCTATCTAACATCCCGAGTCACAGCTTCACTCTTCATTCTAAAATGAACTTCATCAAGTCATGAAGCTCGTCACATGAATTACGTGCATGTTTAATCCTGACCTGGTTGTTCTCACTGAGCAATCACGTGGAGAAGACAACAACATCAGAGAACAATTTGCCAAATGTTTCTGCCAAAACATCTTAGCCAACTGGTTGAAATCAGCATATCGGAACAGCTTGAACATGTTAGCTTGTTAAAGTGGGATCAACTTTTGATTATATTTCACTTACATGGCTTAAAATTCAAATTCTATTTCAAGCAACAGAATGGGCAGTTGAAGGATTTCTTTTAAACTAGCAACAATCAGTACACCCTGCTATGCATTACATAGATGGGGCTACAAATACATATAAAATAATCACAGGCACTTACACTTCTCTAAAGCTCATTAACTAATTGAGACTGCCGGTTGGGGAGCCACAGTGGATTCAAATTGATGCAGTCGCTCATGTCATAATTACATTCTTTCAGTCTCCCCCAGTGGTAGTAAAGTTATCCAGACGTAGCTCTTTGTACTAAGGCCACCTGTTGTAAAATTAAATTATTGCATCCACTCCTATAACCCGTAAGGATAAGCACTGAAGGGGAAGGAGGCCACACATTTGAAAGCCCTTATAGAGGTATGCATTTTCAAAAACATTGCAATGGTGATTTGTCAAATTGTACATACACAGTACCGTTTGAGTTAAAACATTTTTACATATATTTTAGGTTTCTAATACAAAGCAGTAATTACTATCCATTGCTCTTCCTTTCGCTCACTAGAATGTGTTAGTAGTCACTACAAATATTCAGAAAATGAGGCCATGGCCGTGCCATTAAACTTTAATGAACAAAGATAAGCTTTGGTTGAGGACACATTCTCTCCATTCTCTTGACTGTCATTAGTTCGATAGCGTTTCTGAGTTTATTATCTTTAGTTCGTGGTTCTTTCTTACTCGTGTTTGCTTCCTTTTTGTGTCTTGTCTTTGTCTCATGTGTTTGTGTCTATCTGGTCTCACTGTGTTTTGTCTCCATGACTGTCTGATTTCCCATATCTCTGGGTTTTGCCCTTTTGTCTCCTTAGTCAGTCTAGCCTGATGTTTGATCATCTCTGCTCTCTTTTTTAAGTTCACATTTCTTAGTCTGTCTTAGTGCGTGTGTTACTTCCTGTTTTTTGACAGTCCCTCAATCTCATGTGTTTGATTCTCACTTTTGCTTCCCCTGTCCCGTCAGCTAGATTCTATTCAGGTCTGTTCCTCGGGTGTGTCCACTCTGCCCTAATTTACACCAGAACTTCAGTTAAGCTAAACATCTCATTCTGTATTCCAAAAGCAGAGAATATCCTTTTACTTGAAGCAGCCGTGAGGATATACTGCTGTATATCCTCAGCAATGCTGTTGGTTCTTCAGAGGAAGCTATTTGACCCACATCGTCAGAGAGCAACAGAAAGATTGCATTTTTTTTAACTGTCTTCTTCCATGTTTCTGTGCAGTTTAACACCTCTTCTATGACCATCAATGCCTCTGCTGCTAGAACAAACATTTTTACCTACATGGTGATTAATTCTCCATATTTCACTGATCATTAATCTGACACCAAATCTCTTAAACCCACACATGGATTTTCAATTACACAATGCCAAAGTGACTACAAAGCAGCAACAAGCAAGTAGCATCCACCAGAAGCCACCACAGTGAAAGGGCTGATAACACAGCAGCAGCTGACACATATACGAATGTCCTCACGCTCACATAAAGAACACACATGCCATCTCCTTTCCTCTCCTAATGACGTGTGCTTGAATTTAGTCCTCTTGTGGATCAGCATCTTTAGTGAACCTTCTAAAATCTCTCAGTGTTTCTTTATTTTATTTCAGTGAGCCACCTCACAGATGACAATTTGCAGCGTACAATACAGATTGTAACTATCTCTGTGTTTGTCAGGTAAAGAAGCAGATGACACAGCTCTGAAGCAATACATGCAACTGTTATCAGGGAACTAGGCTGCAAAAAATCGCCAGCTTATCAGCTCATTTCTCTGCACACTGGAATTGTGAACATTTTACTATCCTAAGACAAAATTCTCTGCACAAGCAGTGACAGTGTTTCAGAGTTTTGAATAGCAGATCCAGGTTTTAACTGTGCTTTCCTGCAACTCCTTGCCTAATACATATTGCATCATGCCCATAAAAAAATAGCACTTGTTAGTACTTAAAGCTGATTACCTCTATCAGTTGACAGGGAGATCTGAGGAGAGGTCTCTGTCTTCTCAGAAACTCCTGAACTGTCATAGTCAGGATTTTTACTGTCTTTACTGGTCATGGTGCATGGTTTTGATTGGATACATGCTCAGCCTTTGACAGTGCTGAAAAATGGACTGTAATGTACACAGGGCTTATAACTACTTACTCAAAGCACTTCAGTCTTTACCCACACAGTCACACTCTGATGGTTGCAGAGTAATCAAGGCTTTAGACCTTTCTGCAACACAGCCTTAGTGGCTCCTTTCTTTTCCCCTTTTCCTCTCATTTCCCTTTTTTTAGTCCTATGTGTCTGTGTTACGGCCTGTGGCCATAGGAAATCTGTGTTAGCTGCTGTGTTCTGTTTCTTTACTGTGTTTTAAGAATCTCTGCAGGTCCTTCCTCTAATAAAGAGCAGTGGGCTGCTGATTGGACCCCTAACTTGACACGTGCAAATTCACACCTCGATGCGTGTCCAACGCAAATTAAACGCGTGTGAACCGGAAATGTGGGAGGAAGTTGTGCCAGACAGTATCTTTGCAAGATGGCAGCTGTCGAGCTAGCGTTTGAAGAGAGAGTCTCCCTCCTCTATGTACTGTGGAGAGCAGAGCAGCGGTGTTAAGGACGTCCTCACCGTACCTAGGTCCATCAGGTCCTCCAGAGGCGTGAGCAGTTTGATGAGTTTCACCATTTGCTCGTGGAGCTGCGCCTGGATGACGGCCGCTTCCAGCGGTACCACCGTCTGTCCCTCGCCCAGTTTGAGGACCTGCTGTTCCGCGTCGGTCCCACCATCCCACCAACTACAGGCACTCAATCCCACCTGCAGAGCGCCTGTCCGTCTGCCTGCGGTTAGTAAAAGTGTTTAATACGGTAGTCCTTTATTGATACCTGTGCTAATATATGCTAAACTATCATTTATACACTGCTAATATGGATGTGATATGCCGTCGATGTTTACTGAAAGCAAATGGTGGTATGGAGACGACTGTTTGTAATATTTCTAGTGATACTCAAAAGGTCTTATCAAGTCCCGATTTAATTCAATTTATGATTGGTTGTCGGGGCGCGAATTGACGCTGGAGTTCAGATCAACTCGAGCGGTAGACGTGATACGCACGAATGCACAAAATGCAACACAAAAACTGACGCGCGTATTTTTATTCGAGCGTCAAACGCGCCCGACGCACTACTTTGGAACGCGTTTTTGCGTTGCGTCGTCGCGCTTCTTCTTTTTCTTTTTTTTTTGCCTGTCCCATTTGGTTCTTTAGCCGTCAGAATTGTTGTCTGAAGACCAATAAGGAGACCCAATGGATTTATTTTGCCAAATGGATCATCGTGGCATTGCCGTATTGGTCCATTTGATCGATCTTTGTTTTTATTAAACAAGGGGGCATCCGTGCCACCCTCATGGGAAGGGCTGAGGATCCCCAGACGAGGCGTCACCCAGTAGCCACCGAGCAGAAGCTAGAGGGGGCTGCACCGGCGTGCCCGCCGGCTCCCCAAGGCCCTACCTGTGTGGGTGAGTGTGGTGGAGCGGGAAGAGGGAGGTAGCCGGGGATGGGGAGGAAAAGGAGGGAGGGGAGGATGCCCCTCCCTAGGGCCAGCTCCCCCGCTGACCCCAGTAGGCACCCCCGTCCTCTGATACCCACCAAGGCAAGGGAGCCCAGGTCCATCCAGACTGGGGCCTACGGCAGCAGCACTGCCCACAGGACCCGGGGCAGCCCACCCTACCCCACCGCAGAGGAAGCTGTACCCACCCCAACATTCAATCGTCTCCCAGACTACACAAGACAACAGACACCCAGGTTAAGTTTATTCTCCACCTCTCCTATGTCTCTCCCCCACCTGCAGAGTGGACTCCTGCAAGGATGGAACAACCTCCCGCCAGTTGAAGAGCCCCCCAGTTAGGCCAATGCACAAGAGGCCCCCTGCGCCAGGGCTGAGCCCCTGTGCACCCACCCGCTCACAACCTCGGCGACACACCGACGAGGACCGAAGCCCCCAAGGCCCAGCCAGAGCCCCAGCACGGAGGCGAAGCACCCCCGAGCCCCAAACCCCCACGCCTGCCCCGGATCCACTCAGGGGCAGCCAGGCCACCAGGCCAGTAACCTACGTCCACCAATACAGACCATCCTCCAGCCCCGCTGCACGCAGCCACGAGGAGAACAACCTCTAAGAGCGACCAGAGCCACTAACCAGGTTATGAACACAACCCCCGGGTTAAGCCCTCCAGGGATAACGCCTCTAGGGGTCCTCCAGGCGCCCTAAGCCCGTCCCAACTCCACATCAACCACAGTAGCTAAGGCGGGACCAAACCACGACCCCCTACCCCCGCTAGGTGATGGAGCCGATCAAAGGAGCCCAGAGGGATTGATCTAATGTGGTGGCAGAGGCTATATCGAGACTAATGTGATCTATTAGATGGTGTCTATATTGGCTAGAATTAAGATTATTTTTATTTTTCCAGTTCATGAGGACCGTTTTCTTGGCGATGCATAGGGCAGTAAAAACCATGTGGACTGGTTTTTACTGCGCGTAGTCGCGCTTCTGAATTTTCGCGGGACCCGCAATCGCGCGTCGTCGCGCTTTTCCATTGACTTTACATGTAAACCTGGCGCTTTGGTCGCGTCTATCGCGTTCGGTGTGAAAACACCGTTAGGGTTAAGTTAGTTTTCTCTGGCAGGACTTAGTTGGTTTTATTTATTATTTGGCCCGGGTTCACCCTGGAGTTGCGCTTCTTGTCACTTAATAAAATCACCTTTTTTTACTCAAAACCGGGTTCGTTGTTTGGCTTGGGAAAAAGGGCAGGTACTTGCTTCTCTCTCCTCATAATCTTATGTGCGTCTCTACATACCTAGACTAGAGGCGTAACAGTCTGTATTCTCTCTACATTTGTTGAGTTCGTTTATAAGAGAAGATGATCCAAACTCAAAATCAGAACGATCAGAACAGTCTTTCTCTGTTAAACCTGTTTCAGGGGTCCCAAGAAAGTGAGACTAGTCTGCCACTCCTCTAATAATAGTTACTGGGCCTATAGGCCATCAGCCTAGCTTATCAAGAGTGCAACATGAGGTCAATTGGAAATGTCTGATCACACAATTGTTACATAGTGAAGGGCAATAAAAAACTTTTACCACATGGGAGAAAATCTCCTGTTTCAGTATCTTCTTTCCGGTTTCCTCGATCTCATCCTGACTTTCCAGGTCCTCCAACATACTCCAGCAATGGACATCTGAAGCTGTGTATTTAAGAATGAAAGCACACACACCTCCCCTCTGTGCCAGGAGCAAGACATTCCTGTCCTATACCACCATGAGTGACGTGACCACATCTGAGTCTTTTCCTCCACAGAACCAAAATAGGTCCACCCTGAAAGAAGTATCTGAGAGGCGTTGAACTAATTCAGAATGTTTATTATTTTATTACCATGCAGGCTGCACGTCACCTACCTCTGTGGCATTATATGAATTCGACATGTGCAATTACCCTCTTAGACCGGTGGTGTGGTCATGTTGGACACCACTGAATACTGAGATCCTAAAACATAACAGTTGGCGTAGGTATGGTTCATATGCAAAGCAATCATAAACTGTAAACATCGAGTTTTCTCTGAGTAAGATGGAAATAGCAACTTCTAGTGACGTTCAGTCTTGTAGCGTCAATGAGACAGTTATCTGTATCAAAATACACGAATCCAAGTCATTTATTTGAGAACTGAAATTCATATCTTTAAAATGAAATCACCGATCTTTGGATTCTAAAAGAAAAAGAAAGAAAAACAACAAACGAAACAAAACAAATAAAAATAGGATACAGCACAACATAAGCTAAGTTAATGTTCAGTGAGAGGGATATTACTTGAATCACTGTCCTAGAATTCGAATTTTGGAATTTGGATTCTGTTCAATGGCAAATGCAGCGAAACAACAGAAACATGTATTTTTGAAAGTTTTTCTGCCGATTTGATCCTTTCTGTCCCATATCAAAATGCCTTTGTTTTTTTCAGGAATATGGCTGTTTTTTTTTCCATGTTGTCCAGTATTGTAAAGTGTATTTCAGCAGCAGTTGTCATCCTCCCTCCTTTTTCTGAAAAAGGTGGCATTCAGAAACATCCAACTAAAATAATTCAGCATAATCAGGAGGGGCAAGAGCTGCAACTAGAGTTGGGGTTCGTGAAGGGATCTTCTTCCCTGCACGGATTTGCTTCTTCCTGCCGTGGTCCCACTTTAGGTGGGCCCATCCAGCACTCAATGTTTCTTTGACCACTTGTACAGTTCCTCTTCCAGTGTCCTCATTCTTCGCATGCAAGGCAGGTATTCTTTATCCACTTGGTGGGCCACATAAAACACATCTTTGGCCTTGCTAAGACATTACAATTTAAAATCTGACAGTTCAAAGACATCCTATAAAAGCTTAAACACATCCAATAAGACACATGATCACATCTGACTTAAGGTAAGAGAGAAAGTAAGAGTCACCCTGTGTTATTAAGACCTTGAAATCAGATAATGTGTTTTAGAAGTCAACTGAATGTGTACATCCAAGGTGACAGTATTAAAAATGTATTACCATAGTAAAAAAGAAAAAGGTAGTGATTCAAACACGGCACGGTCTGTGTTACACATACACAGACAGAATTTCACTCCCCCTCAACACACACACACGCACACACATACTCACACTCCTTGATATAACACTATGCCTCATGGCCTCATCAGATGATGTATGACAAATGAAATCTTTAGCCAAGATGAACTGAGCCAAATTCATTAATAATTTATGTTTGATGGAGCATCTTTAATATTTAGGGCATAATTAATAAGTAGGGGCATTGGTTGCTCTTAGTTGAGGAAATCATGCTCACTGTCAACAACAGATAAATGAGACAGGGAATCCTGTCATCTCACACATTCATATGTACACTTCTACACAAAAACACACAAATAGATGGATGGGACAGGACTGTAGCCCTGCTTACTGTTTGTCAAAGAGTGAGAAATGACCATAAGCATCCATCCATCCATCCCCCCAACTTATCCTTGTCAGGGTCATGGTGGGGCTGGAGCCTATCATAGGGTGAGAAACAGGGTAAATGGCCTGCATTTGTATAGCGCTTTTCTAGTCCATAGGACCCCAAAGCGCTTTACACTACATTCAGTCATCCACCCATTCACACACACATTCACACACTGGCGATAGCAAGCTACATTGTAGCCACAGCTGCCCTGGGGCGCACTGACAGAGGCGAGGCTGCTGGACACAGGCGCCACCGGGCCCTCTGACCACCAAACACGGGGTTAGTATCTTGCCCAAGGATATTTGGCATGCAGCCAGGATGCAGCCTGGGATCGAACCACCGACCTTCTGATTAGTGGCTGACCTGCTCTGCTACCTGAGCTACAGCCACCCCAGCCTGGACAGGTCACCAGTCTGCTGCAAGGCTAACACATAGAGACAGACAGCCATCCAAACTCACCCCTACAGACCATATAGAGTCACTAATTAACCTAACCACATGTCTTTGGACTGTGAGAGGAAGCCAGAGTATCTAGAGAGAACCCACGCAAACACTCCACACAGAAAGACCACGGCCAAGTGGTGGAATCGAACTCAGGACCTTCTTGCTGTGAGGGAACAGTGTTAATCTGCGCACCACTGTGCTTAACATAAATGCTCACACCAGTGCTAGATTTTCTCAGACAAACCTGCACACATGCAGCATTGCAGTGTAAGCCATGAGATAAAAATACAGTGCACACACTCACATGCAGTCCCTTGAGTGTATCACTGTGTGCGGTGGCTGGATATTATCAAGGCATAGTAATGACCAATGGTCCCAGATTACACACAGCTTTCTCTAAATAAACCATAATCAGTTTTGGAAACTTCCAGTCTTCCAGTGCAATGCAGTGAGGGTGGAAGGATGGGCAATGGAGTTTAAAAAATTATAATAATATAAGCAGCAACAAAGCTCAGCACTTATCTATTTATCTATCTTGTTTGTTTCTTTTTGGTTTTTGGTGTTCAATTCATTTAGATCAGGTGATCAATATACAGAGTTTATTTAGAAAATAAAATAAACAACAATGCTACACAAAATAAAGCAGAACACACTTCAATATCGCTGTTTCAGTTAAATATCGAAAAGGAGTTTTAGACCTGAGTGCAGCATTGTTGATAACATAACCCTATTAAACAGCCTGAAGCCATGTCAGCATGCAGGGTTCTGCTCTGAAATTATTTGAGTTAGAGAGCAGGACATTCTCTGTTACGCTGGGTAAACAATACTCTTGGAATACCTCAAGGCTCTATTCTGGGCCCTGTTTTATTCTCCCTGCTCATGCATATACATTCGTTTCTAATATTATATGTATACTAGATAAAGTATAAGTTATTATCATATCATCATCACGTTTTTGTGAATCTATAACTTTGCCTCCATACAACGAAGCCAATACCTCCAGTTTTGAAAAGTTTCCTGGTAGTACAGCTTTAAAGTTACAAAAAAACCCTTAAATTATAAGTTGTCTTAGTTAATTTAATCAGTATACAAGCCCTCTCCATCTCCTCCTTCACTTACATCCATTACTTCTCTCTCTTCCTTCATCTTCAACATCCTTTCTCAAGCACCTATGCCTCCTCTGCACATGTCCAAACCATTTCAGTCTAAATTCTCGTCCTTAGCTGTCCCTCTGTTGCACTCATTTCTAATCCACCTTCATCACTCCCAACAAGATCTTAGCTTCTTCAGTTCTGCCAGCTCCACCTGATGCCTTTTTGTCAGTGCCACCATCTAGAAACAGTGTTGTAAACCTTTCCTTTGGCTCTTGCTGCTGTCATTTCCTCTTTGTTTGTTTTGTTTTTACAAATAAACATGTCTGTATTATTTATTATCTTTTAACATGTTTGGTGCTTATCATATTTATGTTTTGTCTTAATTAAAACAATTTTAACTCATTTATGTCACATATATGTTTATATGCATAACTAATGTTCTGCATTTGAAGGTGGTATTTGCAGTGACTAAGCGGATGTTTTAACATTCGTAATCAACATAGAGGGTTACTTTAACGCTTGTAGATTTGTAACTTTACTGAATTAATTGTCCATCAATCCATGATTATCCAATTCAGGGTCATGGGGGTACTGGAGTCTAACCCTGCTGTTATAGGGTACGCCCAGGTCTGTTGCAAGGCTGTTGAATCAACCATATCATATTAAAAAGAGAGAGAGTGAAAGAAAAGAGAAGGAAAATATACAAGATCTGAAATCCTAACAAATCTGGCAAAACAAGGACAGAGTCTCAATTGTGTTGTGAGTACAATCTATCACTGACTGTAAATATGAGAATGAACAGATATCACCACTCTGTACTCAATAAACAGCAACCAGTGTAAGATGCAGCTGTTACAAAGCTGCCATCCTCCACATCAGAGGCTAACATTCAAACCAGGTCACGTTTTATATCCACAGCTAGTAAACACACACACACACACACACACACACACACACACACACACACACACACACACACACACACACACACACACACACACTATTACAAGTTTAAGGACACTTGCTTTTATTCATACAGTTCTCAGCTGATGGCATCTCAGCTTCAGACATCATGCAGCTCCAGGAAGGCTGCCTTATATAGTGTTTACCACACACTGAACATAAACACTGCCTACAAGTCAGTAAGCACTCTGAATACTTAATTCATAAAGTTGCTATCTCCATGCTTATTGGGGTCATCAGATTGTTGAGCTTTCCCTTGAAATATAAAGGACACTGAGAGCTTCTTCTGTTCTTAGCTGACACTAAGAAAACACCCATTAATACACTTTCTAATATGTATAAAACCCAAGACTAAGAAAACTGGTATGGTACAGGAGTTTAATGTGTTTTTCTTTTTTTAAATTTTACAACTTTTTCAGTTTTTCATGTTTGGTCTGTCTCTTTGACTCTTTCCTGTTCCCCCTCAGGTTCTGATTTAAGCAAGGCCTTTCCAAGTCTGCTCTGTAATGAAGACGAGTGAGCAATTTTTTCATTGCTTTTTACTCATAAAACAAATATTTTTAGACAATTATAAGTTGTTGGGGTTTTTTTAACTGATTTTGAGAAGAGAATTTTCTCTTCATTGATCAGCCAGCGCCACAGCATCCTCCACTTTGTCCGTTACTCTTGTAGGGTAACTATCCCGTAGCCCAACTCTCTGTTCAACTGTCAGGCCGAAAAAAATATTTGGCCACATTAAGAAAAAATATATAGTTCATCATTTTGAGAATAAAGTCAATCCACTGTCCACTGTCTTTTATATGTCATTTCTGGACTTTGGATTTTCGTCCACTGAAGGGGTTGTTTGTAACCTCAGGTGAAGTTTACTGAACATTTACTGTGACATCCATAGGACCACCGTGTAAGGGCTATTTATAGCCCAAATCTGGACCCTTTTCAAACTCAGACTGATTTTAGATGTCATTTTTACACTGCTTGTAAAGCCTCTGTAGTGACTGTTTCCAGAGCGTGGAGGACATGTTTTCTGTAGGCCCATCAGTGCCAATTTTTCTGTAGCTTTATTCACACTTTTGTATGTGTCTATCGCTGTCATCTGCGGCTGAGACAATCAAATAAAGTTCTTGGAAAACGATCTGGAACAGTATGCCACCCTCTAATATGGAACTAGTCTACATGTCTTCAGCTTGTTCAGAGTGCTGCAGCCCGACTCTTCACAGGACACGTAAATGCGACCATATTTCCCCAGTTTTGGCTTCTTTACATTCTAGAATTGATTTTAAGACTGGTTTAGACTGTTAGGTCAGCTGATAAGTTGCTTCTAGTTGTTCCTTGAAGCAGACTGAAACACAGAGGAGACCGGGCCTTTGTTCCACAGTTTAGGCGCAGCAATCGCAGTCTGCCTCTTCAAATTAGGATCTTTCCAACACTCAACATTTTTAAATCCCATCTGTAAACACATCTTTACTCTTTAGCTTTTAATTGTGAGTTTGGTGCTGTTCTCTTTGTGTGTGTTTGTTTTACTTTTTACTTTGTACAGCACTTTGGTCAACCTGTGTTGTTTTCAAATGTGCTTATAAATAAATTGATTGTTTTCATACACAACCTACTCCAGAGATCTACAATGGCGCCGGGATTAATAGAGAATATGTCTGTGAAGGTTCTCAGTCATCCAGGTCATCGTAGTCAAAGGAGCTTGCAAAGAAAAGCGTCTGGACTTCTTTAAGTTGCTTGAAGACGTTTCACCTCTCATCCGAGAAGCTTCTTCAGTTCTAAGGTCAAATGGTGGAGAGTCCCAGATATAAACCTAGTGGGAGTTTCCCCCCACAGAGGGACAAAAGGACCCCCTGATGATCCTCTAATCACCTGAGCCAAGGTGTGAAACTGGGTGTGGGTCCCAATCAGCCAGAGTTTCGGGTGTGTTCATTTTGAAACCTGGCCTCACCTTATCATGCGAATTCCTGAGGTCAGATGGCCCAGGATGTGAGTGGGCGTTAAGGCGTCTGGGAAGGGATCTCAAAACTGGATTATAGATGGCAGAGAGTTGGTGTCGTAAACCCCGCCTCTGTTCAAAGATGGTCGCTCACAGTGGACATAGATGGCTTCTTTCACTCCTCTTTCAAACCATCTGTCCTCTCTGTCCAAAATGCGAACATTGACATCCTCGAAAGAGTGTACTTTATCCTTAAGATGCAGATGGACTGCTGAGTCTTGACCTTAGAACTGAAAAAGCTTCTCGGATGAGAGGTGAAATATCTTCAAGCAACTTAAAGAAGTCCAGACACTTTTCTTTGCAAGCTCCTTTGACCATTAATACAGAAGCATCTGTGTCTGAAAGAGTCCAGGTTTTTTATTGGAAAATATCAGTGGCAGCAAAACATGGCTAGAAACCACTGGACAAAATATAATGCACCAGAAAGCCCTGAAGTCTTGATCATCTCACTGAAACACAAACTGGAGGACAAGTAAAGAGTTGCTAAAAAATATCAATAAAACAAAGACAACACGCTCCCCAAGCCTACCTCAGAGCATGAGTGAAAGGCATATAACTGAAGCCATACCGGCTCAGAGTCACCCAGTTTAACATGGTTCACGTCAGGTTTTGAGGAACCAGGAGCTGCTGATTAGAACTGGGTTACTGGATCAAAAAGGTTTAAGTAGACAAGGGATAAAAATAAGGAACTGTTGGAATGCTATTACACAGGAATTGATGTGGGAACAGGATATGGGACCTACGAATTCTTTTAAGATAAGATAAGATAAGATAGAACTTTATTAATCCCTCGGGTGGGTTCCTCTGGGAAATTCGACTTCCAAAAAGCACAGCAACGACCGAAGTTACGGTTACAGAATTGTTATATATATATATATATATATATATATATATACACACACACACACATATATAAATACAGAGACAAATATAAATAAAATATACAAAGGGGATAAATAGAATAAATAGGAATAAAAAATAAAAATACAAGTGAATTGCACATTTCAAGTATTGAGTCTATTGCACTGTTGACTATTTACAAAAAGTAAAATAAAACATCCAACATCTAGAGTGTTTCATCATCCAGAAGATGCAACTGCTATTACAACACAAATGCTATGGCGAGGGGTAGCCAAGATGTCAGGTCAAGGGTGAGATATCATTATCTTCGCCCGCTGAGATTTGGTATCAAGTCCCAAGAACGACTGGTACAATGAAGGCGTTGAGCCAACCTAAAATTGAAGACAAACTGGAAAACTGGAAACCTGGACCCTCCGTGGCCTACTACAGACTACAGGTAACTTCTGAGAGGCTACTAGAAGATGTGATTGCAGCATTATGGACTATCCCTATTGTGATCCTCACTAAAACCAACCAGCTGATCTATACCAGGAGACTAGAGGCCAAGATAAAGGCAGCATGGAGGGAAGTTAGCCCACTATTGGAGCCACAGAAAGGTGTGACAAAGAAAGGGATGCCCACGAAGTATAGCAAGCGGTCTATCAGTTCTAGCTGATTCTGTTCAGCAAGGTTACCACAGTAATTTTTCTGAACAGGATCCAGTAACTCTCACAGTGGCAGACATCCAGGACAGAGTCTCCAGTATGAAAAGTTGGACAGCACCAGGCCCTGACATGATTCACAGCTACTGGCTAAAGAAGCTAACAGCACTGCATTAGTGTCATGAATGTGAATTCATGGATTTTTTTTTCACATTCTGTCTCTCACAGTTGAAGTGTACCTCTGGTGCAAATTACTGACCTCTGTCATCATTTTAGGTGGGGGAACTTGCACAATCGGTGGCTGACTAAATACTTTTTTGCCCCACTGTAGATACCCCTAAGACAAGTCACATAAGGCACATAAGTGATACATGTAGCTATACCAAGTGATACCAGTATCAGGAAAAAGAAACAAGAAAAGCTTGAGAAATAACAAGGGCTGAGAGATGGGCTGGAGAGGAGGGAGAATGGAGGGCGAAGGCAGCAGTGGTCTCCATACTACTTTGAGCACTCGGGCAGTGACCTCAAAATTGACTGGCTCCAGCAGATGACATCCAAGATGTCCATTAAAGTCTGGTCCTATCACCACTCTCTACCAAGCTTTACAACTTCATCCACAATTTCGCATAACTGACATCCAACCCTTGATCTGACTGAAAAAGATTTTTATCACCCAGCTTTAAACTCCTGATCCTGTCAGATGATCTCTTCATCTCCAAAACAGTATATACATACTTCAAGATTTCCCTTACTACATTTTCCTTCCTATCTGCATCATAGTAGAACAGCTTGAATGCATGATCTTTCTGTCCTTCCACCTGGACAGACAATTGATCTACATTCCTTCACTCCATCACATCAGCCAACTCACTTCCTTTGCCAGTCTTAGTCTCTGTATTTAAAGTCTCTACTCTGACCTCCACACTCATTCTTTCTTTCTTTCTTGCTGCCTCCAAATACCCCTCTCCACCCTCTCCTTTTCCTTTGTGTTAGCCAGGTGTAGCACAGTTTCTGTCAGCACCCTGCTGTAGGAGTTTGTTGTTAACCCAGGGCCTGACCAATCCGATATGGAAATCTCATTCTTGATGACTCAAATGTATAATTTGGCCAAGATGTATGCTCTTCCTCACATAACACTCCTGATTTATCTGAGCTTAGGAGTACACAGGCATGGTGCCATAGTATAAATGTTCTAGCAGGAGAATGAATGGCTGCCAATGGAACTGGGTCACTTGTGTTTATTGATTATGTGACTGCTCATAGAAGTGAATCTGAAGTGTACAGATTTACACTGGTTTACCGGATGCTGTAAAACCGATCAGATGGCCTTTAAAGTGCACACGGATAATGATCCACACAAACTCCAAAAGCAACCCAGGAGTTTCTTAAGGAAAATAAATGTGATATTCTTCAGGTGGGGTTTTGTTGTCCATGGCTCTAGACTTCAGGCAGACATTGACCACAAAGGAGAATAAATGGCTGAATGGCTGCCACATCAGCCAACTCACTTCATATTAAATAGAAGCCTTATTTTTAACAGTATGTTACCTTTTTTATTATTATTATTTTTGCTGACCCCATAAATGGGGGGCTATGTATAAAACTGGTTATCAGAAAATAAGCTAAAAATCAAACATGGCACATCCAACTGCCAACAATACTGGCAGTGAGATGGGGCATTTCTACACTCACTAATTCTTTTTTGATTCTTCAGTTTAAAATTAGAGATTTAAAATGGGGAATATTAACGTTTTTTAAAATACAGTGATAAGAACCGTATTGCTAATGTTATTTGATATTGTCCAACGGAAAGCCCAAAGTGGGAATAAAGAAAAAAAAACCTTGCTATGACATAAAAACAAAATATTCACTAGCTGATCGTTTTCCTCTGTGGCTTCAATCCTGCCCACCATTACATCAGGATCTTACATAAGAGCCACAATCAAACATGTCCAGAGGGACAGCAGAACAGCAACACAAACGGAAACAGTCACTAGCTCTGTTTTTACCTACAAGCTCCTGCACTCTCACAGGAATGACAGGCAGCCAATTAGGCCTGAATGAACATGCAGAAAAACACTGAAAGAAATAAAGTAAAAGATCATTTGTGGCCCGAGGCTGGCATTGCATGGATGGTGAAAGATTAATGCTGCCCTTCTGAAGAACTAAAGGGTCTAAAGGGACGGAGAAAGTGACTTTTTTTCTCCTCTGAAGCACTAGTAAAAAAAGGGGGGTTCTGACACAGCTCCAGGCGACAGCACAAAGAAGCAGAGAATGGCCAAGGAGGAAGGAATCACAAAGAGGAAGTCAAACATATTGCAATGCCAGTGACACAGAAGTGCTTTCACATTGAAACACAGGTTTCTCTTGTACTCATTGTTTTATAAGTCTTAGCAAAATATATCACAGGTCACCTAAATGTGCTCGTTGAACAACCACACTTTCTCTATGCAGTCCACACTAATAATGGTAACAATTTAATAATAAACAACAAAAGTTTTCCACCCAATACCTGGGTCCCATCAGGTCCCTCTTGTTTTGAAACTAATTGCCTATGACATCAACTTTACATCATAAAGCAAGAAATTGCCATCTACTGCCTGCATTTATAAAATGGCAGCATCTTGTTATAGACATGTAACCCCGGGGACATTTAGTAACTCAGAGCATTTGGAGTGATCTAAACACCCAAACCACTACTTGAGATGTTGTTGGAAAAAAGATACAGACTGTTACCTTCATTTTGCAGCTTTTTGATTTTGTTTTTTAAATATCCAGATTTTCCACTGCAGGTGAGACAACAATGCCTCACACATTCCTCACCAAAAACTCAAAGCAAAAGTAGATCACGGAGAAACACACCTGAGTATGCCCAGTAAGTCTCTTCAGGGGTGGCTCTTCGAAGTCGTATCTCACCAGTTCTTTGCAAACCTTGGATAGGGCCTTCTGACTCAGCTTGGCTTCCTGTCAACGCTGTGGAAGAGAAGAACACAGGAACGGGCAGGTGAGCATAAACAGCTTAAGGAGCACCATCCGGATTCCAGCTGGGGAGGATGACAAGACAGCTGTGTCCTCAGCTACCCTCCACACAAACTGTCTAGTAGCCACACAGGGAACAAAATTCAACAATGAAGGAAAACTATGCTGTGGAACTTAAAACTGTCCCTGCCAGCAGTGAAATATTCCAGCAATCGGTGTTTTCACATCATGTGATAGTGTTGAAAAATCTAAATGTGTGCCCTTTCTTTTGATATATATAATAATAAAATAAAGATATTTGGGGAGATCTTGAATGATTAATGATTAATAAAAAATAATTAAATAAATAAAATACAAAGGAAAAAAGTGTACAGGATAGTCTATACTGTATACATTCCCAAATTTAGTTGCATATTTTCATTACTTCACTCTCTCTCCAGTTCCTCAACGTCCTCAGTCTTTAACAGGTCCAGAAGCATCTTCCAAATGTCAAAAAATTCTGATGATCTTTTCCTAACCGCATAGGTCAGTTTCTCAAGAACTAAACTTGATAATACATTGTTGAACCATTGGTCAAAAGAGGGGCCACCAACTTTCTTCCAGCATATTGCAATACAACGTTTGGCCTGGAATAAGCAAAGGTCAACCATCTTTCTCTCCGTCTGAGCTAAATTACATTCATCTGAATAAATGCCTAAAATACAGACCTTAGGACTTAATGGGACAGGGGAAGATGTGATCTGAGAAATATATTTTAACACTGAGCACCAAAAGTTTTGAATCTTTTCACACTCCCACAAACAGTGGTACAATGGACCCTTGTGATCGGTACCCTTATAACATATGTCCAATACATTAGGATCTAATTTATTTAGTTTTGCAGGGGAGGCATATGTTTCCATTATCCAGTTAAATTGAATCATTCTCAATCGGGTGTTGATGGTTTGGGTGTGTGTCTCTATTTTACTCCACTCGATGGATGAAGTATCTTCTTGTAAGTCTTGTATCCACTCCTGTCTCTTATTGTCTGAGGTGTCTCTATGCTTCTCAACCAACATGTTATAAAACTGAGTGAGCAGTCTTTTCCAAAACAATTTTTTGTAACAAGCGTTTCTAGGATGGAAAATGGGGGCTGTTGCATTGAATTATTCAATCGAACCAGAATAAAGCTTCTACGTTGTAGATATTTGAAGAAGTGTTTCTGAGGCACATCAAACTTTGCCCTCAACTCGCTGAATGACATAAGATTATGATCCTTATATACATCTTGTATTTTCACTATGCCCTTATGCAACCATATTTTAAAACCCATGTCCTTATGTGCCGGAGTAAAGAGCTCATTATCCCCGATTGGGGAAAAACAGGATAATGAAACATGGAATCATCCAGTATTTTTTGAACTATGTGCCAAACCACAATAGAATTTTTTACAAGTGAGATAAGTGACGGAAGTGACGGACAAGGTAAGTGACTCATGTTGTAGCTGATGTCAGACGCCGGAGATTTTGGCGGAAAATTAAAGCGAATGGTAGTTTACATTTGAACAAATTCCTTTAAGCTTCAGTATTACCAAATATCAATTGTCTTATAACTAACAACATTTGTCTAAATCATCTCCAACATCGTGGAGAACAACGGGCAGAGTTTAGAGGCTCTCCAAGATTACATCGATCAGTGCTTTCAGGATCTCGTGATGAAGAAGGCTCAGAGTGCATCTTCCCCGGCCAAACCTGACACGCCGTCGTCGAAAAGACTTCGCCCGGCAGAATCCCCCAGCACAACATCGCCAGCCGTCAAAGATATTGCCGACATACTGGAGTCAATCGACAAACGATTGTCCAGTTTCGACGCAAGGCTGTCCTTAGTGGAGATTCTTCACCGAGAATTTAAATGCTTGCGAGAATCCCTGGAGTACAGCCAGCAGCAGGTGGAAACGCTTGCTGCTGAAAATGCCACGCTAAGGGAGTCGGTGAAATGTCTCACAGATAATGTTACCCAGCTCAATAGAGAAAATAAAAAAATAAAAGAAACAGTTATTGATCTACAAGCTCGTAGCATGCGTGACAATCTGGTATTTTCTGGTATTCCAGAAGCCTTTGATAGACTGCATCGCATCGGCCCCATGCGGGCTGTGACCAGGAGACCACGTCCTATTGTGGCCAAATTCGGCCACTTCAAACAAAAGGAGCAGGTGAAAAGCCGTGGCAGAGAATTAAAAGGAACGGACTTCAGCGTGAACGACCAGTTCCCAAAAGAGATCCTGGAACGACGCAGGGTCCTCTTCCCAATCCGACGCGGCTTCATCCAGAAGGGCTCCCACGCTGTGGACCGGCTCTACATGGATGGACAGCTTTACCGCGACCCCGGCATCACTCCGTGGCTGTATTAACCTCCTACCTTCTTAACCAGATAAGAATCAGCTACACCCTTTAACTATCCACTCACACTAACTTGCATTAACTTAACATTAACATCTGTTTAACTTACCAGTATCAAATCGCATCTTAAAGTGTGATTTCATAGCAGAATTAACACCGTCACTCTCCGTCAGTGATTTAATTGGAATGTTTCCGGGTTTTTTTCCTTCTCGTTTTTCTTTCCTCTTTTCCCCCTCTTGTTTTTATGCTGCTCACTCTTGTCCTTGGTTTCTTTCTTTATTTCTTTCACTGCTTCGATCACCTGCTTCCACACTCATCCACAAACAACATCCTTTATTTCCACACATACGCACAGCACGATCACGCACAGTCATGCGCTCAACGGCAGCACATTTACATCAGTCAGACAGCGCACACATTCATATAGGATACACACACTTAAGCCAAGCCTACTCATATTAGTAACTATGCACACACATAGTCAGACTCAGGGAGCATCTCGCCACGCATTCTTTCTCTCTCTCCTTCTCTTTATTTATGAAAAAGTGACGTATTCTCTCCACCTGTCTAAGCGACGCACACAGCATACATCCCTAGTTATACACAGACATCTATGGGTGCACTAAGGTTTGTTACATGGAATGTAAATGGAGCTGGCTCCAGAGAAAAGAGGTTAAAAATATTTAACCAACTCAAAAAACTACAGGCAGATGTTGTCCTTTTACAAGAGACCCACAGACCTTGTAGAGGTTCCAATGAACTTAAAACATCTGAGTTTCCTAATGTGTTCTCAGCTTGTTATAATTCTAGACAAAGGGGAGTAGCAATTTTAATACATAAAAATATTAATTTCACAGTACTCGATACAGTTATAGATCCAGAGGGCAGATTCTTAATCATTAAACTATCTATACTTGATAAAAAGCTATGTATTGCAAGTGTATATGGTCCAAATGTTGATGATCCCTCATTCTTTCACGGTTTTTTCAGTGCACTCTCTGAACACTTAGATGGCACACTTGTTCTTGGAGGCGACCTCAACCTTGGACTAAATGAAGACATGGATAGGCTCAATACAGCGGGAACTCAGCGTAATTGGCAGTCCACAAATATAATCAAACAGTATATGAGCGACTTTAGTCTTTGCGATGCATGGCGCTCCCTTCACCCCACCAGTAAGGAATATACTTTTTTCTCACATGTCCATCACTCCTACTCTCGTCTGGATTATTTTTTGGTCAGCAGCTCACTGCTGAGCGACATTTCAGACACTGAGATTCACCCTATAGCTGTCAGCGATCATGGTCCTATATCTTTAACACTAATGCACAAGAATAATACTACGCCAAGAAAAAACTGGAGATTTAATATATCACTACTTAAAGATGAGACTTTATTAAATATTTTAAAAAAGAGTGGACTTCATATTTAGACTATAATGACACTGTGATGAGAGGTAAAATAATTTCTTTCTCATCACACAAAAAGAAAGAAGAAAACAAAAATATTCAGGAATTAGAAAAAAACCATCAAATCACTAGAAGAAGCCTACGCGTCCCACCAAGATCAGGAAACATTGAACAAAATACGCAAAACAAAACTAGAATTAAATGAGATAATTGATTAAAAAAAACAAAATTCTTAGTACAAAGACTACGCCTACAAAATTATGAACATGGTAATAAATCCGGTCAATTTCTAGCAAACCAGCTAAAAATAAATAAAGAAAAAACAAATATATGTGCTGTTCAAGATTCATCTGGGAACACAATATATGAACCGATACAAATAAACAACATTTTCAGGGATTTCTATAAAACGTTGTATTCACCACAAATAAACCCATCTAAAAAAGAAATTGATCAGTTTTTAGACAACATAACTCTTCCAAAATTATTGGACACTCAAGCAATGGCACTGGATTCACCACTGACACCAGGTGAACTCCAGGAAGCTCTGATAAGTATGCCCAATAATAAGGCTCCAGGTCCAGACGGCTTTCCTGCAGAATTCTACAAAGAATTCTGGTCGATTCTAGCACCAGTTTTCTACAGAACGTTGTTGGAAATCAAAGAAAAGGGCAGACTTCCATCAAATATGAATTCTGCAAACATTAATCTCCTGCTAAAACCAGGCAAAGACCCTGTATATCCCTCAAGCTATCGTCCAATATCCCTTATAAATGTAGACCTTAAAATAATCTGCAAAGCTCTCTCAAAGAGACTGGAGAAAATAACCCCCCTCTTAATTCATCCTGACCAAACTGGTTTCATAAAAGGTAGGCACTCATCAACAAATACACGTAGATTACTTAATTTGATAGACTACTCATACAGTAAAAACCTAGAAACTACAATATTCTCTTTAGACGCAGAAAAAGCATTCGACAGAGTTAACTGGAAATTTCTATTTGCAACTTTACACAAATTTGGTTTTGGATCCTCTTTCATAAACTGGTTAAAAATATTATATAATTCCCCAACAGCTTGTGTCAGAACAAATGACCAGACATCCTCCAGCTTCTGTCTCCTGAGGGCACCAGGCAGGGATGCCCACTCTCCCCTTCACTTTTTGCAGTTTTAATTGAACCCCATGCAAATGTACACCTATCTGGAACAACCCTGCCATATTACAAAACAATAATATGATAAACTTTTCAGATTGGAGTGGTAAAGGAATCAAATATTTAGAACATATATTAGAAGGAACAGAATTTATTTCACTTGACAGACTAGTTGCACAATATGGGATCAACAAGAAAAGATTTTTAGAATATCAACAAATTAAATCCATAGTAAAATTTCAAAATAATCTTAATTATAATCAATATAGAAATTATCTATTAGATTACATTAGTCTTGATACAGCCTCTGCCACCACATCAGATCAATTGCTCTGGGCTCCTTTGATCAGCAAAATCACCTAGTGGGGGTGGGGGTGGGGGGGGGGGGGGGGGGGTCAGTTTGGTCCCGCCTTCACTGTTGTGATTGGTGTGGGGGTAGGGACAGGCTCAGGGCGTCGGGGGATTCCCCAGGAGCATCTTCCTTGGAGGGCTCAACCCGGGGTTGCGGTCATTGCCTATTAAGGGCTCTGTTGGCCCTTAGGTGACGGTTTCCTCGTGGCTGCGTGCAGCGGAGCTAGGGGAGGGCCTGTGCTGACGGATGTGGGTTACTGACCTGGTAGCGTGGATGCCCCTGGTTGGGTCCGGGAGGTTCTGGGGGCGCTCCGTCTCTGGGCTGGGGCCCTGGCTGGGCCTCGGGGGCTTGGGTCCTGGTTGGTATGTTGCCGGGGTTGTGGGCGGGTGGGTGTATGGGGGTCCAGTCCTGGGGTGCTTAGTGGGGTCAGCGGGGGAGCTGGCCCCAGGGAGGGGTCACTCGCCCCTCCCTTCCTTCCCTCCCCATCTCCAGCTGCCTCCCTCTTGCCGCTCCACCACAACCACCCATGCAGGGCCTTGGGGTAAAGATGTGTCACTAGGGTGCAGGGGAGGCATCCTCCCCTCTGTCCCCTTCTGGCTGCCTCTGCCTCAATTTTATCCCACAACTTAGACATTCACATTACTCACACTCTCATAACACATACATATAGGATCTTGGGGGTGGGCACGCTACACGGACTCCAATAGACCATGAGGGTGTACACCTCACCCCTGGCGTCGTTGCCCACCTCTCAATTTTAAATACATGTAGACATTGAGGGCTATCAGGAGGCTTACCTGCTGCTCTCTGGCAGGTAGCTCCATGCCCTCCTGGGTTTTAAATGCACCTTAGAACACACATGCATCAACACTACAATGAGCGGGTGGAGGGAGGTTTGGAGTCTTCTCTCACCCCCGTTCTCTGCGGCCTGCTGGAGCGGGGGGGCTAGGAGGAGGATTTGGCCGTCCCACTGGGGTCTGGAGTGTGGGGCCTCCCTGCTGCTGCGGACTCTCTTTTTGTTCTTACTTTATGGCTTTAAAAAAAATATCGAGATATATATCTTATATCGCCATTCAGCTAAAAAATATCGAGATATGGATTTTGGGTCATATCGCCCAGCCCTAGCGTCCAGGTACCCACCGGCTCACTCCTTGGTGGTTGCTTATCGGGGCCTGGAGCCTGGGGCTCGCTCGGGCCACTTCGGAGGTGGGGTGCCCCCGGCCTCTCGGCCTGGGGCTCGGTCACTCAGGCACAGCTGGCTGCCGGCGGAGCTCACGGGCGAGTCACTGCAACTCCCCCTGGCTTCTACTCCACAGCTGCTGAGTGAGCCCTCATCTGGGACTCTCCTCAGCTCTTTCCGGGACAGTGGCGCGGCTGCCCCTCTGTTGGTCTTCCTTGGTCTCTTGTGTTCTGGGGGCCTCTGGATGTCTGGAGTCTTGATCTCCTCCATACCTGCTTCATGCCCTGGAGGGCGGGGCTGTGGCCCCCCCACACCCTCTAGCAGATCATTACATGAAGGAACCTTTTAAAAACAAGCGCGTCCATGCTCACAGGTGTACACATGGGTGATCGCACCCACAAACTACACCCTTTTTGGCTCCTACCTCAAAGCACACTGTGTTCTGTTGATCTTATGTGCTGCACAATAATGTTTAATATTTAGTATTTACTGTCATATTCCCATATATCATTGTGATGTTGTTTATTCTATTACTCTCGTTTTCTTCTGCTTGTTTTCTTTTTTCTTTCTCAGCAGGTGATCCAGGTGATTGATATATGCATTTTTTTTCTGCCCGTTCTGTTGGTTTTTGTTTTTTGACCTTCTCCCCCGTCCCTCTTCTCAGCTGTTTCTCTTTCCCTCTTTCTTTCTCCCCTTCTTTCCCCCAGTCAAGTCTGTCCCGTATTCAGTAAGTGAAAATAAAATAAACAATAAAAGGTGAATCAAGTGGACCATTATGGCAAGGCTGGGATGGTCAATTTGGTAAAGTAAATCCGTTGGGCATCTTTCTTTGCCTTTAGACAATAATTCTGATGGCAAAAGAGCCAAACGGGACAGGGGAAAAAAAATGATAAGGCAACATGTGGCACTTGGTTGTTAAGGGAGAAGGGGAAGTTTTTAGGAGTGACACCTGCAACGGAAAGCTGGCAAGCGAAAGACAGAGAGAGAGTGAGTTTTCATAGTTTGTTGTGTAGTTATTGTCTTGTATTGTGTGTCAGTTATACTGCTGAATTTCACATTTTCTCCAAACAAAAGCCGTCAAAGGCAGATTAGTGTAAACGCTGTTCCCACATGGAAAACTGGACTGATGCACCTCCTGCTGTCAGACCTGCAGGGTTTAGGCCTGTGGTATTCTCCTCTTTCTTATACTGAACACAAACTACATTTTTTGGACTGGCACAAATAATTTGTGTGCCTTCTTATTTGATGCAGCACACCTGATTGTTCTGTAAATAGATTTAAATGGTTATATAAAAAACGCCTGAGGCCTTAGGTAAATAGTACCATATAACTTTGTTGTATTTGCATTTCAAGTTATGAAAATCATTCGTTAAACATGTTTGTGGATTTTACAGTAAAAAATAACTTTTTTCTACTCTGATTTTGGATTTTTTGTCTGAATTTAGATCAGCTGTGCTAATACAGTATACCAAAATGGAAAAATAACTCAAATTTCAGATATTTGAGGTTGTGCTGAAAATAATGATACCAAACAAGGCAAGAAAAACATATTTTAAAGGTGAAATATAGAGGTAAAATCAAAAGTAGTCAAAAACGGCCAATTATACCCAGAGGGTTAAACATCTCTGTTCATTAGAGTGAATATGAGTTTCCTGTAAGAAAATTATATCAGAAGATAGATGCTTCAAATGTGACATAGACATCCCACATTTCTAAGCTCTGCCTATGCCCTCACAAAGGACATGTTACTAATCCAGTAGCACTGTTACCCTGCATCTAAATAAGGAGTGATATGACTTATATACTGACAAAAAATAATAGAAAGGACTGGCATAACTGCAGAAAAAAGCAAAATTAACAACAACAACACTTAACCCATTGAACCCAGAAAAAAGAACAAGAACAACTGTGGCCCATCCCAGCATGCATTTAGGGGACTGCCAGGAAGAAGAGTAGAAAAAAAGCAAAAAGAAAGAGAGAAAAAAGCATGCTGAGATCCGGCAGCACTGCACCTGCCTCCATTGATCAAAACATTAGAACCAGGAGTTGAATGACTGGGTAGAAAAATACCAATATATAAAATAGCTTGTTATAATAATATAGCAGTATCTGTCCGAAATTATGATAATATGTAAATGTTATCAATACTTCACAATAGAAAAAAGTTTCCAGACCTCGTAGCAACAGCTAAAAGAAACAATACAGCCACATCACCAGGTCATGTTTACAGTGAGTCTGCAAACCGTTCAACTTCAGCTGCAGACTTAAGCTTAGTGATGTTGTTGTGAACTAACCAAAGGAGAGCCGAGTAGCGCAGACTGCACATCGCTCTGGAAGTGCAAAGCTTTTTCCTGACCACACTGAAAGCCATCCGCTGAGCAAGGATCTCTGTGGTGTGGTCTGGAAAGATAGACAGTCTCTCTCCATCACAGTTTAACGGTGCAAGTTGGTGTGCCAGATAAATGCCATACATTTTTCTCATGGTGTACCTTGGCTATGATTGCCCTCGGTCGCTGGCCAGCACTGGTTTTGGTCCAAGGGTGCGGTATGCTCTCTCCACTTTTATCAGCTTAATAAAGTTGTCTTGCAGAGATGAGTCCGCTGGCTCGTTGACCTCAGCACCTTCTTTCTCCTTGCATTTAGGTTCGAGCAGACAAACACAGCAGTCCATTGTAGTAAGCGACTTAATCGATAACATCTAGATGCTGTTCGGATGACCGAATATCTGTCTGGAGCTTAGACAGAGTTGATTCAATTATGTCATGGGGGCTCTCCATTGATGTTTTAAGGCTAGCGATAGCAGCTAATATGGCGTCAATGCTCGCAGAGTTTTTGGCTAAGGCGGCTTTCTGGCACTGTGCTATGTCTTTTTTAGGCCTATGTCGTCCAGTCTTTACCATAGTCGATGCAAAGCAGTACTGCTGTAGACTAGTTAAGTAAAGAAGCAGGGTGTAGCATTAATTGTTGAAAAATAGAAAGAAAAGTGCGGCGCTGTGAAGAGTACCCCCCGAGCACTTAAAAGATTGATTGGCGTCTTCAATTCTAAAACCAAATGGTGGAGAGTCTCAGGTATTTAATTCCTAGTGGGAGTTGTCCCTTAAGAGGATTTTTGACCCACTATTAATCATGTACCTCTCTACATTTGCCAAGGGGTGAAGAAGGACTGGTTTTCATGTGAAATGATTGTGAGATCTTGCCTCAGCCTATCATGTGACTCATTGAGCTCACCTCATACTGTCACGGGCGAGAATGCGGTGGACTCAAGAGCAGACTCAATTTGCTTCGAACTGTGTATAATTTATTGAAAAGAACAAAACGTGAACAGAACTGGGTTTAACAGAAACCATACGCAGAAACTAAGGGAAATCCGTGGGCGGAGAGACCGGCGTAGAGCACGGGGAGAACTCTAACGGGAACTTCTGTAAACACAGGAGAGAGATGTTACTGAATGGAAAAAAAACGAGTAAGGGACAGAGGTACGGAGTGCCAGTGGATAGTCTTGGGCTTACTTGGAGACCCTAGTTATTAGGTGGGAAAAGGGCTGCCGTGGGAGTATTCCAGAGAGGGTCAAGAGTGTGGAGAGTCCGGTCCAGATTCCAAGGAGGTGGAGAATACGGACTGAAGGGCAGGCTGAGGAGAAGTGGAGTATATAATCCTCGGGTTCAGAGCAGACGGAAGAACAGAATGGAGACCAAACCAGCACTACTGATGAGTGCGACGGGTGGTGAATCACAGATGGTAGCAGGACGAACTGGCGAGGAGTGGCAGGCCGTGCCGGCTTAAAAACCCTCTAGGTGGAGCCCCGGAGATTGACAACAGGTGATGAGCTGGCCAACTCCACCCCCAGGGACGAATGACAGGAACCTGGACCACGCCCGACCAGACACTCCCACAGCATATGACACATACAAGATGTGTGTGGGCATTAAAAGTCTTAAATGGAGCCTGGGAAGGGATCTAAAACTGCAGGCTAAATTTAGAGAGACTAGTTTAAAGATAGCCACAGCTGGGAACAAGAGAAATACTGAGTGTATATAAATAAGACTGGACTTAAGCACCAACAATAAAATTACATTTTTCTCCTAGAAATAGTTCCTTGGTCACTGACAATCCACTGCATGACAACCAGTCAGTGGCAGTGGATGAAAGATGGACAGAGGACAAGAAGAGATGGAGGGAGGAGAGCTGTGGGGTTGTTAAGAGTATCACAAATACTGCAATGTTCTGCAGACAGAGCTTATACTAATATTACCATTACATACCTTTACTGATTCGCTTCCCCAAGGAGAGAGAATACGCTCTGGTAAAACAAAGTGAATAGGCACTGACGGCAGTTTCATCTGCAGGCTTTTCGCAGTACATTCTAACTTATAAGCATTATAAAGAAGGGAGCTAAAAGAAACCAGACCTGTCAGTGTGAGAACAGAAGGACTTTTAAACAGAGACCTTTAAACATTATAACTATAAGGTCTGTGTTGTCAAAAGTGCAATGTTTGTTCATGATAAGGACAAGGCTTTATTAGAATTCCACTGAGTTTTCACTTGGATCGAAAAGACTGCATGAAGACCACATTTATAAAGGAGAATGCAATGTTGTTTATTTGTAAACGAAAATACTCAAAGATTTTGAGCAGAAAACTCATGCACAGTGTCTGTGTGGACATAAGAGATGCTGCTAACAATAAGGTGAACCTTGAGAAGTATACGGACAGACCTGCCATCACAGGGAATGGGCAGAGTTGGGCTGCAACTTCAACTTCAAAGACTGCCTGTACATGTGTGAGTGAGGCAATTCCAGGAAGTCCTTTTTTGTTGGCCCGTCAGATCAGATTCAATGAAATCTTCTAAATGTCTCTTGCATGAATTTGTACACGTTCTGGCTAAACTCAGTGCGAAAGCTTTGGCATCTGTGAAACGTCTGTTTCATTGTTACAGACATCAGCTTTTTCAAAAAGCTCAAGCACCTGGTGAGTCGTGAAACAATTTACCGTAATATGGTGACCAGTGTTGGTCAAGTTACTTAAAAATAGTAATTAGTTACTAATTGCTGATTACTTCTCCAAAAAAGTAATCCTGTTACTTTACTTAGTTTCAAAAGTAATTAGTTACTTTATTACTTAGTTACATGATACACAACCTGAATATGTAATAAAGCAATAGACCTTTCAGCCCAATTCTATTTTTTCTGTAAAATCCATCATATAAAATGGTCGCCTTGAGGCGACTTTTGTTGTGATTTGGCACTATATAAATAAAATTGAATCAAATTGGAAAAGTCTCTTTTTGAAACTTTATGCACATTGCATTACGCAAAAATTTTATTATATGCAACAGTCTTTTGACTAATTTTGGAAAGCCCCGGGGCTTGAGAAAACACGGAAGGAAAGGCGGCGTGCATCAGCGTGTTTCAGTTTCAAGTTTTATTGTCATGTACAGTAAACAGTGTAGCCACATTTATCCATGATGAAATTCTTTGGCTCGTGCTCCTCAGCTTTACATGAGCATATAGAGAGTGTGCAGTTATATTGAGAAGAAAATAACAGAAAGGAGCAGTGGTAGTAATAAAATAATAATAATAATAATAATAACAACAATAAAAAGGAGAGGAAAAAATATTAGAGAATTTAGTTGGTATTTACATTTAAGACAAGTTGGTATTTATAAGTTTGTGCAAGAGTATCTGCAGGTTGTACAAAGTTGTGCAATGAGCATTTAAGTTGCATTTGTTGAAGTGACAGTGTGCAGAGTCCTGTAATTGTAGTGGTGTGTATGGAATTCAAAAGCGTGATGGCTTGTGGGAAAAACTGTCCCTGTGTCTGGTAGTGCAGGTCTGGATGCTACTGAACCGCCTGCCAGACGGCAGGAGTGTGAAAAGTGTGTGGCCGGGATCAGAGAGGATCCGCTACCTCATGCAGCGCTGTCTGTAGAGATCCTGCATGGCTGCCAGTTGAGTCCTGGTGATGCGCTGCGCTGATCTCACCACCCTCTGCCAGAGCATTACAGCTGCTGTACTGAGTGGTGATGCAGCCAGTCAGAATACTTTCAATGGTGCATTGATAGAAGTTTGTAAGTATTCTGGAGTTCATGCCGAATCTTCTCAGGCACTGCAGGAAGAAGAGCCGCTGTCTTGCTGCTTTTGTCATGACACCAACATGGTGTGACCAGCTCAGATCATCGCTGATACCCAGGAATCTGAAGCAGCTGACTCTCTCCACCTCTGCTCCTTCGATGTGGATGGAGGTGTGGCCTCCTCTCTGCAGTCTCCTGTAATCCACGATGAGCTCCTTGGTTTTTCTGACATTAAGCACCAGGTTGTTGTCGCGGCACAGTGATGTCAGGACCTTCACCTCTGCCCTGCATGCCGTCTCATCTCCATTAGAAATGCAGCCGATGATGGGGGTGTCGTCTGCAAATTTGATGATGGTGTTGTAGCTGTGTGTTGCTGTACAGTCGTGGGTGAACAGGGTGTACAGCAGGGGGCTGAGCACACATCCCTGGGGGGCACCTGTGCTTGTAAGGAAACTTCGGAGGAAGAATCGTGTTCCTCTGCCTTCAACATCCAATTTCTTAGGAACAAAACGGATGAATTACAAGGGAACATGCTTCATCTACGGCAGGGGTCCCCAATCCCAGTCCACGAGGGCCGGTGTCCCTGCAGGTTTTAGATGTGTCCTTGATCCATCACAGCTGATTTAAATGGATAAATTACCTTCTCAACATGTCTTGAAGTTCTCCAGAGGCCTGGTAATAAACTAATCATGTGATTCAGGTGTGTTGACCCAGGGTGAGATCTAAAACCCCAGGGACACCGGCCCTCGTGGACTGGGATTGGGGACCCCTGATCTACGGGAATGCAGGGAGGCTTGCCTGATGGCGCTTACTGAGACGTTGCTGACCGATATGGACAGTGACACTTCACTGCGAATCAGCGGCTTTGGGACCCCTGTCAGATTGGATTAGAACTGGAGTAACACGCAAATCTCACGGAGGAGGGGTATGTTTGTATATCAACCAGGGCTGGTGTAATAATTTTACTGTGCGGGAGCGGTTGTGTCTTCCCGACATCGAGCTCCTTTCAGTATCTGTCAGGCCTTTTACTTACCGAGGGAATTCCCTCAAATTTTTGTCACTGTTGTTTACATTCATCCTAAAGCAGACGTTAAAGTTGCTGCCGACGCCACAATCTGCAAACTCTCTCCAGATGCTCCTAATTTTACTCTTGGTGATTTTAACAATTGTAATCTTAAGAAATCACTGAACAATTTCTTACAATATGTCATTTGTCCTTCAAGGCATAATAAAACGCTGGATTTGTGTTATGGACCAATTAAGGGGGCATACAAGTCTGTGGCCGGACCTGCGCTAGGTTCTTCAGATCACAATGTTGTTCACCTCCTCCCTGCCTACAGATCTGTGATTAGGAGGGAGAAGGCCTGTGTGAATCAGACTAATGTCTGGACAGAAGACCGTTGTGTTGCCTTTCAGGGGTGTTTTGATTGCACTGACTGGTCCGTGTTTCAAGAGAGCACTTCTGATTTGGATGAACTCACTGATGTGGTGTGTAGCTACATCTCTTTTTGCAAAGACTCGGTGGTTCCAGTCAGAGAATTTAAGACTTTCCCCAATAACAAACTGTGGCTGTCTATAGATATTAAGGATCTGATTCTTAAAGGGAAAATTGCTTTTAACGAGGGAGACGTTCCCACTATGAGAATATTGAGGAAGGAGGTGAGGGCTGCAATAAAGATCGCCAAGATGAGGTATAGAAATAAGATTGAGGCTGAACTCAGGAGTAACAACTTCAAAAGAGCTTGGCTGGTGTGAAAACAATGGCAGGGCTACAGACTTAAGGTAAAAGTAATATTACTCTAGAGCGGTTTACTAGGGGTGCAACGATACACAAAATTCACGGTTCGGTTCGGTTCGATACTTTGGTGTCACGGTTCGCTATTTTTTCGATACAAAAAAAAATGTTCATGCCTTTTTAATTTGTCATTTATTAAAATTATAAATATATATTTTAACTCAAAAGTACAGTTTTTAAATTTAACCCTAACCCTTGTGCGTGTTTTTTATTTTGACAGCGAATGCGCACCTGCGGACCACTTATGTGCACCCCTGGTTATATAGCTCATCATATCGCAGCCACAGAAATTCTTTTGTCCATGAAACCATAAAGCTGCACTTTCTTTTTGCCTTATAGTCTGATTTGTCATAACTTCTCCGTTTTGTGGTAAGCTTTTCTTTGGCTGTCACTTCTTCACCCTGACCTGTCTTATTTGGCTCAGCAGAACTAAAATATATATACTGCTGCTTTTACACACTCACTCACATAAGCTCAGCGATTCTCTGCGCGATCAACCTCTCACATGTTTAAGCTGCGGGAGATTTCACTTGTCATGTTTGCATAGTAAGCTAACGATTAATAAGACGATGTCAGAGGAATTGGTGCACAAATTATCATCACTCACAGATCAGTGCTGTCGCTCTCTATACACAGTTCGCACGATTGCAAAGTGAAAGCAAAAAAACAAGCGCAAATTCAAACATGATTTCAATATGTCACATATTGACAGTGGCTCACCGATGCCAATGACATAATTACCCAGCTACATTTCTGAAAGAATGCAAAAGCATTGACATATATTTTTCCTTCCTACAATAGCCCGACGGGCAGGGAAGAGATAGATTTTGGTAGCCCGACTGAAAAATTCGCTAGCCCCAGGACGTCGGGCTAGCGATTTTGCAAGCCCTGTATCTGATTGAGGAATCACTCATCTTTGGAAAAGAGAGTTTATTACAGAGAAATGTCTCTTTCCAAAATAAAAGCTATACTATCCGCTTCTTCTGGGCTATATTCTCAGCAGCATAAGGAGAATCATGTGATAACAGCTGTCTAAATGACTCGGCTAAAGTTAGTAGCATGCTTGTTGTATTTGTCTTTGCACTAGGATGATGTCGGCGTAAATGTGCAGTCATATTCGTTGTGTTCCCACTAGTGATTTCAGGTTAATCTCGTTGAAATGACCTTAACGCCACAACACGGCAAATCTCCGTTAACGAGCTACCGCCGATCGCCCCGTGCATGGGGCTAGACGGCCAACACGTTAACGAGCTAACTGCGCTAACACACTAGTTCCCACCCATGTAATTGAGCATAGCATGGCACATCCAACATACTGTTTTACTTTAGTCCATGACTCGCTTACCTTCAGGGTCATACGTCACATGAAAACCAAAATAGTTCCAAACGCCAGATCTGAATGAGGGTGGGGGAGGTCCATGTTGCAAGGAGAGCTTAACTTCTGTCTTGCTAGCTTGCCCTGCGCTCTTCCTTCTGACTATGCTGTCTGTGTTGAGCGCTCAGTGGATCTGCGCTCGACAGTGCAGCCTAGGCGGAGTAGTCGAACGCAGATTCACTGAGCGCTCAACACAGACAGCATCGTCAGAAGGAAAGTTGATAAAATAAATTACAAATGTTGTATTGTTCGATACATATGCGTACCGAACCGAAAGCACTGTATCGAACGGTTCAATATCGATACGAATATCGTTGCACCCCTACGGTTTACCTCTGTCAAACATCTGGCAGACAGTCTTAACAGTTTTTACCTGCGTTTTGAGAATCTCGACTGTTCTAGGCAGACCAGCACACTGAGGGAAAAGACTATCTGTCATGGTCCTGCGGCCATGACTCAGTGACTTTGTGTTTGTGTTCCTTATTGTTATTATTCTCTTTATTATTCTTGGGCTGTTTTGGGATGGTTTGTGTTTTGGGATTTTAGATACTGGGTTTTGGGTTTGTGCTCCCTCTATTGGTCCCTGGTGTTAGTGTTCCCCTGTCTCGTCAGGTTAATCAGGTCCAGCTGTGTCTCCCACCTGTGTGTGATTTCCCAGTGTCTCTTTGTGTACTTTAGTGTGTGTTTTCCTCTGCTCCTCGTCGCGTCGTCTGTGTTCATACCTGGTGTAATCCCCTGCGTGCTCTCCCTGCTGTTCTCCCTTCATGCTCAGGTTTGCTATTTCTTTGTGTAGTTTCTCCCAGTTAGTTCATCCTTAGTTCTGTTTTACCATCCCCACTTTATATTTGATATTATCAATAAATCACCCTCACACCTGAATAAGTGCTGCGTTTTGAGTCCTCCTTCCACTCTCCACACGGCCGCTGCCCCGGACCGTGACAGTACGACGCGACCACAACATGGACCCAGCAGCGCTTAACCCGTCCAGGGAGCTACGGGAAAATCTCATCGATGCCACACAGGAGCTGATCGACCGGTGGCTGGAAAACCCGGGTGGCACATCCCAGCGCGCTATAGAGAGGCGGCTATAGCGTCTGGTGACCGGTCTCCCATGGCTTCTGGGCTCGCTTTGTTCGTGGGAGCGGGAGTTCCTCCTTTTGGACCTCGGACTTCACCCCCCGTCTGCTTTTACTTTCGAGCAGCCCGAGGCGGTGAGCGAGTGACATGTTCTGGCTTCCCCAGATTCCGGGACTCTGTTTTCTGGGGCTATTCAGAGCGGGATGAGAGACAGTGTAGATAGCTTACCTACCTTCGTGGTAACGGATCCTTCGCAAGTGGGCGTCTACAAACCCTCTGTAAAACCGAGAGACTGTTTCTCTGCCGCTCCTTCTGAGCCAGGACTTTATCACCATTCTCCGGCTCAGTTCTGTGTCCGGCCACAAGCTCTCAGGTCTGTGGCTCAACCGTTAGCCTCCCTAAGGGCTCAATTACCCGTTCTGCCGCCGCTCCGGTTAGCCACTCAGCCACCACCACCGCTAGCATCGCTACAGCCCACAGTTCCGGTAATGGCTGAGCCACAATTTTCGCACTGTTTTTCCACCGCTGTTTCTGGGCAGGGAGACAAACTGTTTCGCTACGGACCTGTTCCTCAACAGCTGGCAACATTAGTGACTGTTACTCACTCCGGGGCTTCCCCAGAGGCCGGGTTACTGCCCTCAGCTTACTCTGGACCCCTGGAGGCCAAGATGCCGGCTGTGAACTGCACCGGGCTGTCACTGCCTGAGCAGGGTCAGTGCTCCGCGCAGCTGCAGCCCTCCGTATGTGCGCCAGAGGCCCACGTGCCTACTGGTTTTATTTCACGTGTGCCGGAGGCCCACGTGCCTCCTAGTTTTGTTTCATGTGTGCCAGAGGCCCACGTGCCTCCTGGTTTTGTTTCGTGTGTGCCGGAGGCCCACGTGCCCGCTGGTTCTGCGGCTGTTTTCGCTGGGGGGCCCAAGGAGCCCGTCCAGCCTCCTGCTTTGCCTGCTGGGGGGCCCGAGGAGCCTGTCCAGCCTCCTGTTTCGCCTGCTGGGGGGCCCGAGGAGCCCGTCCAGCCTCCTGCTTCGCCTGCTGGGGGGCCCGAGGAGCCCGTCCAGCCTCCTGCTTCTCCACCTGTGGCTGCTTCTCCACCTGTGGCTGCTTCTCCACCTGTGGCTGCAGCGCCGCCTCCTGCAGTACCACCACCGGCAGTGCTACCGCCTGCTACGGCCACACCTCAGCCTGAGGACGCATCCTCACCTGGCCCGGCTGCATCCTCGTCTGGTCCAGCCTCCGTGTCTGCATCCTCGTCTGGTCCAGCCTCCGTGTCTGCATCATCGTCTGGTCCAGCCTCCGTGTCTGCATCATCGTCTGGTCCAGCCTTCGTGTCTGCATCTTCGTCTGGTCCAGCCTTCGTGTCTGCAGCATCCGCACCATCGCCTGCAGCAGCGTCTTCAGCATCCGCATCATCGCCTGCAGCAGCGTCTTCAGCATCCGCATCATCGCCTGCAGCAGCGTCTTCAGCATCTTCGCCCGCTGCGGCCCCGGCTTCCGTGCCTTCAGCCTCGCCTGGCCCAGCCTCGTTTGGGTCTGGAGCTAAACGGCCGTTTTCTAGACCACTGGCTAGGCTACTGGCCGGGCGCCGTCGCCTGACTGGCCGCCGTTGCCTTCCGCACGGCCGGCCCCCGGACCGCCATCGCCTGAGCGGCCGCCGTTGCCTTCCGCACGGCCGGCCCCCGGACCCTCTTCGCCTGAGCGGCCGCCGTTGCCTTCCGCACGGCCGGCCCCCGGACCCTCTTCGCCTGAGCGGCCGCCGTTGCCTTCCGCACGGTCGGCCCCCTGAACTTTTTGCGCGCCGTCACGGCCTTCTTCGTGGACGGCCTCCCGAACTCTCCACACGGCCGCTGCCCCGGACCGTGACACTATCACTCCCCATTTATTTTATATTAATGAGAGGGGGGTAGCTAATCTCTTTAGACACACTAAAAGCAAGAGTCCTGGACCTGACAATGTCTGTGGACAGGTACTGAGAACTTGTGCTGATCAGTTGAGTGGGATTTTTCATCACATTTTCTCACTTTCTTTAGAGCTACAGACTGTACCTAAGATTTGGAAACATGCTGTCATTGTTCCTGTTGCTAAGGGCAGTTCTCCTAAGGCACTGAATGATTTTAGGCCTGTGGCTCTGACTTCTTTAGTGATGAAGTCATTTGAGAAGATAATTAAAGAGGAGATTTTAATGCATGTTGAACACCATCTTGACCCCTTCCAATTCACCTGTAGAGCAGGGAGAGGTGTGGAGGATGCTGTTGTCTCACTCCTGCATCTCTTGTATAAGCATCTTGAGGCCGCCCACACCCATGCAAGATTATTATTTGCTGACTTTCCATCGGTATTCAATACAATTCAACCCTCTTACTTGCTGACAGGCTTTACAATCATTTTAAGCTTGACACTAGTCTGGTCGGCTGGGTGACAGACTTTCTGATCAATAGGTCACAATGTGTGAGGGTGAGTCATGTGATTCCTGATGTGCTCTCCTCCTCTACTGGATCACGACACAGTGATCGTCAGTCACTGACTGACTCGTCCCCCAGATGATGTGGATTAGTGTGATCAGTCCTTCCTTTCACTAAATGTTTCAAAAACTAAAAACATGATTATTGATTTTAGGAAGTCATGTTATAGCTCATCACCTACTATCATTCAAACTGCTGAAATCGGGATTGCTGAGAGTTACAAATATCTAGGTGTCCTGCTTCATGCCCTGGAGGACGGGGCTGTGGCCCCCCCACACCCTCTAGCAGATCATTACATGAAGGAACCTTTTAAAAAACAAAAAACAAGCGCGTCCATGCTCACAGGTGTACACATGGGTGATCACACCCACAAACTACACCCTTTTTGGCTCCTACCTCAAAGCACACTGTGTTCTGTTGATCTTATGTGCTGCACAATAATGTTTAATATTTAGTATTTATTGTCATATTCCCATATATCATTGTGATGCTGTTTATTCTATTACTCTTGTTCTCTTCTGCTTGTTTTCTTTTTTCTTTCTCAACAGGTGACCCAGGTGATCGATATATGCATTTTTTTTTCTTTTTTTCTTCTTTTTTTTCTTTCTCTGCCCGTTCTGTTGGTTTTTGTCTTTTGCCCTTCTCCCCCGTCCCTCTTCTCAGCTGTTTCTCTTTCCCTCTTTCTTTCTCCCCTTCTTTCCCCCAGTCAAGTCTGTCCCGTATTCAGTAAGTGAAAATAAAATAAACAATAAAAGGTGAATCAAATGGACCATTACGGCAAGGCTGGGATGGTCAATTTGGTAAAGTAAATCCGTTGGGCATCTTTCTTTGCCTTTAGACAACAATTCTGATGGCAAAAGAGCCAAACGGGACAGGCAAAAAAAATAAAAATAAAATAAAATATCTAGGTGTGGTACTTGATCATAAACTGTTTTGAATCTCATGCTGATGCCACTATTAAAAAAGTTCAACCAAGACTGTTCATTTTAAGGAAAATGAAATCTTTTAATGTCTCATCTGAGATGTTGTCGTTGTTTTATAGACGTTTTATCGAATCTGTGATGTCTTTTTGTATCGCTGCCTGGTTTGGTAACCTGACAGTGAAGAATAAGAATCAGTTGGGTCTTTTGAAAAAACTGCTAGCAAAATTTCAGGGAGCTGGCAAGATGGACTTTTGGCCATTTACAATAAAAATGTGCTTAGAAAGGCTCATTCTATTGTTAATTGTTGGAACCATCCACTTCACAGTGAGTTTGAGTTGGTACAGTGAGTAACTCTGAGGAAGACCAAAAGACTCCAGGTGTCTTTTATCCCTACTGCATCCTGTCTCCTAAATGGCATATAACCGTTCTGGGATTTTCTATTACTATTATTGTCATTTTATATTATTGTTTTGCTTACTTTTATCCTGTTGCTAAACTAATTTCCCTTTTGGGACAATAAAGAATTTGATTTGAATTGAATTGAATGTCATGTGACACTCCCACAAACAAAATCACAGTTTAGTAACACAGCAACTCAGTGTGCTTACTGGAAAGTAACAGTATCTAATTACTTTATTTTTGCAATAGTAATCCCTTACTTTACTCATTACTTGAAAAAACTAATCAGATTACGCGTTATTGCCCATCTCTGATGGTGAAATACTGTGCAAATATACACCAGTACAAATGCACACCCACATTTGTACTGGTGCATAGCAGATGTGTTTGAGCTGGATACCCGGAACCTTATTTTTTCCTCTATCACACTGCCTCAGCTCACAGTGCCAGAAGTCAATAAAGCTCAAAAGAACAGGCACTTTGGCCCAGCCTCTGTGTCCAAGTACACAAAAGTTCCTCTTCAGAAGAAAAATAGACAACACTGGTTCCTGTCATACATCACAAGGGGCATTTAGGGGAATTGCAGAGTGTTTCCTCAAGCTTAATTAAAATGCACAGCCCCTTCCTGTGCTCCTGTATTTAACCTTGACTTGCTCACTTCTCACTTGGCTTGATAAAAAGAATATCAGGGTGCTCAAACGTGCAGGGAAGTACACACACAGACGCAGACAATGTATGTATGCTAGGACCATCCAAGCCAGGCCTTACAGTGGCCATAAGTTCATTAGCATCCCTTACATCTGCCTCTAATACTCTCAGTGCTTAAGAACATTCACCAGCACACAAACATACACGCACATGTGTGTGTGTGTGTCTGTGCATGAAGCTGATTTGTTGTAGAAGCTGGCATCCTGCAGCCTGCTGGTGACACTCTGGGTGTTTATGTGTGAGACGGGGGGTAAACACAGAGTTATTTGTTGCACAAGCCAAATTTATAACACAATGACACAAAGCAATAACATGATTGCAACACAACTCAAAATACTGATTGCAATCAAATATGCAATTCATTAAAAATGACTCTCCGACGATTTATGGTTAGATTTATGGTTTCAAAGGTCATCCTTAGAAAGACAAAGAAAGACAGAAAGAAAGTCCTTTAACAAACGCATTTATTCAAATCACAATTCAATAATGCAAACACTCACAAAGTCAAAGGAAAAGTCACAAAAACACCACACACTTCGATGAACGTGTAGTTATCAAAACAAATACAATAATAATAATAATAATAATAATAATAATAATAATAATAATAATAATAATACTCTATAAATGCAAAACAAGTGCACCATCCTTCCTCAATGAACATAAAAATTTCGAATACACCACAAATCTGTAAACATCTGTAGATTACAAGTAACTCTATAAAAAGCATGCTCCACTTTCAATCTCGATGCGACTAACCCCTTAAAACTAAGTGCTGCATCATTCCTACCCTGTCGAAGCACTTTATTCTTCCTTGTTTTCCAAATTGCTAACTCAGCCATTCCAAGAAGGAAATTAATTAAGACATGAGTCTTCTTTTTCAAAGCTCTGTACTTAAGACTAAAAACAAAAACAGCCATAGAAAAACGCTCACCGAGGGCTTCAACCCATTCCTGCAATAAACTAAACAGGCTTTTTAACCTCACACAGGACAAAAACAAGTGTTCCAGCGACTCCTGTTTTTCACAAAAAAAAAAAAAAGCACCCCTTGTAGTCGGGTCAAAGTGAGCTCTGTGTCTGTTCATAGCTATCAATCCATGTATAATCCTACACTGGAGGTCACCAACCTGTTTCTCAACAGGTGGGTTATACAGGACCCTCCATCTGCCCTTCGGGGCAAGGTCTGAATCAAAAATCTGTGTCCACCTTGACTCCCTGACCCCTGCTAGAGAGCACAAGTTCAGCACCTGGACACAACTTTGATACAAGTGCTTCTTCCCACATGAACTGAGAATACCCAACAGTTCAGCAGTCCATTCTCCTCATGCCAGCCATCAAAAGCTGATGCAGCTGAAAGTACTGGAAATACGTACTCATATTCATTATGCCACTGGTCCGCTAGATCGCAGTTTTCAGCAAATACTTTCAGTGACACGGGTAAGGACTCCCAGACCTCTTCCAGGATCCTCTTTAAGATTCTGGTGGACTTAATGTTAGTGAGATCGAATATCCTTCCTATCGATAGTCTTGCGAGGTGACCCAGTTTCAAAATCCCAGCTTGAATGAACTTGGTCCTTATTGTAGGTAATGACAGCAAACAATCCCATACAAAAAAGTCATTGTGAAACAATGGTTCCTCAAAAAGCCACAGGCCAGGTCTAGGTCAGGATCACAGAAAATCATCAGTGTTTTCCAAGCATCCAACACTGAATGATAAAAAGGTGGTAAACCCATCATATCAAGCTCTGCTGTTTTAAGCAAAAACAGATGCTTATCCAGTCCAGGATATCCAGCTTTCTGGAGAAGCAGCCGAGCCAAGAGAAGCCATCAGTAGCTACGTCCATAAAGCATCTTAACTCATTCACTGCCATTGACGTCTATAGCCGTCAATTGCAGTGAATGAGTCAATGGGTTTAACTCATTCACTGCCAATGGCTGGCAGTGAATGAGTTAAGAGTGATTTGTAACCTGAAGGCAGTGGTCATGATAGCCATTATATCCACAAGTCCTTGACCTCCCTCTGACATGGGAAGAAAGAGAACAGATGCAGATAATGAAACTAGATTCAGTGATCCGAATCGTTGGAATTCTCTGGTCTTCATGTGGTTTGTCTCAACAGACAATACAAATGCCACTATATAAAGTGGAGCAATAAGCACAGCGTGTTGGCTGTCCAGAGTTCTGGACAGTCAGTTGCCCAGAGTGTGTACAGAGTGTAATTTATTTTCTCAGCATTTCTCAAATGTTTTTAAATACAGCTTCATCTTTGAACTAAAACTCAGCTTGAAACCATGGCTTTCACTTGAACACCCAAAACAACCTCCAAAGAAAGGAAGACAAGCACTCATCAGCCCTGGTGGCCTAATGGATAAGGCACTGGCCTCCTAAGCCAGGGATTGTGGATTCGAGTCCCATTTAGGGTGCAGTCCAGCAGCGGAAGCATGCTGGGCGCATAACCAAGAGGTCGATAGATCGAAACCATCCTCTGCTATGTTTTTTGGATGGCCAGATTCTCTGAACTGTGTCCAATAACAGATGACAGTCAGGACCTGCTCCCCAAAAACATAGACCATGAACCCTGTAGTACAAGCGCCGAGTGAGTCAGTCGAATACTATAACGGCCCCCGATCACCGAGGGCGACTCCCTATCTGTACGTAGCAAAGCACAGAGGCTTCCAACTCCAGTCCTCGAGAGCTACTTTTCTTTAGCTTTTAGATGCATCCTTGCTGGAACACAGCTGAATCAAATGAATGGCGGGTTATCAGGCCTTTGCCAAACTTGATGCCATGCTGAAAAGGTAATTCAAGCATTTGATTCAGCTGTGTTTGAGCACATCACATGTGCTCCTTCTACTCCCCCTCTTTTAATGGAACTAGATTCAGTGATTAAAATTGTTGGTACTCTCTGGTATTTTTTTTTATTTTTTTGTACATCTGTCTATATATTTCTCATAACAAACATAGTATATATATTTTGAGCTCTATTTTGGTTTCCTGTGTTTTATTCACACACTCAGGCTCCATAGTCGAAACTACTTCTGATTGCTAATTTTCTATGAAGCTGCAGTCAGGCGCCTGGTCCTTTACCGGGTTACAATGTGGTTTCACAAGTGTCAACAGACAACATAAATGGCCCCAAATAAAGCCAATGCTGCCCAGACCAGAAAAAATCCACAATGAAACACTGAACATCTTTAACCAGCCTAGCAGGTGGAACCAACACCACAAGCTTGTGCCACAGGGACGAGGCAAACAGATTACTGGCATTCGGAGCCCTACGCCTATATCACAGCTGGGGTAGCAACCATGTCCAATTAGACAACTTTGACTTAACTTCTTCCCATATGCCCTCCCACTTCTTTTTCTGAAATTTTTCATTACCTATAAAAAGTCCCAGTGTCTTAATACCATTCCTTCCTCAGCACAAATTTCCTGGCAGGGTTGGACTGTTCTCTATGCATCATTTACCCACCAATAAGGCCTCGCTTTTGTCCCAGTTAACTTTGGCCAAAGAAGCCTTTTCATACATAGTTAAACTTTCACTCAGTTCATTCACATCATGTTGATTACTAATAAAGATATTAACATCATCAGCATAAGCAGAAACAACTACCGAAGAACTGTGACCCATACCCGGTAGGGTAAGACCTTTTAATTTTGCTCTCAATCTAAATAAAAGAGGTTCAGTTGCTAAACAATACAGCTGACCTGAAATGGGACAACCCTGCCTAATGAACTGATACAGGGTTACTCAACCCACCTGCCACCTTCACTACACAACTAGCATAGGCATAAAGTAATTTCACCCAAGAAAGAAAAACATTTCCCACACCAAATGCTTGCAAGGTTGAAAAAAGAAAAGTATGATCTACAAGATCAAAAACCTTCTCCTGATCAATAGAGATAATCCCCACGTTTAGGTCATACTGTATGTCTCACAGACAGCAAAAACATCTCTCATAAGAAATAAGTTGTCTAACATAGATCTGTCTGGAACACAGTATGACTGATCCACTGGAAATGGGGAGGTCAATAAAATTTTTCAGTCTATTGGATAACACCTTTGAAAGAATGTTATAGTCTGTACATAAAAGAGTCACTGGTCTCCAGATTTTGTAACAAGGCAAGGTCCCCCTTTATAGGCAGCAGAGAGAGTACGCCCTGCTGGAAGTGTACCCCTAACAAAGGAATCATTAAATACATCCAGAAGATCGTTCCCCAATTCATTCCAGAAATGTTTAAAAACCATCTATTCCTGGAGATCTCCCAGATGCCATCTGTGTAACCGCCAGTGTAAGCTCCTCCAATGTCAAGTCCGTGTTTAGTTTCCTGATCCTCTGAAGTAAGTTGAGGAAGCCCTTGAAGAAGTTCTGCTACCACTGCTTCATAACAGGTATCTTTCGAAAAGAGATTATCATAAAACTCCATTGCAAGTCTTCTCATCTCAGCTGGATCTGTTGTAACTTGGTCGTTTGGCAGACGAAGGCAGACCATCTGCCTCTCCCGTGCGACTTGACTTCTCCAAATTAAAAAAGAATGTTGTTGGTGCATCCATGTCCCTAAGCTTTGTAAACCGAGCACAAATTAGAGCCCCTTTAACCCTCTCCTGAAGAAGAATACGTAACTCCATCCTTTTCTGATACAATAAATCCTGCTGATTATTCTGACTAACAGAAACACACTCCAAGTCTGTTATTTCCTGTTCCAGTTGCCAAATCACCCTCCTAATGTTGTCAGTGGATTTACACTGTATAAGTATATTGCTGGCAGAAACTCCTGATTTTAGCTTTCCCTACCTCCCACCACCAAATCAGAGATTGAAACTCATGCTTCTTTGATCTCCAGAAAGCCCAAAACAATTTAAAAATTAAACAGTTTAGTGTTAAAATGCCAAAAAGATATCTGTGTCCCTGTAAAAGTAAGAACCAAATCCATTAAAATCATGTGGTGATCTGTAAACCCACAATTCACGACATGAGTGCTACAAGATCTGGAACTGGACCTTGATTCCCCGCCTCTGAACCCGCCCTGAACACACACCTGTGGCTCATTCACACTGATCCTGGCAGACTACTTAAGATGGCAAGAGAGGCTGCTTCCTCGCTGGATTGTCACATTACCTAGCGTCAGCCTAGCCTTTGGAAGTATTCCTTGTGATCACCTAGAGTTTCCTCCTAACATTGTTTTTCTCTGTGTACAGGACTTCTAGATTCCCTGCCCATCTTCCCTGCCGTCTGGATTTCTGTGGATGTGTGTGAGTGAGCGTGAGCATTTTGGAGTGGACATTCAGAGTGAGTTGTGGATTAAGTTGAAGATGTACCCCGCCTTGGACCTTCCCCTCGGACCCACTCCACCCCCTGGAGCCCCGTGTTATCTGTCTCAACTGTATATATGTAGATATTCTCACTTGGCGCCACACTGTAAATAAACCCTCACCTTCTCTCTAAACTTCAGTCCTGCGAGTGAGTCCTCTGCCTAATAATCTGTGACAGTTTGATTTATATTCAAAGAGGCCACCTTTAGATTTTCCATATTCAGAGAAGGTAGAAAAGCAGCGAAGAAGAAAAAGTATATAAGAAACACAGAGTGATGGCTGACCATCTTGCGATTAATAAAGATTTTACTTTTTCCTCAAATGAGTTTTACCCGCTCTTTTCCCCTGTCTTAAATTAGTAACATGGTTACTTAAACGATATCACTTCTTCTCGTCCAGGAGATCCACAACAACAACTTTCTGTATTGTCGTCACAAACTGAATAAACTTGTCAACGTCAGGAAAATAGTCCGTTACCTTGTGTTGTGTTTTTTGTATTACTTTTCCCTGGAACACTCTCTCACAGTCTGTTCTCTAAAACCTAAAAGAGGAATTATGGATTTGATCAACTGGTCCCTAAATGCAATTGACACCCTTTTCTCAACGAGAAGTCTGGGCTCAGGTGAGCCTGACTGCTGAAGATATCTACCTATTCAGAACCATGATAACAGGGTTATTGCTGATTGAGGCTGGCTTGGCCCTGGCTTATCGAAGAATTAAGAAAGCAGAACCGGCTGTTCAAACCCCCACAAGGCTGCCTGCTGGGATTGAAACAATGGGACGAGGCGTGAGTTTCTCAAAAGGGGCTCATTGAGTGCAGCACGGATAAGATCTTGGAGAAGCTTACGGCTGCCGTGAATACTCAGAACAAGACCTCTGAGTGCAAACTCGATCACATCTTGGAGAAGCTCACTGCGCTCGTGAGTTCTCAGAATCGGCTCTTTGAGCACAAGAATGACAACATCACGGAACGTAAGTTTGGATAACATCATGGAGAAGCTCATGGCTCTTGTTAAGGTTCACATAATTGAGGAAGGAGAGTACAAACAACCAGGTCCAGAAGATCTTGGTCAAACAACTGATTTTAATGAATACACGCATGGGAAGACCATTCTGTATGCAGACCGGAATTGATCTTCGACTTAATCAAAGCATACACAGATTTTTATACCATCAGGGTTTGAATTAATGACGCCCCTTCATACGTCACAGACAGAATATATACATACGTCAAATCAAAACCACAATGACTTTTAACACAGTTTAAAGGAACGTTGTCTTCTATCTTCATGGCCGGTACATCCTGTCACTGCTGGATGCTCTCTTGTCATCTTGACACCTCAGCAGCAGTTCTGCGACAAACTGCTCTTTTGCAACCCCAAGCAAAACATGATTAAACTTCCACCTATAAATGATTCTCTCTAACTGAGTGTGTGTGTGTGTGTGTGTGTGTGTGTGTGTGTGTGTGTGTGTGTGTGTGTGTGTGTGTGTGTGTGTGTGTGTGTCGTCCTCAAATGCTCTCTCATCTCACCCGTTGCACTTCTGACCTTTTACCAGACCAGAGGCTCATCCTTATGTGTAATAACCTAACTGAAACTATATGTACTATGTTGAATAAATGTTTTAATCAAGAACCTCTACTAAGAGCTTAGTAAAAGAATATAAAAGTATAACAGACAATTTGAATAAGCTAGTAATTCAAATAGCCTCGTCTAACCTGCTCCTCAGAATAACTTAGACTCTGCTTTCACTTCTGCAAACTCTCTGGAACTTCCTGTCAACTGCAACTTAGTCTTTCTGAAAGACACACACACTGTTTAAACCTCTGAATGCAATATCAATGCTGCAGATTATATTAGTAATGCAATGGTAATGATGATGATTATTTACCAATAGCAGTAAAATAATTTCCCTGCTCCACACTCTCCAACGGGAGATTGAGAGACCAGTGTTGGACTGTTGGAACAGCTTTGAAATTCATATGAGTTGTTTGCGCTAAAGTAAAAACCACCATCACTTCTTGCGGAGACCCCTTCGGCGCCAGCTGCGGTCTCAAGGCTGGAGCTGAACAACAACACCCTGATAATGACTGTGTTTAGACTGTTCTTCCCATTCTATGCAAGGCCACCTGGGTTGGCTGGAAGACTGTTTACTTAGCCTGGCAGGGAGGAGGACACTGTCTCAGCTGAACTCTGGACACACACACACACGCACACAGACATATATACACATGCAGATGTACACTCATCCCCCCTCCCCCTCCAAATGCTCTCGACGCTTATTCCCCTCTGATACTGACAGTGGATCAAGGAGGGGACACATCCGGACCAGCGCAGGTCCGGATGTGTCTACATTGGCTGTCTCTCACCCTTTACCCACCCCTGTTGCTTGTCATGTGTTTCTTTGGTGTATTAAGAGTTTTTTCATGTGTTGAGGTGCTTTTTTCTGTTTTCAAACTGATCTCCCTGTTGGAGCTCAGTCTGGGGGGAGTTATTTTTTTCTCCTTATCTTTCCTCATGTTGTGCTTTTTCCATGTTATACCCCTCTGACCGGAAGGGTAAGATGGCGCTGGTACGGCTGGCAGCCTTAACCCAATTTCCCTTGGGATGAATAAAGTATGATCAATCAATCAATCAATCAATCAATCAATCAATCAATCAATCAATCAATCAATCAATCAAACTGATCTCCCATAACTGTCGTCCAAGAATGAGTACAAATTTTCAGTTTGGGAAACACTTTCTGCAACAGAGAAACAATCAGAATCCGATTCATAATCGCACTCCATGTTTGCCACACTGTCACCATGGCAACCAACCTGCATCGTAGATTCTCCCTCTACCTTTCTCCCCAATCCAACCTGTTCAGTTTCTTCCACAGTCTCACAATCATCTTGTGAGTTTTCCTGACTCATTTGGGACCCCATTATAGCCACTGAAACTAGCCCGCCTTTGCTGTCAGTACTCTTGCTGACAGGGACTAGAAAGAGAGAGCAGATTTCTCCTGTTTTGGCTTCCCTTCATTGGCTTCCTGTTAAATCCAAAATTGAATTCAAAATCCTGCTCCTTACATACAAGGTCTTAAATAATCAGGCCCCATCTTATCTTAATGACCTTGTAGTACCATATCACCCTATTAGAGCACTTCGCTCTCACACTGCAGGCCTACTTGTTGTTCCTAGAGTATTTAAAAGTAGAATGAGAGGCAGAGCCTTCAGTTTTCAGGCCCCTCTTCTGTGGAACCAGCTTCCAGTTTGGATTCGGGAGACAGACACTATCTCTACTTTTAAGATTAGGCTTCAAACTTTCCTTTTTGCTAAAGCATATAGTTAGGGCTGGACCAGGTGACCCTGAATCCTCCCTTAGTTATGCTGCAATAGACATAGGCTGCCGGGGGATTCCCATGATGCACTGAGTTTTTCCTTTCCAGTCACCTTTCTCACTCACTATGTATTAATAGACCTCTCTGCATTGAATCATATCTGTTATTAACCTCTGTCTCTCTTCCACAGCATGTCTTTTATCCTGTCTTCCTTCTCTCACCCCAACCAATCACAGCAGATGGCCCCGCCCCTCCCTGAGCCTGGTTCTGCTGGAGGTTTCTTCCTGTTAAAAGGGAGTTTTTCTTTCCCACTGTTGCCAAAGTGCTTGCTCATAGGGGGTCATATGATTGTTGGGTTTTTCTATGTATCTATGAAGCGCCTTGAGGCGACTTATGCTGTGATTTGGCGCTATATAAATAAAATTGAATTGAATTGAATTGAATTGAATTGCCACTAGGCTGAGGCAAACCCTCCAACTCAGAGCTACAAGTGCCAGCTGACGTCTGTTGCACCTCCAACCCCGGCCCTCAACTCCACTTTCTTCACAACAGACTCACCGACAGACTCACTGGCACCCACCACCAAAAACCAACATTCACAGACTCGTCATTTTACCTCTCACCTGGCAAAGCAAGAAGGTCAGAACACACAGATTAAAAAAACATTCAAACAAATTCCCCACTTGCCCATGCAGGAAGCCTGTGGGTTTGAGTTTCCTGCAATCTTTCCTGTATCTTTTCTCTTCTGGAGAGAGGTCTTGGATCTTGTTTTTTGTTGCTTCATCCTTCACATCTTCTCGAGTTCCTCCCTCAGCCCTTGGTACTTCTCAAGCTTCTCATGTTACTTTTTTGTGAAGACGGTCACTATGGCTGTCTTCCTCTGCTTGTCCACCACTACTACACAGGATCTTAGCTCGGTTACTCCTAACCAACCTAGGGGCTGTGTACAATTTTGATCTTGAGACTTCTAGGTCACAGTCAGATGTTCAGAACAGGCTCTGTGGATCTTGTGCTTAGAGCTTTTTCCTGTGCTGCGATGATTAGTGCCTCTGTGGTGGGATTTCTGCATGTCACACACTTCTTCCAACTGCTGGTATGACATACCATGCAGAGACCTGTTCTTCTTCTTCCTCTTTTTTCTTGGGTTTCTGCTTTAAGCACGCGGTCAGCTGTGGCCATCTTCCTGATGTAGTCATGGATGTTTATTGTCTCATCCTGGACAGTGGTTCTGACACTCACCAGTCCTTGGCCTCCTTCCTTCAGCTTAGCATACAGCCTCAGGGTGCTGGATTTGGGGAGAAACCCTCCATGCATGGTAAGGAGCTTCCTTGTCTTGATGTTGGTGGCTTCTATCTCTTCCTTTGGCCAACTTATTATCCCAGCAGGGTATCTGATCACCGGCATGGCATAGGTGTTGATCACCCTGATCTTGCTTTTCCCATTTAGCTGACTCCTCAGGACTTGCCTTTCCTTCTACAGGTATTTAATGGTTGTGGCTTTCCTAACGACCTCTTCATGGTTCCCATTTGCCTATGGTTAAATGCCTGCTTTAATTAGGCAAAAATTACTGTGCAGTCACTCAGTAGTAGAGCAGGGCGATATGGCCAAAAATATTTATCACGATATATATTTAAAAATTTGCGATAACGATATAACTGACGATATAATTGATGCGAGACAAAATACAACTCCACAACATTACTAGCGCAAAAAGACAACCTTCCATTTATTTTCACTTAAACAAGAAGCTGGTTTTTATGTACATTAAATCTTTATAAAAATGTAACAGTGCAAATGCAAATTCCTTGCTGAAAGTTTAACCAAAAGGCATTTCATGTAGAAATGGGCTGACATATCCTGAGCATAACCATGTATAATATCCACTGAAGTTAAAAAGAGGTGCTGTGCAACATTAAACTGCAGTGTGCAGTACGTATTTTTCGGACCATAAGGTGCACAGGATTATAAGGCACATTAAGCGAAACAAAGCAGTCCGATAAATCAAACTTTATTAAACTCATTCTTCTTGCATCCTCCACTTCTGTACCATTGATTCATTAATGTTGAATTCTCTGGCAGCTGCTCTATTCCCATGTTGTTGCAGTATATTAATGACTAACCTCGTATTGTGGATGGATTATCTCAGTTGTTCTCCTGACTGAAGTTTGGTCCGTTTACAGCATCCTGCCATGCGATTGCATTTGTCTCTAACCATGAAGAACCTTCACGTTAACTTTTATAAGTGGAAAAGTGTTAGTGTTGGTCCTCCAGCTTCACTGTTTATGTACATAACATAGCTGTGTCGCTAGCGATCACGTAGCACATAATTATATACCAGCTAGCCCAACTTCAGTAACCCTACAAACGTCACTGCTGTTTAGTTTCCTATCTTCATTTATGTTGGAAGTGAAAGCAGAGCTGTACGTTTGAATTTTCTCAGAAATCTCTCAGTCAGAACATGCTATATCATGCTTAGGTAACTAGCGAAACTAGCGAGCTAACTTCCGCTAGCTTCCTGCTAACTTCTAACTCCTTAAATGTAATAAATTTTGTTTTCATGGATGCCTGGAAGTTAAACTTCATAGTTACACCTGGTAAAGCAGCAATGCTGATCGTTTTATTAAAGATGAAAGAATTTAGACAGTTTTTAACTCTCAGTGATGCTGCAGTGTTCGTTTGAACTCAGGGATACGGAGTTTAGGACCCAGATTACTCCCAGATTTAAGAGCATCTTAGTCCGACAATAACGACGGCCGCTTGCATGTTCTGCAAAAAAATGTGCTTTGTCGTGTATCTGACGGACAAAAACCAAACCAGTTCCACATCACTGAAGTTGCACCATTTGTACAAACCAATTCTGGTTCATCTGTTTCACTCAACAATCGGCCATGTGCGTATGAAAACAAAGGCACTGCGCATGCGCATTTTACTCATATTCTATCGCGATATTTCATTTTCCTATCGTTGCCTAACATTATACCGGTATTACCGTGAACGGTATAATATGGCCCAGCCCTTCTCAGTAGCCATTGTTAGATCAAACAACCCAGTTCAGCCTTGCACTAGTGCAAATGTGGCTTAATTGAAAGTCAACTTTAACTGTCAGATTTTTAATCTCAGTATGCTTTGAAAAGGAAATCAGCCTATAGTTGTGTTGGCCTGACACACTTTTCTTGGCCCTGCTGCTGCAATGCACGCAACTGTATACTGGAAAAGTACTACAACTTATTTTTGGAGATATATGGTATACCCTCCCACCATCAGGTAAAAGGACCCAGAGGATCAGGGCCTCCTCTGCAAAGTGCTTCATCAACTTCTTCCCACAAGCTATGAGAATCGTACATACCTTACAAACAACTATCATTCCCCTGTCAGCTTTAACACATAGGTCAACTCAACCTTCATTTCCTTAAGTCTGCATGGATGTGACATAGACCGCACTGAAGAGACTCTATTCCTTAAGGAAATCATCTCGATACCCAACATCTAGGTTGACAGCGAAACAACTAGTAGCTCAGTGTTTCAACAATTGGAAGAAGAAACTGGTATCACAACTGTAGATCAACAAGGTACAACACAAATGCTACTGCAAGGCGGAAAAGGACAACAAGTCAGACAGCAGTGATCAGTGAGATGCTTGACTACAGCCACAAGGAGCAGCACCCTCCATGAGAAGGAGACTAAAGGGTATAATCAAGGTAGGACGGAGGGAAGTTTGCCAACTATTGAATCTGCATAAATGTGTGATGAAGAAGATACCTAGGAAATACAGCAAGTTGCCCATACCTCATGCCTTGGAAACAGCTAAACAGCCTTGGCTAGCTACTTGAAAAGGTATAATAACAGGAACAATAACCAACTGTACTCCATGGACAGTGCACAGTGGCAGGGGAACAATATGAGATAGCACCACCAAGGCTGAAGACGGACCATTACTGGGAGAACATATGGGAGAAGAATGCAACCCATAACAACAATGCTCAGTGGCTAGTCAATCTCAGAGCAGACCACAGGAACCTCTCTGACCAGGGTCCAGTAACCGTCACAGTGGCGGACATCCAAGAAAGGGTCTCCAATATGAAGAGTTGGACAGTACCAGCCCCCAACATGATTCACACCTACTGGCTGATGAAGCATCCCACATAGCAGACAGGTCTGACCCAGATCTGGTGTCAAGCCGGCACTGCCAGCTGACTTCTGGCATGGTAAGTGGCATGTCATCCAGATATAGGCAAGGCCTGCTGTAGATGGCACTGTCTATGTAATGGCATGCCACATCTGGCCCGATTATGGTTTGGTTTATGTGGCCCAGGTTCATAGAAAACAGGTCTGGCCCGATTCCGACATCAAGCTGGCACTTCTGACTGACTGGTGTCATAGCGGGGTGTATGTCAACCAGATGTGGGCCAGGTCTGGCAACGATGGCACTATTTATGTTCCTATTTATCTATTTTAGTTAGAAGATCCAAATGCCATGTTGCAATACTATACTGCTATGGTAGCCAACAATTCAAATGCAGTTTTGACAGGTTTGTGAGTGTACACTTTATCCAAAACCTAGTGAGGGTTTACACATGCTTTCCACTGGGTGGCTGTACCTCAGGAGGTAGAGCAGGTCATCTACTGATTGGAAAGTTAGTGGTTCGATCCCTTCAGCTTCAGTCTGCATGTCAAGAGTGTGAATGTGTATGAATGTAGTTAGGAAGCACTCAGTTTAGAGAAATCATGTGAATGTTGCATGTTGTATAGAGCACTTTGAGTGATCCGCGAGAATAGAAAAGCCCTATATAAGAATCACTGTCTGAATAGAGTTTCGTTGTGTTTCTTGTGCACTATTATGTTCCGGCACATGTTGTTATTACCTGACTTGATTAATGTACACATAAGGCTGACATGTGGGCTGAAACTGTTCTGGGCCAGCACAGGGCCAGCATTGTGTCTGCAACTGGCCTTGTGCTGGCCCATGTGTGGTCCTCCTCTGGCAAACCAGATCTGGGCCACCAAAGGGCTGTCATTCTTTGCGGTATGTGGGCCATGTGTTAGCACATTATATGGGCCAGATCTGGGCCATACCAATTTTGCTATGTGGGATTTGGCAGCACAAATGAACAAACTGCTAATGGACAAGAGACACCTGGAATGGCTGACTAAAGGCCGGACAGTCCTGATTTGCAGGAACCACTGGAAGGGATTGGTTGCATCCAATTACTGGCCAATAACCTGCCTCAGTAACACATGGAAGTGGCTGTCAGGCATCATAGACCAAGATGAACAGGCACATGGGTCAATACATCAGTGGGGCACAGAAAGGAATTGGCAGGAATACCAGAGGAGCGAAACACCAGATGCTCGTAGTCAGAGCAATTGCCCAAGACTGCAAGACCAGACTGACCAGCCTGTGCACTGCTTCAATTTACTACAAGAAAGCTTATGACTCAATGCCCCACACATGGATCCTGGAGAAGCGTAGTCAGATGGTAACAAAGAAAGGGAAGGTAGTCAGAACTGAGGAGATCACACTACCAGAAGGCAATATTGCAGACATTGACGTCAGCTACTAGTACCTGGGGATCCCACAGGCAAATGGAAACCATGAAGAGGCCGCTGAGAAAGCTGCAACCACCTGCAGTACCTGCAGAGGGTCAGGTAAGTCCTGAGAAGTCAGCTGAAAGGTAAGAACAAGATCTGTGCTATCAACACCTACGCCCTGCCAGTGATCAGGTATCCCAAACCCTGGGATGCATGCTAAGTGGAAGGAAGGAGGCCAAGGACGGGTGAGTGTCAGAACCACTGTCCAGGATGAAACAACCAAAATCCATGAGTTCATCAAGATGGCCACAACCAACAGTGTGCTTAGTGAATACCTCAGGCAGCAGAAGCCCAAGAAGAAACCCACTGTGTGTCAGTGGTTCTAGTTTCAGTCATTATGCAGAAATACTTTTTTTAAGGTTAGGGAAACATGCAGTCAGCTGAGACTAAGAGAAGTCACTTGTATGAGTGCTTAAAAATGCATTAAAATGCTACGTCAAGATGAACAGAATCAACCTTTTGGAATTTCCTTACTTGGATGATTGAGCATGCATCAAGACGTTCCAACTGTAAGGTGCTAACCAATGTCAATCGCACTTCGTCTTCTTAAAATTTGATACTAAAGTTCAATCTGATCAAATCAAACAATATCAGTGCTTTCCCTTTTCTGTGAAAGTGTATGTATTGTTGGCACTAATGTATTAAACAAAAAGCTGTAGATTAAACTGAATGCACATTAGTTTGTCTTTGCATCATCTGAGATGGTGAACACATTCACACCTATTGCATCAAGCATCGGTACCTTCCACTCAGCACTCCCATCTAGCATTTTGGAAAGGATTAAAAAAGGAAGACAGCGTTTATCTGAGCATAGAAACTGTTCTTCTTAAATGTCTGACAGAATACAATGCTGCATCAAACTGTACACAAAGCTGGAAAAGGAACAGGAGAAAGAGAAAATCAGTGGGAAAGAAAAACAAAATCCTTACTTGAGCTGGTGTCAGAGTAATGATAAAGAAGCCGAGCAGATGAGTGATTGTGAATTGATAACCTCTGAGCAAACTGCTCTCCTCTCACTTGCCAGAGTTCACCTTGGGGGTCAGCCTTGATTCAGTACGCCTCTGATATCATGTCTCTGAACTCCAAAGCACACAAAACCCTCAATAAAAGCCCAGCTTTGGCACGTTGCTTCTACTCTCCACTTTTTTTGTTGCCAGCTGCATTTTTCTTTACAAAACACACTATACACACCTGGATTTCATGAGCTCCATCTTTTCCATGGTTCAGACAAGACATTGAAGATTAACGTTTAATTTCTTTTGGTTTTTTTGTCTTTAAGTTTGTAAATGACTCCAGCTGTGCATGTTAAGATGATTTTATTTTCCTTGTAAGCTTCTTGACACTTAGACCCCCGGAGAGCAGTCATTTTGGTTTTCTACCTTAGACCCCCGCGGAGTCATCATTTTGCGTTTCTACCTTTAAAAGCCGGAGAGCAGTCAGTCAAATGCTGGAGTCATTCATATGTATATTAGGTCGTTACCTAGGAATTCTGGAGGGAGGGGAGTGGGGGTGAGTGATTGAGGGGGTTTGGGAGTGGAGTGTTTCAGTTTGCCATCTTAGGGAGAAATCAACACATGTCCTTTGTATGTCCTTTGTTGCTGACATTTATTGATGAAAACAGTACAAAAAACCAACCATTTGTACACATATTTACAAATAATGATAAAAAGTGAGTGAGTACATTTCAACATTTTCAGCAATCACTCACAATCCTGGCACTGCTACGGTATCTGTCGTCTGCATTTACCACATGTGTACCTGTAGCAGTGAACACATCGCACAGTGGCCTGATTTTTTTTGCATCTGTGTTTGACCTGGGGTGTGACCGGCTAGGTGTGGAGGGTTGTGTCCGAAGGGTATATATACACTGCACTTAGCCTACTCCTTCATTGAAGAATCTTCATTGAAGAATCCTCTCCAAGGAAAGAAAATTCATCGCCCTGAAGAATCCTCTGGTGTACGGACCTCCTCTCCAAGGAAAGAAAATGCAGAGAAGACTCACCACTCAGCAGGCCTTGGAAATGATCCTGACGGAAGTCGACCCTTGTGACTCGGATGGAGAAGACCTAGCAGTTCAGCCGGATTCGGACTCAGAGCTGTCTGATCAGTCTTCCGGTTAGTTTCATTTCATGTTATTTCCTTTTTCATTTCAAACAAGTAAGTGGATGTAGTTAGTAAGTAAGATATTTCAGACATTATTCTGATACAGAGGAGGAGATACTGGAATTATAATTAGTATCTATGCATGCATTTGTGATTTTGTTTGACCTTCCCATTTTGCTCACAATTTGAATTTGTTCACACTGCAGATGAGGAGACTGCTTCTCCACCGAAAAAGAGACCTTGTTTGGGGACTGAGACAGCGAAAGATGGCACAGTGTGGCGTGAAGAACATGTGGGGACCTGTCTCCCTTTCACCCCAATAGAAGCGTACGCTGCAGATGGAGAGCCAACGGCTAAGGCCAGGAGAAGTATCTCGAGTCGCCTTCAGAGCTTCCTGTGTTTCGTCACTCTTGACATGCTTCGTAGCATTCAAGAATGGACTATTCAACATGCACAGCAAACGGAGCATGTTCATTGGTTCATGGACCTCCCTGAACTAATGGCATTTATTGCAATTGTGATCTTGCGGGGGGTTTGCAGGCTTCCATCTGTAAATGACTGCTGGTCAGCAAACCTGGGAAACCCACAGATAATTGGAACTGTGGATGTGATGGACCAGATGGTTCAGGAGTACACTGTCCGCAAAGGAACACGGCGCTGGCCAGTCGCCGTGTTTTATAACATGATTGACATGGCAGCACTGAATGCACATGTGCTGTATCAAGCATGCACCGGGACGAAGGAAAGACGGGTGGACTTCCTGGTGGCGCTTGCAACAGAGTTGGCTCACTCTCATGTAGCTGCGAAGAAGGCAAGAAAAGATCAGTTGCTTCGGGCAGAACCCTCCACACCGAGCCCTGGAAAAAGGGCCACGTGTCAGGTCAAACACAGATGCAAAAAAAATCAGGCCACTGTGCGATGTGTTCACTGCTACAGGTACACATGTGGTAAATGCAGACGACAGATACCGTGGCAGTGCCAGGATTGTGAGTGATTACTGAAAATGTTGAAATGTACTCACTCACTTTTTATCATTATTTGTAAATATGTGTACAAATGGTTGGTTTTTTGTACTGTTTTCATCAATAAATGTCAGCAACAAAGGACATACAAAGGACATGTGTTGATTTCTCCCTAAGATGGCAAACTGAAACACTCCACTCCCCCACCCCCTCAATCACTCACCCCCACTCCCCTCCCTGACAAATGATCCCCACACACTGGAAATTGCAGCAAACTTGTCAGTCTTTGCTCGATCACAGCGGGTGGACTTGTCATCAAAGCGTTGGTGTTGCATGATGTTTTGGAAGCGGTTTCGTGCCATAATTCCAATTATCTGTGGGTTTCCCAGGTTTGCTGACCAGCAGTCATTTAGAGATGGAACCCTGGTAACCCCCCGCAAGATGACAATTGCAATAAATGCCATTAGTTCAGGGAGGTCCATGAACCAATGAACATGCTCCATGCACCACTCAGCAGGCCATTTGTAAATATGTGTACAAATGGTTGGTTTTTTGTACTGTTTTTATCAATAAATCTCAGCAACAAAGGACATACACCCATGTGTGTTGATTTCTCCCTAAGATGGCAAACTGAAACACTCCAAGTTGGTGACTTTTGGAGATTTATTTCCCTGGATGATTGAGAATGCATCAAGATGAAACACAAAAGGAAGTTCACAGCTTTTAGCAGCTCCCCCACCCCCTCAATCACTCACCCCCACTCCCCTCCCTCCAGAATTCCTAGGTAACGACCTAATATACATATGAATGACTAGCCAATTTAGCTTCCACTTCCACCATTTGACTGCTCTCGGGTTTTATAGGTAGAAAGGTAGAAGCCTGGGGATGCTAGTGTTGAATTGGTCTTGAATTTACACTCTAAAGTCAAATGATTCTGCAGTAACAGAGATCCCAGGCCGGGAAAATACACATTAAAGTGTTGTAAGCTTTACACACACACATTAATGAAAATGTCTACTTTTAAAGCTGACATGGCATTTTAAAAAACTTTTGAAGTTTCAAGTTTTTCTGTCTTGATCAATCTGCTATTATATTAGAAAAAGAATGCAAAGGTAATTTGGCCTGACCACATCTAAATTCCTAATTAACTCTGATAATCATGTGTGGGTGAATTCCTTTGACTGAACATACCATCTAAGGAGTAAAAGGAGGTGTGTCAGAGAAACTCTGGAGATTTTCTCCAAGCATAATAGCCCAGTGCACTTCAGACCCAGCCATACCCTCACACAAAAACTGGTTAATCCCAAGGACAAAACTCCCAAACACAAGCTAAACAACATAGTGCAGCAAAGAGTGCTCAGACCTCTATACTGAAGAAAGCAAACAGCCACGCCATAAACACATGGCATAACATAGAAGAGCCGAGACAAGACTCAGCTGTACATCTGCATCTAAAGGTCAAAGGTCACTCTTTCGAGGATGCCAATGTTCACATTTTGGACAGAGAAGACAGGTGATTTGAAAGAGGAGTGAAAGAAGCCATTTAAGTCCACTGTTAATGGCCATTTTTGAACAGAGGGGGGAGACACCAACTATCTGCCACCTACAATGCAGTTTTGAGATCCCTTCCCAGGCGCCTCAACCCCCATTCACATCTTGTGTCAGGTAACCTCAATACGTCACATGATAGGGTAAGGCAAGGGCTCACAATGGTTTCACCAGTGATGCAAATGACGCACAACTTTTTTCACACCTTGGCTAGTGATAACTCAATAGTGGGTCACCGACCACCTCCTAAGGGACAACCCCCACTAGTCTTTAAATATCTGGGACTCTCCAGCTTTCGGTTTTAGAACCGAAGAAGCCATTGGATGACAGGTGAAGCATCTTCCTTCTTTTTTCAAGCTCGTAAGGCTTCCATTCTCTCATTTAAACATATAGAGTTTGCTATCTCAAACCAGACCTTGTGTGTGGACTTATTTTGCATATTGGATCTTATTTCTATTTGTTTTTTTCTTTCTTTTTTCTTTCTTTCCGTAGGCCGTTCCATCTACCTCTCAAGCTCATGGTAGCCAGAGTTACCATTGTTTACATCTTCCCCCAATGCTAACGTTAGCTCAGCACTCAACCACTTCCAACTTATTATCAGTAAACAGCAGAGAGAGGGCCCAGAGGGCATCTAAATTGTTGCTGGTGACTTTCGTAAGGCATGTTCTGTACTCCTCAGATTCCACCAACAAGTAAAGTTCCTTACTAGGGGGGACAGAAAACTGGCAGGCCTGTGACACCCCTTGCCCACCTAGGACAATCTGACTACCTCTCTCTGCTCTTCATCCCTGCCTACACCCTCCTCAGGCAACAAAACCATCAAAGTACCCGGGTCATTAAAACATGCCTAGATGATGTTCTCCTCCAGCTAAAGGTCCATTTTGATCTGAAAGACTGAACAGCAGGACCTGGAGACTACATTAAGTGCTGTGTAGAGAATATGACAGTGACCAAAACCATCCAATTTTTTTCTAACCATAACCTTGGATGACAAGTGAAGTACAGGATCTAATCAGAACTCGTAACTTAGAACTGTCCCTTAGCCTGAAGTCTATGTACAGCACTCCTAGAGCCAACCTGAGGAGGGACATCAAACAGGCCAGGTAGGCCTACAGGAGGAGGATAGAGGGCTTTCTGACAGGCAACAACCCCCGCCCAAGCCCTTACAAAGGACAGAGTCCCCTAATGCTCAACACCAGCCTCACATTTGCAGTGGAGCGCAACACCTTCTATGCTCAGTTTGAGACCACTCTTCCCCAACTTCCCTTGCCCCTCACCTCCCCAGAACTCTAGGAACATGAGGTCACAGGGAGACTTATGAGACCAACTGGCATGGATCCTGTGGAGCAGGGAAATTATTTTACTGCTATTGTTAAATAATCATCATCATTACCATTGCATTAATAATATAATTTACAGTATTGATATTGCATTCAGAGGTTTAAACAGTGTGTGTCTTTCAGAAAGACTAAGTTGCAGTTGACAGGAAGTTGCAGAGAGTTTGCAGAAGTGAAAGCAGAGTCTAAGTTATTCTGAGCAGGTTAGACGAGGCTATTTGAATTACTAGCTTGTTCAAATTGTCTGTTATGCTTTTATATTCTTTTATTAAGCTCTTGGCAGAGGCTCTTGATTAGAACATTTATTCAACATAGTACATGTAGTTTCAGTTCGGTTATTACACATAAGGATGAGCCTCTGGTCTGGTAAAAGGTCAGAAGTGCCACGGGTGAATTGAGAGAGCATTTGAGGACGACATAGACACACACACACACTTAGTTAAAGAGAACCATTTATAGGTGGAAGTTTAATCATGTTTTTCTTGGGGTTGCAAAAAGAGCAGTTTGTCGTAGAACTGCTGCTGATGTGTCAAGATGACAAGAGAGCATCCGGCAGTGACAGGAAGTACCGGCCATGAAGATAGAAGACAACGTTCTTTTTAAACTGTGTTAAAAGTGGTTTTGATTTGACGTATGTATATATTCTGTCTGTGACGTATGAAGGGGCGTCATTAATTCAAACCCTGATGGTATAAAAATCTGTGTATGCTTTGATTAAGTCGAAGATCAATTCCGGTCTGCATACAGAATGGTCTTCCCATGCGTGTATTCATTAAGATCAGTTGTTTGACCAAGATCTTCTGGACCTGGTTGTTTGTACTCTCCTTCCTCAATTATGTGAACCTTAACAATCCTCATCAACTGTTCAACCTCTCCCTGATTCATGCCACCATTTCCACCTGTCTGAGGGCCACCGCCATCATTCCCATCCCCCAAAATACTGGAATAGACAACCTCAATGACTAAAAACCTATTGCCCGATCATATCTAGTCATTAATTGTTTTGAACAGATAGTGTTTCAGCAAATCAGAGACTGACCATCCCAGTCCCTCGACACCCACCAGTTTGGTTACTGAGCAAATTGGTCCACAGAGGGTGCCATTACAATCACCCTTCACAGCACTGAGCCATCTGGAGAACAGGAAGAGCTATGTTCAATAGCATAATCCCAGACATCCTCACAACCAAAACTGGGACCCTTTCAGATCCCCACTGCCACCTGCTCCTGAATAACAGATTTCCTCACCAACCAGCCTCAATCAGTCCGACTTGGCCCCCACCTCTCTCCCTCACTGTCACTCAGCACTGGATCCCAGCAGGCCTGTGTTCTCAGTGCCCTACTGTTTGCCATGTACACTTATGACTGTACACCAACCCACCCAACCAACATCATCATCAAGGCTCAGCAACAGCTGCACTTCCTCTGAGGAATCCTGAGAAATAATAACCTGGACCAGAAGCTGTTTCTGGCCTTCTACTTCTCCTCAGCATTCATGTTATTTATTCTTCTATAACCGATTCTTCTAGAGCCTTTATCCAGATATAATACAGACAGGCCACATATTACCCTTTTGTTATCTTTGCATCTGCGATTACAATGGTCTTTTAAAACTGACAGAGGCGAGGCTGCCGAACACTGGCGCCACCGGGCCCTCTGACCACCACCAGTAGGCAAGGGGTGAAGTGTCTTGCCAAAGAACACAACGACCAAGACTGTCCAAGCCGGGGCTCGAACCGGCAACCTTCCAATTACAAGGCGAACTCCCAACTCTTGAGCCACGATCGCCCATCAAAGAATGTCTAAAATGCATATATATGTATATATATATGTGTGTGTGTGTGTGTGTAGCCATAGCTTGGGAGTTTGCCTTTATTTTTATATGCTCAGTGCAAATTTTCAGATAAACACAATGCATTAATGTGAAATAGAATGTTTAATTAATCCCATCAGTACAAACAAAAGCGAGGCTCGACATCAAACAGTGCAGCTGTGGGTAAAAGAGAGCAAATGCAGCTCTGTAGTTGAATTTAACTTCATTTTGAATGTAGGACTTCTGAAACAATTTTGCCTCAGAGGCATTATTATTCAGTAAAGTCTAGACAGGCAGCTCAACTGAATGACAAAGAGTGGCTTTACTGAATTCTGGTAATGGATAAGTGGCTTTTTTAAAAAAGGAGCTCAGATCAAAGCTGCGTAGCCTGTTGTGATGTGAGCGGCTGGAGGTTCTGATGATAGAACTGTTTTGTCAGTGATGAAATGTCACCTGTCTGTCTGCCCACCAAATGAGCCGCTCCTCTGCTGTGTACACCTTCATGTAATCTTGTGTGGTGGAATAAAACACCCCACACCTCACGCTCAGTGCCAGAGCAGTGAAGGGACTGATTAGAGGCATATCCCATGCAGAACATGTATGCATGAAAGAACTGATGGAGATTTACCTTCAGTACTGTGAGAACAGTATGTTACACCACTTTAAAAGATGCCTATCGCTCTGTACCCCGGGCAGCTTTTGGACATTCTGATCACTGCCTGCTCCATCTTATTCCAGTTTATAAGCAGCAACTCAAACTTGCCAAGCCTGTAGTCAAAACTGAAGAAGTGGACTACGCAGCAAAGCAGGAACTGCAGGACAGTTTTGACTGCACTGATTGGACTGTTTTTGAAGCTGCATCTGAGAACCTGGATGAGCTGACGGACACTGTGACATCATACATCAGTTTTTATGAAGATGTGTGTATGCCAACAAAGACCTTTTGCACATACAGCAACAACAATCCATGGTTCACTCCTAAACTCCAACATCTTTGTAAGGCCAAGGAGGACGCCTACAGAAGTGGTGACAGGGCCATGTACAAGCAAGCCAAAGCAAAGCAGCTAAAAGCATCTACTCCCAGAAGCTGAAAGAACGGCTCTCAGCCAACGACCCTGCATTAGTGTGGAGGGGCCTGCGGGATATCACCAGCTACAGATGCCCCCCACCCACTGTTCATCATCATCATCATCATTTATTTATTTATATAGCACTTTAAAAACACACCTGGTAGACTAAAGTGCTGTACAGTACTAATATGCACATAGTAATAAAACCAGACATAGCAATAAAGTTAAAAAAACAATAAAAAAATGTCAGTTACCCACAGAGTTAAAAGCCAGGGAATAAAAATAGGTTTTTAATAAAGACTTAAAAACTGGCACTGATGCAGCCTGTCTAATATGGAGAGGAAGGTTATTCCAAAGCATCGGCGCGGCAACAGAGAACGCTCGGTCTCCTCTAAGTTTCAGCCGTGACTTTGGGACCGAAAGCAGCAACTGCTCAGCTGACCGAAGGGAACGAGTGGGGACGTGGGGCTTCAACAAGTCAGACAAATAGACAGGTGCCAGACCATTTAGAGATTTAAAAGCCAATAAGAGGACTTTAAAACGGATCCTGAATTCAATTGGAAGCCAGTGTAAAGAGGCCAAAATCGGAGTGATGTGATCAAATTTTCTTCTGCCAGTTAAAAATCGTGCCGCCGCATTTTGCACTAATTGCAAGCGTGACAAAGTGCCCTGCCCAACCCCTGTTAAAAGAGAATTACAATAATCTAAACGTGAGGTAATAAAGGCATGAATAACGCTTTCCAAGTCACGCTTGGAAAGAAAGGGCTTAACCTTTGATAAACGTCTGAGGTGATAAAATGCTGATTTTACCACCCCGTTTACATGGTCATCAAAGGTGAGTGCAGAATCAATTTTAACTCCGAGATTTGTGATCGAACTCTTTAATTGGGAAGTCAAAGCTGCAAGATCAACATCCGGAGTATGAGAAGAACGATTTGGGCCAAATAAAATTGCTTCTGTCTTCCGATCATTAAAATTTAAAAAGTTTTTTGCCATCCATGCTTTGACATCAGTAAGGCAGTCAAGCAGAGGTCCAGTTGGAAGACTATCAGCATGACTAAAAGGTAAGTAGAGCTGGCAGTCATCTGTGTATAGATGGAATGGCACTTTATGCTTTCGGAAAATCGCGCCAAGAGGCAAGAGGTACAATGAAAACAATAACGGCCCAAGAATAGATCCCTGTGGAACACCCCAAAGCAGAGGGGCCACAGAGGATGAGGCCGACCCCAACTTAACACAAAAGGTCCTATTTAAAAGATAGGACTTTAACCACAAAAGTGCCGAACCAGAAATTCCCACACAATGCTGTAAGCGGGAGATCAGCAAATCGTGATCCACAGTGTCAAATGCAGCTGTCATGTCCAACAAGACCAGCACTGCATATTTACCACGGTCTGTCGCTATCAGGAAGTCATTCATAACTTTTACGAGGGCTGTCTCCGTGCTGTGGAATGGCTTAAAGCCAGACTGAAAGATTTCTGACAATTTAGATTCATTCAAGTAGTCCATCAACTGAGTATAAACAACCCTTTCCAGAATCTTACTAAGAAAGGGAAGCTTAGAGATGGGTCTAAAATTTGATATGACTGAACTGTCTAAGCCTGGTTTCTTAAGTAAAGGATGTATGACTGCATGCTTAAATTCCCTAGGTACTTGACCAGACAAAAGACTAGTATTAATAATGTTCAGAATATGTGGTCCGATGATAGGAAATACCTTTTTAAGAAAACGGGGAGGAACAACGTCATTTGGAGAGCCACACGGTTTAGCATTCAACACAAGTTTCTCTAAATCAGATAAAACAATTGGTAGAAAAGCAGAGAACAGACTTGAGCAAGAACCATGCATGGCTGGGTCAGCAATAGGTAGAGTCGGAGGTCTCAAACTAGCAACCTTTTCCACAAAATAATTAAGAAACTTATTGCACATAACTGCAGAAGAGTGCAAAAGAATATAGCCTTCTGGATTAAGTACAGAATTTATAGAGTTATATAGAACACGAGGGTTATGCGAGCTGGCAGCAATAAGTTGAGAAAAATAGGAGTGCTTGGCAGCCTTTACTGCTCTCTGATAGACTTTCCAGCTAGTCTTAAGAGCTTCCATAGAGACGCACAGCCTATCTTTTTTCCACCGTCTTTCACATCTTCTACATTCTTTTCTAGCGGCTCTGGTAAAATCAGTTAGCCAAGGACTAGTCTTTGGCTTGCATTGTCTGAATCTAAAAGGAGCGACAGCGTCGAGGACAGATTTACAAGCAGAATCTAAACAAGAAACTAATCCATCTGAGATGGACAACTCAGGAGGATAAGAAATAAATTGGTCAAACAATATGGAAAACCACTCGGCAGTATCTGAGCCAAAAGCACGATAACATCGAGCAGGTACAGCACGCTTAAGAACAGGATTAAAAAGAACAATATCACATAAAATAGGCATATGGTCAGAGAACACCGCATCCTCGACAAGTACGTTTTGGACAGATAAACCATGTGATAAAACCAAGTTCAGTGTGTGACCACGTTCTTGAGTGGCACCTTTAACAGACTGAACGAAGTTAAAAGAGTTCACTAAGTCCAGAAAGTCCTTAGCCAGGGGCTTCCCCGGGCAGCAGACGTGTATACTAAAATCACCAAGTAAAAGGATCTGGTCATACTGTGATGCACAGTCAGCAAGAAACTCTGAGAACTCGGATAAAAACTCCTTGTTATATTTTGGGGGCCGATAAACAATCGCACACAACAGCGAAGACGAATGGCCCAATTCACACAAACAGAGTTCAAAACTGGTGTGGCGTGTTGATGGGGATAGCTGCTTAAAGTCAAGATGTGCCTTAAACACAACAGCTAGCCCTCCTCCGCGACCAGAAACTCTTGGAACACTAAAAAAGGCACAGCCAGCCGGCAGTAATTCAGAAAAGGCACTTAACTCACCAGGGGGAATCCAAGTTTCAGTCAAGCAGAGAAAATCCAGCACATGGGAAGAGAAAAATTCCTTCAAAATGAATGTCTTATTTGCCACCGATCTGGCGTTAATTAATCCCAACCTGAGAGGAATTGGCGGGAGCTTCCGAGGCAGCAACAACCAGATCCACAGGTCGGAGGTTTGTTTGGTCCACTCCACGCCAACGCAGATGTCGGAGAGGAGAGGGTTTCGCAGAACCCTTCTCAAGAGATCCCACAACAGGAACCAAGCAGGAGGCCACCAGGTCCAAAGCACGCAGCGGCACCAAGAGTCGCGGGCAGGATCGACAAATTGAGCGAAACTCATGAGGAAAACAAGAGATCCTGAGTCTCAGTTTGACAAGGCGACCTCCACGGTTACCCCGTCTCCTGCGTTGCTTCCGCACATCCAGTGGCAATGGTAAGGAGCGCCAGTGAGGTGGTGTTACTTCCAAATCGGGAGGCAGAAAGCCTTGGTTGTCATTTCCAAACCGAGCTAAAGCTTGGGTAGATAAGCCTATTTCCAATAATGTCTGGCAATCATAAAACAATGTAGGGCTGACATGTTGCACAAAATTGACTAAAAACAATAAAATAAAACAAATAGAAGAGAGCGATAGACGGCATGCCAAAGACACAGGCGCCACTGTTGAAGCAAGCAAAGACCTGGCCAACGGGCTAAATACATTCTACTGCAAGTTTGAGACGGACAGACTCCCACGCCTCACCCTCCCCTCCCCAGAGCCATTGTTTCAGACATTAACCCCCAACACACCTGTCACACCTCCCCCCTCCCACCTCACCCTCCCTAATCCAGACTCAACGACCACGCCCCCTCCCGCCATGACAGTAGGCCAGACAAAGCACACAGAAGCGTCAGCTATGGTTCGTACATACTGTGTTGTCGGTTGCAACGGTAGATCACACGATAGGGAAGTCAAGAAGCTGGAAAATGGGCTCTCTTTTCATCGTTTCCCCTCCTGGAGGCAACGGGAGGGATCTCATGTATCCGATAATACTAAACGAAGACATCAGGCTTGGATTGCAGCGGTCAGACGAGTGGATATCGAGTTCTCTGCCATCCCCAAATGAGAGCAATTGCCTACCTGAGAATTCATGTTGAGCGAGTAATAGGTAGTTTGTAGTGTGTAGCATTTTGAACTTGTTACACAATGCCAATCCAATTACTCATATCATGTGAGGGTGAAGACACAACACTGCTTGATAAGATTGTTAAGGTGTGCTGTGTTTTGGTGAATATGTGCCCCAGTGTGGTTGTCAAACCAGGGCCAAATGAAACTTGCTCTTGTTGAATATTCATAAAAGTGCTGTGTTGCATGTACAGTTCATTGTAAATAATTGTACTTTCTGTAAAGTGGTTTCAATAAAACAGAAAAAAGTATGTTTATCAATTTTTTTTAAATTCAAGATCTGTTCACAAGTACTTAGCAAGTACTTGGCAACGCACAGCTGGCACAGCTGGCATCAATCGTGAATCATTCATCTAGAGCAATTTTTGGGGGCAGCTGCTGAGTAGAAGTCCATGTTATGTGCAACCTCTGGCTGTATCTTGGTCATACGGTCAACGTACTCACAATGTGGAGGCTTAAAAACTGCCAAATTTTGTACCCAACCGTTTGTGAATCAGATGTGCGCCTCCAGGAATTTATAATTCCGAAAATGATTTCCCCTATGCGCTGACTTCACAGACAAGGTACGCGAAGATATCGGGATAGGACAACGGCGGTAGGCTGTCTGGGTTTCCACTCCACTGCCTTATTTCATACCCACATTACCGATGCACGCTATTTTTTCCAAGTACCATCTCTTGGCTTCACGGCGCAATCAGTCGCGATACAGCCCTTTTGCACTGATTTTAAGCATGGTTCTGGCAGTCCTGCTTCCAACACAGTGTGTTTGTTTTGATTTGTTGCCTTCTGACATGGTGCCGCGATGCCACAATGCACTGCGGCGTGGCGTCAACTCCAAAGCCCTATTGGTGCCCCTCAAGGATGTGTCCTCTCACCATTATTGTTCTCCCTCTTCACCAATGACTGCACCTCCAAGAACTCGGCTGTTAAACTCCTTAAGTTTGCAGATGACCCACCATCAGGGGACTCATCAAGGATGGTGATAGGTCTGCATACCGGCAGGAAGTTGAGCGGCTGGTACTCTGGTGCAGTCAGCACAATCTGGAGCTGAACACGTTTAAGACTGTAGAGATGACAGTGGAATTCAGGAGACATCCCTCAACTCTGCACCCCCTTACCATATCAGACAGGCCGGTGTCGACTGTGGAGATCTTCAAGTTCCTGGGTACCACCATCTCCCAGGACCTGAAGTGGGAGACCAACATCAACTCCATCCTCAAAAAGACCCAGCAAAGGATGTACTTCCTGAGACAACTGGGGAAGTACAGTCTCCCACAGGAGCTGCTGATCCAGTTCTACACTGCAGTCATTGACTCTGTCCTGTGCTCCTCCATCACAGTCTGGTATGGTGCAGCCACTAAACAGGACAGGAGCAGACTGCAGCGGACTGTACGGGCAGCAGAGAAGATCATCGGCACCCCACTGTCCTCCATCCAGGACCTGCACCTCTCAAGAACCAGGAAACAGGCAGGGAAAATCATCACAGTCCCCTCACACCCTGCACACAGACTTTTTGATCTGCTGCCCTCTGGCAGACGGTACAGAAGCCTGCAGACCAGGACCACCCGACACAGGAACAGTTTCTTTCCCCTCGCCAACTCCCTCCTAAACAGTTGAACTGTCACACTGCTCCCACTGCCAGACTGCAACTGCACCTTATGTACCTTCTGTGGTATTCATTTCACTTCATTTCATTTCTGTCATCCTGTGTTTTATGTATATAAGATTTAGATGGTTGTTTTTTTATGGTTGGTTGGTTTACACAGCTTGTGTATGTTTATGTATGTTTGTGTATGTATGTGTATGCATGTGTATGCATGTGTAGCTGTATATGTGTGTGTCTGTGTGTGTGTGCGTGTGCGTGCGTGCGTGCGTGCGTGCATGCGTGCGTGTGTGTGTGTGTGTGTGTGTGTGTGTGTGTGTGTGTGTGTGTGTGTGAATTGTGTTGCTTACATTGTTGAGATTCACCAAATTCCTTGTATGTGTCTGTGCATATACATGGCCAATAAACGTGATTCTGATTCTGAAACATGCCATGCTACCCCCAAATCATGCCCTTCTCCTTTATTTACATAGTTTCTGTATTTGTTTTTTTTTTTAGGGGCGGTTGTTGGGAATTACAAGCACAGCAGTCCAATATATAAATCTTAGCACATTCATGCATCCAGTGGATATTGGCTCACCGCAACACACTTTTTTGATTCAGAAAAGCCCGTGATGAACTCTGCTCAAATATGCCTTTACCATCATCACTCTTTGCATAGACAGTCCAGCACATCAAAACAATGACTGCACAAAGACCCCATTGGCATTGGCACAAGGTTCAGTGAGGCCAGAGGTTCGCCTCTGTTTTCCATCTTCATTTTGTTTCTTGCGTTGTTCCCCTCCTCGGCTATATACATACATAACTGTCTTCCACCAAAGCCGCTATCAGCCTCTAAAGCCTCATCTTTCTGTCTGTGGTGCATGGAGCATGGAAACAGAAGAATGACGTCTCATTCCTGATTAGGTCAGACTGACAGCTGGGCATATTTTAACACACAAACGCACACACACCTACAAACACACACACACACACACACACACACACACACACACACACACACACACACACACACACACACACACTAACTTGCCATTGTAGGAGAGATAAAAATGAGGAGATGATGAATTTACCAGAGTAGTACTTTGTCCTCTATTCTGTTCCCATCACTGTTGACTGAACACGGGACAAAATTATCCATGTCCAGCCCCTCCATCACCCCCACGTACCAACCACACGATCCGCCAGTGCTTAATGGTGCATTCCAATGAATCTACATTCATTCTCCACATTACTGGTACAGCTTCCACTTATTGACCCATCCCGTAGCTACTTTGTAATGGAGTCAGTGCCAATCTGATAGCTAAATTTGAGATGGAATCAATCTGCACAGGATCAATGACTTGGGAAGTAAATTATACAGGTAACCTCATCCGCTCATGCCTTTGACACAAAAAGAAAAGACGAGGAACAAAAGCGGAGATTTGAGATAAAGCAAATATGACTCCAATGAGAGGCCTTAGCAGTAGACTGGCTGTCTTTTCACAGTGGACACTGGCATTATTAGAGCTTACCTCATAATGACATGTCATGATGATAATTTAATCTAAAGGTTAATTCTTCTTCCACACAAATATATATTTTTTTCCTGTCAGATTGCTGCTTAAGCAAATGCAAATAGCCTCAGCATCAGTCAGGATAGAGAAGGGGAAACAGTGGCACACAGCAGTGCTGCAGTAGAAATTCAACATTATTCAAATAACTTTTAACAGTTTCATCACTACAGCCTGAATGTACAATGCCGTGTTGTTCTACTGACATCACATTTGGTCAGTGTGGTTAAAATATGTCAACTAATGGCTCACTTTAGACAGAGCAACAATCTTAAGTCGCCCTTAAGATTATTAGTCGCCCTTAAATTCATAGTAAGAATCAAGGTTTTCATTATATTTGTGGTTATACTGGTACATTTATGGCACATTGCTGAGGTTAAAAACTCATTAAATATAAAAACTGAAAATAAAACAAAACTAAGACCTCCACCATGTACACAAGTATCAGCACATTACAAATCACAGTGATGCCATTAAAAAAAAACTTGGAGCCGACTTCAAAGAAAAGAAGAAATTGTTCAGGCTCTTACAATGTAAGGACCAATGGGACACTGATATACATAAACTCAAATGAATAACAGAACACAAGCGCTTCATTATTTCTCTTCTTTGGAACTTCACTCAGTAGCTCTTAGGGTTGAAAATTACAATGCCGAGGTTCCTGAATTTCATGTGGATAAAATGGAAATTTTTGTACCGATCTAAACTTTCTTCTTTAATATTTGCTCCACTGTGGGACCAGGCTCAGTAGTGATGATATTGATGTACTCCATAAACTATATAATCAGAGAAATGTTAATACAGCTGCGAATCCAAATAGATTCATACGCAAAAAATACTCTACATCTATCTGTTTGATGTTAAAAACAAACACCTTACTGTGTCACATTGTATGTGTTTATTGTGTGCTACATCTTCTAAATTCAGTAATCACATTGCTAATCGAACAATCACAATTTTTCTTCAGTTTTTAAGTTATCTGGACAGAATAATTAGCAAGGACTGCATCAGTTGTTGAGGAAGAAGAAGGCCCGAGTGGACAAGGGATGAGAATAGGGCGCTGTTGGAATGCTACTACACAAGTAACCCAAGCAGAAGGGGTTATATGAAGAGGATGTGGGACCAATCTTGGAATCCAACACCTAGACTGATAACTCAGTGTTCCAACATTCAGAAGAAGCAAATGCTATCACAACTGAAGATTGATGAGGTGCAACACACATTCTAGAGCAAAAGGGAGTCAGAACATCAGGTAACATCAGGTTCATTTCAAGAAAGCGTATGACTCAATCCCTCACATGTGGATTTCAGAATTCCTTGAACTATACAAGATCAACAGGACCCTAAGAGTATGTGGCAATGAGGATGTGGCACAAACTGCCATACTTGTGCAGGCTTACATGCCTTTGAGTGTTCAGACTGCCTGTAGGGGAGAACTGCCTTTTGTTTTGTGATCACTTGTTTTCTCCTGTTTATGTGTTGGTTAGCTAGGTTATCGTTGTAGGTTGTATATTTCGTGATTTTTTGGAGTTGGGTAAGTTCCTTTTATTTTCTGTCAGGGATGTTTTCTTTGTCACGTTGGCCTTGGCTCTCCCTTAAGTTACATGTCAGTCTGAACCAGAACTTTAAGACTAGCAGAAAATAAACCTTTAAAAACTGCCATCTTGACTCCTTCACTATTTTAAATTTATGGTAGCCCCCCACCCCCCCACCCCTAGGCTAGCCAGGGGACGTAACAGTAAATCAAATCCAAATCAAATCACTTTTATTGTCACATCACATGTGCAGGTACATTGGTACAGCACATGCGAGTGAAATTCTTGTGTGCGAGCTTCACAAGCAACAGAGTTGTGCAAAATACAATAATGTAAACAAGCAAGATACAAGAATGGCTACATCTGAAACTAATAAATATACAGTATGTACAATATATAATAGTATATGCAAAAAAAAAATTTTCTGGATGTGTATACTAAATGTTTTTCTACGTGTGTGTGTGTGTGTGTGTGTGTGTGTGTGTGTGTGTGTGTATACACATATTTTACAAATTAAATAGAGTCAACAATAAATAAAATACATAAAATATACAGAGTTGAGACATGTGCAAAACAGTGGCATTACTGTACAGTATGGAGTGCATAATGTTAAAGTTCCAGTAGTGAAGCTGAGGTGTCTATGAAGTGTTCAGCAGTCTGATGGCCTGGTGGAAGAAGCTGTCTCTCAGTCTGCTGGTACGGGACCGGATGCTGCAGAACCTCCTTCCTGATGGAAGTAGTCTGAACAGTTTATGGCTGGGGTGACTGGAGTCCTTGATGATCCCCCCCGCTTTCCTCAGGCACTGCTTCCTGTAGATGTCTTGGAGGGAGGGAAGCTCACCTCCAATTATCTGTTCAGAGCACCGTACTACTCGCTGGAGAGCTTTGCGGTTGTAGGCGGTGCTGTTGCCATACCAGGTGGTGATGCATCCAGTGAGGATGCTCTCAATGGCACAGTGATAGAAGGTCCTGAGGATGCGGGGGCTCATGCCGAATCTTGTCAGTCTCCTGAGAAAGAAGAGGCGCTGCTGCGCCTTCTTCACTGTTTTGTTTGTGTGTACTGACCACGTAAGATCCTCAGCCAGATGTACACCAAGGAAGCGGAAGCTGCTCACTCTCTCCACAGCAGCGCCGTTGATGGTGATGGGGGTGTGTACTTCTCTGCACCTCCGGAAGTCCACTATCAACTCCTTTGTCTTTGCGACGTTGAGGGTGAGATGGTTGTCTTGACACCAGTGGGTCAGGGCGCTGACCTCCTCCCTGTAAGCCGTCTCATCACCGTTGGTGATAAGACCCACCACTGTAGTGTCGTCCGCAAACTTCACAATGATGTTGGAGCTGTTAGTGGCTGTGCAGTCGTAGGTGTAGAGTGAGTACAGGAGAGGGCTCAGTACACACCCCTGTGGAGCACCAGTGTTCAGTGTGATGGGGGATGAGGTGATGCTGCCCAGTCTGACCACTTGGCGTCTGTCAGACAGGAAGCTAAGGATCCAGCTGCAGAGGGAGCTGCTCAGTCCTAGATCCTGCAGTTTCCAGTTTGCTGCTTTGATCGTCTTCCGGAGTTGGTAATGTGCGTGTTTGTAGTCCGATGTGTTTGCGGAGGCAAAAGCGGTGCTCCGTGCCGCGCGAACATCTCCGTTAATCCAGGGTTTTTGATTTGGGAAGGATTTAACTGTTCTGGATGGGACGACATCTTCCACGCATTTCCTGATGAATCCGCAGACTGAGTCTGTGTACTCGTCAATGTCCCTAGCAGCCACGTGAAACATTTCCCAGTCCGCGTGATCAAAACAGTCCCACAGCGCAAACTCCGATTGGTCCGTCCAACAGTGCACTGCCCTCCGGGTTGGAGCTTCCTGTTTCAGCTTCTGCCTGTTGGCGGGCAGGAGCAGGATGGAGCGGTGATCTGATTGGCCGAATGGGGCGCGGGGGAGGGCTTTGTACGCATCCCTGAAAGAGGTGTAGCAGTGGTCAAGTAGCCGGTCTCCACGGGTGTTAAAATGGATGTGTTGGTGGAGTTTGGGTGAGACTTTCTTCAGGTTTCCCTTATTAAAGTCTCCGGCTGTGATAAACGCTGCCTCTGGGTGTGCGGTTTCCTCACTGCTGATCGCGCTGTACAGTTCCCTGAGTGCTCGGTCAGTGTCGGCTTGTGGGGGAATGTAAACAGCCGTAATAATCACGGCTATAAATTCCCTCGGTAGCCAGAATGGCTGACACTTAATCATCAGGTACTCCAGGTCCGGTGAGCAGAAGGATTTGACCGGGTGCACGTTCGCAATCTCGTAAAGGTTGTTGTACCTCATCTATCTCCAGTTATGACAGCAGATGCTTCTTCCAAATGTTGGAACACTGAGCTAGTAGTTGTTCTGCTGTCAGTCTGGATGTTGGGTGAGGACACTGAGGACCAGGCTTACATCTTGATGTAAAAAAAAAAAAAAAAAGGATGGTTAAACGTCAAACAACTGTTTTCTCAGAGATGTCTTGTCTAGTTGCTAGCTACTGTTACATCAGTTTATAACTAACTTTGGACAGTAAAAGCAGAGCCAGAAGCAGCTTGTCTCACATGTTTATCTCTCATCAGTCTGCTGTTAAAGACCAGACGTTTATTCACTATGAACATGTGCAAAAAACTCAACTGTATGCTGCTGGCCTCTCAGCTTTACAAGCTCCAGCCATTGTTAATGGGGCACAGACTTTCACTAGTGCTGTTTGTGTCCTATGATGACCAATCTTCAAATAAGCCATTCCTCAGAGATGATCACGTAGCTGATGCAATGCACCACAAAGCAAGAAGGTTCCTGGTTCAAATACTGGCAGGGACCTTTCCATGCACACATTGCATGTTCTCCTTGTGCCTGATGCAGACAGTGAGGACAGTGAGGTGACCTTTCAAGGAACAGAAAGTTTAAAGAAATGTAAAATGATCAAGTGATGATACTAGAGCAGGGTGATATGGCCAAAAATATTTATCACGATATATATTTGAAAATTTGCGATAACGATATAACCGACGATATAATTGATGCGAGACAAAATACAACTCCACAACATTACTAGCGCAAAAAGACAACCTTCCATTTATTTTCACTTAAACAAGAAGCTGGTTTTTATGTACATTAAAGCTTTATAAAAATGTAACAGTGCAAATGCAAATTCCTTGCTGAAAGTTTAACCAAAAGGCATTTCATGTAGAAATGGGCTGACATATCCTGAGCATAACCATGTATAATATCCACTGAAGTTAAAAAGAGGTGCTTTACAACATTAAACTGCAGTGTGCAGTACGCATTTTTCGGACCATAAGGTGCACGGGATTATAAGGCACATTAAGCGAAACAAAGCAGTCAGATAAATCAAACTTTATTAAACTCATTCTTCTTGCTTCCTCCACTTCTGTACCATTGATTCATTAATGTTGAATTCTCTGGCAGCTGCTCTATTCCCATGTTGTTGCAGTATATTAATGACTAACCTCGTATTGTGGATGGATTATCTCAGTTGTTCTCCTGACTGAAGTTTGGTCCGTTTACAGCATCCTGCCATGCGATTGCATTTGTCTCTAACCATGAAGAACCTTCACGTTAACTTTTATAGGTGGAAAAGTGTTAGTGTTCGTCCTCCAGCTTCACTGTTTATGTTATGCTAACATAGCTGTGTCGCTAGCGATCACGTAGCACATCATTATATACCAGCTAGCCCAACTTCAGTAACCCTACAAACGTCACTGCTGTTTAGTTTCCTGTCTTCATTTATGTTGGAAGTGATAGCAGAGCTGTACGTTTGAATTTTTTCAGAAATCTCTCAGTCAGAACATGCTATATCATGCTTAGGTAACTAGCGAAACTAGCGAGCTAACTTCCGCTAGCTTCCTGCTAACTTCTAACTCCGTTAAATGTAATAACTTTTGTTTTCATGGATGCCTGGAAGTTAAACTTTATAGTTACACCTGGTAAAGCAGCAATGCTGATCGTTTTATTAAAGATGAAAGAATTTAGACAGTTTTTAACTCTAAGTGATGCTGCAGTGTTGTTTGACCTGAAGCATACGGAGTTTAGGACCCAGATTACTCCCAGATTTAAGAGCATCTTAGTCCGACAAATATGACAATAACAACGGCCGCTTGCATGTTCTGCAAAAAAATGTGCTTTGTTGTGTATCTGACGGACAAACACCAAACCAGTTCCACATCACGGAAGTTGCACCATTTTTACAAACCAATTCTGGTTCATCTGTTTCACTCAACAATCGGCCATGTGCGTACGAAAACAAAGGCACCGCGCATGCGCGTTTTACTCCCATTCTATCGCGATATTTCATTTTCCTATCATTGCCTAACATTATACCGGTATTACCGTGAACGGTATAATATGGCCCAGCCCTAGATGATACCTTGGTTTATTATGAAAAAAATAAAAAAGGAAAGAAGTTATAGCTGTGCTTTAACTTGTCTAATGCCACTGCAAGATCTTCCTCTGTTTATTGAATATAAAAACATAGGGATTCCTTAACGTCAAACATTTTCCTGACAAAAGTTCACTCTGTTATTACATAATTCCATATGAACAGTCAAACTATTCCTTTTTACACATTTTATATTTCTAGTGTTCACTCTCCTCTGTAGCACAGCATGAGTATGATTGTAAAAGGGTAAAGAAAGAGGTGGGACGTATTTCTGTTTGCTTTAGTGTTAAATTGGTCTCCTCTGAAAATAAAAATATCATAATGTTCACATCTGGTGACATCTTGGTTTCATTGATGTTTGTGCAACTCTATGATAAACCTTGAAGAACCGATTTGTCACAGTTTACGGCCCAATATCAATATCAATATATGAAGCAATATTTGCTTATTGACAGCAGTGTAAATACATTATTGTACCCTAACCCAGATTCTTGAGGGGCTGTAAACTTTGAGCTTAGCTGGTGAGGAGAAGAAAAAGGAAGTTAAACATGCAGCTTGGAATCACAGTCCATTTCCCTTTCAAGATGCTCAGAGCAGAAACCTTATGTGGGGCTCTTCCTCTACAGGAGCTAAGTGGACAAACTCTACACCAATATTATATATTATTTCAAGCATATTCTAGATTTCCAGCTATTAAACCCTGGGAATATCTGAAAAACACAAAAACTCTAATGAACACCAAAACTCAAAATAACTGAAGTGAAAACATGATCTGAGTTTATGCAGAGCAATCAGCAGCATTTATCCAGCACTGCACCTTTTAATGTCACTTGATTTCCATAATGGCCCCATGGTTTCCCAGTATTTATTATAGCTTTAAGCAAATCGCCCACCATCAGCAGCACCAAAACTCGATTTCACTAGATTGAGCACGCTCCCACAGATTATGCTTATGAAACATAAGAAAGACCTAAGAGCGAAAAAGACAGACAGTGGGAGACAAATGAGACAATTAAAAGGGAGGAAGAGAAGCAGCTGGCTGACTGATCGTAATGACGGAGAGTAAGTTGAGAGTGACTGCAGTGAGGGGGAGAGTGTATTATATTTCCGGTTGAGTGAACGCTGGCACGACTTGCTGTTGACTTGGATCCGTACACCTGACTGTTTGGCTTACCTAACTGTGCGTGATGTGGCCTGGCAGGATCTGCGTCCTGCTCGTGTGGGTCTGGATTTTTATGTCATTGGTCTATCGATTCGACAATTCGAAGTTTTTAACTCCGGATCCGAGCTGGCCGAGTGAGATCTCGAGGGAGAACAAAGGGAAGCGGCGGCGGCCTAGAGGGAAGCGAGCCGGCGTCAGAAACAGGCTGAGAGCTCGTGCACACCGCACACCTCTGCCTAGCATCCTGCTCGCCAACGTCCAGTCACTGGAGAACAAGCTTGACGACCTCAGGGCCAGGATAAAGTTCCAGAGAGACATTCGGGACTGCAATCTCCTCTGCTTCACCGAGACATGGCTGAACCCAGCGGTGCCGGACCACGCCATCCAGCCGGCCGAGTTCTTCTCGGTTCACCGCATGGACAGGACACGGGACTCGGGGAAGTCAAGGGGAGGCGGCGTGTGTTTAATGGTGAACAACAACTGGTGCAACAGTGCGAACGTTGTTCCTCTCACACGCTCCTGCACACCAAATCTGGAACTACTGTCCATCATGTGTCGTCCTTTTTATCTACCTCGGGAATTTACATCGGTCATTGTAAGTGCCGTTTATATTCCACCACAAGCGGACACGGTCACCGCCTTATGCGAGCCGCATGAGGCACTCACACAGCACCAGACACAACACCGGGACGCTGCGCTTATTGTGACGGGGGACTTTAATAGCGCCAACCTCAAACGCGCAGCGCCGAACTTTTATCAACACATCACCTGCCCCACCAGGGGTGAAAGGACACTGGACCACTGCTACACTACGGTCAAGGACGGCTACAAGGCACAATCCCGCCCCCCGTTTGGCAAATCTGATCACGCCGCCATCTTCCTCATGCCAAAATACAAACAAAGGCTAAAACAGGAAGTTCCGGTTCAGAGGAAGGTCGCGCGCTGGACGGATCAATCCGTGGCCGCGTTACAGGACGCACTCGATGACGCAGACTGGGGCATGTTCAGAAACAGCTCCGACGATGACGTCAACGTGTTTACGGAAGCGGTTGTGGGATTCATCGGGAAACTAGCGGATGATACCGTGGAGACAAAGACTATCACAACGTTTCCCAACCAGAAGCCGTGGGTGGATAAAACCATCCGCAACGCTCTGAGATCCCGCACCGCTGCCTACAACACGGGACTCATGACGGGGGACATGGACCCGTACAAAGCCGCGTCATATAACGTGCGGAGGGCGGTGAAAGAGGCGAAGCAGCGCTACGGGAGGAAACTAGAGTCACAACTCCAACAGAGTGACTCTAGGAGCCTGTGGCGGGGACTAAGGACAATAACGGACTATAAAGCACCAACAACCGGTATGACGAATGCGGCCGTGACTCTGGCAGACGAGCTGAACACTTTCTATGCTCGCTTCGAGGCTGCAGCTAAGGTCTCCAACAATGCTAGTGTTGGCGGCGCTAACCCCACCCTGCTTCTCTCAATGACTATTGCCCTGTAGCCCTCACCTCAGTAGTGATGAAGTGCTTTGAACGCCTGGTCAGAGACTTCATCATTTCTTCACTACCAGACACACTGGACCCACTACAGTTCGCTTACCGTCCAAATCGTTCCACAGACGATGCCATCTCTCATCTCCTCCACACATCACTCACTCACTTGGACACTAGAAGGGGGAATTATGTTAAAATGCTCTTCATAGACTACAGCTCTGCATTTAATACCATAATTCCCTCCACACTCACCACCAAGCTGGAGCATCTGGGACTCAGCTCATCTATGTGTCAGTGGATCTCCAACTTCCTAACTGGCAGACCACAGGCAGTAAGGATGGGCGGACATGTCTCAGCCTCCACCACTCTCAGCACTGGAGCCCCCCAGGGGTGTGTTCTGAGCCCCCTGCTGTACTCTTTGTACACATATGACTGTGTGGCTACTACCAGCTCCACCACCATCATCAAGTTTGCTGACGACACCGTCGTGGTGGGCCTGATCTCTGATAACAACGAGACGGCCTACCTGAAGGAGATTAGGAATCTGGAGAACTGGTGCCAGAGGAACAACCTCCTTCTAAACGTCAGTAAGACAAAGGAGCTGATAGTGGACTTCAGCACTAAGCAGGAGAGGAACTACCAGACCCCCGTCATCAACGAGTGCCCAGTGGAGAGAGTGGACAGCTTCAAATACCTCGGAGTTCACATCACGCAGGACCTGTCATGGTCCTGTCACATCAACACCGTGGTGAAAAAGGCCCGACAGCGTCTCTACCACCTCAGACGCTTGAGAGACTTCCAACTGCCCTCCAAGGTGCTCAGGAACTTTTACTCGTGCACCATAGAGAGCATCCTGGCGGGAAACATCTTAACCTGGTTCGGGAACAGCACCATGCAGGACAGACGAGCTCTACAGAGGGTTGTGCGGTCAGCTGAGCGCACCCTCCGCTCCGAGCTCCCTGACCTGCACTCAATCTACAGCAGGCGGTGCTGGACCAAGGCCAGGAAGATCGTGAAGGACCTCAGCCATCCCAACAACAGACTGTTCTCTCTGTTGAGGTCAGGAAAGCGATTCCGCTCCCTGAAGACCAACACAGAGAGACTGAGGAGGAGCTTCTTCCCGCAGGCGATACGGTCTCTCAATCACACCACCACACAGTACTGACCCACACATATGGTTCTTACACACACACTGGACTTTCTGGACTTTGGTTTTGCACAACACTGGTCACTATATTCTTCATTTCCGGTTAATACTTGTACAGCTGCTGTTATTGTGTATATATTTATTTATATTTAGATTTCTTCATACATTCTTATATAGTTCTATATTGTGTATTGTGTATTTTGTTGTACAGTTATTTTATTTTCAACTTTAATTTATATATTTATCTTTATCTTATTCTTCCCAGTTAAATTTACCCTTCATTCTAATTTGTGTTGTACAGTTATTTCATTTTTAACCTTAATTTATATTTTATTCCTTCCTAGTTAAATTTACCCTTTTTAATTTTTCATATTTATTTCCTTTCTTATTCATAGCCTTTTCCTTTTTTGTTTTCTTTAGGTCACGAGCAGTTGTCCAAGCATTTCACTACATATCGTACTGTGTATGACTGTGTACGTGACAAATAAAAATTTGAATTTGAAATTTAAATTTGAATTTATCGACCCAGTACTGGATTTCACCAATACTCAGCTGACGAGCTTCTCCGTCTCCGCTTCCACCTGGCTTCTCCACCGCTGGCTGTGCTTCATCTCCACTCAGATATCGCCTTCCTCCCTCGCCGAAAGTACATCCACCGGTGCTCCCGTCGGAATTTTCACCATGACGACTCTAAGCCGATACAGTCCCTCTGGTCCACTTCATGCCGTCCTCCACGGAACCCCGACAGGGCTGCTGACCACAGCGTTTTAGCCACCCTGCCCAGGTCGGCTAACACCTCTGTCCAGTCTGACAACACCGATGTCAACTTCGACCTCCTTAACCTTCCAGATCCCTCAGGTCATCTGGATCCGGTCTTTTATCAGTTCCCAGAGTCAGAACCAGACACGGAGAAGCTGCATTCAGCTTTTATGCTCCTTATATCTGGAACAAACTCCCAGAAAGCCTCAGATCAGCTGAAACACTCAGTTTATTTAAATCCAGGTTGAAGACTCACCTGTTCTCAGCTGCATTTGAATAAAGCACCAAATCCACACTTTTAAGCTTAAATTTCAAAACTTACATTTAACTACTGATTTTATCTACTGTTCTGATTTTATCTGTTTTGATTTTATATACTGTTTTGTTTGTTTGTTAATTAGTTTGTTTGTTTGCTTGTTTTAATCAATTTTAAATCGTGCTTTTTATTTGTTTTTGTTTCTAATGTCTCTGTAAAGCACTTTGAATCACCTTGTTGTTGAATTGTGCTATACAAATAAACTTGCCTTGCCTTGCCTTAACATCCGCTCGCTTACGAGCAAGGGTCATCTAATTCGGGATCTACTCACAGACCGTAAGTTTGACTTTTTCTGTTTGACCGAGACATGGCAACAGCCCAATGACTTTTCGCCGCTCAACGACTCCACCCCCCGGGGTTTGTTTACACCTGCCAACCTCGTAAGTCCGGCCGTGGTGGAGGTCTCGCGGTAATCTATCGCAAGAACTGGAAAGTCACGCCGTTGTCTGTACCTGTCTACAGTTCCTTTGAATCCATTGTCTGTCAACTCTCAGGACCTGTTCCAACTGTCATAGCTGTTATTTACCGCCCCCCAAAGTCTAATTCTGTCTTCATAAGTGACTTTGTTGATCTCCTGACTCACATAACTACTGTTTCCCTAATATAATACTCCTGGGAGACTTTAATATTCATATGGATAACAGTGATCATCCACTCACCAAAGATTTCTCATCCTACCTCGATAGTATTGGCTTTAAACAACACATAAACTTTCCTACTCATACTAAGGGCCATACTTTGGACCTAGTTTGTTGCTCTGGACTTACTCCTTTTAACTGCAAAGCTGATGAACTGCTAATTTCTGACCACTTGCTTCTTTCTTTCAATCTCAAAATGACCTTTTCTATAACCAAGAACCTTCGTACCATTTCTTTTCGGAATATTAAGAAAATCAATCCTGATACTCTTTCTTTTGCTTTCTGTAGTCATTTGCATTTTCATAACCTGCTCACTCAAGAGGACTTAGTTTCCTATTATAACTCTAGTCTCAACAGTAGTCTAAACTCTGTTGCCCCACTCAAAACCAAACCTGTATCATTCTCTCAGTCAGCACTAGGGATGGGTATTGATAAGATTTTAACGATTCCGATTCCATTTTCGATTCTGTTTAACGATTCGATTCTTTATCGATTCTCTTATCGATTCTTATTTTTAAAAAAGGAGAACACTAAGGTCGATTAGCTTAGAACTTTGTTTTTTATCTTTTCTTTGAACAAGATAGAAATTTAGGAGTAACATGGCCTTACAAACCCAACAGTGAGATCTTAAGAGATCCAGCCTACGGCTCTTCAATGGGGTGTCACAGGGTCCCCAGGAAAACAAATGTAAATGTAAAATAATAAAATAAATATTCTCCTGTAGCAATAACAAAGTGTAACATAAATTATTTTGTAGCAATTACACAAGAATATCCAGTAATGTCCTGCCTACAATTAAACACATTCACTTACCAAAGTGAAATCGGGGGCATCTGCTGTGGCAAATGGGTGCAAGCCTTTGACCACAAACTCAGTCCCTGCTCGGTGACATTCGTCTATCCTGGCCTGAAAGGAGACGCTACCGGTAGACTGCAGTGAGAACTGCCAGCATCTGAGCCAGACTCTGTCTGTCTCTCTCGTCATGGTCACCTAAATGCACAGTAATGGCAGGTTTGTAATGAGGCAGATTGCGCTAACATAATATGCACTGTTAGTTGATTATTTACCTGCCGCATTAACGGGAGAGGACGTGCAAACGTTACCGCTGCTGCTCGGTTGAGATTCACGAGTCCGGAGCGGAATTAAAAACACGACATTCATTTAAGGTCATCGCGTGTTTTGTGAGCAAATGCTTTTGCATATTCGTAGTGTTTCCTCCCTTAAATGAAATATCTACTTTGCAAGTATTGCAAGTTGCCCTGTTGTCCGTTCTCGTAAAGTATAACCAAACTTTTGAGCATTTGAGCCGCTGGCGCCGTGTTTCCTGCCAGGTAAATGACGCTCCGCAACGTGGTGACGTCATTCGGGGCGACTGGAATCGATAAGGGAATCGTTTGCAAAAATGGCAAACGATTCCAAGGAATTGAAACAGTGGGAACCGGTTCTCAACAAGAACCGGGTTTTGATACCCATCCCTAGTCAGCACCCTGGTTTACAGCTGAACTCAGGCTCCTGAAAGCAAAAGACCGACGACTTGAACGCCTTTATAAGAAAACTGGTCTGAATATCCACAAGGAAATGTTTAATAATCATATTATGTATTACAAGGAGTGTATTAATCAAACAAAATCTGCCTACTACTCCACCATTATCTGTTCAAAAGATGATTCAACCAAGATACTGTTTTCACTGTTCAACTCTTCTTTCAGGTCACCAGATTTTTTACCTGCTCATCTTTACTCGTCCTCCTTTTGTGATTCTTTAATGTTATTTTTCATTGAGAAAATTCACAAAATACACCATGACCTGGTTTCCGAGGTTCCATTTAGCTCTTCCTGTGTAATTCATCTCCCATCACACTGTTTTTCTGCTTTCCAGCTCCCCTCGGTTACTGATATTTCAGATTTCATCTGTAAGTCAAAACCTTCTACTTGTCAGCTAGACCCCATTCCTACAGTTTTGGTTAAGGCATGTCTACCTTCTTTGCTTCCCCTCATATTTGTTTATGTCTTGTGCTTTTATGATTCCGTAAACTGCTTGCATTTATGTTGCTTTTATTCTACTCTGTACAGTGACCTTGAGTGTTTTGAAAGGCGCTTTCAAATAAAATGTATTATTATTATTATTATTATATGTGATCAAGACCAGCGATTAAGTCCTCTCGGTTTCATTGTAGTAGAATCCCACTACCTGAAGCCCTGATTTTTCTGATCTGAGCCATGGAAGTCAATAATATAAACTCGGGGTGGGTTTCCATTATCGATTTTAAAATCAATTTTAGTTTTAATAAGGTAATATTAATTCATTAAATCCTGAATCGATTTTTAAATATAAATGTACTTTGCCAAAATCTCCAGAATCTCAGCTTAAACCTCACAAAACTATTTAAACAACCACCAAACAGCTAAAACAGTAAATGAGAGCAGGTAAACCGATTCCACACAAAGACGTAAACACAGAGCGTGGACCCAACGCATCAGAATCTGTGAGATGTCGGCTTTCTCACCCACCGTCGGGGCTGAAAGCCGACAGCTCACAGATTCTGAAGCTGCAGGTTTCGTCACTCTCCAACCAAAATTGACTGAACCAGCAACAAAAGCAGATCAAAACTACGCTTGATGTTACTCAAACATCTTCATGTTTCCACCACGATAAAATCACAATTCCTGCACAGCACTCTCTCAGTGTACTCAGAGAACAGTTTCCCATCTCAAATCTCAGTTTTTGGCATTATTTGCTCGCTTATTAAACACCAGTCTACCGTTTATTACAGTGCTGTCGGCCACTATTTTTTTTTTCCAAAACTGACTTCCAACACAACCCTTATTTCTGCTGTTCAATATCGAAGAAATAGAAACAAATTATGCCAAATTGCTAAACTCTTAGCTGTGTCTGTAATCAAACCTCTGTAACTTTGCTCTGCTTCATTTCAGCAGCATCAGGTAATGTTCAGATGTTGATTCATGGTTTTCTTCAGTCTTTGTTCTACTGCAGAATATTTTTAAGGTTACCTGCTATAAAAGGCCAGGACAGGAAAATCTCCGTCATGTTTTTCTGTACTTTGACACAAAGGCATCTGCTGTGAGGCTCACACCTCTGATGAAGTCTCACAAGTGTCAGTACTGATAAATTATGAGAATTATAATATTTCTGATTGTCGGAGGCAAAATCGAATCGAATTGAATTGATGCGGGACCTTGTGAATCAGAATTGAATCGATTTTAGAAATCAGTGACGATACCCAGCCCTAATATAAAATAGTGATGATCTGCTAATTGATAAACTGAAGGTTTAATTTCAGGCTCGGCCTCCATTGATAGCCGGAAGAAGCAGGCAACTGTCCCAGTGCTTCTAACGCTCTGGGCAACAGTCTATTCATTCATTCATATAGACTATGATGGACGGATTGTGTTCTATGGTATGGTTTTCTATCCAGGTGATTTTATTGGTAGTACGTTTGGGATCACTATCATTTAAAAAAAAACAAAAGAAACTAAAGAAACAGATTATGTTTTTTGACAGGTTGTTAGTAATGTTTTTTTACAGTTTAAAATTGGTTCTTTGTTAGGTATAGACACAACGGCGGTGAATCTCTTGAGTATGGTGATTTTCATGCTTGAATAATTAATTGGTCAGTGATAAGTGGCTTAACAAAGAGAATAATATTCCTCTGACAGTGACAGTGAGAAAAAGCAAACAATTTTCAGAAGGCCTTAAGAACTACTGCTCAAGACTACTTGTTTTGCTTCCAATTAACCAATGGCTCCTTGGAAGAGTAGAGCGGGGTGATTAAAAGAGGTTGGCTCAAGACTTTTGTATAGTATTGTATATCTTAGCCTCGCCAAAAGGAATCAGCTGGAAATCATTTCAGTTCTTTTAAAACCAAAGGAAGTATCCGGAGGATGGAAAGAGGTAGCAAAAGAAAAAGAATGCAACAATCAAAAGGCCATACCTGCACCTTTAAAAACTGTGTGTAGGTGCAAAACCAGTCATGGTAAATAGGCTTTTCTACTCCATCCAAACACTCAAAGCACTTCAACGAAAAGAAAAGAAAACAAATTTGTGTTGCAAATTCTTCAGATTTATGCTTCTCAGTAATTTGTCTTTTGTAAGAAAGGACATGTCGCATGGAACACAAGATTACATTTTATGTACAGGGAGTGCAGAATTATTTGGCAAGTTGTATTTTTGAGGAATAATTTTATTATTGAACAACAACCATGGTCTCAATGAACCCAAAAAACTCATTAATATCAAAGCTGAATGTTTTTGGAAGTAGTTTTTAGTTTGTTTTTAGTTTTAGCTATTTTAGGGGGATATCTGTGTGTGCAGGTGACTATTACTGTGCATAATTATTAGGCAACTTAACAAAAAACAAATATATACCCATTTCAATTATTTATTTTTACCAGTGAAACCAATATAACATCTCCACATTCACAAATATACATTTCTGACATTCAAAAACAAAACAAAAACAAATCAGCGACCAATATAGCCACCTTTCTTTGCAAGGACACTCAAAAGCCTGCCATCCATGGATTCTGTCAGTGTTTTGATCTGTTCACCATCAACATTGCGTGCAGCAGCAACCACAGCCTCTCAGACACTGTTCAGAGAGGTGTACTGTTTTCCCTCCTTGTAAATCTCACATTTGATGATGGACCACAGGTTCTCAATGGGGTTCAGATCAGGTGAACAAGGAGGCCATGTCATTAGTTTTTCTTCTTTTATACCCTTTCTTGCCAGCCACGCTGTGGAGTACTTGGACGCGTGTGATGGAGCATTGTCCTGCATGAAAATCATGTTTTTCTTGAAGGATGCAGACTTCTTGACCACTGCTTGAAGAAGGTGTCTTCCAGAAACTGGCAGTAGGACTGGGAGTTGAGCTTGACTCCATCCTCAACCCGAAAAGGCCCCACAAGCTCATCTTTGATGATACCAGCCCAAACCAGTACTCCACCTCCACCTTGCTGGCGTCTGAGTGGGACTGGAGCTCTCTGCCCTTTACCAATCCAGCCACGGGCCCATCCATCTGGCCCATCAAGACTCACTCTCATTTCATCAGTCCATAAAACCTTAGAAAAACCAGTCTTGAGATATTTCTTGGCCCAGTCTTGACGTTTCAGCTTGTGTGTCTTGTTCAGTGGTGGTCGTCTTTCAGCCTTTCTTACCTTGGCCATGTCTCTGAGTATTGCACACCTTGTGCTTTTGGGCACTCCAGTGATGTTGCAGCTCTGAAATATGGCCAAACTGGTGGCAAGTGGCATCTTGGCAGCTGCACGCTTGACTTTTCTCAGTTCATGGGCAGTTATTTTGCGCCTTGGTTTTTCCACACGCTTCTTGCGACCCTGTTGACTATTTTGAATGAAACGCTTGATTGTTCGATGATCACGCTTCAGAAGCTTTGCAATTTTGAGACTGCTGCATCCCTCTGCAAGATATCTCACTATTTGTGACTTTTCTGAGCCTGTCAAGTCCTTCTTTTGACCCATTTTGCCAAAGGAAAGGACGTTGCCTAATAATTATGCACACCTGATATAGGGTGTTGATGTCATTAGACCACACCCCTTCTCATTACAGAGTTGCACATCACCTAATATGCTTAATTGGTAGTAGGCTTTCAAGCCTATACAGCTTGGAGTAAGACAACATGCATGAAGTAATAATTCGTTGTATTTGATTTATTATATTATTGTGGCGTTAAAGCTGCAAGGCACAGCTCCTTTCAGCATGGCCGCAGGAGAGGTGTCCTAGCAGGTGCGCGACACTCACAGATCACGGACTTTAATTCTGTGTTGCAGATCTGCAGTAAAGAGCCCATAGATCCAGTGCTGTCTCCTGCCTCTTACTTACATGCCAGAACACAACACATTGACAGGCGTAACTTACAAACGGGTTACATATTACATCATTTTTAAATGTATTATCATTTCCACTCCATGTATATCTTCCTGGGTCACAGTTTGTTGATTGGGTTGATTTTATTTTTACCTGAACCTACTGATTTGGTTCATTTAAATTTTAAGTCAGTATCTACACACATTAGAGGTTAGGTGAGGGGCTAACAGTCAAATAACTGATTATATGTGAATATAGATCAGTGGTCTCCAACCCCCGGGCCACGGACCAGTACCAGACCATGAGTCATTTGGTACCAGCCAACGAGAGTTGAGGCTCGGGTGTGAAATTTATGGTTTTCAAAGTTTTAATCTTTAACTCGGTTTCCCTGGGTCTTTTCCCGTGTTGTAGTTGTGTCTACGGTGGCCCTGAGAGGCCAAACGGACTGCAACTTCAGAAAACACTTGCAAAAAGAAAATTGCTGCAAAAAGAAAAATGCTGCAAAAAGAAAAACTCTGCAAAAGCACACACAACACAACGGAAATAGGAAAAAAGACAAAGTTATGACATGGTCTGATTTTCTCACCCAATAAAGGAATATTTCATATATCAGTCTACTCTTCATTCTATCAGACACAGTTATCACAGCTCGTACATTTGCTTTTACACATATATGTAAGCATTGAGCCAAATTTACAACATACTGAAGGAACAATATTTGTCTCTTATATATAACACATCTGTATACACACTGTCACAGATACTTGAGTGAAGATTTAAGGTGACAGGAAATATAAATAACTGCAACGTGAATCTTTACTGAAGCTCAGTGTTTGACACAGAGTTCACTCACTGCTGTAATAACTAATAATGATTAATATAATATTGTCCATATTATATTTACATTACCAAAGTGAGATGACTTTAGTCTCATGAACAACATATGTTTAAAAGTTTAGAACCAGTGGCTCTAACTGTTTCTCTTTTCATAACAAACATTATCGTTACATTATATAAAAAGAGTGGCTGAGAATCACTATTGATGTTGGCATTTTTTTCTTCCTAAAACTGGCATTGCCATCAGTATGGTGTACATTTTAGGACAACCTCAGGTTTCAGGAAAAAAGCCGTGAGGTCTCAGAAAAAAAATCAGGTCTCAGGTCTCAGGTATCAGGTAGATCAGCTGCCCAATCCACAGAGGCCCAGAGTTACTGTTAATATCAAAAATGTAATGCTGTCCTTTGAGATTTTAACATAACACTGAAGATTTAAACACTTTTAGATCAATTACACTGACAGAGCACTCCACAGCCTGCTAACATGGAAACTTTAAATAAAGACAGCAGCAGAAGGTTTCATAGTAGTGTCATTTGTTACACTACTATGAAAAAATTTGTTCTTTTCATTTAATAATAGATTCCACATTATTATCAACAGCTTCATTCACCCTGGTGAGAAACTAGTGAGGGAGACCCTCAGGACCAAGCCGGATTTCCTGGGTCCAGAGATTTGGAGAAACTTCTTCCCTTTCTTTCATCACAGCTGTCCTGTGCCAGATGTTCTGTTTACCGACTGAGACAGCCATCATTTAACACCAGGAAGATTGAAGCTCATCGCATTGATCAAGCAGGACTCATGATGTTCACCAGCAGCTCCCTCACAGGAAAATCTTAAGCACTCCTTCATAGGCCTGACCCAGGAGATGGATAAACCCAGCAATGTTATAAATACTCAGATAATCCTCAGAGGCTCTGGATTTTTACATAAAGATATTATATTCAGTCCTGTAGAAAGTTATATATTTAATATGATCCTCTCTGGTTACTCTGGTATGATTGACTCGGAATTACTTTATGGTAAATAACACACTATTGGCAGAAAACTGTGAAAGAATTCCAGATCAGAAGTTTTTAGTTCAACATACAAGTGACAACCTTTGACTTTCATCAGGTTTTATTTAATTGAGTCAGAGAACATATCATGTGCTCTTCATGCAGCTGAGTACATTCAGTGTTTAAAACAGAAGCTGTGCAGGTCTGAGATCAGCAGCAGTCCTGTTAATGCTGATATATAGTGAAAGAGTTACAGGGGTGATCAATCCTTTTGACTTTTTGTCTTTAAATGTATCAATAAAAACAGCTGCAGCTTTCACTGACAGCACATGTGGTACTTGAAGCTTTGTACTGTTTTCATCTGTTAATTTTGCAGTTAACATGTGAACATGTTGGATGATCTGTCTGCTGTCACTGGGTGGTGCTGAGGTCTGAATCTGAGGGCAGCTCCTGTAATCACAACGAGAACAGAATCGTCACAACCTAAAATATAAAGTTTATCCCTCAAAATTGAAATAAAGCTGATCCTTCTCTGTCCTCACACTCAGGATCTGAAGTTCTATTCTTACATTTTTTCAGTTCTACAGTTCTGCATACAACAATCATTAATGCTTCAAATGATTTCTTTCAAAGGATGTAAGCTGTACTGAGTACTATACATTTGACTGTGAACAATACTTCATTAAGAATTACCCAGACTGTTTTCTTTAACCTGAATATTGGAAACAAACTTAGTAAGAAAAAAAAGTAAGTGCTAAGAAAGTCATCAGTGAAAAGAATTTAACGTAAATTTAAAGCTGACAAAAGGCAGTATTTGGTTTCAGTGCATAAATATTAGGCTTTGCTATTTTAATCCATAGTTAATGATAAATGAGAGGTTACTTAAGTGCAAGCTTCTTTTTTTAAAATGTGGTGTTACTGTCTTTACAGATGTGGCAAGAGACTGAAAACATGCTTAATATTTAATGATCAGCTCTGCACAGGAGCTGAAGCCTGTTGCTCTTACAGTATAATACTCATAATAAAAGTACAGTAATGGTAGTTAGTGACTGAGCAGCCCGGTGCTTTTCTTTAATCAGGCTAAATTCATTCACCTGCACGATTAGCTAAACAGACTTTACAAAACAATTTTTCCCTGAGATCCGAGTGCTCATGTTAGCTGGCTAGGTCTCAGGACCGAGCTAAGGACAGTAGTTACAGATTAGCTTACAAACACGTTTAACTTACCGAAAAAGTGCGGCAGGGCCTCGGGTCCTTCTGTCGGGTAGTCCAGTATACTGAAGAACACCTCAGGCTGTCAGGTTAAAACAGTTGGCCATGGTTTTGTAACGTCTATCTGCCATTCCCGAACAGAGTTTCTGAATGACTGCAGCTGCCAGTCAAAACTGTTATGATGACGTCACACCCCAATTTCACAGCAAATTTGTAGTAATTACAATCAAACTTATGAGAAAGGAGACCCCTTGAACATAAAGCAGCATAGTGAGAACTACTGTCGCTGTTGCGACGTCCATTCTTGCTACAGTCATTGGCTGGGACCTGACAACAGCGCCACGTGAAGGAGGCTTCTCTCTGTCTGATAGCTTGTGTTCTGACACCTGAGACCTGACTTTTGAGACCTGACACCTGAGACATGACAACTGACACCTGATACCGGACACCTGGTACCTGGTACTTGACACCTGCTACCTGACACCTGATACCTGACACCTGACACCTGATACCTCACACCTGATACCTAAGACGACTTTCTGTCTGAGACCTGACAGCTTTTTTCCAGAGACCTGAGGATATCCTAAAATGTACACCGTGCATCAGACCCCAAAATTCAATGTGAGTCAAATTATGTCTTACTTTTCAGGATCCAGCCCACGGAAACCTTGAACCCTGATACAGGCCGCTGCCACACCTGTGATCCATGATGTGCACAGAAGAGCTCTGCAGGAGTCAAACACTAAATTAACCAACTAATTAAAAACAAACGAACGAACGAACATTAATACTAGTCTGACTTTTTGATTGACTAATGATCTCTGGGAGGTGTGGGACAAAAACACTAAAGCAATTAGCACTCAGGATGGCAAAAGGGCTAGTACATAAACAACATTTGAAATTCTGCTCAAGGAACTGTCAGATCTTTACATATCAAATGTTTCGAGCTCTTGACATACGAGGTCTAGCAAGTTTGGCTGAGGGTATGAAGTGAATTCCAGCAGGGAAATCCCCAAGACCTGGCCTCTGTCCTCACCAGCATACAAATAATGCTGTTGAAACTGCTGCTGGAGGTTTCTTCCTGTTAAAAGGGAGTTTTTCCTTCCCACTGTCACCAAGCACCTGCTCATAGGGCTCATCTGATTGCATCTGTTGCAGTTTTCTGTTTTTTTGTGTGTTATTGTAGGGTCTTTACCTTATTTGGCACGATACAAATGAAACTGAATTGAACTCAGTGTGTCTTGATGCATGCTCAGTCATCCAGGTAAGAAAATCTCTAAAGGTTGATTCTGTTGATCTGGACGTATCGTTTTCAGCCCACTGAAGTGGGCTGGTTTCAATCATTATACAAATGTACTGTTTATAAGATTGGGGAAACCTGCAGTCAGCTGTGACTGAAGAAGTCACTTGGATGAGTGACGAAACGTTTCTCCCACTGAAAACACTACGTCCAGATGAACAGAATCAACCTTTGGAGATGAACTCAGTGTGATTTCATACATGTTCACTAGTACTGGGCGTCTTGTAGGTTGAAGTATATGTTTGTCAGGAGCAATTTTACATGTTCCCAGCAAGCAAAGCCCCACGAGAAGCAATCGCTGACAGAATGACGCAGGGTCCAAGTCATACCCAGACCTCCACCTACCATTGAGGGTCCCAGGCAGCCACTTTACACTGTGTATTCTTGATTATTTTCTTCATTCATTCTGTCTATCACATTCGTCTTTGGCTCTCAGCGAAGGCGGTCGCACTTTTTTTCTCCTCTCCTCCTCTCCCTTAGCTTCCCTGCTTAGCCTCTTATGTCCTTGTCTAGTCTTGTGTTTTTTGTATTACCTTTCCCTGGAACACTCTCTCACAGTCTGTTCTCTAAAACCTAAAAGAGGAATTATGGATTTGATCAACTGGTCTCTGAATGCAATTGACACCCCTTTCTCAACGAGAAGTCTGGGCTCGGGTGAGCCTGACTGCTGAAGATATCTACCTATTCGGAACCATGGTAACAGAGTTCTGGCGGCTCGGAGCTGGCTTGGCCCCGACTTATCAAAGAATTAAGGAAGCGGAACCGGCTGTTCAAACCCCCACAAGGCTGCCCGCTGGGATTGAAATGATGGGACGAGGCGTGAGTTTCGAAAAATAGGCTCATTGAGTGCAGCACGGATAAGATCTTGGAGAACGCACGGCTGCCGTGAATACTCAGAACAAGACCTCTGAGTGAAAAACTGGATTACATCTGGAGTGGCTAGCTCGAACAACACCTTTGAGCGCAAATTCGATCACATCTTGGAGAAGCTCACTGCGGTCGTGAGTTCTCAGAATCTGCTCTTTGAGCACAAGACTGACAACATCACGGAGCGTAAGTTTGATACCATCATAGAAAGCTCACGGCTCTCCAACGGGAGATTGAAAGACCAGTGTTGGACTGTTAGAACAGCTTTGAAATTCATATGAGTTGTTTGCGCTAAAGTAAAAACCATCATCACTTCATGCGGCTACCACTTCGGCGCCAGCTGTGATCTCAAGGCTGGAGCTGAACAACAACACCCTGATAACGACTGTGTTTAGACTGTTCCCCCCATTCCATGCAAGGCCACCTGGGTTGGCTGGAAGACTGTTTACTTAGCCTGGCAGGGCGAAGGACACTGTCTCAGCTGAACTCTGGACACGCACACATACACTGATATGCACTGATCCCCCCTCCCTTTCCAAAAGCCTTCGATGCTTGTGCCCTCCTGGGGAAGATGGCGGTCGACTGGACCAGCGCAGACATGCTGCAGGACCGGATGCGCTGCCTACACCGGCTCTCTCTTACCCTTTACCCGCCCCTGTTGCTTACCTTGTGTTTCTATGGTGTATTGATAGTCATGTGCTTTTTGTACTGAGGTGTTTTTTCTGTTATCAAACTGTTCTCCCACCAGGAGCTCAGTCTGAGTGGAGTTTTTTTTGTCCTCCTCTCACCTCATGTTGTTTTTTTCCTATCAGCCTACCTTTCTGACATGTCTCCCCAATATGATGTTTGTGTAAAGTTGGTCAGAAGGTTCCTTTGTAAGTTCCATTAGCGTGCTGCCTGCTGTAACCCTAATTTCCTTCGGGATTAATAAAGTATTCTGATTCTGATTCTGATTAATTTGTCAGTACTCAGTATAAGGCATTAAATAAGCCAAGACATCATGATGTCATGCTTGCCCCTTTTTCTGTTTATTTTTACTTCAGTTTTGCTTCTCTTGAGTGGTTCATGTTAAAATGATATATTGATGTTCTAGTACTCAGCTACTGCAATGCATCATTATTACTGTTTCAGGTCCAGCCTACCCACTCACTGTACACACTACAAGCCAGTATATTTCCATCAGGTTCGGATGTACAGAAAATGCAGACCAAGTGAACATGAGGTCACAATGAGTGGAGAATGAACAGCATAGTGTTGTTCATTAGAACAGAGGGCGATCATGTTTTAATTAAGGTTTCTAGCTTTTCCAGGAACTTTGTCCTATCTTGCCGGCACACACCCCTCACCTATTCTCCACAGAATCCACTAATAATCTATTTTCATGTGCTTAAGCCTTTGAGGGTTAAATACACTCGGCAGAGGGCATGCCAGGGTAATCCCACGAGGGAAGTGATTTGAGTGCTGCTACAGTTCTGCTCAGATGACATGCACACAGCATTTCCTCTGGGATATTTTCCTTTTCTGTTTTTTGGTACCAGACAGCAGGATGTAGGAGGGACTCCACGGCAGATCCCCAAGAGACTCTAATAAAAATGGTGCCAGAAATTCCCACCGCTACCTGAGAATACATTAACATACATAAATGCACCTCAAGGGGTGGCAGGCTAAGTTTTTAAATTCAAACTAAAAATTGTGACAAAGTTTGAGTCAATACAAAAATTTTTACCATTTTAGCTTCTACTGACAGTCCAAGTAGAGACTTGCTTTTTCTACACAAATCTAATGGAAATTGTTGTAAGCTTGGCCACAAGAACTGTGACCAATCTGCTCCATTTTAATAATACCACACACACAAGGTCAAACAACGTCATTCTGTCTCATATTTAATAGTAGACCAAGTGTTGTGTTTTTCCTTGGGGACCAAATACGCATTTCACTCAATGACATGCATTTTTTTTCTAGATTTTTGTTTGAATATCAAACAAACAGTCTCTTTCCATAAAATGAAACTAGCATAAAACATAAAAAAAGGGGGGGGGGGGGGGGGGGGGGTTGTTGTTTTTTTCTTTTTTTGGGGGGGGGGGGGGGGGGGGGGTGATGATCTCCCCTCCGACCTGTCGTCCTGGCTCCTCCTTGCCGCAGCATTTGTGTTGTACCTCATCACTCTCTAGCCGTAAGAGCAGTTCCCTCTGCTGGATGTTGGAACACTGAGCTACTAGTTGTTTCACTGTCACGCTGGGTATCAGAGGTTCCACAGGTCCACCATCATATTCACGTAACCCCTTCTGCTGGGGTTACTTGCGTAGTAGCATTCCAACAGTAGTAGCATCCCTGTTCTCATCTCTTGCCCACTTGTGTCTTCTTGTTCTCGTAGCCCACTTCTCATCCTTACTGGATACAGACGGTCTATATAGCTCTATACACTACCAGTCAAAAGTGTGGACACACCTTGTCATTTAATGGTTTCCTTTTAGTACTGTCTGCATTGCAGATAAAAACTGAAGGCATCAAATATATGAGCAAGATACATGGAATTATGTAGCAAAGAAAAAATGTATAATAACTCTAAATAAGTCTTATACTTTAGATCCCTAAAAGCAGCACCCTTTGCTGCACATCCTTGGCCTTCTCTCAATGAGCTTTATGATGCAGTCACCTGAAATGGGTTCCCTTCACAGGTTAGTCTTGTCGGGGTTCATTTGTGGAATTTCTTGCCTTCTTAATGGGGTTGGGACCATCAGTTGCGTTGTGCAGAAGGCAGGTTGGTACACCAGCCCTATCTGTTAGAATTCATGTTATGGCAAGAACCAATCAGCTAAGTAAAGAGAAACAACAGGCCTTCATTACTTTCAGAACTGAAGGTCAGTCAATCTGGAAAATTGTTGGAAAACCATACCTCAGCAGTAGTCAAAGCAAAGTGTGACTATTTTGAAGAATTTAAAATATATTTGAGTAGTTTCACACTTTATAGTGTGTATAGTGTATAGTGCATAGACTTCTATGGGACCTGATGTGTTGGGGAGTAACAGACAGTGTTGGGACTAACGCGTTATTAAGTAACGCGTTACAGTAACTACGTTATTATTGTGGTAACGAGCACGGTAACTAGTTATTATGCCAAAACCAGGAACGCGTTACTCGTTACTGGGATTTAGATAGGGTCGTTACTCGTTACTTCGTGTGGTGGCTATCGCGGAGTTTCGACAGATTCAGTAACATTAGCAAGTGGAGGCCAGCAGGTGGATGAAGGAAAAGGGACGCAGAAGGAAAAGAGACCCGAGGCGGCCGCCAGTCCAAGTGTGAACTGAACTTCAGGTAAGAAGTTATGACCTGCAGTCTCTCTGGGTCAGATATGAACCAAGTTTAGGTGGAGTTTATTTTCATTGTGCTGACTTTTTACGTACAGCGTGGTAGCTAGCATGACGGAGTTTCTATACAGCTGGGTGATGCAATGAAGTTAACCCTTTACAGCCGATCGGAGCGGGCATGCTCTGTTTTGCGTAACTATTTTTAAATCCCGGTAGCTCTGCAACCACGTAAGCTAGCGCAAAAATTTTTTTTGCATATGAAACCGGAGGAGTTGTACTTACATCTTATGCCATCAGCTTGTCCTAGGTCACGGTTTCCTTCCACATAAAGCTTTGCAAAAACTGCATAAAAAGCGCTTGCAGGAACAAAAACATAATATTCCAGAAACACGCTGTGCCTGTCCGATCAGCTGTTCATAACACTTCCTACGTTGGAATAGACGTCAGCGCGAACTTTTGCATTTCCGCCATTACCTGCCCGAAACCGGAAGTGACGTCATTTTCGCGGAAATGTAGTCCTTTTTACTATCAGGCCCTCAGAGCCTATACTCGTCTTTTTAAAAGTTATCTTTGACTCGGTCACTCAGGCACAGCTGGGGGCCGGCGGAGCTCACGGGCGCGTCACTGCAACTCCCCCTGACTTCTGCTCCGCGGCTGCTGGGCGAGCCCTCATCTGGGACTCTCCTCAGCTCTTACTGGAACAGTGGCGCGGCTGCCCCTCTGTTGGTCTTCCATGGTCTCTTGTGTTCTGGGGGCCTCTGGATGTCTGGAGTTTTGATCTCCTCCATACCTGCTTCATACCCTGGAGGACGGGGCTGTGGCCCCCCCACACTCCCTAGCAGATCATTACATGGAGAAACCTTTGGAATGCAAGCATGCTGATCCACACAGGTATGCACACATGGGTATTCACAGACGCGGACTAAAGCTTTCTTGGCTGCTGCCTCAAAGCACACTGTGCGCTGTCTATCTTGCGTGCTGCACAATATCGTTTATTATTTAGTAAATATTGATATCTATGACTAGCTAGTTTATTGTGATGGTGCTCTGTTTTCTCTATTATTATGTTGCTCTTTGTTGTTTGCTGTCTCCTCTGTTTGTTTTTTTGTTTGTTTTTTTTTTTTCTCCATACAGGTGACCCAGGAGTTTTTTTTTTTTTCTCTCTCTTCCCCCCCCTTCTCACCGTCTCTTCTCCCCTTTGGTTTTCTTTCTTTCTCTCCCCCTCTTTCTCTCATTCATTCCCCCTGTCCTATTTATTAAAAAAAAAAAAAAAAAAAAAAAATGACAAAGGATGAACTGAAGCTCTGCCATCACGTAATGTCGCATACTGCTGTTTCTGATGTCATTTAAAAAAAAAAAAAAAAAAAAAAAAAGTTATCTTTGACTTTATGACTTTCTGTGTCGTTTCTGGGATGCTTAGGACTCATATTGCACTGCTGGAAATAGTTTATTTTGATGCATATGCTGCTTTTTTGCAAATTTGCAGTATAATATTTATTTTCGTTTTTCCTGCAGTGTATAAAAATGGTGTATTTCAAAAATAAAACTATGAAGACACTCAAAATAAATTTCCTGTGGTGGGAAACTATTTTGTGCAACTTTTTTGTATTTACAGTTTTGAGGGATAAGCCTCTTAAATTTCTCTAACTACAAATATATGTTAAAAAAGCAAAAACGATTTTCAATTTTTTTTGTAGTTTATTGCACTTTTTTTGCAATTTATGTAATTACTATGCACTTAATGAATACATATTATTAAAATCTGGGCTATAATGGTTGTATTGATGTATAGCAACTTGAAATGCTCCCAAAAATGGCTCCACAGCAGGTAAAAATATAATATAAGCTCTGGCGGACTTGGTTCTATGGTAGGTCTTAAAGGGTTAATGATGTTGAACTTTATTTTGTTCATAAGATATTAGAGTTGCCAACCGTCCCGTCTGGTATTCAGAGAAAATATTACGCGTTTCTTATTGAGGTGAAAAGGAACAGTTTGTCCCGTAATTCAGCTACAATGAAAAAGGCACAAAGCTGGAGTTATTCTGTGTCTTTGCTGCACAGCTGCCTCTTCTTTCATTCTCCCCCCTCCCTCTCCCGTTTCTACTTCAATCATGAAAACTGATCAATGATCAGCTGATCGTCTTTTCTCTCTTGTTTGTTTATCGCCCACTTTGCGCCAGAGAGAGGAAACCAGCGGATGTCGCGCTAAACAACAGCAGCACGTTTAAGCTTGATCAGCTGTTGTTAGAATTTATTTAATATTAATTTCTAGTATCAGCTGATGTTTGCTGGAGCAACAGCTGTAAAGCTGCTGGTCACGATGTCGGTTTGGTTATCTGGTGAGAGGGAAACATGAAGATGAAACCAGGAGATGTCCTTACTGGATCATCAGAGCTGAACAGGTGATGGAGAAACAGGTTTACCTTTTAGGTGACATGAATGAGTTGAAGTTATGAACTGTTTCTGAGAGACAAATATCACCTGGATCCTTTTTTAGGTAGCTGACAGCTGGTAACTGTGCAGGGGCGGGTCTAGCAAAGTGTTGCCAGGGGGCATGTAGGGCATTAACAGGGAATGGGGGGCACAAAGAAATACTTTTCTTTCTTATTCTCATTTAAAATGTCTAGCTTTTAAAAAAAATAATTATCTGAATCTTACAACAAACGATTGATAGATTGATGCATATATACCATCAGAACAGTGTACATCACTGTCACAACAGTGTTTGTTTTCATTCAAAGGCTTTATGATTTTTCCTATAATGGTGGGCCAGTCTCTAGTCAAAATGCCCGGGCCAATTTTCTGTCCCAGTCCAGCCCTGTAAGCAGCTCATCTGCAGTCTGGTGTTACCTACATCTTCCTATTCAGAAGGCAGAATTTCCGAGTTCTGAGTACAATCGAAAGCACCACGACTGCAGTTTTTGTGTTGGATGTAAAAGGCGCACATGACGCTGTGACGTAGGCTAGAATCATGGCAGCAGTCAATGACGGTCCAGGCGTGGGATTTCTCTCGTGGAAATATGCACATTATCTTTTCCTTTCTATTGGTAGGTGGCACAGTGCACTGTGGCAAGTAGGCAAGCTAGAAGACTGGCAAAGTTATGGAAGCAACACATTAACAAGAGAATTCTGAGTAAAACCAAAGTTACTTTCCCTAGTAACTAGTTACTTTGAAAGTAACGAGTAACTTGAAGTAACTGAGTTACTTTTGAGAGAAGTAACTAGTAATGTAACTAAATTACTATTTTAAAGTAACTTACCCAACACTGGTAACAGAGTACATGTACCGGCATTACATATTTAAAATACAAAACATGAGTAACTGTATTCCGTTACAGTTACCATTTAAAAAGGTGGTATTCAGAATACAGTTACTTTGATGAAATAAATGGATTACACGGCGGTCTTTTCCTGTTACATATGTTCGGCTGTCCCCTCTCTGTTTTTGGTTTCCACGCCGGTGGAAACTCAAACAAAACACGCATTCAGAGGCTCTGATGTCTGTGTCTCAATCTCTCCCCTACTTGCGGCCGCATAGTGACGTGAAGAAATATTTTTAAAAATTATTATTAAAAAATGATTTAATATGAAGGCAATAGGCAGAGCGTTACAGGCGTAGCCATTAAGAACGTAGGGTTTTGACAAATCATGGGGATGTGGTTTTGGCTGAGATCGTTGAATTTTATTTTGTCAGGGCAATTATCTTTTGTTAAACTTTGCTGTGTTGTATGTTTGTTTAGGCACTCAGTAACGTAATAACTTAAGAATTAGATTGTATTGTCCCTTTTTTTGTGTGTGTACCGATAGTTAGTAACTATTGAAAATAGACCCAAAATGCAAAGGTGAATTAACCATGGGATTGGAAGCTGTCCTTTTTTTTTGTTTTTGTTGTTTTGTTTTGGTTTTTTTTCATTTGGTTAAATGTTAAAAACAAATAAAGACTTCAGTTACAAAAAAGCATGCAGCCTGATGGGCAGTGTAGTCCGTGCTGCAGGGAGAATGGACTGCCATACTCGTTATGTGTCTGTGAGGAGGGAGAGAAAGGAAAAGTACGAGCTGTCACCGAGCAGAAACGGGAGCTGGAAGCATGTAAATATAATAATAACCACTGCAGCCAAACAGAGAGCCTGACGAGCCCAGCTGTAAGTAAGCTGTTAAGACTCGACTGTACGCTGTGTTCGTGTTTTCCTCTGAAACAATAAGTTCTGTTGGAGCCTTTCGACGCCTCTCTCTGTCTCTGCTAGCAAAGTGACCCAGACAACAAAGTAAAGCTAGTTTTCAGCTACGAGCCGACACGAACCCGACGTATCAGCCAGAGGTCCCTTTACTACGGCTCGGAGCCGCTGACCTGTTTTATATACGCGCGCTGAATAGTTTTCTACACGAGATCGCTGCAAAAAGTGCAGCCTTACCTAATGTCCACCTACTGTTACTCATTATATTAAGATTTAAACATCTAGCTGGTGTTGGTGTGGAGAGTAACCTTCAGTAATAGTAATAAATCACAGCAATAGTGCATTCATGTAGTTGTAAACAGCATGATAATATATTAAGTAATCCAAAGTATTCAGAATACGTTACTCATATTTGAACAGTAACCCTCCCAACACTGGGGACCTGATGTGTTTTTGCAGCCAAAGCCATCATCATCCTACTACCTTAGAAAGACTTAAGGTTAATGCTCTCCTGCATTGGCTATGTCCATGTTTTATCCCTTCTAATTGTTCCACCAGCAGGAGTTTTTTATTCATCACCTGTGTAAAAGGGATAAAAGGGCCTGTATATTCTAATCCTTAAATCTCCTTATAACAATCAAACTACATTTTGTAGGTTCTAGATTTAGAGATATAATGCACCAGTGTAGCAGACAAACCTAGCACACACAGAGCTCACCATAGCATCTGTCTCATGCAGCCATCAGAACAATGCTCATAGACTAACTGGCCTATTAGTTTTAGCATTAGCTTTGAAGGAGGGAAGCAGCCATTACAGCTGCAGCAGCCTCTGACCAGTGCTGACTGACCACTCGGCTGGCAGGCTGACTAGAGCATTGTGAATATGACGTGAAAGAAAGGAACGCTGGAACAGTACCACACCATTATCAGCTAAAATTCTATCCATGCACTTTCCCTCTAATGACATCTACACATCCTCACAGACTCTAACACTTGGTTACTCAGAAGTGTGTAGTGTGCCTTCAGCATGCCATCATTGATTAGCCCTTGTCATTGCCTTTCTGCAATTGTAAGACTTCCATCATGTGTAGAGTGCCTGCATGGCATTTCAGGCCATTTGTCAAAGAGTGAGGGATAGGGTGAAATTCCAGAAAGCATGGATCAGATCATATTGGAGCTATCAAGAAGAAAGTGCAGGGAAAAAATGGGAGTAGCAGTCTAAATGGTAAGTTCGATAAAGACTATTAACCTCTTAAGACCCGAACTCTTCCACTGCATGCATTTTTAATTTCTCTTTGATATTTGGGCTGATCGGGACCTGATGAATGTAAAACAAAGAATTACCAGATTTTTTTTTTACATAATTTTTGTTTCTAAGAAAAATGAGAGCCACATATGTAGAGCAAAATTTAGTATTTTGGTCTAAATAACCCAAAATGTGATGTCCACATATGTGGACGCCAGGTCCTAGGAGGTTAAAAGGAGTTATGGCAGGTACACAACTCTATTTCAGCCTCAGTTATTGATCCTGGATCATTTTTTGGTCCAGTATATATTTCATAGATCTGAGGTGATGGTGGGGTTATAGCAATGATTAATATAAGCTGTCAACAAGATAAGAGCATCACAAAGAGGGTGAAATCACAGCTAAACTGAGGCTTAGAAGTTATTTATCTGGTCAGATCAGTTGCTACATGTCATCTTTTATGTTATGTCAGGACATAAAAGATGCTGATCATTTATTTACGACCTCATCAGAATTCAAGGAGTCCATTTTAAGGCCAAAACAGAGAGAATGAGGAGGAGCTTCTTCCCCCAGGCTATTCGGGCCCTGAACCAGGTGTAGGACTGGACTCTCCCACACACATTACATCACCACACGCACTCTGGTTTTTCTTTATGCACACTTCCTATAATTTATAATCTTTATAATCTATTTCTGCTATTTGCACATTTTTTTACTGTAAATTCCTAAGTTAATTTGTAAATTTTTGTAGTAACCTGTAAATTGTAAATACTGTAAAACTTTTTTCTGTCATTTAATGGTCGGGCATTGCACAGCTACAAGCATTTCACCCCCATGTCATACTGTGTATGGTTGTGTGTTTGTGTGACAAATAAAATTTGAATTTGAATTATTGGCTCCCTCTGAAAACTTCCCACCTTCTATTTGTGTTTGCCCCATTTAAAGGGGCGTGATAATAAACATGCTGAATACTCAATACTTTGAGCCTGAGATCTGTGGACTCAGTGGTCGCTTTTAAAGAACAGCTAAAAACTCATCTTTTTAAACTTGCTTTTCGTTGATTTTTATTTTTAGGTTTTAGCTTCTGTGAAGCACTTTGTGATTTTTATCTTGAAAGGTGCTATATAAATAAAGTTTTACTTACTTACTTACTCAAGTTTTAAAAGGGAACTCTAATACTTTGGCTCACATGTCGCTAGGGATGGGTATCGAAACCCGGTCCTTGTTGAGAACCAGTTCCCACTGTTTCAATTCCTTGGAATTGTTTGCCATTTTTGCAAACGATATCCTTATCGATTCCAGTCGCCCCGAATGACGTCACCACGTTGCGGAGCGTCATTTACCTGGCAGGAAACACGGCGACTAAGCGGCTCAAACGCTCAAAAGTTTGGTTACACTTTACGAGAACGGAAGACAACAGGGCAACTTGCAATACTTGCAAAGTAGAGATTTCATTTAAGGGAGGAAACACTACAAATATGCAAAAGCATTTGCTCACAAACACGCGATGACCTTAAATGAATGTCATGTTTTTAATTCCGGACTCGTGAATCTCAGCCCAGCAGCAGCGGTAACGTTTGCACGTCCTCTCCCGTTAATGCGGCAGGAAAATAATCAACTGACAGTGCATATTATGTTAGCGCGATCTGCCTTATTACAAACCTGCCATTACTGTGCGTTTAGGTGACCATGATGAGAGAGACAGACAGAGTCTGGCTCAGATGCTGGCAGTTCTCGCTGCAGTCTACCGGTAGCGTCTCCTTTCAGGCAGGATAGACGAATGTCACCGAGCAGAGACTCAGTTTGTGGTCAAAGGCTTGAATCCATTTGCCACAGCAGATGATTTTCAGTAAGTGAATGTGTTTAATTGTAGGCAGGGACATTACTGGATATTTTTATGTAATTGCTACAGAATAATTTATGTTATTACGGAGCCCCGCAGGGTACATGGGAGAAAAAAAAATTAAGACTGACTTTTGCGAGATCTCGCAAAACAAACTCGGGATCTCGCAAAACTTTTGCGGGATCTCACAAAAGTTGAATTCCAACAATGGCGGCAGCTACTTAGTTGTAATATTACTCTTTCTGGGTCACAAAATACACTTTGAAGATATTTTGTGAATGTAGTTGTGTAAACGTCAGATACCTGCTCGGTTTACAAGACATCACATATTTGCAAAAGTGCTCCGACGTTTTCGGAGATCTGACACCCGCCATCTCGAAGCTAACGGGAGGTCGAGACCTACTACAGCCGGGAGGAACACCGCTTTCCCGGCACATCGTGCCTCGACCTCCCGGTCAGCTTGGAGCTGGCGGCCTCCGAAGAATGCGGCTAAAACCTTTCCGAGTTTGTTTTGCGAGATCTCGCAAAAGTCCGTCTTAATTTTTTTTTCTCCCATGTCCCCTGCGGGGCTCCATATGTTATACTTTGTTATTGCTACAGAAGAATATTTATTTTATTATTTTACATTTACAATTTTTTTTCCTGGGGACCCTGTGACACCCTATTACAAATCTTAAGATCTTAAGAGATCCATCCTACGGCTGTAGGATGGATCTCTTAAGATCTTAAGATTTGTAAGGCCATGTTACTCCTAAATTTCTATCTTGTTCAAAGAGAAGATATAAAACAAAGTTCTAAGCTAATCGACCTTAGTGTTCTCGATAAGAGAATCGATAAAGAATCGATAAAGAATCGAATCATTAAACAGAATCGAAAATGGAATTGGAATCGTAAAATTCTTATCAATACCCATCCCTACATGTCGCAGTAGAAAACCTTGCTAATCCTTTAGCACTGATCAAAGAACTAAATCAGAATTTAAATACTAATAAGATCAAATATAAATCTGGCTCCCCACTGCTGGTGCTATTCTCCCTGTAACTGGATCATGTGTCCCCCTCATCTCTCTGCTGTTCCAGCCCTTGCCTTCTCCTCCTAGCACATCTTAAGCCGACCTCTTTGATGTTATTTTGGGATCAATATGTTCTGGAAGCCAGCGAGTTCCTCTCACGCTACAGGGAGAGAGGGAGGAAGTGTGAACCAGATTTTGTCAACTGACAGCATGTGAGGATGCATCTCTGCGTTCTTCAGGCCACTTCGAGCTTTCTGACCACCATCCTCAGAAAAGTGTCCCACGGTGCAGTACAGATAAATGCTATAACCATACATGTTTTACTCTGGGAATAAGACTGGATCCACCTAAAGAGACTCAGCAGGAAGTGCACATGGTGTGTCCTTGTATTAATATGAATATTCAACCAGCAACAGAGACAGCCAGCTGACACACTACTGTTATTGCTGTTTGTATGTAAAGGATTCTTCTTCTTGATACTTTTATCACAATTGGTATCAATTTAAAAGATTTATTGAGACATGACAATGAAGCAATAGGAGGAATTTCATCACTACAATATGCAAATATCATATACACTACTATACCCTTTCAACAGTGCAAACCCCTCTTTGATTGGCTGACAGCTATGACAGGACTCTGTTACAGTTGTTGGTGTTTGAGATATTTAGCTAGATTTTGCTCATTTTGCTTATCTCAAGTTTAGGTTGACTGACTGGTAAATTTTGAAACACCAATGAAACACCAACACACATATCATAACAGGTAAACTTCAAATAACAGATTCAATATGTGACTCAGGCAGAGTTACCGCGGGCTGTAAGAAAAATCTCTACATGAGACAACATGCACTCACCCGCTGAAAAATCACACAAAATGAAGAGGAGTGAGAAAAGAGGGCTTCCTGCAAGGACCGTGTGACTGCGAAGAGCCCGAGAACAAGGAAAAAAAGTCTGTGCTTTTAATGTGAATGAGTTTCTCTAATAGCCCTGGGAGCAATATGTCTGTGAAGGTTCTCAGTCATCCAGGTCATCGTAGTCAAAGGAGCTTGCAAAGAAAAGCGTTTGGACTTCTTTAAGTTGCTTGAAGACGTTTCACCTCTCATCCGAGAAGCTTCTTCAGTTCTAAGGTCAGATGGTGGAGAGTCCCAGATATAAACCTAGTGGGAGTTTCCCCCCACAGAGGGACAAAAGGACCCCCTGATGATCCTCTAATCACCTGAGCCAAGGTGTGAAACTGGGTGTGGGTCCCAATCAGCCAGAGTTTCGGGTGTGTTCATTGTGAAACCTGGCCCCACCTTATCATGCGAATTCCTGAGGTCAGGTGGCCCAGGATGTGAGTGGGCGTTAAGGCGTCTGGGAAGGGATCTCAAAACTGGATTATAGATGGCAGAGAGTTGGTGTCGTAAACCCCGCCTCTGTTCAAAGATGGTCGCTCACAGTGGACATAGGTGCTTCTTTCACTCCTCTTTCAAACCATCTGTCCTCTCTGTCCAAAATGTGAAAATTGGCATCCTCGAAAGAGTGACCTTTGACCTTAAGATGCAGATGGATGCTGAGTCTTGTCCTGTGGAGGTGGCTCTTCTGTGTTGTGCCATGCGCTTGTGAAGTGGCTGTTTGGTCTCTCCAATGTAGAGGTCTGAGCATTCCTCGCTGCACTGTACAGCATACACCACATTGTTAAGTCTGTGTTTTGGAGTTTTGTCTTTCGGGTGAACCAGTTTCTGTCTGAGCGTGTTGCTGGGTCTGAAATACACTGGGATGTCATGCTTGGAGAAAACTCTCCTGAGTTTCTCTGATACACCGGCTACATAAGGGATTTGCGACAGATTCTATAACACAGTGATACATTGTGCTGTTACCTAAACGTTTACCTATGCAACCTAATCTCATTTAATTCAAAGAAAAAGCTCAGTGTTTCTTTTCTCACCTTTTTTCACTCACTGTGCATTTAATCATGTCACGAGCCAGGAACCACACCAAGTGCAAGCTAAGTTTAAACCATGGCTCCTCCCGAACCTTTTAACCAATCATATCATCTTAGTATGACATTATGAAAACTTTGTTCACTAGAAAGTGGCACCCTTTCATTATCTGGACTCCTGGACGGAGGAGGTCCATGGCGCCATGTTTAACTTGAACCCTCAACCGTTTAATACATTTTGAAAACTTATAGTTTCTTCATCTTGTCTCAAACCCCCCCCCCCCCCCCCAAAGAAAAACACCACATTAGGTGCCTCTGTCACCATGGAAACGTGAATGCCAATGCTTCACCCACAGACCTGCCTCCCAGGTCCAAACTACACTGTGATTATTAAGGCTGTTGTCTCTGATGCTTAGGAAGATTTGAATAGGTATGTGAAGCTGATCTGGAGTTCAGAAATCCCTCTGCCAGAACGTGGTATATCATCTTTAGATGGAAACTAGCGAGTTTACTCCCTGCTACCTTTGAACTCCGTTAAACTAAATAAATCCTGTTTTTCATGTATGTTAACCTTTATTGTTACACCTGGTAGAGCAGCCACAATGACCATTTTATTAACGCAGTGTTCGTTTGAGGTTTGGGACCTGAGGAAGAGTTTTGGCGCAGTTAAAACAAAAACACTGAGAACACAAAAGCAGCAGAGAATATAATGCTTGCACAGTTTAATGTGAAACCAGAGTATGTCCGCACTCCACGAAGTGAAAGAAAACATGTAATAGCCATGAAAACCTTTACTGTGAAAAAGCTGGCGCGAGTCCATCATCAGAGCACCTGATCAACAAACTCTGACATGAAGAAAAACAAACTTTGTAGCTGCTCCATAAACCACTGTTTGTTTTACTCAGCAAAAATCTGCGATAACCTCCAAAAGTTGTATTAAAATATACTGATGAACTGTTAACTTAGTCTGATATCACATTTAAATGATACAGCTCTCTGAAGGCAGACAGCTGCCATCCTATTTTACAAGGAAGGAATACCTGCAGCAGACAGGGGTGAGTCTAAAGGGGGCATGGGGTGTACAAGGCCTTATTTATTACCGGGATTTTACTTCCTTGTAAGAAATGTAGAATTTTGTAAATTAAGTTGCATTAATATTTAAGACTATGAAAATAAAAACTTTTCATAAGATAATAAAACGTGTACATGGGCCAATAAAACTGTGAGCCATTAACCCGAGGGTTGGTAGGTTGGACACTAAATTCTTATGAATATTAATTAACGTCTACACTTTCTTTTTTCAACAGCACAGAAAGCACAGGGCAAACTTCACAATGCTAATATGCTCACTCTTCTTCATTGCAGCCTCAACATACTCCTTTAAAGGCTTACAGACACAAACTCAATCATTTGCACAGACACACATGAACAAAGCTCATAAACATGAACACACACCAAATCTACCCGAAGGATAAAACACTGTCAGAACTCCGTTTGCCTCCTATTAATGTCAGAAAGCCTTCCAAGAAGTCAGAGTGAAGCTACATGTTTTATATATATCTTATTTTCTTTGACTATACTTGAGACTTTTTTTATGTATTTATGCATTTAAGAAAATCTTTTCTTTCAAAAATTAAATTTGATATTACTAATTTTCGTGATTAATAATAGTGATTAATAATATTAATACAATCAAAGGATTGTTTTGACAGATGTTGTATGCAGTTAGTTGCATTGAAATTTCTAAATTGTTTTTTCTCTTCTGAATATTTATTATTTCTTATTAATAACACAAAAGTTTTTTTTATCCAATTACTCATTTACTCAATAAAATAATCGATAGATTACTCAATTATTAAAATATTCTATACCTGCAGCCCTAATTTTATGTACATTCGTTTTTGTCTAGAATTATTTATTGTATATTTATATAAGCACAGTTAGGCGATGCACCAAAATGTCATTGTACTGTCCAATCACAACAAAGCAACTTGTCATTTTTTTCAACTTTTCTTTTCTTGCTTTTATGATTATTAGTGATGACTAACAATCTCACTTCATGGCTCATTATCATTTTTTGTATTTCTATTAGTTATTATTCATCTCTGATTTTCTTCTAAAACTGTGTCTTTGTCCTCTCGTCCTCCCCTCACCCCCAACTGGTCGTGGCAGGACAGGTGCAGAGGTTTCCTCCTGTTAAAATGGAGTTATTCCTTCCCGCTGTCACCAAGTGACTGCTCAAAGGGTCTATTTGCTGGGGTTTACCTGTATTATTTTAGGGTCTTTACCCTGATTTGGCACTATATAAATGTAATCAAATTTAACTTAACTGAAGAATAAGGTTGGGGCCCAGGTTTCCAATGACTGTTTCCAGTGCTGTTGGGCAACAGGGTGTCAGTGAGACCTGTGCTACTGTTGACAAAAGACAAAGAAAGAGGGAAGGGGGGGGCATGTTAAGAGGCAGTGAAAGAGAAGGAGAGGCAGATGTGTGGAGTTGAGAATAGAGACTTTAATTGTAGGGACTATGACTGTGTGGAGAGCAGGCTGATTTGATGGTGATAAGGAAAGTATATACAGTGGAACCCCAACTTACGAAATTAATTCATTCCCGAGGGTCTTTCGTAAGTTGAAAATTTTCGTAAGTCGAAGCACCCATCGCACCTTTTGAGTGAACGATAGGCTATAGGCTAATTGCTAACTGCAACAACAATATGTCGTTCAAGTGGAACAGCGAAGCGCAAGTACGAAAGCCAAGGGGGTTGTCACATGATTCGGAAGGCACTGTGAGCATTGTAGGCATTCTGGGCTCAGCCAATCAGAGCCAGCGGATTTCGTTACGTGGGCATTTTGCCGTAACACGGGCAGAAATATTGACGTTAAGTGCCTTCGTAACTTGAATTTTTCGTTAAATGGGGTATTCGTACATCAGGGTTCCACTGCATATTGTGTGTGCAGGAGACAGAGTGAAAAGGCAGCAAACCATCAGCACTGGAGGTTGACGTAGGGCTGGGCGATATGGCCTAAAATCCATATTGCAGTATAATTTCAAGCATGTGCGGTAACGATATATATTGTGATATATTCAAAAATATGCATATTCATATATGTCAAAATGACTGAACATACTCCTCCTTGAATCGCTACCTTATCGTGGTGGAGGGGTTTGTGTGTCCCAGGGATCCCAGGGGCTATGTTGTCTGGGGGCTTTTGCCCCCTGGTAGGGTCTCCCATGGCAAATTGGCCCTGGGTGAGGGACCAGACAAAGAGCGATTCATAAGACCCTTATGAAAAGGACACCGAGGGAACAGTTTACCCTGCCCGGGATAGGGTTACCGGGGCCCTGCCCTGGAGCCAGGCCCGGGGAGGGTGCCCGAGGGCGAGCGTCTGGTGGCCGGGCCTTAGTCCATGGGGTCCAGCCGGGCACGGCCCGAAGAGGAGACATGGGCCCATCCTCCCGCAGGCCCACCACCCGCAGGAGGCGCCATAGGGGTCGGGTGCATTGTGTGCCGGGTGGCGGCCAGGAGCACACACTTTGCTTAGGCTGCTGCCCCCGCGACCCGGCCCCGGACAAAGCAGATGAGGATGGATGGATGGATGGATGGATGGATGGATGACTGAACATACTCACATACAAGATACATTGCAGAAGAATAAACACTTCAAAAAATAATAGAATGCCATTTTAAAAACATTTATTATGCAAAACTTTTCTTTTAAAAAATTTAAATGACAAAACTTTTCAAATTTTTAAGCTGTAACAGATCTTTTTCCAAACAATGCAACACAAAATTCTTAAATAAAAAAATAAAAATGGAGACAAATGCACAAATTTTTTTGAATAAAAAAATACAAGTAAAATATCAGGTAAACACAAAATTCTAAATTGTCAGGATTTCTTTCTTCACTTGCTCGCAGACTTGGTCATACACTTTGGGCATTCCAGTTCGGCTAAAATGTTTGTGGCCAGGTACCTCGTAATGTGGGTCAAATGTCTTGATCATATTCTTAAAGCCGTTTTTTCTCCACTGTAAGAAATGGCACCATGGTAAGTACACAGTAATGGCATTTGTGATATCAATCCACCGCTGACTGGTTTTCTCATATGGAGGCCTTTGGAAAATATCAGTCTTCTGGTGTGTGGGGCCACCTTTTTTCTTTGCACTTGACTGACTGGGCATTTGTGGAAGCCGCAGTTTTTGGCTTTCCTCATATTCCAAAACGTGCTTCGTTTTGAGGTGATAAAACAAATTACTTCCCTCTCTTCGCTATTACTGTTACCCAGCAAAATCTGCAAATGATATTTTTCTGCTCAACATCCGACTGCTTAAACCCAAACCAGGTCCATATGACCGAGGTCGCACCGGTCTTCTTTATGAGCACCTCCTCCTCCTCCCCAGGTGTAAGCTCCATGCTTGCAGCCGCTGCCATGCTTTCGACCAAAACAGGCGCAGCTTGATGACATCATCAATATGCTCTATCGCGGTATGGAGGTATAGTCAAAATCTCCATACTGCGATAGAGCATGTTGCCTGTTGTCACTGCATATGCCTCACAGGTTGGATGTCAGAGGAGAAGGAAGGTGAAGAGAACAGGGTGGATGAAGAGGCGCTGGGTAGATATGATGTTAACGAGAGTAATGTGGAAGGAGAGGTGGATTTTAGGAAAAGGTTGGAAATGGCTGCAGTAAACGTATTTCAGGAAGATGGAGGAACATGAAAGAGTGGAAAAGGGTGCACACAGGTGGACTACAACTTATACAAAAGGTGCAGTCTGAAAGAGAGTATGGTGGTGTCAGGCCACCACGTCAGCACTGAAGGGTAGCCTGTAGGATGACTTCATACATCAATTAAGTGAATGCAGAGCTAAGGACTAAATGGTGCACGTCAAAGAAAATAGTGCACAGAATTCCAGAACGAGTTTAGACAGTCTCTGCGTACCAAGGAAAAGTTACCAGATGACTGAGAAAGTACAGCTTTAGTGCTGAGGGAAAATGCAAAGATGCTAAATGCTGGGGGAGATACAGGAGAGATGGAGGAAGATCTCAGCCTGGGCGTCTATTGTCTCATGTAGTCTGGAAGATGAGTGGATGACGGGGTGGGTGCAGTTTTCTCTGTGGTGGGGTCGGGTGGGCTGTCCCGGGCTCTGTGGGGCCGGGCGGTGCTGCTGAACTGGGCCCCAGTCCGGATGGGCCTGGGCCCCCTTTCCCTGGCGGGTCGTGGAGTATGGGGGTGCCTACTGGGGTCAGCGGGGGAGCTGGCCACAGAGAGGGGCCACTTGCCCCTCCCTTCCCTCCCTCCCCATCTCCAGCTGCCTCCCTCTTCCCGCTCCACCACAACCACCCACACATGCAGGGCCTTGGGGTAGGGGTGTGTCACCAGGGTACAGAGGAGGCTACCCCCCCCCCCCCTTCCCCTTCTGGCTGCCTCTGCCTCAATTTTATCCCACAACTTAGACATTCACATTACTCACACTCTCATTACACATACATATAGGATCTTGGGGGTGGGCACGCTACACGGATTCCAAAAGACCATCAGGGTGTACACCTCACCCCTGGCGTCGTTGCCCACCTCTCAATTTTAAATACACGTAGACATTGAGGGCTAGCAGGAGGGACCATGCGCTTACCTGCTGCTCTCTGGCAGGTAGCTCCATGCCCTCCTGGGTTTTAAACGCACCTTTGAACACACATGCATCAACACTACATATGAGCGGGAGGAAGGAGGTTTGGAGTCTTCTCTCACCCCCATTCTCTGTTGCCTTTTGGGGCGGGGGGGCTAGAAGGAGGAGTTGGCCGTCCAATCGGGGTCTGGAATGTGGGGCCTCCCTGCTGCAGCCGAGTCGGGGCGGTCTGCTTCTCTCCACCCCAGGGAAGAGGGTAACACTACCTGGGTCTGTGTGCAGTTTCCCCCTCCAGGGGCAAGGGTACCTAGACCTGGGGTATACGCTTGGGGAGTGTGATCGTGTGTACAGTGTCTATTTATGTCTGTCTCCACCATAATTGCATATGAGAGCATGAGGGTGGGAATGGATGTTTCCCACTCTCATAGACAAAAACAAACAGGCACACACAGATGTGTGTGCCTGTTTGTTTATGTCTATATGTCAGGTTGGGTATCAGACGCCACCTCTCTGGGGACATCTCAGGCCCTTCAAGGTATGGAGGCCTATCTCCCCCCACCACTCTCCCTGCCGGTGGCGGACTCCCTCAGACATCGGTGCGTTGGTGGGTCTTTGTGTCTGGGGATGGGCGTCCAGGTACACACCAGCTCACTCCTGGTGGCTGCTTGTCGGGGCCTGGAGCCTGGGGCTTGCTCAGGCCCCTTTGGGGGTGGGGTGCCCTCGGCCTCTCGGCCTGGGGCTCGGTCACTCTGGCACAGCTGGCTGCTGGCAGAGCTCACGGGCGCGTCACTGCAACTCCCCCTGGCTTCTACTCCACAGCTGCTGAGTGAGCCCTCATCTGGGACTCTCCTCAGCTCTTTCTGGGACAGTGGCGCGGTTGCCCCTCCATTGGTCTTCCTTGGTCTCTTGTGCTCTGCTGGCCTCTGGATGTCTGGAGACTGGCTCTCCTCCATATCTGCTTCATGCCCTGGAGGACGGGGCTGTGGCTCCCTCCACTTCCTCTTCCCCGCTGTTTTTCTTTCCCTCTTTCTTTCTCCCTTTTCTTTTCCCCAGTCAAGTCTGTCCCGTGTTTAGCAAATGAAAATAAAATAAAATAAACAATAAAAGTAAAGGTGAATCAAATAGACCATTACGTCAAGGCTGGGATGGTCCATTTGGTAAAGTAAATCCGTTGGGCATCTTTCTTTGCCTTTAGACAACAATTCTGATGGCAAAAGAACCAAACGGGACAGGGGCAAAAAGAAAAATGCTAAATGCTGGCCAGCTGAAGCTGTTATGGGATACAGTCTAAATTTAATCTGCTGATGATTTTGCTTAGCTGACTGAAACATGTCCCAGAGCATCCACCATAGCTAGGATTACACACTTGAATTAGGATGGGGTAGAGGTCTGGGCATTCCTCGCTGCACTGTACAGCATACACCACATTGTTAAGTCTGTGTTTTGGAGTTTTGTCTTTCGGGTGAACCAGTTTCTGTCTGAGCGTGTTGCTGGGTCTGAAATACACCGGGATGTCATGCTTGGAGAAAACTCTCCTGAGTTTCTCTGATACACCGGCTACATAAGGGATTTGCGACAGATTCTATAACACAGTGATACATTGTGCTGTTACCTAAACGTTTACCTATGCAACCTAATCTCATTTAATTCAAAGAAAAAGCTCAGTGTTTCTTTTCTCACCTTTTTTCACTCACTGTGCATTTAATCATGTCACGAGCCAGGAACCACACCAAGTGCAAGCTAAGTTTAAACCATGGCTCCTCCCGAACCTTTTAACCAATCATATCATCTTAGTATGACATTATGAAAACTTTGTTCACTAGAAAGTGGCACCCTTTCATTATCTGGACTCCTGGACGGAGGAGGTCCATGGCGCCATGTTTAACTTGAACCCTCAACCGTTTAATACATTTTGAAAACTTATAGTTTCTTCATCTTGTCTCAAACCCCCCCCCCCCCCAAAGAAAAACACCACATTAGGTGCTTCTGTCACCATGGAAACGTGAATGCCAATGCTTCACCCACAGACCTGCCTCCCAGGTCCAAACTACACTGTGATTATTAAGGCTGTTGTCTCTGATGCTTAGGAAGATTTGAATAGGTATGTGAAGCTGATCTGGAGTTCAGAAATCCCTCTGCCAGAACGTGGTATATCATCTTTAGATGGAAACTAGCGAGTTTACTCCCTGCTACCTTTGAACTCCGTTAAACTAAATAAATCCTGTTTTTCATGTATGTTAACCTTTATTGTTACACCTGGTAGAGCAGCCACAATGACCATTTTATTAACGCAGTGTTCGTTTGAGGTTTGGGACCTGAGGAAGAGTTTTGGTGCAGTTAAAACAAAAACACTGAGAACACAAAAGCAGCAGAGAATATAATGCTTGCACAGTTTAATGTGAAACCAGAGTATGTCCGCACTCCACGAAGTGAAAGAAAACATGTAATAGCCATGAAAACCTTTACTGTGAAAAAGCTGGCGCGAGTCCATCATCAGAGCACCTGATCAACAAACTCTGACATGAAGAAAAACAAACTTTGTAGCTGCTCCATAAACCACTGTTTGTTTTACTCAGCAAAAATCTGCGATAACCTCCAAAAGTTGTATTAAAATATACTGATGAACTGTTAACTTAGTCTGATATCACATTTAAATGATACAGCTCTCTGAAGGCAGACAGCTGCCATCCTATTTTACAAGGAAGGAATACCTGCAGCAGACAGGGGTGAGTCTAAAGGGGGCATGGGGTGTACAAGGCCTTATTTATTACCGGGATTTTACTTCCTTGTAAGAAATGTAGAATTTTGTAAATTAAGTTGCATTAATATTTAAGACTATGAAAATAAAAACTTTTCATAAGATAATAAAACGTGTACATGGGCCAATAAAACTGTGAGCCATTAACCCGAGGGTTGGTAGGTTGGACACTAAATTCTTATGAATATTAATTAACGTCTACACTTTCTTTTTTCAACAGCACAGAAAGCACAGGGCAAACTTCACAATGCTAATATGCTCACTCTTCTTCATTGCAGCCTCAACATACTCCTTTAAAGGCTTACAGACACAAACTCAATCATTTGCACAGACACACATGAACAAAGCTCATAAACATGAACACACACCAAATCTACCCGAAGGATAAAACACTGTCAGAACTCCGTTTGCCTCCTATTAATGTCAGAAAGCCTTCCAAGAAGTCAGAGTGAAGCTACATGTTTTATATATATCTTATTTTCTTTGACTATACTTGAGACTTTTTTTATGTATTTATGCATTTAAGAAAATCTTTTCTTTCAAAAATTAAATTTGATATTACTAATTTTCGTGATTAATAATAGTGATTAATAATATTAATACAATCAAAGGATTGTTTTGACAGATGTTGTATGCAGTTAGTTGCATTGAAATTTCTAAATTGTTTTTTCTCTTCTGAATATTTATTATTTCTTATTAATAACACAAAAGTTTTTTTTATCCAATTACTCATTTACTCAATAAAATAATCGATAGATTACTCAATTATTAAAATATTCTATACCTGCAGCCCTAATTTTATGTACATTCGTTTTTGTCTAGAATTATTTATTGTATATTTATATAAGCACAGTTAGGCGATGCACCAAAATGTCATTGTACTGTCCAATCACAACAAAGCAACTTGTCATTTTTTTCAACTTTTCTTTTCTTGCTTTTATGATTATTAGTGATGACTAACAATCTCACTTCATGGCTCATTATCATTTTTTGTATTTCTATTAGTTATTATTCATCTCTGATTTTCTTCTAAAACTGTGTCTTTGTCCTCTCGTCCTCCCCTCACCCCCAACTGGTCGTGGCAGGACAGGTGCAGAGGTTTCCTCCTGTTAAAATGGAGTTATTCCTTCCCGCTGTCACCAAGTGACTGCTCAAAGGGTCTATTTGCTGGGGTTTACCTGTATTATTTTAGGGTCTTTACCCTGATTTGGCACTATATAAATGTAATCAAATTTAACTTAACTGAAGAATAAGGTTGGGGCCCAGGTTTCCAATGACTGTTTCCAGTGCTGTTGGGCAACAGGGTGTCAGTGAGACCTGTGCTACTGTTGACAAAAGACAAAGAAAGAGGGAAGGGGGGGGCATGTTAAGAGGCAGTGAAAGAGAAGGAGAGGCAGATGTGTGGAGTTGAGAATAGAGACTTTAATTGTAGGGACTATGACTGTGTGGAGAGCAGGCTGATTTGATGGTGATAAGGAAAGTATATACAGTGGAACCCCAACTTACGAAATTAATTCATTCCCGAGGGTCTTTCGTAAGTTGAAAATTTTCGTAAGTCGAAGCACCCATCGCACCTTTTGAGTGAACGATAGGCTATAGGCTAATTGCTAACTGCAACAACAATATGTCGTTCAAGTGGAACAGCGAAGCGCAAGTACGAAAGCCAAGGGGGTTGTCACATGATTCGGAAGGCACTGTGAGCATTGTAGGCATTCTGGGCTCAGCCAATCAGAGCCAGCGGATTTCGTTACGTGGGCATTTTGCCGTAACACGGGCAGAAATATTGACGTTAAGTGCCTTCGTAACTTGAATTTTTCGTTAAATGGGGTATTCGTACATCAGGGTTCCACTGCATATTGTGTGTGCAGGAGACAGAGTGAAAAGGCAGCAAACCATCAGCACTGGAGGTTGACGTAGGGCTGGGCGATATGGCCTAAAATCCATATTGCAGTATAATTTCAAGCATGTGCGGTAACGATATATATTGTGATATATTCAAAAATATGCATATTCATATATGTCAAAATGACTGAACATACTCCTCCTTGAATCGCTACCTTATCGTGGTGGAGGGGTTTGTGTGTCCCAGGGATCCCAGGGGCTATGTTGTCTGGGGGCTTTTGCCCCCTGGTAGGGTCTCCCATGGCAAATTGGCCCTGGGTGAGGGACCAGACAAAGAGCGATTCATAAGACCCTTATGAAAAGGACACCGAGGGAACAGTTTACCCTGCCCGGGATAGGGTTACCGGGGCCCTGCCCTGGAGCCAGGCCCGGGGAGGGTGCCCGAGGGCGAGCGTCTGGTGGCCGGGCCTTAGTCCATGGGGTCCAGCCGGGCACGGCCCGAAGAGGAGACATGGGCCCATCCTCCCGCAGGCCCACCACCCGCAGGAGGCGCCATAGGGGTCGGGTGCATTGTGTGCCGGGTGGCGGCCAGGAGCACACACTTTGCTTAGGCTGCTGCCCCCGCGACCCGGCCCCGGACAAAGCAGATGAGGATGGATGGATGGATGGATGGATGGATGACTGAACATACTCACATACAAGATACATTGCAGAAGAATAAACACTTCAAAAAATAATAGAATGCCATTTTAAAAACATTTATTATGCAAAACTTTTCTTTTAAAAAATTTAAATGACAAAACTTTTCAAATTTTTAAGCTGTAACAGATCTTTTTCCAAACAATGCAACACAAAATTCTTAAATAAAAAAATAAAAATGGAGACAAATGCACAAATTTTTTTGAATAAAAAAATACAAGTAAAATATCAGGTAAACACAAAATTCTAAATTGTCAGGATTTCTTTCTTCACTTGCTCGCAGACTTGGTCATACACTTTGGGCATTCCAGTTCGGCTAAAATGTTTGTGGCCAGGTACCTCGTAATGTGGGTCAAATGTCTTGATCATATTCTTAAAGCCGTTTTTTCTCCACTGTAAGAAATGGCACCATGGTAAGTACACAGTAATGGCATTTGTGATATCAATCCACCGCTGACTGGTTTTCTCATATGGAGGCCTTTGGAAAATATCAGTCTTCTGGTGTGTGGGGCCACCTTTTTTCTTTGCACTTGACTGACTGGGCATTTGTGGAAGCCGCAGTTTTTGGCTTTCCTCATATTCCAAAACGTGCTTCGTTTTGAGGTGATAAAACAAATTACTTCCCTCTCTTCGCTATTACTGTTACCCAGCAAAATCTGCAAATGATATTTTTCTGCTCAACATCCGACTGCTTAAACCCAAACCAGGTCCATATGACCGAGGTCGCACCGGTCTTCTTTATGAGCACCTCCTCCTCCTCCCCAGGTGTAAGCTCCATGCTTGCAGCCGCTGCCATGCTTTCGACCAAAACAGGCGCAGCTTGATGACATCATCAATATGCTCTATCGCGGTATGGAGGTATAGTCAAAATCTCCATACTGCGATAGAGCATGTTGCCTGTTGTCACTGCATATGCCTCACAGGTTGGATGTCAGAGGAGAAGGAAGGTGAAGAGAACAGGGTGGATGAAGAGGCGCTGGGTAGATATGATGTTAACGAGAGTAATGTGGAAGGAGAGGTGGATTTTAGGAAAAGGTTGGAAATGGCTGCAGTAAACGTATTTCAGGAAGATGGAGGAACATGAAAGAGTGGAAAAGGGTGCACACAGGTGGACTACAACTTATACAAAAGGTGCAGTCTGAAAGAGAGTATGGTGGTGTCAGGCCACCACGTCAGCACTGAAGGGTAGCCTGTAGGATGACTTCATACATCAATTAAGTGAATGCAGAGCTAAGGACTAAATGGTGCACGTCAAAGAAAATAGTGCACAGAATTCCAGAACGAGTTTAGACAGTCTCTGCGTACCAAGGAAAAGTTACCAGATGACTGAGAAAGTACAGCTTTAGTGCTGAGGGAAAATGCAAAGATGCTAAATGCTGGGGGAGATACAGGAGAGATGGAGGAAGATCTCAGCCTGGGCGTCTATTGTCTCATGTAGTCTGGAAGATGAGTGGATGACGGGGTGGGTGCAGTTTTCTCTGTGGTGGGGTCGGGTGGGCTGTCCCGGGCTCTGTGGGGCCGGGCGGTGCTGCTGAACTGGGCCCCAGTCCGGATGGGCCTGGGCCCCCTTTCCCTGGCGGGTCGTGGAGTATGGGGGTGCCTACTGGGGTCAGCGGGGGAGCTGGCCACAGAGAGGGGCCACTTGCCCCTCCCTTCCCTCCCTCCCCATCTCCAGCTGCCTCCCTCTTCCCGCTCCACCACAACCACCCACACATGCAGGGCCTTGGGGTAGGGGTGTGTCACCAGGGTACAGAGGAGGCTACCCCCCCCCCCCCCCCCTTCCCCTTCTGGCTGCCTCTGCCTCAATTTTATCCCACAACTTAGACATTCACATTACTCACACTCTCATTACACATACATATAGGATCTTGGGGGTGGGCACGCTACACGGATTCCAAAAGACCATCAGGGTGTACACCTCACCCCTGGCGTCGTTGCCCACCTCTCAATTTTAAATACACGTAGACATTGAGGGCTAGCAGGAGGGACCATGCGCTTACCTGCTGCTCTCTGGCAGGTAGCTCCATGCCCTCCTGGGTTTTAAACGCACCTTTGAACACACATGCATCAACACTACATATGAGCGGGAGGAAGGAGGTTTGGAGTCTTCTCTCACCCCCATTCTCTGTTGCCTTTTGGGGCGGGGGGGCTAGAAGGAGGAGTTGGCCGTCCAATCGGGGTCTGGAATGTGGGGCCTCCCTGCTGCAGCCGAGTCGGGGCGGTCTGCTTCTCTCCACCCCAGGGAAGAGGGTAACACTACCTGGGTCTGTGTGCAGTTTCCCCCTCCAGGGGCAAGGGTACCTAGACCTGGGGTATACGCTTGGGGAGTGTGATCGTGTGTACAGTGTCTATTTATGTCTGTCTCCACCATAATTGCATATGAGAGCATGAGGGTGGGAATGGATGTTTCCCACTCTCATAGACAAAAACAAACAGGCACACACAGATGTGTGTGCCTGTTTGTTTATGTCTATATGTCAGGTTGGGTATCAGACGCCACCTCTCTGGGGACATCTCAGGCCCTTCAAGGTATGGAGGCCTATCTCCCCCCACCACTCTCCCTGCCGGTGGCGGACTCCCTCAGACATCGGTGCGTTGGTGGGTCTTTGTGTCTGGGGATGGGCGTCCAGGTACACACCAGCTCACTCCTGGTGGCTGCTTGTCGGGGCCTGGAGCCTGGGGCTTGCTCAGGCCCCTTTGGGGGTGGGGTGCCCTCGGCCTCTCGGCCTGGGGCTCGGTCACTCTGGCACAGCTGGCTGCTGGCAGAGCTCACGGGCGCGTCACTGCAACTCCCCCTGGCTTCTACTCCACAGCTGCTGAGTGAGCCCTCATCTGGGACTCTCCTCAGCTCTTTCTGGGACAGTGGCGCGGTTGCCCCTCCATTGGTCTTCCTTGGTCTCTTGTGCTCTGCTGGCCTCTGGATGTCTGGAGACTGGCTCTCCTCCATATCTGCTTCATGCCCTGGAGGACGGGGCTGTGGCTCCCTCCACTTCCTCTTCCCCGCTGTTTTTCTTTCCCTCTTTCTTTCTCCCTTTTCTTTTCCCCAGTCAAGTCTGTCCCGTGTTTAGCAAATGAAAATAAAATAAAATAAACAATAAAAGTAAAGGTGAATCAAATAGACCATTACGTCAAGGCTGGGATGGTCCATTTGGTAAAGTAAATCCGTTGGGCATCTTTCTTTGCCTTTAGACAACAATTCTGATGGCAAAAGAACCAAACGGGACAGGGGCAAAAAGAAAAATGCTAAATGCTGGCCAGCTGAAGCTGTTATGGGATACAGTCTAAATTTAATCTGCTGATGATTTTGCTTAGCTGACTGAAACATGTCCCAGAGCATCCACCATAGCTAGGATTACACACTTGAATTAGGATGGGGTAAGAAAACAGAAAGCCTGCAGATATACAGGGATGGTCATTTAGCGGCAGCATACAGAGAACAATAACGTACACGATTTCCACAGCCAGTAAAAAAATGTAAAGCACAATGATAGACAGCATTCAACCTGTTTAAGTCCTGGGGAGGTGCATTCATAAAAGGCAGATCACCATAATCCAAAAAAGGTTGCATATTCTGTGTGATATGAAATATTTGCTGCTTCTGCAACTGTGCTGAATCAGTCTGTTAGAGAATGTGGTGCAGAAGGTGGTGATTACCCAATTCAGTTCAATTGTATTCATACAGCACCAAATCACAACAGCAGCAATGTATATTGTAAGGTAGAGATACTACAATAATAAAGAGAAAACAGAGAAAACGCCAACAATCATGTGACCCCTGTGAGCAAGCACTATGTGACAGTAGGAAGGAAAAATCCCTTTTAACAAGAGGAAACCTCCAAAAGACCATGTGACCATGTGACCAGATGGGGGTTGGGACAGATGTTATCCCAGTGTCACCCTCCACCATAGCTGCAAATGTGTCCAGTTTGCTGGCAGGCACAGAACCAGCCTCCTCATCTGTTTATTGTCATCAACTCCAAGAAGACCAGAAAGCACAAAGGTGCTTGCCACTACAAAATGGTAGAAAATCGTCATGATTTTATTGTACACATCAAAGGTTCTGGAGAAATGGAGTCAGATCATCCTCTTGTTGTATGCAGCTACTGTGTTGCTTTTTCACTTCAGTCTGTTTTTGATGCAGATGTGCAGATACTTAAACTCCTCTGCACCAACTTTCTGTCTTAGGGCAAACACAATCGGTGGAATACTAATGCTTGACAGGGAGAAAACGAGGGACCGTCCCTCTTTTTTCAGTATCCATCAGTTAGTTTTCAATGTATCAGTCAACTGATTACATATTATTACATATTCATCACAAAAATCACAAAACTGGACCCTTCACCAAGATCTAGGTTTAAAGGAGTTAAGGTCGTGATGGAGAGTTAAAACCAGACGAAATGAATGCAGCAGGGCCAGATGTTGTTCTGCAGGCATGTAAGTGAAATCAGCCTATAGGCAGCCTCTAGCAACCTTCAGATTGGTATTTGTCATTATTTTTTTTAAATAGCGCTACAATAACTTGCTTGGAATGAAGCCAAGTGTTAATGACTTTCTGGATCAAACGTGGATCAAAGACTTTTTTTTAGATAAGGAACAAATTATAGCAAATACTGAATTAGCAGCACAGCTGTTCTCTGGCCTCGGGTACACACACTCTAAATTACTTTGCTGTTCTATTCTCCCCATCTCAGCGTGGATCCTAGAAAGTGCTTTAAGAGTGTCAGGCTTGGCTGGCTTCCATTCGATTTCCCCTGCGGGTCATCTATTGGCCTGGGGACGTGGTGAGCAGGAGCGCACAGCCCCGAGGTGATTAACGGAAGAGAAATGGCTGCAGCTTGCAGCATAAATCCAAAAGCGTTTCATGTGGAACATTGGTGCCTGTCAAGCTCTGAGGAATGGGTGAGGCTTCACCCAATCCGGCACTGAATTCCTCCCCCTCTGTGCATTTACTCCCACTTCACAGAGAAATGTTGCAACCCAAAAAATTCTAAAGGATTTTTTTTAATAAACCACAAAGAATGACAAAAAGCTACATTCACACAAACAGCAGAAGAAAAAGTAACAGAGGCTGAGACAGCTAGCGTGGAAACTTACCTGCCCTGGCTGGGGTAATATTAGTGAATCCCATCTGCTGAACATCTGGCAAAAGAGTCCAACACCTTGAGCATCCCACTCAGGAAGTTTGACATTTAAAAGCCAGTTGTTTTTTGTCATTATATGACATTTTGTCAACTTTGCCAAAATCACAAATATGGCATAAACGCCATCTGATGATTCTGCACATGAAAGCAATACATCCTCACATTTTAACACACAGGTCACCACTATGCTTTAGTTCACTTTAGACAACAAAAGCACTTGGATAGGTTTATGTTTTAGACTAACTCACAGCACTCACATCATTTACAACATCACATGAACAAAAGGAATTGAGCCATACTACGCCTGGACTTCATGCGCTTCAGGTCCATTACCACTGCTATATAAAGTAAAGCACCTAGCCATGCAGTCAGCCTTTAAACGAGACGAGGCAGCCTACAGAGAGGAAGTCCTGAAGCTGGCAGCCTGGTGTTCAGAAAACAACCTGGCACTGAACACTAAGAAAACCAAAGAGCTCATTGTTGACTTCAGGAGACACACCACCGACTTGGCCCCCCTTTACATCAACGGGGAGCGTGTGGAGAGGGTCCACACTTTCCGGTTCCTTGGTGTCCTCATCTCTGCTGACATCTCCTGGACAGACAACATCTCAGCGGTCGTCAAGAAGGCCCAACAGCGGCTGCACTTCCTGAGAGTCCTCAGGAAGTACAAGCTGAACTCCAACCTGCTGCTGACCTTCTACCGCTCGTCCATTGAGAGCCTGCTAACCTACTGCATCACGGTATGGTACGGCAGCTGCACCAAAGCAGATAGAGTGAGGCTTCAGAGTGTGGTCAAGACAGCACAAAAGATCATCGGCTGCCCTCTTCCCCCCTGATGGACATTTATTCCTCCCGCTGCCTCAGCAGAGCAGCAAACATTATCAAGGACAGCTCCCACCCTGGCTTCAACATGTTCAGCCTCTACAGGTGCATCAGCACAAAAACCCACAGACTCAAAAACAGTTTCTTTCCCAAAGCCACAACCACCCTGAACTCACACATGCACCGATAACACAGCCTTCTTTTTTTTCTTCTCCTTTTCTCCCCACCTCCTCTGTGGACCACCACTGTGCAATACCAATTCTATGTGCAATAACCCAACTGTATATACACAACACTATTTATTACATATTACTTTTTTTTTAAACCGGCTTGTATATTTGTGCATATTTTATATATATATATATATATATATATATATATATATATATATATATATATATATATATATATATATATATATATATATATATATATCTTTTCACTCTGTTAATACTATTCATATGTATATAGCGCTGCAGAACCGTGCCCCCCCCCCCCCCCCCCCCAGCATGTTTGCACTGAGTAGGAGATGCTCTGTACCTCATTGTACAACTGTATAGTGACAATAAAGGCATTCTGTTGTATTCTATTCTATTCTATTCTATTCTATTCTAAAGACTTATATAAAAGAATGGGCTTGTTAGATTAAGTGTGATACTGTGATAGGATGCCACTGTTGCAACAAGTCAGTTTCTTCCCTGAAAGATTTAATGGTCAACTGTTAGTAGTAGTATTGCAAAACTGAAACTTTTACAAACAAACAAGCAGTTCATGTAGGTGAACAGGTGGTCCAGTACCTTAATACAGCAGGGGTCTCAAACTTAAATAAGCTGTGGATCTGTAGTCACATGTGAGTAGCACAAAAAACAAACAAATAAACAAGAAAACACCCACAGATATTTCCGAAAATGTAGCATTTTGTTTGTTTGCTTTTTATTTGGAATATTGCATAACAAGACCAAACTGCACGCGTGAATGCAAATTTTGCTCCGGTATTCAACGGTTGCTATGATCATGATGCTTCAGAGGAAAGGTTGCTCTGATGAACACTATTGTGCTCTAACAGCTTTTAAGGATTGTAAGACTTTTGGAAACAAAGCGACTGGACTTCTTTCAGTTTCTTGAAGACTTTTCAAAAAGCTTCTTCAGTTCTAAAACAAACTGGTGAAGAGTCCAAAGTATTAAAACCCTAGTGGGGCTTGTCCTTTCTGAGGGTTGTTGGCCTGCTATTAATCATGTGACTCATCACATTTCCTCTGGGGTGGCTGCAGTTCAGGAGGTAGAGCTGGTCATCTACTGATCGGAAGGGTGGTAGTTCATATGCAAATGATTATTACGTTTTATTTGTCAATAGTTAATACAGATGAGAATTTAAATTTACTTCAATCCAAAAAGTTAATCTGTATTTTAAGTAAGTAAGTAAAATTTATTTATATAGCACATTTCAGAGATAAAAACCACAAAGTGCTTCACAATAAGATCAGACATACAAGTTAAATTAATTAAAAGCCCGTTTGTATAAAAATGTCTTCAGCTGCTTTTTAAAGGAGTCAGTAGAGTCTAGGCAGCGTAAAGACAACGGCAGAGCGTCCCACAGCCTCGGTGAAAAGCTCGATCCCCACGTGTTTTAAACCTGGTACGTGGACCACCAGTAGCCTCTGACCTGAAGACCTAAGTGATGAAGCATGAGGTTTCAACAGGTCAGAGATATACTGGGGAGCTTCACCGTGCAGAGCTCTAAAAGTTACGACGAAAATTTACAGGCAACCAATGAAGAGAAGCCAAAACTGGAGCAATGTGTGACCTCTTGTTTGTACCAGTTAAAAGTCTTGCCGCTGCATTCTGTACAGACTGAAGGCGATCCAGAGCTGGTTTGTTGAGACACGTAAAAAGACCGTTACAATAATCCAAACGAGAAGAGATAAAAGCATGAGTAATCATCTCAAGTTCTGCCTTTGACACCAGTCTGAGTTTAGAAATGTTTCTTAGATGATAAAAACTGTTCAACAAGTTGTTTAGAGTGTTTCTCAAGAGACATCGAACTGTCAAATATAACACCCAAGTTTCTGAGACTCGACTGAAATGAAGGGTCTAAAAAACTGATATGCTGCCTAATTTCTGAGAGCATGTGATCAGGTGCAATCAATTTATCAGTATGTGATGTAAGGTATTATCATTAAAATTATTAAAATGTAAAAAATGGCTTGCACATAGCTCATTAACTTTGCACAAAATCACATGATTCCATTATCTGAGCAAAATATTGATCCTCGTCTGCAGAGTGGTATATTTTTAGGGCTGGCATGGTTTGCAGTATTCAAGTGGTAGGGCCCAAAATGACATTTTTTCCCCACAGGAGCCCAAACCCCTGGCAGCACCCCTGCTTACCTTACATGGGATCAGTGGGAGAATTGGCTCGGAGATTGAGAAACAAAAACAAAACATGAAGTCAAGTAAGACAGCTGAAATAGGACAAAGCACCGAAGACAAAGGGAGCTCAAAGCACGACAGACATATAAGATAGAGGATGCGGTCACTAGGGATTAGGAGACAGAGGAGGGCGCCGCTGTTTAAACCACCACCCCCTGGAACAAAGACAAATTGGGCTACGAGCTCATCTGAGAGGCCTCCAAGTCTCTACCTCTCTGAGGAGGAAGCCGGTGTCTCCCAAGCATCGAAGTGAAAAACCCAACGCTGCTGCAAGAATTTAATGAGGAGGGCTCTGCGCTATTCTCTGCTCAGTTTGTGACACAACACCGAATGGCATGTAGCGATGTTCTTTCTTCTTTATTCATGCTTTTATCCCCACTGCCTACACAAGAAGAAATGGAGTGGCCCACTCAGGCTCAATGTTAGCATGCAAATGTGCAAATGCGAAAATCACCCTGCCTTGCACCCAAGCATGCTTGAACTGCACATAATGAAAAATAAACGGCTCCCTCAGCATCAGTACTATTATTATTAATAGTAGTAGCAGTAACAGTGGTATTGGCATTAGTGTTGGTTTGTTGTTGGGGTGCCGTACTCCTTCACACTGGGATGGTTACAAACGTTTTTTATATAAATGCAGATAATGGAAGTTGCAGTTTCTCTAAGCCCACAATAACTTTAAACAGATCACAGCCACATGTCTCAGTGGAGCAAGAAAACAATAAGGTCTTTGTAACATTTGTTCATTTTTGATCAAAGTAAAGACCATGGGTGGTCGTGAGACCGGAGCACAGGCAATGACTTTTGGATGGGAGCTGCTCATTTGACATTGCTGAGCAAAACTGCCTTTAGAATAAAATAAAATAGCCCTTTATTCTCACTGTACATGTACAATGAAATTGTGGGAAAACAGTTTCGGTTTGCGGTTTGTGTGTTGTTTAAAATGTGTGCAATTTCTTGCATTACAGATGGGAATGATGGCCAGCACTGCACGCATGACAGCCAGGCTGCCAGCAGCCAGGGCTTGGTTGCAGCCTCAGTCTCTGTATCTAAGCCAGCGGTGGCAGTTTGGTGGTGGTTTCATGAAATGATTCGATCATATTTCTGTTGTTCATGAGCAAAGTGCCTTTTTCATCACAACTTCTCATCATGATGCTGACACTGAGATTCAAACTGAATCCTAATTCTCACTAATAATTCACTTTTGTTCTCGTAAACTTTGTGAATGGAAATCACGGAAAATTATTTTGCGTGTGCAAACACGCAGAAGTAAGAAATGAAAACGGCTCGACCAAAAGAGGAAAAAGAAAAGAAAGAAGGAAAGTAAAACTTATGAAACAGTTATGTAAAACGTGAGGATTGGTGTCACTGTTACAGCAGATATATTCGTAACATGGTGGCAGCTGCTTCCATTCCACTGTCAGCAGGGATGACTGATGGAAGTGGAGTGAAGTGCACTTTACCACTAACAATGAGAAAGTGTTCTGGGAAACGCAGAAACACCCATGTGCACCTTTCACTGCTGCATCAGAGCGCTGTCACCGCTCCGGAGCGAGCGGGCACCCATCGAGCCTGACAAAAGAACACAGTACTTGAAAGTGGTGACGTGCAGCACAGTGGCAGTGGAGGAGGAACAAGGGCCAGTGGCCAAAGGAAACATCACCTGGCAGCCATCCAAAATGTCAGAGTCAAATCACATTGTGCTGCATCCAACACGACAACTTTGACTATGAGGGCTGAACTCTCTGTGACTTTTCAGGTGCTGTCGTCTTCTTCCCTTTTCTGGAGTCGTCAGCGGTCAGGCTTGTCCTCCACGCCAGCCGACATACCGTCAGCGTGAGCTGCTGTTGCCAGAGCACAGGTTTGCACTGGTGCAGCATCTCGTTGTGCATCTTGTGCTGTCTCCATGTTGTTGTCTTCACTCTCTTGTTTGTTTTTTTCCCTTTATATTATTTTGGGCCTGTATGCAACCGCAGCCTTCCAGGGTGTCGCTGCATTTGCCAAACAGGATGGGACACAATAAAGAAAGAAGTGTGAGACTGGCTAATAGCTGGAGTGCTTTCATAACGTCAGTGAAAACGAAGCTACATGTTTTGATTGATTAATTCATCTTGTTGTCTTTTTTAGTAACACAGCTACCCACTGGACAAAATTCCCTAATGAGGTTCTACCTGTCACCTCCCTGTGGCTCCTCTGCATTATCAGGCCATGCCAGTTTACTTTCAAACCGCCACCATCATTGCTCTGCTCAAAGACCCCTTTGCAGATCCCGCTCTCTTACACAATTACAGGCCTATTTCCAAACGTCCATTTATCTCCTAAATCTTAATGAAAGCTGTAGTCTGAGGGAGAGTAACGTTTGATCAATTTCAGTGTGCTCTTCAACAGAATCACAGCAGCAACACAGCATTACTGGCAATTCTTCTATGCTTAGATAAAGATCAGTGTACCATTGTCACTGACAGATTACAGAACCGGCTTAGTACCTCACGCACTGTTGAAGTTCTAGTGCTTGGTCCAGAGAGTTTTACTAATGAGGTCAATGAGGTCATTGGCACCAACAATATCAAATCGTCTGCTGAGAACTTTGAGCTTATTTTTGACTAGAGATTGACTGATCCGACATACAGTATCGGTATCCTGACCTAAATGACTGGATTGGATATCAGGGAGAAATAAAAAATGCAATCCGATCCATTAAATTTCACAAAAGCACCTCACAAAACTTGCGACATGGCGTAACCCAGGTCGGAGCAGTAAGCGTTTGGAGCCTCGCTACGTGCTGCCAAACTGGCATTTCATCGGTATGAAAAAAAAAACAACGTTTGGACCAATGACTGTAGAAAACATGGACGACACGACAGCTCCCCAAAAATGAAGCCAAAACTTCTCTATCGCCCCCTGGTGTCTGGCTGCAGTATAGGTCATAAACCCCGCCTCCTCCACGTTAGTGGATGGGACTGGGGTCAGACTAAAATAAATTTATTCTCCTCAGATAATTTTTTCCAAAGATTCTTTCTTTTGTTTTCAATAGTTCTCATCGCGCTGATTGATGTTCAAGGGGTCTCCTCTCCCATACGTTTGACTCTAATTCCTACCGCGGTGATGTTAAATTGGGGTGAAACGTCATCATAAGAGCTTTGACTGGCAGCTGCAGTCACGGAGAAACTTGCGTATCTCTGTTCGGGAATAGCAGATAGAGCGTAGGCTCTGAGAGGAGGACCAGCGTTTACGCTACGAAAACACGACCAAGTGTTTTAACCTGACAGCCTGAGGTGTTCTTCAGTAAACTGGACTACCCGACAGAAGGACCCGAGGCCCCGCTGCACTTTTTCGGTAAGTTAAACGTGTTTGTAAGCTAATCCGTAACTACCGTCCTTAGCTCGGTCCTGAGACCTAGCTAGCTAAGATGAGCACTTGGCTGTCAGGGTTCGTTTAGCTGTGCAGGTGAATGCATTTACTAAAGAAATCAAGAGAAACACTCCTAAAATGGCGGCGCGTTAGCTAGACGCACACTTCCCTCCTCCGTGAATCTTTGCCAAGACACCTAACGTAATATCAACTTTTGAAGTTAAACTCTAACGGTATCCGCGCTTAGGACTCTTTTATGTCGTCTGCACCAGGTAAATCGGGCAGGGGTCGTGGTAAACCCTCACAACCTAAAATTGATTTCGGACCAACTAAACAAAGTGGAAAAGCTAAAGCTAGCGCCATGTCGGAAGAGTCAATTAGCGCTGAAGAGGAAGGACCAAGTCACGCTCCGATTCTTGAAGCTATCAAAGACTTGAAAACCGACTTCTCCAACAGGTTTGACGGAATAATGGCTGCAATTGAGGGAGTGAGAAACGAGGTCGGAGAGTGTAAGGAGCGTATTGTAAATGTCGAGACACGCATTTCCGACACTGAGGACACGGTCGATAGCCTTCAGAGAAAAGTCCAGAGTCTCGAAAAGAAAACCAGAGATATGGAGGACAAAGTAATGGACTTGGAAACAAGGGCCAGGAGGGCTAACCTGAGACTGGTGAATTTACCGGAGAAGGTGGAGGGAACGGATGCTTGCGCATTTCTGGAAACCTGGATCCCGGAGACGCTGGACATCTCTCTGCGGAAATCAAAGCCATTCCTGGAAAGGGCGCATCGAATCGGCCCGAGAAACGACCCAAACGCCCCCCCAAGAACACTGATCATGAAATTCCTGAGCGATAGGGATAAGGCAATGGTGCTGAAAGCGACCAAAATCAAAAAGCAAATACTCTACGAGGACAAACCGGTGTATTTCTACCCGGACATGGCAGCCGGCATACATAAGATGCAGAAAGAGTTCGACTCATGAGACGACAGCTCCGCGGCATGGGGATAAGACACGGGATGCTTCTCCCCGCCAGGCTCCTAGTGACCTACAAGGATAAAACACTGACTTTTGGCAAACCGGAGGACGCAGAGACTTTCGTTACGCGGATCCAAGCAGAGCGGGATGAATAGCGATACGGATAAAGTTGGTAAAATAATTGAACGTTTTGCTTGGCAGCTAATTCCTGGGGCTACTGTGAACTGATCATTGAAATATATTCACACTGAACATCTGTACATGCCTCCGTTATATCTGTACGGGGGTTAAAGACGCTGGTGATTACCTGCATTGTGAGTATACCCCCCCCCCCTTTTTTTTTTCTTTTTTCTTTTTTTTTTTTTTCTTTTTTTGGGGGGGGGGGATCGATTACTTTTTGTTTTCCAGGAGGACTCTCTGAGTTATAGTTACATTTAAATAGAGTTAAAGCACAGTAGACCCCTAACATTTAATTTATTTACATGAGTATATTTGGGATAGCAATAAATTCCTGGCAAAGCAATTATTATTTGTATGTAAAAGCTAACAATGGAGGGAGTGTTTAGGTTTAGGATAAGTCAATATCAATAATGTTGCATCATTCCTCAATAACTGTGGACTGGTCATTAGCATTACCGGAGTGTGTAGTAAGGAGAAGGGGAAACTGGCCCTTAGGTCAGAGGGGTTGTGTTCAATGGTTGATGCAGTTAGAAGCATCTGTGTTGTCTGCATTGTTTTGGTTGTCTAAAGGTACACTTCTATATACTAGCATGAGAAGATCATCTGAAAATTGCAGCTATGTCCAATGTTTTAGAAATTAAGATGACATCGTGGAACTGTAGAGGGCTGCAAAAACTTAAAAAAGTTAAACAAGTGATGAGAAGGTTAAAAGATATGCATTCCAAAATAATTTTTCTCCAAGAGACTCATCTTACTGGAAAAGAGGACTTAAAGATTAAGCGGAGATGGCAGGGAGAGGTATTTTCAGCACCATTTAACTCCCAAGCGAGAGGGGTTTTGACTCTAATACACAAGTCCGTCCCCTTTAATGTTTGTAAGGTGATTGCAGATAGGATGGGAAGGTATTTGATTGTTCAGGGTACTCTCTATACAGAACCTCTGATTTTAGTTAATATTTATGCCCCAAATAAGGATGAACCATCTTTTTTTAATAACCTGTTCTGCACGCTGTCAGCACTCAGTGGTCAATATATTTTAGCGGGAGACTTCAATTGCACTCTGAACCCAAGTATAGATAAATCATCACATTTAGACAAATCTCATAGCCAGAGTAGGGAAACCATTCTTCAGTTTGCTAAGGAATTAAATCTTATGGATATATGGAGAGACAGGAATCCTGGTGTATCGACATATTCATGTTATTCTAGCACACATAAATCATACTCACGAATAGACTACTTTTTGATCTCAGCAAGTCTGTCCTATCAAGTGAACGGTTGTGATTATGGCAGTGTCCTTATCTCAGACCATGCCCCAGCCAGTCTGGTCTATTTGGATCCAGGGCTAGTACGAGATCCCCCAAAATGGAAATTTCAGCAAAAATGGATAAAGGACAAAGACCTACTGGCGTACCTTGACAAACAAATTACTGATTACTTTGAGCTCAATACTTCTGAAACATCTTCGTGTATTAGATGGGAAGCATTCAAAGCCTTCATTAGAGGCCAAATAATTAGCTTCAGAAGCTCAAAATCTAAGAAGGCCAGACAAAAGCTGAAATTATTGGAATCAAAAATTAAAGCTACTGAGGATATGTACTTTAAGAACCCCTGTCCCAAGCTGCACCAAAGTTTGCTGTTATTAAGAACCCAATATAATGAAATCTCAGCTTCAAAAGCTACAGCTAACTTATTAAAACTTAAGCAGTCTGTTTTTGATCAAGGGGAGAAATCAGGTAAAATTCTGGCTTGGCGTATAAAACAATTCCAATTGGAAAGATCAATCACTGCACTTAAAAATGATAAAGGGGAAACGATCTCTGACCCTGCTGCAATAAGTGACTCTTTCAAGGCCTATTATGAAAGGTTATACAGTTCTGACTTAAACCCAGGTGACCCCAATTTTTTCTCTTTTCTTGACAATATGAATATCCCCAGAATAGAAGAAGAGGAATCCTTGAGACTGGGGGCTAAATTGACTCTGGACGAAATCTCAGAGGCAATAATGAGTATGAATTCTGGAAAGGCTGCAGGGCCAGACGGTCTGCCAATTGATATCTATAAAAAGTTTGTATCCAAATTAAAGGCACCCCTTTTGGAAATGTTTTCTGAATCTGCTCAAAAGGGGATACTCCCACCCACTCTGAGAGGGGCCTTAATTACACTTCTTCCCAAACCTGGAAAATCGAATGATAAATGTGAAAACCTGTGGCCAATTAGCCTCTTAAACTCAGATTTAAAGATACTCTGTAAAATTCTAGCAAAGAGACTGGAGGGCCTTTTGCCAGACATCATCAAGGAAGATCAAAATGGGTTCATGGTTGGGCGTCAGGGATTCCACAATGTTCGACGAGTGTTAAATATTTTACACGAGCAAGGGGGGTCTTCAGATACAGCTTTCTTGGCACTAGATGCCGAGAAGGCTTTCGATAGGGTGGAATGGCCCTATTTGCTTGAGGTTCTTGGTCGCTTTGGTTTGGGAGTGGGATTCTGTAACTGGGTCAGGCTTCTATATAATAACCCATATGCAGAAATAATTACCAATAATGTTATCTCAAAACCAGTTGAGATTGGAAGAGGTTGTAGACAAGGTTGCCCCCTATCCCCCCTTTTATTTATAATTGCAATTGAACCACTTGCTATTGCTGTAAGAGAACACTGTGTGATCACGGGTATAGAGATCGGAGGGCTCGACCATCGAATAGCTCTTTATGCTGACGATGTGATCCTCTTTCTTAAAAATCTGGGAAAATCTATTCCAGCCATGTTAGACCTAATTGGAAAATTTGGACATATTTCTGGTTATAAAATCAATAAATCAAAATCTTCTATAATGCTTTTGAACTCAGAAGAAAGGATGAATCCACCTAAATACACCTGCCATTTTAGAAATGTGAATCAGTTTACTTATCTAGGTATTCAGATTGTCCCGAAATTGGAAGAGGTGGTGAACCATAATTATAGTCCAATTATGACTGACATATCCAAATCAGTGGAGAGATGGTCGAGTCTCCAAATTTCACTGATTGGTAGAATAAATATACTAAAGATGAACGTGCTCCCTAAGCTTCTGTATCTGTTTCAGAATATCCCCTTGCCACCTCCCTCAGACTTTTTCCTTAAAATAAGAAAACTGTTTAATCAGTTTTTATGGAATAACAAACGTCCCAGACTTCGCTTATCACTTTTGTACTTGCCCTTTGATGCAGGAGGGCTGCAATGTCCTAACATGGTTTGGTATTACTGGGCAGCCCAGTTAAGAACTATAATGTTCTATTATGCTGCAGAAAAGCCCCCCGCATGGAGAACTATTGAGTCTCTCTCTCTTAGGCTTCCACTTCCTACATATGTATACTCTGATAAATATAATAAACTCAAAGACATTACGCTTAATCCTATAGTTAAAAACATGATTTATATCTTACATGTCACTCAAAGATATTTAAACGTAAAATCTCCCCTCTCTGTTTTTAGCCCGATTTGGGGCAACAATTATTTTGCCCCAGGTAGGGCGGATGGTGGTTTTAAAATGTGGGCAGACTCGGGGCTGGGACTGGTGAAGGATGCTTTCGGGGGTGATGGAAGACTTTTAAGTTTTGAACAACTAATCTCTAAATTTAATATTCCCCGAAAGCACTTTTTCAAATACCTACAGTTTAGGAGTTTTATCAGGTCTTATCATAATGATTTTACACATATTCCCCCGCTGTCCACATTAGAGAAAATCCTAACCAAAAACCCCAGTGGTAGAGGGATGATATTCTGAATTATATAACTTGATGATGACATCCTCTCCTGATTCATCTGCTGCTAAGCTTGAAGCTTGGAGGTATGACTTACAGGAGGACTTGACAGTGGAACAATGGAGTAGAGCATGTAAGCTAGCCCAAACACAGACAGGGAACACACGTCTAAAATTGCTACAATTTAATTGGTTGATGAGAGTGTACATAACACCAGAAAAACTTAACAAATTTAATATGCAGATTCCTGATATCTGTAATAGATGTGAAGAAGATAAGGGCACATTGCTCCACTGTTTATGGTCATGTCCAAAAATAAAGGAGTTTTGGGAAGAGGTTGGAGCAATGATAAAGGAGATTTTGTCAATTAAACTTGTGATGGATCCCAAACTTTTCCTACTGGGATTATATCCTGTAGGGTGTAACATAGATCATTTTGAAAAAATCTTCATAAACATGGGAATACTACAAGCAAAGAGAGTGATAGCTCTAACGTGGAGGAGTCTTGGCAAACCAAGTATTTCACATTGGTTCAAAGAATTGTCTTTATGTTTACCATTAGATAAAATTACATATACTCTAAAAGATAAACAAGAAATTTTCCAGAAAATTTGGGGGCGCTACATCTAGTATATTGGGAATAAAGATCTATCTGGTTTACTGTGTGAGACAGGGACAGCCTAGCTATTCCCTGTACAGGACCACAACCATATGCTGCAATCTGAAAATTATTCTTTAAAATCTGTCAGAGGTCTCATGGACTCAAGTGCTTTCATTGAATGTACCTTGTGTTTCGTTTATTGTGTAAATTTGTTTGTGTATGTACTTTATATATGTATATATGTAAAACTTTAATAAACATAATGTTGAAAAAGAAAAAAAAAGAAAAAAAAAAGAAATCAAGAGAAACGCTCCAGGCTGCTCAGTCACAATTACTGTTACTGTACTTTTATTACAAGTATTATACTGTAAAAGCAACAGACGGCACCCTGCTTCAGCTCCTGTACAGAGCTGAATATTAAATATGTGCAAACAACAGCATATTTTCAGTCTCCACATCTGTAAAGACAGGGACAGTAACTGCGTGTGTGTATAAAACCTGCAGATAGTCAGATTAACAGTATTTTGTCTCTATCTGTCAATGATCTGGCATGACGTGAAAAAAGGCACATACCTTTGACGTTGCGTGACAAACTCTCTATTCCTCGTCCACACATGAACGCAAAAACTGAGTTTTAAAAAATCACCGAGGTCAAAAGGTCCAAATCCATAGACACAGCTGCATTTTCAAAAGTACCCGTGTAGGTGTGACCGTAGCGTAAAAGAGTTAGTAGTTTATTTTCTTGCTACCTGTAATTTATTGCAGCTTACTTGTATTTGCTCAATTGTTTACTAAATGTTTGAGGTGTGAAATAAACCGCAATGGAGTTTGAAAACAAAATATGGGCATGTGTGGTTGGAGTATGTGTTTGTGCGGGCGGGGGGTTAGGTGGTGATGGGCCCGAACATTTTTCTTGTAAAACAAAGGGGGGGGCAGCAAAAGTTGTTTGGGAACCACTGGAGTAGGCTATCCCAGAGAAGTAGAGCAAGTGTGTAAGTTCATCTCTGAATGTTGGTAAAGCATTCCCACGTTAAGCTTAAGAACCGATATATGGAGCTCAGATGTCTGTGCGTTGTCATTGCTAAGCCTGACCGTACAATGAAAAGACTCGAGTTTCACTTTGAAAAAAACAACTGTGCTCCAGGCTAAACAGTTCTGCGGTTCAAAAAAAAGAAAAAGAAAAACATGAGTGTTGTGAAGCCGTGTTTGCATTTATTTGCACTGCTTTCCACTCTGGAAGTCTATTTATGTTCATCTTTAAGTATGAAAGGGTCCATTATACAACTTGTTTGGTTTTTTTAAGTTGTTTAATATAAACATTATTTTGTGCTGATATTGCACTTCTTTTTTCAGAAGGCAAGGCAAGTTTATTTGTATAGCACAATTCAACAACAAGGTGATTCAAAGTGCTTTACAGAGACATTAGAAACAAAAACAAATAAAAAGCATGATTTAAAATTGATTAAAACAAGCAAACAAACTAACTAATTAACAAACAAAAAAAACAGATAAAATCAGTAGTTAAAATGTTAGTTTTGAAATTTAAGCTTAAAAGTGTGGATTTGGTGCTTTATTCAAATGCAGCTGAGAACAGGTGAGTCTTCAACCTGGATTTAAATAAACTGAGTGTTTCAGCTGATCTGAGGCTTTCTGGGAGTTTGTTCCAGATATAAGGAGCATAAAAGCTGAATGCAGCTTCTCCGTGTCTGGTTCTGACTCTGGGAACTGATAAAAGACCGGATCCAGATGACCTGAGGGATCTGGAAGGTTCATACTGGGTCAGAACCAAAGATCTGCATAAAATTGCATTTTAAATTACTTTTTGAATATTACTTTAAACACTTAGACTTAAAGTTCTGCTAAAAGTTTAAATAAAAAGAGCAGTGTTGCTGAACCATGAAATATTTTGGTGCAGTGTATTTTTGCATACAAGTGTAACAGAATAGCTTTAGTGTTTTGTTTTTTTAAATTTGAGTATGAACTTATACAAAATGCAGCAAGATATTTAAAAAAAACAGTTTTATTGATTATAAAAGACTGTATCAGATTCATATCAGTATCGGACATAAAAAAGTGGAATCGTGCATCTCTATTTTTGACTAAAAATGAATTTTGAACATTTTATTAATAACATAAAACTCTACATCACCCCTGCATATACAGCTGAGCTACTGAGACCTTATACCCACAGCATCTCCAATTGTCTGATCAGAGTCTCCTATTTGTTCCACACACTGATTTTAAAACCAGAGGTGAACAGCGTTCTTCAGCCAATCAGGTCCTAGCGAATAAAATCTCATTTCTATACGTTACATTTTTCCCCATTATTCATGGTTTTGTGGTCTGCTAATATAAATGTAAAGGATTCTGCATGCAGGAATCAATGAAACACTGCGTTTGTACACGTGTACACACATAGGGCAAGGCAATATGGCCAAAAATGTTTATCACGATATATATTTGAAAATTTGCGATAACGATATAACTGACGATATAATTGACGCGAGACAAAATACGTTACAACTCCACAAATTTATTAGTGCAAAAATCCCCCATCAATTCATTTTTTACTTAAACAAGCAGCTGTTTTTTATGTGTATTAATGCTATGTAAAAATTTAACAGTGCAAATGCAAATTCCTTGCTGACAATTTAACATTTTCAGTAGAAATGGGCTGAAATATCCTGAGCATAACCATGTATAATATCCACAAAAGTTAAAAAGAGGTGTTTTGCAACATGAAACTGCAGTGTGCCACATAAACAGGTCAAATACATATTTTTCAGACCATTTTGTGCACCGGATTATAAGGCGCATTAAGCAAAACAAAACAGTGGGATAAGTCAAACTTAACTCAGCTCATTCTTCTTGCTTCCTCCACTTCTGTACCATTGATTCATTAATGCTGAATTCTCTCACAGCTGCTCTATTCCCATGTTCTACTGTGTGACTGATAACCTTGAGTTTAAAATGGGCTTCATACGCATGTCTCTTAACAGGTGCCATTTTGGGGTCCTTATACACACAATGCGGTAATATTATGTTGACGCTAGAGCAGGGCGATATCACCAAAAATAAAAAAGAGGCCTCTGAGGCCGTCACAACTGCCCTGTGACAGAGGTTGTCTGAGAGAATATTGGGAGCAACAACACCATGAAGTCCAAAGAACACACCAGACAGGTCAGGGATAAAGTTATTGAGAAATTTAAAGCAGGTTTAGGCTACAAAAAGATTTCCCAAGCCTTGAACATCCCACGGAGCACTGTTCAAGCCATCATTCAGGAGTATGGCACAACTGTAAACCTACCAAGACAAGGCCGTCCACATAAACTCACAGGCCGAACAAGGAGAGCGCTGATCAGAAATGCAGCCAAGAGGCCCATGGTGACTCTGGACGAGCTGCAGAGATCTACAGCTCAGGTGGGGGAATCTGTCCATAGGACAGCTATTAGTCGTGCACTGCACAAAGTTGGCCTTTATGGAAGAGTGGCAAGAAGAAAGCCATTGTTAACAGAAAACCATAAGAACTCCCGTTTGCAGTTTTCCACAAGCCATGTGGGGACACAGCAAACGTGGAAGAAGCTGCTCTGGTCAGATGAGACCAAAATGCAAAAAGCTATGTGTGGAAAACTAACACTGCACATCACTCTGAACACACCATCCCCACTGTCAGATATGGTGGTGGCAGCATCACGCTCTGGGGGTGCTTCTCTTCAGCAGGGACAGGGAAGCTGGTCAGAGTTGATGGGAAGATGGATGGAGCCAAATACAGGGCAGTCTTGGAAGAAAACCTCTTGGAGTCTGCAAAAGACTTGAGACTGGGGTGGAGGTTCACCTTCCAGCATCAACGACCCTGAACATAAAGCCAGGAAACAATGGGATGGTTTACAACCAAACATATCCATGTGTTAGAATGGCCCAGTCAAAGTCCAGATCTAAATCCAATCCAGAATCTGTGGCAAGATCTGAAAACTGCTGTTCACAAACGCTGCCCATCTAATCTGACTGAGCTGGAGCTGTTTTGCAAAGAAGAATGGGCAAAGATTTCAGTCTGTAGATGTGCAAAGCTGGTAGAGACGGACCCTAAAAGACTGGCAGCTGGAACTGCAGCAAAAGCTGGTTCTACAAAGTATTGACTCAGGGGGCTGAATAATTACGCACACCCCACTTTGCAGTTATTTATTTGTAAAAAATGTTTGGAATCATGTATGATTTTCGTTCCACTTCTCACGTGTGCACCACTTTGTGTTGGTCTTTCACCTGGAATTCCAATAACATTGATTCATGTTTGTGGCTGTAATGTGACAGAATGTGGGAAAGTTCAAGGGGCCGAATACTTTTGCAAACCACTGTAAGTCAAACGTTACACAACTCATTCTTCTTGCATCATCTACTTCTGTACCATTGATTCATTAATGCTGAATTCTCTCGCAGCTGCTCTATTCCCATGTTCTGGACCTGAAAACAGGGTTTGGTTTCGTTCTATAATACTGAACTTATTTATGACGGTTTGAACTTTGAGAGTGTTTACACAAGAGAGAAAAGTGTGAAAATGTTCATGCCTGTCTGAGAAAAGTGTGTAGTGAGGGGTTTTACAGCCTTAAAACATTTATAATAATTGTAAAAAATAAAGTTGGCTACTTTGCGGATTTCACCTATTGCGGGTTATTTTTAGAAGGTAACTCCCGCGATAAAGGCGGGACCACTGTATTGGATGGAAATTCACTCTAACTTCTCTCAGTCAAACAAACTGGCTGTTCTTTGGCAGCTTTTTCAGTTTTCAGGAGCGCAGAGCTGAAATAATGATGATGTTTCATTCTTGTGTTAGAGGGAAATCTTTTTAGTTTCTTTGCACCCTGATCTCACAGTAATGCATGATGTGCCCATGGCATGACATTGGTATGGTATCAGCATGCGGGGTATAACGTCAAACTTTGGACAGTATGCAATGATATAGTATGACAGAGGTAGAGGCAATGGTACCACAGTGGCAAAGAAGGGTAGAGGAGGAATGTGCTGCTTTCTGCCACACTAAGGGCTGGTTCTCAATTTTTGACTGATTTTTGAAAGTGCAGGTGTACGGCCATGCTGCTTTTTAATCAGCATTTCAATAATAAATGAGACTAGATTCCAAACAGGGACAAAAGCTGAGTTTTGTCTGTGTGATGACAGCTGTACTGTAGCATGTACGGTGCACGCTCAACGCTGGTACAAGCTGAGCACGTTGTGATGTCACAGTGGCTCATAACACTACCGGTTACCTTGGTTAATGTTTCATCCATCATCGCGTCACAAAGCTGACTTGGATCAGGCCATTTTTCACGAGTGAACTTTGTGATGAAATTTCAAAAATGAATTTAACATTTATTTGCATCTGTGTTTTAACTGTCTCATATTTTCTACATCAGATGTTTTTTGCAAATTGTTCCAGAAAAAATTTATCGTGTGATTTATCTGAGAAAAAAAGTCACACTAACGATAAAGTCTGAAAAATATCTGCTTCAGAAACATTATGGTGATAACAGCATGGGCAAGGAGAACATATGGCTCCTGCCGCCAGCAAACGAGACCTAGGAAAGCAGAACGAAAGCAGCAGAGATGGAGGGCTACACTGCAGGTGGAAATAGCTGCTACGGGCTGGATGGAGCTTCCTCTGGAAAATATACTGGGCAGCACAGCCCCTCCAAATAACCTGACGTAGAGCTAAAACTGTACAGGAGGAAAAGAATGGAGATCCTTTTGGAGCCAGCAGGACTGCTCTGTCCTTCCAGTCTACACTCCTTACTCACGTAGCAATCAGAAGAACAGCCTGAACAAGTGGACTCTGCAGTGGCACGCTCAGCCGAGCAGGCTCACAGCAGAATAAATGATGCTGCACACTTGGCCTCCCTCACCGCATTCTACAGATATCATTAGTGCCTCTGCGCTTAATATCATTATTGCTATTGTTATCATTATCAGAACTATTTATCTGTAGTCCCCCTGTGTGCAGCGAGCAGCACACTTTCCTGCTAAAAATCAATAGTGATTTAAAGAGGATGCTTCTTCTTCTGTCCTCATTAATCTGGCTCCCGATGCCTCTCCTGTTGCTACCTCCTCATGACAAAACCACATCTACCAACTGCCTGACACCACCCCTGCGCGCGCACACACACACACACACACAGAGCAGTATCTTTTAATCAGTCTATTAAGGAGAGCAGGGGTGCCGTGCTGATGATAAAGTGACCTGTGAGCCGGTGTGCGTTCCCCACTCCGGCCACAGCAGAGGACAGATAACAGCTCAGTGAGCACCAAGATGATGATGATGATAATGTTAGAAACCCAAGGCCACGGAGCATATCCGGCCCCATCCTAAATGTCAGCCGTCTTCCTGCATTACTGTGACTACGAGGCTTGTGACACGCAGGCCTGCCTACAGTTATGAGCCTGGCCCCTGTGTGAGCATATCCACTGTGACAGATGAACGGAGAGTTAGAGAGGAACGAGATGGAGATAGATGGAGGAGCAGGGGGTGGTGCTTGTGGGAAAGGTGTGCTAGCTTTACAGATGACAGTGACCTCTGTGTGTTTGGTTAACCCGGGGCTGACGGGTGGCACCGTGACGGGGTGTGACAGTGCACACCACAGATGGGAAAGCAAACGTGATGCCCCGTGTCAGCAAGCAGACACCCTGCAGTGACAGCCACTGCTCTCAACACCCCAACCAACAGAGAAGCATAGCGAGCACATGTTTGTGGCTACAAACAGCCCACTATGAGGGCGAGGGGGCACTGACAGCACTCAGGTCAGTTTTGCAGACATAACAGCACAAAGTACGCGTGCTTCTGACGGTGCCGCTACACACTGGACGAGCATTGTAAGAACTAGTGAACGGACACGGGACAAGTTCTTTCTATCCAACATTCTCACACATTCACACTGGATGGGCGTGATACTTGCAGCGAGTATCACGCCCATCCAGTGTGAAGCAGCCAGGGATCGAACCAGCAACCTTCAAAGCTCTCGTTCCTGAGCCACAGCCACGCCCACTATAAGGCGTGACAGAGTGATCTGTCTGTGACAGGACTGTATTACAACCAGGATGTTGAAGAATTTTGAATTTGTTTGCACTTTCCTATTTGAACTCCTGGATGTATTTGCACAGAACTCTGAGGAGAAGCTCGCTGTGTTTCTCATGTTTAGATCATTTGCTGCTCTGTGGGGTTTCGGCTGATTTCACAGACACTGGCGTGATCCACGTTTGCATGTTTCTCCGTACAGCGAATGGGAAAGTAAGCAAGCCAGAGGCTGTCAATGCCGATACCCAGCAGGACAGCAGCTCGTCTCTGTTTCTACTGCGTCTGTCAGCCATTCGACAGCGAGCCGCCACCTTGGGCTCACTATCATGACAGCTGCATGGGTCTGAGTCGAGAGCCGGTCAAGCAGAGACAGAGAACAGACAGAAACATATTAGCACTGTGCACATTTTCACACGCTCCATCCTTAGATCCACAAAAAGGAGACGGTTTGTGATTGCAGGACGAGTTATTATGTTTGAGAAGACAAAGCATCACGCAGCTAATTTTGACTTTTGTCGGATAAATACGTTTCCTGGCCAGATGTCACACACCCTGAGACTTTCTTTTTTTAGCTTCAGTATTTCCTCTGAGCAGAAACTGAATCTTTGTGTTTTCAAGGAGTCCAAGTATACGTTCTCCACCAGTGGGTCAGTGGGTCCCTCTCACTCTCCCTGCACTCTGCTTTTCTCCGGATCTGTGATCAGATTGTGATTGACATGAGCGTCTGAGATAAACTTTAACTTTCTACGTCTGAAAATCCGTCAGTCGCTCCCAAAGTGTCACTAGCACTGGTACGGTTTGTTCGAGCAAAGGCACGCTACTGCTCAGTACAGCAGTCCCAGAAACTCTCCCGTGAGTGTGTTTTGTGATATCTGACACATCAGAGCTAATGTAGTTGAGCTTGAAAGTAGGCTAATACTGTCTACCACTGACACTCCCACACACCTTACCAATCTGAGCCATAGTCTCAGTAAACCTCATCACTCGGGCAACTCACACATGGACTCTTTTCTTTGCACTACGTCTGAGCACTTTGCAACTATTTTGTTCTCAATTGTGTGCTTTTCTACTATTTCTACTATATTTCTCCTGCTTGTCATTTGCTGCTGTCTAATAATGTGCATGAGCACCCACAATTTCACTGTACACGTACAATGATAATAAAAGGCTATTTCAGTCTATTCTTTTTTAACTAGCAGCTCTGAAAACGTGTCATATCCACAGACGGCCACAGGACTTCTACATCAGCCTGGCTCCTCAGGGTGGGGGTCTGGGAGCCAAACAGAGTTTACTGTAAGGTAAAGGGCCCAATGGGGTCAGTGGTTTTCTTCTCATGGCAGGTTATGTGAAAAATGTGTGTTCACCCATAGCATTACGGGGATGTGACTCAACACAGCATAAATGCTGCACTTTGAATGTGGCCGCTGGCTTCTTCTTTGTCATGTTACCTGCACACTGTGGGCCCTTCCTTGACACTACAGCATCCAAGCGTGCCACAGGAAATGCCTTTGTTGACATCCCATGATACAGGTACGTATCGGCATATACCATTATCCAACATCTTTCAAACGTAGGTACACCTTCTGGTGCTGAACGCCTGCAAACAACAAAGGCTCGTTGCTTTGTTAGATATTACTGCATACGAGTGGAATACGTGTGAGCCTTTTGTGGCTGAGTGGGTGGTAATTACACATCTATAGCTTCTGTTGGGCTGACAGCCCGGAAAGTGTTGAATGTCTATTTGCAGCATCTTCCACAGTTGAAAGAGTGCAGCGTGGTCAAGGTCAAATTCGATTTGTGGGCTTTATTTCTGAATGTGATCACACACTTGTCCTCTTCTACCTTTGAGAAGACAAAGAACAATCTGTGGCACAAGTATTGCTTCCTAACAAGTGAAGGGTTTAGGTCCGGTGTTGGAGGTGAGGGTAAAATTGCCTCATAGAACAGCTGGAGAGGCCTAATAAAAAGACAGAGCAGGACATTTTCCACCGTTCACTGTAAAGCAGGCGTGCAGTGTTACAATCAGGTGCTGTGGGTCTAGTGTCAGCCCAAACACAGACATCAGGTCTGCCTCCCCCACACAGATTAGAGCCTCACTGCAGTGGGGCTGTGTGAACGCGTCACAGCCCCACTGTCTCGCTCCAGGGTGAGCCGGCAGGTAACAAGCCATCACATCATCACATCCAAGCCAAACCGAGCCCACTCTGCTGGTGTGGACAGGTGAACCGAGTTCCTCCAGCAGACGGAGCGCGGGGTTGTAACGCTGTGCTAGGAGTGTGCGTGAAGGGACACAAACAGGTCACGGACCAGAGACAGACAATTATTCAGTGAATAATTGTGGTCGTGTGTGGAACAGAAAGCCCGTGTTGGACGTGTGCGGATGAAACTTACCGGGATGACTGTGGGCCCCACGGAGCACGAAGGCTGCAAACACGAGAGGTAAAATCCAGCAACAGCACGACCGCAGTAGTGTCCACATGGCAGGGATGTGCGCGTCCACATGCATACAGCACCCACGAACAACTGTTGACTCTCCGTCCTCACCGTCCACTCAGTGACCGCGCAGCAGGCAAGATGCAGGCGGACGGACCCACAGAGGTCCACACTATTCCCTTCTTATCATACCACTCGCGCGGACGCTGGTGTCTCCGGGAAAGCGCGCGTGTGCGTGTGCACGCAGCTCCTCAAAGCGTTCTCTGGCTTGTGTGGCTGCGGCGGTGGAGGTAGCGCTGTTTAGGCACAGGGACAGAGAACAGTCGGCGCTGGAGCAGCGGGGAGGGTAGCTTTCATCCCTCCACCCATCCACCAAGTAACAAGCGAGCCCTACTCTGCTACACGCTTCAAACGGCCAGAGAGAGAGAGAGAGCGGTCAGTCCTCTGGATCCTAGCGCCGGGGAGGAAGCGCGCACTCTGAGCACACGCACAGATAATTAGAGATGTTCCATCTCCACAGCTTCGGTGTGTGTTCACAATTAAAGGATTGCACCTCCGCCTCAGGTTTGTCTTGGAATGAGTGCAGCGACCGTGGTTATTCAAACAAAATTAACAAAGCCTTGAAATTATAGAACGCTAGGACCGCCGTAATGAATGAATTAAATACACCATTAAATAATTATTTAAATGTGTCAATAATTAATTGAAATTGAAAATAATTAATTAAAACGGGAAATAATTAATTAAATAAATAAATATTTTTGACACATTTAATTAATTAATTATTGACACATTTAAATAATTATTTAATGGTGTATTTAATTCATTCATTTTGGCACACTTGATTCCTTCAGGTCTCACCATGAATTTATTTTATCTGTCAGCCTCACCCATCAAACCCAGGGGGCGGGGTTAACACTGATCGAGTCAAAACCATTGCTTTGGCCTGGTGGCCGTTGTTTTTAAAAGGCGTTTCTGCACACCAACAACCGGCATGTGGAAACGAACAGAACTGAACTTTGAAAAACCCTGTTTGTGTGTCACCAAATACCGCTTTAATATTTTTTAGCTGAGAATGTAGCGGTTTAATCTTAGATATCTGGTCGGTTTGTCAAGATACAGCCTCTTTGCAAAAGTGCTTCGATAATTTCGGAAATGTCTGCCCAGCCCAGTCTCAGGGCAAAGCGTGGGATAGACCCACTCGCCTCCCAAGCAATCGAGCTGTTATTAGCACCGACAAAGCGCAGGCCTGGTACACAGCTGTACAGCTGTAACCCCCGCAGTATGGAACTCCAAAGTGTTCAAAATTAAATAAATAAATAGGTCAAGATGAAATAAATAACTATGTGAATAAATAAGACACAGATATGTAATGTGAGAATGATATTGTGAAATCACGGAACACAAAAAAATGCTCATTATTGTGAAATATATTACATTCTGCTATATAAATTTACTTATTATTGTGAAATATTATTTCATGGTCATTATTTTTCACAATAATAGAGATTATTCCCGAGGCATTTTATTTATTTCCAGCCGTTTTTATTCCAAAATGACCTTTTTTCAAAGTCAGTCTTTATTTCAAAATCCCGTTTTTCCCAGTGGCCAATTGTGCACTGCTGGCACGTCTCTGCGCAGAAAAAAATCTGCGTTGTGCACAAAAAAAAATCTAACCTGAATTGAAATTACAGTAAATACATTAATAATTCTGTTTGGCAGTGTCAGTCAGTGACTGGCTGCTCCAGTATGGGATTAGAACGATGCCACCTTATCCCACAGTCCAGCCAATCACGCGATTCACATTCGTATATACGCAGCTAATCAACATCGCTGACAGGCTATGACAGCGTCCTTATGCGCCCACACCGGTGTTTTAGCGAGCAAAGCGGCTGATGTGGAGTGATGCCACGTTAATGACAACGACTACAACCACTGGAGATCTGAGCAGGACAGACGGAAGAATTGATGGAAAAAGTGTGGACTTTATACCAGTTTTTAAATTGTGACCAGAGTTATGATAAAAATATCTGCAATGTTTGGTTTTCTTCCTGAATACTGTCGTTGTTTATATTTACTGCGGGAAGAAACGGTAAAAACTGCGTTTTATAAGAAAAACGCTGGAAATCACTCTCCGCCTGTGAGCAAAAACAAAACCAAAAAACCCCGCCCTTTCCTATTGGTCAAAAAATGTACCATGTTGACCAATCAAAACATGACATTTAGTTGTTTAGGGAGGGGGGACGTTTTAGGAGTGACGGCGGCTGGCTGCCTCTGCCTCAATTTTATCCCACAACTTAGACATTCACATTACTCACACTCTCATTACACATACATATAGGATCTTGGGGGTGGGCACGATACACGGAATCCAAAGTACCATCAGGGTGTACACCCCACCCCTGGCGTCGTTGCCCACCTCTCAAAGTTAAATACACGTAGACATTGAGGGCTAGCAGGAGGGACCATGCGCTTACCTGCTGCTCTCTGGCAGGTAGCTCCATGCCCTCCTGGGTTTTAAATGCACCTTAGAACACACATGCATCAACACTACAATGAGCGGGTGGAGGGAGGTTTGGAGTCTTCTCTCACCCCCATTCTCTGCGACCTGCTGGAGCGGGAGGGCTAGGAGGAGGAGTTGGCCGTCCGACTGCGGTCTGGAGTGTGGGGCCTCCCTGCTGCTGCGGAGTCGGGGCGGTCTGCCTCCCCCCACCGCAGGGAAAAGGGTAACACCACCTGGGTCTGGGTGCAGTTCCCCCTCCAGGGGCAAGGGTACCTAGACCCGGTTTGTAGAGTACACTTGGGGAGTGTGATCATGTGTACAGCGTCTCTTTATGTCTGTCTCCACGTGAGCATGAGGGTGGGAATGGATGTTTGTGTAATGGATGTTTGTGTCTGTGTGTGCCTGTATTTCTGTGTCTATATGTCAGGTTGGGTGTCAGGCGCCACCTCTCTGGGGACATCTCAGGCCCTCCAAGGTTTGGAGGCCTATCTCCCCCTACCACCACTTCCCCTGCCAGTGGCGGACTCCCTCAGACATTGGTGCGTTGGTGGTTCTTTGTGTCCGGGGGTGGGCGTCCAGGTACACGCCGGCTCACTCCTTGGCGGCCGCTTATCGGGGCCTGGAGCCTGGGGCTCGCTCGGGCCACTTCGGAGGTGGGGTGCCCCCGGCCTCTCGGCCTGGGGCTCGGTCACTCAGGCACGGCTGGCTGCCGGCGGAGCTCACGGGCGCGTCACTGCAACTCCCCCTGGCTTCTGCTCCGCGGCTGCTGAGTGAGCCCTCATCTGGGACTCTCCTCAGCTCTTTCTGGGACAGTGGCGCGGCTGCCCCTCTGTTGGTCTTCCTTGGTCTCTTGTGTTCTGGGGGCCTCTGGATGTCTGGAGTCTTGATCTCCTCCATACCTGCTTCATGCCCTGGAGGGCGGGGCTGTGGCCCCCCCACACCCTCTACCAGATCATTACATGAAGGAACCTTTTAAAAAAACAAGCGCGTCCATGCTCACAGGTGTACACACGGGTGATCACACCCACAAACTACACCCTTTTTGGCTCCTACCTCAAAGCACACTGTGTTCTGTTGATCTTATGTGCTGCACAATAATGTTTAACATTTAGTATTTACTGTCATATTCCCATATATCATTGTGATGTTGTTTATTCTATTACTCTTGTTCTCTTCTGCTTGTTTTCTTTTTTCTTTCTCAGCAGGTGATCCAGGTGATTGATATATGCATTTTTTATTTCTTTTTTTTTCTGCTCATTCTGTTGGTTGTTGTTTTTTGCCCTTCTCCCCCGTCCCTCTTCTCAGCTGTTTCTCTTTCCCTCTTTCTTTCTCCCCTTCTTTCCCCCAGTCAAGTCTGTCCCGTATTCAGTAAATGAAAATAAAATAAACAATAAAAGGTGAATCAAATGGACCATTACGGCAAGGCTGGGATGGTCAATTTGGTAAAGTAAATCCGTTGGGCCTCTTTCTTTGCCTTTAGACAACAATTCTGATGCAAAAGAGCCAAACGGGACAGGCAAAAAAAAAAAAAAAAAAAAAAAAAAAAAAAAAAAAGGAGTGACGGCGGTGTTTTGAGATGTGAGAGATTTGTGACGTTTTGCACAAATCTTGTGTAGTTAGTGTGTAGTTAGTGTGTAGTGTAGTCAACAGTTTTGTTGTGTGTGTCAGAACAATGAGGCGCCTGCTGAGTGTTACAGGTGTTATAGCAGTGATACGTCTGCTGTTGTCAGGCCTGCAGGTATCAGGCTGTTGTTCTCCTTCATCTCATAGTGGACAGAAATTATTTTTTGGAGCGGCACAAATAATTTGATGCAGAACAGCTGATTGTTCTGTGAATAGTTTGAAATAGTTTAAAATGCCTTGGCTGCATTTTTAGGTAAACATGTTTTGAAGGAAGGAAGGTTCAGGGCTGAAGCAATCAGCATCATGGGCTCATCCGGTTAGAATAAGAAAAAGCAGCCATCTAATTCAGAATTATTCTCAGGGTTCTCCTTTTATTCTCAACTCAAATCAATAAGGCAAAGAAGGAAGGAAAGAAAGACACACATGGACTGCTCTCTCTAAAAAGGACATAAAGTATGATTTAAGTAACTCAAAATGATACATGAACTCAGGAGACTCAAAGAGAAACTCACCTCAGCTGCCGCCCCATGTGGGAGTGAAGAAAGAGTGAGGGGTAGGTGAGTGCAGTCCTTATATACTGTGTGACATATAATGTGTGACAGGTGAGTGCAATTAAGGCCAAGCACCACACCCAATCAAAGGTGAGGAAAAGAAACAAGGTGCATCTGGTGAAGTGAATGTGCTAGAAGGTGAGCCTTTACAACAGCCGCCCCCATATTTCTACTGAGAAATATGTTCAAAGGATCAGAGATGCTCCTTTCACAAAGCGGGGGCAGAAGAATCAGACATGCTACAGGTCTACTATAGGTCCAGGGGGTCGACCTAGAGGTCGACAATGCAGGCTAGACAGTTCAGGGGGCCGACCATGTAGCCAGCGGTGGCGGCAAAGCAGGTCCAAATGCCAACCACCTGGGATGCAGCGGCAGGCCCAGACCTGCAGACCGTTGGGCAGTTTTGCAGGTGCTGGGGGCAATGTACGGGGCTTGGCAGAGGCAGGACCAGGTGATGCAGGAGCAGGCAGCGCCCTGACCACTGGCGGAATGGCAGCCACAGGCGGTGGAACTGGTGATAGTGGCACTGCCGGTGACGACATAGGTACTGCTGATGGTAGAGTATGAAGTGGCTGAATGAATTCGGAGCCATCAGCGGACACAAGGATGTGCTGGAGCGGTTCTCCTGAACCTGAACTGGAAGATGTGAATAAACATTGGGCATGCGTGGAACTGCTCTGGGGTTGGAAGTCTGTGATTGGACCTTGGAGTGTCCACCCTAAGCGGGTTTTGACTGCTGCAGGAGATCCAAATGGTCCATGTCTAACTGGTGCAATAGGCGTAATAAGGTGGGTATGATCAGAGCCTATGAGCAGTAGTGGAGCTGCTTTGTTAGTAAAGGTTAATGGGATACCTTGAAGATGCTTGTATCTCCGTTGAAGAGAGGATACGGGGTAGGTGTGGTCTGAAAGTGCTAAGTGACTTGTAGTGAAGGCATTATTAATTGTGTATGTTTTCTCTGGATGTGCGATGGGTGAGATTTTGAAACTTACGGAAGAACCTTGAATAGTTTCAACTTCTTGACGGACCGTTCTAAGTGATAATCTCTCTGCTTCCCCAGTTAGATTGAGATGCTGTGCAGCTGATGTTAGAAGAATGGTACGCTGGGAGCCATCATCAAGTACTGCATATGTTTCAAGAGTTCTTTTGCCATTTCGCAGGAGCACTTTCACAACCTTTAAAAGGACACTGGGACAATCACTAGATCTATCAAAGTGTAGTGTCCTCACTACAGGATTAGTTTCAGTTTTAGATCTCTTATTTACATCACATAGGATCTGTAGATGTAGTCCCATACAGGTGGCACATGCTTTCCTCAGGTCACACTTTGCGGCCTGATGAGTCCTAGCACAACGCCAGCACCGTTTGTTTGCTTTTATCCAGTTTATTTTCTCATCCTTTGTCTTCTGAATGAACTCGGGACACTTACTAATGTGATGTTCAGGTGAGCAGCAATATGCACATCTTGCCTTAGTCATTATGATGGGTTGTGCTGCCTGTACAGGATCGGATGCATTTGTCCCATGTAATATTGTTGTGAGTGGAGAGGTGTACTTATGGGCAGGTCGTGGCTGGTTAAAGGATGAAACAGGACTGTCCTTTCTTGGTTGACACTTGAATTCAATTTGCAACCAGGATGAGAACAAAGGTAAGTCATAAATCATATCTCCTTGTTCCCTGTAAATGTGCCGTTTGAAGCGACTGGAATGCTCTGCGGGCAACTTTTCAAGTAGGCGATCGACATGGGAGCCACAATTTAGTTCTGTCCGTCCTTGATCACCCATAGTGCTAAGCAAACCAACTAAAGCTTGCACATGAAGAGCAAAGTTATCCAGAGTCCGACCATCACCTGCTCTGATAGGAGGAAGCTCCAGTATATTCTTTAGCTCTTTCAATGCTAGCTGTCTTGGTTGCCCATAACGCTCATCAAGGGTTTTGATGGCTTGAGTGTATGGGTCAGGAGCATAGGAAAAGGAAATAGCTAACCGTTTAGCTTGGTCTACTTTCAGATGATCAAGAAGGACATGATATTTGAAATGCTCTGTCTCATGAGGGTCAAGCAGGTTAGTAAGGGCCATTCGTAACAGCCTATACTGGATTTCATCTTCTCTGGTAAGGTCTGGGAAAGAAGGACCCTCAAGTTTATACACATGTGTTCTAGTGCTAACAGGGTGACTAGAACTAGCAGTAATGGGTACCGAAGGTTTTTGTGCATGCAAACCATCAGATGTAGCTGGTTGCTGCTTTACAGGAGGGTGCTGCCTTGGTTCTGGAATGCAAACAAGAGGTTGAGCGGGGTCTTCATCTAGAGGAACAGCAGGTTGAACACATGAAATCTGGTGGGGACCTTGCAGTGGCGTGGCCAGGAAATTAAAAGGAGTCTCATCTGGTGTCGGAAAAACTGGTCTAGGCAAACCACTTGAAGGAACTGCAGCATCTAATATTGTTGAATTAGGGAAAGGAGGGCTAGCAGCCAGAACTTCACCAGAGTGACGGCTAACCTGGGGGGGGGCTGAGAGGGTGATTGACATGTTGCTGGATCAATCACTGGGAACTGCTCATGTTGCTGATGTGTTTGGGGAATGGCTTGTAAACCGCAAACAGAGGATTTAATTAAGGCCAAGCACCACACCCAATCAAAGGTGAGGAAAAGAAACAAGGTGCATCTGGTGAAGTGAATGTGCTAGAAGGTGAGCCTTTACAACAAAACAGCTGCAAAAAACTTTGTTGTTTGCAAAACTCGGTTACTTTTTTGAATAAGTAACTATGTGGTAGGACTTGACTTAAGCGGAGGAATGCAGGAGACTGATGCTGTCCAGTGTAGCAAGTGATTTATTCACCATTTTGTGACCCAAACAATATTTACAAAGAAATAAAAAAGAAACTCAAGTCTATAATTAACCCAGTTCAAATAAACACAACTGAACTTAAATCAACGGAAATTAAAGTCAAACTGCACACAGCTACACTGACCTGAACCTTTCTCGTGAAACACCTGAGTTCTTCTGCTTAAATCGTCCACTTAACCAAACAATTTCTCCTCTGGGCTATTCCATTCAGTAGGTAAGATGAACATGATTATATTCAATCCTCTACTACTCCTCTTTACTGGCAACATAAACTCTGTGGTGTAATCAATACATATTACAACAATAAATCTATTTCTTTATGAACCCTCTAAAATCAACTTTATTAAATCATAAGAGTTCTTCCCCTCCTGCACTTGGTCTCTTCCTGTGACCTCAGATGAACCCAGAAGCTATAAAGCAGGAAGTAAAACTACATTTCCTCCTTTTGTTTCTGGAAGACAGGTAGATAAGGTAAGTTCTAAACAATACAAATTAACAGTTGAAATAAAGAACATGTTAACTTAACAAACTTGTAGGGATTGATTTAAACCAAGATGTTATATTATATAATCTGTAAAAGTGCAAAACATAAACAAACCCGGGATAGTAGATGTTTGCCTATTGCAGATTACATGTGAAATATGGTTAAATCAAAGCAAGAATGTTAACTAAGAATATAGACAAATGGTCTTCTCACCCACTTTGTCACAAACTATAAAATTAATTGCCCAACACTGGTCACCAGTGTAACCACGGTAACGTCTGACCCCACTTCCGCCAATCCCTTTATTGTGGCAGGAATGAACCCTGTATAAGTTCCGGGTCAATCAGCTGCATGTTCCCTGCTCCCCTGGCTGCTGTTGTGCCTGTGGTTGGCGTTCTTGTCAGATATTGACAAATTACAGACTACATACCAGTTGACAGCGTGCAATAACCCGGCCGATTCATTCACCTTTACACCCTCTCTCAATCGACTCAACGGTCAGGTTTTTTTTCCCCGTGATCAGCCCTGATCAGCGCGGGATGGCGAGCCACCCGACCACCGCTGCATTGCGGTAGGACTTGCGAACCTTTGGACTAAACTGAACTGTTGACACATGACCTGTCACAGGTCAATGAAACTAAAGTGATCACATACTGGACTAAACCTCATCCCACCTCCTTTTGGAACCTAATAAGCTGTTCTGTATTGTCAACATTATTTTTGTTTGTGATATATATATATATGCATATATTTTTTTTATTTTTTTGTACATCTGTCTATATATTTCTCATAACAAACATAATATATATACTTTTGAGCTCTATTTTGGTTTCCTGTGTTTTATTCACACACTCAGGCTCCATAGACAAAACTACTTCTGATTGCTCATTTTCTATGAAGCTGCAGTCAGGCGCCCTGGTCCTTTACCGCGTTACAAGTGGTGAGCCAGCCAGGAGCCTTTGTGTGTGAATTTTTCTTTTCTTAATTGCTTTGTTTTTGCTGAAATTCAAAAATGGATTCAGTTGCACTTTCTGGCATAAATATATCACAGTCTGTGATGATCTCCGGTGTGTCTAACACAAAAGCTGATAACGAAATTCTTGATTACTTGCGTACTTATACCTCGTTACTTAAATGAGGACAATGGAGTAGAGGAAGAAGAAAGGGAACTGGAGCAGTAGCAATTGTCTTCACCTCCTTTCAGACCGGTTTCCACTGACCAGCACGGGGCACGACCCCGTCAAAGCCAGATTGGACCAACTCCAAGAGTATCACTCACAGCACATGATCTCAATCCACCACAAATACAAAGGGTTGTTGTTGAGCATGTGGTCCGAAACCCAGACATGAGCGCCACAACTTCACTACGTCTCTGTGCTTTTTCAGGAAGGATTCCTAAGCCAAGTAGTGAAGCAGATTTTGAATCATGGCGTTCCCAAATTGATCTACTGCTTGCCGACCCCAGTTTGTCAGCTCTACACATCACCAGATGTATTATAGAGAGCCTATTGTCACCTGCTGCTGAGGTCTAAGCCCCAACACATTGCCTTCAGTCATACTACGTGTACTTGACTCAGCTTTTGGAACAGTTCAAGATGGTGACGAATTGTATGCTCAATACTTAAATATTCTTCAAAATCCAGGTGAACGACCATCCGCTTACCTCCAAAGACCAAGCAAAGACCACGACCATTTCATCCTCAAGATCTTGATGCTGTAAGGAAACCCCTGCAAAAACTTCTTGACTCTGGAGTTATCAGAGAATCCGACTCACCATTTGCCTCTCCAATTGTGGTTGCGCGTAAAAAGAACGGCAGTGTACGTCTTTGTATTGACTACCGCAAACTCAGTTTGCAAACAATCACCTTCCACCTTCCCAGAAGAAACTGAGACCAACTATAAAGCCAGAAAATTACCTCAACTCCAAAGAGCCATTTGGAGGACGATGGACGCAAATGTGTCAGCAAGCTTTTGAGTCCATAATTGACAAACTTACTTCTGCCCCGTTTCTGGCATTTGCTGATCCCAGAAAACCATACACACTCCACACTGATGCCAGTCCCACAGGTCTTGGTGCGGTGCTGTATCAAGAGCAGGATGGAAAAAACAGAGTTGTAGCATATGCCAGCAGAGGTCCTTTACCGCGTTACACCAGGGTGCTGGAGAGGAGAGTCCATCCGTTAGTCAAACCTCAGATACAGGAGGAACAATGCGGTTTTCCTCCTGGTCGTGGAACACTGGACCAGCTCTTTATGCTCTCAAGGATACTCGAGGGTGCATGGGAGTTTGCCCAACCAGTCTACATGTGCTTTGTGGACTTGGAGAAGGCATTCAACCGTGTCCCTCAGGGGGTCCTGTGGGGGGTGCTCCGGGAGTATGGGGTGTCTGGCCCATTCAGTCCTTACACAACCGTTGCAAGAGCTTGGTCTGCAAAGCCGGCAAGAAGTCAGACTTGTTCCTGGTGGGTGATGGGTTCTGCTAGGGCTGCCCTTTGTCACCGATTCTGTTCATAATTTTTATGGACAGAATATTTCTAGGCGTAGCCAACTGGCGGAGGGCTTTCGCTTTGGTGGTCTCAGGATCTCATCCCTGCTTTTTGCAGATGATGTGGTCCTGCTGGCTTCATCAGGTGAGGGCCTCCAGCTCGCCTTGGAACAGTTCACAGCTGAGTGTGAAGCGGTGGGAGTGAGAATCAGCACCTCCAAATCTGAGGCCATGGTCCTCAGCCGGAAAAGGGTGCAGTGCCCCCTCCGGGTCAGGGACGAGACTCTGCCCCAAGTGGAGGAGTTTAAGTATCTCGGGGTCTTGTTCACAAGTGATGGGAGAAGGGAGCGGGAGATGGGCAGACGGATTGGTGCAGCAGCTGCAGTGATGTGGATGCTGTACTGGTCTGTTGTGGTGAAGAGAGAGCTGAGTGTAAAAGCAAAGCTCTAAATTTACCAGTCGATCTACGCCCCTACCCTCACTAGTCTTTGGTTTCTTTGTTAGAGTTCTGTCTTATGGTTTATGTCTCTGTGTTCTCTAGTTGCTCTGTCTCCCCTGTCAGCTCTATCCCCTTGTCAAGTCCGCGTCTCTGTGTTATGTTTCCTGTTGTACTTTGAAAGTCCGTGTCTCATGTTAATGGGTCTGGTTTTGCTTCCTTTGTCTCGTCAGCCCTGATTTGACCCAGCTGTGTTTCCTTCCTGTCTCTCATTCCTTGATTGCTCCTCTGTGTATATTAGCCCTGTGTTCTCTTTGGTCTGTGTCGCGATCTACCCTTATCTACCCTCATCTTGCGGCGTGTTCTGTCTGCGTAAGCTTATTTTGTATTCTCAGTTTTGTTACCCTTTTGAGTTCAGCATTAAAGCTGTTTTTTGAGTTCATGTCTGTCTCCAGAGTCTGCCCTTTGGGTCCTTTTCCTGCCTGCACACAGCTGTCACATAACACTGTGTGCCGGTGATTGGACATCAGCCGCTGATAAAGTGGGTTGGCTTATAAAGTGCTCTGTTGGGAAATGAGCTCCAGCAGCAATGCGCTCGGGGGAAAAAAAACTATATTTACTTTTCTTGTGCAGAAAAATGCGCCAACATTGCGTTATATCGAGCACCGGCTGCCCAGTTAAACTGTGACTATCACCAGGTAAAGTGGGTGTGTTTGTTGAATTAGCACCAGGTGTTAAACAGCTGACAGGTGAGGAGGAGGGTGCATGCAGGTGAACTGAGGGTCTGTTGAGCTGATCGCTGGTTTCGTGAGAAAAATGTCAGCTCGTTCTTTATGTTACAGAAGCACAGAGACAAAAGACCAGGCGGAAAGAGACGATCGTTCGGTGAAAATGAGAATCTGCGAATGCAACATGTGGAACACGGAGAGTGGAATATGTAAACAAACCGGTTAACCCCCCTTCCCCCCAAAAGTCAAACAAAAAAAATACAGCTGGAACACCGGGGCTGTGAGCTCGGTGCACTCTGCATGCCGACTGTTAGCAGAGCTAGTGACATCTCTGAAAACATCTGAGTACTTTTGTAAACATGTTCTATGTTGACAACCTGACCAGACGTGAAGATTACGGCGCGACATTCGCGGCTAAAACACTATTAAAAATGTAGTTGGTGACAGAAAAACGGGGTATTTTAAAACTACACCACCACCACTGCTGCCTGTGATTTGAAATGCATTCTGGGATACCTGGCTGCCCCAAGTCCACACAAGCAATCGATTATCTAGGATCGACCTGTCTTGACTTACTTTGCACGGCAACCAATCAAATGTTAGAGAAGCTGCAGTGGCAGCATTAGCCCTGCCCTCTTAGTTTGATGAGTGAGGCTGACAGACAAAATGATTTCAAGGTGAGACATGAAGGGGACAATAGTGCCAAAATGAATTAAATAAATACATCATTAAATAATTAATTAAAACTGTTAATAATTAATTAATTAAATGTGTCGTAAATAAGTATTTAATTAATTATTTTCCATTTTAATTAATTAATGACACATTTAATTAATTATTTAATGGTGTATTTAATTAATTCATTATGTCAGTCCTGGCGTTCCATAAGAAATATTTCTACATTTCCTTCATTAAATAGGTCAATAAAACTCCTCACGTTAGTGATCAGACCCACTCAACATTGGACGTCAGATAGACGATTGTCATCCGTGACCAATTCTGGACTAGGTCCACAATTCTGACATCCAACCATGACCCAACTTGGACATCAATATGATGTTCAACATTTGAAATTGGGACTGGAAGTCATGTGGATTTATGTGACAGGTACAGGAAATGTATAAAATGAATAAATAGATTTTGTTTATGAATATCATCATTATGATACATATGAATACAGGTCATTTTAATATGTGTTAGCCTGTTGATTTATTCAGCACATGTGGATTGTTGTTGTTGTTGTTTGCATTATCCTTTTTTAAAACTGTTTATTTATTGATGTTAATTAATTTCTTTATAACCAGATTAAAACTGTAATTTATTAAAATTAGTTGAAATCTTAAAAACGTTGAACTCAGTGTAACAATGTAAAATACTAATGCTTAAAGTATTTAGAAAAAAACTGGGTTTTTTTAAAAAAAAGGAGTACAATGTTTGTAATAAATTTAAAAAAGCATTTGCATTTCATATGGTTCATTTTTACAAGTATCATGTTTTATTGTGAATAGCTTTGTAAGAGGAAGTGAATGAAGTTGTGATCTGTAGCCTGCTCTGAGAGGGGAAGGTCTTTAACCAAACAGCATGACTGGTATCTGCCCCTTATTGCAAGGAGGAATAGGATGAGCACGATAGAGCTACAAAATTACCTCCAGCATGCCACTTATGTGTCTCTGACCAGTGAATCAGAAACAGACTCCATGTGGGTACCAAGGGCCTGATTTCCTTTAACAAGCTCTGTGCTTTCTGCCTAAAACTGTGGATTGGCATTTGCCACATAATACCCCAGGACACCATCACTTGTCTTGTGGTGGACCACTAGAGGGCTCCACTCACACCTAGTGTTGAGGAAGTGTGTTGCTGTGTTTTGTGGCGCGATGTGTTCAGTTGAAGTGTGGAGAGGAATAAAGCAGGAGTGAGAACTAAGTGCTCCGTGTCGTCCATGCTTACCTCCACATTGGTGACCCCTGACTCGAGCATGCTATGGGCCGAGGATAACGCAGACTCCGCTATGGATGCGTCAGCGGCCACCGGTCCTCCACCCCCTGCTGCAGCTATGTTTGCTGTGGCGCTAAAACCGCCGGACTTTTGGCTCCACGATCCCCCATTGTGGTTCGTGCACGTGGAGGCTTAGTTCACCCTTCGCGGCATCTCGGCTGACAACACGAAGTATCACCATGTGGTGACCTCGCTCGACCCGCTGGCCACCCGTCGTGCGATGAGCCTCCTCCAGGACCCACCCGCCTTAGGGAAATACGCCGCCCTTAAAGAGCTGCTTCTTCGGCGCTATGCCCTCTCCGACGCAGAACGAGCCAAAAAGCTTCTCACCCGGTCAAGCCTGGGTGGCGATACGGCTCTCGAGCTCATGGAGAACATGCTGTCATTGCTCGGCCCGGATGACGGGGATTTCCTCTTCGCCCACCTCTTCCTCCGCCAACTGCCGGCTGCCATGAGAGCTGTCCTCGCCAACTCCCCGCTTCTGGCTGCGAAGGATTATTGCTCCCTGGCTGAAGAAGCGGATCGTATTCTTCTGGCTAGCTGCACTTTCGACGTCCACGCCCCCGTGGCACTTTCCATGCCTCCACCTGTCTCCCCCGGAGACAGGTGGAGGCATGGGATTGCTGACGGCAGGGATTGCTACCATCTGTTTCTACCATCAGCGTTTTGGTGCCAAAGCATGTCGCTGCCTGCCGCCCTGCGCTTTCACGGTCCAGGGAAACGGACCTGCCAGCGTGCCATAGCAGCCGTGATCGCTGGCAATACAGAAAGGCTGTTCTTCATAGAGGACTCGTGCTCCGGGAGACGTTTTCTCGTGGACTCCAGCTCCCAGAAGAGCCTCCTTCCCCCGAACACCGCCGAAAGGCTAGTAGCGAACTGCGGGCCGCAGCTCATTGCAGCTAATGGCTCTCCCATCACAACATTTGTGTTTCTGAAGTTCTACAAAAGGCCTGGGAGTTTAAGGGTTTAGAGACTTTCAAGAGTTGAGGACTGCACTAGTAACCCATAATTAACGATGGCTTGCATAAAATATACCAAAATGAAAAAAAGACCATTAATCTTAGCAGTTACACTCGGTTTATAGTGAATAAGCCATAGGTGCAGCAGTTAAAGCGTTAACTGCTCTGAGGTAGACGTGAGTTGCTCTAAGCCAATGAGCTGCTGAAACAGGGTGCAGGGCCTCGCCCGCCATCTCCGTCTGAGAGAGCGCAGGCTTTTCTCCTCTCTTGAAAATCCTCCATCCTCCATGCTAGCGAGGAAAAAGACATGGAGATTCACTGAAACGAGGTATGGAAAAAAAACAATAGAAACGGAAGAGTTAGCATTTACTGCTTATGAAAGATCGTTTTATGGTATATGTACTGCTAAGTCAAGTAACTAGCTGGTTCCTTTTACATTGTTTGGTCGAGGAAGGTCGGGAGTTAAAGACGACGCCATTTCATCATTCCTGCGCCATCTCGCGCTGCTCCGCCTTTCTTTTCTGAGATCGGTGAGCAAAGTGTTTTAATAGTTCATTGTTTATCTGCATTTTCATGAGTTCTTTGCGAGCAAAATGTTTGTCTAGTGTTTATTGGGAAATTGTTTAGAAATACTTTGTGGAAAACTTTATTCAATGTACTGAAAAAAAAGCATTTGAAACCGATGCACAGATTGTGTGTTTTATTGTTTATTTTCAATTTGTAACATGGGTAACGCTGCAAATAATACATCTTAGGTGATAGTGGACTTTGATTATATGAGAACTTAATATGTCCTATGACACTGTAGTTGACAGGTCAGGTTTTTTTGTTTTCCTTTGTGTCTTCCTTTTGATGCATTGCAACGGATCCTGTAATCGATGGCGAGCCAACCCCGTTGACGGACCAATTGACTTTGTTCTGTGCTGCACAGCAGAGTGTGGTAGGCCAGCTGCAACAAAAAAAAAAAAAACACACCACGCCACTTTGAGCTTACTGTTCCCCTTCTCAGTGTTGGGAAGGTTACTTTTAAAATGTATTCCATTACAGAATACAGAATACATGCCCCAAAATGTATTCTGTAACGTATTCCGTTACGTTACTCAATGACAGTAACGTATTCTGAATACTTTGGATTACTTAATATATTATCATGCTTTTTACAACAACATGAATGTACTATTGCTGTGTGATTTATTACTATTACTGAAGGTCCGCGACTCCGAACTGTAGTAAAGGGACCTCTGACTAATACGGCGGGGTCCCTGTCGGCTCGTAGCCGAAAAATAGCTTTACTTTGTTGTGTGGGTCAACTTTTCTTGCGAGAGACAGAGAGAGGCGTTGAAAGGCTGCTCCAATTGTTTTCGGAGGAAAACACGAACACGGTGTACAGTCGAGTCTTAATAGCTTACTTACGACTGGGCTCGTCAGGCTCTCTTCTTGGCTGCAGTGGTTATTATTATATTTACATGCTTCCAGCTCCCGTTTTTCCTCGATGACAACTCGTACCTTTCCACTCCCCTTTTTCTCCCTCCTCGCGCTCACAGACCCATAACGTGTATGGCAGTCCATTCTCCCTGCAACACTGCCCATGATGCTGCATTCTTTAGAGCTATGCTTGTAGCATTCTGCCTGTTAGCTTAGCACAACAACAACAACAACAACAAGGCGCTCTCTCACCCAGGAAACACACAGTCGCAGAGAGAGAGAGAGCGTCGCCCTGTAACCATGGCAACCGTAACGCTGCCGCCTGTAACAACAGCACGTAGCTGTCAAACAAAACCCAAACAGTCCTGACCCGCGACAGAATGAAACAGGAAAGTACCGCAGTGTAATCCATTTATTTCAACAAAGTAACTGTATTCTGAATACCACCTTTTTAAACGGTAACTGTAACGGAATACAGTTACTCATATTTTGTATTTTAAATACGTAACGGCGGTACATGTATTCCGTTACTCCCCAACACTGCCCCTTCTTCACACACATCTCCCTGGACTCCCTGGATTTTGGTAATTGAGATTGTGGGTCATTTTGAACGTGAACTTTGTACATTTAGAAGGGTGCACGCAGGTAAGGTTGTTTTTTTTTAAAGTGATTACTGTGATTGTACGTCAGGGTTGTTACTGAGGAAAATACTGGTACCAAAAAAGAGAGCCTTTTATTTGTAATGTTTTTGTATGTTTGTCATTTTCTTTCTTTTGTTTTCTGGGTGAGTAAAATACAAAAGCCGGCGTTTTCAAAACTCGCAGTTGCCTGAGTCTCATTCAGTTTGCCTCTCCTGTACATAGTCAAACCTACTGGTCCAAAGCAGTGAGCTCTTTTGCATCAAAATTGGGTGAAGCACGTTTTGATCTTAGAGCAGTGGTTCCCAAACTTTTTTTGCTACGGCCCCCTTGGTTTTACAAGACAAATGTTGCCCCCCCCCCCCCCCCCCCCCCCCAGCACAAACACATCCTCCACACGCCCATATTTTGCTCCATTGCGGTTTATTTCACACCTAAAACATTTAGTCAACAATTAAGCAAATACAAGTAATCTGCAATAAATTACAGGTAGAAATAAAATACACTACTAACTCTTTTACGCTACGTCCACACCTACACGGGAATTTTTGAAAACGCAGCTGTTTCGTCCACATAAACGGCGTTTCCAATCACAGACAAAGGAGATTTTTTAAAAACTCCTGTTTTGCGTTTCCGTGTGGACGAGGAATACAGAGTTCGTCACACAACGTCAAAGGTATGTGCCTTTTTTCACGTCACGCTGTGGCCACGTTATTGTTTACATGAGATGAATTGCAGAATGGCAGATAGAGACAAAACACTGTTAATCTGACTGTCTGCAGGTTTTACACGCAGTTATTGTCCCTCCATTTACAAAGGCAGAGGCGTCACGGTGTCATTATTTTACGTGTAGTTGTTTTTTTTCTGTGTGGTAACAAACAAATTTCCCACGTGTGGGACTAATAAAGGTTATCTTATCTTATAATTTTCCACACTGCAATCAATGCATTTTTCAAAACATGTCTCTCTGTGCAAAATGGGTTTAAAAACATAAACAGCTGTGGGATCCTGTTTGTCCGTGATTTGAACCGTGGGAACAAATCGTGTCAGGATCAGCCTGATGTTATTTGTATCCCGCTGTAACTTTACTGTATAAAGAGCTAACATCTCTAAAATGTCAGGAGTAGTTAGTCATTACAACAAGTGTTTGTGAACTAAAAATCAAGAATGTGGGATCCTGTTTGTCTGTGATTTGGAGAGCCCAGCGCTGCTCCCGACGTGGGGAAAACCAATTCTGCAGGGAGACCTACCTTGGCACAAGCCAAAGGGAAGATATGCTTCATCATATTTTCTAGTCTTTGGCTTGGAAGGAAGTTGGTTTGGAAACATATTCAGCGATGCTTCATCTCCTGCTTAGCGTTTGTTTGGGCACCCCCTCAAAAACCTGTCCATTATGCTAGCAGTGTCCAAGCATTCTTTTTTTTTCCCTGTTCATACCGCACCCCCCTTGCAATGGCTCTGCACACCCCCCCCCCCCAGGGGGTGGGCCCAACACTTTGGGAAGCTCTGTCTTAGAGTATTACAGACACATTAGTGTTACACACTCTTCTGGACAAAGACCTCTGATGTTTTGCCTAGAATCTGCTAAATTCAAATTTCTGGTACTTTTGTTTTCTTCTTCTTTCTCCTGATGTTGCTGTCTCCTGGCAACACCTCATCTGTCACAGCTGTGGTGTTCTACTCATTGTCAACCACACATTGTCACTGACTGACTGGTTAGCCAATAGCTGATTTTCTGCCTGAAACTTGGTCACATCCTGGCAACAAGAATTGTGCCTTGTTCAAGGTCACTTAATTGACCCTTTCCCATACCGACTCTGAGTTTAAAAGTCAGTAGAAAATCTTGACCATGCCTACATGTCTAAAGGCATTGAGGTGTTGCAGTGTGGTTAGCTGATTAGAACATTGACATGGACAGCATGTTTCTACTCATAACCAAGCGCTCAAATTGCTTTTTGCAACTAGCCTCATTCTTAATTCAGCATATGCACAAGAGACACATCAACTTAGAGATTAGCCAGACGAACAAGATCTGCATCAGATGATGGGCACGCAAGACCAACATTCACGCTGACCAAGTAACACATGGCAGCTCAGTGCTGTAGTATTAACAGAAGAAAGCTGCTAGAGATCTAGAGACTCCAGCACAATGGGAACATTACTAATCAGAATGGCCATAATGACGTAACTCTGGTAGAAGAAAATAGTTTAACTGAACTAGACTATGCCCGATGACAGATGCACTGACAGAGTTTAGGGTGAAGATTGTGGCAAGACTATAGGCAGCTGCACAACTGCCACAACAACAGAAGAAGCTTGGAAGCCAAAAGGAAGCCTGGAAGAATGTTAGTTAGTGGGCTAACAGAGATCCAAAATGGTGTCCCAGTTGACACAACCAGGATGGACAATAAGCCCTACAAGAAAAGAGAAGCAGAGGCAAAGATCATAGAGCCTGTTCTCCAAAAGCTGGTTCAGGGTGTACTCCAGCTGCAAGAGAACAATGGTCAAAGGGCAAAGCCACCCTGACCTAACTAAGCAAAGCTGGTGATCAGATAAATCAGGTGCTTTCACATGAAGTCGTGGTGTTGGCAGCATCTGATAATCTAAAAAGGATGTTTTTCGGGTCAAAAGGATTTTCTTCCACAAAAAATGATCCCCATGAGTGCCACCTACTCTAGTCAGAGACACATCAGATGATGATAAATTGGTGATTAAAAATTGTTGTTGTTGGACTGCGTGATGGCCTTATCCCCGAGAAGCCATCCTGCAAAAGGAGGAACCAGTTAGAAGCTATTTTCAAAATAGCCGAGCAGATTTAATCTCAAATTTAATCTATTTAATCTATGAGTCTGTTGTGGCCAGTGCGATCCTCTATGCTGTTGCATGCTGGGGGAGCAGGCTGAGGGCCGCAGATGCCAACAGACTTAATAAACTGATCCGTAAGGCCAGCAATGTTGTGGGGATGGAGCTGGACTCCCTCAAGGTGGTGTCGGAGAGGCGGATGCTGTCCAAGATAAAGACAATGTTGGATAACACCTCCCACCCACTCCATGACATGTTGGTCAGCCACAGGAGCTCGTTCAGTGAGAGACTGAGATTACCGAAAAGCACCACTGAACGACACAGGAAATCATTCCTGCCTGTGGCCATCTCCCTGTACAACGCATCCACTTAACACACTGTTTGCTGCTACAGCTACACATGTTTCTTTTCCAAATATTTATTTATAAGTGACTTATGTATGTATGTATGTATATATATGTATATATTGTACTATTCTTAGTTAGTGTATTGTCTGTCTTGTCTTAATGTTGGTTTAAAATGGAGCACTGTAACAAAAAATAATTTCCCCCAGGGATCAATAAAGTATTCTGATTCTGATTCTGATTCTGATCTGTTTGTCCATGGCTGGCAGTCTTTACTCTCGTTACTCAACTTCTGGAGATGCACACATGCTTCTTAGCAGGGCGAAGCTATGAGCTAGCTGTGTCTAGCAGCAGGATTTTTTTTCCTTTCTTTTTTCCTTTTTCTTTTATTGCAGCTTTCCTGTACTGTCTCTCTATCCCGGCAGCACCACTGCTGGAATTGTGGAGGGAAATGAATTCAATCAGTATCTTTGGCTAATTCTTAGTAAATAAGGAATCATATGCTTTTCCACTACCAAGAACTACAGAAGCCAACCACCTACCAGGATTTGACCAATCATTGTTATGGCTACCAAGGTTCTGCTTGACTTGCATCAATACTGTAATTAAATCTGTCAAAGGTTAGTGTTAAAAACATTGAAGTATTGATATGACGGGCAAGAAAATTGCGGTGGTAGCGAGCTAATCATACTGAAGGCTAATCAACATTTATGTCACTCAAAAAGTTAGAGCCAAGGAAGTGAGTATAGCAATGAAATGTGTGCCGTTAGGGCCATTAGTATAGTTAATTGCTGCTAACACATTATTAGAAAACAGTATAGCAGAGAAGCACATTTCACTTACATGAAAAGAAGTACACACAGACTTCAGTTTTCTTTAATCTATTTTAGTTTGGTAAAATAGGAGTTCAGGATACAGGGGTAAAATACAGGGATACAAAGCCTTTATTGCTACATGGTTAAATTCTTTATCCATTAGTTCCATATCTATTAGGTAAAATACACTAAAAACTACAAAAATTAAAGAATAAAAGGGAAATATGAAAAAGGAAACAGAAATGACCTGAAACAAACGTGTACAGACTGAAAAAACATTTGTAAGATAGATGTATAGAAAAAAAGACTGATTTCCCACATATATTAATGCATGGATCTATCCATGGATCTTATATATAGTACATAGACTACAAGCATGAGATTTGTGGCAATATAGTATAGTGTAAAGTATTCGTTCTATGAATGACTGAGCAAGCGGTTACTGTCCCCCCTTTTTTCCAATAGACCAGTTGAATGAAGGGAGAAAGGAATAAAATCTTTGTGCATGTGCTCCAGTGGCGCAATCGGTTAGCGTGCGGTACTTATATGACAGTATTGGGCTGAGCTATGCCGAGGTTGTGAGTTCAAGCCTCACCTGGAGCATAAACTTTGAGCTCATACTTCTCTGATGAGAACAGATAAATGCTGAGCTCACTGAAAATGCAAACAGACTTTATAGCATCTTCAAAAACAAGCAACATTCAAATAGATATTAAGAAACGCAGAATTATACCTCTCTTTGTTTGTTCTGCTTCTTTTTTGTCGACCAATGTGAGCTATTAACCATCAAGATATAGTTTTTCCTTCAAAGTCAGATTTTTGGCTGTATGTGTGTGTGTACCTTTTTTGTCCTCACACCGCAGGGCGTAAGGCAAATCACTGGTTCGCCAAGTTGGGCAACAATCACCATGAGAAAATGATGTGTGTGAAACTAAGATGATTATGATTAAATGAAGTAAATATTAATCTTGTGTTTAAACTGGGCTGAAGGTTTTTTTTTTTTCTTTTTCTGTGTCCCGTTTGGATCTATAGCCATCAGAATTGTTGTCTTAAGGCCAAGTAAGATGCCAAGCGGATTTATTTTACCAAGTGGATCATCATGGCCTTGCCATATTGGTCCATTTGATCGACCTTTATTATAATTATGAATTTATTTTATTTTCGGTTGCTACAAACGGGACAGACATGACTGGGGGATAGGACAGGGAGAAAGAATGAAAGAAAGAGAGGGAGAGAAAGAAAACCAAAGGGGAGAAGAGACGGTGAGAAGGGGGGAAGAAAGAAAAAAAAAACAAAAAAACACCTGGGTCACCTGTATGGAGAAAAAAAACAGAAGAGAAAGCAAAAAAAAAAAAAAGCAAAATAATAAATACAGTGCCATCACAATAAACTAGCTAGCAGTAGATATCAGTAGATACTAAATATTAAACGATACTGTGCAACACGCAAGATAGACAGCACACAATGTGCTTTGAGGCAGCAGCCAAGAAAGCTGTAGTCCGCGTCCGTGAATACCCGTGTGTACACCTGTGTGCATACCTGTGTGGATCAGCATGCTTGCATTCCAAAGGTTTCTCCATGTAAGGATCTGCTAGGGAGTGTGGGGGAGCCACAGCCCCATCCTCCAGGGTATGAAGCAGGTATGGAGGAGATCCAGGCCCCAGATATCCAGAGGCCCCAGAGTACAAGGACCCGAGGAGGCCTCCGTACTTTGGAGGGCCTGAGATGTACCCAGAGAGGTCGAGTCTAAGACCCCACCTGACATATAGACACAGACGAACAGGCGCACGCAGACAGAAACATGCATTCCCACCCCCATATGCACAACCAAATACTCGGCACTCACCCAACGTGTAGACAGACACAAATAGACACTGCACACACATTCACACTCTCCAAACATACTCTATATCCCAGGTCCAGGTACCCCCGCCCTCAGAGGGGCAAGCCGCACCTAGACCCAGGAGATGTAACCCTTCTCTCTGGGGTGGAGGCAAGTGGACCACCTCCTTATCTGCAGTAGCAGGGAGGCCCCGCATCCCAGACCCCAATCTGACGGCCAGCACCTCCTCCCAGCCCCCCAGCCCTGACGGCTAACAGAACCGGGGTGAGCGAAGACCCCAAACCTCCCTCCGCCCGCTCATATGTTGTGTTGCTGTGTGCTGTTCTAAAGTGCATTTAAAACACAGGAGAGCATGGTACTAGCTTCCTCTCAGAGAGCAGCACGGCTTCTCCCGAAAACCCTCAGTGTCTAAATGCATTTAAAATTGAGGGTAGGGCACCAGCGCCAGAGGTGGGTTGGAGTACACCGACCATCCTCTGGATGCTGTAAAACGTGCCCACCCCCAAGGCCCTATATGTATGTGTTATGTGAGAGTGTGAGTAATGTGGATGTCTAGGTTGCAGAATAAAATAGCAGCAGTATTTTTAAAGTGAAGTTGTTAATCCAACGGTTAATCCAAAAGTTAATCCCTGAGCGAACAGGAAATGGATTTTGAAATGCAGTTTATTAAAGTGGAATTCAAAAATGAATTTACAAATGGAGAATTTATTCTTCAATTCATTATTTCAGCACAGAATTCTTTATTTCGATGCACGTGGCTCTTGTGGTCCTCCATAGGTATTAGGTAATAGTTCACTTGGGAAAGTAGTTTCATTTCATGTCGTTGTTTAATGCGCCTTGAGGCAACTGCTGTTGTGATTTGGCGCGTTATATAAATGAAACTGAATTGAACTGAATTTCTTATTGAGTCTAAAGTATTTAACTTTCTGGCTTTCAGGATTATGCCTACACAAACTAAACGTGTATGTGGGAATTTTCTGTTATTCTGGATGTAAGTTGCATCATTTTTGTGTCATACTTTGTTTCTCACATCCAATCAATATTTTAACCGAAAGCATATTTCAGTTAAATGATTACAGAAAATAATCTGTCGAATCTGTGAAAAATATTCCTCCTGGCTGTGAACGCCACATAAAGATCGTCCCTCATGCCCTCTGGTACTTGTAGTTTTTCAAACATGTTTTTCGGTCTACAACTCGTTCATACAACTACACTTCCCATAATGCACGTGGGTGAAGCTGTCTGACAGACGGTGAGTGTGTCGAACATTTACTTGTTTTGAAAGTGCCTTTAGCACTAGCTCACTAGCTCCTGTCGGCATGTCTCTGTTATCTTGTTGTTTTTTCTTAACTGTAAACGTGCCCGTGATTTTTAACAAAATCTTTACTGAACAATAACCGGTCAAGACCCGGTACGCGATTTCCTGTGCTCCACGTGACAATGTATACCGCAAACATCCGCGAGATTAACAGTCCCTTTAAATTAGCCAGCCTGGCTAGCTGAAGGCTCGTGTTTGAAAGTAAAATAATGAGTCAGCGAGCGCGATACTGACACGCAGATATCCACTGAAAACTGCGTGTGGTCAGCTGACCCGTCCTTCCCATGTGCTGCTCACAACGTTTTTACAGAAATATGCCCCCCCCTCCACACCGCAGTGTCTAAGGGTTGGTTGTGCTGTGGGAGCTGTTACCTGTCATGGTTAAAGTTTACCTGTCACTGAAGATAAAAGGCTGCTCACGTTTACGTGTGATAAACCATCGGACCTGCCCCATTCATAGGACACAAGGGAAGGGTTAAGCCATTGATTTTACAGTCATGAAATCGTGTGCCATCCCTACAGTGACTTGGGGATTCAGTGCTAAGGAAAAAAGAAACTGGGATGGCCCAACAACTTACTGCCATGCTTGATATTATTTACATTTCACCTTTCATTTAATGTATTGCATTCATTTAGAGTATGTTTGTCCCTTGTTGAAGCCATTGTGTCGTACTTATTGGGCTTTTTAGTTATTGCAACTTAAATATTTAGGGCATGAGAACTGTAAAGGCCCCTTTTTTATCTGCTCTGATAAGGGTCCACAATAATAGTGTAATAGAAACAATAATAATAGTAATGTTTGATGATGGTCATAGTGGCAACAGGAAAGGTCATATTTCACACTTAAACCGTAATGCTTACTGCTGTGTCGTATTTGACAAAAAAAATTTTTGAGTGAGTTTTCAAGGCTGTTACATCATCAGTGTGATTTTTTCCTCTCAAAAACCAAATACAAAATTGCACAATACATCTTTAAGCAAATCTAAAAAAAAAAAAAGTCAGATGTAGCAAATGTGATACAAATTATAAATCATGTACAGAAATGAAAATAAATAAAATCTTTTTTTAAACAAATTTATCAGATGGTTCAATAAACTTTAATTTTCTAGCAAATATTTCTTATTTCAGGCTTTAAGGCACAGCTTCAAGGTGAATGAACAAAGTAATCTAAAATGTAGTCAGAAAACCCTGGTCTAATTTTACCTATACAACTGTGTGTTGTCATTAAATGGCTCTGAAAGCATGATGAATTTCGATGTTAGTCCATAAAGCACCGGAGGCTTGTTACGCATTGTTCAGTCTGCCCCAAACTTCATGTTTCACTGAAGTCCCAACCTGAGCGCATCTTTATGCCAGTAGTCAGGGATAGTTTGAGCTCGACCTAGTGAGAACTAAATAATTGAATGTTTTATTAGTTATTTTGATGGACTTCTTCTTATTCACCTCATGTGGTTAAAATAAACGTTAGCTGCAACGTGATGAAGGCTGTTTTATGGGCTTTACTACTGAGTGTGGCAGTGTGCCACCTACCAGCATTCAATGAAGCTGCTCCAGCACTACATGTCTGAAATTCAGCACCCTTATGGGTAATATAGAATTACCGGTTAACCTAAATAACCTGCTTATGCAAAAGTCAATTAAAGTTTAATCTAAATTATTGCAAGAAAACCCGAAACTGCATCTTGCTCTGCTATCAGCATAATCCAGCTGCAGCATATCTCAAGGTACCCCAGGTTGTAAGGGCCCTATCATTGCTTTTTGCAGCTTTAATTTCTAGATATGGCTCTGGCAACCTGGAAACTCAGACCTCTGCTGTGCTGGTAGTAATTTCTGTACTTATGTCTGCAATGATGGAGGTAACAGTGGGACCTCACACAAAAATGATTTTTTGAGTTTATATTTTTAGATTCGTTTTTTAAGTGATGTTGTAATTGTAATCCACAATTACACACACACGACTCATTCCATGGGGGGGGTGGGGGGGGGGGGGGAGTGTTCCATTACTTAATTATAACAATAATAATACTACATTTAATGAATTGCTGAAAAATAATCAGTATTGGTTCAGAAACAACAGATCAACAACTATGCATTGATAGACTTAATGGAAGAGATAACAGAATGTATGGATAATAAGAGGTACGCACAGGATACTGTTAATCATGAAATTCTATTATAAAAACTGGAAAGGTACGGGTTTAGGGGAGTGGTTTTGGACTGGTTAAAAAGCTGTTTAGGGAATAGGCAACAATATGTACAAATAGATGAATATAAATCTAATATGATGCATATTGCTTGTGGAGTACATCGTTTATTATGTACATAGTCTGTGCAGAGTCTCGCAGAATTTAAAGTTTGTAATATTTGCAGATGACACAATTGTACTGTTTTCAGATGTGGAATTGCCACAAGTTTTGGAGATGATCACACAGGAATTAACAATGTTAAAGAAGTGGTTTGATATAAATAAATTATCATTGAATCTAGATGAAACCAAATTGATGTTGTTTGGAAACCAAAAGAAGAATATCAAAGTAGAAATATGTGTTGACAATGTTTGTTTAGTAAGAGTAAATGAAATACAATTTCTTGGTGTGATCATTGACCACAAGGTCTGTTGGAAACCACATATTACTTATGTTCGAGGGAGATTGGCACGGGGCATTGCTGTCCTGGGGAAAGCAAAGCAAATATTGGATCAGAAAGCCCTGCATATATTATACTGTGCTTTACTACTGCTGTATACGAGCTACTGTGTAGAGGTCTGGGGAAACAGGGTACAGGGATCATACAAATGGACTATTTTTCAAAATGCAAGCTATTAAATTCCAGGACTTGGTGGAGTTTAAAACAGCGCAAATAATATATAAAGTAAAACAAATAAAACGCTTCCAAAAGAAATCTGTAAATTGTTTATAGAAAGAGAAGGTGGGTATAACTTAAGAGGGAAATGGAATTTAAAAATACAAAGTAATTAGAACAACTTTAAAAAGTATGTTTCTCTGTAGCAGGAGTTCAACTATGGAACAGTTTAACAGAAGAAATGAAAGAAAGTAACAACATAAACCAGTTTAAAATGAAATATAAAAAACACACTCTTAGCAAATATAAGAATGAAGAACACAGGGTTAACCCAGGGCAGTAATGTTGCTCGTAATAGTCTTTTAGTTTGTTTGTCTCATTGTGAATCTGCAAATGTTACCATTCAGTCCTTATTTATATGAAAGTAACTATACTGTGGTGGGGCTTCTTTATTTGTTTTGTTTTGTCTTTGCTTTACTTTTGCTTCATATGTTGTTTGTTTAATTTAAGGCTAAAAGAAAATTAAATCAATGAGAGGTAAAACTTGAGGGGGTGGGGACTAATAAGTATACTTCTGCCTACTCCTTTCCAAACAAAAGAATAGAATGATATTTTGTAATGACTGTGAAGGCACATGTTTGAAAAAAAAAAAATGAACTGAACTAATTTGTGATACCATTCCTTACATTACTTTTGAGCTACTGTGTAACATGAGCTAACATACATTATCAAATAATTACCTCCAAACAACAGAAACCACATCGCCTCCCAAATGAGGACACATGCCTTTTAGTGTTTACTGAATTTAATACAGTAGTGTGTTACATGTTACAAAAATTGAAAGTTTATTATGGTAACTTTGTAATGCAATAAATATGAGTTAAACCCAACATTGGCTGCAAATACACGTTTTCAAAAAGTGGTAATGATGTGTATGCATCTCAAGATAAGGGGCGTTTTAAAGTTGCTTTTTTGAACAAGAGGCACTTAGAGATGGACATGAAGTACCTCACTGTGCCAGCCGTACAGTGAGGATGATGTGGCCACTGCATTTGCATGTGCCTGTATTACTTTTGCATTGTTTTCTGATTGTATGGAAGGACTTTTAATATTCTCATCTCTTTAACATCTAAACACGATTTTGGTACTAGTTTACTGATATTAAATGCTAAAATTTGATATGTCAAAGCAAAATACTATTCCTCCAAAAGGAAAACCTGTCCATGCCTTCATCACCTCTAGATTGGACTACTGCTGTTCTCTGAACATTCCTCTGTTCGTCGCTTGTAGTTGGTCCAAAGCACTGCTGCATGTCCTGTAACAGGTATTAGATGGCATGATCATATCACTCCAGTTTTAGCAAGTTTACACTGGCTCTTTGTCTATTTTCATATTGATTTTAAGAGTTTTCTTTTACTTGCATAGTTTAAAATGTTATGGCAATCAGCTGCATGAATTTATATAACAAAACTTACACCATCGATCTAAATGCTCTTGCATGCAGCCAAGGTCTTAATTAAAGCATGGATGGATTTCTTAGTTGCATTGTCTGGATTAACCTCCCTCTTGATATTCATACTGCAGAGTGTATACAGTCTTTAAAATCCTATCTTAAAATTCTCTTATTTACCTCGACTTTTAATTCAAGTTCAGTTTGAGCCTCATCAGGTTTTACGTTATCTTTTTTATTAGTTGATCTATGTCCCCCCCTTTGCTTTTTAATGTTCTGTAGACAAAACTGACATTGACATGCACAGACAGCTTTTTCTGAGTTGTACCTACTGCCAGTCCAGAGGGAGTGCAAGAAAGAAGGAGCGCATAGAGCAGAAAAGTAGTTCCCTTTGCCTTATGGTACTTTAACTTTATTCCATTTCTGTGACAATAATTTACCAAAAATTGTTGGCTCTGTAAAGCTGCTGGCACGATGTCAGTCTTATTGTCAGCAGATGTTAACATTAGGCCACATTTTATAGTAATCAATACGCAAATTTTGGAAATGTCAAAGAGTTGAATTTCTTGAAACCTTGTATGATGGATCCACATGTCACACTGACCTGGAGTTTGTCAGGTGATATGGTGCTGTATGAATAGTCCCCCCCCCAATTTCAAAATAAGATCATTTATCACCTGATAGTGTTATGATTATGAACATAGCAACATGTCAGCATACTGGACATGTCAGGGCTCTGTGTGCGGGCAGGCAGAGGTGAAGATGCAAATGCAGGACAAAACCGCAGCTTTATTGCAGGCGATGAACAAAACATGACCTGAACAAGGAACCCTGAGAACAGAAACACACAGGCAAAGTCTGAGGGTACGACGTGACACAGAAACACGGGGCTTAGATACACTGGGGCGTAATCAGAGAATGGAAACAAAACAAAAGAGGGAGCATTGTTCCAGAAACACAAGGAAGCAGTCCAAAACAAAAATGCTGGAGACCAGGGAACAGTTCAAGAAATCAAAATCTCAGCAGTAGGAGACGAAACGAAACTGGGTCAAACACAAGTCCAAAAATCACAAGTTCAGGAAGCCGACCCGGAGGCCGACAGCACAGAAATCCTTAGTACTGACTGAGCCGATGGCTGCTGCTGGGCGGCTGACTGAGCCGATGGCGGCTGCTGGGCGGCTGACTGAGCCGATGGCTGCTGCTGGGCGGCTGACTGAGCCGATGGCGGCTGCTGGGCGGCTGACTGAGCCGATGGCTGCTGCTGGGCGGCTGACTGAGCCGATGGCTGCTGCTGGGCGGCTGACTGAGCCGATGGCGGCTGCTGGGCGGCTGACTAGAGGACTGAACTACAGGCTGGACTGACGGCAGAAACCTAGCAGGCTCTACTTTCTCCAGACGTGGCAACTGACTCAAACTCAGCCTCTGGGGAAGCCCTGGGGAGAATCTCTGTCTCTCTGACTGGGCCGAAAGGTCCACTAACACTGCGTCGACTAACCCTAAACCTCCAGGCTCTGAGCTACCTGATACGGTTGATTACTTCCAAGTTCACTGACTACTGGTCAACATCTTCAAAACCCACTGACTCAGAAATCAGAGTTGTTAGATTAACAGACACAGGCTTAACAGTTTCTAAGCTCACAGGTTCTAAGCTAACTGTGGCTGAGCTAACAGTCTTGAACATAGCGGAACAGATCTCAGTCTTCTAGTTTTAAAATCAAGAAAAGAAGGAACACCAGATTTCTTCTCAGAGAGAAGCGGCTTGGCAGCAAAAACAGTGTTAGAAATGCCAGTCAACACAGAAGGACTCCTCTGAACTTTCCAGGTCTTAGTGAGTGAATTAGTTCTGATGGCGGAGTCTATTTTACTCACTGTGGCGTTCCGTGCTGCAGGGCCAATAACAGCTGCTTCAGTCAATGCTACAGGAGAGAGTGGAGGTGTGGTGGGGCGAAGATGACGAGGGTGCCATTTCTCCCTTAAGGGAGGATCTAGCAATTTGGCAATTAACATCGACGGGAAAGGCCGCTGACACTGAGAACACCAAGTAGTGAGGGCTTCCAGGAGGGCAGCTGAATTTCCCTTGCCCGGACCGCCCATGCCAAACAGAGCCTCGCCCTCAGCTCTGTAATGATATGCTTTAGTCCTTTTATGTCCATAAAACTGACAGTGGAGGTAGTGGATGACAAAAAGTAGTGATGGCCCGCTTGAAGCATGTGTCAAAAAAATCAACACACTGCTTCAGACTGTGTCGAAGCTTGATTCGTTTGGCCAGAGTCACGTGATCAGTGACGTCTGAAGCTTCATTTAGAGCCTAACTGCTTCGGTGTCTGATTCAATGGTTTATAAGGAAGCGAATCATTCGGGGGATTTGTGGTGTTTTGATGGTGACAGATAGCGAACCACTGATCATTCCACTGAGAGATTTGGAACCAGTGAGGAAAAGAGGAGGTTCTGTTGTGTGGGAGGATTTTGAGTTGATTTTTGTCAATCCGGTGGGTTTTCCAGCTTTGTGTTCTGGCCGTTTGCTTTTGTTTTGTGCGTGTTTATTTTATCTGAAAACTGGAAAAAGGTAAAATGTCAAAACTCTGCTTCCATAATATAAATATCATTAAATAACTTTAGAAAAACTTCCACTTGACTCTTTACATGTAATGTTGTGAAAATATATATTTTGTTTAATTAATCTGAAAATGTTAGTCTGCCAAATGTGCAGCAATTGAATGTATTTATTCTCTTTAGCTGATAGTTTGTGGGCCCCAGGTAGACTGTATACCTGCATCTCTACCAGTTTCTCTGCACTCCAGCCTCCTCTGTGCCATGTGAAGGGATTTCCCTTAAGGCAGGAGAAATGATCTCCACGAAAAGGAACAGGTTCAGCCATCGCACACTAGAACAAATTCTCTTCTTAAATATAAATGGAAAAGGGCTACTTTAAATGCATCATGTTTTTAATTTGCAAGTTCATAAGCATTTTCCTTTTCCATTTCACAATCAATTCTACCCCCAGGTCAAAAATATGTCTGGGAAAATTTCCCTAATATAATATTATTTATAAATACACCCGTCTAGCGATTAACTGCATAAGTGCATGGAGGCGGGACCTCAGAGCAGAAGCATACTCCATAATGTGTTGTACATTATTATATGTATATATAATTTAATAGTGACGATGGACGACGAAGGGACTATATACCTGAAGTCTCAGAGAACGTGGTATTTTTCAATTATTGTATTTGTCAGGGACCAAGCAGTAAAGCATAAAGGACACAGGTGGTTTCAATTCAAAAAAGGGGTTTTATTGACTCAAAAATATGAAAACATATTTAACAAAGCCAAAACTTAAACAGGGAGACCAATAAAAGAGGTCAACTCAATAGACTAAAATCAAGATAATTAACAAAACCTCAAACAAACATATGGTAAACTGACCTGCTGAAATGACACACAGGGGGACTTAAATACTGGTTTAGCTAAACCAAATGACACACACGGGGGAAAACAAGATGGCTGCCATATAACCAACTAATACAAAACATTTAAACAAACATGAAACACCCCCCAGGCAATGAAGCATGTGGTGCAATCCAATTAGGCTGTCAGTAGTACTTCAGGTCTCCCAGCCCTTTGCCACACCTTTTGCCAGACAGGAGGAGACACCAACCCCCAGGTAACTCAAACAAAGATAGATGTATTAATATAACATAAAACAGAACTTTGACCTTGCAAGGTTAATATGTGTGCACGCCATATAAACATTGGAAGGTGTGATGGAAAAATGAATACATTTAATAGTGATGGGCAGATGAAGCCCCATGAAGCACTGAAGCTTTTCATCCAATTGGTTCACCCCAACGCGAAGCTTCATGAAGCTTCATTTGCTCTAGTAGGACACCTACTGGACGTAAAAATAATAGCTGGCATGAATTTGAAGAGTGTGGCATTTTGCACACAGCCTGTAAATGTCAACAACAAAAGGAGTGTGTAAAACATGTATATTGTAGTGATGGCAGTATACTGTGTATATTTATAGTGGCAGTATGGGAAATGATTATTTGGAAATGCTTGAAATGGAAATGATCATTTACTGTGAGGTGAGGTGTGGTTGGGGTGTGGACAGTGGTTGTGCTTTTGTAACGTTGAGGTATGGACAGCTACACACTGAGGCTTTGAGCCTCAGTCCTGCCTGTTCACATTTTATTCTGTAAAAACTACATTTTCACTGCTTTTATGACCTTTTTAGTGGGGAGAACATAGCTAGGATTTAATGATTTAACAAATCTTTTGAATCCTTTGTCCTCCACAATGCTAAATGGCTGGGAGTCCTCAATCACCATGCTGACCAGGTCTTCATCTATTGGAGATTGTTCTCCTGAGGAAAGACAACAAAAACAAAGCACAGATATAAATATCACACACGTAACTTATTACAGTTGTATAATATTGTTATATCATTTAGTAACATTACTGCATGCTATATTATCATGGCATTTGATGGCTCACCTGGTCTTGCTCCACAATCGGTGTCCCCCTTATTCTCATGCAAAGCTCTGTAGTGCCTAAGCATGGATGAGGTGTTGTTGTTATATCCCAGCTCCCTGGCACATAGAAAACACTTCACCTTGTACAAAAGTCAAGACAGCTCAACATAAATTGTATTGCACCATCAGTATCATGAAAATACATCTTCTGTAGAAATTTACATACCTTGTTGGGAGGAATAAGATCAAAATGTTCCCACACAGGGGAGGACATCCTCCTCTTCTTAGCTGGCTCCGTTCTCTCCTGACTTTCTCTCCTCACTCTCATAAACCTCCAAACTGTCTCCAAACTCTCACTAACCGCAACTCTCCATCAAACACCCACATTTTTGAATGAAGTCTGAGGGGTTTATATCGCTGTCATATCTCGCGGCAAAGTTCGAACCGCTTCATGAACCAGTCACGTGGTACAGCCGGGCAGCGAGGCTTCGGACGTCATCATTTTCAGCTCCTCCCATAAATGAAGCAAGCCTCGATACGCGCTTCGCGGAAACGCCCCCTCCATTACTCGACACACGCTCCGAAGCCTCGATACAGAACGTCCCATCACTAACATTTAATAAAGAAACGATATTGAACAATAAATAGAATATTTTAAAGTAGTGACTGTAAATTAAACTAAAGTGAATCAACAGGTGGTGAGGTGTGGAGCTTACCATGTGTGGCATGCCATCACAGTATTTACCAACATCAAGAAGTCACAAGCAAAGAAAGACCACACCATGGTGCATGTTTGAACATGTTTACTGGTCAAAATTTATTAAACAAATAAAACACTTTTTTTTTTAAACCACCAAAAAAATACACGTTCAAAGCAACACAACGGCGGCCCAATATCAGACAGAATCCCACTCTGTAGAGTGAGCAATCATAATGAAGCAGTTGGTTTTATTTTGTGGATTCAAGCTGCTCTTAATGGTTTGGATGTCACCAGAGAGGACTGTGTTGAAAAGCTTCGAGTAATGAACCGTTTTCAATACAAGCTTCAGAAAGCTTCATTTGGCCATCACTAACAAAAAGTGATCAACAAACACTACCTCCAGTTGCCTCTTGTAGGGGTCCGCAGCCTGGGTTATCCTCCTGTAGTAATCCCACAGCTGTGCGAGATACTCCCAATCTGAGGCGACGCGCGAGTCTGCTGGACCCATGCTAGTCGCGTCGTTCTGTCAGGACTCTGTGCGGGTAGGCAGAGGTGAGGATCCAAATGCAGGACTCGTAGACGGATTGCAACTAAAAACCGCAGCTTTATTGCCAGCGATGAACAAAACATGACCTGAACAAGGAACCCTGAGAACAGAAACTCACAGGCACAATCTGATGGTACGACACGACACTGACACAGAGAAAGACAGGACTTAAATACACTGGGGCGCAATCAGAGAATGGAAAACAGAAGGGAGACTCAGCTGGGAGAGATTAGGGCTAATGAGACAGGGGGAGCGAAGCTAGACACACTGACATAAGACATGGACCTTCACAATAAAACAGGAAATAACAACACAAACGCAGACTAGACTCTGAACTACACCGGCAGGAAAAACGAGGGCACCAAAACAAAACCTAAGAACTAAAGCCTTAACCAGAATAAACTGAAACATAGAGTTCTAATAATAATCAAGAAAGGACACGAATCAGAATACAATACAAAATCAAACCAAAACATGAGAACTCAAAATACTGGGTCAAACTGACCCAGAACTATGACAGGACATATTAATTCAAATCCATTAATATGTCCATGCAGCTCTGTGAATGGCCAAAGTCATTCACAGAGCTGCTGCTTTACAGTACGAGGCTGGTCTTTGAGCCAGCAAATGTTTTCAGGTTTCTATTATGATCAAAGGAGCTTGCAAAGAAAAGCGTCTGGACTTCTTTAAGTTACTTGAAGACGTTTCACCTCTCATCCGAGAAGCTTCTTCAGTTCTAAGGTCAAATGGTGGAGAGTCCCAGATACAGTGGGGCAAAAAAGTATTTAGTCAGCCACCGATTGTGCAAGTTCCCCCACCTAAAATGATGACAGAGGTCAGTAATTTGCACCAGAGGTACACTTCAACTGTGAGAGACAGAATGTGAAAAAAAAATCCATGAATCCACATGGTAGGATTTGTAAAGAATTTATTGGTAAATCAGGGTGGAAAATAAGTATTTGGTCAATAACAAAAATACAACTCAATACTTTGTAACATAACCTTTGTTGGCAATAACAGAGGTCAAACGTTTACTATAGGTCTTTACCAGGTTTGCACACACAGTAGCTGGTATTTTGGCCCATTCCTCCATGCAGATCTTCTCGAGAGCAGTGATGTTTTGGGGCTGTCGCCGAGCAACACGGACTTTCAACTCCCGCCACAGATTTTCTATGGGGTTGAGGTCTGGAGACTGGCTAGGCCATTCCAGGACTTTCAAATGCTTCTTACGGAGCCACTCCTTTGTTGCCTGGGCGGTGTGTTTTGGATCATTGTCATGTTGGAAGACCCAGCCTCGTTTCATCTTCAAAGTTCTCACTGATGGAAGGAGGTTTTGGCTCAAAATCTCACGATACATGGCCCCATTCATTCTGTCCTTAACACGGATCAGTCGTCCTGTCCCCTTGGCAGAAAAACAGCCCCATAGCATGCTGTTTCCACCCCCATGCTTCACAGTAGGTATGGTGTTCTTGGGATGCAACTCAGTATTCTTCTTCCTCCAAACACGACGAGTTGAGTTTATACCAAAAAGTTCTACTTTGGTTTCATCTGACCACATGCCATTCTCCCAATCCTCTGCTGTATCATCCATGTGCTCTCTGGCAAACTTCAGACGGGCCTGGACATGCACTGGCTTCAGCAGCGGAACACGTCTGGCACTGCGGGATTTGATTCCCTGCCGTTGTAGTGTGTTACTGATGGTGACCTTTGTTACTTTGGTCCCAGCTCTCTGCAGGTCATTCACCAGGTCCCCCCGTGTGATTCTGGGATCTTTGCTCACCGTTCTCATGATCATTTTGACCCCACGGGATGAGATCTTGCGTGGAGCCCCAGATCGAGGGAGATTATCAGTGGTCTTGTATGTCTTCCATTTTCTGATGATTGCTCCCACAGTTGATTTTTTTCACACCAAGCTGCTTGCCTATTGTAGATTCACTCTTCCCAGTCTGGTGCAGGTCTACAATACTTTTCCTGGTGTCCTTCGAAAGCTCTTTGGTCTTGGCCATGGCGGAGTTTGGAGTCTGACTGTTTGAGGCTGTGGACAGGTGTCTTTTATACAGATGATGAGTTCAAACAGGTTCCATTCATACAGGTAACGAGTGGGGGACAGAAAAGCTTCTTACAGAAGACGTTACAGGTCTGTGAGAGCCAGAGATTTTCCTTGTTTGAGGTGACCAAATACTTATTTGCCACCCTAATTTACGAATAAATTCTTTACAAATCCTACCATGTGAATTCATGGATTTTTTTTCCACATTCTGTCTCTCACAGTTGAAGTGTACCTCTGGTGCAAATTACTGACCTCTGTCATCATTTTAAGTGGGGGAACTTGCACAATCGGTGGCTGACTAAATACTTTTTTGCCCCACTGTATAAACCTAGTGGGAGTTTCCCCCCACAGAGGGACAAAAGGACCCCCTGATGATCCTCTAATCACCTGAGCCAAGGTGTGAAACTGGGTGTGGGTCCCAATCAGCCAGAGTTTCGGGTGTGTTCATTGTGAAACCTGGCCCCACCTTATCATGCGAATTCCTGAGATGAGATGGCCCAGGATGTGAGTGGGCGTTAAGGCGTCTGGGAAGGGATCTCAAAACTGGATTATAGATGGCAGAGAGTTGGTGTCGTAAACCCCGCCTCTGTTCAAAGATGGTCGCTCACAGTTGACATAGATGCTCCTTTCACTCCTCTTTCAAACCATCTGTCCTCTCTGTCCAACATGTGAACATTGGCATCCTCGAAAGAGTGACCTTTGACCTTTAGATGCAGATGGACTGCTGAGTCTTGTCCTGTGGAGGTGGCTCTTCTGTGTTGTGCCATGCGCTTGTGAAGTGGCTGTTTGGTCTCTCCAATGTAGAGGTCTGAGCATTCCTTGCTGCACTGTACAGCAAACACCACATTGTTAAGTCTGTGTTTTGGAGTTTTGTCTTTCGGGTGAACCAGTTTTTGTCTGAGCGTGTTGCATTTCAGACCCAGCAATCTGACCTCAGGAATTCGCATGATAAGGTGGGGCCAGGTTTCACAATGAACTCACCCGAAACTCTGGCTGATTGGGACCCACACCCAGTTTCACACCTTGGCTCAGGCGATTAGAGGATCATCAGGGGGTCCTTTTGTCCCTCTGTGGGGGGAAACTCCCACTAGGTTTATATCTGGGACTCTCCACCATTTGACCTTAGAACTGAAGAAGCTTCTCGGATGAGAGGTGAAACGTCTTCAAGCAACTTAAAGAAGTCCAGACGCTTTTCTTTGCAAGCTCCTTTGACTACGATGACCTGGATAACTGAGAACCTTCACAGGTTTCTATTATGATATTTTCCCACCGTATATAAACTTAAGCTTCTTTGCTGTTATTATTATGTTACTGTTACTGTTAGTATTAGTACAAGAGATTCACATAATGCAGATCTACTTCAGCAAGTCATTAAAGCATCAGATGTAGGGGTGGTTTTTGATTATCGATTAAAATCTATTCTAATTTGGATAATGTGGTATCGAGTCTTTAAAAATCCTGAATCGATTTTTAAATATAAATTTATTTTGCCCAAAACGCCAGAATCTCAGGTTTGGTGTGCTGCTGACATCAGAGGTGAATGAAGAATATATGGTGCAGAATATAACTGCACGCAGCTCCAGCTATTGGGCCATTTGTTTCTCGGATCCTGTGATCTGAGGGGGGTGAAACCTTTTACATCAGGCCCTAGTGTCTTCTTTATCCCATTGTTCATGCTGTGAATGATACTCAACTCTGCGTCGTGCTGTCTGTCTTGCATGGTCTGTCTTGTCATGGTCTGATGTGTTGAACACTTAACACCGTGTTCTGGTAATGGGGTGCTGCCATAACACTGCGCTGCTGTTTCCACAGCTATTCATGATGCACACGCTGTGATAAGTACACAGCTCAAGTAGCCTATGGACTATTGTCTTCGATAATGCAAGTGATGGCATCCTAGTTTTGAAATCACCAAGGAAGAAGCCAGGGCTCATCCTTTGGGCTCCTCTGATCAGATGCAGTGAGGATAGGGGCATAGGCACTGCATGACATTAACGTTTGCTAGGGCACAATAAAGAGTCATCATAAGGCTTCCTATATATGTTATGATAACTGCACAATGTGGCTAACTGCCGCACTGAAACATTTGAATTCAAATTTGAATTGCTGACACCTGGACACCTGAGCTGGCACTAAAATTCTCTCAACTTTAATTTTCTTAATCTTTAGAATCATTTATTGTAAAATTGTATTTAATTAGCTGTTCTCTTCATTGCTATTAAGGAAGCTTGCATGAATCCTCCACCCCTAATAGGAACCATCTGGCCATAAGAAACAAAACTTAGCATGTAAATGAAAAAAATTTCAGGTTTGCAGTTTGCCATTGTACTTGATGCTCAACGACAGACAAAGTTAATTTACACCAGTGGCAGTTTTACATTGGTACCAAAGGCTAGTGGAGCCAGCGGTTCAAATTTAATTTGAGAATGGCTGCATTTGATCTTTCGTCATTAGATAAGTGACACCGTGTCCCTCAGATTGATTGACCTGCTTAACGTCATAACTTCACATGGAGATTTGCAAACAAGGATGGATAATGTAAGAGGCCTGTGTCAATTATGCATCTTTTATTCATGCCACAACAATACGTCATATAGTTTGTTTTCCTTGCCTCTGCTTCATGTATGAAACTTCTTTTTTAGGTTTGCCTTTGTTATTTTTCTAGAGACTTATCAGAATATCTCTTGGTGTTATCTGTCTCCACCTACCTGTCCATCAAACGTAGTTGGTGGTAGGCAAGTCTCAGCAGTAGCCATCTAGGCATTGTTTCCAACAACCTAGGCTCTTGTGGCCCACTCAGTGGATACTCCATTTTTCCTCCTGCATCTTACTGGTCCCAGTCTTGATTCCTGTAGACCAGGGGAGGGCAACTCCAGGCCTCGAGCGCCGGTGTCCTGCAAGTTTTAGATATCACCCTGGGTCAACACACCTGAATCACATGATTAGTTTGTTGCCCATTACGGCTTTTACTATACTGGTCTACTTGATTTTCATAGTTTATTCAATCTTTATTATTTATTTTTTATATTTTTGATTTTAAGTTATTACAGTCAGAATGTACAGGACCGGGGGATGGGAAAGAGAAAGAATAAGAAAAGAGAAGTTGGGAAGAAAGTTAACAGAAGGAAAGGTGAAGAGAGCCAGTGAAACACAAGCAAAACAAAAACAACACAGCAACAATCAACTTAAGCGTCACCCAGCAGCCACAGTGTAGAAGCCTGTGGCAGCTGTCTGTGCCAGAGCAGACCGAGCTCTGAGTCCACAGACCCGAGACCCAAAGGCCCCCCAGTAGGGGCCCGACAGAGCTGCTAACCCTATCCCAGGCAGGGTAAACCGTTCCCTTGCTCTATTACTCATCGTAGGCATCTAAATCGCTTCTCTGGTCCTTCAACCAGGACCAGTTTGCCTTGGAGACCCTAGCAATATATGAGTTAACCTGCTTTACAAGTAGGCTGGACCCTGGCCTTTCTGTCTGTCTCTCTGGACGGCAAAAAAAAATCAGGCGAATATTACTGCCCACAGTAATTCTACCATCTGAACTGTTAAAGTATTAAACACCTTGCATTTAGTCATTCCATAACGGGTTCTTTTTCAAAGATGAGTAAGAAGTGTGAAAATACTGTTGTACACAAAAAAGAAAACCAAACAAAAAAACTGCCTGTTTTTGTGTAGAATCAAGACTCAGGGCTGAAAATAACTCAAGGACTGTTTTTACCATCTCTGAGCAGCAAATAATGCAATTGTTTGTTTAGAGTGACGATGATAGACTTAAGGGCACTGGCATTAACCATAAAGACTTCATACTCACAGTGGAGCACAGGTGGAGTGGTCTAGAGTACTTGACTTGTGTATCACTACAGTAGATCTAAACACTCAATATATATTACCAGCTTTTCACCAGTATGTCAGTTGTGGCACTGGTACTGGAGCTATTTTATGAAGATGCCTCTAATGCAGATGCACTGGCTCTTTTTCTTATGGAAGCTGAGACCCTTCAGTCAATGCAGCAACAGGACGATTTTCTGTAACTCGGTTTTGGCAACTGTGATGAACTTTGCTGTGGTCTGCTTGAAGAGCAGCATTAGAGCTGGTGACTGAATAAAGGTAGCTCTGTGATTGGCTGCAAACTGGACACTTTTAAAGATGTGTTGGAATGAACAAAGTGTTCTCCATCACAGTGGAGCTCCTTCTCTGACATGCTGACTTAGCTCTGCTGCCACAAGAAGACATCAGACAGGAAATCATGCGTGCAAGTTGTTATCATCCTCTATTTTTGATATCATCCCATGATTGTGGCAGCAGAGGGTTTATTGCTGCTGTCATCTAATAAAACTTAGGGAGGGGAGGGGGAAGAGTGCTGACTTACTGAGTTCTAACGTGACAAAGGATTTTAGATGGTTCCAAAAATAAAATGTCAGTGTTGCCATTTTGGCAAGTGTTTGTAAGTATTGTGTAACTTTGTTAGATGTGGGTACCACAGTTTAGGTAGTTAATGAGAATGACTTCAAATTTATTTACATAATCAGGCTTCTTCTATTTCTGTGCCCATCAGTACTGTTTAAAAATAACAGTAATAGAAAGTTAGAAAGAGAGGCTGCTGGCTGTAATAATTCCTCAGTTGTAAGCCATCAGTGTGTCTATGCACACTGTACAAGGTCAGTGGAGCTGCCATCTGATTTCCACCAAGAGGGTTAATGTGGAGGAGCAGAAAACTGAATATGAGTGCTCCACCTCTCCCCTTGTTGGTTCTTTGGTCCTTACATTCACATCAAAATAACATCCACTCTGCTTTCTCCTTCCCAGCATGTACATTCTGCCTCAGCCACAAACGCAAGCAGTCTACTGAACCACTGAGAAGCCATCCTTCAAGGTAAAGATCACAGCGCTAGCTCACTGCTGTTTTGCAATTCTGTGGAAAACAAAAACTTAAGCAAATAGCTGCAAACTGTGTCTACTTGATACAAAACACAGTCTTCGTAGCATGCACATTTCAGTACACATGAACATAACTTTGCAAAGACAAGAAAACATCTAAAAGTATAATTTTGGAATACATTTTCTAAAACAAACATATTGTTAAATGTGAGTACTGTCTGTTCTCTGTGCTCTAGGGAGAAAAACAATCTTTGACAGTTGTTTTGAAAACAGTTGGCATCAATTTGAAGTGTACACAATTAGTTATTAATACATGCAAACTCACCAGTGGAATCCTTCAAGGTGGAGTATTCATCATCAGTAATAAATAAATGCAAATCAGTTGTGCTGCAAACACACTCCTGTGAGGAGCCGTGTTAAAGCAAATGGCTCATTCAGAGTTTGTGAACTGACAGTGCTTCAGGCTGAAGCCTCAGTAATTCACTCAGTGACTTTCATTCTGAAGAGGAGGGAGACCAAGCCCGACAGGAAGGGAGGGAGGCTCAGAACTCATAGACAATCAGCCAGATAATAAGAAGGATCACTATCATTACGTCTATAAACAGCATCTAATCGGTGCAGTATGCAAGCATTACACTCTAGTGTTTTGGTGGAGTACTGAGTAATAATAATAATCTTATTTTTCTTCTTGTTATTATTATTGTTATTATTACCACAACCCCTTCATTTCCTTCATGGTCTAAGCAAAAACGCCCAGACCTCCTTCTCTCTAGTTGCCTCATCCAGGTTATCCAAAGAAACACGGGCATTTCCAGGCCAGCCAAGACATACAATCTATCACAAGCACCTCACCGAAAAAGCATGCTTGTAAAATGCCGGAACCAACTTGTCTGAGTTCTGTTAATGTAGAGGTTTGGCACTCTACACTATTCGAGCCCCACTTGAATGACTGCACTCTTCACTCTATCTCTAAGGGAGAGGCCAACCACCCTTCAGAGAAAGCAGATTTCTGCTGATTATATATTCTCAGTCTTTCAGTCACTCAAAACTCATGAGAACAGGGATGTAGATCGACTGGAAAATATGCTTTTACACTGGGCTCTCTCTTCACTACAGTGGACAGTGCTACAGCTTCAGTGTCACTGCAGCTGTAGTCTCAGTCCATCTGTTAATCTCCTGCTCCCTTCTCACTTGTGAACACAACCCTGAGATGCTTAAACTCCTCCACATTGGGCAGCCACCCATCCCTGAACTTTTTTCTCCCTACTTTGTGTCTGACCTCCTTTACTGTACACCTTTGATGATTTGATGAAAGCCCAACTGGGATAACCACATGCTTTAAGATCTCCTGAACCCAAAACCTCTTCTGATAATGACCCACACCCATTTTCACAACTTGGCTCATGTGATTAGGTACATGGTCAATAGTGGGTCAACACGCAGGACCGGGCTCAGCTGTATGTCATAGGAGAAACTCCACCAATTTGTCTTAGAACTGAGGAAGCTTCTCAGATGAAAGATGAAACATTTGATTTTCCAACTCAGAAATTTCATAGGCGGCAGAAACATCTGATCCACATTTGTAGAGCTATCCATATTCATCATGTGTTTTTTGATTAGTATTTAGTATTTATTTATTTATTGTCATTGTCAAGAACAATGAAATTGCGTTTGGGGCTTCCATACAACCCAAAAAAAAGAAGAAAATAATAAATACCCCTTAAAACCCAAGTGTACATATTTAACCCAGTGTGACTCCAATGCAATAAGACAATCCTTAGCAATAATGTTCGTAGAAATTCAGACAAAGACCTGAGAAACATGACAAAATACAACAATGCAACCCATTCAATATTATTGTACTGTGAGATATGATATCAGATATGATAGTTATCTATTTAAGAAAGAGGGGGGGGGGGCAGGAGGGGGAAGAGAATAAAGATATGATGCACCAATGCAGACCAGTTCATTGCTATTAAGAAGTTGGATATGGTTATTGTCCGTGAGAGGGGGGCAGAGAGTTCAGGAGCCTCACAGCCTGTGGATACAGGCTGTTGGCCAGTCTGGATGTTCTGGCCTGTATAGACCTGTACCTTCTCCCTGAGGGCAGCAGATGGAAAAGGTGGCGCGCAGGGTGATGTTGGTCCCACAGGATACTGTGCACCCTCCTCAGACAGCGAGTGGGGAAGATATTACTGATCTCTGGCAGACTTGTTCCAATAATTCTGCCAGCTTCTTTCACCACCCGCTGGAGTGCTTGCTGATCGGCCTTGGTGCAGCTGGGGAACCACACTAGAAATCCATACGTCAGAACGCTGCTGATGGCACAGTTGTAGAAGTTCAACATCAGAGATCTGGGAATGTGTGCGCTCCGCAGTCTCCTCAGGTAGTAGAGGCGCTGTTGGGCCTTCCGTACAACTGAGGTGATATGGTTGCCCCAGGACAGGTCCTCGGTCACAGTTACCCCCAAGAATTTAAAACTGCTCACCCTCTCCACCGCCTCACTGCCAATGAAGAGAGGCAGATGGTTGTTATGACCCTTCTTCCGGAAATCTACAATGATCTCCTTGGTCTTTTTGGTGTTTAAGACCAAGTTATTGTCGTGGCACCATGACTCTAGTTGTTGCACCTCTGTCCTATAGTTTGTCTCATCATTGTTGGATATAAGTCCGAGCACTGTAGTGTCATCTGCAAACTTAACAATGAGATTGGATGCGCAGGAGGAGATACAGTCATGGGTGAAGAGAGTGTATAGCAGAGGGCTCAGAACACACCCCTGAGGGGCACCGGTGTTGACCACAAGGGTGGAAGAGGTGTTCTTACCCACTCTGACACTCTGTCTACGGTTAGTGAGGAAGTCCACAATCCAGTTGCACAGAGAGGAGTTAAGTCCCAGTTGGTGGAGTTTGGGACGGAGTTTGTATGGCCGGATGGTATTAAAAGCCGAGCTGTAGTCTACAAAGAGGAGCCGTGCATAGGTGTTCCTGTGTTCCAAGTGCTTCAGTAATGTGTGCAGCACTGTGGCGATCGCATCCTCGGTTGACCGGTTCTCCCTGTATGCAAACTGGTGCGAGTCCAGGGATGGTGGAAAAGCAGCTCTGATGTGTTTAATGACCAGTCTCTCCAGGCATTTGGCGGGAATGGGGGTGAGTGCCACAGGTCTGAAATCGTTCAGACATGTGACATTTGACTGTTTTGGGATGGGAACGATGGTTGCTGCTTTGAAACAGGATGGTACCAGTGAACAGGACAGCGAGGTGTTATATATAGAGGTGAAGACGTCCGCCAGGTCCGCAGCACAGTCTTTTAGCACCCGGCCCAGCACTCCATCCGGCCCGGCCGCCTTCCTGGTGTTAATGCTCCGGAACACACGCCTCAGCTCATGAGTGCTCAGGACCGGAGCAGGGTCGGTTGAGGGGAGAGGGGACAGGACAGGGTCGGTGTTCTCCCTGTCAAAACGGGCATAAAAGAGATTTAGATCCTCAGCCAGAGTAGAACTGTCGGCTGAGGGTGATGGTGTTCTTCTTTTGTAGTCCGTGATAGCCCTGACGCCCTCCCAGACCTGCCTTGGGTTTGTGTTGTTCTCAAACCTGGCCTCAATACGCCTCCTGTGCTGCTGCTTGGCAGTCTTGATGCCTCTTCTCAGGTTGGCCCTGGCAGCACTGTATGCCTCCTGGTCCTGATTAAATATATGGTTGACTCAACGCGGTCCAGCTGCCTTTCTTCTCCAGCTCCTTAGATTTTTTAATGTGATGAAAATGAAATTTTACCTCTCACAGCTTTAACTTTTTCTCAGAAAACAATTGCTGATGTTCCAGGCAGATCATTGTAGTCTACATATAAATCCTACAGTTTAAAAAAAAAGAATTAATCTTTAAGCAATGATGTTTTAAATCTCCAGTTTTTACTTGGTGAAATAACCTTATTAAAGACACAGGAGCATGATCACTGACAGCTATAGGATGTTTCTCAGTGTGTGAAATGTCACATTTTGTCAGGCAGCGCTGCGTGGCAGGCAGGACTCAGACACAAGGGATGAACTCAAAACCACAGCTTTGTTTGCTGGCACGGGGAAACGAGCATACAAAGCAAACTAAACTGGGAAATAACAAACTAAACTCACAGGGAGATCCACACAGCATGAGGGACGACACCAACTCAGAGAAACACAGGGTTTAAATACACCGGGAAGTAACGCGGGGAATGAGACACAGAAGGAGGGCACAGCTGGGAGAAATCAGAACTGACGAGGCAAGGAAGCAAAGCAGGACACATTCACATTAGACACGGACCTTCAAAGTAAAACAGGAAGTATAACACAGAGATGCGAACTTGACACGGTGGAGACAGCAACTAAGAAACACAGAAACATAAACCATAAGCCAGAGGACTCTAAGAACCAAGAAATACTGAGCAGGGAACACAAGAAACTGGACTCGAGGGAGTAACAAAAGACCAACCATGAGAACATAATTCACAATACAGAGTGACAGAAAACACAAGAAACTCAAAACATGCAAAGACACAGACCAAGAAACACGGACTTTACACAGAACAGAGGGGGCACAGAGAAACATGAGGGGCAAGGGATCAAAACTAGAAACCATAGAATAAATCACACAAGTACTCGACCAAAACACAAAAATCACACAGAATTAAAAACGCTGGGTCAGGAGACCCAGGATCCTGACACATTTAGCTGCTGACTAGAAAAGAATCCAGATGAGAGTTCAAGTGATGGACATGCAAACTCGGGTGAAGAGATTATCCCTTCTGAAAAGATATCTATAAACGTAAATATTTGGGACAGGGAAGAATGAGGATCCTGAAGGAGTAATAGCACATCATCTGCATAAAAGAGAATTTTGTGTTCTGTGTTAACGTTTGAAATCCCCTTAGTATTGTTATTGTATCTCATAACGTAAACTAGTGGTTCAATGAGTAATGCAAATAGAGATGGAGCCACAGGACATCTTTGCCTGATAGCATTCAGGAGAGTGAAGCTGACATTGACCTGTCAGTGGTGACTGCCTTTGGGGATGTGTAAAATGCTTTTATCCAACCAATAAAGGATTCTCCAAACCCAAATTTTTCAAGTGCTGCAAATAGAAATGATTGAACTCTAGTATTGCTGAATTTGTGAATATCTTCCATATTTGGTTCATGGTCAGAGGTGTTTATATAAAAATTCCCCCCACCCCCCTAAAAAAACCAAATTTTTATTCGTAGAACTATGGGAAGACTTGCTGAGTCCTCGATAACTGTGCTTGTTGTTGGGTTGTTGTTGTTTTTTTTGATCAAGTATGTTTGTCAGATATTTACCAGAATTATTATTGTATTCAATGTTGTCATGTCTCAGCTGCTGTATAAGAAACTTTGTCTTAGTGTTGTTGTTTAATTCCCATGTTTGTTCTATGTTTGATCAGACGTAAGTGTATTCTCAATCATCTGGTGACGGTTTAACCTCCAACTATCACAAAGGCCATACTCTTCCACGTATTGCTTTAGAATTACAGTGGATTACCAGACTTGAATGATTTTTGCCCGACTTCCAACTCCACAGATTTTCCAACAGAAACATTTGATCCACGTTTGTAGAGATATGATGAATATGGATATGTGGTTTTTGATTAAATATATGGTTGACTGTGCATGTCTGGACATGTGTGAGTGATGATTAAAAGTGTAGTTTTAATGTGCAGTGGTGCTATTGTGTAAGGAGTGGCAAAGCAATATAAGAGGCGTTTGCATATTTCCTGAATTTCTAGTGGGAATTGATCATTTATAATTGTGAGTTCCTTTCAGTTCTTTTTCTTGTTTTTTTCACTAGTTCTTTGTGCTTTTAATGGTTAAATTGAGCAGTTACTTATCTTGGTTTGTTGGCGTCTTTTTTAACAGCACCGAGACGGTGGATGTGATAAAGGTTATTTGGTTGACGCTGACTGTGGGGATCTTAAGCTGAGCCATCATGAAGTCCTTCAATATGGATTATAACTCAATAATAATGTTTCTGGACTAGTGATAAGTAGCTTATTGTACCTTAAGCGTGATTGTAAATATAATATTGTTTGTTTCATCCTTTTGTTTTCTGTAGTTGCGGCCGCAACTTATTCAGTGACAGTCATAATCAAGTCCTGAAACTTGTTAATTCTCTTAGGTTAGCAGGAGAATCTGATTCCAAACTATTTTTAATATCCTGAAATTTGTTGTGCAACAGTTAAACGAGTCTGGCAGCATATGACGGCAGCTTCTGATCTCTAGAAATAAGTGTATAACTGACATCTGACAAATAGATTTATTCAGTCTGGATTAGCAAACTGGTGAATGCATCCAGTGACCAATGGTATTCTGATGAGTTTGCCAGTGACTGTGGGCTGTAGTAATATGTGACCTTTGCTAGTCTATCAGAAGCACAGGCAGCTCTTCTCAGTGCCTGATAGGATGCTGATGTCATGATAAATGGAGTTATCGCTCTTTAGCAGTTAAATATGGACAATTCAGCACAGTTAAATAGGTGCTTGGCCCCATATTCAGTACAAACCCAGAGTGTTTTGTTTAGACACACTAGGTTTCTCTTCTAGATTTTGAGATTTCCATTCCCATCAGTTTAGTTATAGAACAACTCCACCAAAGTCAGAATTCTGTCAGAGCAGTACAACAGGTGACGTTTTAACATAACATATAAATAAGGATGGAGAATATTTTTTAGCTCCAGAGCTACTTAAACTCCTCCAGTTATGACATTTTGTGTATAGCTGACATAAAAATGAAGGCTGGGATAATGAGCGAGATACCAGAACTGTAGCAGTCTGTTCAGTCTAGTTTTGACTGATCTAACATCACAACAGGTCTAGAATAGCAGCCATGAAAATGGGATCATAAAAAACAAAAACTTTTCATCGATTTATATTGGGTCTATTATATATTGATTCTATCATTCAAGTCTGTCCAGTGAGCACCTCTGGTTTTTATAAATCCCAGCTACCATAGGGCAAGGTGTGGGGTGCACCCTGGACAGGTCGCCAGTCTGTTGTAGGACCAACACACAGAGACAAACAGCCGTTCACAACTGTAGATAATTTAGAACAGGGGTCGGCAACCTTTCTGATGACAAGTCCCATCTAAAATTTCCTCAGAGGTCAATGTGTCATATGATTGCATTAGCAATAAATTTAATAGCGCTCTATATTAACAGTTAAACACTATATAGAACAACTTTATAGGATTATATTTGTTCGCAGATGTTGGCAGCTATCAGCGAATACTTATCAGCTATTTTGAAACAAAAAAAGACTTTTTATCCATAACAGCAAATGAACTGTACAACAGAAAATACAAATGCTATTTATGGTCTCCTCACAACAATGATAAGAAAAATAAACTGGGCCAATATGGCATGTTTGTTAATACAGAGACACACATGTTAATGTGATCTGTGGTCTCCCACTCAGAGACACAGGTCTCCGAGTGTCCAGCATTCAGAGGCTACCTGAGGACTCATGTGTGAGAAAACCTGCTCACACAGACGTGTGGAGCCAAACACTGTCAATAAGGCCTCTGCAATGTTCTGAAGCCAGTTAAACCTGTCAGGTAGTGATGTCCAGCAGGTGAACATGCAGCTCCATGAACACGCACAGCTGTGGATTCCAGCTGCGTTCGTAGTTCTGCAAACTTTGACCCCACAGAGTCGAGCTTTTCAGTTCATCAGCTGCATTTCGATGTCCTCTGTGTCCAGCCAGTTAATGCGAGACAAATCCAGCTGACAAACCTTTCTGGTTTGATCAGAAAAGAAAACATTGGTCCAAACACCTGAAAGTCCCAAAAACACATTGTGAATTCTGTCTCGAGTCTACGGATGTATCCGTGGTGCTGATGCTGCGCTGAGCCGACAGCTCCTGAAGCATTTGAAGTGTCGGAATGTGGAAATTTCAACATCGCTTGAAAAGACTGCCAGCTAGCAACGTCCCTCTGACCGGTAGGCTAAGTGATTTTAGCCAATTACAAGTTGAATCTGGTAGTTGGGGTTGTTAGCTGAGATACCATCATTAGGAAGCGGCACAACTAATGTGTCTATGCGAGCTAATTTGCGAAGTGCACTTGTAACCCAACTTACGAATTATTATTAATGACCGAACTCTCACTAGCCAGTATCAGAAGATCTAGGATCGGCAGGAGCCCAAAGTATAAACACCAATAAGGAGAGACCACACCACAATAGACTGTTCACAAATTTGTTATATTTGACACACAGCAGCTGCAACAAATGTAATGAAAGCAATAAAATAAAATACAAAATATTTCCCCCAAAATAACAAACTAAATAAAAGTGCGCGCATACAGCTTTCTCTGAGTCAAATGTATGAGTGAATAATGTCTGGCAACTGATGGATCGTTGGGGCCCGTTCAGTTTGTTTAATGTTTGTCCTACCACACTCCGATGGAGGAAGAAAGTTCGTAGTCCTGCAGGTATCTGAAGCTTCAATGGGAACGAAACTTTGGCTTCATAAAACCTCGGCAAATCCTATTCAATTTTGGATTGGCTCACCATCCAGTTAACTGGAACTGTGGAATCGCTGCTCCTCAATGAGGGCTTGCTTCAGATTGGGTCCGTCTGCAAAAAACACCTTCTCAGATTAATTCACTGCGTGTCGTGCCCAGGGCTGGACTGGGACAAAAAATTAGAGTTATTTTCACGCATCGACCAGCATCTGGCCAATCCACCACCTTTCATTGTTTATACTGTTACAAAAATAAAAAATAAAATAAAATAAAATAAAACAAAAAATCACCATCGGCCCACTGGGCAAATACCCGATGGCCAGTCCAGCTATGGTGGTGCCATCAGTTAACCCTTCGCGTGCCAGCTGTGCCCAGGGTTGACGACTCCTGATTTAGAATCATCAGTTAATCTAACTGTGTGTCTTTGGACACTGGGACCTGGAGAGAACCCACACAGATCAGGGTTTAGCTTAGTAATTAGCACAGGCTAATCACTGCTCAATTGTGCTGCCCAGGGGAAATCTATATCTAAAAGGTATAAATAAAGATTCTAATAGATATAATTCAGATATAAATTAGCATAATTTCAGGGAGTGGTTGCTGTTGCAGGTGTGTACTAAGGTAGGACTCTGTAGAGTCAGCTAGTGATAGCCAAAAGCTATACATATGCATCTTGATGCATTCTCAATCATCCAGGTAAGTAAATCTCCAAAAGTTGATTCTGTTCATCTGGACGTAGCGTTTTGTGGGAGAAACGTTTCATCACTCTGACTGCAGGTTTCAATCTTACAAACAGGACATCTGCACAATGACTGAAACCAGCCCACTGAAGGAACAATGGGCTGTGAGGTCAGTTCCTTCATCATGATTATGCAAATTCTCATGGCCATTGATCAATAACCACTGATCAAAGGCCATGAGTCCCATTCACAGAGAGTTGGGGAATGGCTGCAATCACAGCATTGTAAGATGGTGACAGATGTACCCTTAGGCCCTTTCCTCGATTCAGAGATGGTCTTTCCCTTTTCACGTAAATGGCCTCCTTGACTCCGCCCTCAAACCAGCGTTCCTCCCTGTCCAGGATGTTACATCCTCATCCTTGAAAGAGTGTCCACTGGCCTGTAGGTGTGAATAGACTGCAGAGTCCTGGCCTGACGAGGTGGCTCTTCTGTGTTGTGCCATCCTCTTAGCCAGAGGTTGTTTGGTTTCCCCCATGTATAAATCATGCCAATCCTCCTGCACTTAACAGCGTACACCATGTTACTCTGTTTGTGTATGTTTACGGTACACGTCAGCTTTTAGATGTCCCCCATTACTGATGGAAATCTCACAGTCTGAGAAGGCTAACCTGCCACTTTTCATATCCTCCCTGGTGAATTTGAAGTCAGCTGAGACTGAAGAAAACACTTGGATGAGTGGTGAAACGTTTCTCCCACTGAAGACGCTACATCCAGATGAACAGAATCAACTTTTGGAGCTATACATTTGCACTGTATGTTCTGGTCTTCCAGGCATTTTGGTGTTGCTGAACTGGCCATTGAATTCATTCATTTTAAGAATGTACCAGATTGTTGATTTGGCTACTCCTAATGATTATCTCTCTGATAGGTCTACTTTATTTAGTGTTTTAATTAAACCTCCCTCACTTCAACTGCTACTGACCCTGTGGTAGCTGGAATAGGCTCCTGCTCCCAGTGCTTATCTCTTCATATTCAAAACTGTAGTGAAAGTTTAAAAAAATAAAAATTGAACACTTGGAGTCAGCTTCAATATTACATCTGCTTCATTTGTTGCGAATTACAGTTAGCTGGACATGAAACTGCTCGTCAGTCAATTCTCTCATTCATTTCTGCAGGGCTATCTGTACAAATGGCTTTTATTTCTAAAGAGTTGGTGCAGTTTTGTAAAATTTCTTGAATTAAAGTTGGAGTCTGTGCTTCAATCACATATTGATTGTTTGATTTCAAAACTTTACTGAGATTCTGTACAGAGATACAAAGTTGCAGTTAAAGTTACAGAAAATTGGACCAGAATTGTCCAATAAATGATGGCTCTAACTGTACATACTGATGATATGATATATGATGTAGTCATATTGGTGTATCTCTCTTTGTTGGGGAAGTTTTTGCCATTGTATTCTTTTACTGCACATTGTACTTGTGCTCCATTTCCTTACTGCTCGTGTCCTAGATCAGGCTGTAACAACCTTCAACATCAAAAGAGCCATTTTAGCTCCTCCTACCAAACAGTGAGACACAAAGAGAAAAAACCCATGTGACAAGGGGGATATGGGCAGATGCCAGATGTAATTGGGAGAGGATTAATTACTACACATAGCATATGAATTAGTTACGGTTAACCCTAACTGTAAATTACGTCTGTGGTTGCTGACTTCTGCCCTGGACCTTAGCGGAGGTTTGATTTCAGTTAAATTCTATCATGTGCTTGGCTGATTTTTGCATGTTAGCTACAGATGGACTAACGGTTTTAGATTCAACACAACAAAAAAATGCTCAGTTAGGCAGAATTGATGGTTTGTAATTCAGCTGCAGCGTCATCATTAAAAACAGGTCGGCACTAATGCAGTACACATGTGTTATAGTGTCAGTTACAGAATCATCTGTTATGGACATATAATAATTATAAAGAGTGTGTTAATCAACTGTGGGCTGTGTTTCACAGTTGTTGTTTATCTAACAAGGCCTTGGATGTGAAAAACCATGCAAAACACTTTTCTATCCAAATGTCCTTCACAGTGTTTTCCTCCCCCTTTCCTATCTGGCTGTCTGTCTGGTATGTTGGCTAATCAACAGAGAAATGCAGCCTCCCTGACCAGGCCTTAAGTCCTGCTGCTGTTTTCTTTTATGTCTGCCTGTGCTGTTTACCACTGTGATGTCACACACGTTTTTTCAGCAAACACTTTTCACTTCACCTGCAGAACTGTCCAGATGGATGGCAGGTTGCATGTGTGTGTGTTCCCATGCCATCTGCTCATAATCCCCCCAGCGCACACACACACACACACACACACACACACACACACACACACACACACACACACACACACACAGAGTCATGCAATAGTAACAAGCAGGACAGACATGGATAGCCAGTCATCTGCTTCGGCTACGACAGCTTGCAGCAGGTTTATTTTGTGTTTAGTTCCACATCAGGATCCATCTTTAAACGGCTCAAACTGAACATGTCTGATAACAGACTACTGTTACCTGGGGATCTTTTGTGATCTAAGAACCACACCCATCTGTTTCCAGCTGAGAATCTGCAACGTATAAACAGTGTCTGTCTTGTTCTTCTATTAACTGGCCAAAAATAGAGGATTATCTCCAGATGTACATGAAATGTAACAGCTCTACATCCTGAGCAGCTACATGTGCCTTCTGAATTTGCACTCATAAAATGTCTTTTTTGCACAGGACTAAGACTTCCTAGACTTGCCATTTGAATTTTTAAAAACTGCAGCTTTCTGTGTCCTTAATCCCAGCTAGATTTGATGCCTTGTGGATCATATACAGAACCGGTTAAACATTTTAGAACATCCCAATTTTACCAGTTATTTATTGCAATTCAAGTCGTTTAAGTCCAATGAATAGCTTGAAATGGTACAAAGGGAAGTGAAGAACTGTCAGAGGTTAAAAAAAAAGAAAAAAGGTAACGTTACCCAAACTAAAAAATCATGTAAATTTCCAAATTATTTAAAAGAAATAGAGCTTTCAGGGAACACAACATAGGTTAATAATTTAAAGCTGTTCTGCACTAATGGAGGTTGATCAAGCCTTAAAAGCTGGTGCTACTAATTACTATAGGTGTTCCAACTTTACTGGATTACTTACAGCCCCCGCTGTCTGCATAAAAGCAGTGTTGGAACACACTGTGGTACCACACCCTCGTGAGCAAGAGTTGAAACAGTATTGTGTGCAGAAAGTAGTGTATTGCTACAAAAATGGGGAGAAAAAAGCGATTAACAAAAGAAGAGAGAAAGACCATCATAACACTTAAAAATGTAGGTCAAGCTGCAGGTTTGAGAGGATGAGCTACAGCAAGATAGCCCTCGCTAAGCCATGAAACACCGCCATTGGACTACTGAAGACTGGAAGAAGGTATTATGGACTGATATAAGCAAGATTTGAAATCTTTGGTTCATCATGCAGGATCTCTGTTGAGTAGGTGAAAGGATGGTTCCACAATGTGTGGCATTAACTGTCAAGCGTGGAGGAGGAAGTGTGATGGTCCGGGCCTGTTTGCTGGATCCAGGGTTGGTGACTTGTACATAGTGAGAGGCACCCTGAACCAAAACCACAGCATTCTGGAACATCATGCTTAGTTGGTCAGGGGTTCATCCTACAGCAAGATAATGACCCAAAACATAAGTCCAATCTATGCCAGAACTACCTCAGGAAAAAAGAACAAGATGGTGAGCTTGAAAACACGGCGTGTTCAGCAGTGTCTCCAGACTTAAACCCCATCGAGCTGGTTTGGGATGAACTGGACAGAAGAGCAAAGCGGCCTACAAGGTCCACATTTATGGGAACATCTGCAACAGATATGGGAGAATATTTGATTTCTATTGTAGAAAGAATGCCACGTGTGTGTTCAGCTGTTATATCTGCCAAAGGTGCCTACATCGATGAGTCAAAAGTTTAGAATACATTTTGGTCTATAAACTGATTCAATGATTTCTTTTTTAACTCCACTTGCTTATTTTCACTATGCTTTCACTTCAGAGTGCAATTAGACAGTAAACTGCATAATTTTCAATAAAAAAAAACTTGACAAATTGGGGTGTTTAAAAACCTTTGACTGGTAGTGTAAGTAGTGTAAGTCTATCGTATCCAGAGGTAATTTTGGTCAATAAGTAGTGAGAAAGAGGCAAATTCCCTTTCTTTTGCATTATTTTGAATTGAACGATTCAAACTATTGCTGTTGCAATTTACATAACATGTTAGAATCAATCAATAAAATCCAGTACAGTAGATTTTAAAGTATAGCAATATTTGTTCCTTTCTAGTGACATTATATGTCCTCGTTGCGGACATATAATGTCAGTGTTTTCTGACTGATATACTTGGGCCTTTCAAAGTACGTGTGCGTGTGTTGTATTCTGAGGGAAAAAACTCAGATATTTTCAAGATAGTAGAGAGAAAGGATAAGATTCTGTTTGAATGAGCCATGTGGCAAACATGGGGATTGCTACATTACATTACATGCTACAAACATACTCATGTATATATCTTTCTACGTAGCACTTTTAATTCTTATTCTTACTTTTATTTTTTCATGTCTATTTAAGCGCAATTTATGACAGTATGTTTGCACTGAAGCACCGCAGCAATTTCCTAATGTTGTAAACCTGCTCAACATTTGGCAATAAAACCTTTTCTGATTCTGATTCTGATTTACCACAGGGTCCACTGTTGCCTTCATCCTCCACATCTTCTCGTCTCCTCTCTCAGCTCTTGAAAGAAGAAACACAAGGTACTCATGTTCCTTCTTCCTGATGTTGCTATCACTACATATAGCTACATCTGCCACTATGGCTGTCTTCCTCTGCTTGTCCAACACTACTATGTCTGTTTGGTTAGCCATCACTAGTTGTCCATCTATATTAAATTGCATTGAAATCAATTTTATTTAAATGGTAAATGGCCTGTATTTGTATAGTGCTTTACTAGTCCCTAAGGACCCCAAAGCACTTTACATATCCAGTCATCCATCCATTCACACACACATTCACACACTGGTGATGGCAGCTACATTGTAGCCACAGCCACCCTGGGGCGCACTGACAGAGGCGAGGCTGCCGGACACTGGCGCCACCGGGCCCTCTGACCACCACCAGTAGGCAACGGGTGAAGTGTCTTGCCCAAGGACACAACGACCGAGACTGTCCGAGCCGGGGCTCGAACCGGCAACCTTCCGATTACAAGATGACCTGCCATCTCTTGAGCCACGATTTAATACATTCTGTTTTCATGGATGCCTGGATGTTAAACTTAATTGTTACACCTGGTAAAGCAGCAACGCTGATCCTTTCATTAAAGATGAAAACATTTAGAGAGTTCTTAACTCTCAGTGATGCCGCAGTGATCATTTGACTTTGGGACCTGAAGCGGACAGAGTTTTGGACCCAGATTACTCCGTCAGGCTCCTGACTACGGTAGCTGTAATGCTCCAACAATCGATCAAGAGGTGCGGCTCCGATAAGCTTCCTAGCTTATCGAAGTCATACTAAAACATGTTTTGACAGATTTTTGAGCACTGTATACCACATCAAATCGGTTTGAGGTCAGTAAGCCCAACCAGAATTCATACATAAGCCGCGCGGATTATAAGGCACACTTATTAAAGGATTTTAAGTGCACCTTTTGGTGTGGAAAATACGGTTATTGTTTTGCCGTTAGTCAAGATGTTGGGTGTGGAAGAATACAAAATGTTTTTATTTAAAATCACTCTAACCTTGACAAGGCCAGAGATTTTTTTTTTTAAGAAAAGCAATAAAAAGGAAGGAATATCATTCCGGTTATCTGGAGGTCACATTTGTGAATGTAGCTCCAATAAAGAGCAACATTTTAATCAAATGTTTAGTACATTGACACTTTCATTAGTCTGTAATCATAGAGAATGTTTACCTGTTGCTTCAGTCAGCAGTAGGATCTATATTGGAGTTTCCAGAGAAAGGGACGGCACAATAGTGATAATTTTATTAATTATATATAACTATTAATTCATTCAGCTGAGTACAGTAAGGCTCAAAAGCAGTCTCATGTTTCTACACTTCAAAAAAACACATTTCTTTTTAAAATAACAAAATCATTTGTCAGCTGTTGGATTGTGAGGTGTTTTGAGCTCTGTCAAGTGTCACAGATAAAATGTACTTCACTTACTCAAGTCAAAATCTCCACTGAAGTTTTTGTGCAAAATATCCCACTTCAGTTTCACAGGAAGATATATGCAGAAGAGACATTATTCTGACGTCTTACTCTTTAAGATAAATATTAAAATATATATATAAAGAACATTGCCTGGTAACAAAAAAAAATCACATTTACTTGTACAGTGGATTTCTGTGGTTGGATAAACAACTACAACTCTTTTCCCCCCTAGACAGCAGATGCAGCACAGACAAAAGTTGTGGTTTGGTTTGATTTATTTGCTCAAATTATTTAATTTTAGTTGATAAAGCTGTAATTTAGGCCTGTGGATTACTAACTTAGATTTAAGTTATATGATTTATAGAAAGTGTGCAATAGTTACTTAAACTAATTTAGGCAGGTGCATAAATTTGGGCACCGTTGTCGTTTTATTGATTTGAATACCTTTAGCACTAATTATTGGAACATAAAATTTGTTTGGTAAGCTCATTGACACTTGACACAGGTAAATCCAGTCATGAGAAAGGGTATTTAGGGTGACCAATTACAAGTTTTTCTCCTCTTTGCATCTTCTCTCGAGAGTGGCTACGTGGGAGCCTCAAAACAACTCTCAAATGACCTGAAAACAAAGATTGTTCAACATCATGGTTTAGGGGAAGTATACAAAAAGCTATCTCAGCGATTTCAGCTGTCAGTTTCCACTGTGAGGAACATAGTGAAGGAATGGAAGACCACAGGCACAGTTCTAGTTAAGGCCGGAAGTGACAGGTCAAGAAAAATCTTAGGTAAGCAGAGGCTTAGTTATTTGGGCATAACAAGAGGTGGTATGCATGACGGAAACAGAACACAGCATTCCAAGAGAAACACTTGCTACCCACAGTAAACTGTGGTGGCAGTTCCATCGTGCTGTGGGGCTGTGTGGCCAGTGCAGGTACTGGGAATCTTGTTAAAGTTGAGGGTCGAATGGATTCCAGTCAGTATCAGCAGATTCTCAAGAATCAATGACAAAGTTGAAGTTGCGCCAGGGCTGGATATTTCAAAATGACAACGACCCTAAACACTGTTCAAAATCAGGCAGAGGATCAAGTACAACGTTCTGGAATGACCATCTCAGTCCCCAGACCTGAATATTATTGAAAATCTACAGTGTGACTTAAAGCGGGCTGTCCATGCTCGGAAACCATCAAACCTGAGTGAACTGGAGATGTTTTGTAAAGACGAAAGGTCCAAACTACCTTCAACCAGAATCCAGACTCTCAGCTATGAGAAGTGTTTGGAGGCGTTATTTCTGCAAAAGGAGGATCTACTAAATACTGATGTAATTTTTCTGTTGGGGTGCCCATATTTAGTTTAGGTAACTATTGCACACTTTCTGTAAATGCTATAAACTTCATTTCACTTCTCAAATATCATTGTGTTTGTCTGCTATATGATATATTTAAACGAAATTGCTGATCCAAACAACCAATGATTTATGATGGAAAATCATGAAAATTACCAAGGATGCACAAACTTTTGCATACCACTGTATTATGCTTTAGTTGTTTTAATTTTCATCTTTCCAGTGAAACAACAAACAATGCCAGTGTCAGTGGCAGTCGCAGTAGGACTGGTTGAAAGGTCTATACTGGAATTCTTTGATGCCTTCTCTTCTTGGTGACTTCCTGCTTGAGTGAATGCTGACGCATCTGGCTGCTGCTACTCAATGGTACATTTTCGATTATTTGGATTCAGATTTGAATCAACAGGGACATTCACACACACTCAGGACCAGATCAATCTCTGCCAGGGATTGATTTGTAATGATTGTCCTCAACATCTGCTACTCCAGCTAAATGTGCTCTGACATCTTATTCCCAGTGAGCTGCACTAGCTTAACTGTTTGGGCTATTTTAGCCTACCTGTTTGTCGCTCCGACCGGCTGTTTTTTTTTTCCTCCACATTGTCTAAGATGTGGGCCAAGATGTTTTTGAGCTGGTCGGCACTATTCTGGATTCTCCTGACACTCGTCCACCATCCTACGGCTGGACTGTTCCGCTATACTGCCGCTGAGCTCCTGCGCCTTCACGACCAGCTGTCGCTCCCATCGCCGGCAGAGCTCCACTACCGCCTAGACATCATTTTCCAGCCTCACTGGAGATATATCCATCGTGGGTCCCGCAGGATTTTCCTCAACTCCAGTGGAATCAAATCATTTTGGCCTGCTACTCGCCGCCCTCGCAGGAACTCTGATCGGGCTGTCAACCACCGATCTCTAGCCCACCTCACCAGAGCACCCACTATGATTAGCAAAAAAGGAAATACTCCACTCAACTTTGGTCTTCTAAACATCCGCTCACTGACAAGTAAGGGACCTCTCATCCAAGACCTCCTATCTGACTGTATGTTTGACGTTTTCTGTTTAACTGAAACCTGGCAACAACCTGATGACTTTTCTCATCTAAATGAATCTAGTCCTCCGGGGTTTGTTTACTTTTCTAAACCTCACTGCTCAGGTTGTGGGGGTGGTCTCGCGGTCATTTTTCGCCAGCACTTGAAAGTCCTGCCAGTAAATGTTGATACCTTTAGTTCCCTACAGTGCCTTGCATGTGAGCTGACTGGACCTATTCCCACCATCATACACAGCAAATCCAGCATGTCCAAATTAACACTGTCGGATTTGATTTCAACACTATTAAAGTGTCTATATGGGTCCACACCAGAGAGTGTTAATTTAACTCTTTTTGGAGAGTTGGTACGTTAACTCTGATTTAGTGTTAAACACCAAATCTGTCTGGAGTTAATAATTTAACACTTGGTGTTAAGAGTTTATATATTAACTCTCAAAGAGTATTTTAGTTTAACTACGTAAGAGTTATCTTCTAATTCATTCTAAAAAGCGGGAATTTTACTGTTCTGAACTTCTAGAAATTTCTTTTGGAAATAAACATTTACTAAAAAGACGCAATGGTTTTTGAAAAACATTTATTCTGAACTGTGCAGCACAATTTCAAAACATTTTCTGAAAGATGTAACAGTGTACATGTTCTCACTTTCATTAGAATTTTGTTTATCAAAAGGTCTGACATAGGTGAGCTGGTAAATGCAAATAACAGCATTCTCATCACTTATTTCTTCAATACAATATGCATGTCCTTCATTCATCCCTTTGTGGAACTTCAACGCACTTCTGCTCTCCCCCATATTCCATCTTCACAAGCATATCCTGTGCGGAGATTGAATAAAAATTAGTTGACACTAATTAATGGTACAAATAATCCAGTAAACAATTGCAGCACAGAAAAAAAAAGGAATCCTCTTTGAGCCATTACTTGTGTAAAGTATTTTCCCAAAAGACAAAGACACAGGCAACAGGTAATACTGAACTAAATGTAAAACCTCAACCTTTTTAATTTTTACCTAAACCGTGTGCACAAAACTCTGGAGGGATCTATGCTAACGTAGAACCCAGTCAGGACGCCTGCTACTGCTGTTCGTCTACTACTGCTCGTTTTTTTTTATGGGCGATCGTTTTCAGGCTTCAAGTAGCACCATTATACCAACATTTCACATTCTAGACATTGTTTTAGGTGTATTTGACCAAAAGTTTGACTGAAAATTCACATGCAAGCTTTTTTCAAGGCTGTGGTATTTGCCTGCAAACAATACCTTTCAGCTAGCTAAAACAGAATATTATGCTATCACCGAGCAACATGGCTAATGCCTTTCACACAGCTTTGTCTCAACTCCAAAGAGCCACAGAAGTAAAAGCTAATAACAATAATTGAAACAATCTTTGAAAAAATGACTTACCAAGCATGGCAAACAACTCAAATATGTAGAGCAAAATGTTCTGAAACGGCTTCACTTCAGCTTCGATTGGAGCCGTGCTGGGGGCGGAGTCTGTGAATTTACTCTGTTGGTGTCATAGCCCCTCTAGGAGTTCAGAGTTAAGAGGTCAAGAGTTAATGTTTCCATTGTAACACCTCCAGATTTGACAGAGAAACACTCATTTTTAACACTCGATTTTAACTACTATCATTTTACATTAAAAGAGTTACATTAAAAGAATGTGACTCTACTTAGAGTAAAATTAACTCTACTTTTGCAAGAAGACTATTAACACCAAAACATTTAACACTTTTGAATTTGCTGTGTAGCTACTGTATACCGCCCCCTCAAACCTAACCCTGTCTTCCTCAGTGACTTTGCTAATCTACTAGCCCATCTTTCATCTCTCTCCCCAAATGTGATCTTGGTGGGAGATTTCAACATTCATATGGATAATAATGACCTTCTGCTCACCAGAGACTTTTCCTCCTGTCTCGAGGGCTTTGGATTTAAACAATTTATTGACTTTCCCACTCACTCCAAAGGACATACCTTGGACTTGATCTGCTGTTCTGGTCTTACTCCCTCAAATCTTTCTGCTGCTGAAATTCCCATAACTGACCATTTCCTTTCATTTAACTTCACTCTCAGCTGCTCTTCTGTCAACCCGTCTCATCTCGTTCCGCGACATCAAGAACATTGATTGGACAATATTCAGAATCCAGACTTCTATTCTACTCCTGATAATTTGTTGTTATATTATAATAATTGTTTACTCAATGTCCTTGATTCACTGGCTCCTGTAAAAACTCACTCCGTTTCCTTCGCTCGCACTGCTCCTTGGTTTACCTCTGACCTCCGAGCATTGAATGCCAAAGCTCAGCAGCTTGAGTGTAAATATAAGAAATCTGGTTTAATCATTGATGTAGAAATCTACAAATACCACGTACTTCAGTATAAAGACTCCATCAACAAGGCCAAACAAAGTTTCTACTCAGGTATTATCAGTTCTTATGAGGGCAACGCAAGGATTTTGTTTTCGGTTCTCAACAAACTAATTCAACCCCCAACGCTTTACCACCACACTTCTCTTCTTCTGAAACCTGTAACTCCTTGATGCTTCTTCTGGACTACAAAAATCAATAACATCCACCAGCAACTCTCACTAGCTACTTGGGGTGGCTGTAGCTCAGGTGGCAGAGCAGGTCAGCCATGAATAAGAAGGTCGGTGGTTCGATCCCAGGCTGCCTCCTGGCTGCATGCCAAATATCCTTGGGCAAGATACTAACCCCATGTTTGCCTACTGGTGGTGGTCAGAGGGCCCGGTGGCGCCAGTGTCCGGCAGCCTCGCCTCTGTCAGTGCGCCCCACGGCAATGACAATGTAGCTTGCCATTGCCAGTGTGTGAATGAGTGAATGTAGTGTAAAGCGCTTTGGGGTCCTTAGGGACTGAGTAAAGCGCTTTACAAAATGCAGGCCATTTACCATTTAACTCTGTTGAAATGTTGTGTCTACGCCCTCTCCAGAACCGTTTCTCTATTTTGAGCCGTTTTCCACTTTTCATCTTCCTGATTTATCTGATATTTTTGAGTTTATATGCAAATCAAAGCCTGCCACATGTCATCTTGACCCTATGCCTACAGGGCTTGTGAAATCCTGCCTCTCTTCCTTACTCCCACTCATCTTTGCTATCTTCCACTCTTCACTCACCATTGGTATCGTTCCCTCCTTATTCAAGATTGCTTCAGTCTCTCCCATACTGAAAAAACCTTCTTTAGATCCTAACAACTTTAACAACCTCCGTCCGATTTCTAATCTACCCTTCATCTCTAAAATACTCAAAAAAGTAGTTGCAGTTCAACTTCATTCACACCTGGTTAATAATAACATCTACAACAGATTTCAATCTGGTTTTCGTTCATGTCACAGTACAGAAACTGCTTTACTTAAAGTCACTAACGATCTTCTAATCGGAGCTGACTCTGGTCTACTCAGCATTCTCGTCCTTTTGGATCTGAGCTCAGCCTTCGACACCATCTCTCACTCTGTCCTTCTAAGCAGACTTTCCTCTCTCGGCATCTCTGACACACCGCTAGCCTGGATTCAATCATATCTCCTTGACTGCTCCCAGTTTATTCAACTGAAATCAATCCACTTACGTCTTTTCCCGGTCACTTCTGGTGTACCCCAAGGTTCAGTCTTAGGCCCTCTTCTCTTCAGAATATACATCTTCCCTCTAGGTTCCATTTTCCGCAAATTTGATCTACTCTTTTTGCTGATGACACCCAGTTATATCTCTCCTGCAGACCTGATTCCTTCCTCCCACCTTCTTCCCTCACAGAATATCTATCCAAATTAAAATCCTGGTTTAGCTCTAATTTTCTAAAGCTCAATGAGAATAAAACTGAAATCTCCTTATTGGCACCAAATCCAACCTTTTGAAGGCAAATCATTTCTCACTCACTATCAACTCCACAGCTTTCACTTCTCCTTAAGGTTAAGAGCCTCGGTGTTATCTAGACAGTTCACTTTCCTATAAATCTCACATCAATAATCTCACCCGTTCTGCCTGTTTCCATCTACGTAACATTAACAGATTGCTTCCTTCTCTTTCCACCCAGTCTACGTCCATTCTTGTCCACAGTCTTGTTACCTCCCGTATTGACTACTGCAATTCTCTTTTGCATGGTCTCCCCCAAAAATCCCTCCATAAGCTTCAGCTGGTTCAGAACTCTGCTAGCACATCACCCCTGTTCTTCAGGAACTTCACTGGCTCGCAGTGAAATTACAGATAATATACTAACTTCTTCTGCTCACCTTCATAACCTCGCACCTCCTTACCTATCTGACCTGTTAAGCACTACCTTTTCTGCCCACTCACTTCGACCTTCTTCTATCCAGCTTGCTGTACCTTCCTTCCGCCTCACCACCATGGGAAGCAGAGCTTTCAGCTGCTCTGCTCCCAGGCTGTGGCATTCTCTGCCCCCAAATATAAGAAACATTGGTTCTCTCCCCCAGTTTAAATCTCAACTCAAAACCCATCTGTTCAAATCTGCATATTCACTGTGAACACACTGTTTGTTAATTTTATCTTGTGCTTTTGTTTTATTGTTCTTCATTGTGTCATTGTTCTATTATGTGTTTTATCCTATTGTACAGTGTCCTTGAAAGGTGCTTTATAAATAAAGTTATTTATTATTATTTGTATTATTATTATTATTTGTATTTTCCTCAAGAGCACCATGTTTGAGACGGGATGTGCTTGATACAGTGCAGCCCTGGCATATAGTCACACATATATGATATATACAGTGGGGCAAAAAAGTATTTAGTCAGCCACCGATTGTGCAAGTTCCCCCACTTAAAATGATGACAGAGGTCAGTAATTTGCACCAGAGGTACACTTCAACTGTGAGAGACAGAATGTGAAAAAAAAATCCATGAATTCACATGGTAGGATTTGTAAAGAATTTATTCGTAAATCAGGGTGGAAAATAAGTATTTGGTCACCTCAAACAAGGAAAATCTCTGGCTCTCACAGACCTGTAACGTCTTCTGTAAGAAGCTTTTCTGTCCCCCACTCGTTACCTGTATGAATGGCACCTGTTTGAACTCATCATCTGTATAAAAGACACCTGTCCACAGCCTCAAACAGTCAGACTCCAAACTCCGCCATGGCCAAGACCAAAGAGCTTTCGAAGGACACCAGGAAAAGTATGGTAGACCTGCACCAGACTGGGAAGAGTGAATCTACAATAGGCAAGCAGCTTGGTGTGAAAAAATCAACTGTGGGAGCAATCATCAGAAAATGGAAGACATACAAGACCACTGATAATCTCCCTCGATCTGGGGCTCCACGCAAGATCTCATCCCTTGGGGTCAAAATGATCATGAGAACGGTGAGCAAAGATCCCAGAACCACACGGGGGGACCTGGTGAATGACCTGCAGAGAGCTGGGACCAAAGTAACAAAGGTCACCATCAGTAACACACTACAACGGCAGGGAATCAAATCCCGCAGTGCCAGACGTGTTCCGCTGCTGAAGCCAGTGCATGTCCAGGCCCGTCTGAAGTTTGCCAGAGAGCACATGGATGATACAGCAGAGGATTGGGAGAATGTCATGTGGTCAGATGAAACCAAAGTAGAACTTTTTGGTATAAACTCAACTCGTCGTGTTTGGAGGAAGAAGAATACTGAGTTGCATCCCAAGAACACCATACCTACTGTGAAGCATGGGGGTGGAAACATCATGCTATGGGGCTGTTTTTCTGCCAAGGGGACAGGACGACTGATCCGTGTTAAGGACAGAATGAATGGGGCCATGTATCGTGAGATTTTGAGCCAAAACCTCCTTCCATCAGTGAGAACTTTGAAGATGAAACGAGGCTGGGTCTTCCAACATGACAATGATCCAAAACACACCGCCCGGACAACAAAGGAGTGGCTCCGTAAGAAGCATTTGAAAGTCCTGGAGTGGCCTAGCCAGTCTCCAGACCTCAACCCCATAGAAAATCTGTGGCGGGAGTAGAAAGTCCGTGTTGCTCGGCGACAGCCCCAAAACATCACTGCTCTCGAGAAGATCTGCATGGAGGAATGGGCCAAAATACCAGCTACTGTGTGTGCAAACCTGGTAAAGACCTATAGTAAACGTTTGACCTCTGTTATTGCCAACAAAGGTTATGTTACAAAGTATTGAGTTGTATTTTTGTTATTGACCAAATACTTATTTTCCACCTTGATTTACGAATAAATTCTTTACAAATCCTACCATGTGGATTCATGGATTTTTTTTTTTCACATTCTGTCTCTCACAGTTGAAGTGTACCTCTGGTGCAAATTACTGACCTCTGTCATCATTTTAGGTGGGGGAACTTGCACAATCGGTGGCTGACTAAATACTTTTTTGCCCCACTGTATGTTTGACTAATCCTTGTGATGAATTAGGCTGAAACTGATATGTTTGAATTCATTGTTTGGTTTTCACTGTTCCTCCTAAACAGTGGATTTCTAGAAAATACTTGTTGGGGGGGCCAGGTAGGGGCACAGATTTGGAGAAGGGTGGCAGATGTAATTGGCAGATAATGTAAAACAAAACAAATTCTACCAACCATTAACCATAATTCAATAACCCTATAAACCTAATAACCGAATGCGCTTTTAACTCTTATTAGAATGAGATTTTAACCACTACGGTTTTTAGATACTGTGTTGATAAAGTACAAGAGATACAATCAGTGCTCTGTCAGTGTTTATTCAGCATTCAAGGACAGCTATATTTGCATAGCATTTTTACTGACATGTAGTGCACATATGTTTTGGGAAAAACATTTTTGAATATTAAAATACAAACATTTTTAGCATACAATTGGCAAATTAGCCAATGCCAATGCAAAACTTTATCTGCCTATTAAAAAAAGACAACAACAACTTTCCTGATGTATGACCTTAACTAGAAGTCAGGGATGTCAGATTCTGGCTCTCATGGACCCCTATCCTGCACGTTTTAGATGTTACCTATACCAACATAGCCAGTTCAAATCAAATAATCCCCAAATGCCTATTTGTGCACGAGTCTGTAAACGATTCTTTAAATCAGCTGTGTTGAAGTATGGAAACATCTGAAACCGGGAGGACAGGAGCCTTGAGAACCAGAACTGCACATTCCTGCATTGAACATGGCACAGGGGTGATTTACACTCTATTCATAACATGGAGCTGGCAGATAGGAGAGTAATGAGAGAAATTAGCTAGACCGCACAGTGTAGTGTAAGTGCTGCCTCATGGTAAACTTTGGTAATATTGATGTATAAAGAACAACACTGGCTGATGATGAAGTACAGTCAGCTGGCATGGTGACACTGCCAGTATTAACCTGCAACCAAATCTGCAGCTCCACACAGCAATGTTACGACTTGGATTATATCCTATAACTCAGTAGTTCCCAAACTACCGTACGCGTACCCTCGGGGGTACGCAAGTGGCTGTAGGGGGTACGCGTGGGTTGGGGTTGGAGTGGGGATCAAAAGTTTTAAAAGCCGAAATTTGCGCTAATGCAGTTTTTTTTGCCTGTCAAATACATGACTATATACCACCCTCTGGTGTTCAGCAAAAAAATAGCTCTGACAAAATACATGGGCGTGATTTGCCCAAATGACTGACACCTAACAGTTGAAGTTGCCTCCAAGCATTCAGTGCAGCGCGAAAATGGACAAGTGGTTAACAAGAAAAAAAGGCTCTACCACAGAGACACCGGCCACAACAACCAATAAGCTCATATCTGAAGATGCATTTTCCAGTGACCGCACAGGTGATTGTTCAACAACAATGTGTTCGTCAGATTTGGATGCTAGCAGTGCTAGCAGGGATGTATCTGTGGTTACTAGCCAAGTGGCTAGCATAGCTGGAGCCAGCCATGTGGAAAGTGATGAAGTGTCTGATGCGGAGCGTCAAAGTGGGAGAAAGCATGACAGCACGGACTGTAACACAACCTCATCAAAGAAGCGCAAATATGATGACAATTATATTTCGCTGGGGTTTACGTGTATAAATATTGGTGGATTTCCCCGGCCACAGTGTGTTATTTGTGCAAAAGTATTGTCTCAGAACTCAATGAAACCTTCACTTTTGCGCAGACATTTAGAGACAAATCATCCCCATTTGAAAAATAAACCAAGGGAATATTTTGAGCGACAGCTAAAATCACTTTCAACAAGTAAAACCTGCATTCAGGTGCCAGATCTTATGAATAAAAACAGACTACAAGCATCTTACATGGTCAGTTACAGAGTGGCTAAAAACAACAAACCCCACACTATTGTGGAGGACCTCATTCTCCCTGCTGCTTTAGATATGGTAGGGACAATGTTGGGGGAAAAGGCAAAAAAGACGATACAGTCCATTCCATCATCAAACAATACTGTCTTACGGCGCATCAATGCAATGTCAGAAAATGTTTTACAGCAGCTACTTCTGCGCATACGCCACAGTGAATGTTATGCAATACAGCTAGATGAGTCCACGGATGTGGCTGGCCTGGCGCATCTTCTCGTATATGTGCGCTACATTCATGAAGGAACCATCAAGGAGGACATGCTGTTCTGTAAACCGCTGGAACAAAGGACAACTGCCGCAGATATTTTTCAAAAGCTGGACACATTCATGAACACACATGGACTCGTGTGGGACAGATGTGTTGGCATCTGTACTGATGGCGCACGGGCCATGACTGGGAGACACGGAGGTGTGGTTTCGCGTGTGCAAGCAGTCGCGCCAGATGCCTCCTGGGTACACTGCAGCATCCACCGAGAGGCTCTTGCTGCAAAGGGAATACCTGTCCGTTTGAAACATGTTTTGGACACAAGTGTAAAAATGGTTAACTTTGTGAAAGCCAGGCCGCTGAACTCCCGCTTATTTACTGCGTTGTGCAATGAGATGGGCAGCGAGCATGAGACATTATTACTCCACACAGAGGTTCGCTGGCTATCTAGAGGGAAAGTGCTGACCCGTTTCTTTGAGTTGAGGGATGAACTTAAAGTTTTCTTCAGTAACCATCCCTTTGAGCTGTCTGAACATTTGCATGATGAAGAGTACCTTACCTGCCTGGCTTATCTGTGTGATATATTTTCTCGTCTGAACGAGCTCAATCTCGGATTACAAGGCGTTTCTGCAACTATATTCAATGTTCAAGATAAAGTTGAGGCCATGATAAAGAAGTTAAACCTTTGGAAGAACTGCTTGGATACAAACAACACTGAAGTCTTTCCTGTGCTGCATGATTTTCTGTGCTCTAATGATCTCACACTATCTAAAAGTGTAAAGCGCGAATGTAACGTGCACCTTGAGGAGCTGGCGGTGCAGTTACGCCGATACTTCCCAGAGACGGACGGCTCAAATGATTGGATACGTCACCCGTTCACCGCCGTGCCTACTTCGTTATCACCGTCTGACCAGGAGAGCCTAATTGAAATCGCCACAGATGGATCTCTAAAAGTTGAACACGCTCAAAAGAACCTGGCGGATTTCTGGATAGGGCTGCGCACTGAACAGCCCGCGCTGGCTAAGCGCGCTGTCAAGACTCTGATGCCTTTCGCCACCACATACTTATGCGAAAAGGGATTTTCTGCTTTAACAAACATGAAAACAAAATACAGAGCAAGACTTTGTGTGGAAAACGATTTAAGACTCAGCCTTTCCCAAATTGAGCCAAACATTGAAGAGCTGTGTGCCTCTGCTCAAGCACATCCATCACATTAAATAAAGTTCTGTTTAATGAAAGTTCATGGCCTTTATGCTCTCGACAAAAAAGTGAATTCTAATAAATCCTTTGATACACTGCTAGTATTAAGTAGTAAAGTTTGTTATTAAAACTCTGTCATTACTAAAAAATATTGATAAATTCATTTGGTGGTGAGAAATAATCGACTGTGCAGTATTTATCTTTATGCATGCGATATTGCAATGTATTTATAGACACTAATTAAGAGTCGTTCGTAGTAGGGGGTATGCGGCTGAGGGTGACATGTCTCAAGGGGTACGTGGCTGGAAAAAGTTTGGGAAGCACTGCTATAACTCATAACTCTTATGTTAGCTCCCCTCAGTAGCCTACTGTCTGAAGTATTCGACGGTTGCACTAATTCTTTAAGTGTTATTTTTTCCTTGGTATTCAAATTTCACCGAAGTTTACTAAGCTCAACAAACTTAATATTACTTCCCGGGACATTTATTCTCTCCTCATTTTCTTTTGCCGAAAAATTGTTTTCTGCTGTGCCGTCTTTCGTGCTTGGCTCTCCTTCCTTTGCTAACGTGATGCTCATAGTGCACAAGCCAATGCTGCATTCACTTACACTCGGATATCTGAGCTTCACTGTGAAAACATAATCGTACATTTGATATTTGATTGAATTTTATTGTTTTAGCTTCGGGGTGGCACCTGGGGTGGCCAGTCTGGTTGGGAGGGTGGCGCTGGACACGCCACAGCTCCTAAGAATCACTGAAATATTGTCTTATTTTAACAGTGCTTATTTTAAACACTTACTTTTCTGTTTGCTAACTGTACTGTATATGGAGTGACATTATTACACATTATGTACATCAGTTCCACTTAAGGTAGCAGAGAAACAGGTTTTGCTATAAATGACTTGTGGGCAGTGCATTAAAAACAGATTCTGTGCTATAGTCCAGAGTGTGGCCTTAGTGTTAATTTCCAGCATGGAACATCTGAAGCCATCAGTTCTGAACATGTACTCCACATCTCTTCCATTACGTCCCAGCAGGAAATGGTCCCATTCGCCCCTCATCGTGGTTAATGGTGGCTGAGTGGCTCTCAGGCTGCTCATATAATGACCTGTAATGCATAACCTCACCTACTGAGTCATTTTCTTCCCCTCTCAATCCTAATGTATGTTTGAGAGTCTGTTCCAAATTTGTCATTCAGTCCAATGTCTAATGGCCAAAAAAATAAATAAAAAAATTAGGACAGGCAGATGGATGACACAAAGGTTGATGGAAGGCTGGTAATTTCTTGCTACAGATACCAAAACTTTCCTTCTCTTTATAGATGATGCTAAAAGAGGAAATCGCATGTAAAGGAGGAAAATTTGTATTTATTTATTTGTATTCCTATATTCTCAGGAGGTGCTGCTGCCATGACCCAAACTGTGATATGTCATTTAATGAAGATTCCATTAATAGTCTTAGAAAAGTAAAATAGTACCAGCTGACCAGACATTGTCTATTCAGTTCAGTTCAATTCAGTTTTATTTATAAAATTAAATCACAACAATGGCCGCCTCAATGTGGTTTAAGGTAAAAACCCTGCAATAATACAAAAAAAGCAGAAAACCCCCCAACAATCATATGACCCCCCTTTGAGTATTACTACATGCTCTAATATGCTGGTCAGCATGCTGTAATAAATTATTATAGTCAACAGTAGGGATGGGTATCGTTTAGGTTTTATCCGATACCAGTACCAAACCGGTACTTTTGAAACGGTGCCGGTGCTTAAACGGTGCTCGAACCGGTGCTTAAAGAATGGAGAACACAAACTTTGTCCAAAAACCTCTCATGTTCAGCTGTTTTTTTTGTAAAAAGATAACAATGTTAGCCTTTTCTGCAGCTATAGGGCATACATGGCATCACTCTTGGCTGGAAGCAGTGCTTAATCAATGGAAAAAACACAAACTTTGTCCAAAAACCTCTCATGTTTAACTGTTTCCCACTTTTTCTTTGGTCATTTTAGCCTTTTTGGCCAGGGTGAAGGGAGTATCTGCCATCAAAGAAGAAGACAGCCGCATGTAGCTATGATGATGTTTGCTAGTTCACCTTACATGCATTAATATAATAACGTGGTTAGCCTACTCAATGTAAATTACACACGAACAACATTAAGCTACTCACGCAGAGAAGAACGGCTGCTGCTGCATCATCATCCTCATCATTTCTGCTACACTGGCAGGGCTAGGGGCCAGGACTCTCCTCTTCGGGTTTTTGGGGATGTTGCTAACTCCGGGTCCGATAACAGGCACCACACCCACAGTAGATGTGCTCGGTGTGAGGTCTCGCAGCAAGCTATCAAATACGGCGCATTTTTTGGCTTTTAAAAAAAACGCTATGCGTCGCCAGGTGTTTCATCAGATTCGAGGTGTTGCCTCCTTTGCACAGTATCACAGTATCAGCTTAAAGCACTTGTTGCAGGCTGCTGAGTTTGCATATTTTGCTGTGAAGTACAGCCAGACCTTGACCGCTTCGCCTTGGGCATTTTTAATCTGTAGCTCTGCTCTAAAAGAACGGACGTACCTGGACCCGCCTACTATCCTCAGAAACGTAAAGTGATTGGCTAGAATCTAAAGTGTATCACAGCTCAGGAAAAAAAAGCACCGAAATCAAGCACCGAAATGTGCGCTGCTTTTCGGTCTGGTTACTACCGTTTATGTCAGAACTGGTGCTATCATGGCACCGGATACCAGTACCCATCCCTAGTCAACAGTGTTCAACGCTGCACTGAGGTCTAGCAGGACAAGCACAGAGATGAGTCCACTGTCAGAGGCCATAAGAAGATCATTTGTAACCTTCACTAAAGTTGTTTCTGTGCTGTGATGAGCTCTAAAACCTGACTGAAACTCTTCAAATAAGCCATTCCTCTGCAGATGATCTGTTAGCTGTTTGACAACTACTCTTTCAAGGATGTTTGATATGAAAGGAAGGTTGGAGATTGGCCTATAATTAGCTAAGACTGCTGGGTCTAGAGATGCTTTTTGAGTAAAGGTTTAACTACAGCCAGCTTGAAGGCCTGTGGTACATAGCCGATCATTAGAGATAGGTTGATCACCTGATGAAGACCCTGGAGCGGTTGGTCCTGGCTCAGCTTCGGCGCCTAACAAGCTCATCACTGGACCCACTTCAGTTTGCCTACCAGCCTGGCATTGGAGCGGATGATGCCGTCATTCACCTCCTACATCGTTCCCTCGCTCACCTGGAGACCGCTGGAAGCACTGTGAGAATCATGTTCTTTGATTTCTCCAGTGCCTTCAACACCATTCTTCCCTCGGTTCTGAAGGACAAGCTGGAGAACTCTGGAGTGGACCATCACCTCACTACCTGGATTTTGGACTACCTCACCGACCGACCACAGTATGTGAGGACTCAGGGCTGTGTGTCGGACAGGGTCGTCTGCAGTACGGGGGCCCCACAGGGAACGGTTCTGGCTCCGTTCCTCTTCACCATCTACACTGCAGACTTCTCCCACAATTCCACCCAGTGCTTCCTGCAGAAGTTCTCTGATGACTCTGCAATAGTCGGCCTCATCACTGATGGGGACGACAAGGAGTACAGAGGACTGACTCAAGACTTTGTGGACTGGTGCCAGCTGAACTACCTCCAGATCAATGCCAGTAAAACCAAGGAGCTGGTGGTAGACTTCCGCAGGCACAAGCATTCTCCACTGCAACCACTGAACATCCAGGGTATGGACATTGAGGCTGTGGACAGCTACAGGTACCTTGGTGTTCATCTGAACAACAGACTGGACTGGACTCATAACTCAGACGCCCTCTACAGGAAAGGGCAGAGCAGGCTGTACCTGCTGCGGAGACTCAGGTCGTTTGGGGTGGAGGGCCCACTCCTGAAGACCTTCTATGACTCTGTGGTGGCTTCTGCTATCTTTTATGGTGTGGTCTGCTGGGGCGGCAGCATCTCTGCTGGGGACAGGAAGAGACTGAACAGGGTGATCCGAAGGGCCAGCTCTGTTCTAGGATGCCCTCTGGACCCAGTGGAGGTGGTGAGTGACAGGAGAACGGCGGCTAAGCTGTCATCCCTGATGGACAACGTCTCCCACCCCATGCAGCAGACTGTGACAGCACTGAGCAGCTCCTTCAGTGGGAGACTGCGGCACCCACGGTGTGGGACGGAGAGATTTCGCAGGTCTTTCCTCCCCACTGCTGTCAGACTCCACAACAAAGACTTTAACTGAACAAGCACACACATCCACACATGTGCAATAACACTAAGTGCAATAATCTTTTCTGGCATCGTTGTATTTTTACTCAGTTGTATATAGCATTCGTATTCTATTTTTATCTTATTGTATATTTTTATTCTATTTTATTCTACTGTATATAGTATATTATTTTATTCTATTCTGTACAGCTGTGTACTGTATTTATTCTTATTGTATTCTAATTTTTGCGTCATAACTTTTGCACTGTCCACTTCCTGCTGTGACAAAACAAATTTCCCACGTGTGGGACTAATAAAGGTTATCTTATCTTATCTTATCTTATCTTATCTTATCTTATCTTATCTTATCATATTTAAGATTGAAGCATTAATTAATTCTAGAAATGAGAGCTGCTCCATCTAAAGTGAGATGGATGCAGTCTCTCCTAAAAAGACCAGGTTTCCTCCAGAAAGTTTCCCAATTATCTATGAAGCCCACATCGTTCTTTGGGCACCACTCAGACAGCCAGCTATTTTAGGAGAACATGCAGCTAAACATGTCCCTCCTGGTCCGATTGGGGAGGGGACCAGAGAAAACCACAGTCCAACATTGTTTTGGCAAAGTTACATACAGTACCGATTCAATATTAAGATACAGGACTAAGTTGCTTTTAATGCGTTCAGGAGTATGACTGTGTGTGAATGGGTGAATGAGACATGCTGTATAAAGCACTTTGGTGCTCAAGTGGAGTAGAAAGGCACTGTATAAGAACAAGGCTGAAATTACTACTGCCAAATAAGTACTGCCATCTTTAATTGAGCAGACGTACCTTTCTGCTTATTTCTCTCAAGAGATATGGAAGCTGTCACACAAAGTGACATTTTGAAATGAAAAATATTCTAAAATACTCTTTTTTTTTAATTCCTTGTCTCTGCAAGTCCCATTAACACACCACCAGGGAAAGACCTCAGCTTGTCTCGTTTATCCACCACACAGAGTATGTGTTTCTCCCTCTCTGTGCACAGACACTCTTGCTTGGCATGACTGATGATCAGTGATTGTTCGCTATACAGCAACATCCTCAGCACTGTCGGCAGTTACTCTCAGAGGTTGGTAAACAAAAACAAAACTTTTTGGAAAGAAGTCAAAGGAAGTTCTTGAACAAAAGCGTTGCCTGCCTCATCTATCATTCATTCCATCTGACTGTATCCCTGAGGTGTTTGCTTTTACTGCTCGAAAAGGCCTAAAGAGACATTACTGAAAGTGCACCACACAATAACTGAGTCAAATCTGTCAGTGCTGAAAGAGAGATGCAGTTAGACTGAGCTCATACTGTGTCAACCTACACTTTAAGAATGGCTTCTTACTGTGGTGGAGATTTTGTTATTTAACCTCCTAGGACCTGCGTCCACATATGTGGACGTCACATTTTGGGTTATTTAGACCAAAATACTCAATTTTGCTCTACAAGGGCCTGATATCCACTTACGAGGACATTATGCTGCTACTGTTCTATCAAAATTTTAAACAAATATCCTCATATGTGGCTCTCATTTTTCATAAAAACTAAAATAATGTAAAAAAAAATAATAATCTGGTAATTCTTTGTTTTTACATTCATCAGTCAACGACCCAGGAACCCTGACGGTAATGACATTTTATGGCTTTTTTTATGGCTCAAATGTGCAAAGCTGATGTCGTCGACCCACCAGGCGGGTGAACACCAATGTTTGTGAATGCGCGTAACTAAAGAAGTCCCCTAGGATTTTCAAATTGATACCATAGCTGTAGCTACTAAAAGTCTCGGGTGACTTTGAATCCCAGTCTCTGAAGACTTTCACTATTTTCTCTTTGTTTAGGGGATGTTTTGCTTTTCATATGCTGCTGTATGGGTCTGGCTGAAAAGCAAGGGCGGAGCAGAAAAGATTAATTTGTACACAGATCCAGCAAAAAAGGAAGTGGGAGTGGATTGGAAAGACTTGAGGGGGAGAAAAGAGGGGAATTACAAAAGGAGTGCGGAGTGGTGTGGGGCAGATGAATCACATCTCTGCAGCTTTGAATGGCCCATAGCTCTTCTGTCTGTGCTATCATTGTCAGTGCTCTCCTGCTTTTAATTGCCATAAACTCATACATATTCACAACAGGTGTCAGGCTCTTTGCTGGTGATAGATTGAAGTATAGAGACATTCGCCATAGAAATTATAGTGTTGTTTGGATGGATGCAACAGCCAGCTCATGCTGCCTTTCTTCTCCTCATTGCCATCTATCCAGAAACAAATTGCATGTTTAGGTTATGTTTTATTTGTTTATTTTGAGTGATTTTACCCAATAAATGGCAAAGTTGAAATGAAAGAAATTGTACTCTTTCTGAACTATATTTGAACTATTTCTGTTCAGACTCTTTCTGATTGTCTACATCTTTGTTGCTATACAGGGAGTGCAGAATTATTAGGCAAGTTGTATTTTTGAGGAATAATGTTATTATTGATTTTTTGATTTTGATTTTGATTTTATTGATTAGCATTCAAATTCAAATCTCAGTGAAAACAGTGAAAAAACAACAACAAACAAACAGTGAAAACAGAACAAAAATCTACCATAAAGAAAGAAAGCATGAGACAAGGCTAATCAAAAGGTATTGGCTGAAGCATTTGCTTATTACGCCAACCCTTTTCACAAAATATCTTTCTGTATGCAGCTCCTGTACACAGGGCTTGAAGAAAATAATAAAACAAAGCAAAAAACAAACAAACAAACAAACAAAAAACAAACAAAGAAAAAAAAAACTTTCCACCTTAGATAAGTAACTACATCAAAGCAAAAGAATCAAGAGGTTGTTTTTTTTCTCCTTTTTGCTCTTTTCATTCTTGATTTATATATTTTTCTATTACTCTATTTTTAAACATGTTTTTAAACAAGGAAAATGAACTACACCTTTTTAAATCACTGTCATAACTATTCCACAGGTTAACTCCTCTAACAGAACCACATCTCTGCTTTATATTTGTCCTTATCTTGTTTTTTTTTTTTAAAGAAATCTGTTCCCCTTAAGTCATATTGACTCTCTCTGACTTTGAACAGCTTCTGAGTACTGGGGCAAAGCAAGTTATTTTGTGCTTTATACATTATCTGTGCCATTTTATATTCAACTAAATCATAAAATTTCAGGGTATTCAGATTAATAAACAAAATGTTAGTTGGTTCTATATAGTTTGATTGGTTTATAATTCTTATAGCTTTTTTTTGTAACTTGAAAATATGAAGAGTGTTCGTTTTATATGCATTACCCCATATCTCCAGACAGTAAGTCATATATGGAAGCAACAGAGAACAATAAAGTGTGTATAATGATTTTTTGTTCAGGACATGCTTTGTTTTATAGAGAATAGCAATGGTTTTTGACATTTTTGTTTTCACGTGGTTTATATGAGACTTCCAACTCAGCTTATCATCAATTATCACTCCAAGAAATTTATTTTCGTACACTCTTTCAATTTCAATTCCATTAACCCTTATTTTAGATACATTTTTCATTTGTCTAGTGCCAAAAATAATCAATTTTGTTTTCTTTATATTTAATGATAACTTATTTACATCAAACCAGTTTTTTAATATATTTAACTCCTTTTCCGCTGTAGTCAGAAGCTGTTCTAAGTTTTTACCTGAGCAGTACAGAGTGGTATCATCAGCAAACAATACACATTTTAACAGTTTGGAAACACTACATATGTCATTTATATATAATATAAATAATTTAGGGCCCAGCATAGAGCCCTGAGGAACACCACAAGTTACCTTCAACTGCTTAGATTTTACATTATTGAATTCGACATATTGATATCTTTCATCCAGGTAACTTTTCATCCACTTGTATGCTATCCCTCTTATGCCATATCTCTCTAGTTTATTCATTAATATAGAATGATCAATTGTATCAAACGCCTTTTTTAAGTCTATAAAAACACCAACAGTATATTCCTTATTATCTATTGCATTAGATATCCCTTCAACAAGTTCCATCACTGCCATTGAAGTGGACCTTTTCACTCTAAAGCCATATTGGTTATCACTTAGGAGATTATGCTTCTCAATATATTTATCAAGTCTATTAACAAATAACTTTTCTAAAATTTTTGAGAACTGTGGGAGTAGTGATATTGGCCTATAATTGGTAAACTGACATCTCTCTCCGTTTTTATGGATTGGAATAACTTTTGCTATTTTCATTTGTGAGGGAAACACACCAGTTTGAAAGGACAGATTACAAATGTATGCGAAAGGTTGCACTATATATTCTATAATACTTTTAACTAATATCATGTCAATACCAAAACAGTCAGTGGACTTTTTATTTTTAAATGTCTTCACAATGTTAATTATTTCTCTATGAGTTACAGCACCAATAAACATGGAGGACACATTCTGGGTAATATGTTTATTTAGGTCGTTATTATTTCTTGACTCTGGAATTTCTTTTGCTAAATTAAAGCCAACATTTACAAAGAAATCATTAAATTCATTTGCAATGTCTTTAGTTTTATCAAGCACAATATCTTTATCTTTTTTAAAATAATCTGGATAATTCTTATTTTTTGAGCCCTTTTTGATTAGACTGTTTAATATCCTCCATGTTTCTTGTGTGTTACTTCTACTTTGCTCCAATAATTTGTGGTAATATTCTTTCTTACTTGTTCTTATAATATTTACTAATCTATTTTTATATAACTTGTACTTTATTTCAGCATCTTTTGTCCTCTGTTTTATGAATCTCTTATATAGATTATTTTTCTTTTTACATGCATCTTCTATCCCCTTTGTGATCCATGGCTTATTTGATCTGTGATGCTTTCTAGTGATTTTCATTAAAGGACAATGTTTTTCATATAGTGAAATTACAGTTGATAAGAATGCATCATACGCACTATTTGAATCTTCATTTGCAAAAACCTCATTCCAATTGTGTTCCTTTAAGTCCACCTGAACAACAACCATGTTCTCAATGAACCCAAAAAACTCATTAATATCAAAGCTGAATGTTTTTGGAAGTAGTTTTTAGTTTATTTTTAGTTTTAGCTATTTTAGGGGTATATCTGTGTGTGCAGGTGACTATGTGCATAATTATTAGGCAACTTAACAAAAAACAAATATATACCCATTTCAATTATTATTTTTTTTACCAGTGACACCAATATAACATCTCCACATTCACAAATATACATACAAAACAAAAACAAATCAGCGACCAATATAGCCACCTTTCTTTGCAAGGACACTCAAAAGCCTGCCATCCATGGATTCTGTCAGTGTTTTGATCTGTTCACCATCAACATTGCGTGCAGCAGCAACCACAGCCTCCCAGACACTGTTCAGAGAGGTGTACTGTTTTCCCTCCTTGTAAATCTCACATTTGATGATGGACCACAGGTTCTCAATGGGGTTCAGATCAGGTGAACAAGGAGGCCATGTCATTAGTTTTTCTTCTTTTATACCCTTTCTTGCCAGCCACGCTGTGGAGTACTTGGACGCGTGTGATGGAGCATTGTCCTGCATGAAAATCATGTTTTTCTTGAAGGATGCAGACTTCTTCCTGTACCACTGCTTGAAGAAGGTGTCTTCCAGAAACTGGCAGTAGGACTGGGAGTTGAGCTTGACTCCATCCTCAACCCGAAAAGGCCCCACAAGCTCATCTTTGATGATACCAGCCCAAACCAGTACTCCACCTCCACCTTGCTGGCGTCTGAGTGGGACTGGAGCTCTCTGCCCTTTACCAATCCAGCCACGGGCCCATCCATCTGGCCCATCAAGACTCACTCTCATTTCATCAGTCCATAAAACCTTAGAAAAACCAGTCTTGAGATATTTCTTGGCCCAGTCTTGACGTTTCAGCTTGTGTGTCTTGTTCAGTGGTGGTCGTCTTTCAGCCTTTCTTACCTTGGCCATGTCTCTGAGTATTGCACACCTTGTGCTTTTGGGCACTCCAGTGATGTTGCAGCTTTGAAATATGGCCAAACTGGTGGCAAGTGGCATCTTGGCAGCTGCACGCTTGACTTTTCTCAGTTCATGGGCAGTTATGTTGCACCTTGGTTTTTCCACACGCTTCTTGCGACCCTGTTGACTATTTTGAATGAAACGCTTGATTGTTCGATGATCACGCTTCAGAAGCTTTGCAATTTTGAGACTGCTGCATCCCTCTGCAAGATATCTCACTATTTTTGACTTTTCTGAGCCTGTCAAGTCCTTCTTTTGACCCATTTTGCCAAAGGAAAGGACGTTGCCTAATAATTATGCACACCTGATATAGGGTGTTGATGTCATTAGACCACACCCCTTCTCATTACAGAGATGCACATCACCTAATATGCTTAATTGGTAGTAGGCTTTCGATCTTATACAGCTTGGAGTAAGACAACATGCATGAAGAGGATGATGTGGACAAAATACTCATTTGTCTAATAATTCTGCACTCCCTGTATGTTTGGCCCTGAGACTATACAGTGTGAGAGATCGGCTGGTCTCTAGGCTGAATGACTGAGCCACCACATACCAGGATACATAACAGGTTTCATGTGCCTTAGCATTGATTTTCCAAGTCTCTGGATGATGATGAGGAGGATTTACCAAAAAAACAAAAGATATTCCCTTAGTTGATGTGCCAGTGGTCCAGGGACCGAAGAACTGATTTGTCACCTTATTTTTTTCTATTATTAGATAAAGAGAGCTCTATTATTATTTCTTTTTTTTTTTTCTTTTTTTTTTTTTTTTTTAAATGACATCAGAAACAGCAGTATGCGACATTACGTGATGGCAGAGCTTCAGTTCATCCTTTGTCATTTTTTTTTTTTTTTTTTTTTAATAAATAGGACAGGGGGAATGAATGAGAGAAAGAGGGGGAGAGAAAGAAAGAAAACCAAAGGGGAGAAGAGACGGTGAGAAGGGGGGGGAAGAGAGAGAAAAAAAAAAAAAAGAACTCCTGGGTCACCTGTATGGAGAAAAAAAAAAACAAACAAAAAAAACAAACAGAGGAGACAGCAAACAACAAAGAGCAACATAATAATAGAGAAAACAAAGCACCATCACAATAAACTAGCTAGCCATAGATATCAATATTTACTAAATAATAAACGATATTGTGCAGCACGCAAGATAGACAGCGCACAGTGTGCTTTGAGGTAGCAGCCAAGAAAGCTTTAGTCCGCGTCTGTGAATACCCATGTGTGCATACCTGTGTGGATCAGCATGCTTGCATTCCAAAGGTTTCTCCATGTAATGATCTGCTAGGGAGTGTGGGGGGGCCACAGCCCCGTCCTCCAGGGTGTGAAGCGGGTATGGAGGAGATCAAAACTCCAGACATCCAGAGGCCCCCAGAACACAAGAGACCATGGAAGACCAACAGAGGGGCAGCCGCGCCACTGTTCCAGTAAGAGCTGAGGAGAGTCCCAGATGAGGGCTCGCCCAGCAGCCGCGGAGCAGAAGTCAGGGGGAGTTGCAGTTACGCGCCCGTGAGCTCCGCCGGCCCCCAGCTGCGCCTACAAAGGGGCCCGAGCGAGCCCCAGGCCCCAGGCCCCGACAAGCGGCCGCCAAGGAGTGAGCCGGTGTGTACCCGGACGCCCACCCCCAGACACAAAGAACCACCAACACACCGACACCTGAGGGAGTCCGCCACCGGCAGGGGAAGTGGTGGTGGGTGGAGATAGGCCTCCAAACCTTGGAGGGCCTGAGGTGTCCCCAGAGAGGTGGCGTCTGATACCCAACCTGACATATAGCCACAGACATACAGGCACACACAGACACAAACATCCATTCCCACCCTCATGCTCTCATATACACTTACTCCACACTCAACCAACGTGGAGACAGACATAAAGAGACGCTGTACACACAATCACACTCCCCAAGCGTACTCTACAAACCGGGTCTAGGTACCCTTGCCCCTGGAGGGGGGAATTGCACCCAGACCCAGGTGGTGTTACCCTTTTCCCTGCGGTGGGGAGAGGCAGACCACCCCGACTCCGCAGCAGCAGGGAGGCCCCACACCCCAGACCGCAGTCGGACGGCCAACTCCTCCTACTAGCCCTCCCGCTCCAGCAGGCCGCAGAGAATGGGGGTGGGAGAAGACTCCAAACCTCCCTCCACCCGCTCATTGTAGTGTTGATGCATATGTGTTCTAAGGTGCAATTAAAACCCAGGAGGGCATGGAGCTACCTGCCATGGAGCAGCAGGTAAGCGCATAGTCCCTCCTGCTAGCCCTCAATGACTAAGTGTATTTAAAATTGAGAGGTGGGCAACGACGTCAGGGGTGAGGTATACACCCTGATGGTAAATTGGACTCCGTGATTGTGCCCACCCCCAAGATCCTATATGTATGTGTAATGAGAGTGTGAATAATGTGAATGTCTAAGTTGTGGGATAAAATTGAGGCAGAGGCAGCCAGAAGGGGACGGGGGGGTAGCCTCCCCTGCACCCTGGTGACATACCCCCACTCCAAGGCCCTGCATGTGTGGGTGGTTGTGGAGGAGCGGGAAGAGGGAGGCAGCTGGAGATGGGGAGGGAAGGAAGGGAGGGGCAGGTAACCCCTCCCTGGGGCCAGCTCCCCCGCTGACCCCAGTAGGCACTCCCACCCTCCGCGACCCGCCAGGGAAGGGGGGCCCAGGCCCATCAGACCGGGGCCCAGTGCAGTAGCGCCCTCCGGCTCCACAGAGCCCTGGACAGTCCACCCAACCCCACCACAGAGAAAACTGCACCCACCCCACCATCCACACATCTTCCAGACTACATAAGACGGTAAACGCCCAGGCTGAGATCTTCCTCCACCTCTCCTGTATCTCCCCCTCCTGCAGAGAGTTCCTGAAGAGAAGAAAGCTCCTGCAAGATGTGACCATCCCCCCCACCAGATGAAGAGCCCCCCAGGCGGCTCGACGCACCGGCGGCACCCTGCTCCAGGGCCGGGCCCCCATGCACCCACCCGCCCACAACCCCGGCAACACACCAACCAGGACCCAAGCCCCCGAGGCCCGGCCCGGGCCCCAGCCCAGAGACGGAGCGCCCCCAGAACCTCACGCCCATCCCGGACCCACCCAGGGGCAGTCAGGTTGCCAGGTCAGTAACCCACGTCCGTCAGCACAGACCCTCCCCTAGCCCCGCTGCACGCAGCCGCGAGGAAACAGTCACCTGAGAGCCAACAGAGCCCCCAACCGGACGTGACCGCTACCCCGGTTTGAGCCCCCCAAGGAAGATGCCTCCGGGGAACCCCCCGACGCCCTAAGCCTGTCCCTACCCCCTCACCAATCACAACAGTGAAGGCGGGACCAAACTATGACCCCCCACCCCCACTAGGTGATGGAGCTGATAAAAGGGGCCCAGAGCAATTGATCTGATGTGGTGGCAGAGGCTGTATCAAGACTAATGTAATCTAATAGATAATTTCTATATTGGTTAGAATTAAGATTATTTTTATTTTTCCAGTTCATGAGGACTGTTTTCTTGGCTATGCATAGGGCAGTGAAGATCATATGGGCTATATTCTTTTCTGAAGTGACATTATCTAAGCTGCCCAGTAGACACACTAAGGGGGAAGTTGGAATGTTACATTTCAGACACTTTGATAAGTCTTCACATATCTCGCGCCAAAACTTTTGCACTGGTGGACAGAACCAAAGAGCGTGGATGTAATTGTCTGGTGTATTGCCTTGACAGTGTGAGCAGTTGTTGGAAGATGTAAAGCCCATCTTGAACATCCGATGACCTGTATAGTGCACTCTATGAAGTATTTTGTATTGTATTAATTGCAGACTGGGATTTTTAATTAATTTGAAAGTTTTTAAGCAAATCTGAGACCAGAAGTTTTGGTCTAGGTTGACTGATAAATCTGCTTCCCACTTTGCAGTAGGAAGGGATATTGATTCATCTAATTTAGAAAGTGTTCTGTATATTTTAGATAATAATTTGGGGGATTTAAGAGTAAAAAAATGTGCCGCACTTAGTGGTGTTTGTAATTCAACTTGACTGAGGTTAAATTTCTTTTTTACTATGGATTTAATTTGTTGATATTCTAAAAACCTTGTCTTGTTGATCCCATATTGTTCAACTAGTCTGTCAAATGGAATAAATTCTGTTCCCTCTAATATATGTTCTAAGTATTTAATTCCTTTACAACTCCATTCTGGGAAATTAATCATATTATTGTTTTGTAATATGTCAGGGTTATTCCAGATAGGTGTACGTTTGCATGGGATTAATGAAGACTCCGTTATTTTTAGAAACTCCCACCATGCTGTTAGAGAAAAGCTGATGTTGATACTTTTAAAGCATTCATGTCTTTTGATGTTTGAGCTAATAAATGGTAGGTCTGAAATCTCTAGATCCTTGCATAGTGCCTGTTCAACATCTAGCCAGGGCTCAACTAAGAAGGTATGTTTTAACCATTCTGAGATGAACTGAAGCCTGTTGGCTAAGAAGTATTGGTGAAAATTAGGTAGATCTAATCCTCCTCTATCCTTGGTTCTTTGTAGCGTTTTTAAGCTAATACGCGGGGGTTTATCTTTCCAAAGGAATTTGGAAATATATGAATCCAGAGATCTGAACCAATCTTGTGATGGTTTGTTAGGGATCATCAAAAATAAGTAATTTATTTTTGGCAAGATCATCATTTTTATAGTGGCGACCCTTCCCATGAGTGATATGGGTAAAGATTTCCATCTAGTCAGATCGCCTTCTACTTTCTTTAGAAGTGGGATGTGGTTTAGTTTAGTTAAGTCTGAAAGCTTAGGAGAGACATTAATACCTAAATATTTAATATTTCCGGATTGCAGTGGGGCAGAGGAAGAATTATGGAAGGAGCAGTTAATGGGGAGAACTGTAGATTTTGGCCAGTTAATTGAATAATCTGAAACTCTTGAAAACCAGTTTATTAAAGTAATTACCTCAGAGAGGTTGGTTTGTGTGTTTTGCAGAAAAAGCAACACATCATCCGCATAGAGACTGATTTTATGTTCTATGTTCTTACATTTTATGCCCTTAATTGTTGTAGCCTGTCTAAATGCTGCTGCTAGAGGTTCGATAAAAATTGCAAAAAGTGAAGGGGAGAGTGGGCATCCCTGTCTGGTGCCCCTCAGGAGACAGAAGCTGGAGGATGTCTGGTCATTTGTTCTGATACGAGCCGTTGGGGAATTGTATAATATTCTTATCCAGTTTATGAAAGAGTTTCCAAAACCAAATTTGTGTAAAGTTGCGAATAAAAATTTCCAATTAACTCTGTCAAATGCTTTTTCTGCATCTAGAGATAATATTATGGTTTCGATGTTTTTATCGTATGAGTAGTCTATTAAATTAAGTAATCTACGAGTGTTTGTTGAGGAGTGCCGACCTTTTATGAAATCAGTTTGGTCAGGATGAATTAAGAGGGGGGTCATTTTCTCTAATCTCTTTGAGAGAGCTTTGCAGATTATTTTAAGGTCTACATTTAAAAGAGAAATTGGACGATAGCTTGAGGGAAATAAAGGGTCTTTGCCTGGTTTTAGCAGGAGACTAATGTTGGCAGAATTCATATTTGGTGGTAGTCTGCCCTTTTCCTCGATTTCCTGCAACATGCTGTGGAATACTGGTGCCAAAATTGTCCAGAATTCTTTGTAGAATTCTGCAGGGAAGCCGTCTGGACCTGGAGCCTTATTATTGGGCATACTTATCAGGGCTTCCTGGAGTTCACTTGGCGTCAGTGGCGAATCCAGTTCCATTGCTTGACTGTCTAGTAATTTTGGAAGAGTTACGTTGTCAAGAAACAGATCAATTTCATTTTTAGATGGGTTTATTTGTGGTGAGTATAAAGTTTCATAGAAATCCCTAAAAATGTTGTTTATTCTTCCAGGATCATATATTGTGTTCCCCGATAAATCTTTAGCAGCACATATAGTTATTTTTAATATATCTCTAATTCCCCTTTCTTTCTGATATTTGTCCTGCTCTATCATCCATCCATCATCCATCCACCCAACCTTCCTTCCTCCCTGCCTTCCTTCTGCATCAAAACCTTCCATAACCTTCACGAGCACTGAGGAAATCTTCAATATCCAACGAAAAGATTGCACATCTCTGTCTCGCTTTCATTCATGTGCATGTGCACAGGGACAGGTTTGGGTTTTTTTGCTTGCCATGGAGTCTCACGTCAGATAAACACATGCACAGAATACATGTGGCCTTTCTTTTATTTTCCCCACAAATATTTGTGAAATACACGGTATGATTGTGACCTGTGTTGACAGCACGCTCAGGGTGATCTTGTTTTTAGTGGTCTCTGTCACTTAGTCAGGCTCCAGTATTTTCAAGGGTAAAACAAAGACATGTAAGAACACTGGCTCAACTCCAAATAACATCAAGTGTGTCCAGTAGACTGCTCATGGGTAAATTCATGCTGTTAGCAGGGTAGTACGCTATGCTCCAAAGTACTGGTTATTTTAGGTATTTTTCGATAGAACTCTTCATCATTACATTAAAGTAAATGGACAATCACTTTCAAGCTCTCTGCTAAAACTCAACTGAAGGCCATTTACACTAATTTGGTAACACAGATGCTTTCTGGTTCTTTATCAAGTTCTCAGAATAAAAACTGACAATTTGAGGTGCCCGCAGCTAAGACTTGGACACTTAACACTCAACTGTATGTTTTTTCATGAACAACATTAGCAGTTTGATGGTTTAAATAACAGATTACAGGTGATGGATAGATGGATAGCTTCTTCAGGTTGTGTGTGTACGCAACAACCTGCAGTCATGTCATCACACCAGAAAAATGTAGGAATCCTTTGTAATTATGTGTTTGATGTCTACAGGTTCCAAATGTGTGACTGATATCGAAGCTGAGTCTGCTTGCTGCGTTCATTCTCATCCTCTGGACTCCCTTGAAATGTGTTCATTAGTTTCAGTTTGTTAACTATATATTGCTTTGAATGTCATTTCATGCTAGCAAATTACTGATTTGCTTTGCACACACACACAAAAGCTTGATGCTAAATATCAAATCCCCCATTTGTTTAATCAGGAAGAATACTGGGCGCTGGGATGGATTTTATTTGACTGTATTTGCGTCTGCTCAGCACCAACATGTGCAAGCGTTTAATTAAAGGAGGGAAAGCATGAATGTGAATGTAACTGAACAGCAAATTGAATTATTGTATCTGTTCAGTCATGTTGCCTCCTGGGTGTACGCTGGATTTTGTTATTTTATTTCACCTAGCGGGTCCTCCTGAGAATACGGCTCACATTAAGAACGTGTTTGAACGTGAGTTTTGATTCCACACATACTGTGAGGAAACCCTGGTGACACCTTTGGGCTGTTGGTGTGCGTTAAGGCCACCTGTGCACATCTGTATGTGTGTCTTGGTGTTGGCATTAATCTGACATCGATTCAAATTTTTTGTCTTTATTGACAGTACCGGTCCCTTTTATATAAGGGCTGTAGTGTCTGGCTGGGGCAGCAGTTGTGTGGTGAAGTGAAGGAGGACCCAAGTTGCAGACAGCGGCGGTGATGCGAGTGAGTTTATTTACAGAGGCGAGGGCAGAACTAAACATAAACCTAAACTGGGGAAAACTAATAACAAACAAAACACGAAACCATAACTGCAGGGGAAAACATAAGGAGGTTACGCAGGGAATGAAGAGCAGAATGGAGAGCAGAGAGACGCAGAGATTACCAAATAACAAAGACGAACCGACAAGGAACACAGGCAGGCACACACTATAAATACACACAAGGTAATCCGGGAACACAGCTGAACCTAATTAGACACGACGAGACACAGACCTTCAAAGTAAAACAGGAAATTCAAAAGCTGTTCTACAATACTGACTCAGGGACGCGAACAGAGCACAGAAAGGAGAACACTAAAACATTAAACACAAGAACCAAACCCTAAGAACTAATTCAAAATAAGAATTAACACAAAATCAGAAGAAGCTAGAAAATAATAACAATAAACTCAAAACGCTGGGTCACGGGCCCAGGACCATGACATGTACTTCCTGTCCCACATTAGATAAGCTCAGGGCTGACTTAGTGTGACTTAGTGGTGTGTTTTTATTATTTCTACTATGTTCTATATTTAAAAAGATTTGCCAGTCTTTGTGTGTCTATTTGTACATATTTGATTTATAATTTTAATGTTTTTGCCCAAAATGGAGTGATTGAGCCAGTGGACGTGGTCGTGGAATGCAATGAAAATTTAGAAACACTGAAGTACAGAAGATAGAGGGTTGTTAGTTTAAATGAACTAACTTCAAAGAATATATTAGTAATATATATAATAATAATATTAGTATAACCTATCCCCACAAGTTGCATGTCTTTGGACAGTGGGCGGAAGACTTGTGAGGATAAGTTAATTGGATAATCCAAATTGCCACTAGGTGTGAATGTGCGAGTGAAAGTGAGTGTGAATGGTTGTCTGTCCCTGTGTGTTGGCCCTGTGACAGACTGGTGACCTGTCCAGGATGTACCCCGCCTCTCGCCCTATGACAGCTGGGATAGCCTCCAGCGCCCCCCGCGACCCTGAAAAGGATAAGCGGAAGTGGATGGATGGATGGATATTAGTATATATATTTAGTATTTAATAGAGATTTTCTTTGTTACACATATTGCTCTAGCATCTCAGGTCAGTTCAATTCAATTTGATTCATTTTAGTTCAGTTCAGTTTAATCACCCTGTTATTTTGCAAGTTCTCTTACTTAGAAATCATGGAGGGATCTACAATTTTCAGCATAGGTGCATTTCCACTGTGAGAGACAGAATCTAAAAAGAAAAATCCGGAAATCACATTGTATGATTTTTGAACAATTTATTTTTGAATTTCTGTGTCAAATAAGTATTTGATTACTTGCTTATCAGCCAGACTTCTGATCCTCAAAGACCTGTTATTTTGCTTTCAAATAGTCTAGCTACACTCTGCTCATGATTCTAAATTAGTAGCATCTGTTTGAGGTCGTTAGCTGTCATAAAGAGACCTGTGCACCCCACAATCAGCCAAAGTCTAAGTATGGGCAAAACCAAAGAGCTGTCAAAAGACACAAAAGAAAAACTTGTAGACCTTCACAAAGCTGGAAAGGGCTACGGGGCAATTGCTTGGTGAAAAAAGAACAACTGTTGGAGCAATTGTCAAAAAAAATGGAAGAGGCTAATGATGACTGTCAATGTCCCTCGGACTGGGGCCCCACGGAAGATCTCTCCTTGTGGGATTCCATTGATGCTAAGAATGGTGAAGAATCAGCCCAGAACTACACGTGAGGAGCTGGTCAATGCCATGAAGAGAGCTGGGACCATGGTTTCCAAGGCTACTATCAGTAATACACTAAGATGTCATGGTTTAAAATCTTGCATCGCATGGAAGGTTCCCCTGCTTAAGTCAGCCCAAGTCCAGGCCCGTCTGAAGTTTGCCAGGGATCATCTGGATGATCCAGAGGAGTCATGGGAGAAAGTCATGTGGTCAGATAGACCAAAGTAGAACTTTTTGGTCTTAACTCCATTCGCCGTGTTTGGAGGAAGAAGAATGATGAGTATCATCCCAATAATACCGTACCTACAGTGAAGCATGGGGCTGGAAACATCATGCTCTGGGGTGTTTTTCTGCACAGGGGACAGGACGACTGCACTGTATTAAGGAGAGGATGAACGGGGCCATGTATTGTGGCATATTGGGCAAAAACCTCCTTCCCTCAGTCAGAGCATTGAAGATGGGTCGTGGATGGATCTTCCAACATGACAATGACCCAAAGCACACAGCCAGGAAAACCAAGGAGTGGCTCCATAAGAAGCATATTAAGGTTCTGGAGTGGCCTAGCCAGTCTCCAGACCTAAATCCAATAGAAAATCTTTGGAGGGAGCTGAAACTCTGTGTTGCTCAGCGACAGCCCCGAAACCTGACAGACCTAGAGAAGATCTTTATGGGGGAGTGGGCCAAAATCCCTCCTGCAAACCTGGTGACGAACTACAGGAACCGTTTGACCTCTGTAATTGTTAACAAAGGCTTCTGTACCAAATATTAAAAAATTTTGACTCCGGGCCTCTATTGCTGCTCCTTTTTTTTTTTTTTTTTTTTGCCGCCTGTCCCATTTGGTTCTTTTACCATCAGAATTATTGTCTGAAGGCCAAGAAAGATGCCCAATGGATTAATGGATTTACTATACCAAGATTTATTATACAAAGTGGAACCACCAAGAACACCAAGAACCACCAACGCACCGATGTCTGAGGGTGTCAGCCACCGACAGGGAGAGTGGTGAGGGGAGATAGACCTCCATACCTTGGAGGGCCTGAGATGTCCCTAGAGAGGTGGCGTCTAATACCCGACCTGACATATAGACACAGACAAACATGCACATAGAAATACGAACATCCATTCCCACCCCCATGCACACATACAGGGAGTGCAGAATTATTAGGCAAGTTGTATTTTTGAGGAATAATGTTATTATTGAACAACAACCATTTTCTCAATGAACCCAAAAAACTCATTAATATCAAAGCTGAATGTTTCTGGAAGTAGTTTTTAGTTTGTTTTTAGTTTGAGCTATTTTAGGGGGATATCTGTGTGTGCAGGTGACTATTACTGTGCATAATTATTAGGCAACTCAACAAAAAACAAATGTATACCCATTTCAATTATTTATTTTTACCAGTGACACCAATATAACATCTCCACATTCACAAATATACATTTCTGACATTCAAAAACAAAACAAAAACAAATCAGCGACCAATATAGCCACCTTTCTTTGCAAGGACACTCAAAAGCCTGCCATCCATGGATTCTGTCAGTGTTTTGATCTGTTCACCATCAACATTGCGTGCAGCAGCAACCACAGCCTCCCAGACACTGTTCAGAGAGGTGTACTGTTTTCCCTCCTTGTAAATCTCACATTTGATGATGGACCACAGGTTCTCAATGGGGTTCAGATCAGGTGAACAAGGAGGCCATGTCATTAGTTTTTCTTCTTTTATACCCTTTCTTGCCAGCCACGCTGTGGAGTACTTGGACGCGTGTGATGGAGCATTGTCCTGCATGAAAATCATGTTTTTCTTGAAGGATGCAGACTTCTTCTTGCCTAATAATTCTGCACTCCCTGTATTCAAATACTCAGCACTCACCCATGTGGAGACAGACATAAATAGACACTGTACACACAATCACACTCCACAAATACTCGGCTCTCGGCGAAGGCGGTCGCACTTTTCTCCTCTCCTCCTTCCCCTTATCTTCCCTGCTTAGCCTCTTGTGTCCTGTCTTGTCTCGCGTGCACTACTTTTCCCTGGAACAGTCTCTCACTGTCGTTCTCTAAAACCTAACAGAGAATTATGGATTTGATCAACTGGTCTCTGAATGCTATTGACACCCTCTTCTCAACGAGAAGTCTGGGCTCGGGAGAGCCCGAGTGCCCTGGAGGGACTTTCCCTGCCGGATACACGATGGATGGGTGGCAAACCTGGAGGATCTTGTGCCTGGCGGGACTGTCTATCGAGGACGCTGAGGATATTTACCTATTCGGAACCATGATAACAGGGTTCTTGCTGATCGGAGCTGGCTTGGCCCTGACTTATCGGAGAAATAAGAGAGCGGAACCAGCTGTTCAAACTCCCCCTAAGCTGACCGCTGGAATTGAAGCGATGGGACGAGGCGCGGCCTCCCACACCGAACGCAGCATGGTTAACACCTTGGAGACGCTTACAGCTGCCGTGAAGACTCAAACTAACACCATTGAGCGTATGATGGGATACATCAGAGAGGGGCCTGCTCACAATAACACCCTTGAGCGAAAGTTGGATAACATCGCAGAACGGCTCACTGCAGCTGTGGGGTCTCAGAACCAAAAGAATGACAACACCACGGAACAGAAGCTTGATACCATCATGGGGAGGCTCGCAGCGCTCCAACGGGAAATCGAGGCCCCAGTGTCAGAGTGCTAAATTCGCTGCTCGCATAAAGGAGAAATCAACAATATTCAACATTTGGACACCACGGCGCCAGCTGCTAGGCCCAAGGCTGGAGCCCACCAAAACAACTCCCTGATAACGACTGTGTGATGACTATTCTTCCCATCCCATGAAGGACACCTGGATCGGCTGGAGGACTGTTTACTTAGCCTGATACAGCGAAGGACACTGTCTCAGCTGAACTATGGACACGCACACACATACACTTACACTGATAAGCACGCACTCATCCCCCTCCCTTCCAAACGCCTTCGATGCTTGTTCCTGTGGGGGAAGGCAGCGGGTCTGCGTGCCGCGCTGAAATGATAGCATGGTGCAGGACGACTGCTGTGTTCCTTCGAATCACCCCCCACCCCCCTATCCATCCCCTGTGGCTTGTCATGTGCTCTGATGTTGTGATGTGGACATTAATGTGCTCTCTGTGCAGAGGAGTTTTTTTGTTTCCTGTTCTCATGCTGTCCTCCCATAGGTTGCCCAGCGTGTGAAGAGGTCTCTTTTTTTCCTCTTGTACTTTTCCCAATGTTGTGTAATTTTTTCAGTGTTATTCTCCCAACGCTGCCGGTCTCCGACTGTATTCCCTTGTGTTGTCTTGTTGTTGTGTGTGTTAGTCGGGGGGGGTGTCCTATTCCTCTGTGGGGCAACCTGCATATGGCCAATAAAGCATTCATTCATTCATTCATTCATTCATTCATTCACAAACATACTCTCTACCCCAGGTCCAGGTACCCTTGCTTCCAGAGGGGGAAACTGCACCCAGGAGGTTTTACCCTTTTCCCTGGGGTGGAGACAAGCAGTCCGCCCCTGACTCCGCAGTAGCAGGGAGGCCCTACACCCCAGACCCCAATCAGACGGCCAACTTCTCCCCCCGCCCCGACCTACAACAGAGAACGTGGGTGTATGAAGACCCCAAACCTCCCTCCGCCCGCTCATATGTATTGCTTTTGTGTGTGTGTTCTAAGGTCCATTTAAAACCTGGGAGGGCATGGTGCTACCATGTTTTAACCATCCTGAGATGAACTGAAGCCTGTTGGCTAAAAACTACTGTTGAAAGTTAGGTAGATCTAATCCTCCATTATCCTTGGTCTTTTGTAGTGTTTTTAAGCTTGTAGGTGGTCTTTCCAAAGGAATGTAGACATATACGAATCTAGAGATCTGAACCAATCTTGTGATGGTTTAGTCGGGATCACTGAGAATAAATAATTTTTGGTAGTACCATCATTTTTATAGCGGCAACCCTTCCCATGAGTGATATGGGTAGACATTTCCATCTAGCCAGATCGCCTTCTACTTTCTTTAAAAGTGGGATATGGTTTAATTTAGTTAAATCTGTAAGCTTAGGAGAAACATATTACTACCTAAATTTTTATTTTATATTTCCAGATTGCAGTGGTGTAGAAGAAGAATTATGGAAGGAGCAATTAATCGGAAGGACTGTAGATTTTGACCAGTTTATTGAATAATCTGAAACTCTTGCAAAAGAGTTTATCACTGCAATTACCCCAGAGAGTTTGAGTTTTGGAGAAAAAATAACACATCATCCGCATAAAGACTGATTTTATTTTCTACCTTCTTCTCCGAGTGTATTTAAGTCATGTCTTCTGTCATAGTAGTTGCTGGTTCGTCTGCGTCTCTCCGTCCGTCATCCCGCGTATTTCACTGTGCCTCCCTGCATCTTTGTTTCTGGTTAGTTTTGTTAGTTTTGCCCAGTTTAGGTTTTCCTGTTTCACGTTCACCCTCGCCATTTCTGTTTGTATCTACATTTGTTTATTAAACTCACTTGTACCAGAGCTGCCGTCAGTGTTGGGAAGGTTACTTTTAAAATGTATTCCATTACAGATTACATGCCCCAAAATGTATTCTGTAACGTATTCCGTTACGTTACTCAATGAGAGTAACGTATTCTGAATATTTTGGATTACTTAATATATTATCATGCTGTTTACAACTACGTGAATGGACTATTGCTGTGACTTATTACTGTTACTGAAGATCCGCGGCTCCGAACCGTAGTAAAGGGACCTCCGGTCCGTGTCAGGCTTGTAGCTAAACACTAGCTTTACTTTGTTGTGTGGGTCAACTTTGCTTGCGAGAGACAGAGAGAGGCGTTGAAAGGCTGCTCCAACTGAGCTTATTGTTTTGGAGGAAAACACGAACACAGCGTACAGTCGAGTCTTAACAGCTTACTCAAACTGGGCTCATCAGGCTCTCTGTTTGGCTGCAGTGGTTATTATTATATTTACATGCTTCCAGCTCCCGTTTTTGCTCGATGACAGCTCTACTTTTCCTTTTTCTCCCTCCTCGCTCACAGACACATAACGGGTACAGCAGTCCATTCTCCCTGCAGCACGGACTACACTGCCCATCAGGCTGCATGCTTTAGAGCTATACCTATTAGCTTAGCACAACAACAACAACAACAAAAAGGCGCTCTCTCACCCAGGAAACACGCAGAGAGAGAGCGTCACCCTGTAACCATGGCAACCGTAACGCTGCCACCTGGAACAACAGAATGTAGCTGTCAAACAAAACCCAAACAGTCCTTACCCGCAACAATATGAAACAGGGAAGTACCACCGTGTAATCCATTTATTTCAACAAAGTAACTGTATTCTGAATACCACCTTTTTAAACGGTAACTGTAACGGAATACAGTTACTCATATTTTGTATTTTAAATACGTAACGGCGGCACATGTATTCCATTACTCCCCAACACTGGCTGCCGTTTCCTGGGTTCTAAATCATTCACACACGGCTTGCCCTGGCAACCCGTGACAGTACAAACCAGCCACCATGGACCCAGCGGCACTGAATCAGTCCGAGGAGCTCCGGGACGACATCACTTACAATGTGGAGATTCTCCTCGGGCTGTGGTTGGAAAACCCTCCGAAAGAGCTTTGCCGCGCCGTTGAAAGCAGGCTACAACGGCTCTTTTCGGGCCTTCCATGGCTATTGGAATCACTTACCCCGACCATGCAGGCCTTTCTCCACAACACACCACACCTTCTCTCAGCCATTATTGCCTCGCTGCCCGACCCGCCGGATGTGGTTTTGCCTGGCCTATCGGAGCCGTCTGTGGGGAGGAAACGACGGTCGGCTAGAGGACTCCGTGCCTGCTGGCTTTGTGATAGCCTCCGCTGGAGGGTCCGATGGACCGCTCCGGCCTTCGTCTCCTGTCTCCGCTGGAGGGTCCAAGGGACCGCTCCGGCCTTCGTCTCCTGTCTCTGCTGGAGGGTCCGAGGGACCGCTACGGCCTTCGTCTCCTGTCGTCGCTGGAGGGTCCAAGGGATCCGTCCAGCCTGCAGCGCCACCACCTGCGGCTGCCACGCCGTCACCTGCAGTGCCACCGTCTCCGGCTTCCACGGCGTCGCCTGCAGCGCCACCGTCTCCGGCTTCCACGCCGTCACCTGCAGCGCCACCGTCTCCGGCTTTCATGCCATCTGGTCCAGCTTCAGAGTCTTCATCCTCGTCTGGTCCAGCTTCATCATCCTCGCCTGCAGCAGCCTCTTCTTCAGCTTCTGCCTCGCCTGGTCCAGCCTCCGTGTCTTCGCCCTCACTGTCGCCTGGTCCAGCCTCCGTGTCTTCATCCTCAGCGTCACCTGGTCCAGCCTCCGTGTCTCCGCCCTCAGCGTCGCCTGGTCCAGCCTCCGTGTCTCCGCCCTCAGCGTCGCCTGGTCCAGCCTCCGTGTCTCTGCCTTCAGCGTCGCCTGGTCCAGCCTCCGTGTCCTAAATCCTTTACACACGGCTTGCCCTGGTAACCCGTGACAGTAAACAAAAATGGCTGGATTTCGAGTCTTTTTACCTTCTCTCAGATGTAATTATATTTTTGGTAATTCCACGCCGGTGGAAACCCAAACAAAACACGCATTAAGATGCTCTGATGCAGGGGTGTCAAACTCATTTTAGTTCAGGGGCCACATGGAGAAAAGTCTATTCTCAAGTGGGCCGGACTGGTAAAATCATTGTATATATATCTGTGAAGGTTCTCAGTCATCCACGTCATCGTAGTCAAAGGAGCTTGCAAAGAAAAGCGTCTGGACTTCTTTAAGTTGCTTGAAGATGCTTCACCTCTCATCCGAGAAGCTTCTTCAGTTCTAAGGTCAAATGGTGGAGAGTCCCAGATATAAGCCTAGTGGGAGTTTCCCCCCACAGAGGGACAAAAGGACCCCCTGATGATCCTCTAGTCGCCTGAGCCAAGGTGTGAAACTGGGTGTGGGTCCCAATCAGCCGGAGTTTCGGGTGAGTTCATTGTGAAACCTGGCCCCACCTTATCATGCGAATTCCTGAGGTCAGATGGCCCAGAATGTGAGTGGGCGTTAAGGCGTCTGGGAAGGGAACTCAAAACTGGATTATAGATGGCAGAGAGTTGGTGTCGTAAACCACCGCCTCTGTTCAAAGATGGTCGCTCACAGTGGACATAGATGGCTTCTTTCACTCCTCTTTCAAACCATCTGTCCTCTCTGTCCAAAATGTGAACATTGGCATCCTCGAAGGCCTGAAGGAAAAAAGAAGGAACACACACATGTAAAGGAAGCACTCAAAACGTGCGGCTATCCTAAATGGGCGTTCTTAAAGTCAGCAAAGAGGCAGAGAAAAGAAGACCAGACACCAGCGAGGGAGGATAAGAAGGACAGGCGCAACAACATTGTCATCCCCTATGTAGCCGGTGTATCAGAAAAACTCAGGAGAGTTTTCTCCAAGCATGACATCCCAGTGTACTTCAGACCCAGCAACACGCTCAGACAAAAACTGGTTCACCCGAAAGACAAAACCCCAAAACACAGACTTAACAATGTGGTGTATGCTGTACAGTGCAGCGAGGAATGCCCAGACCTCTACATTGGAGAGACCAAACAGCCACTTCACAAGCGCATGGCACAACACAGAAGAGCCACCTCCACAGGACAAGACTCAGCAGTCCATCTGCATCTAAAGGTCAAAGGTCACTCTTTCGAGGATGCCAATGTTCACATTTTGGACAGAGAGGACAGATGGTTTGAAAGAGGAGTGAAAGAAGCCATCTATGTCCACTGTGAGCGACCATCTTTGAACAGAGGCGGGGGTTTACGACACCAACTCTCCGCCATCTATAATCCAGTTTTGAGATCCTTCCCAGACGCCTTAACGCCCACTCACATCCTGGGCCCTCTGACCTCAGGAATGATAAGGTGGGGCCAGGTTTCACAATGAACTCACCCGAAACTCTGGCTGATTGGGACCCACACCCAGTTTCCCACCTTGGCTCAGGCAATTAGAGGATCATCAGGGGGTCCTTTTGTCCCTCTGTGGGGGGAAACTCCCACTAGGTTTATATCTGGGACTCTCCACCATTTGACCTTAGAACTGAAGAAGCTTCTTGGATGAGAGGTGAAACGTCTTCAAGCAACTTAAAGAAGTCCAGACGCTTTTCTTTGCAAGCTCCTTTGACCATTGTATATATAACTTAAAAACAACAACTTCAGATTGTTTTCTTTGTTTTAATACAATCAACATAAAAATAAAGCTAGAGCCTGTGGACGGTATGTTCAAAATAGTACAGGCACAACATAGCTATTAATCATAAAACATCTCAAGTTATTTGAAAATTCTGAGGACAAAGAACACACAAGCACACAGTGCCTCAGTGATTCACAGAACTGTTTCACAGATCACAGAACTACATCAGAGTGTCACTTCGCAGGCAGCAATGTAGATAAAAATAATGAAATGCTGTTCCCCAAACAAGTACAAGAACCACAGAATAAGTTAAATATATAAATCAAATATAATCAATTAGAAACACTCTCACATCAACATAAAAACATATAAACATAAAGCTGGAGCCTGAGGACAGTATGTCCAAAAGCACAACATAGCTATTAATCATAAAACACCTCAAGTTATTTGAAAATTCTGAGGACAAAGAACACACAAGCACACAGTGCCTCAGTGATTCACAGAAGTATATCACAGATCACAGAACTACATCAGGGTGTGTCATGCAGCACTTTCAGTGGGGTTGCATCGTTTATTTGACTCCTGATACCTGGCATCTTTTAGCTTTCACCAGCTCATCAATATCAGGCTTCACATCCTGAGCGGCAGCTAACTTCAGGAGTCACACTCAATCCGAGTCACACTGCAAGTCTATTATTTCAAGTTGGATCCGGACGGGCAGATCAAAGGGATTCACGGTGAACGGCGAGCACAAAACTTTGAAGTCTTTCTCCAGTTCACCAAAAATCTGAAATGGTTGCTCAAACTCTAGTAACAGTCCCGTTATTTTATCTTTGAACTGCTTCATATCTGCCACACTTTGGAAGTGAGCTGCATCACCACCAGCGAGCTGCGTCTTCCACAATAACAGCTTCAACTTGAAAGAACGGATGCTGTCATAATACTGCGTGACAACTTGCAGCTGTTTGTTCAAGTTATTCAGGTGCTCTGTAACATCCACCATAAATGCAAGGTCCTGCATCCATTCTGCGGAATGAAATTCTAAAACTGGTTTGCCCTTTTCTCCCATAAACTGTTCAATTTCTTGAACATAGATGTGGTCTTTCTCTCTGAGAAGACTGTCAAACTGACGGTGATTGAGGGTTCTGGATCGGATGAAATTAACAGTTTGGATGACCACCTTCATGACGTTATCCATTTTCAGTGACTTGCAACACAAAGCCTCCTGGTGCAAAATACAGTGAAAAGTCCAAAAATCATGTCCTGCATTTGCAGATTGCACTTTATCTCTGAACTTTTTTACAACGCCTGCTTTCTTCCCGATCATTGAGGGCGCACCATCTGTAGCCAGGCTGACAGCGCGGGACCAGTCCACTCCGACCCTGTCCAGCGCGCCGACGAGTGGGGTGAAAATATCAGCTGCGGTCGTTGTATCTGTTATCGGTACCAACTCCACGAACTCCTCGGTGACGGTCAATGTGTCATCAACTCCGCGGATGAAAATTGCCAGTTGTGCAACATCTGTAATGTCCGTGCCTTCATCAATTGCAACTGAAAACACAATAAATGACTTTATTTTTGGCTTCAACTGTCTGTCCAAATCCACTGAAAGATCAGAAATCCTGTCGGCAACCGTGTTTCCTGTCAGGCTGATATTTGCAAAGGCCTGGCGCTTTTCAGGGCACACAATCTCCGATGCCTTCATCATACATGTTTGTACAAATTCACCCTCACTAAATGGTTTGGAAGCTAGTGCAATTTCGTTAGCAACGAGGTAGCCAGCTTTCACTGCAGTGTCACTGATGTCTGCTGCTGTTTCTTCAGACCCGCCAACAGTTCATTCACCTTCACTCTTCTCTGCTGTCCTTGAAAGTTGTCATATTTGTTGGCATGAAGACTCACATAGTGGCGACGGAGGTTATATTCTTTCAGCACTGCAACATGCTGGGAACACACCAAACTTACAGCTTTCACTTCCGTGAATAAATAGGAGGATGACCATTTTTCTTGGAACACTCTGCACTCTGCATCCACTTTTCTCTTTTTTGACAGAGACATATTGGGGCAATGAGGGTGCCAAAGCACATCAGGTTTAAATTTCACAGGCAAAACAAAGTAGCTCACAATTGCTATTGCGCCATCCAATGGACACAATTTGAACAGCAGTTTCTTTATTGAAAAATTGCTGCTCATTTTTATACTTTACAAAATCATCTCACGGGCCGGATTAAACCTGCTTGCGGGCCTGATCTGGCCCGCTGACCATACGTTTGACACCCCTGCTCTAATGTCTGTGTCTCAGTCTCATGGCCCATGTTACCTCTACTTGCGGCCGCATAATGACCAGACAAAATATTTTTAAAAAATTATTATTCAAAAAATGGTCAAAGGAGCTTGCAAAGACAAGCATCTGGACTTCTTTAAGTTGCTTGAAAACGTTTCACCTCTCATCCGAGAAGCTTCTTCAGTTCTAAGGTCAAATGGTGGAGAGTCCCAGATATAAACCTAGTGGGAGTTTCCCCCCACAGAGGGACAAAAGGACCCCCTGATGATCCTCTAATCGCCTGAGCCAAGGTGTGAAACTGGGTGTGGGTCCCAATCAGCCAGAGTTTCGGGTGAGTTCATTGTGAAACCTGGCCCCACCTTATCATGCGAATTCCTGAGGTCAGATGGCCCAGGATGTGAGTGGGCGTTAAGGCGTCTGGGAAGGGATCTCAGAACTGGATTATAGATGGCAGAGAGTTGGTGTCGTAAACCCCCGCCTCTGTTCAAAGATGGTCGCTCACAGTGGACATAGATGCTTCTTTCACTCCTCTTTCAAACCATCTGTCCTCTCTGTCCAAAATGTGAACATTGGCATCCTCGAAAGAGTGACCTTTATACTTAAGATGCAGATGGACTGCTGAGTCTTGTCTTCCCTGGTGAACTTGATGTTTTTATCCACAGCGTTAATGTGCGCAGTGAAGGATTCCACTTCTTGTGTCTTGATTTTGACCCAGGTGTCGTCCACATATCTGTACCAGTGGCTGGGTACTCTTACTTTAAAAGAGCCAAGAGCCTTCCTTTCCACTTCCTCCATGTAAAGGTTGCTACAATAGGTGACACGGGGGAGCCCATGGCACAGCCATGTTTTTGTCTGTAAAAGCCTTCGTTGTATTTGAAATATGTAGTGGTGAAGCAGAGGTCTAACAGTGTGCAGATCTGATCGGGTGTGAAGTTGGTCCTGTCCTCCAAGGAGCTGTCTTCTTGTAGTCGTTTTCTGACAGTCTCCACGGCCTCCGTGGTGGGTATGCAAGTGAAGAGAGAGACTACATCAAAGGACACCATGGTTTCATCTGGATCCAGGGTAAGTTTCTGGACCTTGTCGGTGAAGTCGGTGGAGTTCTTGATGTGGTGTGGGGTGTTCCCCATGAGAGGAGCAAGGATGGTAGCAAGGTGTTTAGCAATGTTATAAGTGGCTGAGTTTATGCTACTGACTATGGGTCTGAGTGGGACAGCTTCCTTGTGGATTTTAGGAAGTCCATAGATGCAGGGTATGGCATCCCCTGGGTAAAGGCGGTGATATGTGAGGCGGGCAATGATTTTGTCCTTTTCAAAGTCTTGAAGGCAAGCTATAACTTTCTTTTTGTAGCTGCTTGTGGGGTCTCGCTTTAAGGCTTCGTAGGTATTGTTGTCACTGAGGAGAGTAGTGATCTTTGTGTGGTAATCTGTAGTGTTTAGGACCACGGTGCATCTTCCCTTATCAGCTGGTAAAACAGTGATGTTGTGGTCTTTGCTCAGGGAAGCGACGGCCTTCTTTTCCTGTATTGTGAGGTTGGATGGAGGGACTTTGGCACTGGAGAGTGTGGCTGAGACTTTCATCCTGATTTGCTCTGCTTCTGTCTGTGATAATTTATTAATCCGTATGGCAGATTCTGTGGCTGTGATGAGGTCCACTATGGGCAACTGTTGCGGGGAAATGGCAAAATTGAGTCCTTTGGCTAATACTCTCTTTTCAGGTTCAGTGAGAATCCTGTCTGAAAAGTTCTTAACCCATTTCTCCTGACTGTCTTCAGGTGTGTTTTCTTCTCCGGGTTGTGTAGATTCAGAATGAGGAGTGTGTGTTTTTGAAAGCAAGGTGTGAAATTTCCTGCGTTGTCTTTCTTTTCCTTTAGAGTGTTGGGCCCGCTATTCAAAAAATGATTTAATATGAAGGCAATAGGCAGAGTGTTACAGGCATCACCCTAAAGAATGTAGCCTGGTGGGCAGTGTAGTCTGTGCTGCAGGGCGAATGGACTGCCATACCTGTTATGTGTCTGTGAGCGAGGGAGGGAGAAACTCGACTGTACGCTGTGTTCATGTTTTCCTCTGAAACAATAAGCTCCATTGGAGCAGCCTTTCAACGCCTCTCTCTGTCTCTCGCTAGCAAAGTGACCCAGACAACAAAGTAAAGCTAGTTTTCGACGTATTAGCCAGAGGTCCCTTTACTACGGTTCGGAGCCGCGGACCTGTTTTATATACGCGCGCTGAATAGTTTTCTACACGAGATCGCTGCAAAAAGTGCAGCCTTACCTAATGTCCACCTACTGTTACTCATTATATTAAGATTTAAACATCTGGTTGGTGTTGGTGTGGAGAGTAACCTTCAGTAATAGTAATAAATCACAGCAATAGGACATTCATGTAGTTGTAAACAGCATGATAATATATTAAGTAATTCAAAGATTCAGAATACGTTACTCTCATTGAGTAACATAACAGAATATGTTACAAAATACATTTTAGAGCATGTAATCTGTAATCTGTAGTGGAATACATTTTAAAAATAACCTTCCCAACACTGGTTATATACATGGATGGTAAAGACAGCATAACCCTTTCTTGGCTAAATAAGAGAGCATTGCAATGATTTCCATCTAACTGTCTTGGTTTGACTATCATTATGAGTTGAGAGAATTTCACAAGGACTAGATATTCGTTATCGCAGGTCCTTCCTCCCAGCAGCCGTTAGACTTTGTAACCATCACTGCTCACAACAAACACAATAAATCGTTTACATCCCTGCTGGCATTTGCACAGTTTTTCCATTTTCTTTAAAAGTATGTTGTTGTTGTTTTAAGCACAAATATACAGCACATTTATTACATTGAAAAAATTATCTGATTATGCTATTTTTAATAACTGTACAGTCTCTTACTTCTTGTTTTTAATTTAATATTCTTCACTTTTTTTGCATGCTCCATCTGCCTGTCACTTTACTGCCGGAACACCTGAATTTCCCCAGTGAGGGACAATAAAGGATATTTCTATTCTATTCTAGTCTTTGTATTACCACTTACTCCATTAGCGATCTACTTATCCTTTTGTCAACATGTAATTTTGGTCTGAAGATGTGATAAGTGTGCCTTACAGATATATTGTTCACTTATCTCCAATCAGAAAATTGAATCTAAATAAGATTCTCTTTTCACGACCTTTTTTCCTATTTGTGCCGAGTATGATGTAGGGGACTGCACAGTGAAAGTCTTGTCATAGATGTTCTTTAATTAAATGAAAGTCTCTTTTCTTACCCAGATTATGCATTAGCAGGTTGCTTCATCACTGACAGCAGGGCTCCCCTCCTGCTTTGCTAAGATTTTTATGAAAGAGTGTAGGTGGGTGTAGTAGAAAGGACCGGCAGCACACAGTGTCACCAGTACATGCATGTCTTTATTTACAATGCATTGATTTATTATATGTGTGTGTATATATATATATATATGTGTGTGCGTGTGTATATATATGTGTGTGCGTGTGTATATATATGTGTGTGTGTATATATATATATATATATATATTAGGGGTGCAACGATACACAAAATTCACGGTTCGGTTCGGTTCGATACTTTGGTGTCACGGTTCGATATTTTTTCGATACAAAAAAAATGTTCATGCCTTTTTAATTTGTCATTTATTAAAATTATAAATATATATTTTAACTCAAAAGTACAGTTTTTAAATTTAACCCTAACCCTTGTGCGTGTTTTTTATTTTGACAGCGAATGCGCACCTGCGGACCACTTATGTGCAGCCCTGGTTATTTAGCTCGTCATATTGCAGCAACAGAAATTCTTTTGTCCATGAAACCATAAAGCTGCACTTTCTTTTTGCCTTATAGTCTGATTTGTCATAACTTCTCCGTTTTGTGGTAAGCTTTTCTTTGGCTGTCACTTCTTCACCCTGACCTGTCTTATTTGGCTCAGCAGAACTAAAATATATATACTGCTGCTTTTACACACGGACTCACATAAGCTGAGCGATTCTCTGCGCGATCAACCTCTCACATGTTTAAGCTGCGGAAGATTTCACTTGTCATGTTTGCATAGTAAGCTAACGATTAATAAGACGATGTCAGAGGAATTGGTGCACAAATTATCATCACTCACAGATCAGTGCTGTCGCTCTCTATACACAGTTCGCGCGATTGCAAAGTGAAAGCAAAAAACAAGCGCAAATTCAAACGCGATTTCAATATGTCACATATTGACAGTGGCTCACCGATGCCAATGACATAATTACCCAGCTACATTTCTGAAAGAATGCAAAAGCATTGACATATATTTTTCCTTCCTACAATAGCCCGACGGGCAGGGAAGAGATAGATTTTGGTAGCCCGACTGAAAAAATCGCTAGCCCCAGGACGTCGGGCTAGCGATATTGCAAGCCCTGTATCTGATTGAGGAATCACTCATCTTTGGAAAAGAGAGTTTATTACAGAGAAATGTCTCTTTCCAAAATAAAAGCTATACTATCCGCTTCTTCTGGGCTATATTCTCAGCAGCATAAGGAGAATCATGTGCTAACAGCTGTCTAAATGACTCGGCTAAAGTTAGTAGCATGCTTGTTGTTTTTGTCTTTGCACTAGGATGATGTCGGCGTAAATGTGCAGTCATATTCGTTGTGTTCCCACTAGTGCTTTCAGGTTAATCTCGTTGAAATGACCTTAACGCCACAACACGGCAAATCTCCGTTAACGAGCTACCGCCGATCGCCCCGTGCATGGGGCTAGACGGCAAACACGTTAACGAGCTAACTGCGCTAACACACTAGTTCCCACCCATGTAATTAAGCATTGCGTGGCACATCCAACATACTGTTTTACTTTAGTCCATGACTCGCTTACCTTCAGGGTCATACGTCACATGAAAACCAAAATAATTCCAAACGCCAGATCTGAATGAGAGTGGGGGAGGTCCATCTTGCAAGTAGAGCTTAACTTCTGTCTCGCTAGCTTGCCCTGCGCTCTTCCTTCTGACTATGCTGTCTGTGTTGAGCGCTCAGTGGATCTGCGCTCGACAGTGCAGCCTAGGCGGAGTAGTCGAACGCAGATTCACTGAGCGCTCAACACAGACAGCATCGTCAGAAGGAAAGTTGATAAAATAAATTACAAATGTTGTATTGTTCGATACATATGCGTACCGAACCGAAAGCACTGTATCGAACGGTTCAATATTGATACGAATATCGTTGCACCCCTAATATATATATATATACACACACACACACATTTCAGAAGTGGACCATTGGGATTGGTAAGGAAATACACATCTTATAGAAAAATGCAGCCAGTTCATTTAAATAATGGTCATCAGTGTATCAGGAGCAAATAAGTGGGTGAAAACAAACCAATGAAACTTGCTAACCAAAGTAATAAGGGTTAATAATGCATATTATTATTTGTGTCTTTCTGTGCTGAAACAGAAAGGAAATTCAGATCAGTGAACAGCAGCTGAGGGATCACTGACCTCCCAACAATACAACCGATGCTCTTATATCAGGATTAGTGTGTGGATCAATGTGTAAATTGGAGTGATCTTTGGATCAATCCAACAACACAGCAGGAACGCATTATTTATTCAAAGGAGGGCTGATTTATTATAAATTATTCCACTAAAAAAAAAAAAGAATATAAACTGAATTCTAAGTGTTACCGTTGACATGTTGCAGAACATATACTTACTGTCAGATCCTGAACCACACATGCATTAATGAATGCATGTGCCACCTTAAACGTACACATCAGGCTGCTCCAGCATATTTAAGTCATTATTACATATTGTGGGATTCAGAAATTGATTGAACACATTATGCATGTCTCCGAGTTAATATCAGTATATTAATGGACATTTTCACTGGTATGTAACAATATTAGACAGCATAAAAAGAAAGTGGCTTTGTGTGTGTGCTCTGTTCAAAAAAGAACATGAGTCACCATGAAACCTATTCTGGCTGTTTGTAATAAACAATAAAAAGACGTATCTTTCACTGCCTACAATTCTCCACTTTAACTTCAGTTAAGTTCAGCTCTGTTTTATCAGACTAGCAGTATTAATGAGGACCAGAAATATATGGAGCTCAGCTCTGAACGTGCACTCAGAGAATAGCTAAGCCGAGGTTTGGCCCTGTGTGTACACTACCACAACTACACAACTACCACATCTGGAGCAAACAAAGTTAAACTTAGCGGTAAATCTTATGCCACAGTACATCCCACTTATCATTAATCAACAAATACTCAAATACCTACAAATCAACACACAAAATAGAACCAAACAAAATGTGAGAAAATTACAGCTGGAAAATTGCCTTTCAGTTACAAAGCAGACTCTGGTAGAGCCCACAAAAAGAGGGCTCTGCCTGGGACAGACCATAAATACAGCCAGTGAACAGAAGCTTTGTTTAGTGTGATGTTACTGACAACCTGCTGCACCTGCATTTCTTCCAGGCCTGGCAGTCAGTGACACATGGCAACTCTACGCTTCGGACAGCATCTCATCAAGCTCTCGGCTGTGTTCCTGCAGACTGAGCTGTCCTTCGCACTGGTCAACAGGAAGCCTGTGGTGCCCGGACGTATCTTTTCATTACTTACAGGTTAGAGGTGTTTAGCTTTGTGTGCTGCAGTGCGGGTTTGTTTCTTAGCACCTTTCAGAGCCTTCTTTCCCTGGGGCTGTCCACACACTTTGTTGTGTTAGCTTTATTAGAGCGATGGACAAAGACACTGTTTTTTCTTTTTCTTCTGTGAAAAAGGTGCCTTTACGGCTTGCACCACAACATTAATGAAAATGATTTTAATCCAGACAACTGGCACTCCTCATGTAAAGTTTTAAAATTTTACTTAATTACAGTAACAAAGTATTTTTCAAAGTATTTGTACTTTGCTCCTTCCCACCTCTGAGTATGACACCAGTATGCATGTCTGAAACATCCACACAAGTCTCTTTAAGCATGTCCCTGTCTGTAGAGTCGTAACATTCCTGCAGAGCACAGATTGTTACTTTCCTGGGACTGCGAACCAGTGCTTTGAGTTTTGTATTATCATTGATCTCTAATTTCATCAAACGTTTTCACAGCTGGTCTCTTGATTTTGGTTTGCAGTACAGAGGTAACTCGCTATAACGTGGTTCACCTTTCGCAGCCTCGCTGTTTTGTGGATTTATTTTTTTTGTGCAATTTTGCATGCTTTTGTTTGTTTGTTTGTTTTTTACAGCGCATTGTGTTCTGCGTCCTGATTGGCTGTGGAGCATTGTCAATCAATCTCCTCCATGCCGTGTCTCTTGTACAGTACAGGGTGCGTTCAGGTTGTCAAATTTACATAAATCTGTGATTGCTAGCAGTGTGATTCTGAAGTGCTGTACTGTATGTTTGTAAGTTTTCTCCCCAACAAACAACAATGTTGACGAATCGTTTTGCACTGTCTAAGGCAACCGTGGGGCCCTTTGGTTTCTATAATACTGGACTACAAAAACTTTACGGTTTGAACTTTGAGAGTTTAAACCTGCGACAGACTGGCGACCTGTCCAGGGTGTACCCCGCCTCTCGCCCTATGACAGCTGGGATAGGCTCCAGCGCCCCCCGCGACCCTGAAAAGGATAAGCGGAAGCGAACGGATGGATGGATGGAGTTTAAACAAGAGAGAAAAATTTGAAAATGTTCCTGCCTGTCTGAGAAAAGTGTATAAAGTCTGTAGTGACGGGTTTTACAGCCTTAAAACATCTATAATAATTGTAAAAAAATAAAGTTGGCTACTTCGTGGATTTCACCTATCGCGGGTTATTTTTAGAACGTAACTCCCGCGATACACGAGGGACTGCTGTATTTCTAGCTCCCTAGTTCTTTGGTGATTTCTAGTCTTTTGGTTTCTGTCTCTGTGTTCCTTGTTAGCTCTGTCTCCCCTTGTCAAGTCTCTGTGTTATGTTTCCTGTTTTACTTTGTCCTATGTTCATGTTTTCAGTTTTGCTTCCCCTTGGTCTCATCATGTTTGATTACTCCCAGCTGTGCTCTCCTCCTGTGTCTCATTCCCCTGCTATCCCTCTGTGTATTTAAGCCCTGTGCTCGTTTGTCTGCATGCCATCCTCTGTATCATCCTCTGTATTTATGTCTCAGGCTCCTCCTTCCCGGCATTCCAGTTTTTGTAATGTTTTCTACTTTCCTTATGTTCTTTTGTTAGTTTCTACCAGTTTGGGTTTTGTTAGTTTAAGTCCCCACCATGCTCCTGCACTATAAATAAACTTCCTCAATGCTACGCTGTCATCAGTGCCTGCCCTTGGGTCGGGGCAGTTAAAAAGCATGGTTCCATGACAGTTACTACTGAGTACCAATCCTGTAAATCGTTGCATTTTACATTTTCTAATTTATCTCAATGAAGAATTTGGCCACTTTCAGACTAGCCTCACTAATCTGAAATTCTGAAAGTAGAAATTCTGGAATAAAAACAATATTTTGTATTTGTTCACTTAAAACTGGATCATAAATGAATTTTTACATTTTGCCTGAGTTGTCAGTAGCTGTTCAGTGTGCAAGGTGATGAGCAGAAGGTACTTGAAAGTACATCAGGTGGAAATGGCTATCGTACATGAAGCCTCTGGGCATCTCCAACTTTCAGTTGATGCTTTGAATTAGCGTGTTAGCATTCTATCTTTAATTGCTGACTTCCTGTTCATTAGCTGTCAGTAGCAGATGCACTTCTGAGTGCTTTCACCAAATATTTATAAATGAATGGATATGAAACCTATTTCGATTCAGTATAGAAACCTGTAAAAAATAAACATGCGTATTCTCTTCTTTCCTGTCCTTATGAGACAAACATGGTGGTGTTGGTCTGCAGAATCTGATAATATAAAACTGTGTGTAAGGGTTTGTACACTAGTATTGTAAAACTGAACATAGTCACTCATCAATGCCGAAAGTATGCTATTTAATTTCTGTCTTAGCATGAAAGAAACAGCAAAGACACAAGGAGTAGAGATAGAGAAGGTAGATGAGTTACCTACCCAGGGTTGACCTACCAAAGCCACAGACACAAGAGCACAAGAGAGGTGAAGAAACATGGAGACGGGTCTTAGGGGTGATCTGTGACAGAAGGATAGCAGCAAGAGAGAAAGGAAAGGTTTACAAGATGGCAGTGAGAGCTGCTGTCGTGTATGGTTTGTATGTATCGATTTCCTGATTCGAATCGATTTTAGTTTGAATAATGCGATATTAATTCAATTTTTAAATATAAATGTTACTCAGAATATTATGACATATAGATTTGATAATTTCATAATATATAGCTATCTATGGATGGTTCCACACAAACTTAATTCATTATTTAACAATACAGGAAACCAGCATGTAAAGGTTGTAATTTCACTGGTGGAAGATGAGTCACAGTAGACTGACAAAGAAATATTAATGGACCAAAGGACAAAACACAGAGAAATGGACACAGTAACAGGAAGAGATAAACACAGAGACAAGAACTAAAGACAGGAACTTGACAAGACAGAGAACACAGAACGCCACATTGACAGACGACACAGAGACATGACAACGGGGACTTGAGTAGAGAGACTGAAGGTAAAAAAAAACGTGGAGAGACTCATGACAGGACACGGAGGTGAGAGTAGGACAGAGTGGACACAAATGGGAACTAACACCAAAAGGAACAAAGAACTAAAGATAATTAATTCAGAAAAACATAAATGATTTCCTACTTTCAAAGAAAGTCCTGAACAGAAATGCAAAATGTTGGAATCAAAGACCCAAGGTCACTGTTAGCACTCCGTGCCAGATTGTCCTGAGGAGTCGTGAAAACAGGATGGCTAGTAGATGGTGAGGAGAAAGCATAGTCTTAGGACTATGAAGCCCCTGGTTCATGTGTCTAATTGTAGCGGCGCTACCTTACGTGTTCGTGTCCAGGCTCGGTGGTAGCATTGCAGGTGGCGGTGGTAGACGGTGGGAACTGCGGGCTCATCTCATGTCCACGAAGCAGCAGGGGTTGATATCCTAGAGAGGCTGGGATTCAAGTTTGGTGGTGTTCTTGCAAACTATGTGTGAGCACACACAGCATTTTCATTTTGGTCATCTGTGAGGTGACGTAGCACGGGTTTCTCCTCCATCACTCTCCTCTCCTTCCACAAATAGAGTGATAGAGAGGTACACAAGAACGGTGTAAAAAGAAAGTACACCCTCCGTCAGTTTCGTGTACCACTACGTAATAATGTTAATATGGCAAGTTGGAAAAATAGGTAAATCAGATGAACAATACAGCATGACATAAGATACATATGACTCAATGCCATTATTCAGTATAAAAAAATAACTTAAAAAGAATCAAGAAATTGCGCTTGATTTCAGATTTTGTCTCAGAGAAAGTGCAAAAATTCAAATAGGTACATTTTAATTCTAGGGCCTCATTAAGCATGTTACACATTCATACCACAAATTTAATTAGTAAAAGACTGAAGCGGCTTATTTGGAAGGCTTTTCCAAATGACAGGCTTAGCTTAGAGCTACATCTAAAAAAACACAAGACCTTTAAATCAATGGCCCTCGTTCACTAATAGTGCATATACACAAATGCGTTACATAAATAGCGCATGTGAATGTTACACTCAAGTCCAGACCTCAATCTCATTGAAACTCTGTGACCTGAAGAAAGCTGTGCATAAACAAAGCTGTGCGCTGCGGCAATATCATAAAAAGAGTGGCCCACAGTGACAATGACCACTGATAATCACTGATAGTCCTCTTTGGGTCATGCCTATAGGACTTGACCCTTCTCTTTTCCATGTCCCCCCTGTTAAATAGCAGAACAAAATAGAGTTAGACAAGTGCAATTCAAGTGATTTGATTATTGTGTAATTTTTAATTAGATGCACCGATCAAGACGGGAGCTGCCGCAGTGGGTGTGGCTGGTAAGATGCCAGGCCTGCAACGCTACTCAGGGCTGCTGGTTTTTATCAGAGTAGGCATATTCTAGATGTCCAGAATATAGAGTCACATCTCAGCTCTGTCCAAGCTCTGCACTGCCTACAGGGTAATACTCACAGGATCAGAGAATGGACTTATTATCCAGATTTGCTGTATTGGATCGGCCTTGTAGTTTTTCCACACATTGCTTTTGTGTTTCAGTTTAGCTTTAGTTAAGCTGATAATGACGAGGTAGGATGTTTCATGGATTTGTTGCTGATTTTTTTTTGTAAGACCTGGTAATGACGAGACAGTTTTCAGAATGATATTTGAAACCTGAGATGTGAATAAGAGCATACTGGTTTTGTTTTTTTACCATGACTGTACACTTTGAGCCCAATCATCACCCATGCTGGCTTTGAATTAGAAAAAATTCAGAATACCATATGATCCCGGCCGTTTAGTCTGTTCAGCTAGAACTGCCTCTGACTCCACCCGACAGGGAAGCAATGGCCTCTTATACTGATTGTATGAAAACAGCTTCAAAAGCCACCAATGTCGTACAGAAGCTGCAGGAAATGTCAAGATAATTTGACAGCATTTGAAAAACTTATGCAGTGTTTTATTTGTGTGTGTGTGTGTGTACTGACACAGCTAATACAGCTTCTTTTCTTTCTGACTGACTTAATTGAATGATTTATGTATTTATTGTTTGCTATTTATTTCAAAAGTGTGAAGTGGATCCAAAGATTTGGTTTAAAATGTGTTGGAAAAAAATAAAATAAATTATGCAGGCGGCCTTGGTGAGCTGTGAAGCACAGTGCAGCGACTAATTATCTGTCCTGAGGCTTGTCTGATCTTGTCAGCAGTCTAGTTACACTATCTGCAAAGATACATACACATGTCACAAAGTTTTACAGGGTAGAGTAAAATGTCAGTCATTTGAGCTACATGTATATATTAGATATATATTAATTAATTAATTAATTAAAATTATTTATGTAACCCACCTAAAATTTGCCTCATGAAAATTAACTGCTGACCCCAAAGAATGTCAGTAGGTGGCACTATGGGATTGTTTAGTGCTTGCAAACTTGAGTTGTTATAGCGAAGGAGAACAACGCTAAGGCTACGTATGCTGGTCGGACCAACTTTCCTAGAGTTTTCCTTCGTTTAATTAATTCATTTACCAGAGAGCAGAGGAAGGGAAAATATGCACCACTACAGCCAAGACCTTCCACTTGCGTTGTGTTAGCCTATGGGAAACTGTTGAAGTTCTTTCCCCAGTTTTTAATGTGCTTTGTGTAATATCTCAGCGCTTGACAACTACATGTGAAAAGTAGCTGCTGAGGGAGTGTCCTGTTTTATAGCTGGAAGCCTGTGGTTGTTGCTGGTAATTGGTCCAACCTTTATGTGCTTAGCCAGTTTACAGTGGTTTTTTGTGGAACGTGGATCAACACAGCACAATGCAATAATCTGCTAGCAATTCATGGTTAACAACAGAAAAAAAGGTCATATTTTAAGAGCTTTACATAGGGCTCTGCTAGCTTTCTCTGTCAAAGTTTTCGCTCTACTTTTATAACACATACTGAAATTTGAAATCTTTCACTGTTTATGACACATTCACAAAGGCCTTGTTGGTACATGCATTTATTGTGTTTAGTAATATATAGAAATTAGTCAAGCAATGTCTCTGCTTGCTGATCATCACATTTGTAATGTCCAGTCATTTATACACTGCACAGCATAAAAAAGTTGTTGAGTTTTGTTTACATACAGTCTGCCGTTATAGTCAATATGTATATATTAGTGCACATATAACTGAAAAAATATGACCACTTTCATATCTATACCAGGCACAGAGGTATTTATATATATAAATCTACTTTAAATAAAGCAAGCAAGACTGCTTGCGACCATTTGTTCTGTTTGCTCCTTAGTTTAGTTTTTGCAGTTTGTCAGTGTGAGTTCAACACTTTTCAACTCGTTTGACTGAAACAAAACTGTGACTTCCGTTCACAGACACGTGCCATCGAAAATTTCCTCAAAAGTCAATGTGCCATATGATTGCATTAGCAATAAATTTAATAACGCTCTATATTAACAGTTACACACTATATAAAACAACTTTATAGGATTATATTTGTTCGCAGATGTTGGCAGCTATCAGCGAATACTTATCAGCTATTTTGAAACAAAAAAAAACTTTTTATCCATAACAGCAAATGAACTGTTGTCAATGGAAAATTGTACTTAGTAGTCAGTATAATATTTTAATGATATAAGTTTGATATGGTAGAATACTGCATGTAATCATGTTTAGAAGTATATATTTGGTGGCATATTGAAAGAATGTCTCATCCTAGGGGGTCTGTGACATTCTTTCAAGGTGTTCTGGCGTTCACCCCCACATCCTGGGAGAGGTCGTACCTTGTCTTATTGTTTTACGGTAGGATTAACGTAGCTATGTCAGGTTTAGTTTAAGTGCTTTTTTACATATAGATGAACTGCTGGATTTTCCAGACCAGCAGGTTAAGGGAAGTCGTATATGGGGCCACACTCTGACCCCACACACACACACACACACACACACACACACACACACACACACACACACACACACACACACACACACACACACACACACACACACACACACCTCCACGATCCAATGTAAGGAACAAACGCTCACTGAAGAGTATAAATAAAGACCAGGGCAGTTTCTCAGTGCGAGTCTCAGTTCTGGAGGCTGCCCTTGTTAGCAAGAAGTTCTGTGTGTTTCTCTTCTCTGATTCTCTACTGAAGAAGTGTTTTAGAGTATATTTCTTAACAACTGTACAACAGAAAATCCAAATGCTATTTATGGTCTCCTCATAACAATGATAAGAAAAATAAACTGGGCCAATATGGCATGTTTGTTAATACAGAGACACACATGTTAATGTGATCTGTGGTCTCCCACTCAGAGACACAGGTCTCCGAGTGTCCAGCATTCAGAGGCTACCTGAGGACTCATGTGAGAGAAAACCTGCTCACACAGACATGTAGAGCCAAACACTGTCAATAAGGCCTCTGCAATATTCTAAAGCCAGTTAACCCTTTAAGACCTACCATAGAACCAAGTCCGCCAGAGCTTACTTTATATTTTTACATGCTGTGGAGCCATTTTTGGGAGCATTTCAAGTTTATATACATCAATACAACCAGTATAGCCCATATTTTAAATATATGTATGCATTAAGTCCATAGTAACTACATTAATTGCAAAAAAGTGCAATAAACTACAAGAAAATTGAAAATCTTTTTGTTTGTTTTTTTACATAAATTTCTACTTGGAGAAATTTAAGAGGTTTATCCCTCAAAATTTTAAATACAAAAAAATTGCAAAAAATAGTTTACAACAACAGGAAATTTATTTTAAGTGTCTTCATAGTTTAATTTAGAGATACAGCAATTTTTATATACTGCAGGAAAAACGAAAAAACAATCCTATGATGCAAATTTGCAAAGAAAACAGCAGGTGCATCAAAATAAACTATTTCCAGCAGTGCAATTCGAGTTCTAAGCATCCCAGCAACTATTCAGAAAAGTCAAACATGACTTATAAAAACACCAGTATAGGCTTTTAAGGCCTACAACTACATTTTCCGCGAAAATGACGTCACTTCCGGGCAGGAAATGGTGGACGTGCGATCGTTCGCTGACAGCTTTTTCAATGTGGGAAGTGTTATGAACAGCTGATCGGATCGGCAAAGCGTGTTTCTGGAATATTATGTTTTTGTTGCTGCAAGTGCTTTTTATGCAATTTTTGCAAAGCTTTATGTGGAAGGAAACCGTGACCGAGGACAAGCTGATGGCATAAGATGTAATCAAATCAAATCAAATCAAAATTTATTTATATAGCACATATTAAAACAACAGTGTTGACCATAGTGCTTCACAGTCAATAAAAACATGAGACAGTTAAAACAAACAATAAAAGAGGACAACAAACAATAGGTAACAACGCAACAAGCTAAAACAGCCAACTAGACAGAATCAAAAACCAAAGTAAAAAAATAAGTTTTAAGACGTGATTTAAAAGACTGGATCGACTCGGCAGTGCGAATATGAACGGGGAGGTTATTCCAGAGTCTGGGTGCCACAGATGCAAAGGCCCGGTCGCCTCTCGACTTCATTCGAGTCCTAGGTTGTGCTAGGAGCCTGTGGTTGGACGATCTAAGTGCTCTGTTGGGATTGTATGAGTGGAGTAAATCAGAAAGATAACTGGGTGCTAAATTATTCAAAATATTAAAAGTGAACAAAAGAATTTTAAAATCTATACGATATTTAACAGGGAGCCAATGTAATTTGGCTAAAATTGGAGTTATGTGTTCATGAATTCTCGTACCTGTTAAAAGACACGCAGCTGCATTTTGAATTAACTGGAGCCGGCAAAGAGAGGAGTGTTGGAGGCCCGAGTAGAGGCAGTTACAGTAGACCAATCTGGATGTAATAAATGTGTGGATAAGCGTTTCAAGGTCCTTTAAAGGAAGGAACGGCTTTGCTTTGGAAATCTGACGCAACTGGTAAAAGCTGTTTTTTACCACAGTGGACACCTGTTTCTCAAGTTTAAAAGAGCCATCCAGGAACACTCCGAGGTTTCTTACAGTGGACGAAAGATGGCTAGTGAGAGGGCCTAGGGCATCAACTAACTGGTCTAGCGGAGTGTGACTACCAAAGACTATGGTTTCGGTCTTATTCTCGTTCAATGTAAGAAAATTATGTGATAACCAAATTTTAACTTCATGCAAACAGTTGAACAGAGGTTGAACAGAGGAACGCAAAAGAAGGCAAAGAAGCAGTCACATCGGATTTCAAAGGTAAATTAATCTGGATATCATCGGCATAACAGTGAAAGGAGATGTTGTATTTACTAAAAATTAATCCCAAGGGCAACATGTACAAAGAGAAGAGAGCAGGACCGAGCACGGACCCTTGAGGCACACCACAATAAATAGGGGCAGAAGCCGAGGAGTGTTGCCCCATAGCAACAGAGAACGACCTCTCTGAGAGGTAGGATTTAAACCAAGATAAAACCGTACCTTTGAGACCAACAACATGTTCCAGTCTTGATAGAAGAATGTTGTGGTTAACCGTGTCAAAAGCAGCAGACAAGTCAAGTAAAACTAAGACCACAGAATATCCAGAGTAAGGCTCTAAGTAAGGCTGTCTCTGTGCTGGGGCGAGGTTTAAAACCAGACTGAAACTTTTCATTAATAGCATTTGCATCTAAAAAGGCCTGTAGTTGTTTTAGAACTACCTTTTCCAATATTTTGGAAATAAAAGGGAGTTTGGAACTCCTCCAGTTTCATATGCAAAAAAAATTATTGCGCTAGCTTACACGGTTCAGGTTCTACAGGGATCTAAAAATAGTTATGAGAAACGGAGCGTGCCCGCTCCAACTGGCTTTAAAGGGTTAAACCTGTCAGGTAGTGATGTCCAGCAGGTGAACATGCAGCTCCATGAACACGCACAGCTGTGGATTCCAGCTGAGTTCGTAGTTCTGCAAACTTTGACCCCACAGAGTCGAGCTTTTCAGTTCAATCAGCTGCATTTCGATGTCCTCTGTGTCCAGCCAGTTAATGCGAGACAAATCCAGCTGACAAACCTTTCTGGTTTGATCAGAAAAGAAAACATTGGTCCAAACACCTGAAAGTCCCGAAAACACATTGTGAATTCTGTCTCGAGTCTACGGATGTATCCGTGGTGCTGATGCTGCGCTGAGCCGACAGCTCCTGAAGCATTTGAAGTGTCGGAATGTGGAAATTTCAACATCGCTTTAAAAGACTGCCAGCTAGCAACGTCCCTCTCACCGGTAGGCGAAGTGATTTTAGCCAATTACAAGTTGAATCTGGTAGTTGGGGTTGTTAGCTGAGATACCATCATTAGGAAGCGGCACAACTAATGTGTCTATGCGAGCTAATTTGCGATGTGCACTGCTGGCCCGGCATTTATTTTTTAATGCACCCTCTCAGATTAATTCACTGCATGTCGTGCCCAGGGCTGGACTGGGACAAAAACACAGCCCGGGCATTTTGACTAGAGACCGGCCCCCCAGTTATTAAAGCCATAAAGCCTTTGAATAAAAACAAACACTGTGGTGACAGTGATGTACAGTCTTGTTGGTATATGTATGATTTCTATACGTTTGACATCAGATTAAAACTTTGGTTGTAAGATTCAGATAATTATTTATTAAAAGCGAGACATTTTAAATGAGAATAAGAAAGAAAAGTATTTCTTTGTGCCCCCCTCTCCCTTTTAATGCCCTACTTGCCCCCCTGGCAACACTTTGCTAGGCCCGCCCCTGCACAGTTACCAGCTGTCAGCTGCTTAGAAAAGGATGCTGGTGTTATTTGTCTCTCAGAAACAGTTCATAACTTCCCTTCAACTCATCCATGTCACCTAAAAGGTAAACCTGTTTCTCCATCACCTGTTCAGCTCTGATGATCCAGTAAGGACATCTCCTGGTTTCATCTTCATGTTTCCCTCTCACCACATATCCAAACCATCATGACCAGCAGCTTTACAGCTGTGGCTCCAGCAAACATCAGCTGATACTAGAAATTAATATTAAATAAATTCTAACAACAGCTGATCAAGCTTAAACGTGCTGCTGTTGTTTAGCGCGACATCCGCTGGTTTCCTCTTTCTGGCGCAAAGTGGGCGATAAACAAACAGGAGAGATGATCAGCTGATCATTGATCAGTTTTCATGATTGAAGTAGCAACAGGAGAGGCAGGAGGAGAGAATGAGAGGAGAAGAGGCAGCTGTGCAGCAAAGACAGAATAAATCCAACTTTGTGTCTTTTTCATTGTAGCTGAAGTCCAGGACAAACTGTGTTCCTTCTCAGCTCAACACGAAACGCGTAATACATTTTTTCCAAATCAAAGAATTGGAATGGTATATGACAGTATCAGTATTCGTTTAATCTAGTTAATAAATAAGTATACTGACCTGCCAGTGAACAGAGTTTACTTACACTGTTGGTGTACTCCCTGTCCAGTGTTGTTGGAGGCAAACGGCTGTGCTCTGTGGCTTCTTATCAACAAGACAGTGAGTGAGTTGTCTCTTTAGCATCTTCATTAAGTGGCTGGGAAATTCAGCCAAGCAAAAAGACCTGGGGTTATTGTCTCCTTTTGATAGTGCCAGTGCACAGAGAGCTTGTCATTTGTCTCCTTAGCTTCAGCCCTCTCACTCACCTGTCTTATTTTTCTGCCCACCAGGCTAGTAGTTAGTCTACACAGAAATGTGATCATCTTGCCCTTCTGCATTTCTAGCCCTGAGCTGTCTGATAAAGGCTCCATTTACTCACAAAATAATAGTTATCTGTACAGCAGTCCTGTTCAAGGACACTGTGGTGGGTTATAAGATAATAAACAATTCAACCTCTTAAGGACACAGCTGGGGTTTATGTTAGGTTCTTTAAAAATGGAGTTTGTCATTACTGCTGTCCAGATGAGCAGTTCTGGATCATCTACTCTATAGCTAAAACTATCGCTTCACTATCTAAAATGTACATTCAGTTCAATTCAATTCAATTTTATTTATATAGCGCCAAACCACAACAGCGGTCACCTCAAGGCGCTTTACATTGTAAAGGTAGACCCTACACTAATAGATACAGAGAAAAACCCAACAATCATATGACCCCCTATGAGCAAGCACTTTGGTGACAGTGGGAAGGAAAAACTCCCTTTTAACAGGAAGAAACCTCCAGCAGAACCAGGCTCAGGGAGGGGCGGGGCCATCTGCTGTGATTGGTTGGGGTGAGAGAAGGAAGACAGGATAAAGACATGCTGTGGAAGAGAGACAGAGGTTAATAACAGATATGATTCAATGCAGAGAGGTCTGTTAACACATAGTGAGTGAGAAAGGTGACTGGAAAGGAAAAACTCAATGCATCATGGGAATCCCCCGGCAGCCTACGTCTATTGCAGCATAACTAAGGGAGGATTCAGGGTCACCGTCTCCTGAATCCAAACTGGAAGCTGGTTCCACAGAAGAGGGGCCTGAAAACTGAAGGCTCTGCCTCCCATTCTACTTTTAAATACTCTAGGAACAACAAGTAGGCCTGCAGAGCGAGAGCAAAGTGCTCTAATAGGGTGATATGGTACTACAAGGTCATTAAGATAAGATGGGGCCTGATTATTTAAGACCTTGTATGTGAGGAGCAGGATTTTGAATTCTGGATTTAACAGGAAGCCAAAACAGGAGAAATATGCTCTCTCTTTCTATCAAGAGGAAAGCTGCAAAATAACTCCAGCTTTGTGTCTTTTTCCATTCTAGCTGAAGGACAAACTGTGTTCCTTCTCAGCTCAACACAAAACGCGTAATATTTTCTCTGAATACGAGATTATTCCGTTTTTTACGGGACGGTTGGCAACTCTACTAACTAACCTTATGAATAAAATAAAGTTCACGATCAGTAACATCATAGCACCCACCCAGCAGTATAGAAACTCCGTCATGCTAGCTAGTACATGGTATGAGTTATTGTAACTAAAAAGTCAGCACAGGGAAAATAAACTCCACCTAAACTTGGTTTATATCTGACCCAGATAGACTGCAGGTCATAACTTCTTACCTGAAGTTCAGTTCACCTGACACTCGGACCGGCGGCCGCCTTGGGTCTCTCCTCCTCCTTCCTCCCCTTTCCCTCATCCACCTGCCAGCCTCTGTGGAAGCTTCGCCATGGTCACCACCAAATAACTGAGTCATCTGGCCAATCCACCACCTCTCATTGTTCATACCGTTACAAAAAAATATACAAAATCATCGGCCCATAAAAACAAAAAAATCACCATCAGGCCCAATGGCCAGTCCAGCTATGGTCGTGCCATCAGTTAACCCTTCGCGTTGCACGTGTGCCCAGGGGTGCCGTCCCCTGGTCTACTTTATTCAAGTAGCAGGAAAGTTATCACTTTTACAAAGTGCTAACACTTGCGACTGGATGACAGTGCTGTTCCTCAAAACAAGTGATTATTTGTTTGAATGCTGTTCCTAATGTTCCTATTTTTTTATTTGACTTTACCTTTTGAAAAGTAATGCTATATTTATTACTCTGTAGGGGTTAATCTCATGTGTAAGCTCCTATGTTCTTGATTGATTTTTTTTATTATTATTTATTAATTTTTATCTTTCCCAAAAAATCCCTGCACATGCTCAGAAAAGAAAAATAAATTGATAAAAGACTTTCTTAAACCAAAGAATAGGAGCAGTAATGAGGCCTACATTTTCTCCAAATCAAAGTATTGGAATGGTATATGACAGTATCAGTATTCGTTTAATCTAGTTAATAAATAAGTATACTGACCTGCCAGTGAACAGAGTTTACTTACACTGTTGGTGTACTCCCTGTCCAGTGTTGTTGGAGGCAAACGGCTGTGCTCTGTGGCTTCTTATCAACAAGACAGTGAGTGAGTTGTCTCTTTAGCATCTTCATTAAGTGGCTGGGAAATTCAGCCAATGACCCGGTTACTGCGTTCACCAGATATCAACACAATTTAGATCCACTCCTCACGTGATAACCTCTTCGTCAATGGCTGTGAACAAAGAGAAACTTGTAAATAACTCATGAAAGAATAAAGTTACGTTGAAACCAAGCACACCATTGTTTTTCTTGTGACATTACCAATAAGTCTGATGTGTCACATGACCCTCTTCCTTTTGAAAAAACAAAAGTTGTATCCAAGATGGCCGACTTCTAAATGGCCACTGTGGTCACCACCCATCTTGAGGAGTTTGCCCCCTCACATATACTAATGTGCCACAAACAGGAGTTTAATATCACCAACCATTCCCATGTTATTACGGTGTATCCATATAAATGGCCCACCCTGTATATCAGTAAACCTATAACCCATCAAATCTTGTTAAGCTTAAATGTGTTTAAATGTTATGATACCGGGAGGTTTATGAACCTCCATATGTAAAGAGTTGGATGTGAGAGCAAATTAGATCTTATCCACCCTGTAGGATGGATTATATAATTATATTCACCCCTGGGGTTAACACAAGGGTGGAATACAATCAGCAAAGCAGAACAACCATGTTGCATTTTCATTGGGAGTTTTAAGGGGGCTCTACTTAGTGAATCGCACCAACAAAGATTAAGGCACAACGTACTCTGGAGCTACTGAAATGGTCCATAATTAGTAGATAAATATGCAGGGATAATAAAATAACACTGCACTCAGTCTTATAACTTGTAATTTAAAATTGCAATCAGGAAAATATATGCCAAAAAAAAAGTTACAGAACTTAATGGTTTTGTCTTTCAGCTCAGCATTTCAAGGTGATAGACTGTGTCACTGACAGAGGAGCTGAGAGATGAGATTTGAAATTGCATATCATATTAACATCTTATGTGTTACTACCACTTCTATTTTGAAGGGGTAATCAGTGTAATTTATGCAGGTGCAACTCTATCGAATGCTAATGCTATTGTTTTTAAGTAATTTCAAAGTTCTTTATTGAATAGCCAATAAGCTTTCAGTATTTGTGTGTAAAGGTGTGTGTGAGTGTGATTAGATTATTATATGAGCACGAGTTGGACATTTCAACCCCTCCAGCCTTCATAGATTCAAACCCTCCCAGCAAACTCAAATGACTGAAAACTGCCTTTGTTTTTCTTCCTGTTACAGGAAGAAAAACTGGGGTAGCACACATGATAATGCATAATCTATATGCAGGCAGTGAAATCATTCCCAACAAAACTGTTGTGGCTAGCTCTGATACACAAATTAAGGTGAGCATGATTGATCATGGAGAATGATTGTTAGATTTGGCAAAACCACTTTTGGTTTTCAAGTCAGCATATGACATATCCTAACTCTACCATTTATGTGGTAAAAATGCTACACAATGATATTGTAAACATACACGGCAGACCCAGTGGCATTTTGATGCTTTTTATTAAAGCTTTGACGGTTGCTGTCCACAATACTCACAGAGCTGCAGCTCTCCCGCTGCCTGCTCAACACTATCACAACAACAACCCAACCACAGGACCCAGTACAATATTTAATTTGGCGGGGCGTGATTGCGGATGCTGTACAGGTGCGTCCGCCTCCTCTGCACGGCACCGCAGGCCACGCCCCGCCACAGATATACTTTTTATATGAACGTAAACAGTTGAAAGAGAGTGTGAAAAATACAGCTGCCACAAATTTTGCTTGTTTTTGGGAAAAGTAGAAACAGTGGTGGATAGGATGATGTTCTGAGACATATGAAACTAGAGACACCAGCAACCATAGTTGATTGTCTTCCAGGGGCCAGAGCAGGCCACATTGAGGGAAATTTAAAGCTGCTGCCTAAGGTTAAATGTAAATTCAGCAGAATTATAATTCACCAATGAGAATAATTACATCAGCAGAAATGACACCCAGTTACATAAATCGGAGGTGTCGCGTGTCCAGAATATTGAGGATGAGAACAAAACAACGATGGTCCAGGAGAGTTTGGTCAAACGATGATTTTAATGAACACACGTGTGGGGAGATGAACACCGTTACGCAATCAACGTCGATCTCTGCCCAAAATTACACAAGCAGTTGTTTTTATAACCTCAGGGTATTCTTACGCCCCCACATGCGTCAAGCAAATACATCACATACATAAGTTAAAACCACAAATGTTCTGTTGACAATTTTTGACACATTTGAAAAGAACATTCTCTTCGTCTCCAAGCCAGGCGCATCCGGTAGCTCATCTTGCTCTTGCTTATCTCTGGAACATCAGATGCATGCTCTGCAACAAACTATCACTTATGCAGGCACAAAATGCAGTTGCAAGCTTGCGAAATATGTCTGATCTCTTACCTAGAAATGAATCTACCTACGATGTGTGGGTGTGTGTCTGACCTCAAAGGCACTCTGTCTCACCTCGCCGACTCATGACCTCTCACCAGACAGAGCCACTCTCATATGTGTAACAACCTAACTCAGAATCAGAATCAGAAAGGGTTTTATTGCCAAATGTTGAGCAGGTTTACAACATTGGGAAATTGCTGCCGTGCTTCAGTGCAAACATACTGTCATAAATTGCGCTTAAATAGACATGAAAAAATAAAAGTAAGAATAAGAATTAAAAGTGCTACGTAGAAAGATATATGCATGAGATATACATGAGATATATACATGAGAATAAGAATTAAAAGTGCTACGTAGAAAGATATATACATGAGTGCAGGTGGTGATCAGTGCCAAAACATGGAATGATGCAGTGAACACAGCGTAGGGTCATGTGTTAGTGGTGGGAACAGTCGTACGGTTATTGTTCATGTGTCCAACAGCAGAGGGGAAGAAACTGTTCTTATGGCGAGAGGTTCTGGTGCGAATGGACCGGAGCCTCCTGCCTGAGGGGAGCAGGTCAAACAGACTGTGTCCAGGGTGAGAAGGGTCAGCTGAGATCCGAGCTGCACGCCGCAATGTCCTGGAGGTGTACAGGTCCTGCAGAGATGGGAGTCTGCAGCCAATCACCTTCTCAGCAGAGCGCACAACACGCTGCAGTCTCTGTTTGTCCCTGATAGTGGCTCCAGCGTACCACACGGTGATGGAGGAGGTGAGGATGGACTCGATGATTGCGGTGTAGAATTGCATCATCGTCCGTGCTGGCAGGTTGAATTTCTTCAGCTGCCTCAGGAAGTACATCCTCTGCTGGGCTTTCTTGATGACGGAGGTGATGGTGGGCTCCCACTTCAGGTCCTGAGTGATGGTGGTACCCAGGAAGCGGAATGAGTCCCACCATCACTCAGGACCTGAAGTGGGACAATGACAAACCCTGGTTTACTCCTAAACTCAAAAAGCTGTGGCTGGAAAAGAGAAAGGCGTTCAGAAGCGGAGACAGGGACTGCTACAGAGAGGCCAAGTACAGGTTCACTAAAGAACTGAAACTATAAATATAATATATAAACTGGCACCCCAGCGCCAGAGGTGGGTTGGAATACACCGACCATCCTCTGGATGCTGTAAAACGTGCCCACCCCCAAGGCCCTATATGTATGTGTTATGAGAGTGTGAGTGATGTGGTCATCTAGGTTGCAGAATAAAATTGAGGCACAGGTGGCCAGAAGGGGACAGAGCGGGAGTGCCTCCCCTGCACCTTGGTGACATACCTGCACCCCAAGCCCTGCGTGTGTGGGTGGGTGTAGTAGAGCGGGAATAGGGAGGCAGGTGAGGATGGGGAGGGAAGAAAGGGAGGGGCAAGCGGCCCCTCCTGAAGCCGATCAAAGGAGCCCAAAGGGATTGATCAAATGTGATGGCAGAGGCTGTATCAAGACTAATGTGATCTATTAGATGGTTTTTATATTGGTTAGAATTAAGATTATTTTTCCAGTTAATGAGGACCATTTTCTTGGCAATGCATAGGGCCGTAAAAACAACGTGGGCTGTGTTTATTTCTGCAGTGACCTCATCCAAGTTGCCCAGCATGCACACTAAAGGCTGGAATGTTGCATTTCAGACACTTTGATAAGTCTTCACATATCTCACGCCAAAACTTCTGAACTGGTGGACAGAACCAAAGAGCGTGGATGTAATTGTCCGGTGTATTTGCTGTGCACTGTGAGCAGTTGTTGGAAGGCGTATAGCCCATCTTGAACATCCTATGATCAGTATAGTGCACTCTGTGTAATATTTTGTATTTTATTAATTGCAAACTGGGATTTCTGATCCTTTGAAAGGTTTTTAAGCATATCTGAGACCAAAGGTTTTGGTCTAAGCTGATCGATAAATCTGCTTCCCATTTTGCAATAGGAAGGGATATTGATTCATCTATTTTAGAAAGTGTTCTGTATATTCTAGACAATAATTTGGGGGGGTTTAGATTAAAAATGGATTTAATTTGTTGATATTCCAAAAATCGTTTCTTGTTGATCCCATTTTGTGTAACTAGTCTGTCAAACGAAATAAAGTCTGTTCCTTCCACTATATATTCGAAGTATTTAATTCCTTTGCAACTCCAATCTGGAAAGTTTATCATATTATTGTTTTGTAATATGTCCGGATTGTTCCAGATAGGTGTACGTTTGCATGGGATTAATGAACAACAGACTGTTCTCTCTGTTGAGGTCAGGAAAGCGATTCCGCTCCCTGAAGACCAACACAGAGAGACTGAGGAGGAGCTTCTTCCCGCAGGCGATACGGTCTCTCAATCACACCACCACACAGTACTGACCCACACATATAGTTCTTACACACACACTGGACATTGTTTTCACTTCATTACTTAAATCACGCTGCTGTTATTGTGTATATGCTGCTGTTATTGTGTATATATTTATTTATATTTCTTCATACATTCTTATATAGTTCTATATTGTGTATTTTGTTGTACAGTTATTTTATTTTCAACTATAATTTATATATTTTATCTTATTCTTTCCCAGTTAAATTTACCCTTCATTCTAATTTGTGTTGTACAGTTATTTCATTTTTAACCTTAATTTATATTTTATTCCTTCCTAGTTAAATTTACCCTTTTTAATTTTTCATATTTATTTCCTATCTTATTCATAGCCTTTTCCTTTTTTGTTTTCTTTAGGTCACGAGCAGTTGTCCAAGCATTTCACTACATATCGTACTGTGTATGACTGTGTACGTGACAAATAAAATTTGAATTTGAATTTGAATTTAATGAAGGCTCTGTCATTTTTAGAAACTCCCACCATGCTGTCAGAGCAGAGCTGATGCTGATGCTTTTGAAGCATTCATGTCGTTTGATGTTTGATCTGATAAATTGTCTGAAATCTCTAGATTATTGCATAGTGCCTGTTCTACATCTAGCCAAGGTTCATCTAAGAGGGTGTGTTTAAACCATCTAGAGATGAACTGAAGCCTGTTGGCTAAAAATAGTGATTAAAGTTTGGCAGATCTAATCCTCCTTTATCCTTGGTCCTTTGTAGTGTTTTTAAGCTGATACGTGGGGGTTTATCTTTCCAAAGGAATTTAGAAATATACGAGTCTAGAGATCTGAACCAATCTTGTGATGGCTTATTTATTATTTTATTTTTGGCAAGGCCATCATTTTTATAGCGGCGACCTTTCCCATGAGTGATATGGGTAGAGATTTCCATCTAGCCAGGTCGCCTTCTACTGTCTTTAAAAGTGGGATGTGGTTTAATTTAGTTAATTCTGAAAGTTTAGGAGAGATTTCCATACCTAAATATTTTATATTTCCAGATTGCAGTGGGGCAGGAGAAGAATTATGGAAGGAGCAATTAATCAGAAGGACTGTAGATTTTGACCAATTAATTGAGTAATCTGAGACAAAGAATTTATCAATGCAATTACCCCAGAGATATTGGTTTGTGAATTTTGGAGAAAAAGTAACACATCATCCGCATAAAGGCTGATTTTATGTTCTACATTCTTACATTTTATGCCCTTAATTGTTGTAGCCTGTGTAATTGCTGCTGCTAGTGGCTCAATATTATTTTACAATAAATTGCAAACAGTGAAGGGGAGAGTGGGCATCCCTGCCTGGTGCCCTCAGGAGACAGAAGCTGGAGGATGTCTGGTCATTTGTTCTGACACAAGCTGTTGGGGAATTATATAATATTTTAACCAGTTTATGAAAGAGGATCCAAAACCAAATTTGTGTAAAGTTGCAAATAGAAATTTCCAGTTAACTCTGTCAAATGCTTTTTCTGCGTCTAAAGAGAATATTGTAGTTTCTAGGTTTTTACTGTATGAGTAGTCTATCAAATTACGTAATCTACGTGTATTTGTTGATGAGTGCCTACCTTTTATGAAACCAGTTTGGTCAGGATGAATTAAGAGGGGGGTTATTTTCTCCAGTCTCTTTGAGAGAGCTTTGCAGATTATTTTAAGGTCTACGTTTATAAGGGATATTGGATGATAGCTTGAGGGATATACAGGGTCTTTGCCTGGTTTTAGCAGGAGATTAATGTTTGCAGAATTCATATTTGATGGAAGTCTGCCCTTTTCTTTAATTTCCAACAACGTTCTGTAGAAAACTGGTGCTAGAATCGACCAGAATTCTTTGTAGAATTCTGCAGGAAAGCCGTCTGGACCTGGAGCCTTATTATTGGGCATACTTATCAGGGCTTCCTGGAGTTCACCTGGTGTCAGTGGTGAATCCAGTGCCATTGCTTGAGTGTCTAATAATTTTGGAAGAGTTATGTTGTCTAAAAACTGATCAATTTCTTTTTTAGATGGGTTTATTTGTGGTGAATACAACGTTTTATAGAAATCCCTGAAAATGTTGTTTATTTGTATCGGTTCATATATTGTGTTCCCAGATGAATCTTGAACAGCACATATAGTTGTTTTTTCTTTATTTATTTTTAGCTGGTTTGCTAGAAATTATTACCATGTTCATAATTTTGTAGGCGTAGTCTTTGTACTAAGAATTTTGTCTGTGAAGGTTCTCAGTCATCCAGGTCATCGTAGTCAAAGGAGCTTGCAAAGAAAAGCGTCTGGACTTCTTCTCGGATGAGAGGTGAAACGTCTTCAAGCAACTTAAAGAAGTCCAGACGCTTTTCTTTGCAAGCTCCTTTGACTACTAAGAATTTTGTTTTTTTTAATCAATTATCTCATTTAATTCTAGTTTTGTTTTGCGTATTTTGTTCAATGTTTCCTGATCTTGGTGGGACGCGTAGGCTTCTTCTAGTGATTTGATGGTTTTTTTTCTAATTCCTGAATATTTTTGTTTTCTTTTTTCTTTTTGTGTGATGAGAAAGAAATTATTTTACCTCTCATCACAGCTTTCCCTGCTTCCCATAGAACAGAAGCTGATGTTCCGGGAGTGTCATTATAGTCTAAATATGAAGTCCACTCTTTTTTAAAATATTTAATAAAGTCTTCATCTTTAAGTAGTGATATATTAAATCTCCAGTTTTTTCTTGGCGTAGTATTATTCTTGTGCATTAGTGTTAAAGAAACAGGAGCATGATCGCTGACAGCTATAGGATGAATCTCAGTGTCTGAAATGTCGCTCAGCAGTGAGCTGCTGACCAAAAAATAATCCAGACGAGAGTAGGAGTGATGAACATGCGAGAAAAAAGTATATTCCTTACTGGTGGGGTGAAGGGAGCGCCATGCATCGCAAAGACCAAAGTCGCTCATATGCTGTTTGATCATATTTGTGGACTGCCAATTACGCTGAGTTCCTGTTGTGTTGAGCCTATCCATGTCTTCATTTAGTCCAAGGTTGAGGTCGCCTCCAAGAATGAGTGTGCAATCAAGGTGTTCAGAGAGTGCTATGATATCACACTTAAAATGCGATTTGATACTGGTAAGTTAAACAGATGTTAATGTTAAGTTAATGCAAGCTAGTGTGAGTGGATAGGGAAAAGGTGTAGCTGATTCTTATCTGGTGTGAGGTTAATACAGCCACGGAGTGATGCCGGGTTCGCGGTACAGCTGTCCATCCACGTAGAGCCGGTCCACAGCGATGACAGCGCGGGAGCCCTTCCGCATGAAGCCACATCGGATTGGGAAGAGGACCCTGCGTCGTTCCAGGATCTCTTTTGGGAACTGGTCGTTCACGCTGAAGTCCGTTCCTTTTTTTTTTTTTTTTTTTTTGTGTCCCGTTTGGATCTTTTGGATCAAACACAGACATGACTGGGGGATAGGACAGGGAGAAAGAATGAAAGAAAGAGAGGGAGAGAAAGAAAACCAAAGGGGAGAAGAGACGGTGAGAAGGGGGGGAGGAAGAAAAAACAAAAAAAACAAAAACACAAACAAAACACCTGGATCACCTGTATGGAGAAAAAAAACAGAAGAGAGGGCAAACAGCAAAGAGCAACATAATAAAAAAGTCCGTTCCTTTTAATTCCCTGCCACGGCTTTTCACCTGTTTCTTTTGTTTGAAGTGGCCGAATTTGGCCACAATTGGATGTGGTCTCCCGTCCGGCGACCTCACGGCCCCCAAGCGATGCACTCTATCGAAGGCGATGTTCTTTACTGTGTCCTCCGGCAGCTTCAGGTGGATTTTAATGAAGCTTTTCACCGTTGCCGCCGCGTCCTCTCCGACAGATTCTGGAATACCAGAAAACAGAACATTATCTCTCATGCTACGGGCTTGTAGATCGATAACGGACTCTCTTATTTTTTTTATTTTCTATGTTTAGCTGGGTCACGTTATCGGTGAGAGATTTGACCGACTCCCGTAGCGTGGCATTTTCAGCGGCAAGCGTTTCCACCTGCTGCTGGCTGAATTCCAGGGATTCTCTCAGAGATTTAAATTCCCGGTGTAAAATCTCCACCAGGGACAGCCTCGCATCGAAACTGGACAATCGCTTGTCGATTGACTCCAGTATGTCTGCAATGTCTTTGCCGGCAGGCGATGTTGTGCCGGGGTAGTCCGCCGGGCGACATCTCTTCGATGACGGCGTCTCAATTTTGGCGGGGAAGATGCACTCTGGGCCTTCTTCATGACTAAATCTTGAAAACAGCGGTCGATGTAATCTTGGAGAGCGTCTAAACTCTCCCCGTTGTCCTCCAGGGTGTTAGAGATGATAGGACAGATGTTGTTAGTTATATGACAATTGATTAGTATATTTGGTAATACTGAAGCTTAAAGAAACTTTGTTGAATTCTAAACTACCATTCGCTTAAATTTTCCGCCAAAATCTCCGGCGTCTGACGTCAGTTACAACACGAGTCGCTTACCTTGTCCGTCACTCCATCATTTTACTTTTTTAACAGCGGTGGGCACTGTTCTGTGATCCATGAATCTGTTATCTACCATGAGTAGTAACACATCATAGCATTATCTTCAGAGACAGATATAGAAGTTTAACACGTTAACCATGAGGTGACATTTTGCTACAAGCAGAAATCGCTGAAGCAACTACAGAAAGGGGCCTATTTCTGATCACAGTGGCTTTATAGGAAAATCTGTGGTAGTGGTTAGCCTTCCTCTGTGAAAGGCTTCCACCTGCGTGAGCTGACTAGCAATCCGTCTAAGCTGACCGTGGTTGCTGTGACAATCCCCAATGGTTTCTTCAGTTCTTTTGCCTCCAAGTCAATCTTTTGATGGAAACAGTCCATTGTTGCTGGAAACCTACAGCAGCTGCCTTTGGAAGTCACTTCATCAACCAGATCATGGTACTTGGCCTTCCTCAGTTCATGCAAACTGAGTTCAATGACTGTTGGTTTTGTACACCTAGTTAAAAAGACAATGTCTGGCTGGAGTGTGGTCACTGCCAAATCTTCAACAAGCTTCTCCGTGAGTTCAATGTGCATCCCCCTGTTGTAATTTTGGTGTAGCCTCAGCTAAAAAAGAAAAGCTCTTGGTGGATATTGAGGCATTTATTCTTTTAACTTTATATGATTGTTTGTTGTGAACAAAGTAATTCAATTTTATGGTGCACTCACATGTACCCAGGTACTTCGGACTACTGTAAAATGTGACTTCATAGTGTATGCATACACACAGCCTGAAATCTGTGCTAATTTTCCCAAAGGTTTCTTTTAGATAAGAACTAGTGGGCTTTAGGCCAACTGGTTCTGTTGGTGGCCTCTCTGCAATCATCCCATTTATTTGTGTGGTTGATTATTTGGACTCATACAGGACCTGACAGACTGACAGGAAATAATTAAGACTGCATACACTCACAGTCACACACATAAGTATGTGTGTGACTGTGAGTGTATGCAGTCTTATATAAGGCTCCTGTTAGGTAGAACCTTCTATCCCAACAGCTTTATCAATATTTCCTTTCATCAGAGCACTCGGTCAGTGAACACCACTGAAAGGCCACTACTGCATGGCTTAACCGCCTCATTAAAAAGTTTGGAGGGGCATGGGGGCAGCTAGCAGAGCCCAGAAGTGGCCCAAAGGTTGACAGAGCTCAGAATCCCCGAGGCAGTAGCCTCTGGAGGTCAACTCTCATTGGAAACTCTGATCCCAGCCACTCTATTTACATCCCATCCAGACAGAGGAAACACTGCATCTCTTTGCCTCCATCCACCTGTTCACCTCTTCCCAGCTCAGTCTTTCTGTGCTCCCTGCTGAAGTACATCTGGGTTTTCTTGGACCACAGAGGAATTTCTCCACAGAATCTGTAATGCTGAATTCTTTTTCTCAATACATAGATTTTTTTACCTCATTTCACTTAACAGAATTCTTAGTATCACGTGTTTACCTGTACAAGCGAGCAGAGAAAGTAGAAGACAAACACAGAATGCAAAACAATAACACCAAGCTATATTTGATAAAGGAAATTGAATTCTAAAGTGGCTGTTATGTGAAAGATTTGCCTACTTTTTATTGTGTACCTTAGGGGCGGGCAAAGGAAACGTTGTAAGTACAGTCGTAAACCAGTCATAATCATAATGTGAATCTCCCATAATGCTATTTCCGTTTTTATGAAGGCAAAGGAAGTGTCAGTATTCAGTTCTGCTGTTTTAGACAGGGTAGTGTAGTAGGAGGTAGAAAATAAGGACAGCAGAGATGTAATAAGGAAACGCAAACAAAAAAAGATAAGAAATGTATAACATTTGTATAAACACAATGAAGAAAAACATCAAAAGTGAAGTCAAAGTAAGTGGACAGCTTGCTTCCCTTCTCTCCTTGGCTCTACTGGCTGACAGCTAAACAGATGGAGGATGACAGCATATGCCCAATGAGGTTTCAGACACACAAGCAGTAACCTGCATCGCCAGAAAAGAAACACATGGGTAACTATTCATCAACACTTGAGGAATCCCTCATACTGAGATATGCATATTTGTCAATTACCATAAACAGCTCAAGATGCACATTCCACACTCCCAATGAGAACAATAAGCTGCTGTGGGTTTAGCTCTGGCAGAATTTCGACTCTGCTTTAATGGCACTCTCACTGTGCACATCACTAGGCCATGTGTGCATGGAAGCTTTTCAAGTGCTCAATGTATTTTTCCTTAAAGATAGGCAAAGCAATGTTGTAAAACATCACGATGAAAGAGAGAATTCAGACGAAGGGTGCTGATTGTGATCAGAGTGAGCCACACTTTTGTAAGCATCTTAGATCAAAAAATTTAACCTGATTAAAGAGATAATGTCAAAAAGGTGACGGTAGTAGGCCTGGAGTAACTTCAGGTTTCTGATGTAATGGCATAGAGATCACGCAGTTTCTAATGCTTAGCTAAGATTCCTTTAAAGGTTTCTATGGTTACACGGTGTTAAACAAAAGCACACATTTTCCACTAGAATACAGAACATAGCTTGAAATGGTAAATTCATGTTATTTATCAGGATTCACTGTTTGTTTCTGTTCTTGAGCTAAAGAATAAAGACAGTCAAGTTGACCAAATTTACATCTGTGAGCAGAACAAAGAGACACAGAAGCCTCGTCTCAAAAATTCTAAACTTTTTGAAATGTTTTATCCTTGTTGGCAGAAAAACTTCATTATGTTGCACTGAACATGTCAAAGATGTACTTAAAATTGGTCAGGTGACATTTCCTTGTGAATCATTAGGAAGACGTGAACTTTGCTGTTACTAACGTTCGGTATTTAAGTTTAGGGTTCAAATGGAAAATCCAAATGGGAATACTAATGACCACAAATGACTAAGCTCCATTTTATGTTTATAGGGAAAGGTATTTTCTGTTAGCTGTCAGCTGACAGTCAGCCACTGCGAGTCCCCCCTCCTTCCCTAACTTTCAACTACAAACACGCCCCATTCACTCAATTGCAGAGTATAACCAAGAGATGGCGCTTTCTTCAAAAGAAAAAACTTGGATAGTTGGCTGTAGATGCTCTTCTCAGTATTATTGTCGGGTCTTTGCCTTATAATGAAAAGCAGCTTGAACTCACTGTTTTGATTTAATGCCATGTACATAAAATTGAATTGAATTTCACATTTATTCACATTTCATTGATAGCTTTTGTTCGTAATTCCCTTCACCCGTTCAATTATAAAAAAAATTACATTTTAAAGATGTAAAATAAATAAATACAACTTTTTAGAACTTTTACACTGTAGATCACAAAGAACTATTTCCAGTAAACATTCTTCATTTAGCCATTTTAATCTAACTGAATTGCAGAAATCTTTCATTTAGCCTGTTTGTTGCTTCTTCAGACCTCTGTTTGAGGTAAAGTAAATCCATTGGGCATCTTTCTTCACCTTTAGACAATAATTCTGATCGCAAAAGAACCAAACGGGACAGGCAGAAAAACAAAAAAAACAAACATGCCATATTGGTCCAGTTTATTTTTCTTATTATTGTTGAGAGGAGACCATAAATAGCATTTGCATTTTCTGTTGTTCAGTTCATTTGCTGTTATGGATAAAAAGTCTTTTTTTGTTTCTAAATAGCTGATAACTATTCGCTGATAGCTGCCTACATCTGTGAACAAATATAATTCTGTAAAGTGGTTCTATATAGTGTGTAACTGTTCATATAGAGCGTTATTAAATTTATTGCTAAGGCAATCATATGGCACATTGACTTTTGAGGAAATTTTTGATGGCACTCGTCATCAGAAAGGTTGCCGACCCCTGAAGTAAGGTTTTACAGACAGGCAGAGATGGGGGCGGGGTTGCTGCTTGTCTGTAGAAGGCTCTTATTTCACCATTTGATGAGTGTTGACAGCGTCAAACTAATCCAAATAAAGTGCAGCAGCTAAACAATGAGCACTGAAATGAGGAAAGCAAAAATTCCTCAATACCATTTACAAGTCTGTGACAAAATCACAGCGACAGGATAGAGAGGATGTTTGGAAGTCGTTGGACTTCTGTGGGGGGTCGGAGAGCAGATTGAATGGTCACCTAACGTGTGACAAAAGTATTTGTTGTGATGCTAATAATAGCCTGGGCTCTCTTACCTCTCTGTAAAAGTTGGTTTTTGCGAAAAGCAGTCTACATTGTTGGGCATGTAGGCAACTTATTAAAGCTTTTCAAAGCTTAAGGACTGGAGTGGAGCTCTCCTTTTGATCAGTAATCACTGCAATTTACCCACAATTAATTTATTTTTTACTTTTTTTAAAACTTAACTTGAGGTATTTATGTGTTATTGACTGTGTGTGTGTGTGTGTGTGTGTGTGTGTGTGTGTGTGTGTGTGTGTGTGTGTGTGTGTGTGTGTGTGTGTGTGTGTTTTTTAACCCAACCTCTGATAAAGAAGCATAGAGGCCCAACTGTCCACTCACATTGGAGCTGAGACTTAACTTCTAACTCCGTTGGAATGTGCAAATAGGGTTATAGACTGAAGCGGCCAGATACTGACGGGAAAACAAAAGACCAAAAAAAAAAAAACCCAGACTGCTGTGGTTTCTCTTGGGATCCACCTGCAATTAGCTGCAATATCATTTTTCCCTGTAGGACCCTTTTTAAAGTGCATCCACTAAGAGCTATCATACAGATGTCTGCTAGTGAAGACAACGTGGCAGATAGAGGAGAGGAGAGCGGAATAAATATGCAGATTTGTATATGTTAAATATTACATGAAACTTCATAGTGATAATATTTCAATTATTCCTCTGACAGGAATTTATTATTAGCCTTAAATAATGCTATATTAATAATACGATTGCTATTTTTGTCATGATAGGCTGTGTGGAAGGCAGGCAAAGGACCCAAAATGCAGGACTCTCAAAAACAAGACTGGAACTCAAAATGCAGCTTTAATGCTGGCAAAACTTCTTCATAAAATAAAACTCATAAAAGCAAAACAAAACTCAGAACAGAGTAGCTGGACCACTGGAACACTAGAACATGACAAACACACAGCATGTAGAGGGTACGACGCGACGGCTTATATACACAGGGGAGTAATAAGAGAATGGGAAACAGGAGGGAGGCACAGCTGGGTGAAATTAGGGCTAACGAGACAGGGGGAAGCAAAACTGAACACGCTGACATCAGACATGAACCTAGTAAAACTGGAAACAAGAAACAAAAAACAAAGACGTAGACTTGACACGGAACTAAACCTACAATAATAATCAAAATAGCACAACTAAAGAATCAGAACATAAATCATAATACAGAAAAATACTCAAAACACAAGAAACATCTTCCAACAACTGCTCACACTGTCAAGGCAATACACCAGACAATTACATTCACGCTCTTTGGTTCTGTCCACCAGTGCAGAAGTTTTGGCGCGAGATATGTAAAGTAGGGGTGCAACGATACACAAAATTCACGGTTCGGTTCGGTTCGATACTTTGGTGTCACGGTTCGATATTTTTTCGATACAAAAAAAATGTTCATGCCTTTTTAATTTGTCATTTATTAAAATTATAAATATATATTTTAATTCAAAAGTACAGTTTTTAAATTTAACCCTAACCCTTGTGCGTGTTTTTTATTTTGACAGCGAATGCGCACCTGCGGACCACTTATGTGCAGCCCTGGTTATTTAGCTCATCATATCGCAGCCACAGAAATTCTTTTGTCCATGAAACCATAAAGCTGCACTTTCTTTTTGCCTTATAGTCTCATTTGTCATAACTTCTCCGTTTTGTGGTAAGCTTTTCTTTGGCTGTCACTTCTTCACCCTGACCTGTCTTATTTGGCTCAGCAGAACTAAAATATATATACTGCTGCTTTTACACACGGACTCACATAAGCTCAGCGATTCTCTGCGCGATCAACCTCTCACATGTTTAAGCTGCGGGAGATTTCACTTGTCATGTTTGCATAGTAAGCTAACGATTAATAAGACGATGTCAGAGGAATTGGTGCACAAATTATCATCACTCACCAATCAGTGCTGTCGCTCTCTATACACAGTTCGCACGATTGCAAAGTGAAAGCAAAAAACAAGCGCAAATTCAAACGCGATTTCAATATGTGACTTATTGACAGTGGCTCACCGATGCCAATGACATAATTACCCAGCTACATTTCTGAAAGAATGCAAAAGCATTGACATATATTTTTCCTTCCTACAATAGCCCGACGGGCAGGGTAGCCCGTCTGAAAACAATCGCTAGCCCCAGGACGTCGGGCTAGCGATTTTGCGAGCCCTGTATCTGATTGAGGAATCACTCATCTTTGGAAAAGAGAGTTTATTACAGAGAAATGTCTCTTTCCAAAATAAAAGCTATACTATCCGCTTCTTCTGGGCTATATTCTCAGCAGCATAAGGAGAATCATGTGCTAACAGCTGTCTAAATGACTCGGCTAAAGTTAGTAGCATGCTTGTTGTTTTGGTCTTTGCACTAGGATGATGTCGGTGTAAATGTGCAGTCATATTCGTCGTGTTCCCACTAGTGCTTTCAGGTTAATCTCGTTGAAATGACCTTAACGCCACAACACGGCAAATCTCCGTTAACGAGCTACCGCCGATCGCCCCGTGCATGGGGCTAGACGGCCAACACGTTAACGAGCTAACTGCGCTAACACACTAGTTCCCACCCATGTAATTAAGCATTGCGTGGCACATCCAACATACTGTTTTACTTTAGTCCATGACTCGCTTACCTTCAGGGTCATACGTCACATGAAAACCAAAATAATTCCAAACGCCAGATCTGAATGAGAGTGGGGGAGGTCCATCTTGCAAGTAGAGCTTAACTTCTGTCTCGCTAGCTTGCCCTGCGCTCTTCCTTCTGACTATGCTGTCTGTGTTGAGCGCTCAGTGGATCTGCGCTCGACAGTGCAGCCTAGGCGGAGTAGTCGAACGCAGATTCACTGAGCGCTCAACACAGACAGCATCGTCAGAAGGAAAGTTGATAAAATAAATTACAAATGTTGTATTGTTCGATACATATGCGTACCGAACCGAAAGCACTGTATCGAACGGTTCAATATCGATACGAATATCGTTGCACCCCTAATGTAAAGACTTATCAAAGTGTCTGAAATGTAACATTCCAACTTCCCCCTTAGTGTGTTTGTTGGGCAGCTTAGATAATGTCACTTCAGAAAAGAATATAGCCCATATGGTTTTCACTGCCCTATGCATAGCCAAGAAAACAGTCCTCATGAACTGGAAAAATAAAAACAATCTTAATTCTAACCAATATAGAAATTATCTATTAGATTACATTAGTCTTGATACAGCCTCTGCCACCACATCAGATCAATTGCTCTGGGCTCCTTTGATCAGCTCCATCACCTAGTGGGGGTGGGGGGGTCTTAGTTTGGTCCCACCTTCACTGTTGTGATTGGTGTGGGGGTAGGGACAGGCTTAGGGCGTCGGGGGGTTCCCCGGAGGAATCTTCCTTGGGGGGCTCAACCCGGGGTAGCGGTCATGTCCGGTTGGGGGCTCTTTTGGCTCTCGGGTGACTGTTTCCTCGTGGCTGCGTGCAGCGGGGCTAGGGGAGGGTCTGTGCTGACGGACGTGGGTTACTGACCTGATAGCCTGTCTGCCCCTGGGTGGGTCCGGGATGGGCATGAGGTTCTGGGGGCGCTCCGTCTCTGGGCTGGGGCCCTGGCCGGGCCTCGGGGCCTTGGGTCCTGGTTTGTGTGTTGCTGGAGTTGTGGGCGGGTGGGTGCATGGGGGCCCATCCCTGGCGCAGGGTGCCCCCGGTGCGTCGAGCCACCTGGGGGGCTCTTCAACTGGTGGGGGAGATTGTCACACCTAGCAGAAGCTTTCCTCTCCCCAGGAACTCTCTGCAGGAGGGGGAGATACAGGAGAGGTGGAGGAAGATCTCAGCCTGGGCGTCTATTGTCTCATGTAGTCTGGAAGATGAGTGGATGGGGTGGGTGCAGTTTTCTCTGTGGTGGGGTTGGGTGGACTGTCCCGGGCTCTGTGGGGCCGGGGGGCGCTGCTGCGCTGGGCCCCGGTCTGGATGGGCCTGGGCCCCCTTTCCCTGGCGGGTCGCGGAGTATGGGAGTGCCTACTGGGGTCAGCGGGGGAGCTGGCCCCAGGGAGGGGTCACCTGCCCCTCCCTTCCTTCCCTCCCCATCTCCAGCTGCCTCCCTCCTCCCGCTCCACCACAACCACCCACACATGCAGGGCCTTGGAGTAGGGGTATGTCACCAGGGTGCAGAGGAGGCTACCCCCCCTCTGTCCCCTTCTGGCTGCCTCTGCCTCAATTTTATCCCACAACTTAGACATTCACATTACTCACACTCTCATTACACACACATATAGGATCTTGGGGGTGGGCACGATACACGGAGTCCAAATTACCATCAGGGTGTACACCTCACCCCTGGCGTCGTTGCCCACCTCTCAATTTTGAATACACGTAGACATTGAGGGCCAGCAGGAGGGACTATGCGCTTACCTGCTGCTCTCTGGCAGGTAGCTCCATGCCCTCCTGGGTTTTAAATGCACCTTAGAACACACATGCATCAACACTACAATGAGCGGGCGGAGGGAGGTTTGGAGTCTTCTCTCACCCCCGTTCTCTGCGGCCTGCTGGAGCGGGGGGGCTAGAAGGAGGAGTTGGCCGTCCGACTGCGGCCTGGAGTGTGGGGCCTCCCTGCTGCTGCGGAGTCGGGGCGGTCTGCCTCTCCCCACCGCAGGGAAAAGGGTAACACCACCTGGGTCTGGGTGCAGTTCCCCCCTCCAGGGGCAAGGGTACCTAGACCCGGTTCGTAGAGTACGCTTGGGGAGTGTGATCGTGTGTACAGCGTCTCTTTATGTCTGTCTCCACGTTGGTTGAGTGTGGAGTAAGTGCATATGAGAGCATGAGGGTGGGAATGGATGTTTGTGTCTGTGTGTGCCTGTATGTCTGTGTCTATATGTCAGGTTGGGTATCAGACGCCACCTCTCTGGGGACATCTCAGGCCCTCCAAGGTTTGGAGGCCTATCTCCACCCACCACCACTTCCCCTGCCGGTGGCGGACTCCCTCAGGTGTCAGTGCGTTGGTGGTTCTTTGTGTCTGGGGGTGGGCGTCCGGGTACACACCGGCTCACTCCTTGGCGGCCGCTTATCAGGGCCTGGAGCCTGGGGCTCGCTCGGGCCACTTCAGGGGTGGGGTGCCCCTGGCCTCTCAGCCTGGGGCTCGGTCACTCTGGCACAGCTGGCTGCCGGCGGAGCTCACGGGCGCGTCACTGCAACCCCCCCTGGCTTCTGCTCCGCGGCTGCTGAGTGAGCCCTCATCTGGGACTCTCCTCAGCTCTTTCTGGGACAGTGGCGCGGCTGCCCCTCTGTTGGTCTTCCTTGGTCTCTTGTGTTCTGGGGGCCTCTGGATGTCTGGGGCCTGGATCTCCTCCATACCTGCTTCATACCCTGGAGGACGGGGCTGTGGCCCCCCCACACTCCCTAGCAAATCGTTACATGGAGAAACCTTTGGAATGCAAGCATGCTGATCCACACAGGTATGCACACAGGTGTACACACGGGTATTCACAGACGCGGACTACAGCTTTCTTGGCTGCTGCCTTAAAGCACATTGTGCGCTGTCTATCTTGCGTGCTGCACAATATCGTTTATTATCTAGTATCTACTGATATCTACTGCTAGCTAGTTTATTGTGATGGTGCCGTTTTTTTTTATTATGTTGCTCTTTGTTGTTTGCTTTCTCTTCTGTTTTTTTTCTCCATACAGGTGACCCAGGTGTTTTGTTTTTTTTTGTTGTTTGGTTTGTTTTTTTTTTTCTTTCTTCCCCCCCTTCTCACCGTCTCTTCTCCCCTTTGGTTTTCTTTCTCTCCCTCTCTTTCTTTCATTCTTTCTCCCTGTCCTATCCCCCAGTCATGTCTGTCCCGTTTGTAGCAACTGAAAATAAAATAAATTCATAATTATAATAAAGGTCAATCAAATGGACCAATATGGCAAGGCCATGATGATCCACTTGGTAAAATAAATCCGCTTGGCATCTTTCTTGGCCTTAAGACAACAATTCTGATGGCTAAAGATCCAAACGGGTAACAAACCCCCCCCCCCAAAAAAAATACAAGAAACTGAAAATGCTGGGTCGAAAAGACCCAGAACCGTGACAGTACCAGGGTCCAGGACGGAGGGCTCTGAGCATAACCAAACCCAGAGTCCACTGAAATCGTTCCAGAGGCTGACCCGGGGGCCGACCCGGGGGCCGACAGTACAGGAGTCCGAGCAGTTCAGGTGGCCGACCCGAAGGCCAGCGACGGCTACGAGACAGGTTCGGAGGCCGACGGCAAGGAAGGCAGTGGCGGCGACGACCTCGTTCAGGGGGCCGCCCTCGATGGCGATGACGTCCAGCTAGAGGCCTGGCAGTCGGCTGGCAAAGGCAAGGTGGTTCAGCCGAGCTGGATCAGACGGTGGTGTACCAAGCGCAGGACCAGACGAGGCAGGACCAGATGAGGCAGGACCAGGCGGCAGCGTGGCAACTCCAGGACCAGACGGCAGTGTGAAAGCTGCAGGTGCTGATGCTGCAGGTGATGGCGTGGAATCCCCTGATGGTGGCACTGCGGGTGACGGTGTGGAAACCGCAATTGGAGACACAGGATGTGGCTGAGTGGACTCAGAGCCATCAGCGGACACAAGGTGCTGAAGCAATTCCTCTGACCCTTCAGCGATGATGGGTGGCTGAAGCTCCTCCTCGGGCCCTCCAGCGGAGATGGACGACAGCTGAAGCGATCCCTTGGACCCTCCAGCTGAGACTGAAGGTCACTGGAGGGTCCCAGGGGCCGTCTTGAACCCTCCAGAGGCAGGCTCAGGGCCAGCAGGTACCTCTGGTGGAGAGGTACCTGCTGCTGTTAGCAACTGGCAATAAGCAATGACATCTTCTGAGACCTTTAAGCAACATGTACAGGAGACATGGATTTAATTCATTTCCAAAAACTGAATCAAACTATTTATTATTACTTAATTAGTCAGATTTATTCTTATTGTAAAAAAGGGAGCTTTTAGGACTTCCTGATAATAATGAATTACAATAGTCCAGCCTAGAAGTAATAAATGCATGAACTAGTTCTGAGACAGGATATTTCTAACTTTAGAGATGTTTCACAAATGGAAGAAAGCAGTCTTACATATTTGTTTAATATGTGCATTGAAGGACATGTCCTGATTAAATTCAACGTCTGTAGCAGAGTTAAGAAAAAACTCTTCCAGTTATATAGAAGAAAAGCAAACAAAAAACTATTTTATATTTTGGATTTAATTGATGAGTGTATGAACTTCACTTCATTCTCAAACTCTCAACTTCAACTCTAAAACGCACACAAATAGATAACTTATAACCTGAAGAAGAAAAGGTGTTACTTGTTTAGGAAATTCATCATTTACCATAGAAAAATAGTTTTTTGCTCTATAGAGAAGACCTCAGTAAAGGTATAACAACTTTTTATTCATCACTGTTTGTCATGTGAGCTACGACTGAGCGTTTTAGACACATCTGACAAGATGACAAGATGGCGCCTGTGTCTTTGGCATGCCGTCTATCGCTCTCTTTTATTTGTTTTATTTTATTGTTTTTAGTCAATTTTGTGCAACATGTCAGCCCTACATTGTTTTATGATCGCCAGACATTATTGGAAATAGGCTTATCTACCCAAGCTTTAGCTCGGTTTGGAAGTGACAACCAAGGCTTTCTGCCTCGCAATTTGGAAGTAACACCACCTCACTGCCGTTCCTTACCACCGCCACTGGATGTGTGGAAGCGACGCAGGAGACAGGGTAACCGTGGAGGTCGCCTCGTCAAATTGAGACTCAGGATTTCTTGTTTTCCTCATGAGCTTTGCTCCATTTGTCGACTCTTGGTGCCGTTGCGTGCTTTGGACCCGGTGGCCTCCTGCTTGGTTCCTGTTGTGGGATCTCTCGAGAAGGGTTCTGCAAAACCCTCTCCTCTCCGACATCTGCGTTGGCGTGGAGTGGACCAAACAAACCTCCGACCTGTGGATCTGGTTGTTGCTGCCTCGGAAGCTCCCGCCAATTCCTCTCAGGTTGGGTTTAATTAACGCCAGATCGGTGGCAAATAAGACATTCATTTTGAAGGAATTTTTCGCTTCCCATGCGCTGGATTTTCTCTGCTTGACTGAAACTTGGATTCCACCTGGTGAGTTAAGTGCCTTTTCTGAATTACTGCCGGCTGGCTGTGCCTTCTTTAGTGTTCCAAGAGTTTCTGGTCACAGAGGAGGGCTAGATGTTGTTTTAAAGGCACATCTTGACTTTAAGCAGCTATCCCCATCGACACGCCACACCAGAACTCTGTTTGTGCGAACTGGGTCACTCGTCTTCGCTGTTGTGTGCGATTGTTTATCGGCCCCCAAAATATAATAAGGAGTTTTTATCCGAGTTCTCAGAGTTTCTTGCTGACTGTGCATCACGGTATGACCAGATCCTTTTACTTGGTGATTTTAGTATACACGTCTGCTGCCCGGGGAAGCCCCTGGCTAAGGACTTTCTGGACTTAGTGAACTCTTTTAATTTTGTTCAGTCTGTTAAAGGTGCCACTCAAGAACGTGGTCACACACTGGTTTTGTTTTTAACTCGTGGTTTATCTGTCCATAATGTACTCGTCAAGGATGCGGTTTTCTCTGACCATATGCCTATTTTATGTGATATTGTTCTTTTTAATCCTGTTGTTAAGCTGGCTGCTCGATGTTATCGTGCTTTTAGCTCAGATACTGCCGAGTGGTTTTCCATATTGTTTGACCAATTTATTTCTTATCCTCCTGAGTTGTCCATCTCAGATGGATTAGTTTCTTGTTTAGATTCTGCTTGTAAATCTGTCCTCGACGCTGTCGCTCCTTTTAGATTCAGACAATGCAAGCCAAAGGCTAGTCCTTGGCTAACTGATTTTACCAGAGCCGCTAGAAAAGAATGTAGAATATGTGAAAGATGGTGGAAAAAAGATGTGTCTCTATGGAAGCTCTTAAGACTAGCTGGAAAGTCTATCAGAGAGCAGTAAAGGCTGCCAAGCACTTCTATTTTTCTCAACTTATTGCTGCCAGCTCGCATAACCCCCGTGTTCTATATAACTCTATAAATTCTGTACTTAATCTTGTACTTCAACAAGAACCGGTTTTCGATACCCATCCCTACTCATATGATTGTGGAGGTTTTCTCAGTTTTCTCTGTATTAATGTAGGGTCTTTACCTTACAATATAAAGCGCATTGAGGCAACTGATGTTCAAGGTTCAAGGTTCAAGGTTCTTTATTTGTCACATGCATAGTTATACAAGTATAACACACAGTGAAATGTAGCCTGACATGCTCCTCGACATGTGCAAAAATGGGGGGGGGGGGGGTGTAGAGGAAGAACATTATATATATATATATATATACATTGGGTGAATGTGCAGTAGTAGCAGCAAGCAGGTGAATTCTGTACATTAATATGAATAGACACCTGACTATTTTACAGGATAGACAATATAAACATATTTAAAATTAAAGGAATTTGAAATGTACATTGTTCCTTGGTTTAGTGTCTGATTTGCTGCCATATAAATAAAACTGAATTGAACTGAATTAAATTGAAAACATTTAGCATCAAGTTTTAAATCTTAATTTGTCCCTAAGTTCCATCTATGCTTATGGTTGTGAATATTTTTTAGCTTCAGGCAGACATTTGTGCAGCCCTAGGTGCACATTGCTTGACACCCTCATAGCAATTTAGGATGACATTTAAATGAAGAACATTTCGTGAGATTGACAGTGTCTAGTAGCTATAGCATAAATAGTAGCCACGACCTCTAACAGTATATTTTGATTTCACACCATTGTGTGGAGTAGTGTCATTTTTTATTTTTTATTCAGCAGTCTGTCACTGAAGGAGCTCTGCAGTTCAGCAACATCCAAGAATTTTTCTCTCCACATGGATACACAGAGCTGCATATATTAATCGTAAAATTCGCCCTGCTTTGGTGATCAAAACTCTTCCTCTTAAGAAGAGATCTCTGTTGAGAAAGAAAAAAGAAAACAAGCAGAAGAAGACGAGAGTAATAGAATAAACAACATCACGATGATCTATGGGAATATAACAGTAAATACTAAATATTAAACATTATTGTGCAGCACATAAGATCAACAGAACACAGTGTGCTTTGAGGTAGGAGCCAAAAAGGGTGTAGTTTGTGGGTGTGATCACCCGTGTGTACACCTGTGAGCATGGACGCACTTGTTTTTAAAAGGTTCCTTCATGTAATGATCTGCTAGAGGGTGTGGGGGGGCCACAGCCCCGTCCTCCAGAGCATGAAGCAGGTATGGAGGAGATCAAAACTCCAGACATCCAGAGGCCCCCAGAACACAAGAGACCAAGGAAGACCAACAGAGGGGCAGCCGCGCCACTGTCCCAGAAAGAGCTGAGGAGAGTCCCAGATGAGGGCTCACTCAGCAGCTGTGGAGCAGAAGCCAGGGGGAGTTGCAGTGACGCGCCCGTGAGCTCTGCCAGCAGCCAGCCGTGCCTGAGTGACCGAGCCCCAGGCTGAGAGGCCGAGGACAAGCAGCCACCAGGAGTCAGCCGGTGTGTACCTGGACGCCCATCACCGGACACAAAGAACCACCAACGCACCGATGTCTGAGGGCGTCTGCCACTGGCAGGGGAAGTGGTGGTGGGTGGAGATAGGCCTCCAAACCTTGGAGGGCCTGAGATGTCCCCAGAGAGGTGGCGTCTGATACCCAACCTGACATATAGACACAGACATACAGGCACACACAGACACAAACATCCATTCCCACCCTCATGCTCTCATATGCACTTACTCCACACTCGACCAACGTGGAGACAGACATAAAGAGACGCTGTACACACGATCACACTCCCCAAGCGTACTCTAAGCTCCAGGTCTAGGTACCCTTGCCCCTGGAGGGGGAAACTGCACCCAGACCCAGGTGGTGTTACCCTTTTCCCTGCGGTGGGGAGATGCAGACCGCCCCGACTCCGCAGCAGCAGGGAAGCCCCACACTCCAGACCGCAGTCGGACGGCCAACTCCTCCTCCTAGCCCCCCCGCACCAGCAGGCTAAAGAGAACGGGGGTATGAGAAGACTCCAAACCTCCCTCCACCCGCTCATATGTAGTGTTGATGCATGTGCATGTGTGTTCTACCTGCCAGAGAGCAGCAGGTAAGCGCATAGTCCCTCCTGCTAGCCCTCAATGTCTACATGTATTTAAAATTGAGAGGTGGGCAACGACGCCAGGGGTGAGGTGTACACCCTGATGGTCTTTTGGAGTCCGTGTAGCGTGCCCACCCCCAAGATCCTATATGTATGTGTTATGAGAGTGTGAGTAATGTGAATGTCTTGTTAAAAAAGTCCTTTCAAAATAATATTTAATATAAAAATGGCTCTTGAGAACCACTAAAAAAAATGCTTTTTTTTCTTGTTCCAACTTTTTGATAAACTTGTAAAGCGCTTTGGGTGCCTTGAAAAGCGCTATATAAATCCAATCCATTATTATTATTATTGATAAAAAAAATTTGCATGTCAAATGTCAACGTTAAAATAGGCTCTTTTTATTATTTATTTTCTTGGTACATACCTCTTACGGTGTGTTCACACCGAACGCGATGGACGCGAAAAAAAAGCCCCAAACGCCCCTAACTTGACGCGTGCACATTCGCACCTCTACGCGTGTCCAAGAAAAATCCATCGCGCCCCAAAATATCATATTTTAACGCGCGTGAACCGGAAATGTGGGAGGGATGTGGGAGGAAGTTTTGCCAGACCGGTATCTTTGCAAGATGGCAGCTATCGAGCTAGCGCTTGAAGAGAGAGTCTCCCTTCTCTATTTACTGTGGAGAGCAGAGTAGCGGCGTAAAGGACATCCTTGCCGTACCTGGGTCCATCAGGTCCTCCAGAGGTGTGAGCAGTTTGGTGAGTTTCACCACTTGCTCCAGGAGCTGCGCCTGGATTACGGCCGATTCCAGCGCTATCACCATCATTCACTCGGCCAGTTTGAGGACCTGCTGTCCCGCGTCGGTCCCAGAATCGCCCGCCTAGACACCAATTACAGGCGCTCAATCCCACCTGCAGAGCGCCTGTCCGTCTGCCTGAGGTTAGTAAAAGTATTTAATACGGTAGTCCTTTATTGATACCTGTGCTAATATGCTAAACCATCCATTTATACACTGCTAACATGGATGTGCTATGCTAACAGTGAATGCTGTCGGTGTTTACTGAAAGCAAACTGTGGTACAGAGACAACTATTTATAATATTTCTAGTGATACTCAGAAGGTCTCATCAAGCCCCGATTTAATTCGATTTATGCTGTTATCAGTGCTTGAATGATAGCATGGCTGTGGTGTTACATCAATGTATGCGCTCGGTGTTTGCTGATATCAAACTAGAGCATTAGGACCACTGAGTTAACCTTTGTAGTGATACTCACTCCTTTTTATTTAGACCTGGTTTAATTCTGGGATAGTTGAATATTTGTATATAATCCCTGCAGCTGTCAGACTCTATAACAGGGGTCACAGCCTTTATTAAAACAGAGTTAGATAAAACTGAACAGTTTGGTTCATCTCTAGTTACATGGTTCTATCTTATAAGCTGTCTTATCACAGATTAATTTTTCAAAAATATTAATGATTTAAGCAAGGAAAGGGCTACATGTCAACACACAACTCTTTATTTCTATTAATGTCTCATTTCATTCCTACCTGATTGACATGTTTAGGAATTATGAGTGATTGGCTCACTGTAGTTGTGAAAGTTGCTACCAATCAAATTATGATATGTTAAAGTTAAAACAAAACACAACTGTTTTAGATATTATCTAATATACATTTTGTAATTATCCTTATAATTACAAAATGTTTTATGTAAGATTTAAGTTTTGTGATTTAAATCTGACATCACAAAAGTATTTTGGAATTTGAATAATGTATTTTGTAACTGCAGTACACATAATACTGATTTTGAACAACTTTGTCCAGGTTCCTTGTCACCGCGGACTCCTTCAGCACCAAGCGTTCAGTTACAGAGTCGGTGTGTCAGATCACCCCCCAGGCAGCGACGGCCATCTGGGACTGTCTAGTGGACGACTTCATGGCTGTGCCTTCACCTGTAGACTGGCGGTCCATCACAGAGGGATTCCAGGAGCGCTGGAACTTTCCTCTGTGCTGTGCAGCTCTGGATGGGAAACACGTCCAGACAAAGGCACCCCATATATCATATAGGAGACACACACAATGATATACACTAAATATTTATTTCATTTCTTTTTTGTGGTGCCCAAATTTATGCACCTGCTTGATTTTGTTTAAACAATTATTGCACACTTTCTGTAAATCCAGTAAACTTCTTTTCACTTCTCAAATATCACTGTGTGTGTCTCCTGTATGATATATTTAACTGACATTTTTTTATTGTAACAACCAACGATTTATACAGGAAAATGATGTCTATTAACAAGGTTGCCCAAACTTCTGCATCCCACTGTATTAGTATATTTTGTCATTAGTATAATATGAGATAAATTCTACATGTGTCAAGTCGTGTGCCAACATTTGCTGTGTAGTAGAACTAGTAGACATTAGTCATTATAAAAATTTATTTGAAATAATATTAAAATTCTCAAACAGAAAAACATTAAACATAAATATATAAAATATAAGTATTTACAGAGAGACAGGAATAAAAAGGACCAGCTGCTCTCCAGAGCAGGAACAAGGCTGAGGAGGAAATGCTCCATTGGAGACTGGTGTGGACTCTTCAGGGACACCAGGGTGGCCAGCTCCACCACCGATGGACCGTCCTGGGACCCGTCCCTCATCTGCCTCGGAGCCGTCCTCCCCTGTGGGCCTGTAAAACAGCACAAAACACAAAGAAATGAGAAGGCTGCTACTAGATTTTAATTTCAACATTGAGAAAACAAAACAAAACAAAAACAGGATATAATCAGATTGGTTGTAGATCTTTAGTAAAGGTGATCACAAGGGAATCCCACCGACTAAAAAGGTATCAGTGCTTGCTGTACATATCTGTGGGTGCAGCAGCAGGAGCTCAGGGACTGGGGATGCTCTGCTGCAGAATCAGTTGGTTCTATCAATACAGTATTAAATGTTAACAGGTTGAATATAATAATCATAGAGTAGACAGTGGTCCCTCATTTATTGCAGCAGGGGTTCTCAGAATAACTAGCCCCTGGCCACGCACTTTATACACTGTTTTCTCCACACACATGAACATTGGTCACAGTTCTCACAATTGATTCTCAAAGTGCAAACCTTTGTAGATTGCAAAACTTAAAAGTATTATTATGCCGTGTTTTGTCTTCATCTGCCTGCCACTTTCGTGCGCCTTTTTCCCTTGCGGTGCAGGTGTCTATTTCCGAATGAGGCTCATAGTTATGGGTGTTTTTGTGCTGTTTTTTCTATTGGACGTGATGGTTATCAAAACCAAACATGATAAAATTGACAAGCGCAGGAGATTTGTCAATCAGGCTGCAGAATGCAATGCTGTACGGTGCAAAAAAAAGAAAATAAAAAAAAAAGAGGCAGTGGCGGATGAACAGCGGGACCACTGTGTGCTGTTTATTGATAAACAATAAAATATATTCTTAAATGACAACATGCCTAAAAGCAGAACGGTATTTGTACGTCAGTGGGAAAATAGCGGTGGCTTGCTAGCTTTTGTGCGGCTTCCCCGGGTCAGTGAAAACTTTAGAGAAAACTTAAGAGAAATGAATGAACTTACCAGGTTGCCCGATCTCTTTACATATCTTCCTCCAAGCTCGGTCCTTTATATTCCTGTCTCGGTCCAGAAAGAAGCTGGTGTCGTACGGCTCCGGGTTGTTTGCTACGGCATTGATTAGCCTTCCTTCTATTGAAGAATAAAGGGCTTTGGCTGGATCTGCCCCTTTGAACTAGGTAACAGCCACGTCACCAGGCTCCTGATTGGTTGTCGCGGCGCGATTTGACGCTGGAGTTCAGATTTTTCCAACTCGAGCGGGGGACGCGAAACGCGTGTATGCACAAAATGCAACACATAAACTCACGCGCGTGGTTTTTTTCGCGAGTCAAACGCCTGAAACGCGCTACACTCACGCGCGTTTCAGGCGTTTTGGTGTTTTCGCGACGCAAATCTGCTTCCGAATTTTCGCGGGAGCCGCAATCGCGGGTCAGCGCGCCTTTCCATTGACTTTACATGTAAGCCTGACGCTCTGCCTGCCTCTATCGCGTTCGGTGTGAACACACCGTTACAGTTATAAAAAAACAAAACAATTAATTTAACATCAACATTATGCACTGAAAGTAATGTCCCACAACATATGTGTTACTGAAGCCTATTTAGCCTGGAAGGAAGAGACAAAACAGTGAGTGACATGACAAAGATCTTGTGCTAATGCTAATGACAGACCAAAACCTTCGATAGACCAATGGTTTATTTAGTATCTGTCAGTGCGCCCCAGGGTGGCTGTGGCTACAATGTAGCTGCCATCACCAGTGTGTGAATGTGTGTGTGACTGGATATGTAAAGCGCTTTGGGGTCCTTAGGGACTAGTAAAGCGCTATATAAATACAGGCCATTTACCATTTACCATATTTTTCCAATTTTTTTTAGACTTGGTTGAGTGTGTCGCTGTAAATAATTCTGTTACCCATATTACAAAAAAAAAAGAAAAATCAATTCAAGGTTTCCTTCCATTATTTATATATGACTAAATGTATCCTTGATTTTCAAAGTCCGTTACCTTCCACTGTCTGAGAAAACACTAGTTGTAGCACTGATTTACAACCATGTTGCTATACTTGTAAACCTGTTCCTAGACATTAAAAAACTGACACACACACACATATATTTATTTGTCAGATTTATCTCATAATCAAAAATAAAAAAAAATTCTTTAAAAATGCATTATTTTATTTTCTATATAACTTTTATTAAAGTCTTAATTGTTTCTGGACTAATCAAATTATTATTATTACTCTTACTATTACATGAAGTATTAATAATATTAGTTAATAAGGTAATTTATTTTAACTGGCTGTGTCCATTTTCATTTCATTTTTTTGTTTGAACTTGCATTATCTTATCCAATACCCAACCCTTTGATTTTAGTATTGAGGATTTACTAATATCAGAATCAGATAGTGGAAGCAATGGAAGACACACAAACCTCTTTATTTACAATTTTTATGTTTTTGTTTATTTTCATTTATTTATATTTGTGTATTTATTATTATTAATAATGTTATTATTTGTATAAACAATATTTCACTACCAGATAGCAAAGTGGTGGAATGGTTAGCAGGGTCACCTAACAATAAAATGGTTTCAAACCTTCTGGTTAGTTGGTATGTTCTGCCTAGGGGAGTTATTTCTGATGCATTGGTTTCTTGCCACAGCTTAAAGACATACAATGATTCTACACTGGCTATAGGTGTACGTGTGAGAGTGGCTGGAGTTGTTAGTGACTCTGCTGTAGCCCTGCAATCTTGGAGGATCTGCCCCAGGTGTACCCTGCCTTTCACCTTATGTGATCTGAGATTGTCACTGGTTGGAATTTGGAGCTCAGTGCCTTGCCCAACAGTGTGTGGTGGGGAGTCTGTAATCAGTGCATAGTCAGATTTTGCACCAGAATAGGTACAATGCTGATGCCTTTTTACATAGATCATTTAATATCCCGTCTAAGAAAAATGTGCTTGATAAGATAAGATAAGATATTCCTTTATTAGTCCCACAGGTGGGAAATTTCATGTTAAGGCTGCCGACCTATTGCATGCAATGGCGGTGCCATCTTACCCTCCGACCATACATACATTACACAAAAACATCACATGGGGAAGACAGGTCAGAGAGGTACAACAATGGAAAATGCACCACATGAGGAAAGATAAGGAGAAAAAAATAACCCCCCCCCAGACTGAGCTGAGATCAGTTTGAGAACAGAAAAAAAACACCTCTGCACAAAGCACATGAAAAAAACTCTTAATTAGGGATGGGTATCGTTTAGGTTTTATCCGATACCGGTGCCAAACCGGTACTTTTGAAACGGTGGCGTCGTTGCCCACCTCTCAATGTTAAATACACGTAGACATTGAGGGGCAGCAGGAGGGACCATGCGCTTACCTGCTGCTCTCTGGCAGGTAGCTCCATGCCCTCCTGGGTTTTAAATGCACCTTAGAACACACATACATCAACACTACAATGAGCGGGTGGAGGGAGGTTTGGAGTCTTCTTTCACCCCCATTCTCTGCGACCTGCTGGAGCGGGGGGGCTAGGAGGAGGAGTTGGCCGTCCGGCTGCGGTCTGGAGTGTGGGGCCTCCCTGCTGCTGCGGAGTCGGGGCGGTCTGCCTCCCCCCACCGCAGGGAAAAGGGTAACACCACCTGGGTCTGGGTGCAGTTCCCCCCCCTCCAGGGGCAAGGGTACCTAGACCCGGTTTGTAGAGTACGCTTGGGGAGTGTGATCGTGTGTACAGCGTCTCTTTATGTCTGTCTCCACGTTGGTTGAGTGTGGAGTAAGTGCATATGAGAGCATGAGGGTGGGAATGGATGTTTGTGTCTGTGTGTGCCTGTATGTCTGTGTCTATATGTCAGGTTGGGTATCAGACGCCACCTCTCTGGGGACATCTCAGGCCCTCCAAGGTTTGGAGGCCTATCTCCACCCACCACCACTTCCCCTGCCGGTGGCGGACTCCCTCAGGTGTCAGTGCGTTGGTGGTTCTTTGTGTCTGGGGGTGGGCGTCCGGGTACACACCGGCTCACTCCTTGGCGGCCGCTTATCAGGGCCTGGAGCCTGGGGCTCGCTCGGGCCACTTCAGGGGTGGGGTGCCCCTGGCCTCTCAGCCTGGGGCTCGGTCACTCTGGCACAGCTGGCTGCCGGCAGAGCTCACGGGCGCGTCACTGCAACCCCCCCTGGCTTCTGCTCCGCGGCTGCTGAGTGAGCCCTCATCTGGGACTCTCCTCAGCTCTTTCTGGGACAGTGGCGCGGCTGCCCCTCTGTTGGTCTTCCTTGGTCTCTTGTGTTCTGGGGGCCTCTGGATGTCTGGGGCCTGGATCTCCTCCATACCTGCTTCATACCCTGGAGGACGGGGCTGTGGCCCCCCCACACTCCCTAGCAAATCGTTACATGGAGAAACCTTTGGAATGCAAGCATGCTGATCCACACAGGTATGCACACAGGTGTACACACGGGTATTCACAGACGCGGACTACAGCTTTCTTGGCTGCTGCCTTAAAGCACATTGTGCGCTGTCTATCTTGCGTGCTGCACAATATCGTTTATTATTTAGTATCTACTGATATCTACTGCTAGCTAGTTTATTGTGATGGTGCCGTTTTTTTTTATTATGTTGCTCTTTGTTGTTTGCTTTCTCTTCTGTTTTTTTTCTCCATACAGGTGACCCAGGTGTTTTGTTTTTTTTTGTTGTTTGGTTTGTTTTTTTTTTTCTTTCTTCCCCCCCTTCTCACCGTCTCTTCTCCCCTTTGGTTTTCTTTCTCTCCCTCTCTTTCTTTCATTCTTTCTCCCTGTCCTATCCCCCAGTCATGTCTGTCCCGTTTGTAGCAACTGAAAATAAAATAAATTCATAATTATAATAAAGGTCAATCAAATGGACCAATATGGCAAGGCCATGATGATCCACTTGGTAAAATAAATCCGCTTGGCATCTTTCTTGGCCTTAAGACAACAATTCTGATGGCTAAAGATCCAAACGGGTAACAAACCCCCCCCCCAAAAAAAAATACAAGAAACTGAAAATGCTGGGTCGAAAAGACCCAGAACCGTGACAGTACCAGGGTCCAGGACGGAGGGCTCTGAGCATAACCAAACCCAGAGTCCACTGAAATCGTTCCAGAGGCTGACCCGGGGGCCGACCCGGGGGCCGACAGTACAGGAGTCCGAGCAGTTCAGGTGGCCGACCCGAAGGCCAGCGACGGCTACGAGACAGGTTCGGAGGCCGACGGCAAGGAAGGCAGTGGCGGCGACGACCTCGTTCAGGGGGCCGCCCTCGATGGCGATGACGTCCAGCTAGAGGCCTGGCAGTCGGCTGGCAAAGGCAAGGTGGTTCAGCCGAGCTGGATCAGACGGTGGTGTACCAAGCGCAGGACCAGACGAGGCAGGACCAGATGAGGCAGGACCAGGCGGCAGCGTGGCAACTCCAGGACCAGACGGCAGTGTGAAAGCTGCAGGTGCTGATGCTGCAGGTGATGGCGTGGAATCCCCTGATGGTGGCACTGCGGGTGACGGTGTGGAAACCGCAATTGGAGACACAGGATGTGGCTGAGTGGACTCAGAGCCATCAGCGGACACAAGGTGCTGAAGCAATTCCTCTGACCCTTCAGCGATGATGGGTGGCTGAAGCTCCTCCTCGGGCCCTCCAGCGGAGATGGACGACAGCTGAAGCGATCCCTTGGACCCTCCAGCTGAGACTGAAGGTCACTGGAGGGTCCCAGGGGCCGTCTTGAACCCTCCAGAGGCAGGCTCAGGGCCAGCAGGTACCTCTGGTGGAGAGGTACCTGCTGCTGTTAGCAACTGGCAATAAGCAATGACATCTTCTGAGACCTTTAAGCAACATGTACAGGAGACATGGATTTAATTCATTTCCAAAAACTGAATCAAACTATTTATTATTACTTAATTAGTCAGATTTATTCTTATTGTAAAAAAGGGAGCTTTTAGGACTTCCTGATAATAATGAATTACAATAGTCCAGCCTAGAAGTAATAAATGCATGAACTAGTTCTGAGACAGGATATTTCTAACTTTAGAGATGTTTCACAAATGGAAGAAAGCAGTCTTACATATTTGTTTAATATGTGCATTGAAGGACATGTCCTGATTAAATTCAACGTCTGTAGCAGAGTTAAGAAAAAACTCTTCCAGTTATATAGAAGAAAAGCAAACAAAAAACTATTTTATATTTTGGATTTAATTGATGAGTGTATGAACTTCACTTCATTCTCAAACTCTCAACTTCAACTCTAAAACGCACACAAATAGATAACTTATAACCTGAAGAAGAAAAGGTGTTACTTGTTTAGGAAATTCATCATTTACCATAGAAAAATAGTTTTTTGCTCTATAGAGAAGACCTCAGTAAAGGTATAACAACTTTTTATTCATCACTGTTTGTCATGTGAGCTACGACTGAGCGTTTTAGACACATCTGACAAGATGACAAGATGGCGCCTGTGTCTTTGGCATGCCGTCTATCGCTCTCTTTTATTTGTTTTATTTTATTGTTTTTAGTCAATTTTGTGCAACATGTCAGCCCTACATTGTTTTATGATCGCCAGACATTATTGGAAATAGGCTTATCTACCCAAGCTTTAGCTCGGTTTGGAAGTGACAACCAAGGCTTTCTGCCTCGCAATTTGGAAGTAACACCACCTCACTGCCGTTCCTTACCACCGCCACTGGATGTGTGGAAGCGACGCAGGAGACAGGGTAACCGTGGAGGTCGCCTCGTCAAATTGAGACTCAGGATTTCTTGTTTTCCTCATGAGCTTTGCTCCATTTGTCGACTCTTGGTGCCGTTGCGTGCTTTGGACCCGGTGGCCTCCTGCTTGGTTCCTGTTGTGGGATCTCTCGAGAAGGGTTCTGCAAAACCCTCTCCTCTCCGACATCTGCGTTGGCGTGGAGTGGACCAAACAAACCTCCGACCTGTGGATCTGGTTGTTGCTGCCTCGGAAGCTCCCGCCAATTCCTCTCAGGTTGGGTTTAATTAACGCCAGATCGGTGGCAAATAAGACATTCATTTTGAAGGAATTTTTCGCTTCCCATGCGCTGGATTTTCTCTGCTTGACTGAAACTTGGATTCCACCTGGTGAGTTAAGTGCCTTTTCTGAATTACTGCCGGCTGGCTGTGCCTTCTTTAGTGTTCCAAGAGTTTCTGGTCACAGAGGAGGGCTAGATGTTGTTTTAAAGGCACATCTTGACTTTAAGCAGCTATCCCCATCGACACGCCACACCAGAACTCTGTTTGTGCGAACTGGGTCACTCGTCTTCGCTGTTGTGTGCGATTGTTTATCGGCCCCCAAAATATAATAAGGAGTTTTTATCCGAGTTCTCAGAGTTTCTTGCTGACTGTGCATCACGGTATGACCAGATCCTTTTACTTGGTGATTTTAGTATACACGTCTGCTGCCCGGGGAAGCCCCTGGCTAAGGACTTTCTGGACTTAGTGAACTCTTTTAATTTTGTTCAGTCTGTTAAAGGTGCCACTCAAGAACGTGGTCACACACTGGTTTTGTTTTTAACTCGTGGTTTATCTGTCCATAATGTACTCGTCAAGGATGCGGTTTTCTCTGACCATATGCCTATTTTATGTGATATTGTTCTTTTTAATCCTGTTGTTAAGCTGGCTGCTCGATGTTATCGTGCTTTTAGCTCAGATACTGCCGAGTGGTTTTCCATATTGTTTGACCAATTTATTTCTTATCCTCCTGAGTTGTCCATCTCAGATGGATTAGTTTCTTGTTTAGATTCTGCTTGTAAATCTGTCCTCGACGCTGTCGCTCCTTTTAGATTCAGACAATGCAAGCCAAAGGCTAGTCCTTGGCTAACTGATTTTACCAGAGCCGCTAGAAAAGAATGTAGAATATGTGAAAGATGGTGGAAAAAAGATGTGTCTCTATGGAAGCTCTTAAGACTAGCTGGAAAGTCTATCAGAGAGCAGTAAAGGCTGCCAAGCACTTCTATTTTTCTCAACTTATTGCTGCCAGCTCGCATAACCCCCGTGTTCTATATAACTCTATAAATTCTGTACTTAATCTTGTACTTCAACAAGAATCAGAATCAGAATCAGAATCAGAATACTTTATTGATCCCTGGGGGAAATTATTTTTTGTTACAGTGCTCCATTTTAAACCAACATTAAGACAAGACAGACAATACGCTAACTAAGAATAGTACAATATATACATAAGTCACTTATAAATAAATATTTGGAAAAGAAACATGTGTAGTTGTAGCAGCAAACAGTGTGTTAAGTGGATGCGTTGTACAGGGAGATGGCCACAGGCAGGAATGATTTCCTGTGTCGTTCAGTGGTGCTTTTCGGTAATCTCAGTCTCTCACTGAACGAGCTCCTGTGACTGACCAACATGTCATGGAGTGGGTGGGAGGTGTTATCCAACATTGTCTTTATCTTGGACAGCATCCGCCTCTCCGACACCACCTTGAGGGAGTCCAGCTCCATCCCCACAACATTGCTGGCCTTACGGATCAGTTTATTAAGTCTGTTGGCATCTGCGACCCTCAGCCTGCTCCCCCAGCATGCAACAGCATAGAGGATCGTACTGGCCACCACAGACTCATAGAAAATCCTCAGCATTTTCTGGCAGATGTTGAAGGACCTCAGTCGCCTCAAAAAATAGAGACGACTCTGGCCCTTCCTGTAAAGTGCTGTGGTGTTTTTAGCCCAGTCCAGTTTATTGTCAATGTGTACTCCAAGGTATTTATAGTCCTCCACAATGTCAACACTGACCCCCTGGATTGAAACAGGGGTCAAGTGTTTCCTGGTCTTCCTGAAGTCCACGATCAGTTCCTTGGTCTTTGCCACGTTGAGCTGCAGATGATTCTGCTCACACCACGTGACAAAGGAGTCGACCACAGCCCGGTACTCTGTCTCATCATCCCTGCTGATGCATCCAACCACCGCAGAGTCATCAGAAAACTTCTGAAGATGGCAGGTCTCTGTGCAGTGGCTGAAGTCTGTGGTGTAGAGGGTGAAGAGGAAGGGGGAGAGGACAGTCCCCTGTGGTGCCCCTGTGTTGCTAATCACCTTGTCAGACACACACTGTGGGAGACGTACATATTGTGGTCTTCCTGTCAGGTAATCAACAATCCAGGACACCAGAGAAGCATCCACCTGCATCGCTGCTAACTTATCACCCAGGAGGGTCGGCCTGATGGTGTTGAAAGCACTGGAAAAGTCAAAAAACATGACCCTCACAGTGCTCGCCGGCTGGTCCAGATGGGTGTAGACACGATTGAGCAGGTAGATGATGGCGTCCTCTGTTCCGAGACGAGGCTGATAAGCGAACTGAAGGGGATCCAGATGTGGTCTTACTATGGGTCGCAGCTGGTCCAGGATGAGCCTTTCCAGGGTCTTCATGATGTGGGAGGTCAGTGCCACGGGCCTGTAATCCTGGGGGCCACTGGGACGAGGCGTCTTTGGTACAGGGACGAGGCATGATGTCTTCCACATCACCGGGACCCTCTGCAGACTCAGACTCAGCATAAACAGTTTATGAAAGACTCCACACAGCTGGGGGGCACAGGTCTTGAGGACAAGGGGACTCACTCCGTCTGGTCCAGCAGACTTGCCTGAGTGAAGTCTCCTCATTTGCATCTCAACCTGGTATTGAGTGAAGGTGATGGGTGGGGGAGGGGTGTCAGGAATCTCACAGGAGGCAACATGTGAAGAGAGAGGCTGGCACAGTGGTGTGGCTCTGGATTCCAGGCTGACTGCAGGTGAGGTTGTGGGGGTGGGAGCAGACACTGTGGTGTCGAATCTATTGAAAAACAGATTCAACTCGTCGGCTCTATTCTCACCTCCCTCAGCTCCCCTGCTGTTGGTTGGCCTGAATCCAGTGATGGTCTTCATGCCCCTCCACACCTCTCTCATGCTGTTCTGCTGGAGTTTCCACTCCAGCTTCCTCCTGTAATTGTCCTTAGCCTCTCTGATCTTGTCCTTTAGTAACACCTGGACCTTCCTCACCTCCTCTTTGTTGCCCCCTCTGAAAGCCCTCTTCTTGTTGTTGAGGAGGGCTTTGATGTCCTTAGTCACCCACGGCTTGTTATTTGGGTAACAATGAACAGTCTGAGCTGGAACAATGGAGTCGGTGCAGAAAGTTATGTAGTCTGTGATACACTCAGTAAGCCCATTGATGTCCTCGGCGTGAGGCTCACAGAGTGTTTCCCAGTCGGTCACCTCGAAACAGCCCTGTAGTTCCGCTATTGCCTCCTCTGACCACCTCCTAACAGTCCTGGTGGTCACAGGTTCCCTCCTCACAATTGGCACATAGCGGGGGGTGAGGTGAATCAGGTTATGATCTGACCTACCAAGTGGGGGGAGGGAGGAGGAGCTGTATGCATCCTTGACGTTAGCATACAGTAAGTCTAAAGTTTTCTCTCCCCTGGTGGGACAGTCCACATATTGTTTGAATGTTGGTAGTGTATTGTCCAGTGATACATGGTTGAAGTCACCCGAGATCACAATAAAGGCACTCGGGTGCTGAGTCTGTAGCCGAGCTATGGCAGAGTGGATAGTGTCACATGCAGCTGTGGGGTTAGCAGAGGGGGGAACATAAACAGCCACCAAGATGACGTGAGAGAATTCCCTGGGTAAATAATACGGCCTGAGTCCAACAGCACACAGTTCAGTGTCCGGGCAACAAATCCTTTCTTTGATTGTTATGTTGGCAGGGTTACACCACCGGTTGTTAACTAAAACAGCAAGCCCACCTCGTTTCCGCTTACCGCTAGCGATGCTGTCCCTGTCCGCCCGAACAGTGTGGAAGCCTTCCACGGAAGCATTCTCATCGGGAATGACCTGGTGCAGCCATGATTCGGTGAAACACATCAGGCTACACTCTCGGTATTCCCTCTGACTCCGTACCAGTGCTGAGAGCTCGTCGATTTTACTTGCCAACGATCGCACATTTCCCATCACGATAGACGGCAGACACGGTTTAAACCTCCTCCTCGCTTCGAGCCTCCGCTGTCTCACCGTCACCTTTTTTCTTCTCTTCTGTCCTTGACCTCTGCATCCCCGATGTGTTTTCCTCCAAATTTCAGCTGGTACTTCTGCGGGCACTTCTGCGGGCCTGGCCAGCGAGCCGGCCGGCATCAGGGCGATCAGCTGATCTCTGGAGTAAACAGTCCGTGCGTGTAGGAGATGTGCCGCGGTCCCGTTCCATGATAAAAGTAACAGTTCCACGGCCACCAGAAGAACAAAAACTCTCTCAATCCACATGATTGAGTAAGAGATAGAAAACGGAGGAAAATACAAGTCAGAAAAAAAAAAGAATACGTAAGAAAAAAGAGCTAAACTAAGAGAAAAGCAGGAGCGACTGTAACAGGCTGCACGCTGGTTGGCGCATGCGCACTGATGAAGAACCGGTTTTCGATACCCATCCCTACTCATATGATTGTGGAGGTTTTCTCAGTTTTCTCTGTATTAATGTAGGGTCTTTACCTTACAATATAAAGCGCATTGAGGCAACTGATGTTCAAGGTTCAAGGTTCAAGGTTCTTTATTTGTCACATGCATAGTTATACAAGTATAACACACAGTGAAATGTAGCCTGACATGCTCCTCGACATGTGCAAAAATGGGGGGGGGGGGGTGTAGAGGAAGAACATTATATATATATATATATACATTGGGTGAATGTGCAGTAGTAGCAGCAAGCAGGTGAATTCTGTACATTAATATGAATAGACACCTGACTATTTTACAGGATAGACAATATAAACATATTTAAAATTAAAGGAATTTGAAATGTACATTGTTCCTTGGTTTAGTGTCTGATTTGCTGCCATATAAATAAAACTGAATTGAACTGAATTAAATTGAAAACATTTAGCATCATGTTTTAAATCTTAATTTGTCCCTAAGTTCCATCTATGCTTATGGTTGTGAATATTTTTTAGCTTCAGGCAGACATTTGTGCAGCCCTAGGTGCACATTGCTTGACACCCTCATAGCAATTTAGGATGACATTTAAATGAAGAACATTTCGTGAGATTGACAGTGTCTAGTAGCTATAGCATAAATAGTAGCCACGACCTCTAACAGTATATTTTGATTTCACACCATTGTGTGGAGTAGTGTCATTTTTTATTTTTTATTCAGCAGTCTGTCACTGAAGGAGCTCTGCAGTTCAGCAACATCCAAGAATTTTTCTCTCCACATGGATACACAGAGCTGCATATATTAATCGTAAAATTCGCCCTGCTTTGGTGATCAAAACTCTTCCTCTTAAGAAGAGATCTCTGTTGAGAAAGAAAAAAGAAAACAAGCAGAAGAAGACGAGAGTAATAGAATAAACAACATCACGATGATCTATGGGAATATAACAGTAAATACTAAATATTAAACATTATTGTGCAGCACATAAGATCAACAGAACACAGTGTGCTTTGAGGTAGGAGCCAAAAAGGGTGTAGTTTGTGGGTGTGATCACCCGTGTGTACACCTGTGAGCATGGACGCACTTGTTTTTAAAAGGTTCCTTCATGTAATGATCTGCTAGAGGGTGTGGGGGGGCCACAGCCCCGTCCTCCAGAGCATGAAGCAGGTATGGAGGAGATCAAAACTCCAGACATCCAGAGGCCCCCAGAACACAAGAGACCAAGGAAGACCAACAGAGGGGCAGCCGCGCCACTGTCCCAGAAAGAGCTGAGGAGAGTCCCAGATGAGGGCTCACTCAGCAGCTGTGGAGCAGAAGCCAGGGGGAGTTGCAGTGACGCGCCCGTGAGCTCTGCCAGCAGCCAGCCGTGCCTGAGTGACCGAGCCCCAGGCTGAGAGGCCGAGGACAAGCAGCCACCAGGAGTCAGCCGGTGTGTACCTGGACGCCCATCACCGGACACAAAGAACCACCAACGCACCGATGTCTGAGGGCGTCTGCCACTGGCAGGGGAAGTGGTGGTGGGTGGAGATAGGCCTCCAAACCTTGGAGGGCCTGAGATGTCCCCAGAGAGGTGGCGTCTGATACCCAACCTGACATATAGACACAGACATACAGGCACACACAGACACAAACATCCATTCCCACCCTCATGCTCTCATATGCACTTACTCCACACTCGACCAACGTGGAGACAGACATAAAGAGACGCTGTACACACGATCACACTCCCCAAGCGTACTCTAAGCTCCAGGTCTAGGTACCCTTGCCCCTGGAGGGGGAAACTGCACCCAGACCCAGGTGGTGTTACCCTTTTCCCTGCGGTGGGGAGATGCAGACCGCCCCGACTCCGCAGCAGCAGGGAAGCCCCACACTCCAGACCGCAGTCGGACGGCCAACTCCTCCTCCTAGCCCCCCCGCACCAGCAGGCTAAAGAGAACGGGGGTATGAGAAGACTCCAAACCTCCCTCCACCCGCTCATATGTAGTGTTGATGCATGTGCATGTGTGTTCTACCTGCCAGAGAGCAGCAGGTAAGCGCATAGTCCCTCCTGCTAGCCCTCAATGTCTACATGTATTTAAAATTGAGAGGTGGGCAACGACGCCAGGGGTGAGGTGTACACCCTGATGGTCTTTTGGAGTCCGTGTAGCGTGCCCACCCCCAAGATCCTATATGTATGTGTTATGAGAGTGTGAGTAATGTGAATGTCTTGTTAAAAAAGTCCTTTCAAAATAATATTTAATATAAAAATGGCTCTTGAGAACCACTAAAAAAAATGCTTTTTTTTCTTGTTCCAACTTTTTGATAAACTTGTAAAGCGCTTTGGGTGCCTTGAAAAGCGCTATATAAATCCAATCCATTATTATTATTATTGATAAAAAAAATTTGCATGTCAAATGTCAACGTTAAAATAGGCTCTTTTTATTATTTATTTTCTTGGTACATACCTCTTACGGTGTGTTCACACCGAACGCGATGGACGCGAAAAAAAAGCCCCAAACGCCCCTAACTTGACGCGTGCACATTCGCACCTCTACGCGTGTCCAAGAAAAATCCATCGCGCCCCAAAATATCATATTTTAACGCGCGTGAACCGGAAATGTGGGAGGGATGTGGGAGGAAGTTTTGCCAGACCGGTATCTTTGCAAGATGGCAGCTATCGAGCTAGCGCTTGAAGAGAGAGTCTCCCTTCTCTATTTACTGTGGAGAGCAGAGTAGCGGCGTAAAGGACATCCTTGCCGTACCTGGGTCCATCAGGTCCTCCAGAGGTGTGAGCAGTTTGGTGAGTTTCACCACTTGCTCCAGGAGCTGCGCCTGGATTACGGCCGATTCCAGCGCTATCACCATCATTCACTCGGCCAGTTTGAGGACCTGCTGTCCCGCGTCGGTCCCAGAATCGCCCGCCTAGACACCAATTACAGGCGCTCAATCCCACCTGCAGAGCGCCTGTCCGTCTGCCTGAGGTTAGTAAAAGTATTTAATACGGTAGTCCTTTATTGATACCTGTGCTAATATGCTAAACCATCCATTTATACACTGCTAACATGGATGTGCTATGCTAACAGTGAATGCTGTCGGTGTTTACTGAAAGCAAACTGTGGTACAGAGACAACTATTTATAATATTTCTAGTGATACTCAGAAGGTCTCATCAAGCCCCGATTTAATTCGATTTATGCTGTTATCAGTGCTTGAATGATAGCATGGCTGTGGTGTTACATCAATGTATGCGCTCGGTGTTTGCTGATATCAAACTAGAGCATTAGGACCACTGAGTTAACCTTTGTAGTGATACTCACTCCTTTTTATTTAGACCTGGTTTGATTCTGGGATAGTTGAATGTTTGTATATAATCCCTGCAGCTGTCAGACTCTATAACAGGGGTCACAGCCTTTATTAAAACAGAGTTAGATAAAACTGAACAGTTTGGTTCATCTCTAGTTACATGGTTCTATCTTATAAGCTGTCTTATCACAGATTAATTTTTCAAAAATATTAATGATTTAAGCAAGGAAAGGGCTACATGTCAACACACAACTCTTTATTTCTATTAATGTCTCATTTCATTCCTACCTGATTGACATGTTTAGGAATTATGAGTGATTGGCTCACTGTAGTTGTGAAAGTTGCTACCAATCAAATTATGATATGTTAAAGTTAAAACAAAACACAACTGTTTTAGATATTATCTAATATACATTTTGTAATTATCCTTATAATTACAAAATGTTTTATGTAAGATTTAAGTTTTGTGATTTAAATCTGACATCACAAAAGTATTTTGGAATTTGAATAATGTATTTTGTAACTGCAGTACACATAATACTGATTTTGAACAACTTTGTCCAGGTTCCTTGTCACCGCGGACTCCTTCAGCACCAAGCGTTCAGTTACAGAGTCGGTGTGTCAGATCACCCCCCAGGCAGCGACGGCCATCTGGGACTGTCTAGTGGACGACTTCATGGCTGTGCCTTCACCTGTAGACTGGCGGTCCATCACAGAGGGATTCCAGGAGCGCTGGAACTTTCCTCTGTGCTGTGCAGCTCTGGATGGGAAACACGTCCAGACAAAGGCACCCCATATATCATATAGGAGACACACACATTGATATACACTAAATATTTATTTCATTTCTTTTTTGTGGTGCCCAAATTTATGCACCTGCTTGATTTTGTTTAAACAATTATTGCACACTTTCTGTAAATCCAGTAAACTTCTTTTCACTTCTCAAATATCACTGTGTGTGTCTCCTGTATGATATATTTAACTGACATTTTTTTATTGTAACAACCAACGATTTATACAGGAAAATGATGTCTATTAACAAGGTTGCCCAAACTTCTGCATCCCACTGTATTAGTATATTTTGTCATTAGTATAATATGAGATAAATTCTACATGTGTCAAGTCGTGTGCCAACATTTGCTGTGTAGTAGAACTAGTAGACATTAGTCATTATAAAAATTTATTTGAAATAATATTAAAATTCTCAAACAGAAAAACATTAAACATAAATATATAAAATATAAGTATTTACAGAGAGACAGGAATAAAAAGGACCAGCTGCTCTCCAGAGCAGGAACAAGGCTGAGGAGGAAATGCTCCATTGGAGACTGGTGTGGACTCTTCAGGGACACCAGGGTGGCCAGCTCCACCACCGATGGACCGTCCTGGGACCCGTCCCTCATCTGCCTCGGAGCCGTCCTCCCCTGTGGGCCTGTAAAACAGCACAAAACACAAAGAAATGAGAAGGCTGCTACTAGATTTTAATTTCAACATTGAGAAAACAAAACAAAACAAAAACAGGATATAATCAGATTGGTTGTAGATCTTTAGTAAAGGTGATCACAAGGGAATCCCACCGACTAAAAAGGTATCAGTGCTTGCTGTACATATCTGTGGGTGCAGCAGCAGGAGCTCAGGGACTGGGGATGCTCTGCTGCAGAATCAGTTGGTTCTATCAATACAGTATTAAATGTTAACAGGTTGAATATAATAATCATAGAGTAGACAGTGGTCCCTCATTTATTGCAGCAGGGGTTCTCAGAATAACTAGCCCCTGGCCACGCACTTTATACACTGTTTTCTCCACACACATGAACATTGGTCACAGTTCTCACAATTGATTCTCAAAGTGCAAACCTTTGTAGATTGCAAAACTTAAAAGTATTATTATGCCGTGTTTTGTCTTCATCTGCCCGCCACTTTCGTGCGCCTTTTTCCCTTGCGGTGCAGGTGTCTATTTCCGAATGAGGCTCATAGTTATGGGTGTTTTTGTGCTGTTTTTTCTATTGGACGTGATGGTTATCAAAACCAAACATGATAAAATTGACAAGCGCAGGAGATTTGTCAATCAGGCTGCAGAATGCAATGCTGTACGGTGCAAAAAAAAGAAAATAAAAAAAAAGAGGCAGTGGCGGATGAACAGCGGGACCACTGTGTGCTGTTTATTGATAAACAATAAAATATATTCTTAAATGACAACATGCCTAAAAGCAGAACGGTATTTGTACGTCAGTGGGAAAATAGCGGTGGCTTGCTAGCTTTTGTGCGGCTTCCCCGGGTCAGTGAAAACTTTAGAGAAAACTTAAGAGAAATGAATGAACTTACCAGGTTGCCCGATCTCTTTACATATCTTCCTCCAAGCTCGGTCCTTTATATTCCTGTCTCGGTCCAGAAAGCAGCTGGTGTCGTACGGCTCCGGGTTGTTTGCTACGGCATTGATTAGCCTTCCTTCTATTGAAGAATAAAGGGCTTTGGCTGGATCTGCCCCTTTGAACTAGGTAACAGCCACGTCACCAGGCTCCTGATTGGTTGTCGCGGCGCGATTTGACGCTGGAGTTCAGATTTTTCCAACTCGAGCGGGGGACGCGAAACGCGTGTATGCACAAAATGCAACACATAAACTCACGCGCGTGGTTTTTTTCGCGAGTCAAACGTCTGAAACGCGCTACACTCACGCGCGTTTCAGGCGTTTTGGTGTTTTCGCGACGCAAATCTGCTTCCGAATTTTCGCGGGAGCCGCAATCGCGGGTCAGCGCGCCTTTCCATTGACTTTACATGTAAGCCTGACGCTCTGCCTGCCTCTATCGCGTTCGGTGTGAACACACCGTTACAGTTATAAAAAAACAAAACAATTAATTTAACATCAACATTATGCACTGAAAGTAATGTCCCACAACATATGTGTTACTGAAGCCTATTTAGCCTGGAAGGAAGAGACAAAACAGTGAGTGACATGACAAAGATCTTGTGCTAATGCTAATGACAGACCAAAACCTTCGATAGACCAATGGTTTATTTAGTATCTGTCAGTGCGCCCCAGGGTGGCTGTGGCTACAATGTAGCTGCCATCACCAGTGTGTGAATGTGTGTGTGACTGGATATGTAAAGCGCTTTGGGGTCCTTAGGGACTAGTAAAGCGCTATATAAATACAGGCCATTTACCATTTACCATATTTTTCCAATTTTTTTTAGACTTGGTTGAGTGTGTCGCTGTAAATAATTCTGTTACCCATATTACAAAAAAAAAGAAAAATCAATTCAAGGTTTCCTTCCATTATTTATATATGACTAAATGTATCCTTGATTTTCAAAGTCCGTTACCTTCCACTGTCTGAGAAAACACTAGTTGTAGCACTGATTTACAACCATGTTGCTATACTTGTAAACCTGTTCCTAGACATTAAAAAACTGACACACACACACATATATTTATTTGTCAGATTTATCTCATAATCAAAAATAAAAAAAAATTCTTTAAAAATGCATTATTTTATTTTCTATATAACTTTTATTAAAGTCTTAATTGTTTCTGGACTAATCAAATTATTATTATTACTCTTACTATTACATGAAGTATTAATAATATTAGTTAATAAGGTAATTTATTTTAACTGGCTGTGTCCATTTTCATTTCATTTTTTTGTTTGAACTTGCATTATCTTATCCAATACCCAACCCTTTGATTTTAGTATTGAGGATTTACTAATATCAGAATCAGATAGTGGAAGCAATGGAAGACACACAAACCTCTTTATTTACAATTTTTATGTTTTTGTTTATTTTCATTTATTTATATTTGTGTATTTATTATTATTAATAATGTTATTATTTGTATAAACAATATTTCACTACCAGATAGCAAAGTGGTGGAATGGTTAGCAGGGTCACCTAACAATAAAATGGTTTCAAACCTTCTGGTTAGTTGGTATGTTCTGCCTAGGGGAGTTATTTCTGATGCATTGGTTTCTTGCCACAGCTTAAAGACATACAATGATTCTACACTGGCTATAGGTGTACGTGTGAGAGTGGCTGGAGTTGTTAGTGACTCTGCTGTAGCCCTGCAATCTTGGAGGATCTGCCCCAGGTGTACCCTGCCTTTCACCTTATGTGATCTGAGATTGTCACTGGTTGGAATTTGGAGCTCAGTGCCTTGCCCAACAGTGTGTGGTGGGGAGTCTGTAATCAGTGCATAGTCAGATTTTGCACCAGAATAGGTACAATGCTGATGCCTTTTTACATAGATCATTTAATATCCCGTCTAAGAAAAATGTGCTTGATAAGATAAGATAAGATATTCCTTTATTAGTCCCACAGGTGGGAAATTTCATGTTAAGGCTGCCGACCTATTGCATGCAATGGCGGTGCCATCTTACCCTCCGACCATACATACATTACACAAAAACATCACATGGGGAAGACAGGTCAGAGAGGTACAACAATGGAAAATGCACCACATGAGGAAAGATAAGGAGAAAAAAATAACCCCCCCCCAGACTGAGCTGAGATCAGTTTGAGAACAGAAAAAAAACACCTCTGCACAAAGCACATGAAAAAAACTCTTAATTAGGGATGGGTATCGTTTAGGTTTTATCCGATACCGGTGCCAAACCGGTACTTTTGAAACGGTGGCGTCGTTGCCCACCTCTCAATGTTAAATACACGTAGACATTGAGGGGCAGCAGGAGGGACCATGCGCTTACCTGCTGCTCTCTGGCAGGTAGCTCCATGCCCTCCTGGGTTTTAAATGCACCTTAGAACACACATACATCAACACTACAATGAGCGGGTGGAGGGAGGTTTGGAGTCTTCTTTCACCCCCATTCTCTGCGACCTGCTGGAGCGGGGGGGCTAGGAGGAGGAGTTGGCCGTCCGGCTGCGGTCTGGAGTGTGGGGCCTCCCTGCTGCTGCGGAGTCGGGGCGGTCTGCCTCCCCCCACCGCAGGGAAAAGGGTAACACCACCTGGGTCTGGGTGCAGTTCCCCCCCCTCCAGGGGCAAGGGTACCTAGACCCGGTTTGTAGAGTACGCTTGGGGAGTGTGATCGTGTGTACAGCGTCTCTTTATGTCTGTCTCCACGTTGGTTGAGTGTGGAGTAAGTGTATATGAGAGCATGAGGGTGGGAATGGATGTTTGTATATGTGTGTGCCTGTATTTCTGTGTCTACATGTCAGGTTGGGTGTCAGGCGCCACCTCTCTGGGGACATCTTAGGCCCTCCAAGGTATGGAGGCCTATCTCCCCCTACCACCACTTCCCCTGCCAGTGGCGGACTCCCTCAGACGTCGGTGCGTTGGTGGTTCTTTGTGTCCGGGGATGGGCGTCCAGGTACACACCGGCTCACTCCTTGGTGGCCGCTTATCGGGGCCTGGAGCCTGGGGCTTGCTCGGGCCACTTCGGAGGTGGGGTGCCCCCGGCCTCTCGGCCTGGGGCTCGGTCACTCAGGCACGGCTGGCTGCCGGCGGAGCTCACGGGCGCGTCACTGCAACTCCCCCTGGCTTCTGCTCCGCGGCTGCTGAGTGAGCCCTCATCTGGGACTCTCCTCAGCTCTTTCTGGGACAGTGGCGCGGCTGCCCCTCTGTTGGTCTTCCTTGGTCTCTTGTGTTCTGGGGGCCTCTGGATGTCTGGAGTTTTGATCTCCTCCATACCTGCTTCATGCCCTGGAGGACGGGGCTGTGGCCCCCCCACACCCTCTAGCAGATCATTACATGAAGGAACCTTTTAAAAAACAAAAAACAAGCGCGTCCATGCTCACAGGTGTACACACGGGTGATCACACCCACAAACTACACCCTTTTTGGCTCCTACCTCAAAGCACACTGTGTTCTGTTGATCTTATGTGCTGCACAATAATGTTTAATATTTAGTATTTACTGTCATATTCCCATATATCATTGTGATGTTGTTTATTCTATTACTCTTGTTCTCTTCTGCTTGTTTTCTTTTTTCTTTCTCAGCAGGTGACCCAGGTGATCGATATATGCATTTTTTTTTCTTTTTTTCTTCTTTTTTTTCTTTCTCTGCCCGTTCTGTTGGTTTTTGTTTTTTGACCTTCTCCCCCATCCCTCTTCTCAGCTGTTTCTCTTTCCCTCTTTCTTTCTCCCCTTCTTTCCCCCAGTCAAGTCTGTCCCATGTTCAGTAAGTGAAAATAAAATAAACAATAAAAGGTGAATCAAATGGACCATTATGGCAAGGCTGGGATGGTCAATTTGGTAAAGTAAATCCGTTGGGCATCTTTCTTTGCCTTTAGACAACAATTCTGATGGCAAAAGAGCCAAACGGGACAGGCAAAAAAAAAAGAAATGGTGCCGGTGCTTAAAGAATGGAGAACACCAACTTTGTCCAAAAACCTCTCATGTTCAGCTGTTTTTTTGTAAAAAGATAACAATCTTAGCCTTTTCTGCAGCTATGGGATATATATGGTATCACTCTTGGCTGGAAGCAGTGCTTAAACAATCGAAAAAACACAAACTTTGTCCAAAAACCTCTCATGTTCAGCTGTTTCCCACTTTTTCTTTGGTCATTTTAGTCTTTTTGGCCAGGGTGAAGGGAGCATCTGCCATCAAACAAGAAGACAGCCGCATGTAGCTATGATGATGTTTGCTAGTTCACCTTACCTGCATTAATGTAATAACGTGGTTAGCCTAATCAACGTAAATTACACACGAACAACATTAAGCTACTCACGCAGAGAAGAACGGCTGCTGCTGCATCATCATCCTCATCATTTCTGCTACACTGGCAGGGCTAGGGGCCAGGACTCTCCTCTTCGTGTTTTTGGGGGATGTTGCTAACTCCGGGTCCGATAACAGGCACCACACCCGCAGTAGATGTGCTCGGTGTGAGGTCTCGCAGCAAGCTATCAAATACGGCGCATTTCTTGGCTTTTAAAAAAAAACGCTATGCGTCGCCAGGTGTTTCATCGGATTTGAGGTGTTACCTCCTTTGACAGTATCACAGTATCAGCTTAAAGCACTTGTTGCAGGCTGCTGAGTTTGCATCTTTTGCTGTGAAGTACAGCCAGACTTTGACCGCTTCGCCTTGGGCATTTTTAATCTGTAGCTCTGCTCTAAAAGAACGTACGTACCTGGACCCGCCTACTATCCTCGGAAACGTAAAATGATTGGCTAGAATTCAAAGTGTATCACAGCTCAGGAAAAAAAAGCACCGAAATAAAGCACCGAAATGTGCGCTGCTTTTCGGTCTGGTTCTACCGTTTATGTCAGAACCGGTGCCATCATGGCACCGGATACCGGTACCCATCCCTACTCTTAATACACCAAAGAAACATATGACAAGCAACAGGGGTGGGTAGAGGGTGAGAGACAGCCGATTTAGACAGTACATCCGGGCCTGCAGCCTGTGCGCTTGTCCTTGATCCACCGTCAGCATCGGAAGGGAATAAGCGTCGAAGGGGAGGGGAGTGTACATCTGCATATGTATATATGTCTGTGTGTGTGTGTGTGTGCGTGTCCAGAGTTCAGCTGAGACAGTGTCCTTCGCCCTGCCAGGCTAAGTAAACAGTCTTCCAGCCAACCCAGGTGGCCTTGCATGGAATGGGAAGAACAGTCTCAACACAGTCGTTATCAGGGTGTTGTTGTTCAGCTCCAGCCTTGAGATCACAGTTGGCACCGAAGGGGTATCCGCAAGAAGTGATGATGGTTTTTACTTTAGTGCGAACAACTCATATGAATTTCAAAGCTGTTCTAACAGTCCGACACTGGTCTCTCAATCTCCCGTTGGAGAGCCGTGAGCTTCTCCATGATGTTTTCAAACTTGCGCTCCGTGGTGTTGTCATTCTTTTGCTCAAAGAGCAGATTCTAAGAATTTACGACTGCAGTAAGCTTCTCCAAGATGTGATCCAATTTGCGCTCAATGAGCCCATTTTGAGAAACTCACGCCTCGTCCCATCGTTCCAATCCCAGCGGGCAGCCTTGTGGGGGTTTGAACAGCCGGTTCCGCTTCCTTAATTCTCCGATAAGTCAGGGCCAAGCCAGCCTCAATCAGCAAGAACCCTGTTATCATGGTTCCGAATAGGTAGATATTTTCAGCACTCAGGCTCACCCAAGCCCAGACTTCTCGTTGAGAAAAGGGTGTCAATTGCATTCAGAGACCAGTTGATCAAATCCATAATTCCTCTTTTAGATTTTAGAGAACAGGCTGTGAGAGAGTGTTCCAGGGAAAAGTAATACAAAAAACTCGAGACACAAGAGGCTAAGCAGGGAAGCTAAGGGAGAGGAGGAGAGGAGAAAAGTGCGACCGCCTTCGTCAAGAGCATGAAGAACTCAGTAAACATAAGATAACAGCTGCATCACTGACCTTGATAACCATCATGTGCCTTTGGCCTTATCCATTCGTGTAAATGCAATGGAAACTAAAGGCAGTTTGAACCCTGTATGCACCATAGAACCAAATTAAAAAGACATACATTTTAATAGGCACTAGCCTCATCTGTGGAAGTTACTACTTTCTGATTAATGGGTCAGCACTCTCATTTCAATAACCCATGAATAATTCTTCTCTGGTGCCAAAGTCATGATTAAGTGTATCCATTGAGAAGAAAAAGGTGGAAATCATAGATGTGTGAGATCACCTGGGAGTACCTCGAACATAACTGGCAGTTGGATATAGCGGAGTGGAGATACTTTTAATACACATGTGAGTTTATTGAGATTATGTGGACCAAGCACCTTTACACCTGTCACATTGGCCCTTTTGGTAAGCACCGGAACACAGCACATTTAGGATAGGTAGTTACAGCAATTAATGCAATTTGAAAGGAAATTGTTTAAATTCAATAAAGGGTGTGGTGTTTGACTCATCATCTGACTGTTGAGGTTTTCCATGTTTTCTGTAAGATTGTAGGGACAAAAAGCATAAACCACACTTAACAGTACCCTATACATAGAGATTACAGCTAAGATTGGCAAACACACAGGGCAAAAGACTGTATGAGAATAATTTTGGCAAAAATGAATGTTTGGTAAATCAAAGGGGAACAGATCAGAGTTAATGTCAGTGTCTGCAGGTGGGGCAGGGTGGGCTGCAGATCCTTTGCAGTCCTTTGCAGTCCCTCTCTTAGCAAGAGAGGAAACAGAATGTCCTTTGGAAATGAGAGAGTATGAAACAGTTGCATGTTCACAACCTTACACCGGAGTTCACCCAAGTGAGCCTGTAGTTAATATCACTGAGTCTCTGAGATACACACAATGGTCCCTCAAACAGTGTTGCAAGTTTAGCAGTAAAGTTAGACTGGGCATCTGACCTGGGGTGCGTCTTAACTCTAACAAGGTAACCAACACGGAATGTGGCGTGTCGACGTCTCAAGTCAAAGTAATGTTTTTGTCTGTCATGGCTAAAGTCAAGAGCCACTCTGGTATGGTCGTGAGCTTCCTGTGGGGAGGCTCTAAGGCTACGTTCACACTGCAGGCGAAAGCGCATCAAATCTGACTTTTTTGACCCTATGCGACCCATCATGGTAGAGAATGTAGAGGAAAGCAAATTTGAGGGAGAAATTTATCCCATGACTTGTGCCTATCACCTACAAAAGTGCAGATTGCAGTCTTCAGAGTCCGGTTGGCATGTTCAGTAGCATTTGTCTAAGGGTGATATGCTGCAGTGAGTCTGTGCACTGAGTCTAAGGCAGAAACAACCTATTCAAAAAGCTCACTCCCAAAAGGAGACCCTCTGTCAGAAATCAAGTAAGTGGGTGTACCATGTCTAGCAAAAGTGTCAGTGACAGATTTACCATCTGCTACGTGAGATGTACTTCTTTGACAGCACTGGCTTCAACCCACTCAGTGAAATAGTCAACAAACACGATCGAATATGCATTACCAGCAGGGGTGCGGGGCAGTGGCCCTACAAAATCCACAGCCACATACACAGTCAAGCCAATGTCTTAGAAACACCCAAGTGTCCTGCTGTGGGGGGGTTGTGGTAATAGTCTAGCAAGATGCCTCTCATGGAAGTAGGGGCAAACAGTTTCAGCTCTCAAAGGGTGTAGAGCACATGTGGACATGGGGTCTCTGTAATACAAAAGAGAGTCATACACAACATACTGTAACAAGGTGGCACTGTCTGAGCTGTTCAGTGAGTCCGCTTCAATGTCTCTGAGGAGTGGACCTGTGATATGATCACCTAACTGCAGCTGGCTCAATTGTGAACAATCAGCCAGAGTAACGGGTGGCAGAGAATCTTCAAAGTGACGGCTTCTTCTGGCAAAAGAATTGTTGGTCTGTCACAAGTCGGGGTAAAGGATTGCACTTTGTTGTGTGCACCAGGCTTGTGCACATAACTCAAATCAAAGTAAAAGTCCTGCAGGCAAAGTGACCAGCAGGTAAGTTGGCCTGTTGAGTTTTGAGGAGAGATGAGCCACCTGAGGCTCTTGTAGTCAGTGAAGATAGTAACATGAACACCTTGAACATATGGGCAAAAGTGTTCCTTTTCTGAAGTGCAGTAGTGGAGTTCATTTTTGTTAAGGGACTGACTAGCAAAAGCCACAGCATACAGGGAGTGCAGAATTATTAGGCAAATGAGTATTTTGTCCACATCATCCTCTTCATGCATGTTGTCTTACTCCAAGCTGTATAGGCTCGAAAGCCTACTACCAATTAAGCATATTAGGTGATGTGCATCTCTGTAATGAGAAGGGGTGTGGTCTAATGACATCAACACCCTATATCAGGTGTGCATAATTATTAGGCAACGTCCTTTCCTTTGGCAAAATGGGTCAAAAGAAGGACTTGACAGGCTCAGAAAAGTCAAAAATAGTGAGATATCTTGCAGAGGGATGCAGCAGTCTCAAAATTGCAAAGCTTCTGATGCGTGATCATCGAACAATCAAGCGTTTCATTCAAAATAGTCAACAGGGTCACAAGAAGTGTGTGGAAAAACCAAGGCGCAAAATAACTGCCCATGAACTGAGAAAAGTCAAGCGTGCAGCTGCCAAGATGCCACTTGCCACCAGTTTGGCCATATTTCAGAGCTGCAACATCACTGGAGTGCCCAAAAGCACAAGGTGTGCAATACTCAGAGACATGGCCAAGGTAAGAAAGGCTGAAAGACGACCACCACTGAACAAGACACACAAGCTGAAACGTCAAGACTGGGCCAAGAAATATCTCAAGACTGGTTTTTCTAAGGTTTTATGGACTGATGAAATGAGAGTGAGTCTTGATGGGCCAGATGGATGGGCCCGTGGCTGGATTGGTAAAGGGCAGAGAGCTCCAGTCCCACTCAGACGCCAGCAAGGTGGAGGTGGAGTACTGGTTTGGGCTGGTATCATCAAAGATGAGCTTGTGGGGCCTTTTCGGGTTGAGGATGGAGTCAAGCTCAACTCCCAGTCCTACTGCCAGTTTCTGGAAGACACCTTCTTCAAGCAGTGGTCAAGAAGTCTGCATCCTTCAAGAAAAACATGATTTTCATGCAGGACAATGCTCCATCACACGCGTCCAAGTCCTCCACAGCGTGGCTGGCAAGAAAGGGTATAAAAGAAGAAAAACTAATGACATGGCCTCCTTGTTCACCTGATCTGAACCCCATTGAGAACCTGTGGTCCATCATCAAATGTGAGATTTACAAGGAGGGAAAACAGTACACCTCTCTGAACAGTGTCTGAGAGGCTGTGGTTGCTGCTGCACGCAATGTTGATGGTGAACAGATCAAAACACTGACAGAATCCATGGATGGCAGGCTTTTGAGTGTCCTTGCAAAGAAAGGTGGCTATATTGGTCGCTGATTTGTTTTTGTTTTGTTTTTGAATGTCAGAAATGTATATTTGTGAATGTGGAGATGTTATATTGGTTTCACTGGTGAAAATAAATAATTGAAATGGGTATATATTTGTTTTTTGTTAAGTTGCCTAATAATTATGCACAGTAATAGTCACCTGCACACACAGATATCCCCCTAAAATAGCTCAAACTAAAAACAAACTAAAAACTACTTCCAAAAACATTCAGCTTTGATATTAATGAGTTTTTTGGGTTCATTGAGAACATGGTTGTTGTTCAATAATAAAATTATTCCTCAAAAATACAACTTGCCTAATAATTCTGCACTCCCTGTAATTCTGAATTTAGAACCAATAATAACCAGTCAGGTAGAGGAACTGACGGACGTGCTTCATTGTGGTTGGGGTATTAAATTCCTTAACCGCCTTTACTTTATCTGGATTGGGTTTGACACCTAATGAAGTGATGTGGTGCATGAGGAAGGTGAATTCATCGAGGCAGAATTGGCACTTTTTGAGCTTCAAGGACAAGCCAGCAGCCTGGAGTCTGTCCAGCACTTCCTCAAGATCCACAAAGTGCTGTTCAAAGGTAGGTGAGGCGATGACAATGTCATCCAGGTAGACAGTGCATGTTTTGTAAATAAGACCAGAGACCTGAGTTCACAAGTCTCTGAAAAGTTGCATGTGCATTGCAGAGCCCAAAGGGTAGCACCTGAAACTGGAAGAAACCGCAGTGAGAGATGAAGGCAGTTTTAGGCTTAGAGTCCTCCGCCAAAGCAACCTACCCATAGCCTCGTGCAAAGTCCAATGTTGAGACAAACTTTCCCCTTGCCAGAAAGTCCAATGACTCATCTACACGAGGCAATGGATAAGAATCTTTTCAGGTCACTTGGCTGTCCTCAAAAGGTCACACAAAACCTTGCTTCTGCGGCCGCTCTGTTGACAATGACTAAAGGTGCGGCCTAAGGGCTTGTGGAAGGTTCTATAACGTTGTCCCTTAACATTTGTTGCACCTGTTCTTCATCACATTTTTCTTAGTGGGCGATGTGTGATAGGGTGGGAGATTCACAGGTTTTGCATCGCCAGTCTCTACAACACGTTCAGTGAGAGCAGTATGAAGAAGACAACCGTCAAAAATAGAGCTAAATTTGCTGAGTAACACATTCTTGTAGTTGTAGAAGCTTGATTCAGACAGTTTGGCTATTAAGTCTGAGTGAATCATTTCCAATGACATTACCTACAAATCAGCGACCAATATAGCCACCTTTCTTTGCAAGGACACTCAAAAGCCTGCCATCCATGGATTCTGTCAGTGTTTTGATCTGTTCACCATCAACATTGCGTGCAGCAGCAACCACAGCCTCCCAGACACTGTTCAGAGAGGTGTACTGTTTTCCCTCCTTGTAAATCTCACATTTGATGATGGACCACAGGTTCTCAATGGGGTTCAGATCAGGTGAACAAGGAGGCCATGTCATTAGTTTTTCTTCTTTTATACCCTTTCTTGCCAGCCACGCTGTGGAGTACTTGGACGCGTGTGATGGAGCATTGTCCTGCATGAAAATCATGTTTTTCTTGAAGGATGCAGACTTCTTCCTGTACCACTGCTTGAAGAAGGTGTCTTCCAGAAACTGGCAGTAGGACTGGGAGTTGAGCTTGACTCCATCCTCAACCCGAAAAGGCCCCACAAGCTCATCTTTGATGATACCAGCCCAAACCAGTACTCCACCTCCACCTTGCTGGCGTCTGAGTGGGACTGGAGCTCTCTGCCCTTTACCAATCCAGCCACAGGCCCATCCATCTGGCCCATCAAGACTCACTCTCATTTCATCAGTCCATAAAACCTTAGAAAAGCCAGTCTTGAGATATTTCTTGGCCCAGTCTTGACGTTTCAGCTTGTGTGTCTTGTTCAGTGGTGGTCGTCTTTCAGCCTTTCTTACCTTGGCCATGACTCTGAGTATTGCACACCTTGTGCTTTTGGGCACTCCAGTGATGTTGCAGCTCTGAAATATGGCCAAACTGGTGGCAAGTGGCATCTTGGCAGCTGCACGCTTGACTTTTCTCAGTTCATGGGCAGTTATTTTGCACCTTGGTTTTTCCACACGCTTCTTGCGACCCTGTTGACTATTTTGAATGAAACGCTTGATTGTTCGATGATCATGCTTCAGAAGCTTTGCAATTTTGAGACTGCTGCATCCCTCTGCAAGATATCTCACTATTTTTGACTTTTCTGAGCCTGTCAAGTCCTTCTTTTGACCCATTTTGCCAAAGGAAAGGACGTTGCCTAATAATTATGCACACCTGATATAGGGTGTTGATGTCATTAGACCACACCCCTTCTCATTACAGAGATGCACATCACCTAATATGCTTAATTGGTAGTAGGCTTTCGAGCCTATACAGCTTGGAGTAAGACAACATGCATGAAGAGGATGATGTGGACAAAATACTCATTTGCCTAATAATTCTGCACTCCCTGTATGCTGAAGCTGCTGCACTGAGCTGCGGCTGCACAGTGGCTGATGTCTTTCGTGGTGGTAACCCCCGAACCCGTTGTTGGACACTGGAGGTGGGTTGGGAATCGAGAACAGGTTTGTGTAGATAACTGGTTTCCAGTAGTTCAATTCCTTGGAGGAACAATGCAGTTTTAGTCCCAGTTGTCCCAGTCACGGAGCACTGGACCAGCTCTTTATCCTCTCGTGGATGCTTGAGGGAGCATGGGAGTTTGCCCTACCAGTCTACAGGTGTTTTGTGGAGAAGGTATTCAACCGTTTCACTCGGTAGTATTCTGTGGGAGGTGGTTCAGGAGTATGGGGTGTCTGGCTTGTTGATGAAAGCCATTTGATCCTTATACAACCAAGAGCTTATGCATAGATGGCAATAAGTCAGGTTCATTCCTGGAGATCTCAGATGTTGTTCCTGTGATCTGCTAGACCCCCTCACCCAGCTTGGGGTCACTGCACCACGTGCACTGATTACCACTGGGACCACTGTTGCCTTCACCCTCCAGATCTTCTTGAGTTCTTCTCTGAGCCCTTGCTATTTCTTGAGCTTGTCATGTTCCTTCAGCCCGATGTTGCTATCACTTGGTATGGATACATCTAACACTATGGTCGCCTTCCTCTGCTTGTCCACCACTACTATGTCTGGTTGGTTAGCCATCACCAGTTGGTCTGTTTGTATCTGGAAGTCCCAAGGGATCTTAGCTTAGTCATTCTCAACCACTCTAGGTGGCGTGTTCCATTTTTCAGAACTTCCAGGCCATACTCGGCACACATGTTCATGTTTACTGTGCCGGCCACTTGGTTATGGCATTCCATGTATCTCTGCCTCTGAGGATCTTGTGCTGAGAGCTTGGTCGTGTGCTGTCATGATTAGTGCCTTTGTGCTGTCTTTCAGTCCAGCTTTGTTCACCCACTGGTAGGATTTCTGGATGTCAGCCACTCCCTCTTTCTGCCAGTGGTACATACCACATACCACTAACCTCTGACTGAACAAACAAGTAGATTTCCCAAAATGTTGGCCTGTTTAAATTGATGTTTAAATAGACAGGCCATTATGTTTTTTGCACCTGAAAATTTCATCATTTTATTACATAGTGAAGTGAATCTTAGCTGCGCAGTTTACATGATGTATCAATTTTTGAAGTTTACTACAAAGAGTGCACAACTGAGTCATCCTAACTGTTAATGACTGTGGCTTTTATGATAGATTTCTTCCTACTTAATGGGTAAACAAATGGCTGCGAGAGAGCTGAAGCAGTGTGAGCATTTTTCATCTCCTGCCATTCTCCACTGCAACCACTGAACATCCAAGGTATGGACATTGAGGCTGTGGACAGCTACAGGTACCTTGGTGTTCATCTGAACAATAGACTGGACTGGACTCATAACTCAGACGCCCTCTACAGGAAAGGGCAGAGCAGGCTGTACCTGCTGCGGAGACTCAGGTCGTTTGGAGTGGAGGGCCCACTCCTGAAGAAATTCTATGACTCTGTTGTGGCTTCTGCTATCTTTTATGGCGTGGTCTGCTGGGGCGGCAGCATCTCTGCTGGGGACAGGAAGAGACTGAACAGGGTGATCCGAAGGGCCAGCTCTGTTCTAGGATGCCCTCTGGACCCAGTGGAGGTGGTGAGTGACAGGAGAACGGCGGCTAAGCTGTCATCCCTGATGGACAACATCTCCCACCCCATGCAGCAGACTGTGACAGCACTGAGCAGCTCCTTCAGTGGGAGACTGCGGCACCCACGGTGTGGGACGGAGAGATTTCGCAGGTCTTTCCTCCCCACTGCTGTCAGACTCCATAATAAAGACTTTAACTGATCAAGCACACACATCCATACATATGCAATAATACTAAGTGCAATAATCCTTTCTGTCATCGTTGTATTTTTACTCAGTTGTATATAGTATTTGTATTTGTATTCTATTTTTATCTTATTGTATATTTATTTTATTTTATTTTATTCTACTGTATATAGTATTTTATTTTATTCTATTCTGTACAGTTGTGTACTGTATTTATTCTTATTGTATTCTAATTTTTGCCTCATAACTTTTGCACTGTCCACTTCCTGCTGTGACAAAACAAATTTCCCACGTGTGGGACTAATAAAGGTTATCTTATCTTATCTTAAGGCTGTTTACATCACTCAGTTCCTATTCCCAGCAGACTTTAAGAAAGCATCTCAAAATACTTTGCTATCAACAGACACTATTTGCATAACTCAGTTAGGTCTTGAGTATTGTTTTGTTGGGGGTTTTTTCTCTCACTTCAATTTCCTCTCATTGCTCTCAGTTTTTGTTTTTAATATCAAAGACTTGCTGGATGACAGTCTTGTCATTGGTTCTACTCTATGAATAGAATTGGGCAAAATGTCCCTTGAAGCTCTTATTGTGGTTGCTTGTCTCTGTCATCACTTTACAGAACATTGTCGAGTTATTGGGATGTAAAGACATGCAGTGTCATTTTGCTGTTTTTGCACTTTTTCTGTTCATACATAGCAATGAGAAAAAGCTGTTCAAATGTGCCTGGCTACCCAGCTCTGAGAAATATTTAGAATTTCTGCACAGGGTAGTGCCATATCTGTTTGATATTCCCTTCTTTAATCTGTTGTTTGCTCGCTGGTGTCTGAGCTTCTTTTCTGTGCCTCTTTGCTGACTTTAACAACGCCGATTTAGGATAGCCGCACGTTTTGAGTGCTTCCTTTACATGTGTGTGTTCCTTCTTTTTCCCTTCAGGCTTAGAGGGAACATGTTCTGCCCGGTGGTGTAGGGTCCTGATTACTCCAAGTTTGTGTTCCAGAGGGTGATGGGAGTCAAAGAGGAGGTACTGGTCCGTGTGTGTGGGCTTCCGGTAAACTTCGATGTTGAGGTTGCCATTCTCTTCAATGTGCACAGCGCAGTCCAGGAAAGGCAAACAGTTGTCCTTTGTGTCTTCCCTGGTGAACTTGATGTTTTTATCCACAGCGTTAATGTGCGCAGTGAAGGATTCCACTTCTTGTGTCTTGATTTTGACCCAGGTGTCATCCACATATCTGTACCAGTGGCTGGGTATTCTTCCTTTGAAAGAGCCAAGAACCTTCCTTTCCACTTCCTCCATGTAAAGGTTGGCTACAATAGGTGACACGGGGGAGCCCATGGCACAGCCATGTTTTTGTCTGTAGAAGCCTTCGTTGTATTTGAAGTATGTTGTGGTGAGGCAGAGGTCTAACAGTGTGCAGATCTGATCGGGTGTGAAGTTGGTCCTGTCCTCCAAGGAGCTGTCTTCTTGTAGTTGTTTTCTGACAGTCTCCACGGCCTCCGTGGTGGGTATGCAAGTGAAGAGAGAGACTACATCAAAGGACACCATGGTTTCATCTGGATCTAGGGTAAGTTTCTGGACCTTGTCGGTGAAGTTGGTGGAGTTCTTGATGTGGTGTGGGGTGTTCCCCACGAGAGGAGCAAGGATGGTAGCAAGGTGTTTAGCAATGTTATAAGTGGCTGAGTTTATGCTACTGACTATGGGTCTGAGTGGGACAGCTTCCTTGTGGATCTTAGGAAGTCCATAGATGCAGGGTATGGCATCCCCTGGGTAAAGGCGGTGATATGTGAGGCGGTCAATGATTTTGTCCTTTTCAAAGTCTTGAAGGCAAGCTATAACTGAGTGTGGAGTGGAGGATGCCATCCTGTACCTCCTACACAGAGCCCACTCACACCTGGATGGGGGAAAAGGTCAGGATCCTGTTTCTTGACTTTTCCAGTGCCTTTAATACCATCCGGCCCTGTATGCTTCAGGAAAAACTGAACAGGATGGAGGTGGACCCCTGCCTGGTGGCTTGGATCTCCGACTACCTCACCGACAGACCACAGTACGTCAGGCTGAAGGACATCACGTCTGACACTGTGGTCAGCAGCACAGGAGCACCACAGGGAACTGTGCTGTCCCCTCTTCTCTTCACCCTGTACACCTCTGACTTCTGCTACAACTCTGAATTATGCCACATTCAGAAGTTTGCAGATGACACGGCCATCATGGGGTGTCAGGAAGAGGAGTACAGAAGTCTGGTGAGGAACTTTGTCGCATGGAGTCACACAAACCACCTGCAACTCAACACCTCAAAGACTAAGGAACTGGTTGTGGACTTCGGGAGGTCCAGAGAAGGTCCACTGCCGGTTCAGATAGAGGGGGAGGAGGTGGAGGTGGTCAACAAGTACAAGTACCTCGGGCTGTGGGTGGACAATAAACTGGACTGGTCATGCAACACAGAGCACCTGTATAAAAAAGCCCAAAGCCGACTGTACTTCCTCAGGAGGCTGAGGTCTTTTAACATCTGCAGGAAGCTCCTGAGGATGTTTTACCAGTCGGTGGTTGCTGGAGTACTTTTCTATGCTGTGGTGTGCTGGGGGAGCAGCACAGCAAAGAGGGACTCATCCAGGCTGGAGAAACTGATCAGGAAGGCTAGCTCTGTGGTCGGCATGAAGCTGGACACTCTGGTGACAGTGGCAGAGAAAAGGACATTAAAGAAACTGATGGACATTATGAACAATGCCAGGCATCCTCTGCACACGGCCATTAACAACCAGAAGAGTCTGTTCAGTGACAGGTTGCTTCTCCCCAAGACAAGAACTAACAGACTTAAAAACTCCTTTGTCCCACACGCCATCAGACTGTTTAACTCCTCTCTGGAGGGGAGAGGGAGGGGAAACAGGAGGACAAAGGAGGGGGGAACAACTAAGCTGTAGTGCCTCTTCACCTCACTGTACAATACCTTGTGCAATACTTTTTGTAAATAGTCAACAGTGCAATAGACTCAATACTTGAAATGTGCAATTCACTTGTATTTTTATTTTTTATTCCTATTTATTCTATTTATCCCCTTTGTATATTTTATTTATATTTGTCTCTGTATTTATATATGTGTGTGTGTGTGTGTGTGTATATATATATATATATAACAATTCTGTAACTGTAACTTCGGTCGTTGCTGTGCTTTTTTTGGAAGTCGAATTTCCCAGAGGAACCCACCCGAGGGATTAATAAAGTTCTATCTTATCTTATCTTATCTTATCTTTCTTTTTGTAGCTGCTTGTGGGGTCTCGCTTTAAGGCTTCGTAGGTATTGTTGTCACTGAGGAGAGTAGTGATCTTTGTGTGGTAATCTGTAGTGTTTAGGACCACGGTGCATCTTCCCTTATCAGCTGGTAAAACAGTGATGTTGTGGTCTTTGCTCAGGGAAGCGACGGCCTTCTTTTCTTGTAATGTGAGGTTGGACGGAGGGACTTTGGCACTGGAGAGGGTGGCTGAGACTTTCATCCTGATTTGCTCTGCTTCTGACGGTGATAATTTATTAATGCGTATGGCAGATTCTGTGGCTGTGATGAGGTCCACTATGGGCAACTGTTGCGGGGAAATGGCAAAATTGAGTCCTTTGGCTAAAACCCTCTACACCCTGTCTACACTTATTTGTTTAGACTTGCACACAGTTATAATAATAATAATAATAATAATTGTAATAATAATAATAATAATAATAAATTTTATTTAAAAGCGCCTTTCAAAACACCCAAGGACACTTTACAGAACAAAAAGTTCTTTGTGCGTTATTCCATCTTTTACTTTTTCTACAGGAATATCAGCGTTCTTTCTTAAAATGATGAGCCCTCAATAGACTGTGGCTTAGGGCTATTACAGAATCGAGTTGTGATAAATATTTCATAACTATGTAGGCTAAGATCAAGACTTGGGAACATATTTATGCATGTACCACAGATGTTCCTTTACACTGTCCCAGGTTACAGCTTATGTCCCACTACACTGAATATGAATAAAAAGTTGGCCATCTGATGGACTGGTAAACTGACCAGGCTTTATCTTGCTTCTTGGTCAAAGCCAGCTGCGATAGGCTCCAGCAAGTTCAGCTGGATAAGTGGTTAAAAAATTGTTTACCATTTACTTTATTTCAGTGAGAATTAAAACATCACTACAAAAACAAGCTGTCAATGTAACTACACGTGACAATATAAAGAAGACATATTTATCACAACTAGGGCTGCCACGATTTGTCGACTAGTCACGATTACGTCGACTATCAAAATCGTCGACGACTGATTTAATAGTCGACGTGTCGTTTGAAGCTTTGTAAGATCGCAAAAGACGCAGGAATAATAGCAGGATTTAAGAGTGTAATAACGGACTGAAACAGAAGATGGCAGCACAGCATGTACAAGGATGCCAGCTGCTGTTAAACCCCGAAGAAGAAGAAGAAGCAGCTGTGTCCCAGAATTCATAGCGCGGCCCAGCTTAGGCTACGTTCACACTGCAGGCGAAAGCGCATCAAATCCGATTTTTTTGACCCTATGCGACCCATATCCGATCATGCTATGACAGTGTGAACGGCGCAAATCCGATATTTTCAAATCCGATCTGGGTCACTTTCGTATGTGGTACTGAATCCGATACATATCCGATGTTTTAGAAAGCGACTGCTGTTTGAACGGTCAAGTCGCATTAAATCCGCCTTTTACGTCACCGACACAAGACTGAAGCCAATTATCAGCGCCCGAGAAGACATCGCGAACGCTTCCTAGCCATCCAGTGTAGATGTCAGTGAAACTGTTGGGAAGACAACGTAAACATTTTATTTGTACTGTATAATCTGCAGATTCTGACAGAAATCTGCAGCTATCCTTTGAAGCACCGCTCCTCTCTTAAACAGCAATAAGGATCATTATTAGGTTATTTACATTATTATGTAAATAACAAAATAACTTAAAGCAAAAATTGGGAAACGTAAAGTCCGAAGTCTTTATATTAACGGCCATCAGTCAAACAATACTGTTTGTTCTTGGTCTAAACAGAGCGCGTTGTGTGTGACATCTTCTCTTGCGCATGCGGGCCGCTTTGAGCGTTCACACTAGAGCGCGTTTGCTGTCGCATTTTATTTGTAGTGTGAACGAGGAGACAAAAAAATCGGATTTGATCAAAAAATCGGAATTGAGCATTAAGACCTGCAGAGTGAACGTAGTCTAAGTTTCCAACAATGGCGGTAGCTAGTTAGTTTTAATATTACTCTTATTATTCTTTCTGGGTCACAAAATAAACGTTTAACATATTTTCAGGCGAGAATGTAGCTGTGTAAACCTCAAATATCGGCTCAGTTTATCAGGACACCACATATTTTCAAAAGCGCTCCGACGTTTTCAGAGACGTCCGTTACCCACTAGCTCGATAGCTAGCCGGGGGCTAGGTCACTAGCGCCGTGAGAACACTGGACTCCCGGCAAATTGTTTTCAAACCCACCGCCGTCTTTCGCGACTCAGGTTAAATATATATGAGTCACTTAGATAAATTAAAAATGTTGTTGTTTGGCTTTTTTTTTTTTTAGTATTTTATTTGTTCCTGAGTAAATCGGTTTGGCTGAGATTAAAGTTATAGTTTTTACACAGCTGAATAAACGTCAAGCAGACAGCTGATTATCAGAAGTGTGAGATGCTGGAGAATATACTCCAGTGTCCTGTTATATTTTAGATAGCAAGGAGTTTATTAAACTTTACCAAAACAATCTGCAAATTTCATTAAAATTGAATAAACTATCATCTTGTCTTTATTTTTAGTTAGCACCTTAAAAGCTTAAAGCTGTAAGCTAATGATAGTTATATAAGAGCAGATGCTGCTGGTGCAATAAGCTGTAGTTTTACGTCCAGTGGATGATGATCTGATTAGTCGACTAATCGCATAAATAATCGGTGACTAGTCGACTATCAAAATAATCGTTTGTGGCAGCCCTAATCACAAGTGCTCTAAATTAGACAATTTGTGTCAATAAATAAAATACATTCAACCTAGAGCGGGCTGTCTTTTTAAAAGAGGTATTAACTCCACCTCAGTGGCCATAAATATGCAGTATCTTAAATTGTGGCATATGTGCATATGCACAAGTATAACTTAAATATTCCTTATTTTCCTTCTTGTTTCAGGTTTGAATTCTTTCAAAATAGTTTATTCTGAAATCACCTGAACTGAAAATGGTTACACAAGCACTTCTCTGAACTTATACTTAAAACAGCTTACACTCCAGCATTTTCATATACCTTCAGGTTGTAATTACTGACTTGATCAAGCTTTATGCAGATCTATTGTAATTTTCCTGAATAGCTGTCATTAAAACATGGCACTAAACTGATTGTCAAGCCTGTAGCTGAGTCACCTGCGGGTCCTATCCTGCTCTTTTAGTTCTTTAAAGAGATGTCTTGTCTGTTGCCACCATGAAAATCAGCCACAGACTAGGGTTGAAGTATTTAAATAAATGTAAATGAAATTGAAATATATTGAGATGAGCAGTACTGCTGCCTGCCAGACAAATACAAATGATTGCTTTGTGCTTCATGTGGAGATTTCTTTCATTCCTGTGCTCTCAAAGGGGATCTGCTTTGGTATACACCTGCAGAAAGCGTAGCTGTTTTTTTCATATTGCCTTCTGACAGTTTTGCTCGCTGTTGATATTTCACAGTTCTTACATACAGACCTTCTGAAAACTGATGAAGCTTTAGGACAAACAGCAGAATCTGCTCCTTTGGTTAGGTTGCAGCCTCTGTGACCTGGCACAGGATAAGGGGAAGAAAATGGATGGATTGATGGATGTTATGCATACTATATACTAGAGATGGCACGATACCACTTTTTTATGTCCGATACCGATACCGATATCATAAATTTGGATATCTGCCGATACCGATATGAATCCGATATAGTGTTTTTTAATCAACAAAACTGTTTTTTAAATATCTTGCTGCATTTTGTATAAGTTCATACTCAATTTTAAAACAACAACTACACTAAAGCTATTCTGTTATACCTGTATGCAAAAAAAATATTTCACAGTTCAGCAATACTGATCAATCTAATAAACTTAAACCTACACCATCCTCCCTATTCTGGTATTTTAAAGAGTACTTAGCGTAAATATTAAGCAACCTAACTAATAGGGTTCCAACTCCCAGCAACAACAAAAATAAATAAATAAAAAATAGGGAACCACCCCTCACGCTCCACCTCATGATGCTTAATCGACGTAATCAACCTTAATTTGATGCAGTGTGAAAAAAAATGCACAGAAATCAATTATTTTTCAATATATTAAAATATTAAATAGATTCAACATCTTTCTTCAACAAAATTGCAGACTGCACAGATGGTACCTTCCCAAAGGAAAAAGTACTATAGCTTACTAGGGTATATTAGACTTAATAGTCACTATATACAGTAATGGACTTCTATACATTTTACATCAAATTAAAACTTTGGGTGTCAGATAATTATTTATTAAAAGCTCGACATTTTAAATGAGAATAAGAAAGAAAAGTATGTCTTTGTGCCCCCTTTTCTCTGTTAATGCCCTATCGGCCCCCCTGGCTAAACTTTGCTAGATCCGCCCCTGCACAGTTACAGCCGTCAGCTACGTAGAAAGAGATCCTCGAGTAGAAAGTAATATTAAATAAATTCTAACAACAGCTGATCAAGCTTAAACGTGCTGCTGTTGTTCAGCCGCTGGTTTCCTCTTTCTGGTGCAAAGTGGGCCAAAAGCAAACTAGAGACACGGACTCGCGACAGAAAAGCCGATCAGCTGATCGTTAAGCAGTTTCATGATTGAAGTAGCAGCAAGAAGAGGCAGTCGCTTGTTAAGCTTAACGCAGGAATGCTTTACAAACATTCAGAGATGGACTTACACACTTGCTTTACTTCTCTCGGGATAACTTTGTCGGAGATGAAATGCCGGGTTGCTAGCGAAGCTCCAAATGCTATCCAGACCACCGACAGGTCCTGCATGCCACAGCCGCTCTATCACGTGATGCATACTGCTCCGACGTGCTAACGTTCTGAGGCGAGTTACGGCGTGTTGCAAGTTTTGTGAGGTGCTTTCGTGATATTTAATGGATCGGATTACATTTTTTATTTTTCTCCGATATCCGATCCAGTAATTTAGGTCAGTATCGGACCGATACCGATACGTAATATCGGATCGGTCCATCTCTACTATATACTGTAACAATTGTAAACATTGAGGTCAGTTTGTACATAAATTACAGCTCAAGTTTTAAATTAATTCATGTTCGTGGCTCTTATGATGTCAGTGAGAGGGGATGTCCTTAAATGTGGTCATCTCAGGTGTAGAGTTCTCGTTGTGGGTACATAAATTATGCTTACCTACTGCTTGAACATTCTGTTTGTGAGGGCCAGCCAATTAGAAGAAAGTTGACCTCCTACAATTTCTGCTCCCTCACTCTCCCAAAGACGTCTCAAAGAGTGACACTTACTAAACCCAAAGTAATAAGAACAGTTACTGTACCAGCTGCTGTTACTATTTCCAGTGGAGGCTGTGAGGTCATTTTTTCCCTCACATTTCATTTGTTGTGTAATTAACCAGGACAAAAATGTTAGCAGCATCATTTCACAATCATTTTTCATGCTTCCGATCTGTTTTCACCTTACCGTAAGACTTTGCATCTAAGGGCCAATGTGTTTGCACTTGATTTCCTGTCACTTTCTTCAGAAGCTCTGTGGTTATTTTAAGCAAGAAAACTGCAAAGGCTAATTCCCATGAAGATCTTCTTCTGCCAAATGTGCAGGTATACAATCGTCTATTTGACTGATGTACTGTAATAAATGCACAGAGCAATGTGAAGCCTAAATTCTGAACAGCCTTTAATGAATTTCAGCTATGGAAGTGGTAGCATTAACAAACAGATGCCCCCCCAAATTCCCCTCATTGTGCTTTTTCTTCTCAGCATCAACCAAGGGATGGTTAGCAGAATAATAGCAAGCAGTTGCAGTCTGGTGAGGTTTGCATTTAAAACTTTATGACAGCAGTTGAGTTTGGGAAAAGATGAAAGGAAAGATGAGAGTTTTGGTTCTTCTTCAATCTTACTACAGAGCTCCGAGTTCCCAGAGGAATAGAGCGGATGATGGAAAATGAGAATGTTATAGTCTTCCTTCTCTTTGCCTTTTGCTTGGGTGGCGAGCTGTGCATGATTGTGACGTGTCTCCACATTGCTAATCACTTTGAAGCTCCTGGACATGATTATTTATGAGGGACAATCCAATAGTGGATACACTTTTACACTGTCATTGTGTTTGCAGATTTAAAGTGGCGGACTGCTAGATTAAATTTAAAAGTCAAATGCCTTTATGCAGTGTATAGCAACATAAAAGTAAATAAATGACTATTTGTAAACTACCAGTCAAAAGTTTGGACACACCTTCTCATTCAATGTTTTTCTTTATTTGTACTACTTTGCACATTGCATACACATACTGAAGACATCAGATATATGAAGCAAGATATAAGGAATTATGTAGTAAAGAAAAAATTAATAAATAACTAAATATGTTTGTATATTTTAGATTCCTCAAATTAGCCACCCTTTCCTTTGTTGACAGCACTGGAAACCCTTGGCCTTCTCTCAATGAGCTTTATGATGTAGTCACCTGAAATGGTTTTTCCCAGCAACAAAGCTGCGCCCTAAGCTTAACTCTCTGTTTCTGAGTCCTCACTTGGGTCCTTCAACCTGCCTGCCACACAGCACTCGCCATGACATGGACAAAGAGGACCGGATTGGTTATAATGTAAGTACAGTAACACAGAGTTATAAAGATACTTGAAAAACAGGTCATTTTTAAACTTTACATATAACCCCTTTGTAAACCCTGTTCACCGAAGTCTATTTACCAACATAGATAAAGATATCACACACACAAAACACAAGGAAACGTTGAAAATCATTTTTTGGCACAACACCAACCTCTATAATGAATGCAAAGGTCTGATGCCCCGCCCCTCAAGCGTTCTCAGCATCTCTGGGAACTCCTTCAAGACTGTTGGAAAACCATTAGTGATGGGAATTCCGGCTCTTTCGGCTCCCGGCTCTTCAGGTTGTTTTGTTGCTTTAATTAATAAATTTTCAACAACAATATAAAATTATGCACAAAATGAATTACTAATGTTAAAAGAACATGCTTTTTATTTATATATGTTTATATATAAATATGCTTTTATTTATTCACTCCACATAATATGTAAAAAATAAATTATAAAATACAAAAAACAACTATATATATACACAATTCAACTTTTAACTAGTAAAATTTTCAGTTTTTTCCTTTTAAACAAATTTAAAGTGAAACAACACAAAACACTGCAAACCACAACACGATAAAATATAAATTAAAATATGCAAAACAAAAAGAAGATGCACATTCTCTGTCATATGGGCCTGGGATGATTTTTTGGAAGAGTGTGGAATTACTACCACCCCTCTGCTCAGCGCAAACACAAGTTAGAGAGAGAGGGTGAGAGAAAGAAAACAAACAAAACACTTCCTTTGTTCACTTCAAAGAGCCGGCTCCGACCGACACATCATTAAAAACCATTTCAGGTGACGACCTCATGAAGCTCAGAGAGAGTATGCCAAGAGTGTGCAAAGCAGTAATCAAAGCAAAGGCTTATTTTTCACATTTTTTGTTTACTACATATTTTCCATATGTGTTCATTCATAGTTTTGATGCCTTCAGTAAGAATCTACAATGTAAATAGTCATGAAAATAAAGAAAAACTATTAAAAGAGAAGGTGTCCAAAGTTTTGACTGGTAGTGTATTTACAGGTTCTGAGGCTGTTTACCTGCACTGCAGTCTTCTTGAACTTTTAATGAAAAAGCATGTTGCAAGTTGTGTGACTGACAGGTGGTTTGGTGTTTTTTCTCTGCCTTTGTTAAATTGTAGGTGCATTGTGTCTGTTTAGAATGCACTGTTTGTGTCTTCTTGACCCCACAGTAAACTACAGCAAGTCATGGGCCCAAGGCAAATCAAGCGTCTTGATTATCTCTCCAATAAGCATCGTATCTTCACAAATGGTGTCTTTCATTTCCCTAATGGACTCTCTAAAGAGCTTAAGTGGATAGAGCTTGTGGTGAGTGTAGCCTAAAGCACAGAAAGGCAGCTACTGTGAGAAGAAAGCTCTGTGGTAAAGATGCTGGATCTGAAATGCAGTTAATGGCTTGGAAGGCAAGCTCATTTAGTTGCATCTGCAGCGTCCATGCTTTATGATGATTACACCATCATTCCTGCCTTTACTGCAGGCCTCTAAGCTATACACAGCAGCCCGTGTGAGAGAAGACGTCCACATTGGTTCAGAAACATTCAATTATAACTGTGAGAATTCCATTTAACTAGTCATTTGTTCTGTGATGGCTCAGAATAATATTTTACCTCCTAGATTACCTCCTTTTTGAAGTCATTGAAACTGTGTTGATTTTTTTATTTGAATAAAGATTATTTACTAATATAGATACACTGTATCCATATTTTAAAATACAAATTAATCACCACTGCTATAATGGTTTGTCTTTGTGTGCTTTATGGTTGCAGAGCACAAATCACTACACTAGTTTTATCCCTGAGGAAGCAAAACAACAAAAAGCAAATCAATGGCTCGTGAAAATATAGCAGCTATCAGACTGAAAACTTCTGCTGAAATAAATCATTTTAAATAATCATAATTCATCAGCAAACATTAAAACTAACCTTTGTTTGGCCTGTTGAAAAAAAGCAAACAGTCATATTGCAGCCACAGAAATTCTTTTGTCCATGAAACCATAAAGCTGCACTTTCTTTTTGCCTTATAGTCTGATTTGTCATAACTTTTCCGTTTTGTGGTAAGCTTTTCTTTGGCTGTCACTTCTTCACCCTGACCTGTCTTATTTGGCTCAGCAGAACTGAAATATAAATCCTGCTGCTTTTACACACGCACTCACATAAGCTCAGCGATTCTCTGCGCGATCAACCTCTCACTGTCACGGTCCTGAGTCTGTGGACTCAGTGTTTTTCTGTTTGTATTAGTTATCTTTGTTTTCATGATGTGTTTTGATTCTCTTGGGTTTGATTTCTGTCACTGTATCCCCTAGTTTAGTCCTCGTCTGTTCAGTTTCCTGTTTTACTTTGAAAGTCTGTGTACTATGTCAATGTGTTGAGTTTTGCCTCCCCTTGTCATGTCTGATGAGTCCCAGCTGTGCTCTCCTCCTGTTTCACATTCCCTAATCACCTCAGTATGTATTTAAGCCCTGTGTTTTTCCCTGCCAGTTGTTGCGTCCTCCACGTTTGTTGTGTGTGTATCCATGGTCGTCTACCTTCAGCATCTCCTGTCTAGTTAGTTTAAGTTGTTGTTTATGTATCGTCCAAGGGTGACTCTCCAGCAAATAAAGCCGTCGTTTAAGTTAATGTTTTGTCTCCGAGTCCTGCACGTGGGTCCAGCCACTGACAGCCACACAACTCATCGTGACACTCACATGTTTAAGCTGCGGGAGATTTCACTTGTCATGTTTGCATAGTAAGCTAACGATTAATAAGACGATGTCAGAGGAATTGGTGCACAAATTATCATCACTCACAGATCAGTGCTGTCGCTCTCTATACACAGTTCGCGCGATTGCAGAGTTAAAGCAAAAAACAAGCGCAAATTCAAACGCGATTTCAATATGTTACATATTGACAGTGGCTCACCGATGCCAATGACATAATTACCCAGCTACATTTCCGAAAGAATGCAAAAGCATTGACATATATTTTTCCTTCCTACAATAGCCGGACAGGCAAGGCAGAGATAGATTTTGGTAGCCCGACTGGAAAAATCGCTAGCCCCAGGACGTCGGGCTAGCGATATTGCGAGCCCTGTATCTGATTGAGGAATCACTCATCTTTGGAAAAGAGAGTTTATTACAGAGAAATGGCTCTTTCCAAAATAAAAGCTATACTATACGCTTCTTCTGGGCTATATTCTCAGCAGCATATTAAACATATCAGGTCCCCATAAGGAGGATCATGTGCTAACGGCTGTCTAAATGACTCGGGTAAAGTTTGTAGCATGCATGCTTGTTGTTTTTGTCTGCTTCCACTTGTCTTTGCACTAGGATGTCGTCGGCGTAAGTGTGCAGTCATATTCGTTGTGTTCCCACCAGTGATTTCAGGTTAATCTCGTTGAAATGACCTTAACGCCACAACACGGCAAATCTCCGTTAACGAGCTACCCCTGATCGCCCCGTGCATGGGGCTAGACACGGCCAACACGTTAACGAGCTAACTGCGCTAACACACTAGCTCCCACCCATGTAATTGAGCATTGCGTGGCACATCCAACATACTGTTGTACTTTAGTCCATGACGCGCTTACCTTCAGGGTCATACACTCTGTGAATCTGCATTCGACTACTCCGCCTAGGCTGCACTGTCGAGCGCAGATCCACCAAGCGTTCAACACAGACAGCATCGTCAGAAGAAAAAGTTGATAAAATGAATTAAAAATTTTGTATTGTTCGATACATATGCGTACCGAACCGAAAGCACTGTATCGAACGGTTCAATATCGATACGAGTATCGTTGCACCCCTAATGAATAAATATATATATATAATGATGCAGTATATAGATAGATAGATAGATAGATAGATAGATAGATAGATAGATAGATAAAGATGTGATGCTGAGTATGTGTACAGTAACAGCAGAGTGTAGTAACTCTCTACAGGGTGGGCCATTTATATGGATACACCGTAATAAAATGGGAATGGTTGGTGATATTAAAGTCCTGTTTGTTGCACATTAGCATATGTGAGGGGCAAACTCCTCAAGATGGGTGGTGACCATGGTGGCCATTTAGAAGTCGGCCATCTTGGATACAACTTTTGGTTTTTTCAATAGGAAGAGGGCCATGTGACACATCAAACTTATTGGTAATGTCACAAGAAAAACAATGGTGTGCTTGGTTTCAATGTAACTTTATTCTTTCATGAATTATTTACAATTCTCTCTTTGTTCACAGCCATTGACATGTCGAAGAGGTTAACATGTGAGGAGTAGAGATGGACCGATCCGATATTACGTATCGGTCCGATACTGACCTAAATTACTGGATCGGATATCGGAGAAAAATAAAAAATGTAATCCGATCCATTAAATATCACGAAAGCACCTCACAAAACTTGCAACACGCCGTAACTCGCCTCAGAACGTTAGCACGTCGGAGCAGTATGCATCACGTGATAGAGCGGCTGTGGCATGCAGGACCTGTCGGTGGTCTGGATAGCATTTGGAGCTTCGCTAGCAACCCGGCATTTCATCTCCGACAAAGTTATCCCCGAGAGAAGTAAAGCAAGTGTGTAAGTCCATCTCTGAATGTTTGTAAAGCATTCCTGCGTTAAGCTTAACAAGCGATATATGGAGCGACTGCCTCTTCTTGCTGCTACTTCAATCATGAAACTGCTTAACGATCAGCTGATCGGCTTTTCTGTCGCGAGTCCGTGTCTCTAGTTTGCTTTTGGCCCACTTTGCACCAGAAAGAGGAAACCAGCGGCTGAACAACAGCAGCACGTTTAAGCTTGATCAGCTGTTGTTAGAATGTATTTAATATTACTTTCTACTCCAGGATCTTTTTCTACAGCTGACACTGGTAACTGTGCAGGGGCGGATCTAGAAAAGTTTAGCCAGGGGGGCCGATAGGGCATTAACAGGGAAAAGGGGCACAAAGACATACTTTTCTTTCTTATTCTCATTTAAAATGTCGAGCTTTTAATAAATAATTATCTGACAGCCAAAGTTTTAATTTGATGTAAAATGAATAGAAGTCAATTACTGTATATAGTGACTATTAAGTCTAATATATATACCCTAGTAAGCTATAGTACTTTTTCCTTTGGGAAGGTACCATCTGTGCAGTCTGCAATTTTGTTGAAGAAAGATGTTCTATTTAATATTTCTTGAAAAATAATTGATTTCTGTGCATTTTTTTTCACACTCCATCAAATTAAGGTTGATTACGTCGATTAAGCATCATGAGGTGGAGCGTGAGGGGTGGTTCCCTATTTTTTATTTATTTATTTTTGTTGTTGCTGGGAGTTGGAACCCTATTAGTTAGGTTGCTTAATATTTATGCTAAGTACTCTTTAAAATACCAGAATAGGGAGGATGGTGTAGGTTTAAGTTTATTAGATTGATCAGTATTGCTGAACTATGAAATTTTTTTTTTGCATACAGGTATAACAGAATAGCTTTAGTGTAGTTGTTGTTTTAAACTTGAGTATGAACTTATACAAAATGCAGCAAGATATTTAAAAAACAGTTTTGTTGATTAAAAAACACTATATCGGATTCATATCGGTATCGGCAGATATCCAAATTTATGATATCGGTATCGGACATAAAAAAGTGGTATCCTAGAGATGGCACGATACCACTTTTTTATGTCCGATACCGATATCATAAATTTGAGGAGCGGATCGAAATTGTGTTGATATCTGGTGAACGCAGTAACCGGGTCATTGCAGCAGATTTCAATGCAAGACACCCTACGAGACCACCCATCTCCCATGCTACAGTTAGCAAACTGCTTGCTAAGTTTCGTGAAACTGGTTCAGTGTTGGATTTGCCAAAATGTGGACGCAAGAAAGCTGTGACTAATGAAGAAACATCAGTGGCTGTCCTAGCTTCATTCAGCAAGAGCCCACAGCGTAGCACTGGCTGCATGTCACTGGAGAGTGGCGTTAGTCAAACATCCCTTCGGCAGATATTAGCTACTCACAAATGGCACCCTTACAAACTCCAGCTACTGCAGCATCTCAACGAGGATGACCCAGATCGGCCACAGAATTTGCAGAATGGGCAAAACAAAAACTGGAACAGGACCCTCAGTTCACGCAGAAGATTTTGTTCAGTGATGAGGCAAACTTTTATGTGAATGGTGAAGTTAACAAACAAAACCACCGCTATTGGTCTGACACTAACCCATATTGGATGGATCCCTCCAAGACTGTTGGAACAACAAAAGTGATGGTTTGGTGTGGTATATGGGGAACAACGATAGTGGGTCCATTCTTCATCAATGGAAACCTCAAGGCCACTGGATATTTGAAATTGCTACATGATGATGTGTTTCTCTCTTTATGCACTGAAGCTGGCACGTTCCCTGAGTTTTTCCAGCAAGATGGTGCACCACCACATTATGGGTGCCAGGTCCGAGCATTCCTAGATGAACAGTTTCCTGGAAAGTGGATTGGTCGTCGTGGGCCAGTTGAATGGCCCCCAAGGTCTCCCGATCTGACCCTCTTAGACTTTTATCTTTGGGGTCATCTGAAGGCAATTGTCTATGGTGTGAAGATATGAGATGTGCAGCACCTGAAACTACAGATACTGGATGCCTGTGCTGCCATTTCTCCTGCGGTGTTGCTATCAGTGTGTGAAGAGTGGGAGAAGAGGGTTGCACTGACAATCCAACACAATGGGCAGCACATTGAACACATTTTATAAGTGGTCAGAAACTTGTAAATAACTCATGAAAGAATAAAGTTACGTTGAAACCAAGCACACCATTGTTTTTCTTGTGACATTACCAATAAGTTTGATGTGTCACATGGCCCTCTTCCTATTGAAAAAACCAAAAGTTGTATCCAAGATGGCCGACTTCTACATGGCCACCATGGTCAACACCCATTTTGAGGAGTTTGCCCCCTCACATATACTAATGTGCCACAAACAGGACTTTAATATCACCAACCATTCCCATTTTATTACGGTGTATTCATATAAATGGCCCACCCTGTAGAATAACCTAGAATGGGTATATAGCACAGATACTGGTCATGATTTATGAGTGTGATGGCAGTGGGGGAACAAACTGTCTCTAGTTGTTGTGGTATGGGAGGTTTTCTAGTACCTGCCAGGTGGAGGGGAGGAGTTTAAAATCGGATGCTAAGCATCTCTGATGACTTTCGCTCCCCACTGGTTCTTGAGCAGTAAGATTTAGCCACTTGAAGCAGACAGCTGGCCTCTGACATGATTTTGCGAGATCCTTGGCTACAATCAGTTCCTGCCAGTGATGAAGTATAGTGTTTCAACCAGTGAAAGTAATCCAAAAGAAGTTAATTCATTAACAGCATATGCATTTTAAATTTGCTGAGGTCTTTTGTAATTATCATAGAATATTATTGTTAAAAATTTAATATATATTTGTTTAAGGCAAATATGTATTAAGTCTAAAGTATAAGTATACCTAAGTATAAAAATAAAATCAAAGGTGACAGCCACCCCAAATACTCTGTGTCTCATTTTGAACCTGGGCCAATAGACTCTTTTAAGTTAGATCTTTTTATAGTAAAAACGTAGATGGGAGAAAACATTTTACAGCTCATCAGAAGTTTTAGTTATTGGTACTAGAAGCTGTCAGCACATGTATATTTACTAGCAATGAATACCTCCAAATCCAATATTTAGGTGTCATCTTTGACATGATTCTTAGTTTTGAGCTGCAAATCAGAAGTGCAACCTTTTGTTTTGGTTATTTACTGTACCAGGAGTTACAGAAATCCCTGGATTGCAGTTTGTCTCATAAGGCTGTAATAAAATATTTAGTTAAGGGTACACTCAATTTTTTCTAGGCCATTTTCACAATTTTCACTTTAAAAAGCATTGCCTGATTATATCTTTTAAGCTTATATTACTTCAACAAAAAACTCTCAGATTTACTTTGCTGAATGAAAAACACGAGCTTTTGTCATAATATTGCAGAGCTAACCGACTTTCTTATCTCAGTGCTTTCTGACTTTCCAACCATATCTGCAGCATAGTAATTCCTTAACAGAGCTGCTCAGATGTGCTGGTGTGCCCACTCAGACCAGTTGAGCGTTTTCGGGATCTTCGGCCAGATGAGCTAGCAGATTTGTTCTCCACCGCTCAGAGAGTCGCCAACTTGGTGGAGAAACACTTCAATGCCACCTCAATCACCATCGCCATTCAGGTAAACCACACACTCGGTAATATTTTTTAACAGTCACTGTCACAGTCGGGGAGAAACTGACTTTGTGGAGTGACCTGGTGGACCCAGGTGCAGACAAGCAAAAACCCAACTTGATCTTAACAAAGGGCGAGCTGGACGTGAACATAGAAACCTAACATGGGAAACCTGAAACATGAAGACTTGAAGAAGCATCATTTCATAGACCTGGAATCATGGCATGACAAAGTAGGATGGACAGATGAGAAATGAATGAAAACTGACAGACTAAATACACACAGGAGGTGAATGATCACAAGGACTCCACAGGGGACAGGAATGCCACAGGCATCAAAACAGGACGCAGACATGAAAACACCATAAATTCAAAATGCTGGGTGATATGACCCAGAACCATGACGGTACTTGAAAAGTAGGGTAATAATAAAAATAGGGTGATAAAAAAATAGGATAATAATGCAGTAATGCCACCCTCCCGAGAGCCAGAGGTAGACTGGGTAAGACCCAGGAGACCCCAGCCGTCCACGGCACCCAAGAGAGCTGAAGATCCGAGGGGAGCAAGCATCTCTTGAGCTTTGCCATGAGCAGTTGCTCAAAAAATTTCATAACTATGGGCACGAGTTCAACAGGGTGACAGTTGTTCAGGTATGTTGGTGGTGAGTGTTTCGGCCCTGGCACAATGGAGATGGTCTTGAAGCACATTTAGGAGAGAGAGAGGGGGGAAAAAACTATGTAGCTCATTTTTTTACTGTAAGGTGATGGGAAATAATGATCAGTGTGGTCACATAATTGTGTAGATACTGACTGTATCTTTTTTTCTACAAACCCAAATCTGAGAAAGTTGAAAAGTTGTGTAACATGTAAAAACGAAAAGTCAGATTCAATGATCAGATCAACCATATTTGTTCACAATATAGCCTTGAAAACATATCAAATGTTAATCTGAAAAAAGGTCTTTTCTTAGATCTTTTTGCGCAAGGGACCAAAAGTAAAGAAAAAAAGGTGGCGATTTAGCAATAGTACATGTGAGAGGATTGGTCTTTTCATGCGTGGGCCCATAAACTGGTAACTCAGTATTTATTTCACTTTCCTTCATTTTGGAAGAGAATCGAGGCGCAAAAAATAGTCACTCACCTCCAGCGAGTATTATGCTGCAGCGGACAGTAAAGGGACAACAAACATACTGTGTCTTGTACTGCTGCATCTGTAACAAACCACACTCACACTCTGACTAGAGCCACAAAATAGGTTTTAATAATATTTCCTAGCATGGGAAATCTGAGTGACCCAACTGACTATTGCCAGGGCAATTTTTCCACTGCAGGTAAGCTCAGTGGAAAAATCACATACAAAATACATAAATGCAATTAGATAAAAAAATCACATTTAACATAATTTGACAATCTCTACAAGATAAATGGAGAATTTACCTGCTGTATTTTTACATTATAGCTGTTGGATCGAGTGTTAATGACTGTTCTGCAAATCCATCTGTTCCAAAAGGTTTTGAGTAATGGTTTGAAGTGGAGATTTTGAGTTGGCTGTAATTCTTAAACAGATACTGCTATATCTTTGTTAAAACCCATCAATTAACGTTGGTTGTATGCACTTTAGTCTAAATATGGAACATTTAAAAAACTAAATCCCATTGAATAAATATAGCCAAAAAGTTGCCTATGAAGACAAATATCTCAGGATAAAGACGGCTTTGACACAAACCAAGGGGGTTGTTTTAGGGGAGGTGAGATGTTATTACCTCATCTTAAATTAAATTCTTTCTTTAAAATATTAATGCAAGTATATCTAAATTCTCATCTCTGGACTAATTACCCCTTTCTTTTCCCACCAGGATGGCCCTGAAGCCGGACAAACTGTGAAGGTGAGAACTTAATAATTTATGACCTTGAAATATGTCATGAACCCTCTGCAATAGTTATGCACTATTAAATAATCATCATAATTAACTTGTAGAGCTAAACTCCTGGAGATGGCGAATTATTCAGTTATCTTTTCTAAAAGGTGTAATTTTTAGTTTGGTTGAAGGCTACATGAAATAATTCATGTCACTTGCTTGGGAGCCTTTGGGAAAGTTCACAGGTTAAAGGAGGGGAGAGAATCATCCTCTTGTAAAATAATCCACTGTACTGTTGTGCTATTTTTTACTATATTAAAAAATGTATGATGCATTTGAACCTTATGAATAATAAATAAAATATCAGTGTATGAGATCCAGCATATGTGTTGCTCATATTACAGTTTGAAATGCACATCATAAGTGGAGAAGTTTTTGGCAACAAATGAGTAAAAGGTTTAGATGATGTGCTTGTATGCTGTATGAGGCAAGAAGGAAACATTTGATCTTTATACAACCGTTGGGTCGCATAGCCGGTAATAAATAAGACTCATTCCCAGTGGGTGATAGGCTCTGCCAGGGCTGCCATTTGTCACCGATTCTGTTCAGAATTTTTATTGACATAATTTCTAGGCGTAGCCAAGTGACGGAAGGCATTCACTTAGTGGGTCTCAGAATCTCATCTCTGCTTTTCCCGGATGATGTTGTTCTGTTGGGTTCATCAGGTGATGGCCTCAAGCTCACACTGGAATGGTTTGCAGCCAAGTGTGAAGGGCACAGGAACAACCTCACAAGGTTCATAGATGGGTATACTAGTGGTGTGCGGATTGATATAGAAATATCGATTCTTCTGATACCAGTAGTTTAAGTTCTAGAATCGCTTCTCATATTAAAATATCAATATTTTAGTACTTTGGGGTAAATTTGTAGTTTTTCATTAACAGGAACACAGTGGAAAGAAACTATATCATTCGGATTGTCTAAATTGGAAGGAACCACTTCCTCTTATGCCGTTCATAGTCATATGCGAAATACGGCTGTATAAATGTGTGGCAGCCCCTGGCGTGCGCACTCACAATGGCTGAGTGTAAACAGAGTCATGTGTGGGCATATTTTACTTCCACAAACAGCCAAGACGCGGTTTGCGATACATGTGGCAAGAAAGTGAGGTGTTGTAGCAACACCACTAACCTCGTCAAACACCTCAGAGTAAATCATATCACAGAATATGACGAGCTTATGTTGAGCCGAACTGAAGAGGAGGAGAGGGACAGGTGCTGCTAGGGCGAGACAGACGTCTCTCACGGAGTCCTTTAGTGCTGCAGGCAGGCAACGTGTTCAAATAGCACAACTTCAGGTTTTATTTATTTCTATATGATTTTTCTGCATTTTTAAGCAATAAGAACAAGTAGTGTGATGTCCTGTAATCATTATGAAGCTATATTATAATAATATTACAATTACATATTGCATTATGAAATAAAATTCAATATTGGATCGGAAAGGAAATCAGTGGTATCACAAATCATTAGGGTCTACCACACCAGGCAAGAGCCCAGGTGCAGAGTGTGTAAAGATGGCCCTGAGACAATCAAGCACATAACAGCAGGGTGCAAGATGCTAGCACTTTGGGCAGTGACCTCTAAACTGGGCAGGTGGCTCCTGCAGATCCCAGGAGTGATATCTGAGATCTCCCAGAAGAGTGCTTTAAACACCTTGCTTTGTGATATATAAATAAAATTTAATTTAATTGCTCAGTAAATACGTGAGGCAGCGAGAAACCCAAGAAACAAGGGGATCAAGAAGAGGAACAATCATGGAACAACAGGCCCCTACATGGCATGAACCACCAGTAGACAGAAAAAGTGGCTGATATTGAAAAATCCTACCTGTGATGGACTGAGTTGAAAAACAGGAGTCCCAGGAATTATTAGAAAAATATGGTTTTCATTTATTTAACCCCCAAAAATTAGATTTACAAAAGTAATAAATGTTGAGCTCATGAAAGAGGTCAAAGAAACAAAACTGAACTCAGGCAAAGACTGCAAACTTAACAAACCAAATGACTGCCCAAACAAACATAATTGACCTAAACATGACGCACAGGGGTATATATAATAGCTGATCAGACCATTGTGACACATGAGGGGCAACAAACAAACACAATCATAAATCACAACACAATGCAGTACAATCTAGTTTGTTAATAAACTAAACACTAAAGAAGAAAATCAAAACCACTAAACCCTAAACTCAAATATTTAATTAAATAGAAATACTTTGTGTGTTTTCTTTAATTTAAAAACATTCTCCCCTTCAGTAGGAAGTGGTGGTGTGGTCCAATTATCCCTCTTTGCATTTAGTGGTTTCAAACCTTGGCTACCATCTTTTGTCCAGCAACTCCCATGGATGACGGCAGGTAAGAAATAAAAAGACAAAGGTTAGTCAAAAATCAAAGTGAAAAAAATGAAGTGGTATGAACACATAAGTAAACTAAATGTGCGCGCTTAACAATAGAACAAATGTATCCAAACCAATCAATAAAGTTATTGAAAACTAAAGTGTATTACTATGTTCAAATGAAGAAATGAAAATACAAGAGTTACTGACTTTAGAGTGTGGCCATGGGTTTGGCCATCACACTACCAATGGCTTGACCAAGCTGGACTGGAAGACAGCACAGAGGAACAAGCTAGAAACACATCACAGGAACAAGTTGCAAGTATGATAGAGGCTTGGGTCTGGCATGCTAGGTAAGACCCCAGGTACAGGCCAGACTCAGACAGTCTAGCACATAACGGCAGCATGTGAGATACCAGCAGGCAGGGCATACATGGCACACCATAACCAAGTGCCTGGCATAGTTTACAGAAGTATCTGTGATATGTATGGTGTTGAAATCTCCCAATTCTTTGAATCTTTGGGCTGAAGGAAGGACAATACTCGGTGTATCAATGCTCAATCAACAATCATTTATTTCCATACAATTCAACAGTCAGAGCATTACAACGTCCGGACGGGAGAGATGCTACCACAGGGTCAGGCACATGTCTCAAAATGGTGACGGGTTGCTCAGCTTTTTATAGTCTCTAGTGGCCCCCAGCTAGTCGTAAAAGCCAAAACATCACATTTTTTTCTCTGTTACAGCGCCTAAGTTATGACCTCGGCAGTTGTTTCTCTGCTTTCTGTAAGGTGGGGGTGTGGAATGTGGTCTATCTATCTCCCCTGTCTTTAGACACAGAGTCTCCTGCTTACAACCTTCTCTTCATGATTCAACAATTAAGCATGTCAAGAAAACAGTGTAACACATTCCCAGCAGATCAAGGATACAGAGTGATGCACATTTATCTAATGAACTAATATGTGAATATGTTCTGTTAACTCAAAAGTATAATGAGAACTACACTACATACAGCTCACACACTCTATATTAAAGGGTATAATGTGATCTACAGCAGTATTCTAATTCAACTACTTTGATTACATATATAAGGTAACATATAATAACAGAATAATCTAATAATGGCTTGGAAGTCCTGTGGTCAAAATGTGATACGCCCCCTTGAGAATGACCGAGCTAAGATCCTGTGGGACTTCCAGATACAAACGGACAAAATGGTGGTGGCTAACCAACCGGACATAGTGGTGGTAAACAAACAGAAGAAGACGGCCGTAGTGATCGATGTAGCGGTTCCCAATGACAGCAACATCAGGAAGAAGGAACACGAGTAGCTGGAGAAATACCAAGGGCTCAGAGAAGAGCTCAAGAGGATGTGGAGGGTGAAGGTGACGGTGGTCCCCGTGGTAATCTGAGCACTAGGTGCGGTGACTCCCAAGCTAGGCGAGTGGCTCCAGCAGATCCCGGGAACAACATCGGAGATCTCTGTCCAGAAGAGCACAGTCCTGGGAACAGCTAAGATACTGCGCAGGACCCTCAAGCTCCCAGGCCTCTGGTAGAGGACCCGAGCTTGAAGGATTGACCGCCCACAGGGGCGTGCTGGGTGTTTTTATATATATATATATATATATATATATATATATATATATATATATATATATATATAAGCACCCGGCACGCCCCTGCGGGCGGTTTATCCTTCAAGAAACTAAATCCTTGAATAAACTAATTAGATCCACTCCATCATCTTCATCCTCAAAGTCATCTTCTCCAAAATGCAGAAAGGACGCGCTGTGTCGACTTTTGTCATGTCGGTAAAGGCACTCGCTTTTGAAGGGGCAGCATTGGTATCGAGAGTAGTAGGGTAAACTGGGAGCTTGAGGGTCCTGCGCAGTATCTTAGCTGTTCCCAGGACTGCGCTCTTCTGGACAGAGATCTCCGATGTTGTTCCCAGGATCTGCTGGAGCCACTCGCCTAGCTTGGGAGTCACCGCACCTAGTGCTCCGATTACCACGGGGACCACTGTTACCTTCACCCTCCACATCCTCTCGAGCTCTCCTCTGAGCCCTTGGTATTTCTCCAGCTTCTCGTGTTCCTTCTTCCTGATATTGCTGACATTGGGAACCGCTACATCGATCACTAAGGCCGTCTTCTTCTGTTTGTCTACCACCTCTATGTCCGGTTGGTTAGCCACCACCATTTTGTCCGTCTGTATCTGGAAGTCCCACAGGATCTTAGCTCGGTCATTCTCCACCACCCTTGGGGGCATCTCCCATTTTTACCACAGGACTTCCAGGTTATACTCGGCACAGATGTTTCTGTACACTATGCCAGCCACTTGGTTATGGCGTTCCATGTATGCCTTGCCTGCTAGCATCTTGCACCCTGCTGTTATGTGCTGGATTGTCTCTGGGGCATCTTTACACAGCCTGCACCTGGGGTCTTGCCTCATGTGATAGACCCCAGCCTCTATGGATCTTGTACTCAGAGCTTTTTCTTGTGCTGCCATGATTAGTGCCTCTGTGCTGTCTTTCAGTCCAGCTTTGTCCAGCCATTGGTAGGATTTCTGGATATTAGCCACCTCCTCTATCTGCCGGTGGTACATACCGTGCAGGGGCCTGTCCTTCCATGATGGTTCCTCGCCTTCCTCCACTTTCTTGGGATTCTGCTGCCTGAGGTATTCACTGAGCACTCGGTCAGTTGGGGCCATCTTCCCAATGTATTCTTGGATGTTCGTTGTCTCATCCTGGACTGTGGTGCTGACACTCACCAGTCCCCGGCCCCCTTCCTTCCGCTCAGCGTACAGCCTCAGGGTGCTGGACTTGGGGTGAAACCCTCCATGCATGGTAAGGAGCTTTCTTGTCTTTATGTCAGTGGCTCCTATCTCCTCCTTTGGCCAGCCTATTACCCCAGCAGGGTACCTGATCACGGGCAGGGCGTAGGTGTTGATAGCCCGGATCTTGTTCTTACCGTTCAGCTGACTCCTCGGGACTTGCCTGACCCTCTGCAGGTACTTGGTGGTTGCAGCTTTTCTAGCGGCCTCTTCATGGTTCCCATTCGCCTGCGGGATCCCCAGGTACTTGTAACTGTCCTCTATGTCTGCAATGTTGCCTTCTGGTAGTTCAATCCCCTCAGTTCTGACTACCTTCCCTCTCTTTGTTACCATTTGACTACACTTCTCCAGTCCGAACGACATTCCAATGTCATTGCTGTATTGCCTGGTAGTGTAGATCAGTGAATCGATGTCTCGTTCACTCTTGGCATACAGCTTGATGCCATCCATGTACAGGAGGTGGCTGACAACTGCTCCGTTCCGTAGTCGGTATCCATAGCCAGTCTTGTCAATTATCTCACTGAGGGGGTTCAGGCCTATGCAGAACAGCAGTGGGGACAGAGCATCTCCTTGGTAGATCCCGCACTTGATGGTGACTTGTGCTATGGGCTTGGAGTTGGCCTCTAGTGTTGTACACCACATCCCCATTGAGTTCCTGATGAAGGCTCTTAGGGTCCCATTGATCTTGTACAATTCTAAGCATTCCAGTATCCAGCTGTGGGGCATTGAGTCATAGGCCTTCTTGTAATCAATCCAGGCAGTGCACAGATTGGTCAGTCTGGTCTTTCAGTCTCGGCTGACTGTTCTGTCTACCAGTAGCTGGTGTTTTGCGCCTCTGGTATTCTTGCCAATCCCTTTCTGTGCCCCACTCATGTATTGACCCATGTGCCTGTTCATCTTAGCCGATATGATGCCTGATAGGAGCTTCCATGTAGTACTGAGGCAGGTTATTAGTCGGTAGTTGGATGGGACCGGTCCCTTCTGGGGGTCCTTGATGATCAGGACTGTCCGGCCTTCGGTTAGCCATTCCGGGTGTCTCTGGTCAACTAGCAGCTGATTCATTTGTGCTGCCAGACGCTCGTGGAGTGCAGTCAGCTTCTTCAGCCAGTAGGCGTGAACCATGTCGGGCCCTGGTGCTGTCCAACTCTTCATACTGGAGACCCTTTCTTGGATATCTGCCACTGTGATGGTTACTGGACCCTGTTCAGGGAGGTTGCTATGGTCTGCCCTCAGATCCACTAGCCACTGAGCATTGCTGTTATGGGTTGCGTCCTTCTCCCATATGCTCTTCCAGTATTGCTCCGTCTCCAGCCTTGGTGGTGCTGTTCTCTTATTGTTCCCTTGCCACTGAGAGTACACCTTTGCTGGTTCTGTGGAGAACAGCTGGTTTATTCTCCTGCCTTCTATCTCTCTGGTGTACCTCCTCAAGCGGCTGGCCAAGGCTGTGAGTCTTTGCTTGGCAGTTTCCAAGGCCTCAGGTGTGGATAGTTTGCTGTATTTCTTATGCACCTTCTTTGCCGCACCTTTCTGCAACTCCGTTAGTTGGCTAACCTCCCTCTGTGCTACTTTGATCTTGCTCTCTAGCCTCCTTCTCCATGGAGGGTACTGCCCCTTGTGGCTGTTCAACTTGTAGCCAAGCATCTCACTGATCACTGCTGCTGTATTGTAGATCAGCTTGTTAGTGTCGGTAATCGTGGTTGTAGGTATCGTCCGTAGTGCTGCATTAACATCATCTAGCAGACCTTCTGAGGGTACTTCACGTAATCTTGGTAACCGGCTACGGGGGATCCAGTTTTCTAGCTTGGCCATGATCCTATTTTTCAGGTCAGTCCCTCTGCGCATCATTAATTCCGCCTGTGTGTTCTCAGTCTAGATCAGTCATTCAGTTCATTTCATCATCCATGTTCAGTTCATCCAGTCTCGATAATAAAACTTCCTCAATCAGCCTGCAAGTCCTGCATGTGGGTCCTCTTTCCAGTCTCCACACACCCACCATGAGAACATTGTCAGGAAAAACTTTTAAATGATCTTTTTTCTCACCATTTCTTAATGGCATTTAGTTTTACAATGGATTGCACAGCACTGGAAAGGAAAACAACGAAAAAACAATTTCAGTACACTAAATATCTTTCTGAATGTGTTGGAACAAAACTGAAAGAAGCTCTTCTCTTCTTTGTGCAGAGAAGATACCTGGACTCGACTCCCACAGAGGTCGATTATCTCGTTAATAGTGTTACATGCTCACTGCATGCGAAGGAAGCAGGAAATTTTGGAGGTTTATGCCCCGGCATACCCTGGTATAAAGTCATGACGAACCAGAAAAGTCTTAAGCTTGAGAGAAAATAGCTTTGCATTTATTTAAAAGATCTTTCTTTGGTTTGGAAAAAGTTTTACTTGTTTTATTCTGTGAAACGTCACTGACAGAGAAAAGCCCCAGGTTTTTCTTCAGCACTGTGGCCAGGCTGACAAAAAGTAAGAGCTCTGTTTGAGCCAAGCGTCCGTTACCCTTAACTAGTAATGACCTTCTTCACAAATACAATATTAATCATTATAGAAGAAATGATTCATAACCAGCTTAGAGACATATCATTACGTACCACTACTTTCTCCTAATTGACAAAAAGGTTCTTGTACTCTGCACGTAAAATCTTAGTCTAGATGATATTACTTTGGCCTCAAGTGCACTGTTGGACTCATTGTTAACCACAATATGTTCTGTGTGCATATTAAACAAATATGGAGGCTTTCTGCTATTTGCACTGCATTTCTAAAATTAGAAATATCCTGTCTGAGTGATGCTGGAAAAGGATTTTATTCATTTGTATACTTGAAAGAGGACAAGAAAGAAAAATCATATTTCTCCCACACTGGCTTCTCTTCATTGCCCCCCTGATAAATCCAGAACTGACTTTAAAATCCTTTACCTGACACACAAGTGTAACAATGGTGGTGCAATACTAGACCTGTTAGTGCTACTTCTTGCCTTCTTTGTATGTAGTACGGCAGTATAGTTACCTTTAACCACAGTACGAGGACAGAAGGGAAATATGGACCAGATCAGACAGGTTCTAGATTCGTAGGAGCCAAGGGTGTATGACAACAGAGGACTTGTACACAGTAGGTGTAGAAAACACAATTGCATTTATTAGCAATTATTAAAGTTGTGCACATTTAACAAAAGTAGAGCGCTCTTCTTGAAGACAAAATAAAATAAAATAAACCCCACAAATGGTCGACCTAAGGATAGATTGTCTTTGTGTCTTTTTTAAAGTCAATTTCAGTCTTTCAATGTTCAATAGTCACTCAGTGTGTGTGTAACCAGTCGGGTTACAATCTACCAGTTCATCTGGCTCTTTGGGCTGGGCTCGCCATCCAGTACTGGAAAAGGGATCCTCGATTCTTCTCAGGTCCTCAAAACCAATCCAATCCAAATAAGCAAAGGGAAAAAACCTGACCTGGGGACCAGGCCAGAACACAGTAGTTCAACATTTAAGCTATCATGCCTGTAACTTATTATTACTACTGGTTGCTTGTAGTGCTTCTAAATTTCTTTCAAAATATTCTATGTTGTACAACAAATTATTCTCATTTCAAAGGGAAAAGTGCATAGGAAACACACATTTAAAATAATACAAAATAGCTCAGCAGTGCATTAAAAATACACATTGGCTTGAGACTTATCAAGTTTCAGCTAAGTAAAGTGCAGGTGAAGGCACTTAATTTCACATTGCTAATACTTAATTGTGCAGAACTATAATTAGCACCATGAGAAAAGGGAACATGTGCTAACATAACAACATCGCACAAAACCATGCATTATACATCAATACCACAGTAATGTGACATAAACCTTTAAAGAACATCTCGTATAAAGTGCAGCAGACTCAGTGCTAATTGCTTTAGCCTCAGAAGAGGCACTTTCATTGCAAAATGGCTAACGGAAGTTAGCATCAGAGCTAGCGGCAGGTAGCATGCTATGCTAGCGCACGTGTACTGCCTGGGACTTACCATGCGAAGCAACAAATGCTACACGGGGCTTCACGGTGCTCACGTTGGCTCACGGCCTCTGGAATACAGTATCACTCTTATTATTCTCGCCGAAAAAAGGACTTTCTCTATCCAGCTAGCTTCTTCGCCACACGGGTAAACTGATCTTTCACCGTCTGTGTCTCTGGCGTATCTGACTGGCACACGAAGGCACACACAGGTGTCTGAGCAGCGCACAGTCTGGGGGAGGGTCAGACCGGCCAATGATTGGTCGCTCAGTGGATCTGACAAACACACTCTACAGGACTAAGTCCTGCCCCCACACCATTTATACATTACATATACATATGTACATATTAAACTTATGTTTACATGCTTTTTATCAGTATTTATTATAATTAACTTTGTTTTTATCAATATTTATTCCCATTGTGAGAGTATGAATATTTATACTTTTAATCCTGTTTTTAACACTGGGTTACACAAGGTCTTGAATTATGAGGCCCAATCTTATCTTAAAGATCTCATAGTACCACATTATCCTTATCACTTTATTCTTAGGCTTTGTTTGATTTATTTGTGGGGTAGCATTTCTAGGATGCAGAGCCTTCAGCTTTCAGACCCTGTGGAACGAGCTTTTAGTTTGGATTTCAGAGACACACACCTTCTGTATTTTAAAGGCAAATGTATTTATCCCGTAATTGGGGAAATTCTACTTCTAAAGTAAACACAGCCAACAAACAAAATAATAGTTTAATTAATGAAGTAAAAACATTTACTACAGATTATGACATCAGTGTAGATTAATATGGCAAAATTACTCAAAACCAAGAAATAAAGATATGTAAAAGCAATGGTTCTGAATTTCAAAGGACCCAGAACACTGCTGCTAAAACATAGTTTTATATTGGAGTGGTCTGAATTTGTCTTTTTATTTCTTTGTAAATTGTAGATAAAATGCATAATTACTAGTTACCTACTGTAAAGTGATATACTCAGTAGTATAGGTATATAGTACAATTGTATATTAGCAAAAACTGTTAGCTATCTGTTGCTCCTGGGTCCTAGAATAAAGTCAGGTCAATTCTTAAAAACATAAAAATAAAAAATCCCTGCTTGGTGAAATGCACCCTTCCCTCCGGTGATTTGTGCCATGCCAGTAACATTCTGATGGCTTCTCCAGCATACTGTGAAACTCTGTCATAGTGCTCCCAGGAAAAAGTAAGATTTTCTCCAGATCAACCACAATATCTAAACCTTGTTTGTATGTTTACAGCATGTCCACGTCCACGTGCTGCCCAGGAAGGCTGGGGATTTCAAGCACAATGACAGCATCTACGATGAGGTAAGATGGACAACTTTGGGCCATCCCTATTAGTCCATTTAAAAATTATTTTAGATTTCATTTTAAATAAAAAAAGGATTTTTTTCACTGTCAGTCACTGTGTACAGGACACAAAAACATCTGAGTCAGTGTGGGCTTATACTTTGGTAAGCTATGTGAAAAATGTTAAGAAATAGTTGAGGGTACCAAGACTTGCATGGCTTTTGTAAAAAAATATGATCTGGGTACTGCCTAAGGGGAGAAATGAGACGTGCATCTCCACAGTGGAGTCCCAGCAGCAAAATGGAAATAGGTTTGTTTTTAATTTGCATGTGATCATAAGGTTTATTGTAAGAGCAGTCCCATTTGTATTTTCCATATCACATCCAGCAAATGAGACATAGTCTGAAGATGTTTGTAGGAGCGTAAATGCATAGACAGATTTGTCTTAATTTCATGTCCAATATTTTGCATGATGAATGTAATGGGTTGATACTTGGTTAGATTGGTCAGATTTCATGGCTCATTCGTTTGAGTAATATTTAATAGTAACATGCAAATGATTTATATTTTTTGGCACTGTAAGGTGGGGTGCTCATTTAGTATAATTAATTTATGTGTTTGTAAGGTAATTGTTGTTATTTATTTTTTATCATGTGTGTGTTTATTATTGCATTTCTATAAGGTGCAATTTGAACATGTACCAAGAAAAAAAAAGAAAAGGAAAAAAGACAGGAGATGCACGTATGTGTGTGGAGCCAACCCCTTTTTTGACCTCTTTGTCTCTCTTCATTCTTAAAAATGTTGGCAAATTTGGAGGCTAAAAGGAAATCTGATGTTGAACACAAACAAATAGAGCCATGTCTGTGAAGGTTCTCAGTCATCCAGGTCATCGTAGTCAAAGGAGCTTGCAAAGAAAAGCGTCTGGACTTCTTTAAGTTGCTTGAAGACGTTTCACCTCTCATCGGAGAAGCTTCTTCAGTTCTAAGGTCAAATGGTGGAGAGTCCCAGATATAAACCTAGTGGGAGTGACGCCCCACAGAGGGACAAAAGGACCCCCTGATGATCCTCTAATCGCCTGAGCCAAGGTGTGAAACTGGGCGTGGGTCCCAATCAGCCAGAGTTTCGGGTGAGTTCATTGTGAAACCTGGCCCCACCTTATCATGCGAATTCCTGAGGTCAGATGGCCCAGGATGTGAGTGGGCGTTAAGGCGTCTGGGAAGGGATCTCAAGGAAGGAATCCTTCACTGCGCACATTAACGCTGTGGATAAAAACATCAAGTTCACGAGGGAAGACACAAAGGACAACTGTTTGCCTTTCCTGGACTGCGCTGTGCACATTGAAGAGAACGGCAAATTCAACATTGAAGTTTACCGGAAGCCCACACACACGGAACAGTACCTCCTGTTTGACTCCCATCACCCTTTGGAACACAAACCTGGAGTAATTAGGACCCTACACCACCGGGCAGAACATGTTCCCTCTAAGCCTGAAGGGAAAAAGAAGGAACACACACATGTAAAGGAAGCACTCAAAACGTGCGGCTATCCTAAATGGGCGTTCTTAAAGTCAGCAAAGAAAGGAAGACCAGACACCAGCGAGGGAGGATAAGAAGGACAGACGCAACAACATTGTCATCCCCTATGTAGACGGTGTATCAGAAAAACTCAGGAGAGTTTTCTCCAAGCATGACATCCCGGTGCATTTCAGACCCAGCAACACGCTCAGACAGAAACTGGTTCACCCGAAAGACAAAACTCCAAAACACAGACTTAACAATGTGGTGTATGCTGTACAGTGCAGCGAGGAATGCCCAGACCTCTACATTGGAGAGACCAAACAGCCACTTCACAAGCGCATGGCACAACACAGAAGAGCCACCTCCACAGGACAAGACTCAGCAGTCCATCTGCATCTTAAGGATAAAGGACACTCTTTCGAGGATGCCAATGTTCACATTTTGGACAGAGAGGACAGATGGTTTGAAAGAGGAGTGAAAGAAGCCATCTATGTCCACTGTGAGTGACCATCTTTGAACAGAGGCGGGGGTTTACGACACCAACTCTCTGCCATCTATAATCCAGTTTTGAGATCCCTTCCCAGACGCCTTAACGCCCACTCACATCCTGGGCCATCTGACCTCAGGAATTCGCATGATAAGGTGGGGCCAGGTTTCACAATGAACACACCCGAAACTCTGGCTGATTGGGACCCACACCCAGTTTCACACCTTGGCTCAGGCGATTAGAGGATCATCAGGGGGTCCTTTTGTCCCTCTGTGGGGGGAAACTCCCACTAGGTTTATATCTGGGACTATCCACCATTTGACCTTAGAACTGAAGAAGCTTCTCGGATGAGAGGTGAAACGTCTTCAAGCAACTTAAAGAAGTCCAAACGCTTTTCTTTGCAAGCTCCTTTGACAAACAAATAGAAGCTGCTATAGACACTAGAACTGAAATGCATGCAATGCAGACTGCTCTTGCTGAGTCAGATGCAAAAATTGGAAGTTTTGCCAAAGTATAGCTATAAAGAGGACTTTGAACCCCACAAAAATGCTGCACCTGAGCCATAATAGCAGCAGATTTTAACAGCCTCTGGGGCCTCACCTAGCTCTGAGTAAGCGCTGCCCCCTATTTTCCAGCCTTCAGCGGAACTTGCCTCACCCAGCTGGGTCAGTGATACTTTGGGCTCACATTGAGGTTTTTTAACATTAGTTTGCTGAGTGATCGCTTTACACAAGTTATCAAACACCGGGCACTCACCAAAGTCAACATTAAACCGAGCTGATGTTCTTGGAGGAATTTCTCAGTTTTCAGTGATCCAAAACTCCAATCCAATTCTCTTGTACATGTGGGCATAGCCTGTGTCTCCAAGCAGTCTCAAGAGTGTGGTAGAGATACCAGGAGACAGATTATTACATGAGTGTGAATAGCCTATCTCTATGAGTACAGTAGAAAACTAGATTCTTTTAAATAACCATGTCATATTTTTCAGACAGGAAGTGACCACTTTGCAGTTCACAATTCACAAGACAAGCAAGTTATGAAGTGCAAGCTCCACCAGCTGTTTAGGTTTTACGTATAAATCACTGTGTTGACCTGATGTGCTAAGTGGAACTATTTAATTGATATTTTGAATCTTCTTACATATGCTCTCGCTTTTTTTCTATAAACAATAAAAGAATATACAGTGACAAGTACAAACAAGTCGAGGAACAAATTCATTATGATGAGTTTGTGCAAGCAAAAGCTGATCACTGGGTCTCCATACTGAACTTAAAGAGTGGTCTCATGTACAGTTTTGAAGAAGAAAATCTGCACTCTGTAAACATTTTTTAAACCCAATAACAGCTGATATCTCAATGCATTTTCATGGACTAGTTAATACAGAAAACAATCCAAATTTGTTCTGGCAATATATTATTACATATCACATCTTCATTGTCTTTGTAGTTACAAAACCACGATCAAGAGGATAAGGACATACCATCCAAGTGGAGATCAGAGGAAGAAATGGCAGCAGAAGCTTCAGATCTGAGGAAGCAGCTCTAGAAACCTGAACCAATGATGTCAGTAATTCAATAAAGGCAGCACCGCCATGAACATAAAGTTCAACATAAACATCTGCAATGTGAACTATAATAAAAAATATTATTGTTTTATTTGACTTAATTTGATTATATGTATATTAAATCCTCAAAATCTTTGCTGAATTATGCTGTATATCAACCAACCAAGTCAACCAAAAGAAATCTAACTTTTGAATTTTTTTTTAATTGAATTGAAATTTTTATTTCAGTCAACAACAACAGATTATAATTTTACATAAAAGTACTCAAACAGTAACCGAAAAAGGAATAGGCTGAAGCCTTATGGCTTATACTTATCCTATCCCTTACCCCCATAGAAATAATCAAATCCTTAAGAAAATAAATAGCATTGATAAATAAGTTGTATAACAGTTTGAAAAGAAATCAATGATAAATCAAGAAATTAAATCAACACAAAAAATTTTTAACAAACCAAATTTCTATAACCTTGTATAATACTAATTTTTAAAATCTTCTTGAAGAATGACAAAGAAAAACACATCTTCAGTTCATCATTAAGTCCATTCCATAATTTCACTCCCAAAACTGACACACATCTATACTTAACATTGGTTCTCACTTTAGGCATTTCAAACTTATAAGACCCCCTCAAATCATATTTTCCATCTCTTAGTTGAAACATCCTTAAAATACAAATTGGAACATTCTTTTTCATCACTCGATATATCATTTCTAAAGTTTTAGAATATATAATGTCCATTTTAACATAGACGATCCTACAAAAAACTGGTTGGTGGACTCCCCATATCCAACTTTATTTATTATTCTAATCGCTCTTTTTTGCAATTTAAATATTGAATCCAAATATGTTTTGTATGTGTTCCCCCAAATTTCTGCACAGTAGGTCATATAAGGCAAACAAAGGGAAGTATACAATAAATAAAGGCAGTTCTTATTCAAAAAATCTCTTGTTTTATAAAGAATAGAAATCGACTTGGATAATTTCCGTTTCACATGTTCTATGTGGGGCTTCCAACAAAGTTTATCATCAATAATTACTCCTAAAAATTTTGTCTCATATACTCTTTCAATTTCAACATTATTTAAATTCAATTTTACTTTAATATTACTTTTACTACCTCCAAATAACATAAATTTTGTTTTACTTTCATTAAATGATAGTTTATTAAATACAAACTGTCATGATCCTGGGTCCTTTTGACCCAGCGTTTTGTGTTTTCTCTTCGTGATTGTGGTTCTGTTCTTTCTCTGGTTAGTGTTTACTCTGTTCTGCCCGTGTGTTCCTGTATCTAGTCCGCGTTTCTTAGTTTGTGTCTTTTCTTGTGTAAGTTCCTGTTTTATTGTGAAGGTCTGTGTCTTATGTGAGTGTTTTCAGTTGCCTCCTTAGTCTCGTCATGTTAATCACTCCCAGCTGTGTTCCCACCTGTATGTAATCTCCCTGTGTTCTCTGAGTGTATTTAAGTTGTGTCTTCTGTCATAGTAATTGCTGGTTCGTCTGTGTTGTTTCCCCTCGGTCTCCCTGCGTCTCTCCGTATGTATTTCCCCGGACCTCCCTGCATCCTCGTTTCTGGTTTGTGTTATTAGCTTACCCAGTTTAGGTTTCCGGTTTCTTGTTTTTCCACCAGTGCTGTTTTGTACCCACCGTGGTAAATAAATATTCACATGCACCAGAGCTGCCGCCTTTTGGGTCCTTTTCTACAACTCCACACGGCTTGCCCCTGGCAAACCGTGACAGTACGAACCAGCCACCATGGACCCAGCGGCAGTCAATCCGTCCGAGGAGCTCCAGGATGACATCGGCTACAATGTGGAGATCCTCCTCGGGCTGTGGCTGGAGAATCCTCCGTACGAGCTTCGCCGCGCCGTGGAAGGTCGGCTGCAACGGCTCTTTTCTGGCCTGCCATGGCTTCTGCAGTCGCTTCCTCCGACCATGCAGGCTTTTCTCCGGCTCACACCGCACCTTTTCTCAGCCACTCCTGCCTCGCTGCCCGACTCGCCGGATATGATCTTGCCCGGCCCGTCGGAGCCGTCTGCGGGGAGGAAACGCCGATCGCGCCGCAAGCGCGCCACCCCACAGCCGGACATTCGGGCTTCTAAATCGCCGGCTGTGGTGAGTGAGGACTCTTTTTCATTTTCGGACTGTATGACTGTTCATTCAGGGGCGATGTTCTGTGCAGCATATGATATTGTGAACAGCATATCACCTGCTCAGTTAGCTCCCCCGCAGCTACTCCCAGCTCAGTTAGCTCCCCCGCAGCCACCCTCAGTTCAGTTTCCAAAGCCCCCAGTGCCACTTCCAGTTCAGGCCCCCGTAGCTCCAGCGCAACCCGTAGCTCAGGCCCCAGTAGCTCCAGCGCCGCCTGTAGCGCAGGCCCCAGTAGCTCCAGCGCCGCCTGTAGCGCAGGCCCCAGTAGCTCCAGCGCCGCCTGTAGCACAGGCCCCTGTAGCTCCAGTGCCCCCGCTACCCGTAGCTCTGGCTCCAGTATCACCGGTTTCACTCATTCACTCCATGCAGGGAGAAAGTCTAATTTCACCTCAAGGTGCTTTTCATGGTTCAGCCGCCATTGGCACAGTTTGCCGCTCCAGGGCTTCCTCAGAGGCTAGGTCTCAGTCCCCGGCTGATTCTGGACCCCTGAAGTCTAAGCAGCTACCTGAGAACTGCGCCATGTCAGCATTGCCTGTGCAGAGCCCGTGCTCAGTGCATTGCCAGTTGCCTTCGTGTTTGCCAGAGGACTCCATGACTGCTGGCTTAGTGATGACTTCTGCTGGAGGGTCCGAGGGACCGCTCCGGCCTTCGTCTCTAGTCTCCGCTGGAGGGTCCGAGGGACCGCTCCGGCCTTTGTCTCTAGTCTCCACTGGAGGGTCCGAGGGACCGCTCTGGCCTTCGTCTCCTGTCTCCGCTGGAGGGTCCGAGGGACCGCTCCGGCCTTCGTCTCATGTCTCCGCTGGAGGGTCCGAGGGACCGCTCCAGTTTTCGTCTCATGTCTCCGCTGGAGGGTCCGAGGGACCACTCCGGCCCTTGCTTCCTGCCTCGTCAACTGGAGGGCCCGAGGAGCCCGTCCAGCTTCCTGCCTCATCAGCTGGGGGCCCCGAGGAGCCCGTCCAGCCGCCGGCTGCAGCTTCATCATCATCCTCGCCTGGCCCAGCCTCCGAGTCTTCCGCCTCGCCTGGCCCAGCCTCCGAGCCTTCAGCCTCGTCTGGTCCAGCCTCCGCCTGTGCTTCGCCTGGTCCGGCTTCATCCGAGTCTTCGTCCTCGTCTGGTCCAGCCACGCCTGGTCCGGCTCCGGCCTGTGCTTCGCCTGGTCCGGCTCCGGCCTGTGCTTCGCCTGGTCCAGCCTCTGCAGCCCCGCCTGGTCCGGCCTCGGCCTCTGCAGCCCCGCCTGGTCCGGCCCCGTCATCGCCTGCCTCGTCTGGTCCTGTGCCCACTGGGCCTCGGCCAGTACGCTTGACGCTGGAGCGCCGCCGCTGCCTTCTGCGCGGTCGGCCCCCTGAACTGCTCTATCGTCTCCTTCGTCGCCGCCGCTGCCTTCCGTGCGGTCGGCCCCCTGAACTGCTCCGTCGTCTCCTTCGCCTGAGTGGCCACCACTGCCTTCCGCACGGCCGGCCCCCGGACCCTCTTCGCCTGAGTGGCCGCCGCTGCCTTCCGCACGGCCGGCCCCCGGACCGCCATCGCCTGAGTGGCCGCCGTTGCCTTCCGCACGGCCGGCCCCCGGACCAGCGCTGTCGTCGCCACCGTTGCCGTCCGCACGGCCGGCCTCCCGAACTGTATCCACGTCGCCGCCGTTGCCATCCGCACGGCCGGCCTCCCGAACTGTATCCACGCCGTTGCCGTCCGCACGGTCGGCCCCCTGAACGCTTTTGTCTTGGACTCCTGTGCTGTCGGCCCCCTGGCCAGCCCCCTGGACCTTTCTGTTTTGGTCTCCATTTTCCTTGGGCTATGGTGTGTTTTGTTTTATTGGTCTTTTTCTTTTGGTTTTGGTCTCTGTGTTCCTGTGCTTTGGTGTGCTTCTTTTCTTTTGGTCTTTGGCCTCGTGTTTTGTTTCTTTGTTTTTTTGTCTTTTGGCCTTCTGGTGCTCCTGTTTTTGTTTTGCCTCGAGCCCTCCTTCCTGAGTCCCCCGCCGCCCGCCCTGGTCAGGTTGTTTTCTGCTTTGGGCGGTTTTCTTTTTTTTTTTTTCTTTTCTTTTCTTTTTTTTTGCTTTGGTGTTCTTGTGTTGGGCTGTCTGGGGCCAGCCCTTGACGGGGGGGTACTGTCATGATCCTGGGTCCTTTTGACCCAGCGTTTTGTGTTTTCTCTTCGTGATTGTGGTTCTGTTCTTTCTCTGGTTAGTGTTTACTCTGTTCTGCCCGTGTGTTCCTGTATCTAGTCCGCGTTTCTTAGTTTGTGTCTTTTCTTGTGTAAGTTCCTGTTTTATTGTGAAGGTCTGTGTCTTATGTGAGTGTTTTCAGTTGCCTCCCTAGTCTCGTCATGTTAATCACTCCCAGCTGTGTTCCCACCTGTATGTAATCTCCCTGTGTTCTCTGAGTGTATTTAAGTTGTGTCTTCTGTCATAGTAATTGCTGGTTCGTCTGTGTTGTTTCCCCTCGGTCTCCCTGCGTCTCTCCGTATGTATTTCCCCGGACCTCCCTGCATCCTCGTTTCTGGTTTGTGTTATTAGCTTACCCAGTTTAGGTTTCCGGTTTCTTGTTTTTCCACCAGTGCTGTTTTGTACCCACCGTGGTAAATAAATATTCACATGCACCAGAGCTGCCGCCTTTTGGGTCCTTTTCTACAACTCCACACGGCTTGCCCCCGGCAAACCGTGACACAAACCATCTATTTAACTTCATGAGTTCTGTTTCCACTGTTTTCAGTAATTTCTTTATGTCTTTTCCTGAGCAAACTAAGTTTGTATCATCAGCAAACATCACATATTTTAAAGTATCACTGGCTGTACAAATATCATTTATTTAAAGTAAAAATAACTTAGGTCCCAAAACAGATCCTTGCAGAACTCCACAAGTTACTTTTCTAAGTTTAGATTTCATGTTATTAATACTCACACATTGGAACCTATTATTCAAGTAACTATTTAACCACAATTGTACAACACCTCTTAAACCATACCTTTCACACTTCCGTAAAAGTAAAGAATGATCTATCGTATCAAAGGCTTTACGTAAATCAATGAACACACCTATTCCAAACTGTTTTTTATCCACAGCCGTTGCAATATTTTCAATAAATTCCATCACAGCTAGAGATGTTGAGCGATTTCTTCTGAACCCATACTGATGATCATTCAATAAATCATATTTATCAATAAAAGAATCTAGTTTGTTTGCAAATAGTTTTTCAAGAATCTTTGAAAACTGAGGCAGTAAAGATACCGGTCTATAGTTTGACACAATCTGTTTATCACCAGTTTTATATAGTGGGATCACTTTGGCAATTTTCATTTTATCTGGAAAAATTCCAGTTTGAAATGATTTGTTACAAATATATGTTAACGGCTGAAGGACACTATGAAGAACTTCTTTAATTAACGACATGTCAAGGTCATCACAATCTGTGGATTTTTTACTCACCACTTCTACAATGTCACTCTCACAGACTCCACCAAGAAACATTGAGCTACATTCACAAGAAGTAGAATCTACTTCATCATTTCCTCCTGGTACAGAAATCTCTTTTGCCAAGTTGGGACCTACATTAACAAAGTAATCATTAAATTCATTAACTATGCTCTCTGTATTCTCAATCACTACATTACCTCTTGTTACAATACGTGTTGGAGAACATATATTATGTTGATTTTTTATTATCCTATTTAATACACTCCAGGTAGCCTTAATATTACTTTTATGTTTTTAACTTGATCTAACTGAACATCAGAAACATGCAGACTTTGTGACCTGTTGAATAAAAATGAGCAATCACCAGTTACTAATGTATGTGGATTGGACTGCCATTTCATTAGTTTGAAACATACAAAAATTGTATACAAATGTGTGTCTCTTTGTCATACAACAAAAAGTTGAAAGGATTAAAATTGTATTTTCTATAAGTATACAGGCTATACGTTTATATTTCTCTTCAGCGCTCCTTCCTACGTTCCAGTGCCAGGGTCCACAGCGGCTGGATGATTGTTCAAATCCACTCATCGAAACAAAAGAATCCACATGAAATTGAATATCAGTGAATATTACAGTTTTTTACAGTCGCTAACAAGCGTTTGTCCAAACAGTTGTCACATTTGCAAAACTCTAAACACAATTAGCACAGGATCGGTCTGTTGTGGCCATACCATTCACACATTTCATGTCGTGTTCACCCAATATGCAGTCAGTGAACACATTTCCACAATGCTTACATTTTCTTAACAGACAAGTTATACCTCCCAACAAAACTATGGACTGTTCTTGTAGTATCTACGAATGTTAACACACAACATCCCACAATAGCAAAAACAATATTCCAAACCGTAGATACAGTATAAAAACCTCTGCCCCTGCAATGATATCAGTACAAAAACAATATCAATATCAAAAATATATCTCAGCTGTAAACAAACAAACAATTGAATAATTGACACACAGCTGATTTATGTTGGGTAAATTGGGCCAACCACACCTTCTTCCATTCTGGCTTAGACTCAGTGGGGTTCATAAGGCAAGACCTTGAGGAGTGATGTTTTTGGAAACAAAAAAAAGACAAACACTGTAATGTCTGGTCGAGGAGGAGTAAGAGCAAGGGGCCCAGAGAGAAGAGCAGGCCCAAGGAGAGGGCAAGGTAGAGGTGTAAGAATGCGTGGTGGTGGCATTCCAAGGGCTGCAAGAACAGTAGTCAGTGATGAAATCCGTGCCACTATCATTGACCATGTAATCAACCATGGTCTTTCACTAAGAGAGGCTGGTGAAAGAGTGCAGCCCAATTTGAGGCGGTCAACGGTTGCCTCCATTATACGCACCTTTCAACAAACCAACAGGTAAGTATTGCATTTTACATGGATTGTTCCTATTCTCACTTGACATGTCAATATGGTCATACAGTAATGCATATGTTGAATTGTCTGTCTTTCTAAAGAATGCAACGTCTTCCACCCTCTGGGGGAAGAGGAAAGCTCCTCAGTAATGATCAGGAGCTTGCCATTGTGGAAATGGTTACTGCAAATAATGCAATAAAACTGCGTGAAATACAAACCAGAATTGTGGCGGACCATGAGATATTCGACAATATCGATAGAATCAGCCTCACAACCATTTCGCGGACATTGTCCAAACATAGAGTGCGGATGAAGCAGCTCTACACTGTTCCCTTTGAGAGGAACAGTGAGAGGGTCAAGGAGCTACGACGACAATATGTCCAGGTACAGTGTATATTCAATCCAATGTCCAGTTCTATAAGCTTTGCACTTTGCAAGTAGGTAACCTACACAATACTAGGTTACAGTACAGTATGGTATACAGTATAACATGACTTACATAAACTTTGTTTCAGAGAGTTATGGAATTGGAGGCCAACCAGGCCCCTCATGAATTCATATACATCGATGAGGCAGGATTCAATCTGGCCAAAAGGCGTCGACGTGGACGGAATGTAATTGGAAAAAGGGCCACAGTTGATGTGCCAGGACAGAGAGGGGCAAACATTACCATGTGTGCAGCAATTGCAAATGCAGGATTACTCCTTCACAAATGTCAGGTTGGACCCTATAATACAGAGCGCTTGCTTGCCTTTCTCAATGATCTCCACCAGCGCCTGGTTCCAGAGCAGGGTCAGGAGGGTGAAAACATGAGGACCTTTGTAATTACCTGGGACAATGTGGCTTTCCATCACTCGCAAGCAATAACAACATGGTTTGAAGTCCACCCAAGACTGGTGAGTCTCTTCCTTCCACCCTATTCACCTTTCCTCAACCCCATAGAGGAGTTCTTTTCTGCATGGCGGTGGAAGGTTTATGACCATCAGCCACATGACCAGATGTCCCTCCTTGAAGCCATGGATGCTGGCTCCAGGGACATCACAGTTGACGATTGCCAAGGGTGGATCCGACATACCAGGCGGTTTTATCCCAGGTGCATCGACTTGGCTGACATCAGATGTGATGTTGATGAAAACATGTGGCCTAACCCTGAAGATCGCAGAGATTAGATGCAACTTTTTTGCCTTTTTTTAGCCCCCCTCCCCCCCTTTTTATCTTGGCTTTTTGCTGTTGTTTTTTTGTTCAGAATGCTCTTGTGTGTTTCATGGATATTTTGTTCACTGTAAGCAATACTGTAAAACTTTCTCTGTCCTATCATACCGTGTTTCTACTGTACCTCCTGTGGTAAACAGTAAAGGAACAAAAACTTGTTTGCTTTTTACTGGAATGCTTTTGAATGTGAACATTACTGTACATGTGGACATACAGTTACCAACCAAGACATTTCTGGTGTCAATATGGTGGATTGCATGTTTCGCATGCAAATACCTGTGAAACTGAAACATAAAAGTCTATGCAGTTTTTGTAATGTCAATAATAGCCAGTATTTTGAAACCTGGTGTACTTTGATTGACTGCATGTACCTTGTGAAGTGAAAACAAGTGTTATTCTTTGACAGACTAATTTCATTTTGAGTCAGATTTATAGTGTTTTTGTACAGTTAGTGTGTGCAGAGAAAGATGTGTTCTAATTTTGAAATGAGGAGTTAGTATATATTTAACAAAGTGTATTTTTGGGAAGGATATTATCCATTTGGCCAATTGTGTTTTGTAGGTGTGGGTCTGTGTTAAGAGTTTAGAAAAAGTATCTGAAGTATGGGTAGGCGCTTGTTAGCGACTGTAAAAAACTGTAATGCATCCATTTAAAAAAAAAAGTAAATAAAGCTTTTTTTTGTCACTGAGCACTGCTACCATAAAAAAAGTAAATAGTGTAAATAGTGGTTAAAGCTGTAAAAAGTGTGATTGGAGTTGAGACTTACATCTACTGGAATTTTGGTGAAAAAGTCATGGTAGAAACTACATCCTCTTTCAATTCTAAGGCTTTATGTATCATAAAAAAATATGTGAAAAATTAAGTACACCCTCGCTGTTCACCACAGGAGTTAAGAGGGTAGGTAGCAGCCAGGTGCTAATCAAATGCACCTGATCAACTGATTATCAACCACCTCAGTAAAATACATGTTTTGGCAGTTTGCTAGTCTGTAGCATTCAGGTGTGCAAATCGCAGTAGATTTAGGCTTAAAAGACTATAAAATAATACCATAAGTGTAGGACGTTTCCTTCCCTGATGTGTTGGATGGGTTCAGCTGTAGGTTTGAAGCAATGAGGGAAGAAAAAAATATTCTACCTCATGGCGAGCAGGTGCTGAGATTGCATACAGCTGAATGAAAGAGAACACTAAGAAAGGCCAACATAGAAACGTTTCCATCCTTTCCCAATGAACCACAAAAGCTAGTTTCAGATGATCTGTTCCTGATGAACCTACTAAAGAAAGGAGCTATTTCCAGGATCTACAACCAACTTTTGCAAATAGACAGTACAACTACACTGGACCACTTAAGAAATGCTTGGAGTGAAGAACTGGCTAACATCATCACTAAAGATCAATGGACTAAGGCACAAGAACTGGTTCACTCCACTTCTGTCTGCTGCAGGCACGGACTAGTACAATTTAAGGTCCTGCATAGGCTCCATCTGTATAAATCGAAGGTTTCAAGGATGTTTCCAGGGGCGGACTCAAGCTGTGATCGATGTGGCCAGAATTCTGCCTCGTTGTCACATGTTTTGGACATGTCCTAATATCGCCACCTGCTGGTCTAAAATATTTAAAACTTTGTCTGATGTTTTTAAAAAACAGCTCCCCCAGACCCAGTAATGGCACTTTTTGTTTGTTTTGTTTGTTTTCCGTTGTTTTTTTTTCTCCCCCTCCTTTGTATATACTTATTTAGGTATATGTATGTATAGACACAGATATATGATTGCTTATATAATGGTAATTATACTTTATGTAAAAGGAGGGGGAGAGGAAGGAAGGGAAAACTCTGTCACTGTAAATGAGATACATACTTTGGTGCCTGATTTGAGATATGCGTGGACCCTTTTTTATTCAAAACATTTCATTTGTTCTACAGACAGGCACAATTAAACCCAATATTTAGCTTCATCATTAGGATTTTTATGCGTGACATCTGTTTGTAGACTTATAGAATTGTATGTAATTATACATGTATGTTGTATATTGAGGTAGGATCAAATGAGTTTACCTTTAAGTCTGTTTGTACCAACCCTTTCTTTGTCTCACTGTTGTTTAAAGTGTATTTTGTTGTTATTTTAGTCATGTTCAAAATAAATCAATCATTCAGTGACAAAAAAAAAGTTCATTCAGTGGGCTGGTTTCAGTTGTTCAAATATATTGTTTGTAAGACTGGGGAAACCTGCAGTCAGCTGAGACTGAAGAAGTCACTGGATGAGTGACGATGCGTTTCTCCCACTGAAAACTCTACGTCCAGATGAACAGAATCAACCTCTTGGGATGTCTGGAGTCCTTCATTTCTTAATTCCTTTGAACAGGCACTGTTCAATAATAAAGAGATGTTGGACCTTCCAACCTCACATACAATTCACGATTAACCTTTTCCCTTGTCACGTCTCGCTCGCAGAAGGAACAGTGGATATATTAGGGAAAGATTGTTGAATATGGAGCTGCCAACTAGAAGGAAAAGATGAAGGTAACAGAAGATTTATGTGGTAAAAATTGACATGCAGTTGGTGAGACAAAACAGTAACCTAAGACTAAGCTTAGATGGAGACAGAAGATCCACTGTATTGACCTCTGAAGCAAGGAGCCAAAATATATGCCTTGACATATATACCTTGGCAGACAGCCCGAACAGGAACAAGTAGAAAATCGAGGGGGCAGTGTACTCAAAATGAATAAACTGCCAAAAGTATTCACCCACCCGTCCAAATAATGTAATTCAGGAGTTCCAATCACTCTCATGGCCACAGGTGTATAACATCAAACACCTAGACATGCAGGCTGCAGACAAACATTTGTAAAAAAGTCACTTTCAGGAGCTCGGAGATATGATATATCATCTTTGCTACAAAGGAAGCTGTGAAAATTTCCTTGCTGATAAATATTCCGCTGTCTGCCGTTAGGCTTTATAACAAAGTGGAAGGGATGGGGAATGTCAGCAATTCAGCCATAGAGTGGCAGGCAACTTAATATCACAGAGTAAGATCAGTGGATGCTGAGGCAGGTCGTTAACTTTCTGCAGAGTCAGTCACTACAGACCTCCAAATTTCATGTAGCTTTCAAATTAGCAGACAAACAGTGTGTAGAGAGCTTCATGGGATTTGAGTCCATGGCCAACCAGCTGTATTCAAGCCTTACATCACAAAGCACAGTGTGAAGAGTTGCAAAGCACACCACCACTGGAAACTAGAGCAGCGGTGTTGTGTTCATGATTAATCGTGCTTCTCTTTCTGGAAATCCAAAGGATCAGTCTGGGGTTAGCAGTTGCTAGGAGAACGGTACTTGTCTCACTGCACTGTGTCAAGTGTAGATGGTCATTTTTCAGTGGTTGTGCTCACCGCCCCAGTTCCAGTGGAAGGAACTCCTAACGCTTTAGCATATCAAAACATTTTTGACAACTTCATGCTCCCAACTTTGTGGGAACAGTTTGGGGATTGCCCCTTCTTCCAATATGACTGTGCACCAGTGCACAAAACAAGGTGTATAAATGGAGGAGTTAATTTGGTGTGGAAGAACTTGACTGGCCTGCACAGAGTTGTGACTTAAACTTGACAGAATACCTTTAGGATGAATTCGAGCAGAGGCTGTGAGCCAGGCCTTCTCATGCAACATCTCACAAATGCACTTCTGGAAGACTGGTCAAAAATTCTTGTTAACAAACTCCTAAACCTTGCAGAAAGCCTTCCCAAAAGAGTTGAGAACTATTTAGGTGGACGAGCAAATACTTTGGACAACTTGGCATGTGAAATCTCTGGTTCGGTCTTGTTTTCATCATTTAAGAAACGTGGCTAAGCTAAGCCCGGTTTTATCTCGCTCTGAACTGGAGATTGCTATACGTGCATTTATTTCGTCACGCTTGGATTATTGTAATTCGCTGTTTATGTGTCTAAGCAAAGGTTCTCTGGATCGTCTGCAGGTTGTGCAAAACGCTGCAGTGAGGCTTTTGACAAAATCCTGCAAGTACTCACATGTGACACCGTTGTTATCTCAGTTACACTGGCTTCCTGTTAAATTTAGAGTCGATTTTAAGATCCTGGTCTTGACCTACAGAGCTGTGCACGGACTGGCACCAGCCTACATCTTTGATCTGCTACAGCCCGATGTCCCCAGCAGGTCTTTGACGTCATCTGATCAGGGCTTACTTGCTATAAAAAATACTAAGAGGAGGACTGAGGGTGACAGAGCTTTTGCCACTGTGGCCCCCCGAGACTATGGAACTCTCTCCCCCAAACATTAAGAACTGTTAGTTTTGAGTAGTTTTTAAAAAACTATTCAAAACTCACCTTTTTAAAACTGCTTTTGGTTAATTTTTTGCCTGTTTTATTTTCTCTTTTTAAATCTTTTTATGACTTGTAATCTTATGTGCAGCACTTTGTGATTCTGTCTTGGAAGGTGCTATATAAATAAAAAAATTATTTATTTTACTTAGTGTGTGTTTACAATTGGTAAAACTTGAATTGCAGTGTAAATCACCATTAGTTATTTTAGATCTGATAGATCTCATTGTCAACCAAGTAAAATGAAAAATATGAAATAACCTGTTAAGACACAACAATATTAAATATTACTATAAATGTACCTTTTCAGTTTTCTTTCTGAACACACAGGTAATGTACAGATTGCATATTGTACTAAGTTGCAAAATGAGGATTGGTGGCCAAACCAGGGTTTTTAAACCAATAAAATATTTAACTTCATTGCTTGTGATTGTTGTTTTCATTTCTTTGCTTTTTGGAGCTGATAGTAGACCACTTTTAGAGCACTTTTGTAGAACAACAGTGCTGTGAAAGAGAAGAAGCTGGAGGATGACAGGTAAGATCTGGATTAATTGCTGCTTGATCCTTCTCATTAACTACAGGTGACGTCAATCATCTCATTTTAGCCAAGCTTAACAGCAGCTTAGGAGAACATCTTGATACAACACTTTATTTTGATAAATGATGTTTATGACTGAAGGAAAAAATTAAATCAAGACTTAATTGTTTGCACATGAATCAGGGCTGAAACAACAAATTTGTAAAAAGTGGGTGGTGGTGGCAGAATGAAGGTCAACTCAGTCCACCACCAGAAACAAGTTTTTCATTGGTCAATTCTGTCAGGGTAAGTCGTGCCTATGGGGAAATCATACCCAAGTAAAGCAACGTCCGTGCTTTCGTTTTAGTGTTCTGTTATAGACCTTGTCTCAAGCCTGTTTGCATCTAATGTTTAAATTACTGCCAAATCTGTATAGGGTAAGTGATCTAATGAGCATGAGTGAAAACAGTGTGTTGAGCTTGTCAAGCTTTTTTGTTAAGCTACATTTTGTTGGTTTTTGCCCTTTTGTCTTGGACGGTGTCAATGGAAAATTGTATTTAGTAGTCCGTATAATCTTTTAGTGATATAAGTTTGCATATGGTAGAATACTGCATGTAGTTATTTGTATTAGGAAATGTTTAACCATGTATGCTTAGAGGCATATAATCAATTGTGTAGTGACAGGATGTGTGATTTTCAGCAGGCTTGGTTCACCCCCACATCCTGGGAGCATGGGAAAGAGCTCATACCTTGTTTTATTGTTTTACGGTAGGATTAACGTAGCTATGTCTGTTTTAGTTTAAGTGCTTCTTTACATTTAGATGAACTGCAGGACTTCCTCACTGTGTTATCCAGGGTGAGGGGGGGGTCACCCTTCTCCTGACCAAGGATGTACCTTTTGTGCTTTATGACCCTTTGATCAGCAACACACACACACACACACACACACACACACACACACACACACACACACACATTGGAACTATAAAATAAAGACCGGGGCAGTCTCTGAGCGCGAGTCCCTGAGCCCTCACTCTCGTGCGAGAGCTCAGAGCTGCCCTTGCTAAGCAACAAGTAAAACTGTCTGTGTTTCTCTTCTCTGAAGTCTTTACTGAAGAAGTGTTTTATAATATTTTCCCTAACATTTACTTGGTCCTTCGTAGCCGGATCAGAATATATCAGAACTGTTATCTGTGACTCTGTTCCAGGATCCAGCACTGATTCCTGACGCCGTGGGGAGCCGGCACCGAAGTCTGTGCACAGCCCTCTCAGACGAGGAGAGAGTCCCAGAGCGTGAATTCGAGTCTGGGCCGGTGACCAGGTCCACGGCGCTGGGATTCAGTCTGGTGATCCGAACCGTCAGTGGGACATCGGGGGTGAGAAACACTATTTGGTATTTAAAGACGGCCGCAAAGATTTAAAGTAACGTGACAAATTAAAAATACGTTTAAGTAACGTGATAAATTAGGTTGGGTTCGCCGGAAGGAGCCGAATTTGACTAGTTTTAGAGGTAGCTGAAATTATCTCGTGACAAATTAGGTTTAAGTTCGCCAAAAGGAACTGTGTTTTGACTAGTTTTAGAGGTAGCTGAAATTATCTCGTGACAAATTAGCGCGCAAATGTCTATGTGTGTATGTGTCTGGAAGTAAGTTGATTTTACAGCACAATACGCTGCTGAACTACTTCTATTTTTGTTTTCTTTGCTGAGGCTCACGTATTGGTGACAAAGGAGAACGGTTGAGTTTCATCTCATAAAACTGATACCGCTTCACCGTTAGGGTGAAGTCGAAGGCCGTATCAGTAAACCACTCTGAAGTCAAGCGTGCCAGTGACGGCCCAGCAAAAAAATCTTTGAAAATGGGGAATAAACAAGTAAAATTAACACCTGATGAGAAATGTCTAGAAAAACAGCAAGCCGGAGCAGAACTAATCCAAAAGAAAGAGAGAGGAATGCATAGTGGAAGAGCAAGAGGTAGAGGCTACACACACACACACACACACCAAACAGTGACTTTAACACTACATGCTGGAGGTGTGGAAAAGAGGGACATTTTGTGCGTGACTGTAAGAAACAAAGAAGACAGTAACTCAGAATAGGATAGTAGCTCAGGTGAAGAGAGCAGTTCAGACTAGGAAGAACATAATAATCCCTCACCCAGTGAAAATTAGAGATCACAGTAGTTTGAAGTAGTTTAAAAAAGGGTTGGAAACAGACCCGACTGAATAGATATAAATGCAAGAGGAATAAAGTAAAATAAACAAAAGGCTAAATTACAACTTAATTTTAATGCATTCAAACTAATAATAAAAAGGATAACAACCTATAAACTGGTATTAATAATGAAAGCAGATAATTCACACAAACAGAACTATGATAACTGTGAAAACTGGAGTGTGCAGCGTTTCATTATGCTTTTGTTTATTTGTTTTGTTGGGTTAAAAATAATTAAATAAACTTGTGATCATGCCTATGGATCACCATGGCACATATCACCAGCCATATGATTTATTTATGCAGATGACAAAGTGAGTGTGAATGTGTCTGACGTCACAGTGTTTTTGTGCGCTGTGTAAAAGTAATTGCCTCTGATTGTGAGTAAGAGCGGTGATTCTGCAGGTCACCAGCTATTGTAACGAAAAGGAAAAAAAAAGAGTGTAAAAGAGAAAGAATTTATATTGTAGATGGAAAAGAAAAATCATAGGAAAAAGGTTTTGTGTTAATTAGTGAAAAACAACTACAATTTCATTTTCTGCTTTTAAGAAAGGACGGCTCACAAACACAGAGAGAGAGAGAGAGATGTGTGTGTTGATTAAGCAGCGATGATAATAATGAAAATGTCTTAGTTTGTCACTTTCAGGTGAAAAGCAGACCTGAATCAATTTTCCACATGCAGCAGTCGGAAGAAAGTTATAATTTAACATCATTGGAAACATGCAGGCCAAGTTTCTGGCTGACTTATTTACAGTGCCATGTGTTTCTCAACCTCACAAGCAAGCTCTCACTCCTCCCTGAAGACAAGGAATGCAGCAATAACATGGCAGATAAAGAGACAGCAGCAAGTCCTGAGCACAAAAAGTCCCAGCAAAGCAGCAGCAATGTGGACAAACAGCATCAGAGAAGAGCAAACCCATCATCCTGACTGATCGGATGAATGGCACTGTGTTTCCAACAAGCTGCAACTTCACTATGCATGTGAAGAAAACTTTTGAGGAGAACTGAGGAGACTGTTGGAGTTTGACATTTGCCACCTTTGGAGTAAAATGGCAAGAAGAGACAGTGGAACACAGGACAAAGCTGAAGGAGAACTGCCGGCTGTGGACTGTTGAAAGTGGGAGATGACAACAGAGTGAGAGTAAGTGGAAACACAGAGGAATGCTGTTATTAAATGTGGGAAATCAAAATTTGGGTTAGCAAACCTGGGGAAAAGAAAACTGACTGCTTAAGTTGGAAAATTGAGACGGAGTCTGAAATATTGCGAAAATAGAAACATACAAAATCACACAAACAACCAGAACATGAATTAACCCTACTAACACTTCCAAACACAAAATAACTCATGAAGATTAGACAACATCTTAAGCGTGAGTCTGTTTATCATCTTGTCCAAGTCACTCCGTGTGATGCAAAGACCAGTGGACTCACAGCACATTAGTTAAGAAATGATCAAATCTTTCATCAGTGTTAAAATAGCGTCAATTTAGCAGACACTTGTTATTAAATACTGAATTTATCCAATGCAAAAAAATTGACTCTCCAGGTTGCAGGACAACAGTTTAACCTTTGATTCTGGTTTGACCACCAACCAGTGATCAGACAATAAATTTAGTTGTTGATATAGTAAATTGGGAGAAGCTTCCTGCTTGATTAATGCAGCACAAGTAATTTACTATGAGGGAAATTGTCTTTTGTGATACTATTTTGAACATGCTTTTCTGTTGTTCTGTCAACTTAGTGGGTTAATAGCTGATATGCAAATTAGTTGATCGGTTTTAGATTAATGAAAGGTGACTGAATTCTAGCACGAGTGAATGAGATGTGTTGGAGTTTGTTGTGTGTTGAGTGGAAACTCTAAAACACTGAGTTTCCTGCTTCGATGTGCGAGTGAATCCTGTATCTAGATACACAACTTTGAATACGTCAGAACAAACTTTTTTGTGAAGTGCATGACAGCATGTCACATGTTTTATGATGAAGGAAAAAAGGAAAGTTGAATAAAATAGATCGGTGACCTAAATGAGTGAAGAGCACAGACCTGGTGATTAAACTTATAGTTAATATGACATTAGGGTTATGTTGTGAGTTGTGCAGCTGATGGTTGGTTTGGAGTGAATCTAGCTGATGATTCTTCTCCTGTTGTGTTTTTGATGAGGAGTTTGTGTCATGACTTAAAGGCCTTTTTATTTTGATACTTTCACAGTGCACTGAAAGTTTTTTGTTTGATAATCTCTGTTATTTTTCATTTTTTATCTTTTGAACAGGCACTGATTTTGTTTGTCTATTTCTTGTCTTTAAGCAGATCTGCACGTCGGGAATCAAAAGTGCTACACGTCGTCGAGAAAATTGTGTCAAGTGAGTTTTCTCCACATTGAAATTGACTCAGGAGAAAGCTACTTATTGGGACAATATTAAATGAGAGTCCCTGTCCTAAAAAAGGATTCAGCGATGTAATCCTATCTCAAGTTCTTTTTCTTTTTGAAATGACGTCATTTTGCTGGAAGTGGAAACTAAATGCGACGACAGGATCCACTATCAGCAAAGAAAGAAAGAAAGAATGAATGAATGTATGAATGGAAATAAAATAAAAACAAACTGACTGACTGGTAAAAGCTGACAAGACTTGATCACGACTCAAAGTTAATCTCCATCTAGATAGGACAAAAGGGTGGATGAATCTATATGTGTTTTTTGTTACAGGAGCAGTAAGATGACAGCAACATTCGAGGGTGCATGATGATTTAACCTGTGAAATGCCACTTTCTGTGTCTGTGCATTTACCAAGGGTGCTATTCCCTATTTTGTGTTGCTCACAGAAGTTACTGTGAGAAAGTGTGTACACACTGCGCAGCGCTAATATTTGTATTTTCTTTTCTACAGCATTACAGTTTTTCATGTGTTTGATCATGTGGTTTATAAGAGGATTAGTTAATGTTTTTCCTACTACAGGATTTCTGGGTTTACATGTGACTGACATTCATTCCACAGCTAGGGTTTGATGGTTGACTTTATGGTCTTTTTATGGCACCTCTGGAATGTGGATGGCCGACGCCTGCCCACCAGGATAGTCAATGTGTATTGCTAATGTTTGTTTTTCTGAGACTGCATTTAGAAGATTCAGCTGAAGCGGACAAGTGACATGAGTAAAACAAATAAGAGATTACGGTGTTTATGGGATAGTTTATTATGGGCTCATTTGCTGGCCACTTTTGAGCTCATAGTAATATATGAGTGGAGTGACTTTGCTTAAGAGAAGTCACTGATTACATTAATGTTAACTGAGTACATGGGATGATCCATGTTTGAGGCAAATTATGGTAATAATAGTGATTTAATGATTTGAGAAAACCTGCACATGACACTTGTCTTGCTGATGCTGAATGCTTGTTACTCTTATGATATAATTGTTTATAGGTGTGAAGTTTGATTTCATTTCCAGATCTTGTTTACCAGGCCATGATGGTGTGTATGTAGGCTCCTGGCGGAGCCAGTTTTTATTATGCAAATTTAATATACAAAACACACTAACATCTTTTATTGCAGGATTATAAGTCCAGGGTGGTGCTGCTCCAGAGGAGCAGATGCCCTGATGTTACCTGGGATATGATCTATTTAACTTTTTCTTTAAGACAGGAATCTGGTTTTGGTGAGTTGACTCATGGGAGTGTCCATGAGTCAAGAGGAGAGATCCAGGATTAATATGAAACAATGAATTAACATTAAAATTTGTTTTATATGATTTTCACAGCGATCTGTGTGATTAACAATTCATTTACAGGTATTAAACCTATGCAAGTGGTGCATTCATGTTCAGATGAGGCTTTGATGGCCTATAAGTGAAGTTCACTGAACTAAAGAATGTGGTTTGATGATTGTTGACATGCTCTCCAAATAGAAGTTTTTCCTCCTAGCAAGGAAATACAGGTGCAGCAGTAATCTCCTGGGAAATCTTCAGAGGCCCAATGAGAAGTGAGAACCATTCCAGGCATAACTGACAGACCAGGCAGTGGTTGAGGTCAAAGGTCGAGCTGGTTGGGGCCCATCATGAGATCAGACTTTGGAGCCACAGCAAGGACCATGAAGCTGCGTTGGAATGAGAGCTGTGCCAAAGGGGATTTCCAGAGGCCAACGGAGGAGATTGTGGACAACAGATGGGCACCTGAAGGATGAGGGGAGCGTGCCAAGCTCCATCGACAGCGCAGAGGGAGTCTAAGGATGACATCATGATTCTGGGAAAAGCACAGGAACCAGAAGCTATGGTGGTGATGACAGCAGTTTCCTATGAACATCACCTAATGCTGTGTCACTATACTGAGCATACGATGGCACACTGAAGACTGCTGGGATCATAACAGCAGTAAGATAACTGGACCCAGCACCCCCAAGACAGCACATTAGAGAAATCTCACACTTGGTTGTTTCAGTGGTGAGGGGGGAGTGCTGATTGAGCCCCCGTAGGGTAAGCTCGCACTTCAACCTCCAGCCTCTGATCAACTCTAGGGCAACCAAGTGCGAGGCGTGACGGACCTGTGTGCAACCATGGGAAGGTGGACCCTCTTGGTTACCTTGACTACGACGCTCACTTTTACAGGACCCCAGCTGGTGCCGGAAACAGCTGAACCAGGAGGAAGGCAGAGAAGATGGACACATGACAACTCTCACCTAAGAGATATGACGCAAGATCATATTCATCCGTGGATGAATAATGCCTGGTACCGTTATATCCACGACAGAACAAAGGCAGAATCGGCAAATACAGACTGTTATGTCTGTTCCCATATGCCCAGCACGTCGACACACCCCATATTATATGGCGAATATATGAACAACACTCAAGCAAAGTGTGCAGCCAGCCTTGCTGGCATTGGATTCCAACACAGCCGAATCATCATCGACGATAAAATCTCACACGCTGTTGGACTTAGTAATGGAACATGTGATCAACTCTTTTGGATCGACTTCAATGTGACAAATCGGAATATCTCTATCCATTTCCCAGTGTTCCTGGACCAAGTGCCAGGAAAGAACCACTCCATGTGTTACCAGCAAGAGAAGGGTAACAGACCCCTTGGAGACACCACAAACTGTGTCCAAACTGCAGGCCACGGAGAGGGCGCACCTGTGAACATGAGTGAACCCTCTAACGGCACGTACTGGGTGCAAGGAATGGCCTGGTTATGTGGACAACGGGCATATTTCATACTGCCCTAGACTGGACAGGGACATGTGCTCCTATATTCCTGTCAGACCACACCTTCAGGATGACTGCAGTGAACACCTCTTCTACAGTACACCGGAAAAGAAGATTAGCGATTCCTAAACTTCAAGCACATGACCCGATATGGGGAGGCGACGTGCCCAAGGAATTCAAGTTATGGACTACTGGACAGAAAGTACTCCTATCATTGTTCCCCTGGGTGGGAGCTGGGAAAAAATATGCTGAGAATTGAAACTCTGGATTACCGGTTTGGACTTTTCCTGAACGCTTCATGTAAGATCAACGAACAGCAGAACCAGGAAATCGATGCGTTACGGATTACAGCGATGCAACATCAAATAGAATCTGGACATGATATTAGCAGAAAGAGGGGGACTCTGCGTCCTCTTCAACAACACATGCTGCACTTACATACTGGACGATGTACACTCATTAAACATGACTGACGCCTTGAATGTTTTGAGACAGATCCAGCAGGCCCAAAATCAGGACTATGTAAGTGATACAAGTGACTGGTTTTCTTGGCTTTACACTGGCTCCTGGTTACAGGTGCTAAAAAGACTACTCATCGGAGTTGGGATATTTTTATTTTTATGTTGTGTCTTTGTAACGTGTATATTGCCATGCCTAAGACTCATGATTAACCGCATAATATTTTTCTACTGTTGCTGTATACATAGCCATGACAAGTGATGATGATGACCCCGACCTGTTGGAACATGAAGACTTTGTGTGATTAATGATGATGTGACAGAAAATGTACAACAAGATGTTACAAACTGGTAGCTCACTTTAAATTTTACTGACAACAGGAGGGAATGTCAATGGAAAATTGTATTTAGTAGTCCGTATAATCTTTTAGTGATATAAGTTTGCATATGGTAGAATACTGCATGTAGTTATTTGTATTAGGAAATGTTTAACCATGTATGCTTAGAGGCATATAATCAATTGTGTAGTGACAGGATGTGTGATTTTCAGCAGGCTTGGTTCACCCCCACATCCTGGGAGCATGGGAAAGAGCTCATACCTTGTTTTATTGTTTTACGGTAGGATTAACGTAGCTATGTCTGTTTTAGTTTAAGTGCTTCTTTACATTTAGATGAACTGCAGGACTTCCTCACTGTGTTATCCAGGGTGAGGGGGGGGTCACCCTTCTCCTGACCAAGGATGTACCTTTTGTGCTTTATGACCCTTTGATCAGCAACACACACACACACACACACACACACACACACACATTGGAACTATAAAATAAAGACCGGGGCAGTCTCTGAGCGCGAGTCCCTGAGCCCTCACTCTCGTGCGAGAGCTCAGAGCTGCCCTTGCTAAGCAACAAGTAAAACTGTCTGTGTTTCTCTTCTCTGAAGTCTTTACTGAAGAAGTGTTTTATAATATTTTCCCTAACAGACGGGCAGTTGATTCAAGATCAGCGTGCTAGACAATCTACCAGTGGCTTTGTGTTAACTGAGATCCGCATTTTCTGTTAAACCCCCCCTCATTTATCATTAGTGATCACTTCGGCCAGCATGAGAGAACAATCTTGTCATGGTCTGAGCGATAATTTGCCACTGAGCTCCTCTCACTGGATTCACACCACCCTGCTCCATTTCCCTGGAAGGATATTGTTACACCCCAGCCCAGGGAAAACTGGCGTGCAACATAAGAAAAATAAAAGGAGAAATGCCCCCACACTCCCTGCTCTCAAGGAAGACAAACCAACAAAAAGCAGCTGCCACGGATTTTGCAACAGCCAGTCAATTTATCAAGTCCCAAAAAGTAGCAGGCGTCAGGGTGAGCATGGCCAAAACAATAAACAAAAACTCTAGAAATGAAATGCAGCTGGCTTACCTACACAGAAAAGCCCAAACAAAAATTACAGGTGTCTTACCTGCCTCCCTAACCAAAAACAGGAGACAAGGTGCCCAAAGAAAAATGGCTTCTCACTAGTGATGGGCAGATGAAGCCCCATGAAGCACTGAAGCTTTTCATCCAATTGGTTCACCCCAACGCGAAGCTTCATTTGCTCTAGTAGGACACCTACTGGACGTAAAAATAATAGCTGGCATGAATTTGAAGAGTGTGGCATTTTGCACACAGCCTGTAAATGTCAACAACAAAAGGAGTGTGTAAAACATGTATATTGTAGTGATGGCAGTATACTGTGTATATTTATAGTGGCAGTATGGGAAATGATTATTTGGAAATGCTTGAAATGGAAACGATCATTTACTGTGAGGTGAGGTGTGGTTGGGGTGTGGACAGTGGTTGTGCTTTTGTAACGTTGAGGTATGGACAGCTACACACTGAGGCTTTGAGCCTCAGTCCTGCCTGTTCACATTTTATTCTGTAAAAACTAAATTTTCACTGCTTTTACGACCTTTTTAGTGGGGAGAACATAGCTAGGATTTAATGATTTAACAAATCTTTTGAATCCTTTGTCCTCCACAATGCTAAATGGCTGGGAGTCCTCAATCACCATGCTGACCAGGTCTTCATCTATTTGAGATTATTGTCTTTCCTCAGGAGAACAAAGACAAAGCACAAATATAAATATCACACGCGTAACTTATTACAGTTGTATAATATTGTTATATCATTTAGTAACATTACTGCATGCTATATTATCATTGCATTTGATGGCTCACCTGGTCTTGCTCCACAATCGGTGTTCCCCTTATTCTCATGCAAAGCTCTGTAGTGCCTAAGCATGGATGAGGTGTTGTTGTTATATCCCAGCTCCCTGGCACATAGAAAACACTTCACCTTGTACAAAAGTCAAGACAGCTCAACATAAATTGTATTGCACCATCAGTATTATGAAAATACATCTTCTGTAGAAATTTACATACCTTGTTGGGAGGAATAAGATCAAAATGTTCCCACACAGGGGAGGACATCCTCCTCTTCTTAGCTGGCTCCATTCTCTCCTGACTTTCTCTCCTCACTCTCATAAACCTCCAAACTGTCTCCAAACTCTCACTAACAACTCTCCATCAAACACCCACATTTTTGAATGAAGTCTGAGGGGTTTATATCGCTGTCATATCTCGCGGCAAAGTTCGAACCGCTTCATGAACCAGTCACGTGGTACAGCCGGGCAGCGAGGCTTCGGACGTCATCATTTTCAGCTCCTCCCATAAATGAAGCAAGCCTCGATACGCGCATCGTGGAAACGCCCCTCAATTACTCGACACAAGCTTCGAAGCCTCGATACAGAACGTCACATCACTACTTCTCACCCCTACAGCTACCGAGTAAGAAAAAGTGTCAACAACACAGGGGAGATCACAACCATGACAAACTGAAACACAGGGCTTAAATACATAGAGGGAGCAATCAGGGCATGGACAACAGGAGGGAAACACAGCTGGGGCAAATCAGAACTGACGAGACAAGGAAGTGTAACCTGAACACACTGAGATAAGACAGACCTTCAAAGTAAAACAGGAAACACATAACAGTCACGCCTAAAACAAAACACTGACAACATTGGATTGTAACAGTATCTTCACCATAACTACTCTCCTGCTCGAATGGGGAAAGAAAAATGGAGAGAGAAGAAGGAAAGAGAAAGAAAGACACTGAAAACTCGCTTGATCACCTGCTGAAAATAAACAAGCAAAAACAAAACAACAACAACACAGTAGGGAAACCACAGCAAAAACCAACATAACCATAAGTGACAGTAAAAATAATTGATCTTAAATGTTACTGAGCAGCATACAGGACTAACGATGCATGATGTGTTTAGAGGCAGCAGCCAATCAAGAAAGTGTGTTTGTGAGCACCTGTTTGTTGTACACCTGCGTGAACACTTGTGTGCGCACCTGTGTGTGTGTGAGCGTGCTTGCAGTCAGCTATGCCAGAGGAGACTGAGGCCCAGGCCCAGAGACCTGAGGGGCCCTCCACACTCTGGAAGGGGCCCGACCTAACATGGAGACACACAGTACTGAACGCAGTACTCACGCTCCCCATACATACTCTACACTCCCAGGTCCAGGAACCAGCAACCCCAGAGGAGCAATCCGCCCCCAGACCCAGGAGATGGTTCCCTTTACTCTGGGGTGGAGACAAGCAAACTACTCCCAGTCTTGCAGCAGCCCAGACCCCTGCGAGACAAGCAGCTCCTCTTCTTGGCCCCCTGCCCCAGATAGTGTTGTGTGAAGATCCCATACGTCACTCCGCCCACTCATATGTGGTGCTGATGTGTGCTGTTCTAAAGCGCATTTAAAACAGTCATCTGCCAGATAACAGCTGGTGTCAGTATGGTCCCTTACGAGAACCCTCAATGTCTATATGTATTTAAAATTGAGAAGTGGGCACCGGCACCAGAGGTGAGGCTGAATAAACAGAAGCCTGCCCCTAGGGAACCCCCAGAAACCACACCCATACCCACGCCTACATCAACTACAATAATGAAGGCGGGGCAAAACCACAACCCCACAAGAATACATTTTTAGAATATCAACAAATTTTCCTTCGAATACGTATTCCAATTCCTTTACAATTCAGGAAGGTAATCATGTCATTGTTCCGTTTGTCAGGGTTGTTCCAGATGGGTGTGTGTTTGCTTGAGATTAATGAAGACTCAGTCACGTTTAGAAAATCCTACCATGCTACCAGAGAGGTGCTGATGTTGAGCTAATGAACAGTAGGTGCCATATCTCTATATTACTGTATAGTACTGTGCTACCATTACCACAGTAATGGTCCTGTGGGAATGGTCCTGTGCTACATAGGACCATTACCTTGGTCCTATGTAGCACAGGGGTTTGTTAGATAGAAGAGCCATATAGCAGGGGGAAGAGAGGATGGAGGACATAGGGATGGGGAGATGATGTGCGCTGGCCCATGCATTTCCTTCTTCTAAACCAACCAGAAGGGGCCAAGGATGGAGGACCACATGAGCCACATGCATTGAAATAAAAAATCCTGTGCTTAAACAATGAATAATAATAATAATGAATTGTAGAATAAATTATGCATTTGTAAATTCATTTACAAATGCATTTTTCATTATTTTATTTATTCAAACATTACAAAAGTAATTTATTGTTTAATTATTCCATTTTAAATAAAAACACTATTTTTACATCTATTTTCCAAAATGAATTATTAATCCATCAATAAATATTTCAAATTAAAAATGAATTTCACAAAAACAGAACTAAACTCTCAACAAAAACAACATTTCAAAAACCATTTTGAAATTCCAAATTAAAAACAGATTTTCATAATCTTTTTAAAACACAATTTAAGAAAGAGAAATAAGATGGTACTTATTAACACAAGTTAATCTGAAGTTCATCGGATCTGACTCCGCCAGGGGTAAGTGCAGCCACTCTAGTCACATCTAGTAGTAGGCTGTGGTACTTGGCCACAGGTGGCAGCAGTGGACTGACCTCCATTGAGACTGCTCCAGCTGCTGTGTGATAGTCAGTGAATCTGCTACAAACTGAAGATCATATGCAAGTTTTGGAAATTAAAACATGAATCCTCCTAACTTAGATTTCAAAAAAAGATTGTTGTGTTTGGCTTTGTTCAAACAAACGTTAGATCTGTTTAACGTTACACAGAAGTCCATTTGGCTCGACACCACTGAACGGAAGCAGCAGAATGACAGAGCTAACATTAACAGTGCAGTGAATCCTGCTTGTGCCATGATTTTCAGGACAGGATATTCACAGACTTTCAGCTTGTTATGTTTATGGATATAATACTGACTTTAATTATCCATAAAAGCGTCACATTCTCTGTAAGATTGAGGTCAGCTACTGAACTGCATATATTTTAAAGTAAAGGCTTTAAAGCCAAAAGAAGCTGAACCGCATTAAGTACTAACATCACTCATGTCAGATAACTTTGCCGACATGTGGCCAACAGTAATTTAGCAATCACCATTTTTTCCGTCTGTATCTTGAAGTCCCATAGGACCTTAGTTTGGCTATTCTCCACCACGCTTGGGGGCGCCTCCCATTTTGACCTCGGGAAACATGTTTCTGAACACCAGCCACACCGGCCTTCAGTTAGATGTTCTTGGTGTCTCTCATTGACGAGCAGCTGGTTGATTTATGCTGCCAGACGTTCGTGGAGTGCAGTCAGCTTCTTGAGCCAGGAGGCGTGAACCATGTCAGGGCCTGGTGCTGTCCAAGTCGTCATACTGGAGACCCTTTCTTGGATGTCTGCCACTGTGATGGTTACTGAGCCCTGTCAAGGAAGGTTGCTGTGGTCGCTTAGATCCACTAGCCACTGAGCATTGGTTGTGTCGTTCTCCCATATGCTCTTCAGGTATTGCTCAGTCTCCAGCTCATCTTGGTGGCGCTGTTTTCATGTTGTTCCCCTGCCACTGCGGAGAACAACATGAGAACAGAGCCATCAAGATCAGCTGATTCTCCTGTCTTCTGTCTCTCTGGTGTACCTCTTCAAGTGGATGGCCAAGGCTGTGAGTCTTTGCTTGGTAGTTTCCAAAGCCTCAGGAATGGACAGCTTGCTGGCACCTTCTTCATCGCACCTTTCTCCAGCTTCAATAGATGGTTAACCTCCCTCCGTGCTACTTTGATCTTGGCCTCTAGTCTTGTAGCCAAGCATTTCACTGATCACTGCTGCGGTGGTGTAGATCACCTGATTAGTGTCGTGCTAAGTATCGTCCGCTTCATAGGAGGGAAAAGCTAGGAGCACAAACAACAGTGTAGAAAAATCCAGGCCTGAGTCTGTCCAACCAATTAAGAGAGCTCTTTATGTTGCACCATGTGGTTAACTTGCATTGCGATTTCGAAAATGAGATAGCTAATCCAATAATTACTCTATGAGCTAATCAGGAGCAAACAGGAAAGGGAAATGTAATTGCCTTTTTAAATGTCAAAAATAAATCTTTACTTTCTTTCTCTCTTTCTTAAATTTTGTTTTAAAAAAGATTTTGAAAATCTGTTTTTGAAATGTGATTTTTATTGAGAGTTTAATTTTGTTTTTTCAATCTTCAATTTGAAGTATTTATTGATGGATTAAAAATTCATTTTGAAAAATAAATGTAAAAATAGTGTTTTTATTTAAAATGAAATTATTAAATAATAAATTAGTAGTGTTTGAAGAAATGAAATACTGTAAAAAATGTATTTGTAAATTAATTTACAAATAAATAATTTATTCATACATTTCATTATTTAAGCACAGAATTCTTCATTTCGATGCATGTGGCTTTTATGGTCCCCCGTGGTGAATGAGATCATTGTGCACTATCCTTTGGTAAATGGCCTGTATTTATATAGCCCTTTACTAGTCCCTAAGGACCCCAAAGTGCTTTACACATCCAGTCATTCACCCATTCACACACTGGTGATGGCAGCTACATTGTAGCCACAGCCGTCCTGGGGCGCACTGACAGAGGCGAGGCTGCCGGACACTGGCGCCACCGGGCCCTCTGACCACCACCAAAAAACTACTTTTAAAAAACCTTAATTGGGATTCATCATAAAAGCAAAGTTAAGCCACAATGTTAAAATCTCTGTTTTAAAAGGAATGACAAAGAACACAAGCATGGACAAGGAAAAGATAAAGGTATCACACACATTACAAATACATAGACAAAAGTTAATTAGCAGACATGAGAACAGGGCTCATGATGAGATGGTGAGAAGCCAACTACTGTCTGCAAAGGCAAGAAGGCTCACCGCTAATAAACCAAACCAAAACTCTTTTCTTATCCTAAAGCAAACTCAAAATTTTGAGAGAGGCTGTCACATTTCACATTTTGCAGTTCACCAGAGATTTTTTTTCAAACCTTGGAATGTGAAGAGGATGTATGATTCAATTAGATCATGTGGCTGAATGTGCTGGAGCTCATAATGTCATACCATAACATCTCAAAATATGAAAAAAACGCCCAAAGTGTGTAATGACTTTGCATTATTCCCAGGAGGGAAGTACCTGAGACAGACCACAAGATGGTGACAGAAGAAAAGGATCGAGTGCAATAAGAAATACCCATGTGATTAATTCATAGCACTGTTTTTGGCTGGTAAAATACAATTTTTTGTCATTCTGTATGTTTTCTCATTTTGCATTATTGAACATTATTGAATTATTGATGGATGGATGGATGGATGGATGGATGGATGTTTCTTTTAAACTACTACGACTACACAAATGAAGACAGAAGCTGAAACGTAAATGCATGCATCTGGCTTCTCCTATTATGAAGGGCATGAATAATAATACTGAGAAAACAGATAGAAACTTAACCTTTATTATGTTACTAAATGCTCGTTTAAAATCACTACCACTATAAATGGTGTTTATTGTCTTCATGTTTTCATAGTTTTCCTATTTAACAAAATTCAACATTAAACATTTGAGAAAAGGGGGAGATAGTGATAACCTTGAGATGCAACAACAGCATGGTAAGCACAGTTGAAGGCCTGCTGCTGTTTAGTAAAGTTAACTTTTAAGCCTATGACTAAATGGGTGATTTGAATATGCTAGCGAAAGGGATTTTCCCTGGCCATTCCCAGGAAGAACTACAGTTTTTTTTAAACACATGAGATCTGCCAAGATGATTATCACAGAGGTGAAAGCAAACAGTAGCATAAGTCCTAGCTCTGGGGCTTTTTACCTGAATCTCTAAAAATAAGTTTGACTTTGAACATATAGGTTGGGCTCCCTGGTTTTCATGTTGTTTGAAATACACTTAAAACAATAAAGACAATACATTGATGAGCTTATAATCACATCTACTTCTAACTTTTACATATATTTTTATGGCCTGTTTAACAGAAAGTTAACAGAAATTTAAATAGACCAAACTGAAGTCCTGCCTCTTTGTGACACAGGGCAGCTGCTTCTGCAATGATCTACTCTGACTATTTAGCTAGATTATGTAAATGAATATATTAACTGTAATTACATATAGTTAATGAGCTGATAATGAACATCAGGGGATATCTGGCACATTTTTTTTAAATAAATGTTGCTATCTCTGTGGTAACTAGCTGCTGCCATCAGATTGAATTCTAATTAATTATATTTTCCTAGCCCTATTTCCCTATCAGCATACTTTGTATGACTTACAAGTATGTATCTCTTAGTTGTTGTTTTTTAATATTTAGTTATTGTTGCTGTATTGCGTAACAGTCGGCAAAAATGTTACCTGACAGAAGAGAAACAGTCCTGATCAGAAGTTTTAGACCACTTGAAAAATGGCAAAAAAAATCATATTTTGCATGGTTGGATCTTAACAAGGTCACAAGTAAAGCTTCAACATGCAACAAGAAGAAATGGGAGTGAGACAGACATTTTTTTGAGCATGCAATTTATTGAAGACAACACTTAAACTGAAACAGGCTGTTTTACAGCTGATCAAATGTTTAGGACCAGTTCAGTTCAGTTCAGTTAAGTTCATTTTTATTTCAAACATTTCAAACATGTGCCTTCACAATCATTACAAAATATCATTCCATTATTTGTTTGAAAAGGAGTAGGCTGAAGTATTTACTTATTTGTCCCTACCCCCTCAAGTTTTACCTCTCATTCATTTAATTTTTTTTTTTTGTCTTAAATTAAACAAACAACATATGAAACATATAAACATATGAAGTAAAACAAAACATAACATACATAAATCAAAAACAAGAAATTAGCAAGCCCCACCACAGTATAGTTTCTTTCATATGAAAAATACAGAATGTGTATATTTGCAGATACACAAGTTATGGAAAAACAACAAACCAAAACAAAACAAAAAAACAAAAAAACAACCAAAAAAGAACCGCAACACCATTACCAGCAACATTACCATCCTGGGTTAACCCCGTTTTCTTCATTCTTATACTTATTTAAAATTAGGTTTTTATATTTTACTTTAAACTGTTTTATGTTTTGACTGTCTTTTATTTCTTCTGTTAGACTGTTCCATAATTTAACTCCTGAAATTGAGATTGACATAGTTCTTAAAGTTGTTCTAGCACTTTGTATTTTTAAATTCCATTTCCCTCTTAAGTTATACCCACCTTCTCTTTCTATGAACAATTTACAGATTTCTTTGGGAAGCAATTTATTTCTGACTTTATACATTATTTGCGCTGTTTTAAGCTTCACCAAGTCTTGGAATTTAATAGCTTGCATTTTGACAAAGAGTGCATTTGTATGGTCCCTGTACCCTACATTATTTATTAATCTAATGGCCCTTTTCTGTATTATAGTTATTGTTTGTGTGTTACTTTTGTATGTGTTTCCCCAGACCTCTACACAGTAGCTCATATATGGCAGTAGTAAAGCACAGTATAAAATGTGCAGTGCTTTCTGATCCAACATATGCTTTGCTTTCCCCAGGACGGCAATGCCCCGTGCCAATTTCCCCCGAACATAAGTAATGTGTGGCTTCCAACAGAGCTTGTGGTCAATGATCACCCCAAGAAATTTTATTTCATTTACTCTTTCTAAATATACATTGTCAACACATATTTCTACTTCGATGTTTTTCTTTTGGTTTCCAAACAACATAAATTTGGTTTTATCGAGATTCAATGATAATTTATTTATATCAAACCACTTCTTTAATATCGTTAATTCCTGTGTGATCATTTCCAAAACCTGTGGCAATTCCCCACCTGCACACAGTATATTTGTGTCATCTGCAAATATTACAAACTTTAAAATCTCCGATACTCTGCAGATATCATTTAAGTACATAATAAACATTTTTGGACCCAGTACTGAACCTTGAGGTACTCCACAAGCTATATCCATCAAATTAGATTTATATTCATTTATTTGTACATATTGTTGCCTATTCCCTACATAGACCACATTCCTTTAAAAGGCCAAATCTGTGCAAAAATGTGTATTCATTGTCATTTCTGTCAGCTATCACACTGTCATGACGTTCTGATCTACCATGGCTGGATGAATGGGTGGCTGGAACCACGTTTACAGTTTTTTCTGATAGCTTACAGTTTTTTTTAATTGGTTTGGTACTATTTTCATAACTAAAGAGTGCATTTTTAAATCTCTCAGTACAAAACTCACATTTGATCACATTTGTAACACCACTAGTCATTCTTTAAAATCTGATGTCATGATTTCATTGTATTTGCACATATTTTCATTCCAATTAATCATTGTTTCAGAACATGTGATCATTGTGATATATTTTGAGAACATTTGCTTTACTCAACCAAACAAAACAGTAAGATCTTTTTTCAACTTAGAACTTTTACCAATCATTTCATTCAGGAGCAAATAATACAAGGCAAGCATTTCAAATTGTCCTGGGTGATGTATGAGTGTAACTGAACTGTAAAACTTTACACAGCAAATATTACACTTATGTTCAGACATAAAAAATATATACACACACACACACACACACACACACACACACACACATATATATATACATATACACATATATGTATATACATATATGTATATATATATATATATATATATATATATATACACACACACACACACACACACACACACACATACATATATATATGTATATATATATATATATACACACACACATATATATATATATATATATATATATATATATACAGTGGGGCAAAAAAGTATTTAGTCAGCCACCGATTGTGCAAGTTCCCCCACTTAAAATGATGACAGAGGTCAGTAATTTGCACCAGAGGTACACTTCAACTGTGAGAGACAGAATGTGAAAAAAAAATCCATGAATTCACATGGTAGGATTTGTAAAGAATTTATTGGTAAATCAGGGTGGAAAATAAGTATTTGGTCAATAACAAAAATACAACTCAATACTTTGTAACATAACCTTTGTTGGCAATAACAGAGGTCAAACGTTTACTATAGGTCTTTACCAGGTTTGCACACACAGTAGCTGGTATTTTGGCCCATTCCTCCATGCAGATCTTCTCGAGAGCAGTGATGTTTTGGGGCTGTCGCCGAGCAACACGGACTTTCAACTCCCGCCACAGATTTTCTATGGGGTTGAGGTCTGGAGACTGGCTAGGCCACTCCAGGACTTTCAAATGCTTCTTACGGAGCCACTCCTTTGTTGCCCGGGCGGTGTGTTTTGGATCATTGTCATGTTGGAAGACCCAGCCTCGTTTCATCTTCAAAGTTCTCACTGATGGAAGGAGGTTTTGGCTCAAAATCTCACGATACATGGCCCCATTCATTCTGTCCTTAACACGGATCAGTCGTCCTGTCCCCTTGGCAGAAAAACAGCCCCATAGCATGATGTTTCCACCCCCATGCTTCACAGTAGGTATGGTGTTCTTGGGATGCAACTCAGTATTCTTCTTCCTCCAAACACGACGAGTTGAGTTTATACCAAAAAGTTCTACTTTGGTTTCATCTGACCACATGACATTCTCCCAATCCTCTGCTGTATCATCCATGTGCTCTCTGGCAAACTTCAGACGGGCCTGGACATGCACTGGCTTCAGCAGCGGAACACGTCTGGCACTGCGGGATTTGATTCCCTGCCGTTGTAGTGTGTTACTGATGGTGACCTTTGTTACTTTGGTCCCAGCTCTCTGCAGGTCATTCACCAGGTCCCCCCGTGTGGTTCTGGGATCTTTGCTCACCGTTCTCATGATCATTTTGACCCCACGGGATGAGATCTTGCGTGGAGCCCCAGATCGAGGGAGATTATCAGTGGTCTTGTATGTCTTCCATTTTCCGATGATTGCTCCCACAGTTGATTTTTTCACACCAAGCTGCTTGCCTATTGTAGATTCACTCTTCCCAGTCTGGTGCAGGTCTACAATACTTTTCCTGGTGTCCTTCGAAAGCTCTTTGGTCTTGGCCATGGCGGCGTTTGGAGTCTGACTGTTTGAGGCTGTGGACAGGTGTCTTTTATACAGATGATGAGTTCAAACAGGTTCCATTCATACAGGTAACGAGTGGGGGACAGAAAAGCTTCTTACAGAAGACGTTACAGGTCTGTGAGAGCCAGAGATTTTCCATGTTTGAGGTGACCAAATACTTATTTTCCACCCTGATTTACGAATAAATTATTTACAAATCCTACCATGTGAATTCATGGATTTTTTTTCCACATTCTGTCTCTCACAGTTGAAGTGTACCTCTGGTGCAAATTACTGACCTCTGTCATCATTTTAAGTGGGGGAACTTGCACACTCGCTGGCTGACTAAATGCTTTTTTGCCCCACTGTATATATATATACACACACACACACACACACACACACACACACACACACACACACACACAAGGGAGAAAAGGAAAGTCATTTACCTAAGCAAAATATATTTTTATCACTTTTAAACCATTAATCAAGCCAGTCATTAACATTGGGCCATAAGTTTTCATCAACATCACAGTGGATGTCTTCGTTGTTCAGGCACCGTGGGAAAAATCTCCTGGCAAGACGAATCCAGGCTTGACATTGCTCAGCAGTTATATCACCACAAGCTTCACACATGGCTTGAAGAAGGGAGACATGCTCATGGGGATGGCGACCATACACCTTCCACCTCCATGTAGAGAAGAATTTCTCAATTGGGTTGAGGAAAGGGGAATATGGTGTGTTTGAAACCATTCCTGAACCAGCTGTGCATGGTGGGAGCTGACATTGTCCCACACAACAACATAGACGATGTCTTCTCCCTGACAAGCCTGCTCCAGTTCATTTAAAAAAAAAAAAAAAAACTATCAGGTGTTCAGTGTTGTATGACCCTAGAACTGGTCTACAGCCTACCACACCGTCTTCAGATATAGCTGCACACATTGAGATGTTCCCCCCACGTTGTCCAGGGACGTGGATGGTAGCCCAATAAGGTTACGTCCTCTGTGTCTAGTTTTTGCCAGATTGAAACCAGCCTGATCAACAAAAATATACTAGTGATTTGAAATTGAATTTTTTTTTTTTTATTTAAGTCAACAACAACAACAACAACAACAACAACAGATTACAATTTTACATAAAAGTACTCAAACAGTAACCGAAAAAGGAATAGGCTGAAGCCTTATGGCTTATACAGTACTTATCCTATCCCTTACCCCCATAGAAATAATCAAATCCTTAACCAAGAAAATAAATAGCATTGATAAATAAGTTGTATAACAGTTTGAAAAGAAATCAATGATAAATCAAGAAATTAAATCAACACAAAAAAATGTTAACAAACCAAATTTCTATAACCTTGTATAATACTAATTTTTAAAATCTTCCTGAAGAATGACAAAGAAAAACACATCTTCAGTTCAGCATTAAGTCCATTCCATAATTTCACTCCCAAAACTGACACACATCTATACTTAACATTGGTTCTCACTTTAGGCATTTCAAACTTATAAGACCCCCTCAAATCATATTTTCCATCTCTTAGTTGAAACATCCTTAAAATACAAATTGGAACATTCTTTTTCATCACTCGATATATCATTTCTAAAGTTTTAGAATATATAATGTCCATTTTAACATAGACGATCCTACAAAAAACTGGTTGGTGGACTCCCCATATCCAACTTTATTTATTATTCTAATCGCTCTTTTTTGCAATTTAAATATTGAATCCAAATATGTTTTGTATGTGTTCCCCCAAATTTCTGCACAGTAGGTCATATAAGGCAAACAAAGGGAAGTATACAATAAATAAAGGCAGTTCTTATTCAAAAAATCTCTTGTTTTATAAAGAATAGAAATCGACTTGGATAATTTCCGTTTCACATGTTCTATGTGGGGCTTCCAACAAAGTTTATCATCAATAATTACTCCTAAAAATTTTGTCTCATATACTCTTTCAATTTCAACATTATTTAAATTCAATTTTACTTTAATATTACTTTTACTACCTCCAAATAACATAAATTTTGTTTTACTTTCATTCAATGATAGTTTATTAAATACAAACCATCTATTTAACTTCATGAGCTCTGTTTCCACTGTTTTCAGTAATTTCTTTATGTCTTTTCCTGAGCAAACTAAGTTTGTATCATCAGCAAACATCACATATTTTAAAGTATCACTGGCTGTACAAATATCATTTATTTAAAGTAAAAATAACTTAGGTCCCAAAACAGATCCTTGCAGAACTCCACAAGTTACTTTTCTAAGTTTAGATTTCATGTTATTAATACTCACATATTGGAACCTATTATTCAAGTAACTATTTAACCACAATTGTACAACACCTCTTAAACCATACCTTTCACACTTCCGTAAAAGTAAAGAATGATCTATCGTATCAAAGGCTTTACGTAAATCAATGAACACACCTATTCCAAACTGTTTTTTATCCACAGCCGTTGCAATATTTTCAATAAATTCCATCACAGCTAGAGATGTTGAGCGATTTCTTCTGAACCCATACTGATGATCATTCAATAAATCATATTTATCAATAAAAGAATCTAGTTTGTTTGCAAATAGTTTTTCAAGAATCTTTGAAAATTGAGGCAGTAAAGATACCGGTCTATAGTTTGACACAATCTGTTTATCACCAGTTTTATATAGTGGGATCACTTTGGCAATTTTCATTTTATCTGGAAAAATTCCAGTTTGAAATGATTTGTTACAAATATATGTTAACGGCTGAAGGACACTATGAAGAACTTCTTTAATTAACGACATGTCAAGGTCATCACAATCTGTGGATTTTTTACTCACCACTTCTACAATGTCACTCTCACAGACTCCACCAAGAAACATTGAGCTACATTCACAAGAAGTAGAATCTACTTCATCATTTCCTCCTGGTACAGAAATCTCTTTTGCCAAGTTGGGACCTACATTAACAACGTAATCATTAAATTCATTAACTGTGCTCTCAGTATTCTCAATCACTACATTACCTCTTCTTACAATACGTGTTGGAGAACATGTATTATGTTGATTTTTTTATTATCCTATTTAATACACTCCAGGTAGCCTTAATATTACTTTTATGTTTTTGAAGCAGCTGTTCATAAACTCTTTTCTTTTCATATCGCATAATAAATGTTAATTTCGATATTTCTTATATTTGTCTTCATTTTCCTTTGTTCTGTGTCAAAAAAAAATCCTGTATAACCTATTTTTCTTTTTACAGGCTCTTTCCAGACTGTATGTGTTTGCAAAAGAGGACTCAAACGCAGACCAAAAACTGAACGTGGCGTGGGTTTAACAAAAAACAAGCCGTTTGAGGCTAGCAAAAAGGGTACAAACAAAAGGGCATTGGTTAAACTAAACAATAACCTAAACTGGGTGAACTAAAACTAAACATGAAAAAACCTTAAACATGGTGAACTGACATAGATACCTGAAGTAGTGACGTGGATGAGCAGACGACCTGACAAAGAATGACTGAAAGCACACGGACTAAATACACACAGGAGGATAATGAGGGAAGTGGGAACACATGGAGAAACAGCTGACACATGAACATAACAACGTCACAGTGGCAGAGTAAAACTAAACACGATGAACACAGGAACACCAGACCTCTTCAAAATAAAACAGGAAACATAAGACACAGACATGAAACATGAAGGGGAAGGGAGACTTGACATGGGCGGAAGACACAAGGAGAATCAAATAACAAAGAACTAGAATAACCTAGGCATGACAAAAAATGAACTTAGAAAACCCGAAGGGCTTAAACATAAACTAAAACTCAAAACGCTGGGTCAAAAGACCCAGGATCGTGACAGAGCTCCCCCTTCAAGGGCGGATTTCAGACGCCCACAGCCATGAAAACAAAAAAAGCCCACCACGGGCGGGCGGCGGGGGTCCAGGACGGAGGGCCAAAACAAGAACTTCCACCAGAAGCACAGGGGACAGTGCAAAACTCAGTTCAGCGGGCCAACCCAAAGGACAGCAGCACCAGAGTCCAAACAGTTCAGGGGGACGACCGTGCGGACGGCAACAACACGGAAACAGTTCAGGGGGCCGGCAGCGGTGTAGAAACAGTTCAGGGGGCCGACCTCGACAGCGGTGACGTCCAGCTGGTGGCCCGGAAAGTGGCCGGCGATCCCGAGGTGCAGAGGCTGGACCAGGCGAGGCAGCTGCAGGTGGGGGCTGGACGGGCTCCTCGGGCCCTCCAGCTGACGAGGTGTGAGGCTGGTGCGGTTCCCCTGAACCCCCAGCTGACGTGGCATGAGGCTGGACGGGCTCCTCGGGGCCTCCAGCCGACGTGGCATGAGGCTGGACGGGCTCCTCGGGCCCTCCAGCTGAAGCAGTGGCAGGACCAGTAGGTGCAGAGACTACTGGCTGAACAGAAGGCTGAGCGGGTGATGGAACAAATGACTGAGCTAAACACTGGGGAGCTGGCTGAGCTGCACAGTGGGCTAAGGGCTGAGCTAACGGAAACACAGGAAAATGAACTATGGACTGGGCTGCTAACAGAGCTAATGACTGAGCTATAGACTGAAAAGCATGCAGTAGAGATGGTGGCGATGGTCTGGACCACAGGGAGGACTGCTGGGCGGGGTTGCCTGAGCCTTCAGCAGAAACAAGAACGGGTGCAGGCACCTTCCGGACACTAGTCGCTCCCACCCGAAGAGTAGATACGGGTGTGGAGACGGGCTGTATCCTGGCGGACCTCACCCTGGGGACCGGCATGGGTGCAGGGGTGGACTGGTTCACAGCCCCCCTCATCCCGGAAGCCGGGACAGGCACCGGCAACGGCTGGGCAATTGTACTTCTCACCCGAGGAGCTGGTACGGGTGCAGAAACTGACAGAGCCTCAGCCGGCCTGGAAACCAGAGCAGGGACCAACTGGACCTCAGCCTCCCTCACCCGAGGAACTGGTACGGGTGCAGGGGTGCCGGGAGGAGGAACACGAGCAGGCAAAGGAGCAGGCTCAGAAAAAACAGTCTTAGAATTGGCAGGCTTAGGGTTAATCCATCTTGCAATTCTTTGTCGTCATTCAACCATGTTTCTGAAATTGCTACCACTGCAAACTTATTTTGGAATTGATCAAGATACGCTTTGATTTTAGAAAAATTACTGTAAAGACTCCGACTGTTAAAGTGGATTAATGAAAAACCTTTTATCTTGGGATCCAACTCTTCCCCATTATAATATTCACATGTCATATCAACATTCTGATAGAGGTGGATATCTGTATCAATACTATTGTCCAACTCATAAAATTTATAATCATGAGATCCAAAATATTCCATTTTTTGCCTTTTTTTTTTTTGTTCACATGCATAGTTATTTTTTTCACACTTATCAGATATTGTTCATATCACAGTCAGCAACACAATTCTTTTCTACACTGAACTCTTTTTCTTTTGTTTAAATCTCTCAAGATCTGCAATGTCTCTGACAACAATTACTTTAGCTTGTTCTGGTGTCCCATTAACTCTTATGAATACCTTACAGTTCCTGGTCCAGGTATCTTGGATGGGCTTTTCCTTCTTCAATAGTCTTGCCTGTCGTGCAATTTCAGCATTTCTCTTGGTAAGATGCTCATTCACAGATACACCGGTTCCCTTTAACTTCTTTCCCATCTTTAACAGTTCAACTTTATATTTCCTGTTCACAAATCGTAGTATGATGATTCAAAGCAGCGTCCAGCTCCATCACCCTCTGTTACAGTAATTGCATGACAGTTTAGTGTTGTACCTGAATATATTCTGGACGCAGTTGTTTCACCTGGACATTGTTCCTCTCAAAAGGAACTTACAAATGACCAGACAACAATCAGTCAAGTGGACAATCCATAGACATAGTGATTCATTGATTAAACATTAAGATCGGTTGAATTAAATGACAGAAAAATGTATTAAACTGAATAATAAGAGATGCAACTCAAAAATTTTATAGTGATAACATTATGAAAGGCAGTAACTGTGAACAAAACATTTATTTAGATGAAACACTTATTTTGTGTAGTGAAAATGATATTTTGTCATTATGTGTATTGTACTAACACAATTGAAAATATGCTGAAATGTTTGAAAAAGGTGCACTTTTGATGATCTGTTGTGATATAAGTACTAAGAGTTTTGAAAATGTACCAATTGTTTGTGAAAACTGCGCCAAACCAATAAAAAAAACTGTAAGCACATTTTTTTGTAACTATTGGCTATTTTTTGCAAAACTCTACACACAAATAAGAAAACTCTTCACCCAATCAGCAAAACATTGTAGTTTCCTTGTAAAAGTGAATAACCCTGCTTAACTCTCCACACCTTTGTAAAAATGGTGTTTCCGTATCCAACAGTTAACACAAGCCATCATATTAATAAGCACACAATGCACCAACTACACACTGATGGTATGAATAAAAAACACATCTGGCTTTTGCTTCCTCTGTGCACAAGGTAGGCTATGTTAGTTTGAGCTCATACTTCTGTCATAGATCCGTAAGCATGGAGGGATCCAAACTTCAAGTACTGGTGTTTATTTACAGTTTTTTGTGAATGCTTAAACCCTAACTGTGATTCCTGTAGCACAATCTCTAAAACTATTCAGACTTATAGCAAAACCACTCACTGAGTTTGCAAAACTAAAAGCACAAAAACTGCTTTGCACTCAGTTTGCAATTTTGTAACGCACACTTTGCAAAACTGTAGGCACAATTCACTGCACAACACCCAATTACCAAATTTCCAACACACTCCTAGCAAAAGTATACACATGTATGGCTATCATTAACACTAATTTGCCAACTGTCTGGCACACTTTCACATGTGAAAACTTTCTTAGATAATTCGTTCACTTTGCAATCAGCCTAAGCACTATAATACAGGTAAGCTGTGTGTGCGGAGTACAATGGAGGGAGCAGAAAGAGTGAGAAGTAGAGGAGGCCGAGGAAGAGGACGTGGAGGTGAAGAAGTAGGATGAAGAGGACGACAAGGACAAGGAGGAGCAAGAGGAAGACGAGGAGGGGGGAGAGGAAGATGAGGAGGGGGGAGAGGAAGGGTAGGAAGAAATAGAATTGCTGATGACATCAGAGCTACAATAGTGGACCATGTAATCAACTGTGGAATGACCCTGAGGGAAGCTGGCCAACGGGTCCAGCCTAACTCGAGCCGCTACACTGTAGCAAGTACCATAAGGACATCTTGAAATGAGAATCGGTTAGTACAGTCACTTCGCACAAAGATTTGTAGCACTGCCATATGCCAATGAGAAACACACCAATACCATTGATGTAAAAATACTGAAATTGTTACTTTACAGAATTGCTAGATGACCAGATGCTGGGGGCAGAGGAAGCATGTTCACTGCAGACCAAGTAACCCATATAGTCATTATGGCGATTGCAAATAATCCTATACTTGGAAATACACACTTGTGTTTGTTTTGATGTGTTTGAATAAACACCAGTACTTGAAGTTTGGATGCCTCTATGCTTATGGATGTCATGGTCCGCGGCCCGGCGTCCGAGGTGCGGATGGGATGCCCACGCCCACGGGCGTGGCTGCTAACTCCACACCTGCATCCCATCCCAGGCGATCACCAGGTGGACTATTTAATCCTGCCCAGCCTGCCGCTCCACGCCAGTCCGTAGTCGCCTCTCAGCGGTAACGTACACCTGCGGGAAAGCCCTTATGAAAATTTATTCGTCTGAACTAACACTAACTCTGCCCTGTGCACTCAGATCTCAACTCGGCGTGTTTTGAGCCACCTGCCTGTCCACCTGCCTGTCCACCTGCCCGTCTGGAATTTGGATCTCGATCAGCACTCGCCGCCTCGACTTTTCTGGAGCTCCCCCGCGGACCCTCACCCCTCCCTCCGGCTCCCTCGGCCCCGATATCATCGTAAGACGCATACTCTACCTCCCCTCGTATGCTGCCATTTCCCCGCACCCCAATATTCCTTTTCCTTTTTCTGTTGCAGCCTCCCACAGCCCTGCTCTCGACGTTCCCTGCGCGACTCACCTCCCCGGTCCTTCGGTGTTTTTTGGTTCCATACGTTGTTTTTTTCCGGCTACCCTCACGGGACACCTTTAGTTATAATAAAATTTGGTTTCTTTATTCTCTCCTACCCTGGTGTGTGAGTTCTGCTTCTGGGTCCAGCTTGCGCACGGAACTTCGGTTCATGACAGTACGGACTGGCCCGTATGGACCCAGCAGATCCACTCCGCTCCGCCATTAATAAACAGGGCGCTATCCTCGGTCGCCACGATCAGCAGCTCCAGTCTCTCCAAGACCGTTACCAAGAGCTCAGTGACACTCAGGATGAGCTGTGAACTAGACCGCCCGACCCCGCGCACCGCAGCGTTTCATCTCCGCCGCTGGAACCCTTCCACGGGGAGTTAGACCTGTGTGGGGGGGTTCCTTTTTCAGTGCTCCTTGTTTTTCAGCCGCACGCCACACGCCTTTCCCACGGATGCTGCTAAGATCTCCCACTTCGTGGGATTGTTACGGGGGCGTGCTCTAGCATGGGCTGAGGCTTACTTAGCCTCTCACCCCATTCGCGATTGTGCTTACGATGAATTCCTGGAGGAGTTCCAGGCTACGTTCTCCCCTCCGGTTTCGGAGGACGATGCCGCGCAGAAGTTGCTGGGGCTCCGTCAGGGGCGGCGCAGTATTGTGGAGTACCTAGTTGAATTTCGTACCAGAGCGGTCGCCGTGGGTTGGCCCGATTCAGCCCTCCGTGGGTTTTTTTTACGGTCATTAACCGACCAGATGAAGGACCAACTAGCGTTTCACAAAGAAACTAAATCCTTCGAAGAATTGGCTTCCCTCGCCCGTAGGATCAATAGACGTTTGCGGGAGAGGGATGCCGAGCGGCGGCTTAAGCCTATGGGCTCCGTATTGCGCCCCGGGATCCGCGTTTCTCCGCCCCCGCCCACAGCCGCGTGTGCGCACTCTCCATCGCCTCCCCCGCCCGAACCCATGCAGATCGGACGCTCTCGGCTTTCTCCGGAGGAGAGGGAACGCCGATTTCGGGCTGGGGATTGCCTGTACTGTGGGAGGCCCGGTCACAGCATCGCTGTTTGCCCGGTCCGCCCAAACGACCCGGCCCGCCCAAACGACCCGGCCCACCGGTAAGTCCGGGGATACGGGTGGGCAGCGCTCTAAGCACTACTAGACCCCGATTGTTACTGTCCATTACCATCGTGACTAATAACCAGACTTTTACATGCCCCGCATTGGTGGACTCCGGGGCGGAACAGAACCTCATGGATGAGAAGCTGGCTAAGAGGTTAGCTGTGTCTCTTACCCCACTCGAACCGCCCATCCCTGCGTCCACATTGAATAACCAAGTGTTTGCGTACATAACTCACCAAACCGCGCCAGTACGGTTAGTCGCGTCAGGTAACCACCAAGAGCAGCTGTCCTTTTTCACTTTTCCTGCTCCTGACACCCCGCTTATCTTAGGCTACCCCTGGCTACAGAGACATAACCCACACATTGATTGGGCTGGAAAGAGCATCGCGAGCTCGAGTGTGTTTTGTCTGGCGAACTGCTTGAGGTCAGCCGTTCCCTCCGCCTCAACGGAACGGAGCCCCGCCCCGCCACCCGCACTAGATCTCTCTTCCGTGGCCCCCGACTATCACGATCTTCGGCAGGTGTTCAGTAAAGACGAGGCGCTCTCACTCCCACCTGACCGTCCGTATGACTGTGCCATTGATCTGCTCCCGGGTGCATCGCTGCCCTCCAGCAGACTGTACAACCTGTCTCGCCCCGAAAGAGAAACCATGGAGAACTACATCCAGGAGTCGCTAACAGCAGGACGAATTAGGCCGTCATCCTCCCCCGTAGCTGCGGGTTTCTTCTTCGTGGGAAAAAAGGACGGGACGGGACGCCCGTGCATCGATTACAGGGGGCTGAATGACATCACCGTCAAAAATAAATATCCCCTCCCACTCATTAGTTCTGTTTTTGACTCACTCCAGGAAGCCACAGTCTTCACCAAGCTGGACCTGCGGAACGCCTATCACCTGGTTCGGATACGTGAGGGTGACGAGTGGAAGACCGCCTTCAATACCCCACTAGGGCACTTCGAATATCTGGTGATGCCGTTCGGGTTAACTAACGCCCCGGCGGTCTTTCAGGCCCTAGTCAACGACGTGTTACGGGATTTCCTGAACGTGTTTGTTTTTGTGTACCTAGATGATATTCTGGTCTTTTCCAAGACGCCCGAAGAACATCACATCCATGTGAGGAGCGTGCTACAACGGCTGCTCGAAAACAGGTTGTACGTCAAGGCAGAGAAATGTGAGTTCCACGTTTCATCTATTTCCTTCTTGGGCTACATCCTAGCAGGTGGGCAGGTGAAGACCGACCCGGTGAAGGTCAAGGAAGTGTTGGAATGGCCGGTCCCGGAGTCGCGGAAGAAGCTCCAAAGCTTCCTGGGGTTTGCGAACTTTTATCGCCGCTTCATTCGGAACTACAGTCAAGTGGCCGCGCCTCTCACCCAGCTCACCTCACCTAAGGTGCCTTTCACCTGGTCCCCGGAGGCCCACGCAGCCTTCGCCAAGTTAAAGCGATTATTCACGTCCACACCCATTCTAACCCATCCCGACTCCTATAAGCAGTTTATCGTTGAGGTTGACGCGTCTGATGCGGGAGTTGGAGCGGTTCTCTCCCAGCGGTCCGGGCCTCAAAATAAACTCCGGCCGTGCGCCTTCTTCTCGCGCCGACTCACCCCCGCGGAGAAGAATTACGACATCGGCGACAGGGAACTCCTAGCTGTTAAACTCGCCTTAGAGGAATGGTGCCACTGGCTGGAGGGGGCTGAACAGCCCTTCCTTATATGGACAGACCATAAGAATCTACTGTACCTTAGAACCGCCAAGAGGTTGAATCCACGCCAAGCCCGCTGGTCTTTATTTTTCGCCCGCTTCAACTTCACATTCCCCTATCGTCCAGGGTCGCGGAACATTAAGCCCGACGCGCTCTCCCGTCAATATTCCTCCGACAGTGAAGCGCCCCCCCGCCACCATCCTACCCGCCGCCTGCGTGGTGGGCGCTCTCACCTGGGAAATTGAGGAGACCATTCACCGAGCTTCCCTGGGGGACCCTGATCCAGGGACCGGACCACCCGGACGGCGCTTCGTTCCCGCCGCCGCCCGTGGGGCTGTCATCCACTGGATCCACACTGCACGATTCACGTGCCACCCAGGCGTGAGCAGAACGACGCACCTCCTCAGAAGACATTTCTGGTGGAAGTCGCTAATAAGGGACGTAAGGGACTATGTTTCTGCCTGTGCCGTCTGCGCCCGTAATAAGTCATCCACCAAGCACCCCGTAGGTCAGCTCCACCCCCTCACTACACCCCACCGGCCATGGTCTCACATCTCCCTTGACTTTGTTACCGGTCTCCCTACCTCTTCCGGGAAGTGTGTCGTCCTCACCGTTGTAGATAGGTTTTCTAAGGCCGCTCACTTCATCCCGCTAGCCAAGCTGCCTTTGGCCGCTGAGACAGCCCAAACGTTGATCACTGATGTTTTTAGGCTCCACGGAATCCCCCTGGAAATTGTCTCCGATCGAGGTCCCCAGTTCTCCTCACAAGTGTGGAAGACCTTCTGCTCCATTCTCGGCGCCAAGGTCAATCTGAGCTCCGGCTTTCACCCGCAATCCAACGGGCAGACTGAACGTCTCAATCAGGAGCTGGAGACTATGCTGAGGTGCGTGGCTAGTCAAAACCCCTCCTCTTGGGTCAACTACCTGCCCTGGGTGGAGTACGCCCACAACACTCTAACCTCGTCCTCCTCTGTCTCCTTTCGAAGCGTCCCTCGGATATCAGCCTCCGCTCTTCCCAGAAGAGGACTTAACTCTCTCTGTCCCGTCGGCTCCACACCACCTCCGGCGCTGCCAACGTGTGTGGCGCAGCGTTCGCCGCGCCTTCCTGCGCGTGAAGGAACGGCGTGCGCACTACGCCGATCGCCGCCGTGCCCCGGCCCCTGACTACCAGCCGGGACAGAAGGTTTGGTTGGCAGCTGGGAATATTCCACTTCGCGGCACGTCTCGCAAACTAGCTCCCCGCTTCATTGGGCCGAGTCATCAACCCGGTGGCGGTAGCTGTGTCTCAGCTTAAGCCGGTCCGCCTCAGCCCCCTGTGCCCTCTTTCCGAGCCCCCTCCTCCCGCCCGGCTCGTCGGCGGCCGTCCGGCCTATGCGGTCCGGCGGATCCCGGATGCGCGCCGGCGCCGGCGCGGTTGGCAGTATCTCGTGGTTTGGGAGGGGTACGGCCCCGAGGACCGCCTCTGGGTCCCGCGCTCCTTCGTTCTGGACCCTCGTCTCATCTCTGCTTTCCATGCTTCTCTCCGCAGGCGGGGGCCCGGCCGGTCGCCTGGGGGCAACCCTTGAGGGGGGGGTACTGTCATGGTCCGCGGCCCGGCGTCCGAGGTGCGGATGGGATGCCCACGCCCATGGGCGTGGCTGCTAATTCCACACCTGCATCCCATCCCAGGCGATCACCAGGCTGAGAGGCGACCAGTCCGTAGTCGCCTCTCAGCGGTAACGTACACCTGCGGGAAAGCCCTTATGAAAATTTATTCGTCTGAACTAACACTAACTCTGCCCTGTGCACTCAGATCTCAACTCGGCGTGTTTTGAGCCACCTGCCTGTCCACCTGCCTGTCCACCTGCCTGTCCACCTGCCCGTCTGGAATTTGGATCTCGATCAGCACTCGCCGCCTCGACTTTTCTGGAGCTCCCCTGCGGACCCTCACCCCTCCCTCCGGCTCCCTCGGCCCCGCTATCATCGTAAGACGCATACTCTACCTCCCCTCGTATGCTGCCATTTCCCCGCACCCCAATATTCCTTTTCCTTTTTCTGTTGCAGCCTCCCACAGCCCTGCTCTCGGCGTTCCCTGCGCGACTCACCTCCCCGGTCCTTCGGTGTTTTTTGGTTCCATACGTTGTTTTTTTCCGGCTACCCTCACGGGACACCTTTACAGTTTTTTACAGTCGCTAACAAGCGTTTGTCCAAACAGTTGTCACATTTGCAAAACTCTAAACACAATTAGCACAGGATCGGTCTGTTGTGGCCATACCATTCACACATTTCATGTCGTGTTCACCCAATATGCAGTCAGTGAACACATTTCCACAATGCTTACATTTTCTTAACAGACAAGTTATACCTCCCAACAAAACTATGGACTGTTCTTGTAGTATCTACGAATGTTAACACACAACATCCCACAATAGCAAAAACAATATTCCAAACCGTAGATACAGTATAAAAACCTCTGCCCCTGCAATGATATCAGTACAAAAACAATATCAATATCAAAAATATATCTCAACTGTAAACAAACAAACAATTGAATAATTGACACACAGCTGATTTATGTTGGGTAAATTGGGCCAACCACACCTTCTTCCATTCTGGCTTAGACTCAGTGGGGTTCATAAGGCAAGACCTTGAGGAGTGATGTTTTTGGAAACAAAAAAAAGACAAACACTGTAATGTCTGGTCGAGGAGGAGTAAGAGCAAGGGGCCCAGAGAGAAGAGCAGGCCCAAGGAGAGGGCAAGGTAGAGGTGTAAGAATGCGTGGTGGTGGCATTCCAAGGGCTGCAAGAACAGTAGTCAGTGATGAAATCTGTGCCACTATCATTGACCATGTAATCAACCATGGTCTTTCACTAAGAGAGGCTGGTGAAAGAGTGCAGCCCAATTTGAGGCGGTCAACGGTTGCCTCCATTATACGCACCTTTCAACAAACCAACAGGTAAGTATTGCATTTTACATGGATTGTTCCTATTCTCACTTGACATGTCAATATGGTCATACAGTAATGCATATGTTGAATTGTCTGTCTTTCTAAAGAATGCAACGTCTTCCACCCTCTGGGGGAAGAGGAAAGCTCCTCAGTAATGATCAGGAGCTTGCCATTGTAGAAATGGTTACTGCAAATAATGCAATAAAACTGCGTGAAATACAAACCAGAATTGTGGCGGACCATGAGATATTCGACAATATCGATAGAATCAGCCTCACAACCATTTCGCGGACATTGTCCAAACATAGAGTGCGGATGAAGCAGCTCTACACTGTTCCCTTTGAGAGGAACAGTGAGAGGGTCAAGGAGCTACGACGACAATATGTCCAGGTACAGTGTATATTCAATCCAATGTCCAGTTCTATAAGCTTTGCACTTTGCAAGTAGGTAACCTACACAATACTAGGTTACAGTACAGTATGGTATACAGTACTAACATGACTTACATAAACTTTGTTTCAGAGAGTTATGGAATTGGAGGCCAACCAGGCCCCTCATGAAGTCATATACATCGATGAGGCAGGATTCAATCTGGCCAAAAGGCGTCGACGTGGACGGAATGTAATTGGAAAAAGGGCCACAGTTGATGTGCCAGGACAGAGAGGGGCAAACATTACCATGTGTGCAGCAATTGCAAATGCAGGATTACTCCTTCACAGATGTCAGGTTGGACCCTATAATACAGAGCGCTTGCTTGCCTTTCTCAATGATCTCCACCAGCGCCTGGTTCCAGAGCAGGGTCAGGAGGGTGAAAACATGAGGACCTTTGTAATTACCTGGGACAATGTGGCTTTCCATCACTCGCAAGCAATAACAACATGGTTTGAAGTCCACCCAAGACTGGTGAGTCTCTTCCTTCCACCCTATTCACCTTTCCTCAACCCCATAGAGGAGTTCTTTTCTGCATGGCGGTGGAAGGTTTATGACCATCAGCCACATGACCAGATGTCCCTCCTTGAAGCCATGGATGCTGGCTCCAGGGACATCACAGTTGACGATTGCCAAGGGTGGATCCGACATACCAGGCGGTTTTATCCCAGGTGCATCGACTTGGCTGACATCAGATGTGATGTTGATGAAAACATGTGGCCTAACCCTGAAGATCGCAGAGATTAGATGCAACTTTTTTGCCTTTTTTTAGCCCCCCTCCCCCCCTTTTTATCTTGGCTTTTTGCTGTTGTTTTTTTGTTCAGAATGCTCTTGTGTGTTTCATGGATATTTTGTTCACTGTAAGCAATACTGTAAAACTTTCTCTGTCCTATCATACCGTGTTTCTACTGTACCTCCTGTGGTAAACAGTAAAGAAACAAAAACTTGTTTGCTTTTTACTGGAATGCTTTTGAATGTGAACATTACTGTACATGTGGACATACAGTTACCAACCAAGACATTTCTGGTGTCAATATGGTGGATTGCATGTTTCGCATGCAAATACCTGTGACACTGAAACATAAAAGTCTATGCAGTTTTTGTAATGTCAATAATAGCCAGTATTTTGAAACAAGGTGTACTTTGATTGACTGCATGTACCTTGTGAAGTGAAAACAAGTGTTATTCTTTGACAGACTAATTTCATTTTGAGTCAGATTTATAGTGTTTTTGTACAGTTAGTGTGTGCAGAGAAAGATGTGTTCTAATTTTGAAATGAGGAGTTAGTATATATTTAACAAAATGTATTTTTGGGAAGGATATTATCCATTTGGCCAATTGTGTTTTGTAGGTGTGGGTCTGTGTTAAGAGTTTAGAAAAAGTATCTGAAGTATGGGTAGGCGCTTGTTAGCGACTGTAAAAAACTGTAGTTATAATAAAATTTGGTTTCTTTATTCTCTCCTACCCTGGTGTGTGAGTTCTGCTTCTGGGTCCAGCTTGCGCACGGAACTTCGGTTCATGATAATGGATCTATGACAGAAGTATGAGCTCACACTGACATAGCCTACCTTGTGCACAGAGAAAGCAAAAGCCAGATGTGTTTTGTATTCATACCATCAGTGTGCAGTTGGCGCATTGTGTGCTTAGTAGATGATGGCTTGTGTGTACTGTTTGATACGGAAACACCATTTTTACGAAGGTGTGAAGAGTTAATCTAGCTGTGTTTGCTTTTGCAAGAGAACTACAATGTTTTGATGATTGGGTGACAGGTTTTCTTATTTGTGTGAAGAGTTTTGCAAAATTAGCCAATAGTTACAAAAAATGTGCTTAAGCTATCAGAAAAAACTGTATACACATCAAAACAAACACAAGTGTTTATTTCCAAGTATAGGATTATTTGCAATCGCCATAATGACTATATGGGTTACTTGGTCTGCAGTGAACATGCTTCCTCTGCCCCCAGCATCTGGTCATCTAGCAATTCTGTAAAGTAACAATTTCAGTATTTTTACATCAATGGTATTGGTGTGTTTCTCATTGGCATATGGCAGTGCTACAAATCTTTGTGCGAAGTGACTGTACTCACCGATTCTCATTTCAAGATGTCCTTATGGTACTTGCTACAGTGTAGCGGCTCGAGTTAGGCTGGACCCGTTGGCCAGCTTCCCTCAGGGTCATTCCACGGTTGATTACATGGTCCACTATTGTAGCTCTGATGTCGTCAGCAATTCTATTTCTTACTCTTCTTACCCTTCCTCTCCCCCCTCCTCGTCCTCCTCTCCCCCCTCCTCGTCCTCCTCTTGGTCCTCCTTGTCCTTGTCGTCCTCTTCATCCTACTTCTTCATCTCCATGTCCTCTTCCTCGGTCTCCTCTACTTCTCACTCTTCCTGCTCCCTCCATTGTACTCCACACACACAGCTTACCTGTATTATAATGCTTAGGCTGATTGCAAAGTGAACTAATTATCTAAAAAAGTTGTGGCAGTGTGCCAGACAGTTGGCAAAATAGTGTAAATAATGTCCGTACATGTGTATAGTTTTGCTAGGAGTGCGTTGATCATTTGGGAATTGAGTGTAAAGCAGTGAGTTGTGTTTACAGTTCTGCAAAAAGAGTGCTGTGCAGTGGATTGTAGCTACAGGTTTGCAAAGTGTGTGTTACAAAATGGCAAACTAAGTGCAAACAGTGTTTGTGCTTTTAGTTTTGCAAACTCAGTTAGTGGTTTTGCTATAAGTATCAATAGTTTTAGAAATTGTGCTGTAAGAATCACAGTTAGGGTTTAACCTTCCTGCCTTCTTGGGACCTTTTTGTGCCACTGCTATGTGTTAAATGGCTGCCATTTCCACTGTGTTCAGTGGAATATAACCAAACTTGCCACAGGATAGTTTTTACCTGTCAATGTTAATATTCCAGTGTGAATTCCTTAAATCAGCCTAAAATGGCTGAGCAGCAGAAATCCCCACACCCATCACCCTGGGGACCATTTTCTGCCCATTGACTTCCATTATAAACGCTATTTTTCAACCCCAAATTATCATCATATGATTTTATTTTTTCTTCTTTTCTTGGATGTCAATGAAGACTCAGGGCCTTGAAGTTTTAATTTTTAAATTGCAAAAAAAATGCAAGAAAAATAATGGCAGGTCAAAATGTATGTTGGTGCCAATCTTTGGTCCATCTAAAGGCCTACTTATAATGACAATCACATATTACTTCAACTGGTTTTTTGTGGAAATATTTAGTTTCGTTTTTTGGTTTTTGGGGCTTATAACACAGGGCGCTCATGTAATAACACTGGGATTTGAAGGGTTAAAACAACGAAAATATAATTAAAACTTTACATGAATATTTCAGGGAGAAGTAGTTTTACAAGGTTGGCTAATTTAAAGTGGAATAAAATATGGATATATGGTCATTCTCAGCCACGCCATAGCGTGGCTGAGAATGGTCCCTAGGGTGATGGGTGTGAGTTTTTTAAAGGATGGCAGGAGGGTTAAGCATTCAGAAAAAACTGTAATATGAACACTATTTTGCAGTGCCACACTGAAACACTCTGCATTTTTCCAGTAGTATTATTGTCACAGTTCTGGGTCATTTTGACCCAGCGTTTCTTATATTCTTCTGTATTATGGTTTGAATTCTGATTCTCTTGATATGCTTTGTTTATTATTATAGTTCTATGTTCCGGTTTATTCTGGTTTAGGGTTTTGTTCTTAGATTTTGTGTCTTGTGCCCTCGTATTTAGTGTAGGTTTAGTTCTGTGTCAAATCTGCGTCTTTGTGAATTGTTTCCTGTTTTACTTTGAGGGTCCCTGTCTTATGTCAGCGTATTCAGTTTTGCTTACCTTGGGCCTTTCTCAATATGCGTACTTGCGTTCTCGTGTACTCGTGATACGTCATCAGTCGGAGACCAAGTACTGTTCCAATTCGAAGTACGCATCAAGCCGAGAACGCGAAAAAGTCCCGGATGTGCTCTCGCTCCGCCCGTTTTATCGAGCATGTATCGGTGGTGACTTGTGTGGACTTGGTACAGCTAAATATCCCAGAATGCATTTCGTCCAAAATGGCGGACGAGCGGGGCTAAAAACTTTTAAATATTCCTCTTTCTGGGTCACAAAATAAACTTTTAAGTTATTTTCAAGCAAGAATGTAGCTGTGTAAGCTTCAAATATCTGCTCGATTTATCAAGATATCATATATTTCCAAACGCGCTCTGACGTTTTCGGAGACGTCTGCTCCAGGTTAGATTTTAGTTAAGGTTAGTATCTGTCCCTGCTGTTTTGTCTCCCTTTGCATCAGCCACAATAAAGGCTTGCTTTCTGTTTAAAGTTCAGTTCTGCCTCATCGCCTGTGTCTGCTCCTGGGTCCATCTCACTCTCTCCACTCGGCCTGCCCCGCAGACCGTGACAATTATAGTCTAAAGGACTGTAGTCCTCATATGCTAATGATGCTAATTTCATGTTTCATTAAAAATGTAAATAAACTTTGTAAAAACTTAATTAAAAACACTGAAGTTCAACATATGCCAATAACCTGCTTAGACAAAAGAATTCCTTTCTAAATACATGAAAGTCTTTTCATTACATCATTATCTCATGAACAAAGTATCTCGCTCAAAGCAACAAAACCAGTCACCTTCACAATGGAATCTATTGTGAAAAGCCAGAGTGACGTGTCAGTTTACTGGATTTGAACAATAGAAAGACCAGCCCAGTTCACCACTCAGTGAAAATAGCAACATCTTACTGACAAGCAAAATTACTCTAAAAGGTCAATAGTCTGAATGCCTGTTATATGCTAAATGCACATTCATCTCAAAATTTAAATGTGAACATGAAGAAACTGTCTTAACAGCTATATTGCATAAATACTGAGAATGCTAAGGAATGCAGCCCCTTAGGCAAAAACTGTATCACTCAAACACACACGCACACACACACACACACACACACACACACACACACACACACACACACACACACACACACACACACACACACAATTTTCTGCTTGGTTTCCGTATTACATAACATATTCCCAGCACTGGAAACTATTGTAAAGCAATAGCCAATTGCTGGTAAAACACTATTGTTGTATATTCATTGGGAACAAGTTTATATTTTGGCCCACTATTTTAGAAATGAGTGTCATCTTTCTTCTCCCTGGGTCTCACTACCCGAGGGAGAAAAGAGTACAATAAAGACATTCTGTGGAAGCAGTGTTTTTACCTGTGAAACCTGAAAGAAGCTGGTACACCTTATGCCGTGCAGATTTTGGACCTCATTCCTACAAAACTGCTCAAAGAAGTCCTGCCATTAATTAATTCTTCGATCTTAAATATGATCAACCTATCTATAATAATCGGCTATGTACCACAGGCCTTCAAGCTGGCTGTAGTTAAACCTTTACTCAAAAAGCATCTCTAGACCCAGCAGTCTTAGGTAATTATAGGCCAATCTCCAACCTTCCTTTATATCAAACATCCTTGAAAGAGTAGTTGTCAAACAGCTACCAGATCATCTGCAGAGGAATGGTTTATTTGAAGAGTTTCAGTCAGGTTTCAGAGCTCATCACAGCACAGAAACAGCTTTAGTGAAGGTTACAAATGATCTTCTTATGGCCTCTGACAGTGGACTCATCTCTGTGCTTGTCCTGCTAGACCTCAGTGCAGCGTTCGATACTGTCGACCATAATATCCTATTAGAGCGATTAGAACATGCTGTAGGTATTACAGGTACTGCACTGCAGTGGTTTGTATCATATCTATCTAATAGACTTCAATTTGTGCATGTAAATGGAGAGTCCTCTTCACACACTGAGGTTGATTATGGAGTTCCACAGGGTTCAGTGCTAGGACCAATTCTGTTTACATTATACATGCTTCCCTTAGGCAGCATTATTAGACGACATAGCATACATTTACACTGCTATGCAGATGACACCCAGCTCTATCTGTCCATGAAGCCAGATAACACACACCAATGAGTTAAACTGCAGGAATGTCTTAAAGACATAAAGACCTGGATGGCCGCTATCTTTCTGCTTCTTAATTCAGATCAAACTGAGGTTATTGTACTCGGCCCTGAAAATCTTAGAAATATGGTATCTAAGCAGATTCTTACTCTGGATGGCATTACCTTGGCCTCCAGTAACACTGTGAGGAACCTTGGAGTCATTTTTGACCAGGACATGTCCTTCAACGCACATATTAAACAAATATGTAAGACTGCTTTCTTCCATTTGTGCAACATCTCTAAAGTTAGAAATATCCTGTCTCAGAGTGACGCTGAAAAACTAGTTCATGCATTTATTACTTCCAGGCTGGACTACTGTAATTCATTATTATCAGGATGTCCAAAAAACTCACTGAAAAGCCTTCAGCTGATCCAAAATGCTGCAGCAAGAGTCCTGACAGGGACTAGAAAGAGAGAGCATATTTCTCCTGTTTTGGCTTCCTGTTAAATCCAGAATTCAAAATCCTGCTCCTCACATACAAGGTCTTAAATAATCAGGCCCCATCTTATCTTAATGACCTTGTAGTACCATATCACCCTATTAGAGCACTTGGCTCTCGCTCTGCAGGCCTACTTGTTGTTCCTAGAGTATTTAAAAGTAGAATGGGAGGCAGAGCCTTCAGTTTTCAGGCCCCTCTTCTGTGGAACCAGCTTCCAGTTTGGATTCGGGAGACAGACACTATCTCTACTTTCAAGATTAGGCTTCAAACTTTCCTTTTTGCTAAAGCATATAGTTAGGGCTGGACCAGGTGACCCTGAATCCTCCCTTAGTTATGCTGCAATAGACATAGGCTGCCGGGGGATTCCCATGATGCATTGAGTTTTTCCTTTCCAGTCACCTTTCTCACTCACTATGTGTTAACAGACCTCTCTGCATTGAATCATATCTGCTATTAACCTCTGTCTCTCTTCCACAGCATGTCTTTATCCTGTCTTCCTTCTCTCACCCCAACCAATCACAGCAGATGGCCGCCCCTCCCTGAGCTTGGTTCTGCCGAAGGTTTCTTCCTGTTAAAAGGGCGTTTTTCCTTCCCACTGTCGCCAAAGTGCTTGCTCATAGGGGGTCATATGATTGTTGGGTTTTTCTCTGTACCTATGAAGCGCCTTGAGGTGACTTTTGTTGTGATTTGGCGCTATATAAATAAAATTGAATTGAATTGAATTGAATTGCCATTCATGTATATCTTTTCAAACAACACTAATACTATGCACTGCTTTAGAGGCCAATAGTTATTAAAGTAAATGCTCCTGTTTAACAAAACTAAAAGAAGAAAACAACTGTGTCTTATTTGTAAACAGATATTACACAGTTTGAGTAACACTTAAGAGTTACAATGCTATTAAGCAGTGTATTCTTTTAACTCTTGATGTCTTAATGAAAAGAATATTGCATCAATCCAACAATTCTCACAAATGTATTATCAAGTACAAAAGCAAAGTAATACATGTAAGTACAGTAAGAGGACTGTACATAAACTGGGAAGACAATGTTAATACTGAACTCTTGCAAAAACATAAAACATTGCAAGAGAGATGTAAGACTTCATTTTTAGGTGAAAAATGACTGTAATACAGTTTTTGAATAAAGCTGTAACATAATAAAATATTAAGTGCTGTGAAGATGGATTCACTGTGTGCACAACAAAACCAGTCATTTGGTTTTTGTTGCAGGGAAAGTTAAAAGTTATCAGTGAATAACAGCCAATACTAATACAGTCATGCCCTGTTATGTAAAATTAAACTATTCTAAGTCTCACTGACGTTTACAGGAAACTGTTTTATTTAATACTAAATAATAATAATAATAATAATAATAATAATAATAATAATAATAATAATAATAATAAAAACATCATCTCCATCAACCAACACAGAAGCAGCAACAATGATTGAATATTTAGCAAAGGACAAACTATCAGAACATCATGACAGTGTAATAGCTGACAGAAATGACAATGAATACACATTTTTGCACAGATTTGGCCTTTTAAAGGAATGTGGTCCTAAACGTTTGATCAGCTGTAAAACAGCCTGTTTCAGTTTAATAATGATAATAATGGATTGGATTTATTTAGCGCTTTCAAGGCACCCAAAGCGCTTTACAATGCCACTATTCATTCACTCTCACATTCACACACTGGTGGAGGCAAGCTACGGTTGTAGCCACAGCTGCCCTGGGGCAGACTGACAGAAGCGAGGCTGCCATATCGCGCCATCGGCCCCTCTGACCAGTGTTGTCTTCAATAAATTGCATACTCAAAAAAATGTTCTGTCTCACTCCCATTTCTTCTTGTTGCATGTTGAAGCTGTACTTGTAACCTTGTTAAGATCCAACCATGCAAAATAAGATTTTTTGCCATTTTTCAAGTGGTCTAAAACTACTGATCAGGACTGTTTCTCTTCTGTCAGGTAACATTTTTGCCGACTGTTACGCAGTACAGAAATTATCAGCCCACACCAGCCCAGCAAGCACTGAGTGCCGCCCATTCGTTCATTTTCATTTTCTGACACTGTATTATCCAATCAAATCTTGCCACCGTACCCTCCTCTCAAGCAGCTTGTAGAACAGTGATGTTGATGAAGTGGTGAAAGGAGGGGCTGAGGGGGGGCCGCAACCTCAAGAAGAAAGCAATGAAAAGGTGAAAATAACAAGGGAATAAATTAAATGGATGTACTTAGCAAAGGAGAGTGATGGAAAAATTCTTAAAGTTATACAACACTCTCTGAAATGAAAGCTATGCAATATTCTTTACAGTAAGCTGCAGGAGTGTATTTGTCTCTCTGTCCATATGATCCTTTTCTCAGTCTTTGCTGTGGCTGCTTTGCTATCTGTTATCCAGAACACATGTACAAGTATACCATGTAACTGTACTGCTTTTTTCTGTAAGAGTGTCGCACACATCTTGTAAGAAGTGTATAAATGCAACTTGTGGGATTGCCCAGGTGAGCACTTGAATAGACTGTCAACCCCTGCTACAACTAAAGCAGGGGTGAACATTAGGCATGAGGTTGCACTGAAAGGACAGGCGGGACGATGTCTACCAAGATAGGTGGGAAGCACGATTAGATGGGCGGAAATCGGAGCAGGAAGGAGATGAGAGTGAATCGGAAGCTAAAGTGTTGTTTGCAAAATGTAGAGATTTCGCCTTTCTTAAACTGTACAGCCTGGACAACAAAAACAGTGCACTTAATGGCAAAAGCAACACTGAAAACCTTTTGCAGGCAGGGCAGAGGGAAACACGCTTGCTGAAGTCCCAGAAGTCCTCACTAAATAAGGGAGTCCTTCCCTGCTGGCTCAGTGTACCTTCAGTTTTGAATAAATCCCCAACAGTGTCCCCAGCAAAGCACCCCCACACCGTCACACCTCCTCCTCCATGCTTAATGGGGGGAACCATGCACATAGAGACCATCCGCTCACCCTTTCTGCACTGCACAATGACACGGTGAGTGGAACCAAAGATCTCAAATTTGGACTCGTCAGACCGAAGTGCAGATTTCCACTGGTCTGATGTCCACTTCTTGTGTTTCTTGGCCCAAATAAATCTTTTCTGCTTGTTGCTTTTGCTTAGTCGTGGTTTCTTAGCAGCTATTTGACCATAAAGGCCTGATTCACACAGCCTCCTCTGAACATGTAGAGATGTGTCTGCTACTGGAGCTCTGTGTGGCATCTATGGAGCTCCTGTTAACTTGCTGCTGTGATTTCTGAGGCTGGTGACTCAGATGAATTTATCCTCAGCAGCAGAGGGGACGCTTGGTCTTCCTTTTCCTGGGGCGGTCCTCTTGTGAGACAGTTTCCTTGTAGTGTTTGATGGGTTTTCACACGGCCCTTGGTGACACATTCAAAGTTTTACCAATTTTTCAGACTGACTGACCTTCGGTTCTTAAAGGAATAACAGACTGTCGTTTCTCTTAGCTGACTGGTTCTTGCCATAATATTTAATTCAATTTTATTTATTTGCACCAAAACACAACATCAGTAACCCCAGCATGCTTAACATTGTAAGGTAGACCCTACAATAATAAATACAGAGAAAACCCAACAGTCACATGACCGCCTATCAGCAGGCGACAGTGGATGTCAAACTTATTTTAAATCACAGGCCACACACTGCCCAACGTATTTCGGCCAAACCAGTGATACTCAGTTTACTTAAAACATTATGTCGTAGCCTTTCTGCATTATGGAAATAAGAAATGCTGCATTGTTAAATGAAACATATATGTGTCAGCATGACTCTTTGGGCTTAACTTGAACCTCTTAAGACCCAAACTCTTTCATGGCGTGCATTTTTAATTTCTCTTTGCTCTTTGTGCTGAGTGGGACCTGAAGAATTATCAGATTTTTTTTTTACCTGATTTTTTGTTTCTGAGAAAAATGATATTCACATCCACATTCATTTTAGGTTTCGATAGAACAGTGGCAGTACAATGTTCTCGTAAGTGGAAATCCTTGTAGAACTGTCTCATTTTCCCGTTCAGCACTATGGTTTACCCCCAAGCTCCGTCCTCTTAAAGCTAAAGGACGCCAACTCGAACGTCTATTCAAGAAGGAAAGAAATGTATAATGATCGTGTTTTGTTCTATAAGGACTCCATCGCTTCAGCCAAATCCGCATACTACTCTGGTTTGATCAGTTCTAATGACGGATGTTCACATTTTGGACAGAGAGGACAGATGGTTTGAAAGAGGAGTGAAAGAAGCCATCTATGTCCACTGTGAGCGACCATCTTTGAACAGAGGCGGGGTTTACGACACCAACTCTCTGCCATCTATAATCCAGTTTTGAGTTCCCTTCCCAGACGCCTTAACGCCCACTCACATCCTGGGCCATCTGACCTCAGGAATTCGCATGATAAGGTGGGGCCAGGTTTCACAATGAACACACCCGAAACTCTGGCTGATTGGGACCCACGCCCAGTTTCACACTTTGGCTCAGGCGATTAGAGGATCATCAGGGGGTCCTTTTGTCCCTCTGTGGGGGGTCACTCCCACTAGGTTTATATCTGGGACTATCCACCATTTGACCTTAGAACTGAAGAAGCTTCTCAGATGAGAGGTGAAACGTCTTCAAGCAACTTAAAGAAGTCCAGACGCTTTTCTTTGCAAGCTCCTTTGACTACGATGACCTGGATGACTGAGAACCTTCACAGACATACCCTCCCATATGTATTCTGCTGACTTTTGTAATTCTCTTATGTCTTTTTTCACCCATAAAATCTCAGATATCCACCGTCAACTTAACTCTCCAGGAGCTCCTGACTCTGAAGTAGACTTCCTGTGTCACGGTTCTGGGTCCGTTGGACCCAGTATTTTGAGTTTATGTTTTGGTTCAATTTTGCATCATGGATTGTTTTCTTGTTCTCTTGTGATTGTGATGATTATTATTAGAGTTTCATGTTTCTGTTATCCATGTTTTAGGAATTGTGGTTTCATGTATAGTTCAGTTCCATGTGTCATTTTCTGTCTCTCTCTGTTGAGTCACAACTCAGAGACACGCTCTGAGTTGTGACTCATGTTTCCTGTTTTATTGTGAAAGTCTTTGTCTTATGTTAGTGTGTGCAGCTTTGTTCCCCCTGTCTCGTTAGCCCTGATCTCCCCCAGCTGTGTCTCCCTCCTGTTGCCGATTCCCCCGTTACTACGGTGCGTACTATAAGTACGAGAAGTGCGGAAGTGAGAGGCTTGTGAAATGGGACGGTATACGCTTCGTCGCGCTGTTCAAGTTGCCTAGCAACCATGATACTAACCGCGAGACACGTTACATTCAGCTTTGTTTGACAGAAATGAAGGAGAAAAATGTTTTGTTGGTCATTCATTTTTGTCATGACATCACTTTGATTAGTTGAGTATCTGAGGCTGAGACCACAGGACTGTAAAACATGATTGTTGGGCTTCATTTCTGTGCTGAACAGTCATTTAAGATCAGCTAGTAAATAACAATTAGCTAATGTTGTTCATGAGACTAAAGTCATCTCACTGTGGTAATGTAAATATAATATGGCCAATATTATAGTATTGTCAGATTATTATGATATATATATATATATACACACACACATGTACATATATCACTGACTTTCAGCTTGTTGTGTTTGTGAATATATGACTGACTTTAATTATTACACATCGCACATAAATAAGTGACGTCATATTCAGTACTTTTGACAGTTCACTCTTCGGCCGCTCCATCTTATTAGGGAAATTCCACATACATAAATGTACATTTCAAAACTCAACCCCATCATTTAATTTGTTTTTGATTGAAATTGAATATTACTTAAACTCTCTTAAATTAACTTCCAATAAAAAAGGTTTATCATTGATTGACATTCATTCAGAAATGTTTAACGAATGAGCTGTCACAACTTTATGATTTCAATAAAGTTTTGAAAAAAAAAAAACCCTCTTCGGCCGCTCCCTTCTGCCGTATTTTGCGGCAAAATTATCCGCACCCACCGCCGCGCTATGAATTGTGGGATATATGGGACCACGAAGCGTGCACCGGACCACGCTTGATATTTGGGGAAATCGACGGCGCATTTGGAGTATGCATTTGAAGCACACTTCGAATTGGGACAGCCGTCGTCGCGTGGCGGTGACGTAACCGCCCTTAAAATGCATACTTCAAGCGTGCAGTCTCTTAATTGGGACACAGCCTGTGTATTTAAGCCCTGTGTTTCCCCATGCTCGGTGTCGCGTCGTACCCTCAGATTATGCCTGTGTGTTTCTTTGGTTTCTGTATTCACATCACTTCACATTTGGTTTTCATGTCAGCAATAAAGCTGAGGTTCTGATTTACAATTCTGTGTTCGAGTCCTGCGCTTGGATCCTCCTCTCCGCCTGCCCACACACAGAGCCCTGACATCCTGTTTCCCCCACTGTTTTCCTGTCACTTATTTGCTTTACTCTTCCCTCCATAACTGACGTATCTAATCTTATTATAAAATGTAAATCATCCACCTGTCACCTTGACCCTCTTTCCACTGTGTTAGTTAAAGCTTGTCTTCCCTCATTAGCTCCTCTCATAACCACTATTGTCCATTCCTCCCTGAACACAGGAATTGTTCCTAAATCTCTGAAAAAGGCTTCTGTTATCCCAACTCTCAAAAAGCCTGGTGCAGACCCCAATAACTTTGATCATCTTCGCCCTATATCAAATCTATTTCAAAAATTCTTCAAAAAGTTGTCGCCTCCAAGCTTCACTTAAACCTCAGTAACCATAATCTCTATGAACCATTTCAATCTGGTTTCTGCCCCAATCACAGCACAGAAACTGCTCTGTTAAGGATTACCAGTGACCTTCTGATGGCAGCTGATTCTGGTCTCCTATCCATCCTCATCCTTCTTGATCTTAGTGCAGCGTTTGATACCATTTCTCACAATATTCTCCTGAACCAGTTAGCTTCCATTGGCATTAGTCACACCCCCCTTTGCCTGGTTCACCTCATATCTCTCAGACCGCACTCAGTTTATGCAATTTAAATCCCAGTCTTCAAGTCTGTCCTGTTTCTGCTGGTGTGCCCCAGGGTTCAGTATTAGGGCCTCTTTTATTCATTATTTACATGCTCCTTCTTGGTCATATGTTCTGAAAATATAATATAAATTTTCACTGTTATGCCGATGACACCCAGCTCTACCTTTCTTCTAAACCCAGTTCATCCCTCCCACCTTCCTCCCTCTCACACTGTCTTATTGAGATTAGATCCTGGTTCTGCTCCAATTTTCTCAAACTAAACAGTAATAAAACTGAAGTTTTACTTGTCGGTACACCATCTATCTTAACCAAATCCCACAGTTTTTCCATTAACATTGAACGTTCTCCCATGTTGTCAAGCTCTGTTTTGCAATTTTAACTTATTATGTATTTTATGACTACTGTTCCTTTTATTAATGTTGTTCTTTTGTAAGGTGACCTTGGGTTTTTGAAAGGCGCCCTCAAATAAAATTTATTATTATTATTATTATTATTATTAAAATTTTGTATTGTGGTCTAGACAACCTAAAATGTGATGTCCACATATGTAGACGCCAGGTTAAAGAAACAAAGGTGCAAAATTACAGAAATCTATCATTAAATCATATCAGTATTTCGATAGGTTGTGAGGTTGTGAGTAATCCATCCAACTTACATGGTTTATTAAAAGAATCAAATAACAGCATTTACATTTATGTTAGACTAAGTGCTTTATCCCACTTACAATGAAAATTAAAAAAACACTTGTTCATGACCTGTGTAGCATGTTAACACTATTGGAAGTAAAAATAACTTGAACTCCAATTTTGAAAACACAACTTTTTTTTTTTGCCTTTTTTTTTTTATAAAGCTCTGACTGTATTATGAGTCTGTGGTCTGGGAGAGAGTCTGTAACTCTGTCTGCAAAAAACAGAATATAATGACCAATGTTGGGCAATTAATTATATAGTTACTTCTTCAAAGAGTTTTGCAAACAACAAAGTTTTTTGCAGTTGTTTACCTAAAAATGCAGCCAAGGTGTTTTTAAATCAACATTTCAAACTATTTACAGAACAATCAGCTGTTCTGCATCAAATTATTTGAGCTGCTTCAAAGAATATTTTCTGTCCACTATGAGATGAAGGAGAACAACAGCCTGATACCTGCAGGCCTGACAGCAGCAGATGTGTCACTGCTGTAACATTCAGCAGTCGCCTCATTGTTCTGACACACAACAAAACTATTGACTACACTACACACTAACTACACACTAACTACACACTAACTACACAAGATTTGTGCAAAATGTCGCAAATCTCTCACATCTCAAACACGCCGTCACTCCTAAAACTTCCCCCTTCCTAAACAACTAAATGCCATGTTGCCATATAATTCTTTCATTGGTCAACATGGTACATTTTTCCACCAATAGGAAAGGCTGAGGGAGGGGGGCTGTTTTTGCTCACAGGCTTTCGAGCGTTTTCCTTATAAAACGCCGTTTTTCCCGTTTCTTCCCGCAGTAAATATGAACAACGGCAGTGTTCAGGAAGGAAAACAAACATTGCAGATTTTTTATCATAACTCTGGTTTTACGTGGCCGATCAACACAATTTAAAAACTGGTATAAAGTCCTCACAGTTGTTCCGTCTATCCTGCTCACATCTCCAATGGTTGTACACGTTGTCATTAACGTATCTATGAAGCGCCTTGAGGCGACTTTTGTTGTGATTTGGCGCTATATAAATAAAATTGAATTGAATTAACGTGGCTTCACTCCTCATCAGCCACGCCACTTTGCTCGCTAAAACACCGGTGTCGGCACATAAGGACCCTGTCAGTCAACGACATTGATTAGCTGCGTATATATGAATGTGAATCGCATCATTGGCTGGACTGTGGGATAAGGTGGCATCGTTCTGATCCCATACAGGAGCAGGAAGTCACTGACTAACACTACAAAACAGAATTGTTAAAGTTTTAATTTGATTTTCAATTAAGGTTAGATATTATTTGTGTGCAACGCAGATTTTCTGTGCGCAGAGACTGTGCCAGCAGTGCGCACGCGCGCAGCTTAGAGGGAACATTGCTCACACCCCAGGTGCAAATACCTGACCATATCAGGTATTCCTCTCCACACCTACTGCAGTAAAATTAGCTGAGCGAAAGACCTGGTTACATCTGACACAGTGTAAACCTACACGATGCATAACAAATCCCACACTTCCACGCAACAATAGTTGTGAACTAGAGAGAACTAGGACTGTGCCTGACTGAAACCTCCAACTCCCCTGTAGCTGGAGGTTTGAGTCAGGCACAGTTAGAATCACGTGCCAGTTAATAAAAATGTAGACTGGATTAATTATCTTCATCACAATCAACAGAGATTTCTGAATCACACTTGAGATGCATTGAAGGAGCTCTGTGAACAACTCCCGCATTCAACTTCTCTGATGATTTGACACAACAGAATGGCACAACATGTTACTGGAAGAGAACACAACACCTGATGCCACTGTGATTTGAGCATTTGAATAGCTCACTAGCCTTGCTGATGAATTGACCGAGCACTCAGGGATAAGTGACACATTCAAAGCAAAAAACATGGAACTGTGGTTTGGTGGATGGAGTTGTAGTGTGTCTTCTCTTTGTTGGAGTTGCAGTCACGACCTTGCTAACTGCCTGTGGATGCTGCTTCATTCCCTGCCCTCCCTTCCACTGCTCTAACCAAGACCACCTACATGTGTCACCGAATGAGGCAGAAAGAGAATGACTAAAAAGACGATCTACAGCCCTATGATGACACTATGGACAGTAATGAAGTGTAATGCAATAATGACAGTTATACTGAAAATCCAGACAGGAGAGAGAGAGGCCTGATGTAGAAGTAGAAAAACACAGTGCACTGAATTTGTGTAAATATTATGAAGGAGTGTTGCATAAACAGGAGGCAAATGATAGAAAAAGTATTAAATTTATGCATCACACCCTGAAATTAAAGCTACGCAACTCTCTTTACTCTTTGTGCTTTTCTCAGGCTTTGATGTGGCTCCTCTGCCATCTGTTGTCCAAAGCACAGTCAGAGTCATATACAAGTACACCATGTGACTAAACTAAACATATATCTACCAGGATAACTTTGGAAGACGTGTAGAAATGACACTTGCAGGATTGCCCCGGTGAACACTGGCATAGCTGTTTGTTGTGTATGGTATTGCTTCCTTGCAAGTAAAGTAAACATGTTGGAACTCGCTACTCTGTGTCTCACTTCATAAGAGAATTTTTCCAACAGAGAAATTCAAGGATTAAATGAGTAAAATTAATAATCTACTTTGACCATGAGCCACTCTTGTATGTTTATTTTTAATATTTCAGAAAGTGTTCAAATCCCATGTTATTCAGACTTTCTGTCATATACAATTAGCGTTCGGATTTATGAATGATAAGGACTTTTTTGACATAAATTTAAAGATACAGCCTTATGACAGGCAACCACTCCTTGGAAATGACCTCAAATACCTGAACCTCTTGCCAGGAAGTGTTTACTGATTGATTTTTATGACATTTACTGCCAACAGTAAATGTTGCTGAGTTTATGAGCTTGATTCATGTAAATCAGAAGATGTTCGAAAGATGATTATTGAGTTGATCCACCTTATTAAGGCTGGATCAAGAGGGTGAAAAGACTTCATTTTGGGTTTGGGTATGCACCATTGAAGTACAATGTCAACTACTGCGAAGTTGTTTATTTATTTACTACTTAGAGACCATATATTGAAATAGCATTGTCTGACTTTCATCCAAACTCCTGCTGAAAAACTGGTTTGCCACTTGAAGTGTTCTGGAGATGAAAAAAATGCTTTCAAGGTTGCATTTTTACAATTCAATTCAATTCAATTCAATTTTATTTATATAGCGCCAAATCACCAACAATCATATGACCCCCTATGAGCAGCACTTTGGTGACAGTGGGAAGGAAAAACTCCCTTTTAACAGCAAGAAACCTCCGGCAGAACCAGGCTCAGGGAGGGGCGGGGCCATCTGCTGCAACCGGTTGGGGTGAGAGAAGGAAGACAGGATAAAGACATGCTGTGGAAGAGAGACAGAGGTTAATAACAGATATGATTCAATGCAGAGAGGTCTGTTAATACATAGTGAGTGAGAAAGGTGACTGGAAAGGAAAAACTCAATGCATCATGGGAATCCCCGGCAGCCTACGTCTATTGCAGCATAACTAAGGGAGGATTCAGGGTCACCTGGTCCAGCCCTAACTATATGCTTTAGCAAAAAGGAAAGTTTGAAGCCTAATCTTGAAAGTAGAGATAGTGTCTGTCTCCTGAATCCAAACTGGAAGCTGGTTCCACAGAAGAGGGGCCTGAAAACTGAAGGCTCTGCCTCCCATTCTACTTTTAAATACTCTAGGAACAACAAGTAGGCCTGCAGAGCGAGAGCAAAGTGCTCTAATAGGGTGATATGGTACTACAAGGTCATTAAGATAAGATGGGGCCTGATTATTTAAGACCTTGTATGTGAGGAGCAGGATTTTGAATTCAATTCTGGATTTAACAGGAAGCCAAAACAGGAGAAATATGCTCTCTCTTTCTAGTCCCTGTCAGGACTCTTGCTGCAGGTAATGCCATCCAGAGTAAGAATCTGGTTAGATACCATATTTCTAAGCTTTTCAGGGCCGAGTACAATAACCTCAGTTTGATCTGAATTAAGAAGCAGAAAGTTAGCGGCCATCCAGGTCTTTATGTCTTTAAGACATTCCTGCAGTTTAACTCATTGGTGTGTGTTATCTGGCTTCATGGACAGATAGAGCTGGGTGTCATCTGCATAGCAGTGTAAATGTATGCTATGTCGTCTAATAATGCTGCCTAAGGGAAGCATGTATAATGTAAACAGAATTGGTCCTAGCACTGAACCCTGTGGAACTCCATAATTAACCTCAGTGTGTGAAGAGGACTCTCCATTTACATGCACAAACTGGAGTCTATTAGATAGATATGATACAAACCACTGCAGTGCAGTACCTGTAATACCTACAGCATGTTCTAATCGCTCTAATAGGATATTATGGTCGACAGTATCGAACGCTGCACTGAGGTCTAGCAGGACAAGCACAGAGATGAGTCCACTGTCAGAGGCCATAAGAAGATCATTTGTAACCTTCACTAAAGCTGTTTCTGTGCTGTGCTGAGCTCTGAAACCTGACTGAAACTCTTCAAATAAACCTCTGCAGATGATCTGTTAGCTGTTTGACAACTACTCTTTCAAGGATGTTTGATATAAAGGAAGGTTGGTGATTGGCCTATAATTAGCTAAGACTGCTGGGTCTAGAGATGGCTTTTTGAGTAAAGGTTTAACTACAGCTAGCTTGAAGGCCTGTGATACATAGCCGATCATTAGAGATAGGTTGATCATATTTAAGATTGAAGAATTAATTAATGGCAGGACTTCTTTGAGCAGTTTTGTAGGAATGGGGTCTAAAAGACACGTTGATGGTTTGGAGGAAGTAATTATTGAAGTTAACTCAGAAAGATCAATTGCAGAAAAAGAGTCTAACTTAACATCAATGGTACTAAGAGTAGCTGTAGATAATATTACATCTGTGGGATGATTACTGGGAATTTTTTCTCTAATGATAAAAATTTTATTTGTGAAGAAGTTCATGAAGTCATTACTAGTTAACGTTAAAGGGATGGTTGGCTCAAAAGAGCTCTGACTGTTTGTCAGCCTGGCTACAGAGCTGAAGAGAAACCTGGGGTTGTTCTTATTTTCTTCAATCAGTGATGAATAGTAAGATGTTCTGGCTTTGCAGAGGGCTTTCTTATAAAGCAGCAAACTATTTCTCCAGGCTAAATGATGATCCTCTAAATTTGTGACACGCCATTTCCTCTCCAGATTACGAGTCATCTGCTTTAGGCTACGTGTTTGAGAATTATACCACGGAGTCAGGTACTTCTGATTAGAGACCTTAGTTTTCACAGGAGCTACAGTATCCAGAGTCGTATGTAGTGAGGAGGTGAAATTATTAACAAGATAATCGACCTCTGTTGGAGTAGCGTTCAGATAGCTGCTCTGCTCTGTGTTGGTACAGGGCATTGAAGATGATAACAGTGGGTGGATTATATTCTTAAACTTAGTTACAGCACTTTCAGAAAGACATCTACTGTGATAAAGTCTACTCTCCGCCGCTGTGTAATCAATTATTGTAAATGTAAATGTTATCAGGAAATGATCAGACAGGAGAGGGTTTTCAGGAAACACTGTTAAATGTTCAGTTTCTATGCCATATGTTAAAACAAGATCTAGAGTGTGATTAAAGTGGTGGGTGGGTTCTTTTACATTTTGACAGAAGCCAATTGAGTCTAATAACAGATTCAATGCCATGTTGAGGCTGTCATTTTTAGCATCTACATGGATGTTAAATCACCCACAATAATTATTTTATCTGAGCTCAGAACTAAATTAGATATAAAGTCTGAGAAATCAGACAGAAACTCTGTGTAAGGCCCGGGTGGACGATAGATGATAACAAGTAAGACTGGTTTCTGAGTTTCACAGCTGGGGTGGACGAGGCTAAGCATCAGGCTTTCAAATTAATTAAAACAACAATTGGTAATTAAATTTTCCATTTACTAGGAGACAGGAGAAACATTTTACTGATACCTCACTGAATGTAAATCAGCAGCAGCAGGTAGTGATAGTCATATATTGAAAATATTACTTGTGATGTTACTGAGAAACTCCACAGACTTTGTCTTAATAGGTTTTGGCATGCAACAGCTGGAGCTTACTATGTGAGAACTACTGTGCAAAACTGCTGAGCCACACCTGTTCTTTAAATTTCACTGAGAAAGTCAAAAAGTGAATATTCGGTATGACCATCTTTATTCTTCAACAAAGCCTGAACTCCTCTGGGCAATGTTTCTTGTCATTTCTTACAAGAAAGTCGTCTTCAGGAATAGTTCTCCATGCTTCTTAAAGTATATTCTTGGACTTTCCTGTCTTTGTCATGGCCAGTCATCGCCGGTCGACCTGCCTGTTGTGTTTGCATGTGTGTGGTCTCTCCTTTTTTCTCCGCGTCTCACTGTGTGTTTGTTTATTTTTTGTGTGGAAGCATTTCCACATTTCTGTGGAAGTCTGGGCGCTGGGTGGCATCTGACCTGGAACTGTTCTCCCACTGAACCCAACCACGCCTGCAGCTAATCGCTTCACCGGCCGCTAAATGCACCTTGGGGGGCTTGGGGTGAAACGGCATTTCGAAATGCGGTATACTGTGTATATTGTTGTATTGAAAATAAACATCTTGAATTGCACTGAATGATTTGAATAATTATCCGCCATCTTGGGCAGACCTTTATAATGGTGTGATGGGGCAGCTGTCAGCGCTGGAACGTTGAGTTAAGCCTGGCTGTACTGCCGTGGATAGCAGAAGAATTGTGTGGTACTGAAGGATTACCTAGTCACCGTGTGTTTGCGTTTCACTAGGAATTGAGGATGGATTGCTCGGGAGCAGCAGGAGGAACCACGGACTAAGAGATTATTGTCTGGAGCACGGAGTTGCACTGGACCGACACGGACACTGTTAGGAGCTGGGAGAAGTCATTTTTGGAAGTAGATTGTGTACAGAACGGCGTTCACCTTGTTTCACTGTAACTAAATGCACTCGTCTTATCTCAAGGAGTCTGCTCATCCCCTTCACTGTGACACTCTTTTTCTGTTCTCTGATTCCACGGTGCTTCAATAATGTTCGGTCTGGGCCAGTCCTTGACTCATAGTGTTTAATTCCAAGTTTTTTCTATCAATGGATAGAAAAACTTGGGAATTGTGTCATGCTGTTTCCAATTGACTGAGTCTTTACAGCCAATCAGATGCTTTCCAAATGGTATTGCATTGTGGATTAAACTCTAAGTTTCTGCATTCATAATTTTGTCAGTTTGAATAAGATCACCAACACCACTGTCCCCAAACCATGACAGAGTCTCCATCATCCATTAAGACCTGTTGCCACTTGTGTTTCAGTCCAGGTTTTGTATAATTTGGCCTAACTTAGCCCTTTTTTAAGAATCTAGTTCCCCTTCCTTAAGAATGACTTCTTGACTGCCACTCTTCCACTGATATCGGATGAGGCTTTGGTGATCTAATGAAAGGCCAGAGGCATCTCTCAGGTCCTGTGTTCTCTCAGGTGGGGTGTCACATTTTGACCTAAGGACTTTCAGGCCTTGGGTGCATTCCACAATACAGAGACACAAGAATTTGTTTTGTTCATATCATGTCTAAATGGTCGAATGACAATAAAGTCTGAACTAAATCAGTTTGTGTAAAGGAAATGAAAGAATATGAGAATATCAGAGGGTTTACTACATAGAAATGGCATTTGATGATTGCTGTTATGTATTTCTTTTCTCAGTGTGGCATTGTCATAATACTAGTGTTCCAGCTCCATAAAAAAAGGTTAATCATTTCTAATTGACTGCCCTGCCCAGCAGGGTGTACCGTATGACTTGTGTCTCTGGATGTCACTTGAGTGTAGGATAAAATAATGCATTTGTTCAATGATCATGCTACCACATACTTCTTCTCTTGAATTTCTCAGTGGCTAACATTAGCTTTGCTCAGCACAGCCTCAAACCTATGCTACTGGAAATAATGTAGATTGCACACATATACACACGTATTTGTGTAACTGTGTGAGGTTTCATTGAGGGATGGACACTGCGTGGCACACAAAGCAAAATTATAAAAGGTTAGTTTAATGACTGCATGTAAGGGCGTAATGACTCTCCATGTGTTTATCCAGTGACATTGTGCTGAGATCACAGCAGTAAAAATCCACCCCCACCCTCCCTTTCCCGTGTTTTTTCTGGCACTGATCATGAGGTTTCCAGTAAGCTACGTGCTGCACACAGCTTTTGGCTAGCGGCCAAATGTACCTGCTCGACAGGTATATTGACCTAGAAGGAGGTGAACAGTCTTTTCCACTTACAACAGGTAAATGTGTGTGTGTGTGTGTGTGTATGTGTGTGTTTGTGTGCGCGTGTGTGCACGTGTGTGTGTGTGTTTTCTCGTGAAACTCACCAGCTAGATCATTAACAGGTCTAACAATAACACTAACAGGATAAAAAGCTACCTTGTTGTGACAGACAAGGCTCTGACCTAAGTTACATGGTAAATAACCTACAATGCTTTTGAGAGTTTTGAACACCTTTTTGTACGAGTGCATGATTACTAACTATATGGCATTCAGGTACAATGCATACAACCCCCCCCCCCCCCCCCCCCCCACACACACACACACACACACACACACACCACCACCACCACCACTTCTATTAGACACTTTTCACTTTTTGAGTAAACTAAACAATTACTAAGAGTGCACAGCACATTCTGACAACTGCAGAAAAGAACTAATATAGCTGGTTTTACAGTTAACAGCAGCTTTACCATTCACCATTCTGCCTAGGTTAGGTCAGGTCTGACTCGAGCACACGAAACAGATGTGAATGGGTCTGGAGACGCCAGTTATATTAACTGTATGTTGTCTGTACCATCTTTCATTTTGTTTAGTATGTTGTCATTGACACAGCCCTTGAAAGAACAGGCAACAAACAGCAATCTGACAACCATTAGGTATCAGGATGAAATCCTTGGGCCCACTGTCAGACTCAGTGCCGTACTTAAGTGGAGAGAGCAGTTCCTAGAGGATGAAGGAATTAACACCACTGACTGGCTCCCCATTTAGCTGACCTAAATCCAGTAGAACTCCTCTGGGACAATATGTTTCAGATCTAGGGGAAATACCCCAGTACACATTTCACTGTTTTATGCATACAGGCACGTGGGGGCTGTACAAACTACTACTGTCTTTGAATTCAGCCCTGTGTAGATTGATCATTTTGAGTTCTAATGCTTTAACAAAGTTCTTTATGAAAGCTGTAGCCAACCTAACTGACCATCCACCCATCCATCCATTCGCTTCTGCTTATCCTTCTCAGGGTCGCGGGGGGCGCTGGAGCCTATCCCAGCTGTCATAGGGCGAGGGGGCGGGGTACACCCTGGACAGGTCGCCAGTCTGTCGCAGGGCCAACACGCAGGGACAGACTCCCGCATTCACACCTATGGACAATTTGGATTAATTAATTAACCTATCCCCACAAACTATATATAATAATATATAGTTAATAATAATTAATAATAATTATTATAATTACTCCTTTAGCAACAAGGCTTTATATACAACAACAATGCCCTTACTCTACCTCTTATCTTTCTATTCTGTATTTCCAGTTATCTCAAAGATTTCCTCTTGTATCTTAGGAGTTTTTTTCTCACTTATTGCCAAATGTTGATCAAGGAGGAATTTTGTGGCATTGTTATTCAGTAAACTACATGAACTATATATTAATGCAAAGCATAAATATATTTAATACCTATTCATATGTTGCTGAAGAAAATCAGATATGTAATTAAAAGCAATTTCTTACTAAAGTCTCAGGTAAATGCCACTTCCATCAAATCAAGTTTTTATGTTGCAGCCTATCCTACTAGATGTTATCGTGCCCCATCACGAATAACAGGTCTGACCTGTAGCGAACAAAGCTGAAAGCAGAAAATGTCTGCCAGAGTTAACTCTGAAAGAAGCAGACTGAGAAATGTGAAAACCACAAACAAACATTAGCTTCTACATTTTAGAAATCAAACAGTGGTGCCTTGATAGTGTGCAGCAGTTAAAAGTACCACATTTAGCTAAATAGTAATTATTTCATTATTCCATCACACAGCACACACAGCACACCTGCACTATCTATAGACTGTTTTTACTGATACTTGTTTGCCTTAACTCAAAAGTGATACAACGTATTGATCATGTCTGAACTTTAATAAAAAGTAAAAAGACTTTCATAACACTGTTAGGTGCATAGGTACTAATTATGTTGCTAAGAGGTGACTAGAAGATTCCATTGTTACACAACGGAAAAGAAAAAAGCCATTCCAACAAACAGGTATTACTAGTCCTTATGGTAAAACACGAGTGAGTCTACAGCATGGACCGGTATGAAGCTATGTTTTTTTTTTCATTTCATAACAGTGCTTTCTGTTCGCAGTACAAGTAAAAAAAAAAAGAAAGAAAAAAAGCTAAAGATAATGTGGCCTGGTTTTTTGTAACAATGCACAATGGACTTCCATGCAACGTGGGATATCTGCAGAGTTCTCTTTAGCTTTGTGTAGGGTTTATCCCACGTGTGCATGGTGAATGGACAGCACTTTTCTACTCTGCCTCAGGACTCAAATCACTTTATACAACTTGCCTCATTCACCCTTTCTATGCTTTTCCTGCTTAAAGTCAAGTATTTACACAGATCAGAGATAATTATGCAGACTGGGGCAGTCAAGGATCAAACCACCAAAGGTCAGATTATTAGATGACCTGCTATACAGCCACTCTATATGCATGTTGTTCACATTCAGTTCCTCTGATAGCAGTGAGCAGTATAAGATTAATATATATTTGCATTCTTAAAAGGTTAGGGGATTATCATATAAAGCCAGTATTTTAAATGGAAGACTAATTGCAGTTCGGTCAGCCAATTGCAGAGTTAGCTTGATCTTGCATGCTCAAGTTGTTGGGCAGAAACCATGTGCTGTCTATAATCGTTTTATGCTGAGATAATATGGACAGTAAATCATTCAAAGTTTCTCATTTTTATTCTATTTTATCCATCAGGATAAAAAAAAGGGTTCCATCTTTTTTATGGAATACTAACATCATAACATCATATTGTTATTAGCACAACAATCTGTAGGCAACTTAGCGTAAGCAAATGGAGATGCCACAATCTTAAACTCAACAGAGACAAAGAAACCCCTTCCAATAGTAATGAAGGTCTTATTTGTATCTGGATATTCTGTTCTAAAGGTTCTTAAGTTATAGTTCTCTGAAATTGTATCTCTCCTATCTCTCACATTATTGACTTGGATTCTTAGTCTTGTCCTTAATCCTAAATATATAAGATTTTGTCAATTTATTCTGTAATAATGTTAAAAATAAAGAATATTTTTAACCTGCCTGTGTTGTGAAAGAAGACAACAAAAGAAAACATCTATTTAAAATCGAAACTGCCTGCATTTATTTTCCCCCCCCCTTACTTTATGAACATGTTTTGTTTTTTTATTGTAATTTAAGATGTTATCTCAGTCAGAGTAATAATAATGATCCATTTTAGCTACTTGGGGTTAAACTGGATCAGTTTTTGCATCTGACAGCATTAAAATATGAAAAATTTTAACATTATTTTCAGCTGCAAAAAATGTGTGATGAGGCTGTTCCAAGATTTTAGACCATTAGTATTGTTCACCCATACTGATGGTCTAAAACTGAGGTTTATGGGAAACTTAAGACTGAAACACATGGCATGTCTGTGTATGTATTCTATGGGAGAGTAGGGACAACACAGTTTCTGTGGGCGCTTGATACAGCTGCAAGAACTGTGTTTGCATCATGTTTGCATATTTGAGGGTGGCTGTATCTTAGGAGGTACAGCAGGTCATCTAATAATCGGAAGGTTGGTGGATGGTGCAGACGAAAGACTGTCTGCTCCAGTCTGCATTTTACTGTTTGCTTGGGCAAGATAATAACCTCAAGTTTGTCTCGGATGCCATAGTAAATGTATGTGAAAGCACTTAAGGATCAAAAATCTGTGAACTGGGGAGTCAGGTTTCAAACCGCTTGCTCTACCTCCTGACCACCCAGAGTTTGCCACCCTTCCTGATTTCTTGTTTTTTGTATGCTTGTCATGATTAAATGTTTGAGATCGTCAAACAAATGTAAATATTAGACAAAGTAAATGCAAAATATACTTTCTAAATGAAAGTGTTTATTATCATTATTATTATTATTGTTGTTGTTGTTGTTGTTGTTATAGCAGAAACAATTGCAATCAAGTGTTTGCAATAACTGGCAATGAGTCTTTTACGGAGCTTTGGAAGAATTTTGGCCCACTCATCTTTCGAAACTGTAAATATCAGCCACAATTTTTTCAAGTATGTAGTTTTCAAGCATGAACTGCCTTTTTAAGGTAATGCCACAGCATCTCACTCACACTCAGGTCAGGACTTTGGAGTGACTAGGCCACTCCAAAGTCTTCCTTGTGCAGAACCCAAGTGCACTTCAGTTTCAACACATTCAAGAAGATATGAAAAGTCAATGATTGAAGAAGCCATTTGTTGCAGGAAGTGGAAGCAAATCATGAATGAGGTCCCAAAACCAGAAACACCTTGACTGATGGCTCTGAGGACCCCTTCCTCTTCCAATTACCAATTAAAGGACAAAAGAAGAAGAAGTAGAAGATTGATTAGGGTTTACTAGTAAATTGCAACAATTCCATAATGTTGTTGCCATTTGGACTTTCAGTTAAATATTTTCTAATCATTTTTGGCTGATATGTTTTCAGGACAAACAAATATATATAAAAAGGTTTTAATCATCTGTTTATTTATGTCACACAGACATTTATTCTTTGTAGATAGGTCTAAAGTTTATCAATATAAATATATCTGGCGTGCTTCCAAATAACCTGATCCATACATGAATGCAATATGAAAGGGTTCATTTCATAAACAGGTTGTTGGCAATGGATACTGTAACGTACTTTTTAGTTTGTGAATCTGTTGTCATTTGAGACTGGCAACCATAATGAAGCGTCCAGTGAATGTCTACTGTTACTTAATTGTGTCTAATTTTGTCTACTCATAGGTTTTGGTTCTGTCCCAGCCTTTTCTCCAGCATCCTGCAGCTCTTGTTGTAGGACTTTCCAACCCCCAACACTTTCACTAATGAGGTATCCAATATGTTTGTTTCAACAACATGCTCACTAATAATGAAGTATGTGGAAAAAACAGTCCCCAAACAGAAAGTTGATACATGTCAAAATTTATTTATACAAAAAGCCATAAAAACAATATGCCATGCAATTCACATAATTCACATAATTCACATAATGATTGACATAAGATTTACTCCCCTCATCAATCCAGAGATCGATGATTACATTACAACAATCACACAAACTGCAACAGATTTCTGACTGATTCACACCAACCAGTCATGTTCAAATTCAGACACTTATGAACTACTCTGTACTCAAACATTGTGTAAACACACTTTATAATAAGTGATACCAAAAGACATGTAGTGCACATCTTTACTTTGTTAATGTGAAGTAACTTCTACATTTATTTCTAGCCAAGTTTTTTTGTTTTTCCAAACTTATGTTACACTAAGAAACAATGTTTTTCACGTGAAAAAAAACTGTGATATGGGAAAATGACAGAAAAGATGTTTATAGTGCTACAGTAGCGAATGAAGACGAGAGTCCTGCATCAACAAAAACAAGTAAATACCAGAGTAAAATCTGTTCATCTGTACGAGGTTTGCTTTTTCAGCCTTTACTGTAGGTACTTGCACTCACAAGTATCTAAAACAATTTAAAAACACGTGAAACGTCATATTGGTTCATAAAACCTACTAGAGCCATAAACACTGGCTTACATTTTCTGTAACACCTTCCTTCTAAAGGAAGTTAGTGTCTTAAACATTTGGGGCAGCAAGGATTTTTTCAGACAGGCAACATGGTTAGGCATTTATAGTTGCTGAACTGCTGCTCTGACTGGCTTTTCAGTTCTTACCCACTTAGTAACTAATGTCTTACATAGTCATACCAATCTCCTCAATCTTCCAGCCACTGGAGTTTTTTCCAAACTTGTATACAAGCCTCCTGCCATCGACTCGTTCCAGAATCTCCCTCTTATAGTAATACCTGCAGATGGAGAAGTTTCAGTTACTTGAAGTTCAGCACATAGCATATCATCCCCTTCATCATCTGGTGCTCAGTTTAAAACAACTGAGCGTTTTATATGTGAAGCGGAGAGTCTTAATTAACCTGCCATAACAATCTTCTGACTTCTGTGACCTGGAGGAGCTATGTATCCAGTGCAACTCTGATTAGTTGGGCTAAAGTTTGATTCATAGTTAAAGCAAAAGCATCTGAAAAGTATCTTAAATGTGACGAAGCTGTCACTGCTGTTACTGCAGCATGTGTTTTTAGCCTTGTTACAATATTTTCTTCTGAATCATATCTGATTCAAATATCTGATTAAATTGTTGAGATTGAGGAAGAAGTAAAGGAAGGGCTGCTGCAAGAACTCACCTCATTGCACGGCTGAGCTTTTCATATGTCATGCTGCTGTTTTTCTTCTTCTGGCCCCACATCTGAGCCACAGCTTCAGATTTGAGGAACTTAAAGACACCCTCACGGCGGTCCTCCCATTTCATTAGGCCCTGATTCTTTTCTGGGTGGATCAGAATGTCTCTGATGAATTCCCACAGGTGAGTGCCACGAGGTGCTGAAGACAGTGGGACAAAATAAGCTAAATGTCTGTTTGCATGTGCATGCTGCATTAGCATAAAGCAAGCAAGAAGAAAAGATCAATATCTGTGGTCTAGTAAAGATGCAAATTAAATGCAAAATAGAATCTGTAAAATAGTTCAGTGTTCAGATGCATGCCTACTGAAACGGTTTTACATTATTAGTAAGACAGCATTTGTGGGCTTACCATGTTTGTTTTTCTTTGGATTGTCATATATGTTGCTGCTGTGCTCTCTGCTGACTTTAGGAGGTCGCCCCCGTGGTCGTTTCAATCGGGACTCTCCATTCTCTGGCTTGATGTACACTTCTGTCGATGAGATGGTGACTTATCAGAAATGAATCGAAATACAGGGAATGCAAATAACTTCAAATGTTTTTTGTTGTTGTTTTTTCTTGTTTACTCACTTGAAATCGGAGGGTAAGAGAACTCGGGGTCAGATTCGCTGCTGCCAGACTCTGGTGAACCGATGCTTGGAAAGCCAAACATGCCAGCTGAATACATGAGAGATATATTTTTAATAACATTCTTGAACTTGAATGATAACAAGTCTTGACAAATATGAAGATAAAATACTAACTGTTGGAGGAGGAGCTGTACTCGCTGTCAGAATGATTATCAGACAGGTAGCCAGTGTCTCTCAGTGGTGTCATTGGTTCCATGGTCAGAGTAGTCAGATCATAGTCATCCTGATAGTCAAATTCTCTTTTGTTGACAGCTTCTTCAGCTGTAAGTAGAAATTAGCAAGTCCACTTGTAAACTAGTCCACATAATATGTCAACTTTGAACATATCGGTATAAGATGTACCTTGACCAATTTTAATTGTGCTGAGTAGAGGAAAGTTCTGTCCAAGGTTGTCCAAGAAGTTGTCCAAGAGCTGGCAGGTCTCGTTCAATTCTTGTCCTGATAACATCTGCATCTCTGGGGAAGGAAAGATTAGTTTACATGTATTTTTCATACATAAAAATAATTCTTCTTCACATAGCTAGATGTTAGAAATAGTTCAGTTATGTATGGATATTTTCAGCTGTTGCTGTCAGTAAATTGTTCCTGAATAACATGAGCATTTTACCAGGCATTTTGCTCTTGTGCTCCTGTAGACTCTGATAGAGGTGTGGGCCAAGCTGCACACCAAAGATCCCAATCATCTGCTCCCGGTTCATCTGGCAAAGGGCGGAGCCATCCATGGCACAGTTTGCCAGACTAAGGGTGTTTGCATCGAACTTGGTGCTCTCTACTTGGTCACTGATCCACTCCAACACATGATCTGCTGTCCAGTAATTAGGGCTGATCTGCCTGTACCCCTGACCTGCAGCGACAGCCAGAGATTATTTATTATTCCTGAGCTGTGCAGATACTCAGTACACACTAAGCTTTAACAGAAATTTAGCATATTTTCATAAAAACCATGATCTTGGTTCATACACACAGGTTTGAATCTGACAATAAGGCACTTTTAGTTTAGCTTAACTTTGAAGCCCGTCTCTAAGTTCGAACAAATAAAGTGAAACTGTTTTAACCATGAGGTCACAGCATTCTCCTGTTATGCGGTTATGCTGAGTTAAACATTACTTGCCTGGTAAACCATTTAGTGAGTGACTAAATAAGGTCAAAGCAAAGGTGAGCAGGCTGGCTGAAGTTTGAACGAGAGCGTCTGTTTACTTTGAGATTAGTCTGTAGCTGAAACTAGACTGGCCTGGTTAACTAAAGCTTCAAAGCCAAGAGACTTAACATGTTGAAAATCTTTTGTCTGACACAGATCAGCTAAACACGTGAATTGTGTGACAGTGCAAGGTCAGAAATAACATGTCTCTTCTCACCAGCTATGTTGGAACTGTATGCTGGATTGCTGATTTGCAGCGGACTGATGCTGGAAAGCATAGTGGCCTGATGTTGCAGCACATCTGGCAAACCATTCTGATACATGGTTAGGTTAGCATGAGTCAGAACAGTGCTGAGGCACGGCGATGACATGGAGGCACTGTGAAATATAGAAAATGCTTCTTTACATCCCAGAAAAACTAGCAAACAAGAAACCAGCAAACAAAGCTTATTAAAAGCAGGATCATAAGTTAGGTATGTATATAATTTACCTGATTACAACACTGGCCACAATATGATGAAACAGAAAGACGTCCTAAGACAATCCAGTGTCTGGATTCTGCTGTTTGAGTACCACTGCCCTCTCTGGCTCGGTATCCACGGCAAAAAAATGTACCTGCTTTTACCTTATGAGCTTTATAGTTGTGGGGGATGGACTCAGGTAAATTCAGGGGAATTCCACCTGAACATGGCCACGCCTCCATTGCTACTCCTCCCCCAGTTTCCTGAGAACTTGATCAACAAAACAAACCTGCCCTGCCTTTTATTCTTCGCTTATATTTCTACATCATATTTTGTACACTGACTGGGCAGCTTTCATAGGCTTCTTTTTCCTTAGATTTTTGTTGCTTGACATTTCTTTTGTTCCATTACAGTTCTTATTCTAGGTCCCTTTTGAAATACTTTTACATTTCTACTGTTTTTCAACTAACTTGACATATTTAAATGTCAAGGTATTGACACAGACATGTTTCACATCAGTGAGGAAGGGGTGTGTGTGATAGACATTTGCAAATAGTCACGATCTAAAAAATAGACACAAAGAGGTACCTGTCCTGTGAGGACAGGTACCTTTATCAGTTTTGCCAGTCACCACAGGCAAACAGTGATAAAAGAATGTTATGTAGCTTCTCAAACTTCTACTGCACCCAGCTGCCTTGTTTGACACACACGAAGCTAAGTGGTAACCTCATATTTACCAGGTTACACACATAAACACACACAGGCACAGAGAGAGAGCACAGAGAAAGATTTTCATGGCAAGAAAAACTTAATTGAACTTTTGTATTGATCAACCTGTATCTTTAATACTGGTGTGAACATGAAAATATGACTTGTACATCCAAAATATCCAGCAGTAAGTTTTTGCCCAAAATATGTGCATTTTCTATCTTAGCCTTGATGTCCAGGATGACTGACATTTATTTTATGGACCTGCCTCACATATTTAGCCAGCTTTATGACTTCTGGGCCATATCTGACCTAGACTACGCTTGCACACTGCACCATATCAAGCCTTTTGACCCATGTTTGTGAGGGAGCTGAGCTGTAAGTCCTAAAAGCAGCTCAGATTAGGCCTAAATGTGTCTGTTTCTAATTTACTCTGATTCCAAAGTCTCTACCAAGCTAAAACAAACCATACCTGCCAAACCTCTCATCAGTGCACAAAGCCTTCAGTTCATGTTGCCAGCAATGGCAACAGCTTAATGAAGTTATGTTGCCTGTTGACTTTAGAGGTGCTGTAAATTATTCTTACTCTGAAACTCTAGGAGCAGACAGCAGTTGGCACATTGTATGCCAGTGTTTCCCTCGCTCCAGTCAGAATTGTAGACTGTTAAGAGTGTCCAGCTCTCTTAACATTACTGTACCTAGATACCTGTAACAGAGCTCAAAGCCTAGAGAAGTGTAAACTTAATCCTTACAACAGCAAAGAAATATCAGCGGCCATATTGTTAGTATTGGTACTAATACTTGTTTAGATAAACATCAGAGGATATAAACACAAGAGGGCATGTTGATAATTATTCCATCCTAATGGTAAGCTCGTCAGTATTTTGCAGACACAGTGTGTACGTACTCTGTCCAGGTGTCATATTGCAGAAAGAAACAGGTTTTCTGTGTTGCAGCAAACCAAAGCTACTGCTTGGCCTGGCTCAGTGCTGATACCTAGTGGTTAGTAATCTCCTGCCAAAGCCTACAGCATTTGTAAAGTATCTGTTCTGCTAATATAAAAAAGGATCTCTTACAATATGGCTTGGCCAATACATGGTAGAAATGCAGAAAAGTACAGAAAGAAATACATAAAAATGTACCATTGAAATACTGTCAATTATTGCTTTTTTTAAAAGGCTTTAAAAAGTGACATGTCATTCTTGTTACGTTTCAGGTCATATTAGAGTTTTGTTGTACTCTTTAATCTCTTGGGTGACTGTTTAGGGCTAGGGTCTGTGGTCCATTTAAAATAGTGTTTTTTCTTGTACTCTATCATTGATTCCAAAAGTAAACATGAAATTCAGCAACAGGAAGGTTTTCTACACGAGTGCTGTAACACGATGGCTGTAACTACCACAAAGTGTTTAACGCAGCACAGCGCAGATATTCATTTGTATGCAAATAAAAATAGGCATTATGGATTTTATTTTTTTGACTTACTGTGTTGAAATGTTTTGCAGTGAAACACAAATATGCTCCCAGCAAGAGAAATAACATAGGAGAACACCGGAGAAATGAACTCACAAGTCATTTAACCAAATCAAAGTAAACTTTATTGTCATCTCCACAGCCAGTGCAGCACACAGAGAGATGACACAATGAGGCTCCGGTTAAATCGGTGAAAAAAGCAAATAGCTAGATATAAAGGGAGTAATAAAAACCTACAAACTGGCCAGTCAGCATCAGCATTAGCAAAACAAGTAACTGCCTCTGTTATTCATAGGCCAATAAACACATCAGCAACAACAACAAAATGGATAGATGGCAGAGCCAGAAATTCACTCTGTATATTTAAGTTAGGAAAGAATAAAGGTGTAAGACCACAAAAGAACGCGTGCTTTAGGCCTCAGAGTCGAATGTTTAAAGATTTCTTTTGATGCATGCTTGGGGACATAGCAATAAGTAGACATCTGGTCCAACATTAAGCATTGCAATTATGAAAGCCTGCTTTCAGTGATAGGAACACCAGGAGACCAGACCCAGACACTTCCTGTTTGCTGAAATACTTCTCTCATACTGTTTTGAAAAGAAAAAGTAGAACAGTGCCAGAAGAAGAATGTGGTTTTCAATTTAAAAATAAATCACCAAGTTTGACTTTGGAATAATGTGTGTTGTACTTCAATCATTTAGAATTTAGGCAACTTTTATGTATATCCGACGTGACATTTTTCACAGCTCATCTGACACTTGGATCTTCAATTCTTTGCACTTTTCGTCCCTATACTTGGCTTTTGCTGGAATCAGGAAACTGAGCTAGAGCAAAAAGACTCAGAATTTACATCACAGCGGTACAGAATTCACTGTTCTCAATATTGTTCCTGTTTTAATTAGGCTTTGCGTCAGCATTATTCATAGAGGCATTTTTGTTAAGAATTAATGACATTCCAGCGCTAACTGATCAGTATTATTAGGAGAAAAGTCCTAAAACATATCACTTGTCTCTGGTCATAAAAGCAGGGTGAGACGTCACAGGCTCTTATTCAGAGTGAGAAGAAATATCAGGTGTGGACAGGTGGTGACGTGTGTCTGATAATCCTATTTCCTACTAACCTTTGGAATCTGTTTCAGTCAGTAATTGCTAAAGAACATTGCTTTCTCCCAGATTTCACAATGCTGCTCACTCAGTTTCCCCAGCGGATTACAGGAATGCTACGCAACAGGTTTTTGCTTTCATCGCCTGAAGACTAACGGACAAATTCTTTCATCGCTTTCTATGCATGCTCTTTTTCGTCACTCTTCATTGGTATATTGCTAAAGTTGGGGCATTTCGCAGATACCGTATAACAAAAAATATGCCTTTAGCCCAATCACAACCCACATTAAAGTTTTACTGTGACCCCCTTTCAAAAATATAGTTTCAATAAATGTAATTAGATTTATGCAACATGATGAAAAATTTAATGGTGTTTACCTATAATTATGTTGCAATATGAACATGACACCAGACATCTCAAACAGCAAAACAATATTAACTACAAATAAAGAACCGTGTGAAACCCAGTAATTAACCTCAGTGTGTGAAGAGGACTCTCCATTTACATGCACAAACTGGAGTCTATTAGATAGATATGATACAAACCACTGCAGCGCAGTACCTGTAATACCTACAGCATGTTCTAATCGCTCTAATAGGATATTATGGTCGACAGTATCGAACGCTGCACTGAGGTCTAGCAGGACAAGCACAGAGATGAGTCCACTGTCAGAGGCCATAAGAAGATCATTTGTAACCTTCACTAAAGCTGTTTCTGTGCTGTGATGAGCTCTGAAACCTGACTGAAACTCTTCAAATAAACCTCTGCAGATGATCTGTTAGCTGGTTGACAACAGTATTTTTTCTCTAATGTTTACAACGGTATTTCTGAATTCTACACTGCAATCATCGAGTCCATCCTCACCTCCTCCATCACCGTGTGGTACGCTGGAGCCACTATCAGGGACAAACAGAGACTGCAGCGTGTTGTGCGCTCTGCTGAGAAGGTGATTGGCTGCAGACTCCCATCTCTGCAGGACCTGTACACCTCCAGGACATTGCGGCGTGCAGCTCAGTCACAGCTGACCCTTCTCACCCTGGACACAGTCTGTTTGACCTGCTCTCCTCAGGCAGGAGGCTCCGGTCCATTCGCACCAGAACCTCTCGCCACAAGAACAGTTTCTTCCCCTCTGCTGTTGGACACATGAACAATAACCTTATGACTGTTCCCACCACTAACACATGACCCTACGCTGTGTTCACTGCATCATTCCATGTTTGCACTGACCACCACCTGCACTCATGTATATATCTATCTACTTAGCACTTTTAATTCTTATTCTTATTTTTATTTTCATGTCTATTTAAGCTTAATTTCTGACAGTATGTTTGCACTGAAGCACCGCAGCAATTTCCCAATGTTGTAAACCTGCTCAACATTTGGCAATAAAACCCTTTCTGATTCTGATTCTGAAGAAGTTCATGAAGTCAGTACTAGTTAACATTAAAGCTCAACAGAGCTCTGACTTTTTGTCAGCTTGGCTATAGTGCTGAAAAGAAACCTAGGGCTGTTCATATTTTGTAAGGTGTTTTAGCTTTACGGGATTTTTTTTTAAAGCTGCAAACTATTTCTCCAGGGTAAATAATGGTCTTCTAAATTTGTGATATGCCATTTCTTCTCTGGCTTACAGGTTATCGGCTTAAAGGTGCTCTTTTGAGAGTTTGAGAGACTCTCTTTGGATACTGTAACACCTGTGAAAGAGTTTAAAAAATTATTAACAATGTAATCAACCTCTGTTGGAGTAGCGTTCGGGTAGCTGCTGTGCTCTGTGTTGGTACAAGGCACTGAAGAGGATAACAGTGGATGAAAGAGCTAATGTGGATACAACTGTATTATTAAAGTTTGTGCATGAAACTGTCGTATAGCCTCTGGTGTAAAAAGTCTGGCATTGTAGTGCAGTCAATCTTTGACTGAATCCACTACTGTTGATAACCTCCAGGACATGGAGTGGGCATCTAGGGTTGACCATAACAGATTTCTGATTTGAGAGCAGTAGTGGTTTTTGATATGGGCGACGTGGGCGGTTGCCCAGGGCGGCATCGTGGTGGCGTGGGCATCACGGGCATCGGCAAAAAAAAAAATTTGCTCGTACTCACACTGCCCCGACGTCATGCCATTGGGGACGGCATAGACACCGATCGGTTTTCTATCGCCCATTTGCTTGGATCGATACTAGCCTGGTTAGATCGATTCTTTACTTTGAGTTCTGCTTGTTTGCTATGCTGTGCTTTCGGCAAAAACGAAACAGCCAGGTCGCTGGACTCGCCCTCCTGTGTCAGCGGAGAGCAGGCACACTTTGCCGCCCCCCCTTATGTTTCGGTGTTGCGCCGACACGTCACGTGACTTAGACACTTTGGGGGTTATTGGGTTGTTGTCATGGTCCTGGGCCATGTTGGCCCAGTATTCTTAGTTTTCGTGTGTTTGGTATTTTGTTCCTTATTTATGCCTTGGTTCCTAGGTTGTTCTGTTAAGATGTTCCTTATTTGATTACCCCCTGTGTATCTGTGAGCCCTCGTTTCCCCTCCTTGTGCTTTATTCCACGTTTCCCCAGCCCGTTATGTCCGCGCTCTCCGTGCTCTCTCTCCTCCTTTCTGAACCTCTGTGTACTTCCTGTTTTACTTTGACAGTCTCTCGTCAGTATGCGTGATGTTGTGTTCACTCCTGCCGTGTCTCGTTACGATTATCTGTGTCAGCTGTGTTCCCTGTGTGCTCCCACTTCCCTCGTTAACCCTCTGTGTAATAGCAGTCTTAGCTCTGGAGTAGTACCAACTGGGTTCAAGCATGCTCTGGTGCAGCCAGTACTTAAAAAAATGAACCTTGACTCCTCTGTTCTTGCTAATTTCAGACATATTTCCAAGCTTCCGTTTCTGTCCGTTCCTGGGGAGTCCAGATGCTGCAGGATGAAGTGTAGGGCCATGTTGATGGCGTCGTCTACAGACCTGTTGGCTCTATATGCAAACTGCAGGGGGTCCAGGAGGGGGGCCGTGAGGGTCCTGAGATGGGAGAGAACTAGGCGCTCAAAAGACTTCATGACCACAGATGTCAGAGCCACGGGTCTGTAGTCATTTAGTCCAGTGATCCTAGGTTTCTTGGGGACAGGGATTATGGTGGAGGACTTGAAGCAGGCAGGCACATGACATGCCTGCAGTGAGGAGTTGAAAATGCCAGAAAACACTGGGGCCAGCTCGTTTGCACAGTGTCTGAGGGTGGCAGGAGACACGCCGTCTGGGCCGGGAGCTTTCCGAGCATTCAGGTTCTTAAACTGCTTCCTCACATCTGCTTCATGAATATGAAGAGTTGTGGTGGGAGGAGGTGGTGTGAAATCCTCTTTTGTGTGGGGTGAGGAGGGGGGTGTTGTAGGTGAACGGTTTGAAGGTGGTGATGGCTCTATGGAGGGGGGAGAGGTGGGGGAATTAGTGTCCAAAGTGCCTCTATTGTTGGGGCCGTTGGAGGTCTTACCTCTTCGAGAGGACTTTTTCCTATCCTTGGTGAGATCATTTTTATCCTTTAAAAACTTGGAACAAGCAATCCATGTGTTTCACTATATCAGGTGTGCATAATTATTAGGCAACGTACTTTCCTTTGGCAAAATGGGTCAAAAGAAGGACTTGACGGGCTCAGAAAGGTCAAAAATAGTGAGATATCTTGCAGAGGGATGCAGCAGTCTCAAAATTGCAATTTACTTTGACAGTCTCTCGTCAGTATGCGTGATGTTGTGTTCACTCCTGCCGTGTCTCGTTACGATTATCTGTGTCAGCTGTGTTCCCTGTGTGCTCCCACTTCCCTCGTTAACCCTCTGTGTAATAGCAGTCTTAGCTCTGGAGTAGTACCAACTGGGTTCAAGCATGCTCTGGTGCAGCCAGTACTTAAAAAAATGAACCTTGACTCCTCTGTTCTTGCTAATTTCAGACATATTTCCAAGCTTCCGTTTTCTGTCAAAAATTCTAGAAACAATTGTACAGAAAATTTGTACAATTTGTACAAAATTGCAAAGCTTCTGAAGCGTGATCATCGAACAATCAAGCGTTTCATTCAAAATAGTCAACAGGGTCGCAAGAAGCGTGTGGAAAAACCAAGGCGCAAAATAACTGCCCATGAACTGAGAAAAGTCAAGCGTGCAGCTGCCAAGATGCCACTTGCCACCAGTTTGGCCATATTTCAGAGCTGCAACATCACTGGAGTGCCCAAAAGCACAAGGTGTGCAATACTCAGAGACATGGCCAAGGTAAGAAAGGCTGAAAGACAACCACCACTGAACAAGACACACAAGCTGAAACGTCAAGACTGGGCCAAGAAATATCTCAAGACTGGTTTTTCTAAGGTTTTATGCACTGCAAAAACTCAAAATCTTACCAAGTATATTTGTCTTATTTCTAGTCAAAATTATCTCATTACACTTAAAATAAGACACAATCAGCTACAGGGCAACATTTCAGTAAGCTAAAGGAACTTGTTTCAAGACAGTGAATCTTGAAACTAGAGAAAAACTAGAGATTTTTCACTTGTTCCACTGGCAGATTTTTTCACTTATTTTAAGCTAAAATATCTTGTATTAAGTGAAAAAATCTGCCAGTGGAACAAGTGAAAAATCTCTAGTTTTTCTCTAGTTTCAAGATTCACTGTCTTGAAACAAGTTCCTTTAGCTTACTGAAATGTTGCCCTGTAGCTGATTGTGTCTTATTTTAAGTGTAATGAGATAATTTTGACTAGAAATAAGACAAATATACTTGGTAAGATTTTGAGTTTTTGCAGACTGATGAAATGAGAGTGAGTCTTGATGGGCCAGATGGATGGGCCCGTGGCTGGATTGGTAAAGGGCAGAGAGCTCCAGTCCCACTCAGACGCCAGCAAGGTGGAGGTGGAGTACTGGTTTGGGCTGGTATCATCAAAGATGAGCTTGTGGGGCCTTTTCGGGTTGAGGATGGAGTCAAGCTCAACTCCCAGTCCTACTGCCAGTTTCTGGAAGACACCTTCTTCAAGCAGTGGTACAGGAAGAGGTCTGCATCCTTCAAGAAAAACATGATTTTCATGCAGGACAATGCTCCATCACACGCGTCCAAGTCCTCCACAGCGTGGCTGGCAAGAAAGGGTATAAAAGAAGAAAAACTAATGACATGGCCACCTTGTTCACCTGATCTGAACCCCATTGAGAACCTGTGGTCCATCATCAAATGTGAGATTTACAAGGAGGGAAAACAGTACACCTCTCTGAACAGTGTCTGGGAGGCTGTGGTTGCTGCTGCACGCAATGTTGATGGTGAACAGATCAAAACACTGACAGAATCCATGGATGGCAGGCTTTTGAGTGTCCTTGCAAAGAAAGGTGGCTATATTGGTCGCTGATTTGTTTTTGTTTTGTTTTTGAATGTCAGAAATGTATATTTGTGAATGTGGAGATGTTATATTGGTTTCACTGGTAAAAATAAATAATTGAAATGGGTATATATTTGTTTTTTGTTAAGTTGCCTAATAATTCTGCACAGTAAGAGTCACCTGCACACACAGATATCCCCCTAAAATAGCTAAAACTAAAAACAAACTAAAAACTACTTCCAAAAACATTCAGCTTTGATATTAATGAGTTTTTTGGGTTCATTGAGAACATGGTTGTTGTTCAATATTAACATTATTCCTCAAAAATACAATTTGCCTAATAATTCTGCACTCCCTGCATACCTGCATCTCTACCAACTTGCATTGCAGTTTCTGCAGCCTCTTCTGTTCCACATGAGAGAATTCTTTCTAAGGCAGGGGAAATTATCTCCAAGAAAAGAAACAGATTCAGTCCTCGCACAGTGGAATAAACTCTCTTCTTAAATAACAACCAAGCAGGATGAGCTTAAATATCATCATACATCATGTTTTTACTTTACAAGTGTCATGGTCCTGGGTCGTTGACCCAGCATTTTGTGTTTATTCTGATTTGTATTAGTTTAGGGGGTACCTGAAGTTTGGTGTATATTCAGCCCTACCTGTGTCTGTTTTTGGTGCTCTGTTCATGTCCCCGTGTTGTGTTGTAAATCAGTCTGTGTGTTTCCTGTTTTACTTTGAAGGCTCGTGTTCTGGATTTCCTGTTCTGTTCTGAAGGTCTGTGTCTGTTGTCATTGTGTTCAGCTTGTCTCCTTCGGTCCTCATGTGTATTAGGTTCAGCTGTTCTTCCCTCCTGTGTGTGATTACCTGATTACCTTGTGTGTGTATATTTAGTGGGTGTCGGTCTGTGTTCGTTGTTGGCTCGTCTGCATTCATCAGTCTGCCTCTGCGTTATCTGCATTCATCCGTGTATTTCTGCGTTATCTGCGTTCTATGGTGTTCCGTAGTGATGGGCAGATGAAGCCTCATGAAGCACTGAAGCTTTTCATCCAATTGGTTCACCCCAACGCGAAGCTTCTTGAAGCTTCATTTGCTCTAGCAGGACACCTACTGGACGTAAAAATATTAGTTGGCATGAAGTTGAAGAGTGTGGCATTTTGCACACAGCCTGTAAATGTCAACAACAAAAGGAGTGTGTAAAACATCTACATTGTAGTGATGGCAGTATACTGTGTATAGTTATGCTGGCAGTATGGAAAATGATTATTTGCGGCAAAGTTCGAACCGCTTCCTGAACCAGTCACGTAGTACAGCCGGGCAGCGAGGCTTCGGACGTCATCATTTTCAGCTCCTCCCATAAATGAAGCAAGCCTCGATACGCGCTTCGCGGAAACGCCCCCTCCATTACTCGACACACGCTTCGAAGCCTCGATACAGAACGTCACATCACTAGTGTTCCGTTCCTGTCTCTGCGTCTCTCTGCCCCGCACCCCTTTTGTATGGTCTCAGGTTTGTCATTTAGTTCTCCCAGTTTAGGTTTCTTCAGTTGTTTTGTCATGCCTCATTGCCTGTTTTTGCCACTCCACCACTTGTAAATAAACACTCGTATCATCAGTTTGCTGCATTTTGGGTCCTCCTTTTCCTCCACACCACACGGCTCACTCCGCCAGCCGTGACAGTACGAGCCGACCAAACATGGACCCAGCAGCATCCGCTCCTTCCCAGGAGCCAGCAGCTAATCTCTGCTCACTCCTGGCTGCTGGACTCGCTTCACCCGCTGGCACAAGACTTCCTCCTTCACGAGCTGCACCTTCGCCCTCCAGCCGCTACCGCTTCCCAACCCAGCCCGGCGGTGAAGATTTTTCCCGGCCCGCCGGAGGTTTTGCCCGGCCCGCCGGAGGTTTTGCCCAGGAGGTAGCGATGATCGCGCCGTCGGCGCGTCGCCCCACAGCCGGGGATTAGGACTTCGGAACTGCCGGCTGTGGTGAGTGGAAAAGACACTCCGTCTGTTTCGCCAGCTCGAATGACTGTTTATTCCGGGGCTGTGTTTGTTGAGTCAGCTGCCCAGCCGGTAGCTTGGTTAGCTGCCCTGCAGCCGCTACCTCAGTTAGCCACTCAATCGTCACCTCCATTACAGTCACAGCCAGACCTATTAGACACTTTGTTACAATCCATAGCCCAGTCAATAGCTCAGTTGGGAAGAGACTCATCAGCCTTATTATCAGCTCAGGGGTCATCGTCACCTACTCCTCCGGTACTACAAGTTGAGTCCATCCAACCTGAAAAGCATTGTTTGTGACCTGTTCATGTCAAGCAGAGAGACACACCACATAATGCAGTAGTCAGTCCACAACAGCTGGCCAGTTCAGAGACTGTGACGCACTCCAGGGCCTCTCCAGAGGCTGGGTTTCAGCCCCCAGCCGACTCTGGACCCCTGGAGGTTAAGAAGCCAGCTGAGGACTGCATCTGGCTGTTGCTGCCTGAGCTGAGTCAATGCTCTGTGCAGCCGCAGTCTGCTTTGTGTTCGCCAGAGGCGCGTGTGCCTGCTGGTTCCGACCCGTTCCTGCCAGAGGCCCGTGTGCCTGCTGGTTTTGTCCTGTGTGTTCCAGGGGCCCCGGTGCCCACTGGTCCAGAGACTGTTTTCGCTGGAGGGCCCGAGGAGCCCGTCCAGCCCCAAGACTCGTCGGCTGGAGGGCCCGAGGAGCCCGTCCAGCCCCAAGACTCGTCAGCTGGTGGTTCAGGGGAACCTAGCCAGCTTCCTCACTCGTCGGCTGGAGGGCCCGAGGAGCCCGTCCAGCCCCAAGACTCGTCAGCTGGAGGGCCCGAGGAGCCCGTCCAGCTGCCTGCTGCAGCTTCATCATCTTCGCCTGGCCCGGCTCCATCATCATCTTCGCCTGGCCCGGCTCCATTATCATCATCATCTTCGCCTGGCCCGGCTCCAGCATCATCATCATCTTCGCCTGGCCCGGCTCCAGCCTCCGCTTCTGCCTCGCCTGGCCCGGCCTCTGCTTCGGTCTTGTCTGGTGCTGCGAAGGCCACGCCACCTTCGGGTCCCGAACTGCCGCCTCGACATCGGCGGTCATCTGCCAGGCCGCTGGTGGAGCGTCATCGTCAATATGGACGACCTCCTAGGCGCCGCCACTGCCTTCCGCGCGGTCGGCCTCCAGACTTGTGTCATCGCCGCCGTTGCTGTCCGCATGGTCGGCCGCCTGACCGGTTTCACCGCCGCTGCCGTGTGCACGGTCGGCCCCCTGAACTGCCTCCCCTCCGCCACCGCTGCCTTCCGCTCGGTCGGCTTTCGGAGCTGTGTCGCCGACGTGGCCGGCCTCAGAAGATGAACTGTCTTGGACTTCCGGGGTGTCAGCCTCCGGGCCGGCCTCCTGAACTGTGTTTTTGTTCTCGTACTCCAGCATGTGTGTTTTTGTGTTGGACAATTCCCTCGATTCGCTGGAGCTTGCTTTGTGCAGTGTTTGTCATTTAGTTCTCCCAGTTTAGGTTTCTTCAGTTGTTTTGTCATGCCTCATTGCCTGTTTTTGCCACTCCACCACTTGTAAATAAACACTCGTATCATCAGTTTGCTGCATTTTGGGTCCTCCTTTTCCTCCACACCACACGGCTCACTCCGCCAGCCGTGACAACAAGTTCATGAGCATTTTCCCTTTCCAGTTCACAATTCTACCGACAGGTCAACAATATGTGTAAGAAAATTGACCTAATATAAGATTATTTATCAACCTACCTGTCCAGCTGTCCAGTGATTAATAGAATAAGTACATGGAGGCAGGATCTCACAGCAGAACCATACCCCATAATGTGTTGTACATTATTATATGTAAATTATATGTATTTTTCATCAACCAACATCAAAAAGTTACAAACAAAGAAAGTTTAGTGATCAAATAATGAAGCAGTACACTTTAATTTGCAGATTCAAGCTGTTCTTCATATCTTTGGCCACCAGATGTCATCAGACATGACTGAAAAGCTTTGAGTAGTGAATTCTTTTTTAAGACAAACTTCAATGCTTCAGAAAGCTTTGTTTCGCCATCACTAGCAGTAGTGATGTGATCCCTGCTTTTTGTTGGTGGTTGAATTCATTCACACAGACACCCTGGAAAACATGCTTCACACACACACACACACACACACCTGTGTATTTATGTCTTGTGAGGGACATCTCATTGACACAATGCTTCCCCTAGCCGCTTCCCCTAACCCTAACCATCAAAAATGAATGCCTAGCACTGACCCTTACCCTAAACCTAACCATAACGTAATGGTACTGACCAGTGGCGGAGCGGGGGGGTGGCTTACTGGGCTTAAGCCCGGGTTGTTTTGTCAGAAGCCCGGGGTCTTTTGGAGTGTAATTTGTTTCATAGTTAGATGCCTGGCTGACAACTGTATAAAACAAAAAGTACACACAATATTCGAAGCACATAGTGCACACTGTGGGAATTTACGACTGTGCGTAAATCCCCCCTGATATTGGTATGATCCGAGCTCAGAATCAGAATCAGAATCAGAATGGGTTTATTGCCAGATGTTGAGGTTTACAACATTAGGAAATTGCTGCGGTGCTTCAGTGCAGACAATAAGAATTAAAGTGCTATGTAGAAAGAAAGATATGTGCATGAGATATACATGAGATATATACATGAGAATAAGAATTATGAGTGCTACGTAGAAAGATATATACATGAGTGCAGGTGGTGATCAGTGCCAAACATGAAATGATGCAGTGACACAGCGTAGGGTCATGTGTTAGTGGCGGGGACAGTCATGTGGTTATTGTTCATGTGTCCAACAGCAGAGGGGAAGAAACTGTTCTTGTGGCGAGAGGTTCTGGTGCGAATGGACCGGAGCCTCCTGCCTGAGGGGAGCAGGTCAAACAGACTGTGTCCAGGGTGAGAAGGGTCAGCTGAGATCCGGGCTGCACGCCGCAGTGTCCTGGAGGTGTACAGGTCCTGCAGAGATGGGAGTCTGCAGCCAATCACCTTCTCAGCAGAGCGCACAACACGCTGCAGTCTCTGTTTGTCCCTGATGGTGGCTCCAGCGTACCACACGGTGATGGAGGAGGTGAGGATGGACTGGATGATTGCAGTGTAGAATTGCATCATCGTCCGTGTTGGCAGGTTGAATTTCTTCAGCTGCCTCAGGAAGTACATCCTCTGCTGGGCTTTCTTGATGACGGAGGTGATGGTGGGCTCCCACTTCAGGTCCTGGGTGATGGTGGTACCCAGGAAGCGGAATGAGTCCACAGAGGTGATGGGGGTGTCAGTCAGGATGATGGGGGGAGTGGGGCTGTGTGCTTCCTGAAGTCCACAATAATCTCCACTGTCTTCTGGGCATTCAGCACCAGGTTGTTGTGGCTGCACCAAGACACCAGACGTTCAACCTCCCTCCTGTAGGCAGACTCGTCCCCGTCCGAGATGAGTCCAATAACGGTGGTGTCATCTGCAAACTTGATTAGCTTGACAGACTGGTGGGTGGAGGTGCAGCAGTTGGTGTACAGGGAGAAGAGCAGAGGAGAAAGAACACAGCCCTGAGGGGAGCCGGTGCTGATGGTCCGGGAGTCCGAGACATTCTTTCCCAGCCTCACATGCTGCTTCCTGTCCGTCAGGAAGTCAGTGATCCACCGGCAGATGGGATCAGGCACATTCATCTGGGAAAGCTTGCCTCGGAGATGGTCTGGAAGGATGGTGTTGAAGGCAGAGCTGAAGTCCACAAACAGGATCCTGGCGTAGGTTCCTGGGGAGTCCAGATGCTGCAGGATGAAGTGTAGGGCCATGTTGATGGCGTCGTCTACAGACCTGTTGGCTCTATATGCAAACTGCAGGGGGTCCAGGAGGGGGGCCGTGAGGGTCTTGAGATGGGAGAGAACTAGGCGCTCAAATGACTTCATGACCACAGATGTCAGAGCCACGGGTCTGTAGTCATTTAGTCCAGTGATCCTAGGTTTCTTGGGGACAGGGATTATGGTAGAGGACTTGAAGCAGGCAGGCACATGACATGCCTGCAGTGAGGAGTTGAAAATGCCAGAAAACACTGGGGCCAGCTCGTTTGCACAGTGTCTGAGGGTGGCAGGAGACACACCGTCTGGGCCGGGAGCTTTCCGAGCATTCAGACTCCTAAACTGCTTCCTCACATCTGCTTCATGAATATGAAGAGTTGTGGTCGGAGGAGGTGGTGTGAAATCCTCTTTTGTGTGGGGTGAGGGGGCGGGTGTTGCAGGTGAACAGTTTGAAGGTGGTGATGGCTCTATGGAGGGGGGAGAGGTGGGGGAATGAGTGTCCAAAGTGCCTCTATTGTTGGGGTCGTTGGAGGTGTGAAGGCTGCCTGATGGCTCGTCAAAACGGCAGTGCCCCTCTCAGGCACTAAGCGACTGAGAGAGGGGGCGGGGCAGCTGCTGCCTGTGAGTGCGCTGTTGGAGAAACGCAGCCAGCCATACTAAGGAGAGCTTAAGTTTGACCAGGTACCAAAGCAAATCATTCGTACCGTACAAATAATGTAAATATGACGGTGCATCACGAAAGATTGATATCAAACTGATCACTTGACCCATACTACGTTACTCGCTCTTCAAGTGAATCAACAAATGGCAAAATGAAAAGCCGAACAACAACAAAGCTGTTTCTTTAGAGAGTCTCAGCTTACATCTGTTTATTTCATATTTTCAGTTGTTACCCTCCACGACTAAATAAATCGGTTTCAGTAATGCACTGATATACAAGAATGGACATAAGGAGCTTCTTTCAAAGAAAAAACTCTGGTAGTATTTTATATATTATGCTTTGTATGTTGTTCAGTATATTTCTATGCAAAACAAGAGGAACTTCAATACACAGCAGTATATTCACAGCTGAAACCAGATATTTACACTTTATGGAAAACACAAGAACATTTTCTTACTGCACAACATCAATTTAGAGTAAACTTGTTTTGTTTTGGAAAAATAAATATTGAAATATCTTTTGAATTAGTTAAATGTCAGAATAAAGAGACAGAGCTTCTATCTTTATCACTTTCATGTAGGAGTACATATACACTAAGTTTATTGTTAATTAATAAGAAAACTGCAGACGATTCCATTCTGAGCTGAAGAAGCTTCTGATAGGTTAGTAGAGTCCATGTGAGTAAACTGGTGGCACAGCTGTGGATGCATATAAGGCAAAACACAGAGCCTGTTTCTGTGACATGGGAACATCAAGAGATGTCAACCAAAACACCAGGAAAAGAACTGTGGAGCTCCATAAGTGTGGCTCAAGTTTGAATACAATTTGGTGCCATTTACAATTAAGAAATACAGACAGTTTATCTCTTTACTTTACTTTAATTTAACAAATATCTTTTTATATTCATCAATCTAAAAAATAAACATTTACTCTGATTTGATATTACAATTAAAAAAGTGTTTTTATCTGAAGAGTTTGTAAATATCTGGTTTCAACTGTATATGTGATGATGTTGGTGTTTGGCTTGATTGTCAGCACAGAGAGAGAGAGGAGCAGAGAGGGAGAGAGAGGGAGAGAGAGAGACAGAGAGGGAGAGAGAGAGAGAGGAGCAGAGAGAGAGAGAGAGAGAGAGAGAGAGAGAGAGAGAGAGGAACAGATATGAACAAGAGCAGGTGAGACACACATGTTAGTCAAATGGTTGTTTACCAAAAGTATCACCGTATCACAGGTCCTCATGTATCTCGTAGTGTTTCTTTTTGGGTTTGTTATTTTTCAAATTCTACATTTATTAAGTTCTGCAGGCTTGTTTGCACAACAAGGCTGAATAATTATATAAACTTTTCTGAATCTAAATATTGTACTTTGGTAGAATTAAAATAAGTGTAGTGCAGGTCTATGATGATTTTTAGTGCTACTATCATCTAGTTCTGATTCTTGTTCTGTCTTGGTTAAGTCCTCAGTAGTCCTGATTTTGAACTGTTGTAGTCCTGTTTTAATTCTGGATCAGTTCTGGGTCTGGTTGAATTGGGGTTTAGTCCTCGTGTCTTGATACAGCCCCGACTTTGTTCTGCCTTGCTGCTTAATTAAAAAACTAGTTTAAGGTGTCCTGCACATGTGATATATATTTTTTTCCTATATGAAGTCATTCTTTTTTGAACAAAACTCAAAACACAGCCTATTAATCTTTCAGTCACACCCCCCCCCCCCCCCCCCCCCCCCCGAATCCCACATGCATACTACCCTTTAGGGCTAACTGACACTGACACTAAAACCACATTTTGAGTCTCAAAATTGCCTTCAAACTCATGGGGTCCCCATGAGGGCTGTTTGTCCCCACAAGTGTAATAAACTATCAACTACCGTCCACACACACATATACTTTTAAACCTTGCCACATGGGGACCTTGATGTTCACCTGAAAAAAATGGGACCCGCGGGGACCTCAGTTTTTTTTGGTGAAATACAGGATTGGCTATACCTCAGTCCTTTTTCTAGAACTTTTTGGATGCCAGAAACTACGTGCTCAATGGCATTTCTGAAGTTTTTAAAAAAAAAATTTCAGTCAGGTTTTATTATTCCGGTGGGGACTTCAATATTACACCATACATAAACCACCACCAGATGGCACTATACAGACTTTCTTTTGAGGATGTATTAATATGCATGTGGTCAGCATTAAAGATTAGGTTTTTAAAATCAAATATAACAATATAGTGATTGCATTTATGCTTTATTTATACTCTTTAAAGAAGTTTTATATTGCATTAGTTATTATTTTCATATTATTATTGATATATGCATACTTATTGCTACTCCATCAAAAAACATATAAATTATTTTAAGGTAAAACCATCTTTTAACATTTAGCTACTGTAAAATTTGTATGACAGATACACATCAGACACTGGTAAATGCCGTATCACTTTTAGGTCAGCATGTCATGTCTATACATCAGGTAACAAACAGTCTCTAGTATTTGCAACCAGGATAAATATGAAGCCTCACAAGCCTTCTCTTACGTGGTTGAACGTCTACTTCCTGATGGATACTGGAGTATGAGTGCTTCCTGAAAAATAACAAACAGAAAATCATTTTCATAGTTTTTGTTATAATATACATTTTTAACCAGGAGATGCTCTAACAGTATGTCATACTTTCCCTTCAGACTCCAAACTAAGAGATCATTCAGATTGAAACTGGAGCTTCCAGTGAACATCTGCCACTTATCCCTGTATGCATATCTTAAAATCATGCCTGTAACTTGAAGGAATCCTTATTCAGTTTAATTTGCTACAGTTCATATTGTATTAGTGCAGGCCTGGTGTTGCTGCATTATATCACCCAGATCCACTTGAGACTAACAGATTTGGAGAAGGACAGAAAACATCATATGAACTCGATAAATAGAGGATAGATTTTAAAGTTTCTCAATTCCAAGGTTACCTTTTGTTCCAAACAAATGCTTGAAGGAAGCATGAGCAGAAGCAGGCGATCTGGCAGATACTGCAACCGGTTGGAGGTGAGGGGAGGAAGACAGGACAAATACATGTGGAAGAGAGCCAAAGATTAGAAAAAGTGGCATTTCCTGTGAAAACGCAGTGTGAATGCCGTGTAGTGGAATCTGAAAACAGCAGAAGGAGAACCATCTGCTGAAAATACTTTGTAGAAACTGAAGTCGTTGCTGAAAACTGTCGTATCTGAAAGGGTACACTAAACAATGTCAATAAAGCACACTGAGTGCAAGCAGAGAAGATGTGTCACAACAGCCACAGGTAGGACTCGAAACTGCACCCCCAGGTCTCAAAGCAGCTGCTCATCTCACTGAGCCAAACTAGTTACTGTCCCAAACGCCGATATGGTGAGAGAAAAAATGTGCAGGGTCCCGAAGAAGCTGAATCGTGCTGAAAAGACGTGAAGAAGCAGAACTGTATGCTTAAAACGGGTGAAAAAGCTGCAATTCTGCCTAAAGAACAGAAGAGGCTGAAATTTGTGCAGAAAAGAGGTGAAAAAGCTGAACTTTCTCCTAAAAAAAGAGGTGAAAAAGCTGAACTTTCTGCTGAGAAGAGCAGAACTTGAACTTACTGCTGAAAATAGGTGAAGAAATTGAAGAGGGGCAACGAAACTGAAGTTGTTGCTGAAAACTGCTGAAGAAAATTCTGAATGTTGCAGAAACCTCTAAAATATTCTGATACTATTGCCCAATTAGAAAATTACAGCATGGGATACTATAATGTTGAATTAATTATTTATTGAATTATTCCACAGACAATTATGACATCTATGTTAATAAAAAGCAAAAAATATTTTTAAAATCTTGCATTCTCAGTGCAACATAAACATGTGGTTCTTTTTCTTCCTCATATTATCTTTTAACTTTGGCATTTTAGTTGACTTAAGGCCTGATTCATGTTCACATGTAGCCTGCTAATTAGCTGCTACTCATCTGCTAGTAGCTAACATGTCCTAGCAAGCCTTGTGAAAATCCAGTAGGTTTTAGTAGTTATTTTTAATGTTATGACAAATAGTAGGAAGTGAGCTTAGCAATACAATATCTTATTAAAAGCAGAGTAAAATAACTTAAAACTTACCATTTCTGGAGATTGCACAGCTAACATGCTGCATGCGCGTACTTCATGTGTCTTTCCCCTTTTGACAAGAGCATGCATGCAATTTGAAAAAAGGAGCACTGGATTTATCACACAGCACACCCTGAGTTAACTACAGGAGGACTTGAGGAGAGTGAATCATCATGAAAAGTCAGGTTCTGTGTGTATAATCAACTGTTAGTTCGTTTTTGAACAGAGGTGAAGAGTTGAGGAGGAGACCTAGAACTTTGAACTGTGTGTATAATCAATAGAATAGAATAGAATAGAATAGAATAGAATAGAATGGAATAGAATATTCTTTATTGTCATTGTCACAAGTACAATGAAATTGAAAGATGTCTCCGGTCAGTGCAACATCACGAAAGATAAATACTTAAAAACTATAATAGATATGATATAAAAGATAGAAATACATATAAAATACAGTGTTCTCATACAGTAAATACACCCAAGCAATCCAGGCCTAAGGCCCCATACAGACACTCAACATACGACCTAGTTGATATATCACTCAAACAATCAATCACTCAGTCAATTTGTTAGCGCATCCAACAAAACATGTCTGAAAGCATTCCAACATCAAGGGCACAAATGACAACAGGGGCAATGAAAGTCATCTGCTTTTAGTAGCATTGAGACATGATATTGCAATTGGGTAGAAACTGTGTTTGAGTCTGTTAGTCCTTGTGTATGTTGTTCTATACCGTTTACCTGAAGGCAGCAGTTCGAACATGGAGTGTCCAGGGTGTGAGGTGTCCTTTATGATGTTATGGGCTCTTTTGAGGCAGCGGGAACTGTGTAGGTCTTTCAGTTTGAGGAGAGGGCAGCCGATTGTCCTTTGGGCAGCGTTGATTACTCCCTGGAGTGCTTTCCTCTGAGCCACTGTGCAGCTAGCGTACCATATGCCTATGCAGTACGTTAGTATGCTTTCGATGGAGGCTCTGTAGAAAGACAACAGCAGTCTCTGTGTGATGTTGTTCTTCCTAAGCACTCTCAGAAAGTACAGTCTCTGTTGTGTCTTTTTCAGTAGCTCAGAGGTATTCACACTCCAGGATAGGTTTCCCTCTATGCTGACTCCCAAGAAGCGGAAGTCTGCCACCCTCTCCACATAGTCGTCGTTGATGATTAGTGGTTGGATTTCTGTCTTGTGTCTTCTGTAGTCAATTATGAGTTCTTTGGTCTTTTTCGTGTTTAGGAGAAGGTTGTTATCCTTGCACCATGAAGACAGCCGCTCCACCTCATCTCTGTAGGCAGACTCATCTCCCCCAGATATGAGCCCCACCACAGTAGTGTCATCTGCGAACTTTACAATGGTGTTGCTCTGGTGGGCGGGGGTGCAGTCGTGTGTATAAAGCGAGTAGAGCAGTGGACTAAGCACGCAGCCCTGTGGCGACCCAGTGCTTAGATTTAGGGCTGGAGATGTGTAACGTCCCACTCTCACTCTCTGTCTGCGGTCGGTGAGGAAGCTATTGATCCACTTGCAGGTGCTGTGAGGAAGCCCTAGGTCTTTTAGCTTGGCGTCCAGTTTGTATGGAAGAATGGTATTAAAACCGAGCTATAATCCACAAAGAGCATACGCACATAGCTTCCTTGCCTCTCCAGATGTGTTAATGCTACATTGAGTGCTGTTGCTATGGCGTCCTCTGTCGATCGGTTTGCTCTGTAGGCAAACTGGTGTGGGTCAAGGCTGCTGGGTAGGGCTGCTGTGATGTGGTAACGCACAAGTTTCTCAAAGCACTTCATCACCACCGGGGTTAGTGCCACTGGTCTATAGTCATTTAGGCTAGAGATATGAGGTTTCTTGGGCAAGGGTATTATGGTGGAGGACTTGAGGCAGGGTGGGACGTTTGACTGTTCAAGGGATTGGTTAAAAATCCTGGTGAAAATATAGGCAAGCTGGTCTGCGCAGTCTCTCAGCACACGTCCTGGTACACCATCTGGGCCGGCTGCCTTCCTCGGGTTAACAGCCCGCAGGGTGCGCCTCACTTCATGCTCCTCCAGAGTGATGATGGTACTGCTGCTGTGGGCTGTATGGTGTAGCTGTTCCTCTGAGGCATAGGGTGCAGTGACCTCAAAGCGTGTGAAGAAGATGTTCAGCTCCTCTGCCAATGCTGGGTCACCTTCAGCCATACCTGATTTGGACTTGTAGTTTGTCAGCTGCTGGACACCCTGCCACACCAGCCGGCTGTTCTTACTCTCCAGGTGGTTCTCGATCTTCTTCCTATAGTCCGCCTTGGCCTTCTTAATGCCTTTTTTCAGGTTGGCTCTAGCCCTGCTGTAGCTCTCCCTGCTTCCGGACCTGAAGGCGCTGTTCCTCTCTTTTAACAGCTGCTGGACTTCCCGGGTCATCCATGGCTTTTGGTTGGTGTAAACCCAGATCTGCTTGTCTACTGTGACAGTGTCTATACAGTGTTTGATGTAACAGAGGACACTGTTTGTGAACATTTCCAGATCTTGATGTTGGAAGATATTCCAGTGTGTGAACAGAGGGGAGGAGTTCACTGAATTTGATGATAAAATATCAGAAACAGATCAACTGTTTTAAACCAATCAAGTCTTTTTAAATGATCCAAGCACCAGTAGGGAAACGTACGGTTACCTTAGTTAATTTCCATCATACTTAGGATCTAATGTATCGGATACATTTCAAAATTTTTAGAAGGATTTAATGGTATATAGATACCATGGGATCATGACAGTCAGTTAAATTATACATGTACCAATGATTTTATAAATAATCTAACATCTGCCATTGTTTCAGGTTTTAACAAAAGAAAATACGACCTAGAAATAGATAAAACTGCAATTGAATATGTATTATGTCTTTATTAGAAAAGACAAAACAACTCCTGCTGGTAGAAAGTCACTCTTCATTGCAATCTTTCAAATAAAGCTGTGTTCAGCAAAGAGTTCAGAGTCTACACAGTGTTTTCAGGAGATAGTACTCCTTCTGCTGTTTTCATATTCCACTACACTGCATTGACGCTGCATTTTCGCAGGAAATGCAATTTTTTTTAGTTGCATCTGTTTTTATAGATGAATTGTGGAAACTGTGGTGAAGTGCTCTTTGGGCTGGTTTTCAGCTTTGCTTCTCTTCGTACTTGAATCCTGAAACTCGGGTGTTATGTATATCCTCATTAGGACAGAGTTTTTTAAAAAAAAAAAAGTATATTTCCTGATTCAAAACACTGTAAAAACATAACCTAAAAATGCAATAGCAGTCATCTCACCCCAGACAAGCTGATTTAACATGAAAATATTGTATGAAAGTGTGCCAGGAGATATGCAACAAGGAAATCAAAAGTAATTCAGCTAGGCATAACATGCCCATACAGTGTGCGTATTGTGCATTGTCACTGCTGAAAAAGCCACATAAATAAATACATAAAATACAAAATATGTACCGTGATCACTAGGGATGGGTATCGAAAACCGGTTCTTGTTGGAATTGTTTGCCATTTTTACAAACAATTTCCTTATCGATTCCAGTCGCCCCGAATGACGTCACCACATTGCGGAGCGTCATTTACCTGGCAGGAAACACGGCGGCTCAAACGCTCAAAAGTTTGGTTATACTTTACGAGAACGGATGACAACAGGGCAACTTGCAATACTTGCAAAGTAGATATTTCATTCAAGGGAGGAAACACTACGAATTTGCAAAAGCATTTGCTCACAAAACACGCGATGACCTTAAATGGATGTCGTGTTTTTAATTCCGCTCCGGACTCGTGAATCTCAACCCAGCAGCAGCGGTAACGTTCGCACGTCCTCTCCCGTTAATGCGGCAGGTAAATAATCACCTAACAGTGCATATTATGTTAGCGCGATCTGCCTTATTACAAAACCTGCCATTACTGTGCATTTAGTGACCATGATGAGAGAGACAGAGGCTGTATCCCAATTCAGGGTCTGCAGCCTTAAAGGTTGCATTTTAAGGCCGATTACGTCACAGTGGCGCGCCGAAGGCCGTCCCAATTCAAAGGCTGCTCGAAATGCGGCCCTCAAATGCGTCCTTCATTTCCCTGAATTTTAAGGCTGTGGCGGTGTAGACTCCGTGGCCCAACATATCCCAGAATTCATAGCATGGCAGTCAGAAGCGGAGCAGCCGAAGAGTAAACTGTGAAAAGTAAGTACTGAATATGACGTCACTTATTTATGTGCAAATGTTTAATAATGAAGAACATTAAAACATTGCTGTTGGCCACATGTCGGCAAAGTTATGTGACATTAGTGATGTTTGTACTTTCAGCATTAACTTGGTTTTGAAGCCTTTACTTTTAAATATACGCCGTTCAATAGTCGACCTTAATCTGACAGAGACTCTGATGATTTTGTGGATAATTAAAGTCAGTCATATATCCACAAACACAACAAGCTGAAAGTCAGTGATGCTGCTCGGTTTGCAGTCCTGAATATCACGGCACAAGCAGGATCCACTGCACTGTTAATGTGAGCTGTGTTATATTGCTGCCTCTGTTCGGTGGTGTCGAGCCAAACGGACTTTAACGTGTGTTTGAACGAGCTGACGGTTCACTCGTTAAGCTGAAAGAAAGATGCTTTAATCACAGCAGTCACACATGTGTCCACTGCACCATCTGGAACTCTTCTTGTTTACACTCGTAATAACACAAACACTAAATCCTGCTTCTCTGGTGCTGTTGTGTAGCAGTGTGTACACCTGAGACTGTCACCTGTCTGTCTGTCCTGCACTCTCTCTCTGTTTCTTTCTCTCTGATTGTGGAATAAAAGTATGAACGTGTGTTTATAAGTTACACTTGTGTTTGAATCCTGCAGCTTATCACACATTTGATTTCCATGTGTGACGACTGCAAGTGTCCAGAGTGAGGACAGACTGAGGGACACACTGCTGCACATCATCTGTGAGGCTTTGCACCCCTGATGATCCACCAGGACAAACTCAGCAGTGTGTGAGGAAGAGGAGGAGGAAGAGCCAGCAGCAGCTGACAGATGGAGAGAATAGACAGACTGTTCCCTGTTTGTGAAGGACTGCTAGGAAAGTTTAACATAACTGTCTGTGCTGAATCAGTCTTATTAGGTAATGTTCACATAATGTGATCATCCCAGTGTTTCCAGTGTGGGAGAAAGTACTCAGGGCCTTCAAGTTACACACTATGAAAGGCAGCAACAAGTTTAATGTTCAGAAACCTAAAGTTTGTATCAGCAGCAGAATGGAGCTAAAATAAATGTTTGTTTCAGTTCTATGAAGCTTTGAGTATTTTGGATCAGTAGCTGCTGTGTTTGTTGCATCATATTGCTGTAACTGTTTATATGCTTTATATATTCTGAGCTAAGTTGATCTATAGTGTTACATCATATTCTATAAGGATGTTATGTGTTTGTAGACTTTCTGCCCAGTTTGACCCATTTAGCAGAAGTCAGCCTGTTTAAGGCTCTGATATCTATTCTGTGTGACTTACAGCAGTTATGACATGGTCTGATTTTCTCACCCAATAAAGGAATATTTCATATATCAGTCTACTCTTCATTCTATCAGACACAGTTATCACAGCTCCTACATTTTGTTTTTACACATGTATGTAAACATTGAGCCAAATTTAGTAATGCCAACATATTGGCATTACTGTGGTCGGCATGAAGCTGGACACTCTGGTGACAGTGGCAGAGAAAAGGACATTAAAGAAACTGATGGACATTATGAACAATGCTGGGCATCCTCTGCACACGGCCATAAACAACCAGAAGAGTCTGTTCAGTGACAGGTTGCTTCTCCCCAAGACAAGAACTAACAGACTTAAAAACTCCTTTGTCCCACACGCCATCAGACTGTTTAACTCCTCTCTGGAGGGGAGAGGGAGGGGAAACAGGAGGACAAAGGAGGGGGGAACAACTAAGCTGTAGTGCCTCTTCACCTCACTGTACAATACCTTGTGCAATACTTTTTGTAAATAGTCAACAGTGCAATAGACTCAATACTTGAAATGTGCAATTCACTTGTATTTTTATTTTTTATTCCTATTTATTCTATTTATCCCCTTTGTATATTTTATTTATATTTGTCTCTGTATTTATATATGTGTGTGTGTGTGTGTGTGTGTGTGTGTGTGTGTGTGTGTGTGTGTGTGTGTGTGTGTGTGTGTGTGTGTGTGTGTATATATATATAACAATTCTGTAACTGTAACTTCGGTCGTTGCTGTGCTTTTTGGAAGTCGAATTTCCCAGAGGAACCCACCCGAGGGATTAATAAAGTTCTATCTTATCTTATCTTATCTTATATTAATAGAACAATATTTGTCTCTTATATATAACACATCTGTATGTACACTGTCACAGATACTTGAGTGTCTTTGAGTGAAGATTTAAGGTGACAGGAAATATAAATAACTGCAACTTGAATCTTTACTGAAGCTCAGTGTTTGACACGGAGTTCAAACTCACTGCTGTAATAACTAATAATGATTAATATAATATTGTCCGTATTATATTTACATTACCAAAGTGATATGACTTTAGTCTCATTAACAACATTAGCGAATTATTATTTACCAGCTAATCTTAAATGACTGTTCAGCACAGAAATGAAGCCCAACAATCATGTTTTACAGTCCTGTGGTCTCAGCCTCAGATACTTATCAAATCACACAAAGCTCGTGTAGAAACAAACAAACAAATGAACAAAATATGTTCTCCTTCATTTCTGTCAACCACACGTTTCCAGCTATCATGGTTGCTAGGCAACCTGGGAAGCGCAACGGAGGCTAGACCGTCCCATTTCACAAGCCTCACACTTAGCGGTCTTTGAGTACGCGGACCTTGAGGCTGCGTACTTTAAGGCTGCAGACGCTGAATTGGGATACAGCCAGTGTCTGGCTCAGATGCTGGCAGTTCTCGCTGCAGTCTGCCGGTAGCGTCTCCTTTCAGGCCAGGATAGACGAACGTCACCGAGCAGTGACTCAGTTTGTGGTCAAAGGCTTGCACCCGTTTGCCACAGCAGATGATTTTCAGTAAGTGAATGTGTTTAATTGTAGGCAGGGACATTACTGGATATTCTTGTGTAATTGTTACAGAGTAATTCATGTTATACTTTGTTATTGCTACAGAAGAATATTTATTTTATTATTTTACATTTACAATGTGGACTGGGGACCCTGTGACGCCCCATTGAAGAGCCGTAGGCTGGATCTCTTAAGATCTCACTGTTGGGTTTCTAAGGCCATGTTACTCCTAAATTTCTATCTTGTTCAAAGAGAAGATATAAAACAAAGTTCTAAGCTAATCGACCTTAGTGTTCTCCTTTTTTAAAAAGAATCGATAAGAGAATCGAATCGTTAAACAGAATCAAAAATGGAATCGGAATCGTGAAAATCTTATCAATACCCATCCCTAGTGATCACTGATATCCATAGAAACCTGAATTTTCTAAATAAATAAATACATTTGAGCCTTCACGAGTAGCCTAATTTCAGAATGTTTTATGGTCAAGACCAAAAAATAAAATTTTTCAAGTCCAGTCCAGTGCAGCTACAGACAAGGTCGATAGAACTGCAGCAAGCACTGGGCAATTACCGTATTTTTGCGTATAAGGCGCACTGAAACAAAACAGTCTGATAAGTCAAACTTTACTCAGCTCATTCTTCTTGCTTCCTCCACTTTCGTACCATTGATTCATTAATGTTGAATTCTCTGGCAGCTGCTCTATTCCCATGGTGTTGCAGTATATTACTGACTTACCTCGTATTGTGGATGGATTATCTCAGTCAATCTCCTGACTGAAGTTTGGTCCGTTTACAGCATCCTGCCATGTGATTGTATTTGTCCCTAACCATCAGGAACCCTCACGTTAACTTTTATCAAGTGGAAAAAAGTTAGCGTTCATCCTCCAGCTTCACTGTGATTATGTTATGCTAACATAGCTGTGTAGCTAGCCACCACGTAGCACATCATTATATACCAGCTAGCACAACTTCCAAGCACAACTAGAATTCATACATAAGGCGCACTGTCAATTTTTGAGAAAATTAAAGGATTTTAAGTGCGCCTTATAGTGCGAAAAATACAGTAACTTCATGCAAGCGTACAGTCTAAAGGGGAAACAAAGGTTATGGTGACACAGGGCGACTGTGGATCAGGTGTGTGTGTGTGTGTGTGTGTGTGTGTGTGTGTGTGTGTGTGTGTGTGTGTGTGTGTGTGTGTGTGTTTTTGCAGAGAACTCAGGACTAACTAACCACTCAAATGTACACAAAATATTCCTCAATAACTGATACTGAAAATGTAACTAATGTAACTAAGATTTGCACTAAAATCTGAAAAGTTCAAATATTATGTGAGAGATTTAGAGACAGGCAGAACAGAGTGCGTATCGGTGTGTGGGAGGATGAGTACCACAAAATGATTTTGTTGCATTATCCATATTCGTTTGTATGGGCAGTAGCAAAGAGTTCTACTAACCATTTTGGTAGAAAATACTCTACTCTGTGTAGAATCAGGTGAGCAGGTAATTAAAAATGCAATCTCTCTATCAGCAGAAACATCAGCAAACACTGCCCGAGTGCAGTTTGTGTGTGTGTGTCACTAGCTGTATTTCCAGGGAGAGAAAAATTTGCAAGATAACTTTACTCAAAGATGTTTGAAGTAAATGCCAACTTTATACTGTCTAGTACAGTCATTCTCAAACAGGCCACGGGAAGTCTAAGATTTTTTTTTAAAGATAACATAATTATATATGTCACGGGCAGTGTTGCCAACTTAGTGACTTTGTCGCTATATTTAGCGAGTTTTCAGACCCCCTTAGCGACTTTTTTTCTAAAAAGCGACTAGCAACAAATCTGGCAACTTTTTCTGGTGTTATTGGAGACTTATTTATGATGACTTTTTGACATGAAAGCGTCTATCGCTCTTTCGGTGCGTACATGCGATAGAAGAGACCAGAGAGTCAGGTTTACATGTAGAGTCAATGAAGGAGCACAATGAAGCACGGCTGAAGGTCCTGCGACAAATCAGAAGCAGATTTGCATCGCGAAAAGGCTTTTCTGCCTTATTCGCGCAAACAATTAGCGCAACTGTTATGGCCCTGTCCATAATCTGTTTTGGTGGCTGTTGTTGTCTGTGCCTTTAAGTCTTTGCAGGTCCCGGAGTGGATGAGCTGACGGCTGCTGATTGGTCCCCTGGCCATGTGATCTTCTTCAAATCCCTCACCAGCAGTTGTCCTGGGGCAGCCACTGACAGCAGCAGCAGACCTGACCCTGGCCTCCAAAACCTGAGACTTTTGTGCTTGTGATTTTTGCGGCTTTTCTGAGTTTTGTATATAGTGTGTACATTAGTTTTCATTGTAAATAGCACATTGTAAATAGCACTGCAACAGAAGGGGTGAGCTGCCTTATTGTTTTTCCTTGCACTGTTTTCTCCTGTTTATTTCAGCTAGGGAGTTAGGTGTAGCGCTTGTCTTTTGTTTGATGTTTGATTTCACATAGGGTTTTAGATAGCACCTCCTCCTGACTTAGTTTGTTTTGTTTGTTATTTTGGCCTTTGTTCACCCCGGAGCTTCATTTTTGCAGTGTAGAAAAATAAATCACGATTCACTAAGAAATTGGTTTCCCTCTGTGTATGGTTTTGGGGACCAGGGCGGGGCAATCTTTTCAAACTTATGTTGCGTTCCTGTACCCCTAGACTGGGGCGTAACAGCGACTGACAGAGGTGGGACCAAGTCATTGTTTTGCAAGTCTCAAGTAAGTCTCAAGTCTTTATCCTCAAGTCTCAAGTCAAGTCTCAAGTAATGTCAGGCAAGTCAGAGTCGAGTCTCAAGTCACTGGTGTAAAAGTCCAAGTAAAGTCAGAAGTCTGAAATTTTGAATTTCAAGTCCTTTCGAGTCTTTAAAAAAACATACGAAAAAAAGCATGTTGCAGTTATATGCTAAATGTAAATATTAGACCATGTAATTTTTAAATCTGTGTTTTTCTCAACACATGACAAAATAGTGAACTTAGAAAATATACACAAATTGTGAAATTGCACCTCTTTAAAATGCAGCTCAATTAAACCTAGCTCCAAGAATAATTTTCACCGACAGTTCTGAGATAAGCTGCATGTTATTCTTGGATGCGGTTGTAGGACTGGCTTTAAAATCGCATGACAAAAATATCATACATAAATAAATGATATTTTTTTTAAAATATCATTTTAAAAAAAACTGCATCACCAACGTAGCCTGGAAAACATTTGCTAGTTAGATGAAGTCAGCTATCTCATCGTAGCATATTTATATGCATATTTATAATCATACGGTTCTTGGAGTGAGTGCATACACTCATGAAGTTTAGTAACTTCCGGTCACTGCAACAAGCCCAGGTACAGTTTACCGACGGATGGGTACAGGACCTTGAAATGCACCGTGTAGAAAGTAAAGACCATCGTACGTATCATAAGTTTACCAGTCTCACAAATCGTCGTCATAAATACACATTCGTTAACCGTTTATTAATAGGACCTTTGAGCTCAACGGTAGTTAATTAGCAGTGGAAATAATTTCTGGTAGCATCACAGAAATGTAGCAGTGACAATAATATTGTATGCTGTAATCGTACTGGACAATTAGTGATACAAACAACTGTTTTATCCTGTGAATAAAAGTATATGTTTTTGTCAATGTGCCATAATAACAGAAGCGAAACGCAATATTGTGTCAGGACAATTCACTATTTATGCACAATAAATAAAGGAGCGACAATTTCTGTTCAGCGCCAGACTTGCTTGTAACCTATATCACCAATTATGTTAAGAAAAATGACGCATTAACTACAACAGCAGACTGACCTTTGTGGAAATGCTTGGAGCAGACTAACCTGTGAGCTGGAGTGTTCTGGGACGTTATATTTGGTCTTTGAATGGCTGCAATCCAGTCGCCTCTTTGTTACTTCGGAAACATGGCTCGAACAATTTCTCTTCAACGACGTAATCCGATAACAACTGATCTCTTTACTCGTCGGCTTCCCGTGGCTGTCATGCGACCGGCTATTGCAGTTAATAACACAACAGCTTCTTGACATTTTTGTGTTTCTTTTTATCGCTGTGTGACTGATTTCAATTGAAAGCCTGCGTGCGCTAGTAACTCTTGTCACGAGTTCCCAGAATCCTTTGCGGTTCTACCCGTGAATGACGTCACATTTTCAATCTCTATATAATATGCATGTTAAATTTTATATTTGGGGTAAAATATCAAGTCTTTTCAAGTAAACCGGTTCAAGTCCAATTCAAGTCCCAAGTCATTGGTGTAAAAGTCCAAGTCAAGTCACAAGTCTTAGAACATTTTTTCAAGTCAAGTCTAAAGTCATAAAATTAATGACTCGAGTCTGACTCGAGTCCAAGTCATGTGACTCGAGTCCACACCTCTGGCGACTGATGCGTTAGAAGCGCAAAGTAAAATACGCGTGGCATTTTAGGTGGTGCATTTTGTGCATTCGCGCTTATCGCATCTGCCACTCAAGTTGGAAAAATCTGAACGCCACAACAACCAATCAGGTGACGGGTGTCAGTGATGCTGTGACTAAGTGAATGGAGTCAGAGCATCAGCAGGACATGGATACTGATAAACACCATGGCTAATCACCCCGAGCTACATGACGCCAGCTGTTTTCTATACAGAGACAGGAATAAAAAAATAAAAAAGGTTAAACTATTTAGACAGGAAAGCTCTTAAGAAGTTTGTGGGTGGCTCTTAAAAGAGCTGTTGTGGCTGCAAAGGCCCCGCTCTCTCTGTCGAGAAGTGAGCCATGAACAGCTTCCTCACCCGGACACCCAGGCCTAATGGCTCCACCACAGCACGTCCTGCGCCGCTCTCATATTATAAACTTTTACTAACCACAGGCAGATGGACAAGCGCTCTGCAGTTGTGATTGAGCGCCTGTAGTTGGTGTCTAGGTGGGCGATGCTTGGACCGACGCGGAACAGCAGCTCCTCAAACTGGGCGAGGGACAGACGGTGGTACCGCTGTCCCTCATCCAGACACAGCTCCTGGAGCAGGTGCTGAAACTCACCAAACTGCTCACGCTTCTGGAGGACCTGATGGACCCAGGTACGGTGAGGATGTCCTTAACACTGCTGCTCTGCTCTTCTCAGTAAATAGAGAAGGCATACTCTCTCTTCAAACGCTAGATTGATGGCTGCCATCTTGCAAACATACCATCTGGCACTACTTCCTCCCACATTCCCGGTTACGTGCATGAAAATTGCATATTTTAAAGAACACGCTTCAAGGTGCGAATGTGCAAGCGACCAGCTAGGGGCGTGTGACGCTTTTTGGTCGCTTCTATCGCGATGTGAACGCACCGTTACTCTCAACAAGCAGCGGGTGCTGCTGCTTGTTGACCTCGCCCATGCCATGCCAAGGCGCTCACAGGCAGAGGGTAGTCCTCCCCCCCAGCTGCTATAAGGGCAGGAGATGTTCCTATGCGTCCTAACTGCAAATGAATCGCGCATGAGCGAAGCCGCTACTCCCGCTGTGACTGTAACGCAGTCAGTTCTTCTTTTACTGTTAAGTTGTTTTCTGGACCACAAGGTTTAAAGCTACTTATAAACACACACACACAAAGTAACTCCACCAGAGCGCCTATTTCGGGTCACTTTTGCCGGTCCGAGCCCGGATAAAGGAGCAGGGTTGGAATTGTGACATTAAAAATGAATAATTGCTAAAAGAAATTTAACTTGCAGTTCTAAATACATTCTAAATGCATTTAGAACACTATGTCTCTTCCACAATGTTGTTTCTCTCTCCAACAATGTAGGTTACAATTACATTAGCATGACCAATTATGCAAATTAGGCAATGACATCATTTAGCAACTTTTAGGACAGCCAATAGCGATTTTCTTTACTGAGGAGTTGCCAACTCTGGTCACGGGTGTGACCAGTCACGCCCTTCTAAACGAGGCAGCAGCATGGGGTAATTACAGAAGCAGAAAGATGTAGAACCCAGTCAAATTATACAAAAAATATATATACACTTTTTTTTGTCCCGTTTGGATCTTTAGCCATCAGAATTGTTGTCTTAAGGCCAAGAAAGATGCCAAGCAGATTTACTTTACCAAGTGGATCATCATGGCTTTGCCATATTGGTCCATTTGTTTGACCTTTATTATAATTATGTATTTATTTGATTTTATTTTCGGTTGCTACAGACCGGACAGACATGACTGAGGGATAGGACAGGGAGAAAGAATGAAAGAAAGAGAGGGAGAGAAAGAAAGAAAAACAAACAAAACACCTGGATCACCTGTATGGAGAAAAAAAAAGAAGAGAAAGCAAACAAAAAAGAGCAACATAATAAATACAGCACCATCACAATAAACTAGCTAGCAGTAGATAACAGTAGATACTAAATATTGCAGCACAGAGTCCGGGGCAGCCCACCCGACTCCACCGCAGAGAAAACTGCACCCACCCCATCATCCAATCATCTCCCAAACTACACAAGACAATAGACACCCAGGTTGAGTTCATTCTCTACCTCTCCTATATCTCTCCCCCACCTGCAGAGTGAGCTCCTGTAGAGAGGAGACCACCTGCAAAGATATAACAGCCTCCCCACCAGTTAGAGAGCCCCCTAGTTGGGCTAACATACAGTTGATAACTATCCCGTGGAAGTCGTCCGCCATCAGCCTTGCTCAGCAAACAGCTGAACTTAGTGCCGCTTTCCAACGATGCAGTGTCGCGGTGAATAAGATCCATAGCAGATGATGTTAAAAACACACTGAGCGCATTAAAGTTAGTCGCTATTTTTCTATTCAGTTTGGTGAGACTACATATGTTGCAGATACGGCCAATTTGCTTGTTTACATTAGATATGAACACGAAAGTGCAGCTCAAGAAGACTTTCTGTTCTGTAAGTCACTTCAGACCAGAACTACAGCTGAACACATTTTCCAGTTATTGAATGAATTTTTTCAAGGAAATGGGCTGGATTGGAAAAGGTGCGTTGGAGTCTGCACGGATGGTGCTAAAGGTCCATGACAGGTCGCCATAGCGGAGTAGCAGCCCAAACTGCAGTATCCATCGCGAGGCCTTCGCAGTGCAAAAAAATGCCTGAAGAAGCTGTACTAGACTCAGCTGTGAAAACTGTCAACTTCATAAAGAGCAGGCCGGCGCACTCTCGCTTATTTCATGTGCTCTGTGATGAGATGGGCAGTGAACACCTCCAACTTCTGCTCTGTACAGAAGTAAGATGGCTTTCAAGAGAGAAGGTCCTTTCTAGGCTTTTCAAATTGCACAGAGAGATTCAAATGTTTTTACAGGACAAAAACTTCCCCTCATCAGATGTTTCTGAAGACACTGTGTGGCTCAGTCAGCTGGCATACTTGTCGGACATTTTCTCTCGTTTAAATGAGCACAATTTGGGCCTACATGGACTCTCCATCAGTGTTTTTGATGTGCAGGACAAAATCAATGCAATGTTGAAAAAACTGGAGTTATTTGTAATCAAAGTCAAGACAGGGGATGTTTCAGCTTTCCCCACTTTGGAGTGTTTCCTGTCTGACAACAATCTGACCTTCACCGATGGAGTCAGAGACAACATTGTTGCCACCTTGTATCTCTCAGACAGCAGTTCAGTGAATATTTCCCAGCAACAGTAGATTTTCTCCTCCCATTTGCGACCACGTATCTATGTGAGAATTGCTTCTCTTCACTCGCCTTCATAAAGACAAAATATAGAAACAGATTAGATGCTGAATCCAACTTTAGGCTGAAGCTGACCTCAATCAACCCAGACATCACAGAACGCCATGCACATCCCTCTCAATAGATATGTAGACCAAGTTGCAAATAACAACAACATTTAAATGTTTTGATTGTTTTCATGGAGCCGTTATTATTAATATCGCTTTTGCTGTGAATGTTTTCATGCAGTACATGATCAGTACAGTACAGTACAGATCTTACTAAATGTTTCAGTGCAGTACAGTTGTTATTTTCCCTTGTCACATCCTGAATGTTTAAATGCAGTGCACTTCATATTGTCGCTTGATGGGTGATTTAGTCAAGTACAGTTGTGGTGTTTTATGACAGTTAAAATAAATAACATTCCTATAAGAAATAAAATTATCTTGTGTAAACTGTATATGTTGTTAAAATAGGCCTATACTACTGTATTTTAATGTCGGTCATAAGAGTGAATAATAATAATAATGGATTGGATTTATATAGCGCTTTACATTCATTCACTCTCACATTCACACACTGGTGGAGGCAGCTACAGTTGTAGCCACAGCTGCCCTGGGGCAGACTGACAGAAGCGAGGTATTTCAAGAGCTACATATTTTATGAGGTGGTAGTCATTGTGAAAAGTTTGAGAACCGCTGGTCTAGTATAAAGAGTGTAGTGTGATTGTAGGGGATGGAAATCATGGTAAATGGACTGATTCTTGTATAGAACGTTTCTACTCCCAGTGTACTCAAAGCACTCTATACAACATGCCACATTCACAGCTTCTAAGCTTTCAGTCAAAACTAACATTCATACTCTGATGGATGCATCAGAGAGAAACTTGGAGTTGGTGTCTTGCCCAAATATATTTGGCATGCAGACTGGAGGAGCCAGGGTTCGACCCACCAACCTTCTGATGTAGATGACCTGCTCTACCTCCCGAGCTACAGCCAATCACATCATCCAAGATGGCTTGTGAAGGTGTGAACATCTTGTGAAACATCAGTTGTATAAATCCACACAGAGCAGCAGGTTTGCTGATCACATCATGTACACTCTGCCTGTGCTGAGCCACGACACAGATTTTAGTGTTCCCCCATGAAGGTGAAGAGGACTGGGTGAAATGGGCACAGCTTCATTCCTGACAGTCAGCAGACCTCAGTCTCATGAGGTTGTTGAAAAGCAAATAAAAGTCACAAACTCCCAGTTAGAGAACTGGTCACAGTAACAAGATTAAACATTAAAAACAGCTTAAATGTGTTTATGTTACTTGTAGGGGTGCAACGATACAGAAAATTCACGGTTCGGTTCGATACTTTGTTGTCACGGTTCGATATTTTTTTGATACAAAAAACATGTTCATGCCTTTTTAATTTGTCATTTATTAAATTTCCACGGCACATTCTGCACCACATCTCTGTGCGTTCATCATTTGTTTGAAGCCAGCTCACCTCCTGCAACCACTTTTCCGAGAATACGCGCTTCTTTTGTGGTTCGGACTCCTGACATTTCTTTGGAGGTGGAGGAACATCACAGTAATTGCTTAAAGGAGCTTCTGTTCATATTAGTGAATATTCACACACATAGTCAGACTTATGGAGCCTCTCACCACACTTTTTTTCTCTGTCTATTTACAAACAAGTGATGTTTCCACACTCTCTCCACCTGTCTAAACAAAACACCCAGAGTACATCATTAGACATACACACACAATTATGGGCATGCTGAGGTTTGTCACATGGAATGTAAATGGAGCTGGCACCAGAGGAAAGAGGTTAAAGATATTTAACCAGCTTAAAAAACTACAGGCAGATGTTGTTTTATTACAAGAAACTCATAAACCTGTCACAGGTTTAAACGAACTTAAAACACCTGAGTTTCCTAACGTGTTTGCAGCCTGTTATAATTCTAGACAACGGGGAGTAGCAATCTTAATACATAAAAATGTTAATTTTACAGTACTCGATACAGTTATAGATCCAGAGGGTAGATTTCTAATTATTAAACTATCAATATTGAACAAAAAACTATGTATTGTAAGTATATATGGTCCAAATGTTGGTGATCCCTCATTCTTCCACGGATTTTTTAGTGCACTCTCTGAACACCTTGATTGCACACTCATTCTTGGTGGTGACCTCAACCTTGGACTAAATGAAGACATGGATAGGCTCAACACAACAGGAACTCAGCGTAATTGGCAGTCCACAAATATGATCAAACAGTATATGAGCGACTTTGGTCTTTGCGATGCATGGCGCTCCCTTCACCCCACCAGTAAGGAATATACTTTTTCCTCACATGTTCATCACTCTTACTCTCGTCTGGATTATTTTTTGGTCAGCAGCTCACTGCTGTGTGACATTTCAGACACTGAGATTCATCCTATAGCTGTCAGCGATCATGCTCCTGTATCTTTAACACTAATGCACAAGAATAATACTACGCCAAGTAAAAACTGGAGATTTAATATATCACTACTTAAAGATGAAGACTTTATTAAATATTTTAAAAAGGAATGGACTTCATATTTAGACTTTAATGACACTCCCGGAATATCTGCGTCTGTTCTATGAGAAGCAGGGAAAGCTGTGATGAGAGGTAAAATAATTTCTTTCTCATCACACAAAAAGAAAGAAGAAAACAAAAATATTCAGGAATTAGAAAAAAACATCAAATCACTAGAAGAAGCCTACGCGTCCCACCAAGATCAGGAAACATTGAACAAAATACGCAAAACAAAACTAGAATTAAATGAAACTATTAATAAAAAAACACAATTCCTTATACAAAGACTTCGCTTGCAGAATTTTGAACACAGTAACAAATCAGGTCGATTTCTAGCTAACCAGCTAAAAATAAATAAAGAAAAAACAACTATATGTGCTGCTAAAGATTTATCGGGGAACACAACATATGATCCTGGAAGAATAAACAACATTTTTAGGGATTTCTATGAAACTTTATACTCACCACAAATAAACCCATCTAAAAATGAAATTGATCTGTTCCTTGACAACGTAACTCTTCCAAAATTACTAGACAGTCAAGCAATGGCACTGGATTCACCACTGACGCCAGGTGAACTCCAGGAAGCCCTGATAAGTATGCCCAATAATAAGGCTCCAGGTCCAGATGGCTTCCCTGCAGAATTCTACAAAGAATTCTGGACAATTTTGGCACCAGTATTCCACAGAATGTTGCAGGAAATCGAGGAAAATGGCAGACTACCACCAAATATGAATTTTGCCAGCATTAGTCTCCTGCTAAAACCAGGCAAAGACCCTTTATTTCCCTCAAGCTATCGTCCAATTTCTCTTTTAAATGTAGACCTTAAAATAATCTGCAAAGCTCTCTCAGAGAGATTAGAGAAAATAACCCCCCTCTTAATTCATCCTGACCAAACTGGTTTCATAAAAGGTCGGCACTCCTCAACAAACACTCGTAGATTACTTAATTTAATAGACTACTCATACAATAAAAACATCGAAACCATAATATTATCTCTAGATGCAGAAAAAGCATTTGACAGAGTTAACTGGAAATTTTTATTCGCAACTTTACACAAATTTGGTTTTGGAAACTCTTTCATAAACTGGATAAGAATATTATACAATTCCCCAAGAGCTCGTGTCAGAACAAATGACCAGACATCCTCCAGCTTCTGTCTCCTGAGGGGCACCAGACAGGGATGCCCACTCTCCCCTTCACTGTTTGCAATTTTTATCGAACCTCTAGCAGCAGCATTTAGACAGGCTACAACAATTAAATTTCTCAATAACTTTATCCCTGACCTGTCTGGTGTGTTCTTTGGACTTCATGGTGTTGTTGCTCCCAGTATTCTCTTAGACAACCTCTGAGGCCGTCACATGGCAGTTGTGGAGCTGTTTTCCAAAGAAGAATGGGCAAGAATTTCAGTCTCAAGATGTGCAAAGCAGGTAGAGACATACCCTAAAACAGCGGTCCCCAACCTTTTTTGCGCCACGGACTGGTTTATGCCCAACATTATTTTCACGGACCGGCCTTTAAGGTGTCTCGGATAAATGCAACAAAATAAAACTTGTACCAGTACCGAAAAAAATAAGATTTATTCATAACACATGTGAAAAGACCCAGGAAAACCAAGTTAACGATAAAAGCGATAACAAAATAACGCTGAAAACCGATAAAAACCCTGAAAAGCAGACATTTCACACCTGAGCCTCAACTCTCGTGGCCCGGTACCAAATGACTCACGGACCGGTACTGGTCCGAGGCCCGGGGGTTGGGAACCGCTGCCCTAAAAGACTGGCAGCTGGAACTGCAGCAAAAGGTGGTTCTACAAAGTATTGACTCAGGGGCTGAATAATTACGCACGCCCCAGTTTACTGTTATTGATTTGTAACAAATGTTTGGAATCATGTATGATTTTCGTTCCACTTCTCACGTGTGCACCACTTTGTGTTGGTCTTTCACCTGGAATTCCAATAACATTGATTCATGTTTGTGGCTGTAATGTGACAGAATGTGGAAAAGTTCAAGGGGGCCGAATACTTTTGCAAGCCACTGTAGGTATCGTGGTTGTATGTAAATGACAAAAGTAGTGAAAAAACAAGGAGGAAAAAATTGTCACCAGCCTTCACTCATAAAACTGTTCCTGTTTGGGGGTTCCTCCTTCAGCAGCTGAAACCGACTAACACCTCTACTGCTTAAATGACCAAACCAGTACCCCAGAAGATTGACTGACTTGATGCTATACGCTAATTAAAAGTGTTCCTTTAGTCTTTTTGAGCAGTGCATAAACAATAAACCAATTATATACGCTTGTATTATAAAAACTGTTGTTTATTAATGCATTTATTGACTACAGATGACCAAGAAACAGTTCTGTCTCTTTATATTCACCCATTCAAACTGACACTAAGCCCTTGTGGGACCTATATGAACTATCCAAAAGGTGCAGGAGTCATGTGTTGAACCATTTTGAATGGCTGCTAACTAGGTCTGGCTGTGACTCAGTGTAGGTCAGTGGCTCCCAAACGTTTTTTGCTAAGCCCCCCTTTGTCTAACAAGAAAAATGCCCCCCCCCACACACACACACACACAAACACATCTGCCAACCACACACAAACCATATTTTGTTCCACTGCGGTTTATTTCACACCTCAAACATTTAGTAAACAATTAAGCAAATACAAGTAATAATAAATTAATAAATAAATTACAAGTAGTAATAAAATAAACTACTCTACTACTCTTTTATGCTACGTCCGCACCTACACGGGTATTTTTGAAAACGCAGCTGTTTCGTCCACATAAACGGCGTTTCCAATCACCGAAAACTGAGATTTTTTAAAACTCCTTTTTTGCATTTACATGTGGACGAGGAATACAGAGTTCGTCACGCAACATCAAAGGTATGTGCCTTTATTCACGTCACGCTGTGCGCCACGTTATTTTTTACATGAGATTGTCATGGTCCTGGGCCGTGTTGGCCCAGTATTCTTAGTTCTCTTGTATTTTTGTATTCAGTTCCCTGTTTAGGTTCTGTTTCCTGAGTTGCCCTGTTATGTTGTTCCCTGTGTGCTTTCCCTTTGTGACTCTCACCCCCTGTGTGCCCCTCTATGTATTCATGAGCCCTTGTCCCCTTTCGTGTTTTATTCCATGTTTTCCCCAGTCTGTTATGTCTGTGTTCTCCCCGTGCTCTCTCCTCCTGTCTGAACCTCTGTGTACTTCCTGTTTTACTTTGACAGTCTCTCGTCAGTATGCGTCATGTTGTGTTCACTCCTGCCCTGTCTCATTATGATTATCTGTGTCAGCTGTGTTCCCCGTGTGCTCCCACTTCCCTCGTTAACCCTCTGTGTATTTATGTCTGCGTCTCCCTCAGTTCTGTGTCGTAGTCTCCCTCATAGCTGCGTGGATTTCCCTGTGTCTCTCTGCAAGTGTTAGTTTTTGTTCCCAGTTTAAGTTTTGTATTTCTTGTGATCTGCCTTCCAGCATTAAAGCTGTGATTTTGAGTTTATCCCCTGAGTCCGTGAGTTTGCATTCTGGGTCCTCATCCTGCCTGCCACGCAGCGACCATGACAGAGATGAATTGCAGAATGGCAGATAGAGACAAAATACTGTTAATCTGACTGTCTGCAGGTTTTACACGCAGTTACTGTCCCTCCATTTACAAAGCCAGAGGCGTCACAGTGTCATTATTTTACATGTAGTTGTTTTTTTCCTGTGTAATAATATTCAACGTTGCTGTCAATACATTTTTCAAAAACATGTCTGTGCAAAAATGGGTTCAAAAACATAAACAGCTGTGGGATCCTGTTTTTCCGTGATTTAGACAGGGGGAACAAAGTGTAGCAGGATCAGCCTGATATTATTTGTATCCCGCTGTAACTTTACTGTATAAAGAGCAAACATCTCCAAAATGTCAGGAGCAGTTAGTCATTACAACAAGTGTTTGTGAACTAAAAATCAAGAATGTGGGATCCTGTTTGTCTGTGATTTGAACAGCCCAGTGCATGCTCCCAACGCAGCGGAGACCTACCTCAGCACTTGTGCAGGTGAAACCAAAGGGCAGATTTGCTTCACCATATTTTCTAGTCTTTGTCTTAGAATGAAGTTGGTTTGGAAACATATATAGCGATGCTTCATCTCCTGCTTTGCGTTTTGTGGGCGCCCCGTGCTAGCAGTGTCCAAGCGTTTTTTTTTGGGGGGGGGGGTTTCCCCTTTTTTCCCCTTGCAATGGCTCTGCGCCCCCCTTAGGGGGCGGGCCCCACACTTTGGGAAGCTCTGGTGTAGGTCATCTACTAACTGGAAAGTTGGTGATTCAATCCCTGGCTGCTCCTACATGCGAAAGTATACTTGGCCAAGATACTGAACCACAGATTTCACTCTAGTATGGTCACTGGAGTGAAAATAGGAAAGAAAAGTGCTTGTGTGGATGAATGAATGAATGAATGAATGAGCCATGTCGCATAAAGTTCTTTGAGTGCTTGAGTAGAGTAAAGATAAGAGATAAGATAAGATAAGATAGAACTTTATTAATCCCTCGGGTGGGTTCCTCTGGGAAATTCGATTTCCAAAAAAGCACAGCACCGACAGAAGTTACAGAGTTATACACACACACACACACACATATATATATATATATATATATATATATATATATATATATATATATATATATATATATATAAAACACCCAGCACGCCCCTGCGGGCGGTTTATCCTTCAAGCTCGGATCCTCTACCAGAGGCCTGGGAGCTTGAGGGTCCTGCGCAGTATCTTAGCTGTTCCCAGGACTGCGCTCTTCTGGACAGAGATCTCCGATGTTGTTCCCGGGATCTGCTGGAGCCACTCGCCTATCTTGGGAGTCACCGCACCTAGTGCTCCGATTACCACGGGGACCACCGTTACCTTCACCCTCCACATCCTCTCGAGCTCTTCTCTGAGCCCTTGGTATTTCTCCAGCTTCTCGTGTTCCTTCTTCCTGATATTGCTGTCATTCGGAACCGCTACATCGATCACTACGGCCGTCTGCTTCTGTTTGTCTACCACCACTATGTCCGGTTGGTTAGCCACCACCATTTTGTCCGTCTGTATCTGGAAGTCCCACAGGATCTTAGCTCGGTCATTCTCCACCACCCTTGGGGGCATCTCCCATTTTGACCTCGGGACTTCCAGGTTATACTCGGCACAGATGTTCCTGTACACTATGCCGGCCACTTGGTTATGGCGTTCCATGTATGCCTTGCCTGCTAGCATCTTGCACCCTGCTGTTATGTGCTGGATTGTCTCTGGGGCATCTTTACACAGCCTGCACCTGGGGTCTTGCCTGGTGTGATAGACCCCAGCCTCTATGGATCTTGTGCTCAGAGCTTGTTCTTGTGCTGCCATGATTAGTGCCTCTGTGCTGTCTTTCAGTCCAGCTTTGTCCAGCCACTGGTAGGATTTCTGGATATCAGCCACCTCCTCTATCTGCCGGTGGTACATACCGTGCAGGGGCCTGTCCTTCCATGATGGTTCCTCGTCTCCCTCCTCTTTCTTGGGTTTCTGCTGCCTGAGGTATTCACTGAGCACTCGGTCAGTTGGGGCCATCTTCCCAATGTATTCTTGGATGTTCGTTGTCTCATCCTGGACTGTGGTGCTGACACTCACCAGTCCCCGGCCCCCTTCCTTCCGCTTAGCGTACAGCCTCAGGGTATATATATATATATATATATATATATATATATATATATATATATATATATATATATATATATATATATATATATATATATATATATATATATACATATATATATATACATATATATATATATACAGAGACAATATAAATAAAATATACGAAGGGAATAAATAGAATAAATAGGAATAAAAATAAAAATACAAGTGAATTGCACATTTCAAGTATTGAGTCTATTGCACCGTTGACTATTTACAAAAGTATTGCACAAAAGGTATTGCACAGTGAGGTGAAGAGGCACTACAGCTTAGTTGTTCCCTCCTTTGTCCTCCTGTTTCCCCTCCCTCTCCCCTCCAGAGAGGAGTTAAACAGTCTGATGGCGTGTGGGACAAAGGAGTTTTTAAGTCTGTTAGTTCTTGTCTTTGGGAGAAGCAACCTGTCACTGAACAGACTCTTCTGGTTGTTTATGGCCGTGTGCAGAGGATGCCCAGCATTGTTCATAATGTCCATCAGTTTCTTTAATGTCCTTTTCTCTGCCACTGTCACCAGAGTGTCCAGCTTCATGCCGACCACAGAGCTAGCCTTCCTGATCAGTTTCTCCAGCCTGGATGAGTCCCTCTTTGCTGTGCTGCTCCCCCAGCACACCACAGCATAGAAAAGTACTCCAGCAACCACCGACTGGTAAAACATCCTCAGGAGCTTCCTGCAGATGTTAAAAGACCTCAGCCTCCTGAGGAAGTACAGTCGGCTTTGGGCTTTTTTATACAGGTGCTCTGTGTTGCATGACCAGTCCAGTTTATTGTCCACCCACAGCCCGAGGTACTTGTACTTGTTGACCACCTCCACCTCCTCCCCCTCTATCTGAACCGGCAGTGGACCTGCTCTAGACCTCCCGAAGTCCACAACCAGTTCCTTAGTCTTTGAGGTGTTGAGTTGCAGGTGGTTTGTGTGACTCCATGCGACAAAGTTCCTCACCAGACTTCTGTACTCCTCTTCCTGATCATCCCAGATACACCCCATGATGGCTGTGTCATCTGCAAACTTCTGAATAATTCAGAGTTGTAGCAGAAGTCAGAGGTGTACAGGGTGAAGAGAAGAGGGGACAGCACAGTTCCCTGTGGGGCTCCTGTGCTGCTGACCACAGTGTCAGACGTGATGTCCTTCAGCCTGACGTACTGTGGTCTGTCGGTGAGGTAGTCGGAGATCCAAGCCACCAGGCAGGGGTCCACCTCCATCCTGTTCAGTTTTTCTTGAAGCATACAGGGCCGGATGGTATTAAAGGCACTGGAAAAGTCAAGAAACAGGATCCTGACCGTGCCTTTTCCCCCATCCAGGTGTGAGTGGGCTCTGTGTAGGAGGTACAGGATGGCATCCTCCACTCCGACACCCGCCTTGTATGCAAACTGTAGTGGGTCCTGGGCATGTTGTACCTGTGGTCGGAGGAGGTTGAGGAAGAGCCGCTCTAGAGTCTTCATAAGATGTGACGTCAGTGCCACCGGTCGGAAGTCATTCAGCTCATTGGGCCGGTTCTTTTTGGGGACCGGGACGATGCAGGATGTCTTCCATAGGGCGGGCACTCTCCCCAGTCGCAGACTGAGGTTGAAGACTCGTTGTAGCGGCTCCCCAAGTTCAGCAGCACACGCCTTTAGCATCCTAGGACACACCTTGTCTGGGCCTGCTGCCTTTCTGGGGCGAAGCTTCCTCAGTTGTCTCCTGACCTGATCCACTGTGACACTGGGAGATGTTTGGGAAGAGGGGAGGGGGGGAGATGTCTTGCTGCTGAGAGAGGGATTGGAGGAGGGGGGTGTCATGGTGTCAGGAAGGGGGGGAAGCGAGGGAGGCAGGAGAGTGGGGAGAGGACTCTGTAGTGAAGGTGAGGGTGGGGGGGTTGTGGGCTGGTCAAACCTGTTGAAGAAGTTGTTGAGTTGTAAAGAGCACTACATAAGGACCAGCCCATTTACAACTGGATATAATTACTGTTCCAGTGTGTTTTCTTGTGAAACACATGATTTGTGATTAAATGTTTCTACAGCAGTGTATCTAACGTGTATCTAATGATGTAAGATTTGGTTAAGCACATAACTGTACTGACTTAGCCTTAAACCAGAGAAGCAGCTAAAAGCACCCAAGGAAGAAGGAGAGTTCAGCTAACTAAATGAAGTTTACATCAAGTGAGTGGACCTTTATTTTGAACAAAGACTGTGTGTGTGTGTGTGTGTGTGTGTGTGTACTTGTTTTCATGACATCTTAGGACAATTTTATGATAACACACTCACAAAATGAGGACGCTCAGAAAAATGAGGACATTTTTGAGGTCCTCATTTTTCTGAGCCTTCTAAAGTGTTCTAGAGGCTCCCAACATGCTCCCAAACCAAAAATCTCGGAAGTCCTGAAACATCACAATTTTATGAAAAAGTGTGTTTAAGTGTGTTTAGCGTTTTTGCTCACTTTCAGTTTCACCGCCTACTGGCCAGTTTTGGAACTTAACACACTTTAAACACACTTTCAGTGACGTCACTCTGCGAGTCCTCATATTGTAGGTGTGTCAGACACAATAACACATTTGACCCAGGTTATACCCTTCTGGGGCTTAGTGGACACATGCGTGGACAGCACCTTTTAGCTCTTATGTCCACAGTCGTATTCAATGTTGAAATGGAGGTGAAATTTATTTGAAACATTCGTGGAATAGTAACAGATGAATTTTGAGGCTTCTGAAAATTGTTCGTTCAAACCTTGCCAATTAAACAATCATTCTAACACACATCAAAATCTTTTCACATTTTTATACATATTAAGGTGAACTCTAAACAAGGGTAACAACAGTTAAATCAGGCAAATCTTGACAAAAATGAAGGTCTTTAGGTTCAGTTATCAGTGCCTGCACAGCTTGGTTTCTTTTGTTGTTGACAAAATGTATCGAAATATAAAGTTTCAACATTTGTCTAATTATATTACTATTAATTAATGAGTCTTACTTCTCAAGATCAATGCACAAATTGTCTGACCTTCACTATGCAGAATGATGTGTGTGCAGATTTTGACCCTTGAAGAGTTTATATTAATCTGAATTAATATAATTGCATCTGCAATCCGCAGTTGAACTTGGAGATTCCTGCCGCTGTCATCTGATTCAGTATGATCATCAGGCTCAGTCTCGACTCTGTGTATCTACAAGAATTGATGAAAAAAGTCAACACTTTATTAATTATATTTTAAATTCAACTTACCTTATACTTTTTACAATATGGTATAAAATGCATATTGTTTCTTTAAAAACTAATAACACACTATTAAAAACTGCAGAATGCACAATTCCAGCTTCATTTAGTAATTCAATTAGTAAATAAAAGTGAGTAATTAAGTCACTTAATTAACTAAGCAACTGTAAATGTCACAGTATACAGAAGTACAATTCAATTTCAATTCAATTTTATTTATATAGCACCAAATCACAAAAAAAGTCGCCTCAAGGCGCTTCATAGGTACAGAGAAAAACCCAACAATCATACTGTATGACCCCCTATGAGCAAGCGCTTTGGCAACAGTGGAAAGGAAAAACTCCCTTTTAACAGGAAGAAACCTCTGGCAGAACCAGGCTCAGGGAGGGGCGGCCATCTGTTGCGACTGGTTGGGGTGAGAGAAGGAAAACAGGATGAAAGACATGCTGTGGAAGAGAGACAGAGGTTAATAACAGATATGATTCAATGCAGAGAGGTCTATTAACACATACTGAGTTATAAAGGTGACTGGAAAGGAAAAACTCAATGCATCATGGGAATCCCCGGCTGCCTACGTCTATTGCAGCATAACTAAGGGAGGATTCATGGTCACCTGGTCCAGCCCTAACTATATGCTTCAGCTAAAAGGAACGTTTTAAGCCTAATCTTGAAAGTAGAGATAGTGTCTGTCTCCCAAATCCAAACTGGAAGCTGGTTCCACAGAAAAGGGGCCTGAAAACTGAAGGCTCTGCCTCCCATTCTACTTTTAAATACTCTAGGAACAACAAGTAGGCCTGCAGAGTGAGAGCGAAGTGCTCTAATAGGGTGATATGGTACTACAAGGTCATTAAGATAAGATGGGGCCTGGTTATTTAAGACCTTGTATGTGAGGAGTAGAATTTTGAATTTAATTCTGGATTTAACAGGAAGCCAATGAAGGGAAGCCAAAACAGGAGAAATCTGCTCTCTCTTTCTAGTCCCTGTCAGTACTCTTGCTGCAGCATTTTGGATTAGCTGAAGGCTTTTCAGGGAGTTTTTAGGACATTCTGATAATAATGAATTACAGTAGTCCAGCCTGGAAGTAATAAATGCATGAACTAGTTTTTCAGCGTCACTAAGAGACAGGATATTTCTAACTTTAGAGATGTTGCACAAATGAAAGAAAGCAGGCTTACATATTTGTTTAATATGTGCATTGAAGGACATGTCTTGGTCAAAAATGACTCCAAGGTTCCTCACAGTATAACTGGAGGCCAAGGTAATGCCATCCAGGGTAAGAATCTGCTTAGATACCATATTTCTAAGATTTTCAGGGCCGAGTACAATAACCTCAGTTTGATCTGAATTAAGAAGCAGAAAGTTAGCGGCCATCCAGGTCTTTATGTCTTTAAGACATTCCTGCAGTTTAACTAATTGGTGTGTGTTATCTGGCTTCATGGACAGAGCTGCGTGTCATCTGCATAGCAGTGTAAATGTATGCTATGTCTTCTAATGATACTGCCTAGGGGAAGCATGTATAATGTAAACAGAATTGGTCCTAGCACTGAACCCTGTGGAACTCCATAATTGACCTTAGTGGGTGAAGAGGACTCTCCATTTACATGAACAAATTGTAGTCTATTAGATAGATATGATACAAACCACTGGAGTGCAGTACCTGTAATACCTACAGCATGCTCTAATCGCTCTAATAGGATATTATGGTCAACAGTATCGAACGCTGCACTAAGGCCTAGCAGGACAAGCACAGAGATGAGTCCACTGTCAGAGGCCATAAGAAGATCATTTGTAACCTTCACTAAAGCTGTTTCTGTGCTGTGATAAGCTCTGAAACCTGACTGAAACTCTTCAAATAAACCATTCCTCTGCAGATGATCTGTTAGCTGTTTGACAACTACTCTTTCAAGGATTTTTGATATGAAAGGAAGGTTGGAGATTGGCCTATAATTAGCTAAGACTGCTGGGTCTAGAGATGGCTTTTTGAGTAAAGGTTTAACTACAGCCAGCTTGAAGGCCTGTGGTACATAGCCGATTATTAGAGATAGGTTGATCATATTTAAGATTGAAGCATTAATTAATGGCAGGACTTCTTTGAGCAGTTTTGTAGGAATGGGGTCTAAAAGACACGGAGGTTTGGAGGAAATAATTATAGAAGTTAACTCAGAAAGATCAATTGGAGAAAAAGAGTAACTTAACATCAACGGTACTAAAAGTAGCTGTAGATAATATTACATCTGTGGGATGATTATTGGTAATTTTTTCTCTAATGATAAGAATTTTATTTGTGAAGAAGTTCATGAAGTCATTACTAGTTAACGATGGTTGGCTCAAAAGTGCTCTGATTGTTTGTCAGCCTGGCTACAGTGCTGAAGAGAAACCTGGGGTTGTTCTTATTTTCTTCAATCAGTGATTGTTGTATTGTATTGTATTGTATCTTTATTTGTTTCAGACATATAAAACAAAAAACAATATATACACACTACATATATTTTCATTTACAGATACGAATATATATGTAGATATACACACACACACACGTATGTGTTCAGATAAACAAAAAATATATAATGAAATAAAACAAAATCGTCTGACATAATGTAACAATGTTTGGTCTGAAAAGGAGTAGGAAGAAGTATGAACATACTTATTAATTCCTACCCCTGCTCAACATCTTATTGATCCCACATAATTCACCTAATTCCCATCATCACATACTCCACACGATACACGAGGAGAACCTATATAAACTTGGCTACCGTGACTGATATAATTTGGATATAATTTGATATTTTTATACATACAATGGGTGATCATCTTTATCGGTATCATATTCTTCCAAAATCAGTTTTCGAAGTATTTTCATGAACTTACTAATTCCTGAGCATTGCTGTAGATCTATAGTAAAACTATTCCACAGTTTTACCCCATAAATAGTGACACAAAAGGTTTTAACCTTTGACCGTGCTTTAAGAATCCTTAGATTCAATTTCCCCCTCAATTCATAGTCTCCTTCTCTGTCATAGAACATCCTCTGTATATTTCCTGGTAACATATTGTATCTGGCCTTGTACATAATTTTTGCAGTTTTATATTTTATAAGATCCATAAACTTCAGTATTTTTAATTTCAAAAACATGATGTTAGTATGGTCTCTAAATCCTGCTTTATTAATCATCCTGATTGCTTTTTTTTGAATTTTACATATTGGTTGAAGTGCAGTTTTATATGTGTTTCCCCAAATTTCCACACAGTATTCCAAATATGGCAATATAAGTGAACAATAAAGTACCCGGAGTGATTTGGAAGGCAAAAAATATTTAACTTTACTTAGTACGGAGATGCTTCTTGACAGTTTGGCTTGTATATGCTTTATGTGAGGTTTCCAGCAGATTTTGTTATCTATTATCACACCCAGAAATTTTGTATCCGAAACTTGCTCTATTTCAACATTGTTTACTAATAATTTTGCTCCTGCATCTTTTTTACAATTTCCGAATAACATAAATGTAGTTTTTTCCAAATTTAATGATAGCTTATTTCTATCAAACCATGTTTTCAGTTTAATCATTTCTTGTGTGACAATTTCCAAAAGCTGATGTAAGTTCTCTCCAGCACAAAAAATATTTGTATCATCTGCAAATAGAATAAACTGTAGTATATCTGATGTTCTGCATATATCATTGATATAGAGGATAAACAGCTTTGGTGATGAATAGTAAGATGTTCTGGCTTTGGGGGGGCTTTCTTATAAATCAGCAAAATATTTCTCCAATTATGATGATCCTCTAAATTTGTGACACGCCATTTCCTCTCCAGCTTACGAGTCATCTGCTTTAGGCTACGTGTTTGAGAATTATACCACAGAGTCAGGTACTTCTGATCTGAAACCTTAGTTTTCACAGGAGCTACAGTATCCAGAGTCATATGTAGTGAGGAGGTAAAATTATTATTAACAAGATAATTGACCTCTGTTGGGGTAGCGTTCAGATAGCTGCTCTGCTCTGTGTTGGTACAGGTCATTGAAGATGATAACAGTGGGTGGATTACATTCTTAAACATAGTTACAGCGCTTTCAGAAAGACATCTGTGATAAAGTCTACTCTCCACTGCTGTGTAATCAATTATTGTAAATGTAAATGTTATCAGGAAATGATCAGACAGGAGAGGGTTTTCAGGAAACACTGTTAAATGTTCAGTTTCTATGCCATATGTTAAAAACAAGATCTAGAGTGTGATTAAAGTGGTGGGTGGGTTCTTTTACATTTTGAGAGAAGCCAATTGAGTCTAATAACAGATTAAATGCCATGTTGAGGCTGTCATTCTTAGCATCTACATGGATGTTAAAATCACCCACAATAATTATTTTATTTGAGCTGAGCACTAAATCAGATAAAAAGTCTGAGAAATCAGAGAGAAACTCTGTGTAAGGCCCAGGTGGACAATAGATGATAACAAATAAGACTGGTTTCTAAAATTTTTCAGCTGGGGTGGACAATGTTAAGCATCAGGCTTTCAAATGAATTAAAAGTCTGTCTTGGTCTTTCATTAATTAATAGGCTGGTGTGAAAAATTGCTGCCACACCGCCCCCTCGGCCTGTGCTTCGAGGTTTCTGGTAGTTAGAATGACTCGGGGGTGTTGATTCATTTAAACTAACATAATCATCCTGCTACAACCAGGTTTCTGTAAGGCAAATCGATTGTTCTTTCTTTGTAATTGTTTATGTTTAAGTTGTTTGTTGCTGGTTTTTATTTTGTTTTTCGTCTGTTTGGGAGCTGACACAGTCTCAAAGGAGATGTTTTTTTTTTGGGGGGGGGGGGGGGGGGGGGTAACAGGAGAAGAGAAGCTGCAGAGAGGCGTGTAAGACTGCAACTCTGCTTCCTGGTCCCAACTCTGGATAGTCATATTATGGGGGGTTTAATTAATTTGTCCATATTTCTAGAAATGAGAGCTGCTCCATCCAAAGTGGGATGGATGCCGTCTCTCCTTACAAGACCAGGTTTCCTTCAGAAGGTTTGCCAATTATCTATGAAGCCCACATCGTTTCTGGGACACCACTCAGACAGCCAGCAATTTAAGGAGAACATGCAGCTAAACATGTCACTCCTGGTCTGATTGGGGAGGGGACCAGAGAAAACTACAGAGTCCGACATTGTTTTGGCAAAGTTACACACCGATTCAATATTGATTTTAGTGACCTCCGATTGGCGTAACTGGGTGTCATTACTGCCGACGTGAATTATGATTTTACTGAATTTACGTTTACCCTTAGCCAGCAGTTTTAAATTTCCTTCAATGTCGCCTGCTCTGGCCCCTGGAAGACAATTGACTATGGTTGCCGGTGTCTCTAGCTTCACATGTCTGAGAACAGAATTACCAGAGTTTGACCCCCGACGGGTGTGTCGCCGAGTGGGGAAAAACGGTTAGACATATGTATGAATTTGAGGAGTGGAACCAAAATGCAGACACAAAGGAACGTGAAAGAAAATTTGAATATTAACAGAAAGCAAGCCGTTTATTAATCTCTACTTTTAAGATTAGGCTTCAAACTTTCCTTTTTGCTAAAGCATATAGTTAGGGCTGGATCAGATGACCCTGGATCCTCCCTTAGTTGTGCTGCAGTAGATGTAGGCTGCCAGGGGATTCCCATGAAGCACTGAGTTTTTTCCTTTCCAGTCACCTTTCTCACTCACTGTGTGTTAATAGACCTCTCTGCACTGAATCATACTTGTTATTAATCCACAGCATGTCTTTGTCCTGTCTTCCTTTTCTCACCCCAACTAGTCACAGCAGATGCCCGCCGCTCCCTGAGCCTGGTTCTGCCAGAGGTTTCTTCCTGTTAAAAGGGAGTTTTTCCTTCCCACTGTCGCCAAAGCGCTTGCTCATAGGTGGTCCTATGATTGTTGGGTTTTTCCTCTGTATCTATTATTGTGCAATCTACTGTACAATATAAAGCGCCTTCAGGCGATTGTTGTTGTGATTTGGCGCTATATAAATAAAATTTAATTTAATTAAAAGATTACAAAACAGAAGGCAGAGGTGAAGATAAACAATAACCTAACCTGGGGAAAATATTTTTTATTAAAAACAAAAAACCATGAAACCTGACATGGATACAAAGATACCTGGAACATGGAAACGTGGCACCAAAGACAACAGATGACCTGACACTGAACAAATTAGGACAGGACTTACAGTGGCTTGCAAAAGTATTCGGCCCCCTTTAACTTTCCCACATTTTGTCACATTACAGCCACAAACATGAATCAATTTTATTGGAATTCCACGTGAAAGACCAATACAAAGTGGTGTACACGTGAGAAGTGGAACGAAAATCATACATGATTCCAAACATTTTTTACAAATAAATAACTGAAAAGTGGGGTGTGCGCAATTATTCAGCCCCCTGAGTCAATACTTTGTAGAACCACCTTTTGCTGCAATTGGATTCCATTAAAATTGATTTGTGTCACGGCTGGGAAGGCGAGCCGTGTGGTGTGGAGGAAGGAGGACCCGAGATGCAAGCAGTGGATGAAAATGCTAGTGAAGTTTATTTACAAGGTGTAGTGGCAAACAAGCAGTGGGGCATGACAAATAACTGAAGACACCTAAACTGGGAAGAACTAAAATAACAGACCTGGAAGCATACGACAAAGGGCTGAGGGGCCGAGACGACGACCAGCAGGACACCGAGTAACACAGACTGACACGGAGGAACAAAGACAAACCGGCAACAGGCAGGAGAACACACAGGGCTTAAATACACACACCAGTAATCAGGGGATGAGAGACAGGAGGGCAATACGGCTGGGAGGAATCAGAGCTGACGGGACAGGGGAAACGTAAAGTGAACACACTCACATCAGACAGAGACCTTCACAATAAAACAGGAAACTCAGACACGGGGAACCAAACAAGACACAGAACTAAACAGACAGATTCACAAACAGACGGGGTGACACCATAGACAGAGACACAGACTCAGAGGCAGACCAAATATAAGACATAGAACTCAAACAATAATAATAATCATCATCATAATAATAAACTAGAAAATGATAATAAACTAAAAGCGCTAGGTCACCGACCCAGGACCATGACAATTTGTGTTTGTGGCAGTAATGTGACAAAATGTGGAAAAGAGGGACGAATACTTTTGCAAGCCACTGTAAGTACACAGAGAGATAATGAGGGGATGAGGAACAGCTGGGACAAGGGGAAACAAAACTAGACTCATTGCATATAGGACAAGGACTTTCCCAATAAAACAGACATCACAAGGGTAATCTAATAAACAAATGAACTTAGCAAACCTAAAGAACTTATAAACAAACATCGACATCCAAACAAACTAAAACTTAAAACGCTGGGTCAACAGACCCAGGAAAGTGACAGTAAAATCATTTATTATATACATTATACTTATTTTCTTAAATTGCTTATCTATTATCTGTATTTTCACTTGGGGGTCTAGGGGTGCTGCTCTTCTTTTCATGACAAATTAGGACATGTTTATGATAACACACTGACAATATCAGGACAATTTTGGCCTTACTCTATCAGTGAACAGCATGCCCATGCTAACTTAAACTAGACCAGCAAGCTAACCCCATGTGTATTAAGTGTTACTTCAGAATAGGAACCAAACAAATTAACGGAACGAAATTAACTGTAACAGCAGTTTGCAAAACATTGTGACAGTTCTCAAGTGTTCCTACCTCAAATACAGCACGTGTTGCTGTGTTTTTGTTGTTAAATGGACGAGGAGAGACCGTGGCTGGTGAGAGGATGCAGCATTTCGTCAGTGGAGCATAGAACGACGTCTCTGATTGGTCAACAAGTGAGTAAAGATGCATCTGATTGTTCGAAAGCCTCAACCAAAGAGCTGCTGGTCACGGCAAGATACAAACTCGCCGGAGCTCTGCGTGAACGGCACATCCGGGACCTTCAGCACTCAGGAGAGATTTATCTTGACGTATGTATTTACCTTTGATATCCATGATTTCACGCACGCTTCGAGGTAAAGTTGTATGTTTAACAAGCTAATTAATGTTAGCTAAATGGAATGGAAACAACACACAATCGATTTGAATAAAGTTAAAATGGTGCATGATGATAAATGGTAATAAATATACTTTAGCTTTATCTTCAGCAACAGATATTAGAAGTTAAATTTAATTGTTTTTAAATTTCCACTGGAGTTAAAGGGCCTGCGGCCCTCTCTGCATCTGCAACTGCAGAGACAGTCAGTCTAAGCTCTTTTTAAGTGTAGGCTACTGCAACACGCATTTTATTTCAAGATATGTTTTCTGGGATTTAAATGATAATATTAATGTTTTCCTGTTTAGCACAAATCAATGACATTAGTGTTTCAGTAATGGTAGTAAAGTGCACAGTTTACAGTATTTGTCCGTGTATTGGCATGTTAAAATTATTCGTGAAGGTAATTTAATGTCACATTACATTTGCAAAGTGTTTGCACTGGTATATTAGTCTGATTAGCAAATGCATTGTGATTTAAGGCAGAAAAATACTATTTAAAATACCATGTAAAGAAAGTACTGGTTGGTTTTGTCTTGCTGACTTTTCGTCATTTTCTCATGAAGATGTGTACAGGTTGAGCAGATTGAGAGTGAAGAACATGTCAAAAAGAAGACTCAGACTTCGTCCTGAAGCAGAGGCTGCTCACTTTATTTTATCTCGAAGTGACAAGACTTGTTTAAAGGCCCAATGGATCAATGACTATAAAGGTATGTTATATGTTGTTCCTTATGGCTACTGCATGAATATTACCAGAGCTGCAACTAATGTTTATTATAATATTTAATAATATTGTCATGGCCCTGCGACCATGACTCGGTGACTTTGTGTTTATGTTCTTTATTGTTATTACTTTCATTATTATTCATGGCTGTTTTGGGATGGTTTGTGTTTGGGATTTTAGACACTGGGTTCTGGGTTTGTGCTCCCTCTGTTGGTCCCTGGTGTTAGTGTTCCCCTGTCTCATCAGGTTAATCAGGTCCAGCTGTGTCTCCCACCTGTGTGTGACTTCCCAGTATCTCTCTGTGTATTTATAGTGTGTGTTTGCCTCTGTTCCTCGTCGCGTCGTCTGTGTTCATACCTGGTGTAATCCTCTGCGTGCTCTCCCTGCTGTTCTCCCTTCATGTTCAGGTTTCCCACTCCTCTGTGTAGTTTATCCCAGTTTAGTTTCGTCCTTAGTTCTGTTTGCCATCTCCACTTTGTGTTTGATATTATCAATAAATCACCCTCACACCTGAATAAGTGCTGCGTTTTGGGTCCTCCTTCCACTCTCCACACGGCCGCTGCCCCGGACCGTGACAAATATATAACAATTGCTTCAGTTTCCCTGAGGGAACCTCCCAAAGCTAGCTAGCTATCTATCTATCATCTAGATTAAAAAATGTTTTATATTTTCATGTATTTGAAATTTGTTGCCAACTATTTTAATAATTGTTTTTTTTATTATTAGCATTTATTTATTGTATCAACTCATTTGTTGCAGCCCTGAACGTAAGCATCTAGATCAGGGGTGCCCAATCCCGGTCCTCGAGAGCTACCGTCCTGCAGCTTTTAGATGCATCCTTGTTCCCACACACCTGAATCAAATGGTTTGATCTCTTCAGCATGCCATCATGTTTGGCAAAGGCCTGATAACAAGCCATTCATTTGATTCAGGTGTGTGGGAACAAGGATGCATCTAAAAGCTGCAGGACAGTAGCTCTCGAGGACCGGGATTGGGCACCCCTGATCTAGATGTTCCCCTCACAATTAAAACATTTTGTGATTGTTTGTTCTGCATATGTTTTGTCAGTGGCTGATCAGCTGCAGTAAACCTGATTTGGATTGTATTACTTAACGCTACTTATTGAACATCTTGTATTAGGACGTGGTGTATTTGCCTCTGAACCAATTGAAAAGGGATCCTTTGTGGTCGAGTACCGTGGGGAGCTTATCTCAGAACATGAACGGGACAAGCGGCAGAAAAAGTACACAGAAAAGCAAACTGCTTTCCTATTTGATTTTAAATGGAAAAATAGCACATGGTGGTAAGTAAAGGCATATACAATATCAGTTGTTCTTTACAACATTATGTTTTTAGTGAACAAAACATATGTTCTTTTCTTCACTTTTAGCATTGATGCCTCCCGTGAAGACGACTCACTTGGCCGGCTGGTTAATGATGACCACAAGTACCCAAACTGCAAGATGAAACAGCTGGCAGTCCAGGATAAACCTCATCTCTGCTTGTTTGCTATTGAAAATATCCAAGCGGAGAGTGAAATCACCTATGACTATGGAGAATCTATGTGGCCATGGCGAGCTCTGGTAAGTAAATCCTCTTCATAGATTGTGCAGTACAGGGAATGTTAAATATTAGTAGATGAAAAGATAGATATTATTCTAGTTATGAAGACCAGAGTAGATCAGTGCAGGGTTTTATTGACAAAATTTGATATTTTTGTCCTTTTACAGATGTTTTTGTCCATTTAACCTGAAGCGGATCAGTTCACATGATTGGATTTCTGGGGAAATAGATGGCTTTACATCAGTGTTGGGTTTAGAGCTTTTATTGCCAACAGCAGGACAAGTTAGAAGTCAGGAACATGAACTCTACATGTGTTCAGTCGTCATGTCCTCATATTGTTTCAAGCTGTGAAGAACATGAGTGTGTTTCAGAATATATATATCTTTGCAGCAGTTACGATAATAATGTGCTGTTTGCACGATGAGCACTGCTGCTCTTTCTCAGCAAGAGCCTCCCCGAAATTGACCGTGCGCTTTGTGTTGTCCGTGCGCGCATCTGTGCATTTCGTGGCGTCTGTGCAGAAATGACTCGCAAGACAAGGCTGCAAACTATTCTCACAGACTTCAAATGTGCACTTGAATCCAAGAAGATAGAAAAGGATCTCTCTCTGTCTCTCCCCCAGCTCTGCTGACTTGCCACTGAGAGAGTAACAACTGCCCCTCCCCCCTCTGCTCTGCAAACAGGTGGCTGTTTTTGCACCCCTCCCCCCTCTGCTCTGCAAACACGTGGCTGCTTTTGCACCCCTCCACTCACTTGCTCAGAGCCAGTGTGTGCAAAGTGGAGCAACATAACACTGACAGAGGTTCAGAGAAGGGAAAAAAAACAAAAAACGGAGCAGGCTGCCGTTGTTCACTTCAAGAAGGCGGCTCTATAGGCTGTTTTGTTTGCGACCGACACACAGTATAAATATATTCTCAATCACATTCACACCACTCTGTTATATCAGTTCCACTACATCAAGACTATTTTATGGTGATGAGCTGTTTTATTGTCATGTATTTTGCATAGTAAGATAACCATGTCCTGCATTCAAAACCACTGAAAATGTCTATGGTGGTGCTGTACCTAATATTTTGCTCATTTGATCCAAAACCTATTTTTCCTTTATTTTGAAGGCTGAGGCTTAGATCCATTAGGTATTCACGAGAAAGGCATCATCACATGTCAGGATTACAGTATATCGAAAATATGTGATTATAATGGGAGTCAATGGGACCCAAAATGGTACGAGGAACACAGGAGGTAACACTTATGTGAATCTCCTTTGCTATATACCACACCATAGAGGGGATCATTGAATTTTAAAAATAATCCTAAAATGCACCTCATGGCCAAGTTTCATGCAACTAGTCTTTAAAATGATTGATATATTGAGAATCAAAAATCCAAAGGGTCCCTATTTTGACTTAAACCCTCCGAGGGTTTTAAAGCATCAATTTGGTCTTTATTCCAATTAAATTTAATATTTTTGTCCTTTTACACATGTTTTTGTCCATTTAACCTGAAGCGGATCAGTTCACATGATTGGATTTCTGGGGAAATAGATGGCTTTACATCAGTGTTGGGTTTAGAGCTTTTATTGCCAACAGCAGGACAAGTTAGAAGTCAGGAACATGAACTCTACATGTGTTCAGTCGTCATGTCCTCATATTGTTTCAAGCTGTGAAGAACATGAGTGTGTTTCAGAATACGTCCTCATATGGTTGGACCAACAACTCTAGTGTGTGTGTTACACTGTCCTCATATTGTTGGGTAGCAGAACTGTACTGTGTTAAGTTTCTATAGAATCTGGCATAAGGAAGTCAGATCCTTCTGTAATAATGTTCACTGAAACAAGTATGATCTGTAGTTAATGAGCTAGTCAGCATTTGTAGTACAGAATGTTTCTGACATTATATTGTTGTCTTTTGTTGCAGACACCAAGTGTTGAGACCCTGTCCCAACCTCCTACAGACCAAGAAGTGAGTGACAAATCCACTTCATTCCTCCAACAGGTTACGCATAAATTTTTGTATTTGGAATCAAGTATATGAGTCAGTTGGGCCTAGTGCATAAATGAAATGCACTTTGATTGTATTAAAACAATCAGTTTGAGTGAAAGTTTCCCAAAATCAACATTAGCATTAGGAGAAGGAAATTGGCTATACCAGTTGTTAGTCCAAACTTTCCCTTTAAAGCATCAATTTGGTCTTTATTCCAATTAAATTTAATATTTTTGTCCTTTTACGCATGTTTTTGTCCATTTAACCTGAAGCTGATCAGTTTACATGATTGGATTTCTGGGGAAATAGATGGCTTTACATCAGTGTTGGGTTTAGAGCTTTTATTGACAACAGCAGGACAAGTTAGAAGTCAGGAACATGAACTCTACATGTGTTCAGTCGTCATGTCCTCATATTGTTTCAAGCTGTGAAGAACATGAGTGTGTTTCAGAATACGTCCTCATATGGTTGGACCAACAACTCTAGTGTGTGTGTTACACTGTCCTCATATTGTTGGGTAGCAGAACTGTACTGTGTTAAGTTTCTATAGAATCTGGCATAAGGAAGTCAGATCCTTCTGTAATAATGTTCACTGAAACAAGTATGATCTGTAGTTAATGAGCTAGTCAGCATTTGTAGTACAGAATGTTTCTGACATTATATTGTTGTGTTTTGTTGCAGACACCAAGTGTTGAGACCCTGTCCCAACCTCCTACAGACCAAGAAGTGAGTGACAAATCCACTTCATTCCTCCAACAGGTTACGCATAAATTTTTGTATTTGGAATCAAGTATATGAGTCAGTTGGGCCTAGTGCATAAATGAAATGCACTTTGATTGTATTAAAACAATCAGTTTGAGTGAAAGTTTCCCAAAATCAACATTAGCATTAGGAGAAGGAAATTGGCTATACCAGTTGTTAGTCCAAACTTTCCCTTTAAAGCATCAATTTGGTCTTTATTCCAATTAAATTTAATATTTTTGTCCTTTTACGCATGTTTTTGTCCATTTAACCTGAAGCTGATCAGTTTACATGATTGGATTTCTGGGGAAATAGATGGCTTTACATCAGTGTTGGGTTTAGAGCTTTTATTGACAACAGCAGGACAAGTTAGAAGTCAGGAACATGAACTCTACATGTGTTCAGTCGTCATGTCCTCATATTGTTTCAAGCTGTGAAGAACATGAGTGTGTTTCAGAATACGTCCTCATATGGTTGGACCAACAACTCTAGTGTGTGTGTTACACTGTCCTCATATTGTTGGGTAGCAGAACTGTACTGTGTTAAGTTTCTATAGAATCTGGCATAAGGAAGTCAGATCCTTCTGTAATAATGTTCACTGAAACAAGTATGATCTGTAGTTAATGAGCTAGTCAGCATTTGTAGTACAGAATGTTTCTGACATTATATTGTTGTCTTTTGTTGCAGACACCAAGTGTTGAGACCCTGTCCCAACCTCCTACAGACCAAGAAGTGAGTGACAAATCCACTTCATTCCTCCAACAGGTTACGCATAAATTTTTGTATTTGGAATCAAGTATATGAGTCAGTTGGGCCTAGTGCATAAATGAAATGCACTTTGATTGTATTAAAACAATCAGTTTGAGTGAAAGTTTCCCAAAATCAACATTAGCATTAGGAGAAGGAAATTGGCTATACCAGTTGTTAGTCCAAACTTTCCCTTTAAAGCATCAATTTGGTCTTTATTCCAATTAAATTTAATATTTTTGTCCTTTTACACATGTTTTTGTCCATTTAACCTGAAGCTGATCAGTTTACATGATTGGATTTCTGGGGAAATAGATGGCTTTACATCAGTGTTGGGTTTAGAGCTTTTATTGCCAACAGCAGGACAAGTTAGAAGTCAGGAACATGAACTCTACATGTGTTCAGTCGTCATGTCCTCATATTGTTTCAAGCTGTGAAGAACATGAGTGTGTTTCAGAATACGTCCTCATATGGTTGGACCAACAACTCTAGTGTGTGTGTGTTACACTGTCCTCATATTGTTGGGTAGCAGAACTGTACTGTGTTAAGTTTCTATAGAATCTGGCATAAGGAAGTCAGATCCTTCTGTAATAATGTTCACTGAAACAAGTATGATCTGTAGTTAATGAGCTAGTCAGCATTTGTAGTACAGAATGTTTCTGACATTATATTGTTGTCTTTTGTTGCAGACACCAAGTGTTGAGACCCTGTCCCAACCTCCTACAGACCAAGAAGTGAGTGACAAATCCACTTCATTCCTCCAACAGGTTACGCATAAATTTTTGTATTTGGAATCAAGTATATGAGTCAGTTGGGCCTAGTGCATAAATGAAATGCACTTTGATTGTATTAAAACAATCAGTTTGAGTGAAAGTTTCCCAAAATCAACATTAGCATTAGGAGAAGGAAATTGGCTATACCAGTTGTTAGTCCAAACTTTCCCTTTAAAGCATCAATTTGGTCTTTATTCCAATTAAATTTAATATTTTTGTCCTTTTACACATGTTTTTGTCCATTTAACCTGAAGCTGATCAGTTTACATGATTGGATTTCTGGGGAAATAGATGGCTTTACATCAGTGTTGGGTTTAGAGCTTTTATTGCCAACAGCAGGACAAGTTAGAAGTCAGGAACATGAACTCTACATGTGTTCAGTCGTCATGTCCTCATATTGTTTCAAGCTGTGAAGAACATGAGTGTGTTTCAGAATACGTCCTCATATGGTTGGACCAACAACTCTAGTGTGTGTGTGTTACACTGTCCTCATATTGTTGGGTAGCAGAACTGTACTGTGTTAAGTTTCTATAGAATCTGGCATAAGGAAGTCAGATCCTTCTGTAATAATGTTCACTGAAACAAGTATGATCTGTAGTTAATGAGCTAGTCAGCATTTGTAGTACAGAATGTTTCTGACATTATATTGTTGTCTTTTGTTGCAGACACCAAGTGTTGAGACCCTGTCCCAACCTCCTACAGACCAAGAAGTGAGTGACAAATCCACTTCATTCCTCCAACAGGTTACGCATAAATTTTTGTATTTGGAATCAAGTATATGAGTCAGTTGGGCCTAGTGCATAAATGAAATGCACTTTGATTGTATTAAAACAATCAGTTTGAGTGAAAGTTTCCCAAAATCAACATTAGCATTAGGAGAAGGAAATTGGCTATACCAGTTGTTAGTCCAAACTTTCCCTTTAAAGCATCAATTTGGTCTTTATTCCAATTAAATTTAATATTTTTGTCCTTTTACGCATGTTTTTGTCCATTTAACCTGAAGCTGATCAGTTTACATGATTGGATTTCTGGGGAAATAGATGGCTTTACATCAGTGTTGGGTTTAGAGCTTTTATTGACAACAGCAGGACAAGTTAGAAGTCAGGAACATGAACTCTACATGTGTTCAGTCGTCATGTCCTCATATTGTTTCAAGCTGTGAAGAACATGAGTGTGTTTCAGAATACGTCCTCATATGGTTGGACCAACAACTCTAGTGTGTGTGTTACACTGTCCTCATATTGTTGGGTAGCAGAACTGTACTGTGTTAAGTTTCTATAGAATCTGGCATAAGGAAGTCAGATCCTTCTGTAATAATGTTCACTGAAACAAGTATGATCTGTAGTTAATGAGCTAGTCAGCATTTGTAGTACAGAATGTTTCTGACATTATATTGTTGTGTTTTGTTGCAGACACCAAGTGTTGAGACCCTGTCCCAACCTCCTACAGACCAAGAAGTGAGTGACAAATCCACTTCATTCCTCCAACAGGTTACGCATAAATTTTTGTATTTGGAATCAAGTATATGAGTCAGTTGGGCCTAGTGCATAAATGAAATGCACTTTGATTGTATTAAAACAATCAGTTTGAGTGAAAGTTTCCCAAAATCAACATTAGCATTAGGAGAAGGAAATTGGCTATACCAGTTGTTAGTCCAAACTTTCCCTTTAAAGCATCAATTTGGTCTTTATTCCAATTAAATTTAATATTTTTGTCCTTTTACGCATGTTTTTGTCCATTTAACCTGAAGCTGATCAGTTTACATGATTGGATTTCTGGGGAAATAGATGGCTTTACATCAGTGTTGGGTTTAGAGCTTTTATTGACAACAGCAGGACAAGTTAGAAGTCAGGAACATGAACTCTACATGTGTTCAGTCGTCATGTCCTCATATTGTTTCAAGCTGTGAAGAACATGAGTGTGTTTCAGAATACGTCCTCATATGGTTGGACCAACAACTCTAGTGTGTGTGTTACACTGTCCTCATATTGTTGGGTAGCAGAACTGTACTGTGTTAAGTTTCTATAGAATCTGGCATAAGGAAGTCAGATCCTTCTGTAATAATGTTCACTGAAACAAGTATGATCTGTAGTTAATGAGCTAGTCAGCATTTGTAGTACAGAATGTTTCTGACATTATATTGTTGTGTTTTGTTGCAGACACCAAGTGTTGAGACCCTGTCCCAACCTCCTACAGACCAAGAAGTGAGTGACAAATCCACTTCATTCCTCCAACAGGTTACGCATAAATTTTTGTATTTGGAATCAAGTATATGAGTCAGTTGGGCCTAGTGCATAAATGAAATGCACTTTGATTGTATTAAAACAATCAGTTTGAGTGAAAGTTTCCCAAAATCAACATTAGCATTAGGAGAAGGAAATTGGCTATGCCAGTTGTTAGTCCAAACTTTCCCTTTAAAGCATCAATTTGGTCTTTATTCCAATTAAATTTAATATTTTTGTCCTTTTACACATGTTTTTGTCTATTTAACCTGAAGCTGATCAGTTTACATGATTGGATTTCTGGGGAAATAGATGGCTTTACATCAGTGTTGGGTTTAGAGCTTTTATTGACAACAGCAGGACAAGTTAGAAGTCAGGAACATGAACTCTACATGTGTTCAGTCGTCATGTCCTCATATTGTTTCAAGCTGTGAAGAACATGAGTGTGTTTCAGAATACGTCCTCATATGGTTGGACCAACAACTCTAGTGTGTGTGTGTTACACTGTCCTCATATTGTTGGGTAGCAGAACTGTACTGTGTTAAGTTTCTATAGAATCTGGCATAAGGAAGTCAGATCCTTCTGTAATAATGTTCACTGAAACAAGTATGATCTGTAGTTAATGAGCTAGTCAGCATTTGTAGTACAGAATGTTTCTGACATTATATTGTTGTCTTTTGTTGCAGACACAAAGTGTTGAGACCCTGTCCCAACCTCCTACAGACCAAGAAGTGAGTGACAAATCCACTTCATTCCTCCAACAGGTTACGCATAAATTTTTGTATTTGGAATCAAGTATATGAGTCAGTTGGGCCTAGTGCATAAATGAAATGCACTTTGATTGTATTAAAACAATCAGTTTGAGTGAAAGTTTCCCAAAATCAACATTAGCATTAGGAGAAGGAAATTGGCTATACCAGTTGTTAGTCCAAACTTTCCCTTTAAAGCATCAATTTGGTCTTTATTCCAATTAAATTTAATATTTTTGTCCTTTTACGCATGTTTTTGTCCATTTAACCTGAAGCTGATCAGTTTACATGATTGGATTTCTGGGGAAATAGATGGCTTTACATCAGTGTTGGGTTTAGAGCTTTTATTGCCAACAGCAGGACAAGTTAGAAGTCAGGAACATGAACTCTACATGTGTTCAGTCGTCATGTCCTCATATTGTTTCAAGCTGTGAAGAACATGAGTGTGTTTCAGAATACGTCCTCATATGGTTGGACCAACAACTCTAGTGTGTGTGTTACACTGTCCTCATATTGTTGGGTAGCAGAACTGTACTGTGTTAAGTTTCTATAATATCTAGAATAAGGAACTCAGATCCTCCTGTCAATAATGTTCACTAATGTATCTGTGACATATATGTGAACTCAATGCAGCCTTTCATCTCAGCAAATATAATTAATGATTGACAGGGTTCACAAATGAATTTTCACCCAAGATTTTATGTCAAAATGACATGACACAAAGTGTGTGATATGTATGTTAAATCATTCTCACTATTAAGTTACAATGCATTGTTTTTCATTTCTTAACCTACTAGCAATGTTTTTTACAGTATACTGAATTGCATAATAATTTTGAGTTAGTTTTCAAATGAATTATAATTACAAACATTGAATTTGTTACGTTTCATGTAAGGCCAGACAAAAATCTCGAGTTCTCACCTTTCACCAGACAGCTACCTCAGAGCAGGTAAGCCAGCTGCCTTTTTCTTCTTCATTCAAATTGTTTATGCTATGTAATTATGCATATTTACTACATGAATGCATTTTCATCAAGTCATGGATTGCAGAATGTTCTGCTACTGGAGGGGGAATGACATTCTAGCTATTAATAAATACAAAGATGCTTTTTCTCCATTTTCGTTCAGATCTCTACTGATGAATTCTCAGATTGTACGGATTATGAAGATAAAGACTATTTCCCAGATTCATGTGGCAGTTCCTCTGACACAAGTCTCCATAGTGTGGACATGAAAATCACAGAATCTGTGGTTCCCCAAAATACGTTAAATGACATGGCATTGGAGACGGCTTCAGGACACAGTGGGAAGATCACCAGTTCAGAGAAACCTACAACATTTAGTTTGTCACTGAGAAGTAGCAGTCACAGTACTTCGGTAACAAGCCGCAGTTTTGATTCATCAGGGGTCACATCACCTAAAAACAGCTCCATAAAAGTCCTACCTTTGCCAAACACGGAAAGACAAAGCAAGTACAACAAGAAGCAATACTGTCTATATTGTAAAAAGGCCATTGCTAAATTGGCAAGACACCTTGAATCTGCCCACGGTAATGTGCCGGAAGTTGCAAGCGCCTTCAGTTATGATAAAAGATCCTGCAAAAGAAGAGATTTGTTGCGCTCTATTAAGAAGAGGGGAAACTTTAACCATAATGCTACTGTGGCAACTTCTGGTGCTGGAGAAATGGTTGCTTGTCGAAGACCCACTACTGCAACAGGATCTGAGGACTACCGTCATTGTAAATTTTGTCAAGGACTATATGCAAGAAATTGCCTTTGGAGGCATGTGAGAAGGTGCCCTCAGAGGTTTAATGAGGAAGCTCCCTCTGGGCAAAGACGGATGCATCTGCAATTACCGAAACCTGATCAAGTTCATGAAGCTGTATGGAAGATTGCTTGTGAAATGAATCAGGATGACATTTCCTTTGTAGTAACGAGTGAAAGAGACATTCTTAGCCTTGGTGAGTCACTGTACAATGGCAGAAAACCAAATGAGAAAAGGAATGATTACATACGCCAAAAAATGAGAGAGATCGCAAGGTTATTGATAACCGCCAGAGCTATGACACCTTTGAAGAGCACAGAAGACCTTGTTATGCCTACTAACTTTCCCCATGTCATACAAGCAGTCAGAGCTGTTGCTGGTTATGAGCAGGAGAGCAACTCGTATAAAACCCCATCCTTGGCTTTGAAATTGGGACACAGTTTGGCTAAAGTTGCAAGCATTGTGCAGTGTAAAGCCATCATTGCAAATCGCTATGATGTTGCAGAGTCAGCCAAGCAGTTTGCCACTCTGTATGAAAAAAAGTGGTCAGAGTCCATTTCAGCTGCTGCATTGGGCACACTTCAACAAGCCAAATGGAATAAACCACAGATTTTGCCATTTACACAGGATGTGTCACTGCTGCATAAGTTTCTTGCTACTAAGTCCGCAATGTACATGAAGGACCTTGAGGAAAAACCCAACAGCACAACCTTCGGAAATCTTGCTCAAGTGACTTTGACGCAGGTAGTGCTATTTAACAGAAAAAGGCAAGGAGAAGTTTCAAAAATGGAGCTCCAGGTTTTTACATCCCGGAATCGCACAGAGTTGAATCCTGACATTATGATCGGCCTAACTGAGTTTGAAAGGAAACTTGCAAAGCACTTTGACAGAGTTGAGATTCGTGGTAAAAGATCAAGAATGGTACCTGTGCTTCTCACACCTGACATGATCACTGCAATGGAGCTCCTCGCAAAAGCCAGAAGTGAGTGTCAAGTCCACACAGAGAATGTGTACTTGTTTGCACGCCCAGGTGTCCTTTCCCATTACAGAGGCTCTGACTGCTTTCGCAAGTATGCAAATAAATGTGGTGCAAAGTACCCAGAGGCCCTTACCTCAACAAGATTGCGGAAACAAGTTGCCACTTTGTCCACAGTACTAAATCTAAAAGAAAATGAAATGGATCAACTTGCCACCTTTCTCGGACACGACATCCGTGTCCATCGAGAATTCTACCGGCTTCCAGAGAGTACCCTGCAGCTTGCAAAAGTCAGCAAACTGTTGATTGCAATGGAGAAAGGAAAACTGTCTGACCTGCAGGGGAAAGGGCTGGATGACATCGTGATCAATCCTGATGGTGAATTCTTTTTCTTTCTTTTTTTTTTGAAACATAGTTATCTTTGAATATAACATTTGTGAATGTTCAGCAGATTCTAATATAAATATTTTGTCTTGATTATTTTTCCCCAACAAGATGAAGCAGTTACAAGTGGTGATGATGATTCCAGTGGAGAAACCATCACTGACCCTCAACAACACAAAGGTATCTTGACTTGCCCAGTGTGTGATAATATCTTTAAGTTATGAGACTGGAGACAGTTAATAGGTTCATGTCATGTTAGATGGGCTTAAGGGACAGCAGTATATAAATTAGACAGAATGGTAGACACCATTCATTAATATGGTACTAAAAGATCTGGATACATTGAAGTCTGGCAAAATGCATAAATAAGCAATACAAAGGCAAATATTAAATATAAGGATTAGGAGGTCCACTTCTGTGAGATTAGGCACACAAGTTGAGAGGTAGTGCATGCAAGTAATGTGTTTCTAGGGAGATGCCTGAGTATTGATGAGTATTATTAGTAGATTATGTTCACATGTAAAATATTCATATCAAATGTAAAATTACACACTGCCCAATGCTGACTTTGCCTACAATGCAAACAAAAAATGCATTAATTCTCATATTTCACTGTTACTTTTCAAAGGCTCAAGGACCAAGAATTCTGGGAACCAAAGCCACACACTTTACTCAGCTTCCCTGGACAATATGGAGGGCGCTTCTGCCTCAACCACCCTGGACAATATGGAGGGCGCTTCTGCCTCAACCACCCTGGACAATATGGAGGGCGCTTCTGCCTCAACCACCCTGGACAATATGGAGGGCGCTTCTGCCTCAACCACCCTGGACAATATGGAGGGCGCTTCTGCCTCAACCACCCTGGACAATATGGAGGGCGCTTCTGCCTCAACCACCCTGGACAATATGGAGGGCGCTTCTGCCTCAACCACCCTGGACAATATGGAGGGCGCTTCTGCCTCAACCACCCTGGACAATATGGAGGGCGCTTCTGCCTCAACCACCCTGGACAGCAAAAACATCAGCAACACTGCACCAGGAAAGGGTAAAGGTACCCATATACAAAATGTTTTAAGTGAATATACTTGTTATCAATGGACATGTTTATTCTTTTCAGGCATGACACTATTAAGAGCTTTTATCATAATCCGTTTCATCTTCTTTGATTCCCAGCAGAACACAGCACTTCAAATGGTTCATCCCAAGCATCCTTGAAGGAGCATTAAGCAATATCTTTTCACTGCTAGGTGTGCTGTTTTGCACTGCCTGTAAACCAAACCAAACCAAAGTCTATGGCTGGAGATCAACACAGAGAGAGGGATTGTGACTTCATGCTGTACTCCAGATGAAATTACACCTCTAATTATTCACATAGCCATTTTTAATTCCTTCAACCTAAGTATGATGAATTGTGCTTATTGCTCCTTTAAAGTGCTCCAGTAGAAAGCAAGGTTTAAGAACATTTTGTATTCACATTAGAAACTAGAATATTTTCTCTCTTATCTTACATTCGCATTAAGATATATATTTTTTGTTTCCATTTATGACAGCTGGGAAGGCAAGGTGCAAGTGGACAGATGATGAAGTAAAGGCTGTTGAGCGGCACTTACTTCATTTCATAACAAGCTGCAAAGTACCTGGCAAAAAGGAATGTGACTCCTGCATCCAAGCAGAGCCGGCAGCTCTGAAAGGCAGAGACTGGGTTGCCATAAAGTATTACATCCACAACAGGATCGTAGCATTGAAAAGAAAGATGAATAAATAAAATTACAAAATGCAGGTTCAGGAATGCTGCATCAGTTAAAATTAACTTGATTTTCATTTTTATTTTTTTTTAATTTTTGACTTTGTCTGTTGGGTTAGTAATGACTAAGTTACTCAGTCCTTTCTCCTGGTTTTTGCCATCATAAGTTAATACTCAAGGGAGATAGTTTGTTACTCTCAGTTATTTCAGTATTGCAGGTCACTCACAGTTATTTCAGTATTACAGGTCTCTGCATTGCATTGTTTATACCCATAAATCTGTTTATTATGGGTGCATTTTGTAATTAAAAAATAAGAAAGGCAGAAAATGTTCCATGTTTTTATTCACATAAACACTCACTGCAAAATTAATGCAATACAATATTAAGACTTAAAAAGTAGACTGACCACATTTTTGAGCTATGTCTCTTTTTAAGTCTCTATACAGCTCAGATTTACTGTGTTGTATTAACACATGAATGTCTGATATTTCTGTCAGAAGTTACCCGACTGGTGAGCATTACTATTGTGCATCCATGCCTATTATATTGTAATCTCAAAAGGAGCCAAGCTGAAAATACAGACCCTACCCTTACCTGGTCCTTATAAGTCATGTATACTTGAAAATTATGTGTGTATCCATGGGCTTCACAATTCACCTAAACATGAAATATCAGTGTGTGTGACCTTATGGTACTCATAAGTCACATAAACCTGACAGTGTCCTCATAAGTAGCAGTAAATTCAGGTTTGACCAAAATTTAACCCTAGCCAAAATCTCAACAGATGGGCGTGTTCCTGGAAGCATGGGTCAAATTTTTTGTGATTCCCATGCCTCTAGGACCTTCAGAAAGGCACGTTCCCATTTGTCACATTTTTGTCATAGGTACTGATATATCATGAAAACACGTATGTGTGTGTGTGTGTGTGTGTGTGTGTGTGTGTGTGTGTGTGTGTGTGTGTGTGTGTGTGTGTGGCTGATTGGTTGGGCGTTGTCAAGGAGATGACTGGACACGAGAGGATAAGGTTCAACTCGAATAACAAAGTAACAGAAGAGAGCAGCACACCGCTAAACAGACAGTCACACTCTTGCATGCTGCACTTTCTATTTTGGACAAATGTGACAAATTTAGGTTAAAGTGACTCTGTTAACCTGTGAACTGACTGAACCCTCCTCTGCTTTTCACGTTCGTATCCCAGTTTGGATAATGGAGAGCTGCAATCAGCGGGTGTTCACACTGCTGCTCCTGCTGCGCTGCTTCATGAGTCTCTCCACCTCGTCCATCGACACCAGTAAGTTTTTAACACCCGGATACAACTGTGTGAAATACTCCACAAACTCAACTAAAAGAGGCTTGGTGCACGTGTGTGTGCTGTATTTCTCTGTGCACAACGCTCTGATTGCGCTAAATATGTGAGAGTCAAAGTAACAAAACAAAGACATGCAATCATTTTTAAAATCTCTGTGTGTGTGTTAACAAGGTTTTTCCAAAGACACCAGCAACACATTTCAAATAAACCAGGCCAAGTTTATTTGTTAGTATTTCTACTAATTACTTCAAAAACATGAGAGGCTGAGACGTTCTAGTGCTTCAGTGTGTGCTCAGGCTGTACTGCTGTCCATAAAGTAGAAATCACTGACTAGGCTCAGGAACACTGACCCTGTATATCACACACGTTTTGCCTTCTACATAACTTCTGTTGAACTAAAGGTCTATGAAGACAGTGCCCAACAAAATTCGGCTTGTAATCACAAACAAGTGTCACAGTCCACCGTGTCCATTTCACAGTTTGCCTGTCCAAAGCCTGAAACGTCCCGCATGCAGAAGTTGCATTACTAGAAGGGGGAGATAATATATTTATAATATATATAAGTCGGTAGGAGGGATGGGTACCGTTATCCGGTGCCATCATGGCACCGGTTCTGACATAAACGGTAGTAACCAGACCGAAAAGCAGCGCACATTTCGGTGCTTTATTTCGGTGCTTTTTTTTCCTGAGCTGTGATACACTTCTAGCCAATCATTTTACGTTTCCGAGGATAGTAGGCGGGTCCAGGTACGTACGTTCTTTTAGAGCAGAGCTACAGATTAAAAATGCCCAAGGCGAAGTGATCAAAGTCTGGCTGTACTTCACAGCAAAATATGCAAACTCAGCAGCAACAAGTGCTTTAAGCTGATACTGTGATACTGTCAAAGGAGGTAACACCTCAAATCTGATGAAACACCTGGCGACGCATAGCGTTTTTTTAAAAGCCGAGAAATGCGCCGTATTTGATAGCTTGCTGCGAGACCTCACACCGAGCACATCTACTGCGGGTGTGGTGCCTGTTATCGGACCCGGAGTTAGCAACATCCCCCAAAAACCCGAAGAGGAGAGTCCTGGCCCCTAGCCCTGCCAGTGTAGCAGAAATGATGAGGATGATGATGCAGCAGCAGCCGTTCTTCTCTGCGTGAGTAGCTTAATGTTGTTCGTGTGTAATTTACGTTGAGTAGGCTAACCACGTTATTACATTAATGCATGTAAGGTGAACTAGCAAACACCGTCGTAGTTACATGCGGCTGTCTTCTTGTTTGATGGCAGATACTCCCTTCACCCTGGCCAAAAAGGCTAAAATGACCAAAGAAAAAGTGGAAAACAGTTAAACATGAGAGGTTTTTGGACAAAGTTGGTGTTTTTTCCATTGTTTAAGCACTGCTTCCAGCCAAGAGTGATGCCATGTATGCCCTATAGCTGCAGAAAAGGCTAACATTGTTATCTTTTTACAAAAAAACAGCTGAACATGAGAGGTTTTTGGACCAATTTTGTGTTCTCCATTCTTTAAGCACCGGCACCGTTTCAAAAGTACCGATTTGGCACCGGTATCGGATAAAACCTAAACGATACCCATCCCTAGTCGGTAGTGAGATAAACATGTATGATGTACACTCCAGAGTCCTTCATCACTAGAAACAATTAAGCTAGGCTGCTAACATGTATTTGCTTGTAAATGTGTTCTGTGTCTTAATAAATTAATTATTGTACATGAAATATACAGATGGGAGCCAAATTCAAGAGCAAACCTAGACCAGACCTCTAAAGTAAGGAGATGTGATGGCTGATGTTGTTATACCTAAGGGTTTGTCTTACTTATGCTCACACCATATGAGACCAAATATTTTAATTGTGGGAGAAATTTAAAAGGTCAAAGTGGGACATGACCAGTAGCGTGATGGAGAATGACCGAGCTAAGATCCTGTGGGACTTCCAGATACAGAAGAATTGGTTCTTATACAGGACTTTTCTACTCTGAGCACTCTATACAACTCGTTCATTCACCCAATCACGCAAGCTAAGTTGTTAAGTGCTCCCTATCTAACATTCACACTCAGAGAGCAACATGGGAACCACTAACCTTCCAGTTAGTAGCTGACCTGCTCTACCACCTGAGCTACAACCACCCCGGACAAAATGGTGGTGGCTAACCAACCAGACATAGTGGTGGTGGACCAACTGAAGAAGACGGCCGTAGTGATAGATGTAGCAATACTGAATGACGGCAACATCAGGAAGTAGTAACACGAGAAGCTGGAGAAATACCAAGGGCTCTAGAAGATGTGGAGGATGAAGGTAGCAGTGGTGGCAATCGGAGCGCTTGGTGCAGTGACTCCCAAGCAAGGCGAATGGCTCCAGCAGATTACAGGAACAACATCAACAACATTGTCGAAGACCCAAGCTTGCAGCATGAAAAACAAAAGTTTGATGCTGATGCTTTGGTGCCTGCTTCCTGAACTGACACTGGGAGCTGGTTCCACCACAGGTGATGGTTCTGGTTGAAGATTCACTGAACTCAGAGTGCCTCCACACTCACCAGAATTCAGTCTAATAGAAAATATTCAGATTTGGTGGAATGGGAGATTTTGAACACACACAGTGGGATGCCTTCTACATCCGGGTGTCCCCAAACCACCACCCACCTGCTCTTGGATAAAGGACTTCTTGGTCAACAGACCCCAGCCGGTGAAGCTCGGCCCTCACCTCTCTTCCCCTCACACTCTCAGTCCTGAAACTGGGAAAATGGTGTGCATCAAACAACCTGACACTTAACGTCACCAAGACCAAGGAACTCATCCTGCACTTCAGGTGGAACAGAACTGCCTCTGCCCCCCTGCACATCAACGGAGAAAGTGTAGAGCGAGTGGAGTCCTTCAAATTCCTTGGCGTCCACATCTCTGCAGACCTCTCCTGGTCAACTAACACCACGGCGCTAGTCAAGATGGCCCAGCAGCGGCTACACATCCTAAGGGTGCTTGCACAAAAAGTAATCAGTTCTCTGCCTGTCTGTCTCTGTCATCCAGTACTGTACTGTGTATTTATATTTATATTAAGTGTATAGTTAAATTATTGTATAGTCTTTATAATGTGCTAAGGTACCCATGCACTTTTCTAGAGCTGTTTCTAATCTTCTTATACTATGTATAATGACAATAAAGGCTTTCAATTTAATTAAATAGTGTCGCTAACAAAGTGGCCAGTGAGTGTATTTCTGTTGTTTGTATGTGTTCTTGAGTGCTTGTACAGCTTAGGCACTGGACAACTGGTTGTTGACTGGTTGTTGGTTGCTCCAGTCTGCAGGCCAAATATCCTTGAGCAAATTACTAACCCTAAGTTGCTCTCCAAAGCATCCATCAGTGTATGAGTGTGTGTGAATATTACGTAGAGAGAAAAAGTGCATGTTGTCTAAAACACTGAGTGCTCTGGGAGAGTAGAAAAGGACTATATAAGAATGGGTCAAATGACCTTTTTTAACCTCTAGGAACTCATGAAAGCTGCCCAAGAAAAAAAACAATTACTAAACTACAAAGGTTATCAAATCAAATCTAAATATAACCTGTGAGCATTGTGAATAACCCCTCGTCTGTCAGCTCAACAAATAGACTTAATTTACAATACATTTTTGAGAGATGAATTGAATTTTCAACCTGCAAAATTCTTTAGTGAGGCCTCTGTACCTTCTGGTCACCCGTGCATTGGATGTTATCCTCTCCAGGTCTTGTATTTACTTAGGCCATGTGGAGGGGATGAGCTGTTTCCCACCAACAGGGGCTCATGTGCCCTAGGACATTCAAGTTGCCATGGAAACAAAGCTAATAAACTTCAGGGGTGGTCATAAATTTCCTCATTATTTGGCCTGTGGCCCAGAGGGAAGGGGCCATGGGTGACAGTGTGGAGGCTGCCGGAGCCTGCTTTTAGATAAGCTGCGTCTTAGACGTTGGTCCCACGGTAGATTTAGCAGACCAGGTCTACAGTGTTATGATATGTGTGTCCTCCGAGGATCTGCTCTTCAGATGTGGTTTAACTAACTCTGACCTATCAGGCTAAAATGGTCCTGTTCCTTGTCAGCCAGCTATTTTTCTGCCAAGGGTGTTGTTTTGACCTCCTTGGCATTTTAATAATTCTGTAACTCTGTTAAATTAAAACCACATTATGTTATTTTTCATGACTTTTGTTTAAATGGGCTTATTTAGCAAATATTGAATTTTTGGGTGTATGGGATCAAAAGGAAAAAAGTCACGACAACTTCTACCTAGAACCACCATTTAAACCTGTCCTGCATGAATTATGACACCATCAATCAGGATTTGAAAAAAGATTTTTGAGCTTAATTTTTTTTTAAATTTACTTTTCAAAGAGTTTTTTTTACAAGTACACTGGCTGACCAGTGGGTGGCAGGGTATGGAGTGACACATCAGTGTGTAGTGATTTATGTGCAAGTATACCATCAACACTGACACAAATACAAGAAAACCACCTATAAATACCTGTCTACTGTAGTGAGCACTGTGTGTGAAAGGGTTAATGTAACACCAGACTGGTTAGCACACATTTTGTGCGCACATTTTGAGTTGAAGATTGATAAAAACATCCCAGAGCTAGCCAGAGATGACTGAAAAACATGGTAGCACCAGAGATACTCTGCATAGACCCAATAAGGAAGAAAAAAAAAACAGAAAAGAAGAAGGAATTCAAATTTTAGTCAAGTGTAAACCAAAAAGCTGGTATCTTGGGTTGGTAATTGTGAACAAAATGGTATTCAGGTGGAAGCCTTCATCTCGTTTGCAAATCCATATCTGTGCTGATGTGCAAACGTTAGTTTCATTTTTTTTAAAAAAGACACTACTGAATTCTTTTGGTTTGTAAGAACATTAAACAATGAAGTCAGAGTTGCACAGTTTACAGAGAATGGGAACGCGAAAATATTCAGCAAGCTGAAATTTGTTGGCTGACGTTACACGACAATAGCTTTAAAATGAAAGGAAGGCAACATAAACTCAAACAACCATAATGGTTCGAAATACTTTAAAATACTGTGAAAAAACAAAAAAAAAAACCAAAAGCAACACAACTCAAAAACACAGAGTGTGTTCAGGTTAGCCCATTTTTAATAAAGAGAAATTGATCAAAGTAACCTTTTAAAAAAATCTGTAACAACCTTGCTTTGACTGTGTAATATGTGGGAAGTTAGTCTCTTGTTTTTTTTCTTCCCTGTCAGTGAATGTGGTAGATTTCTGTGGCCAGACAATCCAAGGTGACGGTATGATCATCAACTCACACCAGGAATCCAAGAAGTACTACTTTGTGATCATGGGGACTGATTGCCACCTGACAATGCAGGCCAGCTCTCCCAAAGACAAGGTCCAGTTCCATTTCCGCTTCTTCCTGGTTTACAGCTTGCTTAGAGTGGCCCCCCTGAGTCCTGCGCCTGTCTTGCCAGAGTCTCTGTCCCCCCACGGTTCTGCCCCTCTCAGCCCCAGATCGCAGTCTACCTCTGGTGAAAACTCAGAAGATCCGTGTCATGCCGGCTCTTACGTTCAGTTCTATGATGGTCGGGACACAACCTCGCCTCTCTTGGGGCCTCCTCTTTGTGGGAAGAGCCCACCCCGACCAGTGCTGTCCACAGGAAACTACCTGACCCTGAGGCTGGTGACCAGGGGGACTCAGCCTCGAGTTGACTTTGTGGGGGACTTCACCTCCTTCAGACTGGGTAAGAAAAACACGGTAAAGGTTATGAAAATGTGTTTGAAAGTCAGTCTTTAGCTAAGAAACAGGAGACCTTTAATCAAACACATACTTTAGGAAAGTTCTGCTTTGTTTTACTTCAAATTCAAATTCAAATTTTATTTGTCACGTACACAGTCATACACAGTACGATATGTAGTGAAATGCTTGGACAACTGCTCGTGACCTAAAGAAAACAAAAAAGGAAAAGGCTATGAATAAGATAGGAAATAAATATGAAAAATTAAAAAGGGTAAATTTAACTAGGAAGGAATAAAATATAAATTAAGGTTAAAAATGAAATAACTGTACAACACAAATTAGAATGAAGGGTAAATTTAACTGGGAAAGAATAAGATAAAATATATAAATTAAAGTTGAAAATAAAATAACTGTACAACAAAATACACAGTATAGAACTATATAAGAATGTATGAAGAAATATAAATAAATATATACACAATAACAGCAGCTGTACAAGTATTAACTGGAAATGAAGAATATAATGTCCAGTGTTGTGCAATCCACATTACTTGAAGGTCAGCTGAAGTTAAAAGCGAAAACCCACAGCGATGACAGAAGAAGCTTATAAGAAACTGGAATAACACGTCTTGTATTTTAATGTAACATTTTATTTTGCAGATACAAAATGTCACTGGAGATTTAACAGGATAGACAGATGCTGCATCATTTAAAGTCAGTGTTAATTTAATTTGAGAAGTAGCGCTGGGGGCTTTTGGCCTACTACTCCTTGCAGAAACTCTCTAAATCCTTTAGGTGTCGTTGCTGCAACTTGGCAACTCAAAACGGGAGCTCTGTCCACAGATTTCCTACAGGACTGAGGTCTGGAGACTGGCTAGGTCACTCCTGCAACTTGTGCAGGTCTGCAGGGTTGTCACTGACAGCTCTTTGATTTTACCCATAGTAGTGCTGAGGTTGGAATGGAGAAAATCGGTTCTGTGAGCAGGTGTGATTTCTTTTTTTTTGCCTGTCCGGTTTGGTTCCTTAGCCATCAGAATTGATATCTGAAAGCCAACAAAGGCACCCAATGGATTTACTTTTCCAAGTGGATCATCACGGCCTTGCCGTTTTAGTCCATTTGATCAACCCTTGTTGTTATTATTTATTTTATTTTATTTTCAGTTGTTACAGACGGGACAGACATGGCTGGGGGATAGGAAAGGAAGAAAGAGAGATGAAGGAACAGAAAAACAGAGGGGAAGAGGGACAGTGAGAAAGTAAACTTAAAAAGAAAAAAAATCTCCCAGGTCACCTGTTGAGAGAAAAAAAAGAAAAAAAGAGAAAACAAGCAAAAAAAAGAGAGCAACATAATAAGTGTAAATAACAGTAAATACTAAATATTAAATGTTTTTGTGCAGCACGCAGGACCGACAGCACACAGTGTGCTTTGAGGTAGCAGCCAAGAAAAGTGTAGCTTGTCTGAACACCTGTGTGGATCAGTGCGCTTGTTTTCAAAAGGTTTCTCCATGTAATGATCTGCTAGAGGGTGTAGGGAGCCATAGCCCTGTCCCCCAGGGCATGAAGCATGCATGGAGGAGATCCAGGCCCCAGACATCCAGAGGCTCGAGAGTGCGAGAGCCCAAGGAGGTCCACTTTAAGGGCAACCATGCCACCCTCCTGAGAAGATTTGAGGAGAGCCCCAGACGAGAGAACTCCCAGCAGCCACAGAGCAGAAGCCAGAGGGAGCTGCAGTGGCGTGCCCGCGGGCTCTGCCGGCAGCCAGCTGTGCCAGAGTGAACCGAGCCGTAGGCCCAGAGGCCGGAGGGCCCCCCAATCCCCGGAAGAGGCCCGACCAAGCCATGGGCACCAGGACCCGCCAAGCGGCCACCAGGAGTGAGCCGGTACATACATGAGCGCCCAGCCCTGGACACCACCTAGACCCAGGAGATGTAACCCTTTCCCCTGAGGTGGAGACAAGCATACCGCTCCCGGCTCTGCAGCAGCCGGGAGGCCCTGCATCACAGACCCCAATTGGACGGCCAACTCCTCCTCCCAGCCTCTGCGTCCCAATGGCTAACAGAGAACGGGGGGGTGTGAAGACCCCATACCTCCCTCCTCCCACTCATGTGTAGTGTTGCTGCGTGCTGTTCCCAAGTGCATTTAAAACACGGGAGGGCATGGTGCTGCTGGCAAAGAACAGCAGGTGTCAGCACGGCCCCTCTCGAGAACCCTCAATGTCTACATGCATTTAAAATCAAGAGGCGGCCACCAGCACCAGAGGTGAGGTTCAATACACAGACCGTCCCCAAGCCCCTATATGTGTGTGTTATGAGAGTGTGAGTAATGCGGATGTCTAGGTTGTGGAATAAAATTGAGGCGCAGGCGGCCAGAAGGGGACAGAGGGGACACAGCAGGTGTGATTTCTAGACATGAAGAGCTGAGATCAGGAGTAGCTGTAATTGATTTACTGATTTGTTCCTATGTATGTGCCATTGTAATGTATGGGCACAGCCAGTCTGTGGGCTGATATTTGGTGAAAGAAAAGAGAGAGACTGGTCATTTCTGTTTAAAACTTACAAATTCAACAGGGCATCAGAAGTATTCCCCCCAGTGCACACTGCTGAATAGTGCAAAAGTTCATATTTAAATTCTTAAACAGTGATGTAGATTGTATTCAGAGTAGTTGTAAAAGCAATGAGAAGTCTTTTGTTTTAATATTAGTTGTTGGCAGATCACTGGAAATAGACCAACGTTTTTTAGGGTTTGCCAAGTTTTCCACTCAGGCCTTTTATATAAGTGCTGTTTTGTTTCTTTGGGGATATTTATTTGATATCTCCCTTTGAGGTAGCAGCAAGGGATCAATTCATTATCCCGCCTCACTGTATCTGCAGCTAGACTTTGTGACTCTGTGTCAGCAATACGTGGAGGCTTTACATTTGCAGATTTCTGTTTGCCATACCTCAGGAAGGCCAGAAAGTAATTTCTTCAAATTTGGTAGATATATTCATTCTTGTCCTTACCACATCTTCCATTATAAAATGGACCAGAACCAGAACACAGGGCATCTTTCTTCAGGAGACAACACTTCGATTTCTTGTCAAGCTGAGTTTGTTGTCGCTTGTTCAGGTGTTTATTGTGTCTTTCAGTTTCCACATAACACTGAGTAGAGATGTGAAAACAGATTATTTTGCTCAGTGTACATTGGTGCTGTTTGTGGTAAAAGAACGTCTTCGGTATGGTTTGAAGTTTGAAAAAGTTTTGTGTCTAACATTAGTTTTGTGTCATGCAGCAGACACGTAGATTTATATTTAAAAACAAATCATCTGTATACTTTTGTGCACGTGGCTTAATAAGTTCATCTGCATGTTTTCAGTGGGAGAAACGTTTTGTCATCATCCAAGTGACTTCCTAAACGTAAAGAGCAGTGTGTGAGTGTGTCACGGCCGGGCGGAGCGCACACAGTAATTCGGCGTGCCCGTGTGGCGTGCTGGCTAGACCCAAGCGCGGCGAAGGCTAGCGGTGGGTTTGGAGCAGACACGCAGTTATTCTAGTAATGACCTGAGCACGAAGCGTGGCTTCGGAACGGTCGTTACAGACAGAGAGCGAGCGGAGCCGGGAAGAGAAAAAGGATTGAAAGGGATTGTAACTCACAGTTGCTGAATCAGGCGGAGACTGACGTCGGCAGAGTTTCGGAGCTCGTGACACGAGGATACTGATGTCTGAGCGGCGAACAGGTGGGTGGCGTCTCTCTTTTAACCCCGGCCCCGTGATCAGCTGATCACAGCCGATCACCGGCTGACAGGACCCCCCCCCCCGAGGACCGGCACCCGACGGGCCAGGACGGCGGCGACGGAAATCCGAGATGAGGGAAGGATCCAAGATGAAGCGGGACGGCACCCAGGAGCGCTCATCAGGGCCGTAGCCAGCCCAGTCCACCAAATACTGGACCCCCCGGCCCCGGGGACGGGAGTCCAAGATCCGACGGACAGTGTAGACAGGACCCCCATCGATGATCCTGGGCGGGGGCGGGGCCCGGGAGGGGGGCGCCAGTGGGGAAGCGACGTGCCGCTTAAGCTGCGAGACGTGGAAAACCGGATGGGCCTTCATGGCGGGCGGAAGCCGGAGACGGTAAGCCACGGGGTTGAGCCGGGCGGTGACTTCGTACGGGCCGACGAACCGGGGAGCGAGCTTCTTGGACTCGCCGCGCAGCCGTAGGTGCTTAGTGGAGAGCCAGACGCGGTCCCCCGGCCGGAAGGGGTGACCCGGGCGGTGGCGGCGACGATGCTGCCGGGTGTACAGAGCGTTGGCCCGGGAAATGGCAGCCCGCGCCTTGATCCAGGCCTGGCGACAGCGGCGGACCATCCGTTCAGCAGCCGGCACGTCGACCTCCGCTTCCTGATGGCTGAAGATAGGAGGTTGAAATCCATGACAGACCTCAAAGGGCGAGAGACCGGTGGCGGAAGAGATGTGAAGGTTATGAGACAACTCAGCCCACACCAGGTAACGAGGCCATAGCGACGGTTGGGCGGAGACGAAGCACCGTAAGAAGCGCCCCAACTGTTGATTGGTCCGTTCAACCTGCCCATTGGTCTGAGGGTGATAGCCGGACGAGAGGCTGGGAGACGCTCCAATCAGGCGGCAGAAGGCCTTCCAGAACCTGGCGGTGAACTGTGGCCCCCGATCGGAGACTATGTCCTTGGGGAATCCGTGAAGCCGGACGACATGGTCCAGGAGGAGCTCGGCCGTCCGTTTGGCGGAGGGGAGGCCGGCCAGGGCGACCAGGTGCACCGCCTTAGAAAACCGGTCCACAAAGGTGAGGATGGTGTCAAGACCGTCCACAGATGGAAGGCCGGTAACAAAGTCAAGGCCGACATGGGACCAGGGACGTCTCGGCACCGGGAGAGGGTGAAGGTCGCCAGCGGGTGGCTGGGTGGAGGACTTGGCCCGAGCACAGGTGTCACAGGCGGAAACGAAGTCACGGACGTCCCGAGTCATGGAGGGCCACCAGAAGGCACGACGGAGGAGCTGGAGGGTTCTGTCGGGCCCTGGGTGACCAGAGAGCGGGGAGGAGTGAGCCCAGAGCAAGGCCTCCTGACGGCACCGGGATGGCACATAGAGCCGCCCAGCTGGGGTCTCCGGCGGAGGCGGTTCGGCGGTCAGGGCGTCCCGGATAGAGTCCTCCAAGGGCCACCGAAGGGGGGCAGCGAAACAATGAGACGGTAGGATAGGTCCAGGGTCTGACGTGAAGTCGTCCTGGGTGAACTGCCGGGAGAGGGCGTCTGCCTTGGTGTTCTTGGAGCCAGGGCGGTAGGCGAGGTGGAAGTTGTACGGTTCGAAGAATAAGGCCCAACGGGCCTGCCTTGGGTTGAGCTGCTTGGCAGAACGAATATGGATCAGGTTCTGGTGATCAGTCCAGATCAGAAATGGTTCTTTCGCTCCCAGGAGCCAATGCCGCCATTCTTCCAAGGCCCACTTGATGGCCAGGAGTTCCCGGTCGCCGACACCATACCGTCGCTGCGTGTCAGAGAACTTCCTTGAAAAATAGCAGCACGGGTGAAGTTTTCCATCCGGGCCGTGTTGAGAGAGGACGGCGCCAGCGCCAACATCGGAGGCATCCACCTCCACCACAAAATCTCCGGCAGGATCAGGGTGGAGCAGGACGGGAGCTGTAGCAAACCGACGGATAAGGTCTCGGAAGGCCAGTTTCGCACCAGGGGGAAGGCAGAAGGGCCTGGGCAGGTTAGCTGGTTTAGTGAGGGATGTCAGTGGCGCGACAATGGTGCTGAAATTGCGGATAAAGCGCCGATAAAAATTGGCAAAGCCCAGGAAGCTCTGTAGCTGCTTAAGGCTGGAAGGCTGAGGCCACTGGGTCACGGCTTGGAGCTTTTGCGGGTCCATGGTCAGGCCATTGGAGGAGATGGTGAAGCCCAGGAAGGTAGTGGACCGTTGATGGAAGGCACACTTTTCCAGTTTGCAGAACAGCTGGTACTCGAGCAGCCTGCTTAGCACGGCCCGCACATGGCGAATATGGTCCACTTCGGTGCGGGAGTAGATCAGGATGTCATCCAGATAGGCAAACACCCATCGGCCCAGCATGTCCCGCAAGACATCGTTGATCAGGTGTTGGAAGACAGCAGGGCTGTTGCAGAGGCCGAAGGGCATCACCAGATACTCCCAGTGCCCGTTAGGGGTGATGAAGGCCGTCTTCCATTCGTCCCCTTCTCTAATCCGCACCAAATTGTAAGCGCTGCGTAGGTCTAGTTTGGTGAAGATGCAGGCCTGGGAGAGGGAATCGAGCGCGGTGGATAGCAGAGGAAGAGGATGGCGGTTCTTAACAGTGATTTTATTCAAGCCTCGGTAGTCTATACAGGGGCGAAGCCCGCCGTCTTTCTTCTTTACAAAGAAGAACCCCGCAGCTGCAGGGGAGGTAGAAGGGCGAATGAAGCCCTGTTGGAGAGCCTCAGCGACGTACTCCTCCATGGCTTTGTTCTCTGCGGTTGACAGTGAGAACAGGCGACCACGAGGAGGGACTGCTCCCGGGAGGAGCTCGATGGCCATGTCGTAGGAGCGATGAGGAGGGAGAGCGGAGGCTCGCCTCTTACTGAAGACCTCGGACAGGTCATGGTAAGCCGGAGGGATCCTATCCAGATCGACGGGCTCCGGGGGTGACGCCTCTTCTGACTTTGAGTCCTGTCCAGTCCGGAGGAGAAGGCAGCGGCGTGAACACTGGGGACCCCAGTCCAGGATCTGGCAGGAAGACCAGGAGACGTGGGGGTCATGTCGACGGAACCAGGGGTATCCGAGGATGAGAGGAGAGGAAGAGGCCGAGACTACTAGGAACCGGATCTCCTCCTGATGATCCCCGACAGACATGCGGACTGGCTGGGTCTGGAACTGGACCGGGTAGGGTTGGAGTGGTCGCCCGTCTACTGAGGTCACCGGGAGAAATCGGTCGACGGAAGTCAACGGGATGCGGAGCCGAGAGGCTAGTTTTTGGTCAATGAAGTTCTCGGCGGCTCCGGTGTCCAGGAGGGCTTCGGATGAGAGCTGTTGGTGTTTCAGGTGAAATGTGACCGGTAATAGAAAACGAGAGGGATCAGAGGAGTGGGAAGGGCCAGGTGGGACACCCCCGCAGTCTACCTGGCGTCGTCGTTTCCCGGCCGTAGCGGGCACTGGGGACGGCGGTGTCGAGCTGATCCACAGTAGGCGCAGAGGCCCTCACGCCAGCGTCTCTCTTTCTCCTCTTTGGGGAGTCCACCCAGCTGCATGGGCTCCTCGCTGGATGTGCTGCTTGGGCTAGCCGTGGCTCCATCAGAGGGGGGAGGAGGACGCGACGACGTGGTCCGCTGAGGCTGGAAGGGTTTTAAGGCCCGAGGGGCATGGCGAGGCCGCGACATCACGCGTTGGTCGATCTTCAGGGCTAGGTCCACGGCCTCATCCAAGGTCTTTGGGGCCTCACGGCCGGCCATCTCGTCTCTGATGTAATCAGCCAGCCCCTCTAGAAAGATGGAGCGCAGAGAAGCATCTCCCCATTGAAGCTTAGCAGCCAGGGTGCGGAATCGGGAGGCGAAGTAACAGACTGGTCGGCTGCCCTGGCGTAGATGAAGCAGCTGTGACTCCACTTCCACTTCACTGCTGGGGGGAACGAAAGTCTTTTTTAACTCCTCCACAAACAGAGCATAGTCGTTACACGCTGCAGACTTATTGTTGTAGAGAGCCGCGGCCCATTCCTGAGCCTGGCCAGACAAGAGAGAGGTGAGCATCGCCACTTTTGCACGGGCAGTGACGTATTTAGTGGGTTGACATTCAAACATCATGTCTAAGGTGGCGAGCAGTCCATCAGGCCGGCCGTCTACTCCGTTCCACTTGTCGGGTAGTCCGATCCGGGGTTCAGCGCTCACCGGCGCTGGCTGACGTTGCAGCGAGGTGACGGATGAGGAAAGCTGGAGGACAGTTTCGGTGAGAGACTCCATCTTTGTGCTCATCCGATCCACCACACCGCGAAGATATAACACTTCGGCTTTCAGCCGTTCGAATTCCGCTGGGTCTACATGCGGCTCAGACATCCTGTCACGGCCGGGCGGAGCGCACACAGTAATTCGGCGTGCCCGTGTGGCGTGCTGGCTAGACCCAAGCGCGGCGAAGGCTAGCGGTGGGTTTGGAGCAGACACGCAGTTATTCTAGTAATGACCTGAGCACGAAGCGTGGCTTCGGAACGGTCGTTACAGACAGAGAGCGAGCGGAGCCGGGAAGAGAAAAAGGATTGAAAGGGATTGTAACTCACAGTTGCTGAATCAGGCGGAGACTGACGTCGGCAGAGTTTCGGAGCTCGTGACACGAGGATACTGATGTCTGAGCGGCGAACAGGTGGGTGGCGTCTCTCTTTTAACCCCGGCCCCGTGATCAGCTGATCACAGCCGATCACCGGCTGACAGAGTGATACACTGTGGCTGTGGTTTCATGGTCAGAGTAAGGTTACACCAGGTGGAGCAGAGAAACATGTGAATTTAGATGATGATGCTGAGATTCATTGACTGAATTCCACCATCACATCAACTTTATACCACCTAGAAAAACAGACAGCATAAACAGTGTGCTGTCAGTGTGGAGGATGGAAATCAGCCAGGACAACTCAGGAAACATCTGCTCACATCTGGTTGATTTAAGTTGTGTACATCCACAAAGAGCAGCAGGTCAGCTGATCACAGCCTGTACACTAAGAAAATCTACTGCAGCTCTTAGTAGAAATTATTGAGAGTTATGATTATTTTCCCCACACTGAGCCACTAAGACCAATTATAGGGTTCCACACCCGCTGAATCCACTTTAACCTCTGACTGTACACATTTTCTGTTTTGTTTTGGGGGGGTTTCAGTTTCACAAAAATAGAAACATCCTCAAAAGAGGGTTTAAATTTATTGATGTCTTTATTATCCAGGTGAGTAAATCCCAAAAAGTTTATTCTGTTCATCTGGACGTAGCATTTTCAGTGGGAGAAATGTTTGCTCATCATCAGGTGACTTCTTCAGTCTCACCTGACTGCAGGTTTCAACCTTATAAACAGGACATTTGCATAATGACTGAAACCAGTACCACTGAAGGAACACTGATCATTAATATGCAAATTCTCATGACTATATATCAACAACCACTGATGTCTGTGAAGGTTCTCAGTCATCCAGGTCATCATAGTCAAAGGAGCTTGCAAAGAAAAGCGTCTGGACTTCTTTAAGTTGCTTGAAGACGTTTCACCTCTCATCCGAGAAGCTTCTTCAGTTCTAAGGTCAAATGGTGGAGAGTCCCAGATATAAACCTAGTTGGAGTTTCCCCCCACAGAGGGACAAAAGGACCCCTGATGATCCTCTAATCGCCTGAGCCAAGGTGTGAAACTGGGTGTGGGTCCCAATCAGCCAGAGTTTCAGGTGAGTTCATTGTGAAACCTGGCCCCACCTTATCAAATCAAATCAAATCAAATCACTTTTATTGTCACATCACATGTGCAGGTACATTGGTACAGTACATGTGAGTGAAATTCTTGTGTGCGAGCTTCAATACAATAACGTAAACAAGCAAGATACAAGAATGGCTACATCTGAAACTAATAAATATACAGTATGTACAATATATAATAGTATATGCATTTCTGGATGTGTATACTAAATATTTTTCTACGTGTGTGTGTGTGTGTGTGTGTGTGTGTGTGTGTGTGTGTACACATATTTTACAAATTAAATAGAGTAAACAATAAATAAAATATATAAAATATACAGAGTGAGACATGTGCAAAACAGTGGCATTACTGTACAGTGTGGAGTGCATAATGTTGAAGTTCCAGTAGTGAAGCTGAGGTGTCTATGACGTGTTCAGCAGTCTGATGGCCTGATGGAAGAAGCTGTCTCTCAGTCTGCTGGTTCGGGACCGGATGCTGCAGAACCTCCTTCCTGATGGAAGCAGTCTGAACAGTTTATGGCTGGGGTGACTGGAGTCCTTGATGATCCTCCCCGCTTTCCTCAGGCACCGCTTCCTGTAGATGTCTTGGAGGGAGGGAAGCTCACCTCCAATTATCCGTTCAGAGCACCGCACTACTCGCTGGAGAGCTTTGCAGTTGTAGGCGGTGCTGTTGCCATACCAGGTGGTGATGCATCCAGTGAGGATGCTCTCAATGGCACAGTGATAGAAGGTCCTGAGGATGCGGGGGCTCATGCCGAATCTTTTCAGTCTCCTGAGAAAGAAGAGGCGCTGCTGCGCCTTCTTCACTGTTTTGTTTGTGTGTACTGACCACGTAAGATCCTCAGCCAGATGTACTCCAAGGAACCGGAAGCTGCTCACTCTCTCCACAGCAGCGCCGTTGATGGTGATGGGGGTGTGTACTTCTCTGCACCTCCGGAAGTCCACTATCAACTCCTTTGTCTTTGCAACGTTGAGGGTGAGATGGTTGTCTTGACACCAGTGGGTCAGGGCGCTGACCTCCTCCCTGTAAGCCGTCTCATCACCGTTGGTGATAAGACCCACCACTGTAGTGTCGTCCGCAAACTTCACAATGATGTTGGAGCTGTTAGTGGCTGTGCAGTCGTAGGTGTAGAGTGAGTACAGGAGAGGGCTCAGTACACACCCCTGTGGAGCACCAGTGTTCAGTGTGATGGGGGATGAGGTGATGCTGCCCAGTCTGACCACTTGGCGTCTGTCAGACAGGAAGCTAAGGATCCAGCTGCAGAGGGAGCTGCTCAGTCCTAGATCCTGCAGTTTCCTGTCCAGCTTCGAGGGAACGATGGTATTGAATGCTGAGCTGTAATCTACAAACAGCATTCTCACATACGTGTCTCTCTTCTCCAGGTGTGACAGGGCAGTGTGTAGTGTCAGGGCTATGGCATCATCAGTGGACCTGTTGTGGCGGTATGCAAACTGTAGAGGGTCCAGTGAGTCGGGTAGTGCAGAGCAGATGAAGTCCCTGACCAGCTTCTCGAAGCATTTGCTTACGATGGGGGTCAGGGCTACAGGTCGCCAGTCGTTCAATGAGGACATGGTGGAGGATTTGGGTACAGGGACGATGGTGGCCATTTTGAAGCATGCTGGGACTACAGACAGAGAGAGGGAAAGGTTGAAGATGTGCGTGAACACTCCAGCCAGCTGAGCCGCGCATGACTTGAGGACGCGGCCGTGAATCCCGTCCGGACCAGTAGCTTTGCGTGCGTTCACCTTCCTGAAGCACTTCCGCACATCCTCCTCAGACACAGTGTGCGCACTGACGTCATCCGCGGTGCGCACACTGTCCGGTCTCATGGTGTTCGCTGTGTCGAATCTAGCGTAGAATATGTTTAGATCCTCACACAGAGAGGCCGTGGTCTGCGGTGTGCTGGTTTTCCCTCTAAAGTCTGCGATCGTGTTTAGTCCCTGCCACATACTCCGAGGGTTGTCAAACTGTTGCTCCACCCTGTCCCTGTACTCACGTTTGGCTGCTTTGATCGTCTTCCGGAGTTGGTAATGTGCGTGTTTGTAGTCCGATGTGTATCATGCAAATTCCTGAGATCAGATGGCCCTTTAGATGCAGATGGACAGCTGAGTCTTGTCCTGTGGAGGTGGCTTCTCTATGTTGTGCCATGCACTTGTGAAGTTTGCACTTTCCATCTGCATCTAAAGGTCAAAGGTCACTCTTTCGAGGATGCTAATGTTCACATTTTGGACAGAGAGGACAGATGGTTTGAAAGAGGAGTGAAAGAAGCATCTATGTCCACTGTGAGCGACCATCTTTGAACAGAGGCGGGGGTTTACGACACCAACTCTCTGCCATCTATAATCCAGTTTTGAGATCCCTTCCCAGACGCCTTAACGCCCACTCACATCCTGGGCCATCTGACCTCAGGAATTCGCATGATAAGGTGGGGCCAGGTTTCACAATGAACTCACCCGAAACTCTGGCTGATTGGGACCCACACCCAGTTTCACACCTTGGCTCAGGCGATTAGAGGATCATCAGGGGGTCCTTTTGTCCCTCTGTGGGGGGAAACTCCCACTAGGTTTATATCTGGGACTCTCCACCATTTGACCTTAGAACTGAAGAAGCTTCTCGGATGAGAGGTGAAACGTCTTCAAGCAACTTAAAGAAGTCCAGACGCTTTTCTTTGAAAGCTCCTTTGACAACAACCACTGATCAATGATCCTTGAGTCATGATCAGTGACCATGGGAAACCTGGTCATTGATCCACTCTTTGTGGATGTACACGACTTAAATCAATGTGGAAATCAATTTACTGACTGGTGGAATTCAGTCAGTGAATCTTAGCATCATCAGCAAAATTCACATGAATCGCTGCTACACTTGATGTAACCTTACTCTGACCATGAAACTACAGCCATAGTGTATCAGTCACACACTGTTCTTTACTTTAAACCCATCACACTACAACTAACTAACCTGTTTATCCTGCAGAGGATTTTAATGCAGCCTTTGAATAACACACTTAGTTTGACTCAGTTTGTTTTGCAGCATGTTTCTCAATGTGATAAAACATAATGTCACATAGACTTAATATCTGATTAAAAACACGAGGACCTACATGGAAGCTTTAAATTCCCAGTCTATCAAGCAATACTGAGCATCCTTCCCTTTAAATCCAAGCTCTCTTCTTCCTCTCCTGTCCTTCTGTCTTAGTCTTTGGCCATGGAGAAAGACATTACCATATGGCCAGAGGGTGCCTCTCAGCAGCTGCAGGACTGTTTTGACAGGACTAACTGGGATATCTTTGAACATCAGGAATTCAATTCAATTTTATTTACACAGCGCCAAATCACAACAACAGTCGCCACAAGGCACTTTATACTGTAAGGTAGACCCTACAATAATACATAGAGAGAATAACCCAACAATCATATGACCCCCTATGAGCAGCACTTTGGCAACAGTGGGAAGGAAAAACTCCCTTTGACAGGAAGAAACCTCCGGCAGAACCAGGCTCAGAGAGGGGCGGGGCCATCTGCTGTGATTGGTTGGGGTGAGAGAAGGAAGACAGGATAAAGACATGCTGTGGAAGAGAGACAGAGGTTAATAACAGATATGATTCAATGCAGAGAGGTCTGTTAATACATAGTGAGTGAGAAAGGTGACTGGAAAGGAAAAACTCAGTGCATCATGGGAATCCCCGGCAGCCTACGTCTATTGCAGCATAACTAAGGGAGGATTCAGGGTCACCTGGTCCAGCCCTAACTATATGCTTTAGCAAAAAGGAAAGTTTGAAGCCTAATCTTGAAAGTAGAGATAGTGTCTGTCTCCTGAATCCAAACTGGAAGCTGGTTCCACAGAAGAGGGGCCTGAAAACTGAAGGCTCTGCCTCCCATTCTACTTTTAAATACTCTAGGAACAACAAGTAGGCCTGCAGAGCGAGAGCGAAGTGCTCTAATAGGGTGATATGGTACTACAAGGTCATTAAGATAAGATGGGGCCTGATTATTTAAGACCTTGTATGTGAGGAGCAGGATTTTGAATTCTGGATTTAACAGGAAGCCAAAACAGGAGAAATCTGCTCTCTCTTTCTAGTCCCTGTCAGGACTCTTGCTGCAGCATTTTGGATCAGCTGAAGGCTTTTCAGGGAGTTTTTAGGACTTCCTGATAATAATGAATTACAGTCGTCCAGCCTGGAAGTAATAAATGCATGAACTAGTTTTTCAGCGTCACTCTGAGACAGGATATTTCTAACTTTAGAGATGTTGCACAAATGGAAGAACGCAGTCTTACATATTTGTTTAATATGTGCGTTGAAGGACATGTCCTGGTCAAAAATGACTCCAAGGTTCCTCACCGCGTTACTGGAGGCCGAGGTAATGCCATCCAGAGTAAGAATCTGCTTAGATACCATATTTCTAAGCTTTTCAGGGCCGAGTACAATAACCTCAGTTTAATCTGAATTAAGAAGCAGAAAGTTAGCGGCCATCCAGGTCTTTATGTCTTTAAGACATTCCTGCAGTTTAACTGTGTTATCTGGCTTCATGGACAGATAGAGCTGGGTGTCATCTGCATAGCAGTGTAAATGTATGCTATGTCTTCTAATGATGCTGCCTAAGGGAAGCATGTATAATGTAAACAGAATTGGTCCTAGCACTGAACCCTGTGGAACTCCATAATTAACCTCAGTGTGTGAAGAGGACTCTCCATTTACATGCACAAACTGGAGTCTATTAGATAGATATGATACAAACCACTGCAGCGCAGTACCTGTAATACCTACAGCATGTTCTAATCGCTCTAATAGGATATTATGGTCGACAGTATCGAACGCTGCACTGAGGTCTAGCAGGACAAGCACAGAGATGAGTCCACTGTCAGAGGCCATAAGAAGATCATTTGTAACCTTCACTAAAGCTGTTTCTGTGCTGTGATGAGCTCTGAAACCTGACTGAAACTCTTCAAATAAACCTCTGCAGATGATCTGTTAGCTGTTTGACAACTACTCTTTCAAGGATGTTTGATATGAAAGGAAGGTTGGAGATTGGCCTATAATTAGCTAAGACTGCTGGGTCTAGAGATGCTTTTTGAGTAAAGGTTTACTCCATGCTGCCGTAACACACCTGGAGCTATGTGTGGATGCTTTTCATGGATTACTGCTAAGCTTTTAACACCATTCTTCCACACAAACTGGTGGTTAAGCTACAGGACCTGGGGCTTCCATACAGCACCTGCATGTGGCTCAACAGCTTCCTCTCAGGCTGTAGACAGAGAGTGAGAGTTGGCCATCACACATCCTCAGCCCTGAGCCTCAGCACTGGCTCACAGAGACTGCTGGTGTCCTTCTACAGAGCCACCAACAGACACAGACCTATTGCATATGCATCTGGTACACTAGCTGCACCGTGGCTCAGAGAAAAGCACTCCAAAGGATCATTAACACCACCCAAAGGATCACTAGCTGCCCTCTCCCCACACTGGAAGATCTACACAATACCCACCGTCTTAAAAAAGCTGCTGCTACTAAAAAATGTCCATCACGCCACTCTTGAATTGATCTATGCGCTGACTGAAGCATGTATGTGGGAATGTATGTGAATGTGTGCTCATACTACTTTTATTAGCACTTTAAGTGTTTTATTTATTGATTTTATTGAATTTTATTGTTTTATTTATACTTTCACATTTTTATTTTTTATGCACTGATCGGGGACCACTTATAATGTGGTTGTACCTGTGACAATGACAATAAAGACATTCTGATTCTGATCTTTGAGTGAAGTTAGCTCTCTTTCATTTCTCTCCCTGTCAAATATGGCAGCTGGACCTTTAGCTGCAACACACTGAGGCTATGTCCACACATCATTTTCTCTCCATTTTGGCCTCCCACACTGAGACAGCGTTTTCCTCAAGGGAAAAACGCAGCGTTTTGAAAACGCTCTCGAAAACGCTGCCCCGGCGCAGTGTGGACACTAGAAAGCGCAGACTTTCTAAAACGATGACACATTTTAGTCATGTGATGCAGTCATGTGACCACTTAAAAAAAGATAGTGGAGTGCATTACAGCAGTTGTTTTGATTGCTCTCAATTTTGACAGCCCTAAAAAAGATTATTATCAGTTTGTACATGCTCCAGATAGCTTTACTTCAAATTCTTTCATTCCTACTCGCTTTTGCACCTGTGGACGCACAACTCTGTGAAAATGACTGAAAACGCTAGTGTGGACGCGGAGCGTTTTCAGACGAAAACGCCGTTTTCAAATCTATCTAGGCTAGTGTGAACGTAGCCTGAGAGACAAACTGCACACACACAGTTTGTGTTTGTTGAGTTGATAGAAACGCTGTGTTAGAAATTACCTCACACTTAAAAAGTATTACTCTCTTTATGTTGGCTCCTCTTCTGTAGGGCTAGCTAGATGCTGAAGTACCACAGCTTACAGACAGTTGCAGTCGTTCTAGTGCTGTGGCATAAACCAAACAAATTTGGCAAAATTCTAATCGGTTTGATGTTTGACGCATTCAACTCAAATCCATCAAACCAAAAGTAACAAGCCTGTCAGGGAGTAAAAGTAAAAAGCAGTCAGGAAATAAACTTCTCAAGTAAAGTACAGATACATGTTCTTAGGTAGAGTAAGGAAGTATTTGTACTTCGTACTTCCCACCTCTGACCGTACCTACCATACCTATTTTCTGTACAAGGTAGAAATCCATTGCATGCACTGAATGTGTGTGTCAGTATTCAGTGGCAGTAGTCTACCCACTACCAAAGTAATCCCTCTTTTTCACTTTCTTTGTTGTCTTCTTCTTCCTTCAGGTTTTAATCAATCAGATTGCAGCAATGAGCCTTACTTCACTTGCAGGAATGGAAAGTGCATCCCTCTGAGTTTGGTGTGTGATGAAAAAGGCATTGATAACTGTGGGGATGGAAGTGACCTGGAGGAAAACCTCACCACAGGCTGCAAAGGTCAGTTAGGCTGATACTTACTTAATTAGGAAATTTGAGGATTTTGGAATACTGTAAACAGTTTAAGAAATGTATTGTAAAGCTTACCAGTGAAACACCATTTGTAATATTTAATAGCTGACCCAAATCTGTCCTTCTTCAGAAGGTCAAATTTTACCTCCTGAACCTTCACCAGCAATAGCAACCCCTCCTCATCCCTTTCTGAGTCCACCCACTGTGCCCTTCCTGACACGTATGAACTGTGGTGCGCCGATTGGTCCTCCCAATCCTGAGTCGGTAGCAGGTACGTAAACTTGCAAAGACAGTGCTTACACCCTGCAGTCAGTTGGCTGCTAAATAACAAAATTCAGTTGCACTCAAGAGTAGTCCAATAAAATTTCTTCAGTCATTGTTTCCCAGAAGATCATTATCAGATGTGATGTGGCCAGTAGGGGTGACTGTGGAGGTGTCAGACTGTTTGAAAGCCTCGTTACAATTCTGGCACAATTGCTTTAAATGCTGCAGCTTTTACAAAGCCTCGCTTTGCCCAGCGCTACAGAGCTCTATCTAGAGGAGCAGACTGCTTGCTTTCAGTGGTCAGAATTTCATTCATGTGCTTAATTTATTGTGGAGAAGTAAGTTATAGCAAATATCTACAGAGCAACATAATCATAGTCAAAGTGACCATTCAGTTGAAATAGTGGAGGGTTTTTTTAAAATATATTTTGGCCCTTTGTTCATATTCAGATATACTTTTAAGGAACTCTCTGCAGCAGGAACATAAAGAGAGGCTCTGAAGTGCTGATGGATGGTCAGGCAATCTGTGGTTTATGACTTTTTGTCACCGTTTGTTTGGTAGAGAACTCAATCGCAGGACTCAGAAGCTTAGGGAGAAGATGAAGGGTTTATTTGTGATATTGCACCAGGTGAAGATATATAAATATATACAATGGGATAAGAAAACACAGGGCTCGAGGGAGTCCAAGGCTGAGGGAAAGGTCTGAGGCAGGCACCAACATTAGTTCTTCTTTACTCCGTCCGTGACTCACTCAAGCAGTCTGATCTAAAACGCCCACCGTCACTCACACACATCCACAGAGTTCAAAGCGACAGGGGACACAGGCAGGGGATCTGGGAAGCCTGTACACTGGGGAAAATACGTCAGGGAGAAACTCTGAGAAATCTCAAGGAAAAGATGCTCAAGTGGCTGGGCTACACTGACACTATTCAGTACAACGATCCAGCGAGGAAGCAGTCGCCTGCCATCTTAAGTAGTCTGCCAGGTAATCATTCACAATGAGAAGCCAGAGTAGGATTAGCATGAATGAGCAACAGGTGTGCGTTGAAGGTGGGTGCAGAGGTGGGGGAGCAAGGTCCAGCTCTGCCCTGGTGGGAGAGGCGAAGGCAAAAAGAAACACACCACACCGGATCCTGAGATTCGTGACACTTTTTTTATGAATGGATGATCAATGGGCAGGACATTTCCAAGTCCATGGACCCTGTTGGGTATCACTGAATTGTTGACTATTGTTTTTTTGTGAGGTGGAGCTTCCCCACCACACACATAAATGAATGTACTTTTTCACTGCTGCTGTTTATTTAATTATGACTGTCATTTCCGATACAAATAACTATACTTTGTTTTAACTCTAGACTCCCCTGCCTCTTTGTCCCTGTTGGTTCTCTACATCATCATGGGCATGGTGACAGGTGGCATAGTGCTCTGCTGGTGCTTCTGGTCACCTGGCTGCTTCATGTGGCGAGTTAGCGCCTGTCGCTTCTTACCCTGCTGCAACTCAGCCTGTGCCTCATGCCAGTTGTGCACTCACAGCTGTATCCGCAATAAGGAGCACCGACCGGGAAAAGTCACTCCACACACACATGCCAGTGGCACACCGATGGGGACCGCGGTGGTTACTACAGCAGGTGTGTAAAGCAGCAGGACTGTCCAACAGGTCACGATTGGTACACAGAGATATGGCATGGACATGAATCATGAAGGCTGAGTGGTGTGTGACGATGTGTGAGACTCTGGCATGGACAGATCTGATGGAGTCGATTAAATGTGTTTTAAATGTAATCACACAGGTGGTGTTGTTTATGTTACTATGAGAAGATAAAGCAGGATAGAATTTATATCTGCAATTTAGTATGAAAGTATGTGATCAGTGTTTAGTCATATACATGCTATTTTCACTCTGTCTTTGAAGTAACTGTTTAGTCATGCTGTGAAAATATACCACATGTCCACAAAGTATGCTGAGGTCATATACTGAAGAAACAGCAGTGGAGTGGCCCACCTGGTGACAACAGCTGTTTGTCCCTTTGAAAAATTCACTTTTCACTCTCCATGCTGACATACTGTGGGGGAACATAACTAATCCATCCCCTGATAAATTTGTAATGTTTCTCAGTTCCAAAGAAATGAACAGTCTCTAATAAAACCCAGAAAACCACATAACAAACGCTATAAATTGATTTGGATTTCATTAAGTGAAATTCGTGGTGAACCTGTCCAATGCAGCCAGAATACTGCTTCCCACAGATTGGTTGTGTGCCCATGTACCACACAGATCCTAATCAGTCAATGAATTAATCAATCAGAGACTGCTAACCTCAACTCATTATTTGTATAAAGCACTTCTGTCTGCAGAACCAGTTCCTTCATTCCGACCTATCGACCACAAAGGGTAAGACCAAATAGCTGATAAAGGAAGTCAGGGACACAATTGTAGACCTGCACAAGGCTTGAATGGCCTATAAAACCATCAGCAAGTACTAAGTCCTGTTTCTCTTGGGAATCAAATAAGGAAAATTGTGTTCGTTAAGTTAGTTCTTTGATGTAACAATGCTTCTTGGCAATAAATCTAATAACTCTAAAAGGCTGTGTGTATGATGCCACATTTTTAAGGAAACAGCATTTGTATTTGTGTTGTCTCTTTATTTTGAACATGTTAAAATAGTATAACAACATCAACAACAGAGAAAAAGGAGACAAACAAACAAAGAAAAACAAAAGCAAAACAAAACAATAATAATTAGAAATTATAAATAATATGTTTAAAAAGCAGCTGGAAGAAGTGTAAGCTTATTTAATCCCACCCCTTCTCCCTCCTTTAGTAACTAATAGGCTACACCTTTTCTCCCTGTCCATTGTAAATTCTTCCGTACAATTTGTTACATGTATTTGCTTTTATAACTGTAGTAACACGTCAAAAGGCTACTTTTACATTTACAGATATATTACTTATGTAAACATACTTGTGCACCCACACATACACATCCCTGTTGTGAAACTAATGGGGGAGAACACCAGATCAGAGCCTTTCCTCCTCCCTGCACTTTGCAAAAACCATAGTTTTGAACCTCTGTTTAAACTGAGTCATGCTTCAGTTCTTCACTCAGTCTGTTCCACAGCTTTATTCCACACACAGAGATGCAAAAGCCTTTAAGTGTTGTTTGAACACAGGGATGTTTTACATTTATTTCCCCCCCTAACTGTATCCCTCTACTCTTTTAGAAAACATTTTGAGAATATTGTCAGGAAGTGGGCTGTTTATTGCTTTATATATAATTTGTACAGTGAGAAAATGAACCGGATCAGTGAATTCTATAACCAGTATTATGGATTATCCTTATGGCCCTTTTTGCAAAATGAATATTGATGATAGCAAAAACTTAAAAGCACCAAACAGCTTATTCAGCTATTGTCTCCTATTTGGTCTCTTTTCATTGGTCTGGATGGTTGAAGTCTGAAAAGAAAAAAAGAGACTCCACGTGCTCCCAGTACCTGCGTTTGGTATCTCTCATCGCACGCTGCATGCCATATGAGCCGCTCAAATCGCCAGTGGTGAGACCCACGTTGTAGGAGGCGGTCCTGGCGTTCATTGCAGTGCGGATCGATCTGTCCACCCACGGTTTCTGGTTCGGGAATGTGGTGACTCTCGCAGTGGGGATAATCTCCTCCGCTAGCATATTGACGAAGCATACTGCTACTTCCGTAAACTCGTTGATGTCGACTGGGGCATGCTCTGAACATGTCCCAGTCGACATTGTTGAGTGCGTCCTGCAGCGTAGCTTCTGATTGGGCAGACCAACGTTTCACCTCCCTCGTGGTTACTTCTTCCCTCCGTATGTTTTGTTTATACTGGGGAATGAGGAGGATGGCGTTCAAAACGTTCCAGTGCAAATGCCCCTGACAGTGAAGGGCAGTCACGGCAGGCCTCCAGCAGCCCTCTGACACTGGAGAATGGCTCTGTGCAGTCTGTTCAGGATTGTCTGGATAGAGAGCCATCGGCCACATCATCCTGGAAGCCCTGATTACCAATTTGAAGATTGGCTATGGTTCCTAAATGCTGATAGGTGTGGAAATGGGATTCTTATGTTGTTGTCTTCTTTGGACACCAGGGGCCCGTTCTTCGTACCTCGCTAAGTAGGTTAGCCGGATTAGATTGTTGACGATTTCGCGTGATCCTGGATCAGTCGGTTCCCCGAAGCTCATCCGGGACTTGCTGTCATAGCAACAGAGCCGTAAGCGTAAACCTGCTCGGGAGCAGGTTTACTTTATGTAAACAGGATTAGATCGCAGCCACGCAGGTATGTCCGCGTCATCATACGAAAGCAACAGCGATATTCCACCACTGTTTCACCATAAATAAATAACATCAATGTAACTAAAGACAATGCAGCACCTGATCCATTTATTGATTTCACACAGGTCATTTCCTAAAAAAGGGAAATGTACTATTAACATTCTATTACATGTATGTGATTATTACAGATTCAATTCATATTTCAGAGTAGCAATTGTAAATTACTTCGTGTAATCAAGATGAGAGACCACGGCTATAAAAGCGAAGGTGGATTTGGGAAGCCTGTCGCAGCCATGTCCTGTCCGTATACGCGAGCCACCCATTGCGGAAGGTGCAAGATTGATAAGGAGAGTCCTCAGAATTCAGCGTATATTGCGGGATAGACAGGATCCTTTAGCTCAGCGCGACAGTGTGCTCATAGAGAGATATCGATTTTCCCGTGAGGGTATTATTCACTTAACCAACTTGTTGACGAGGGGGTGCAGGACCACCACCTGTCTTTTTTTCCTCTGCCCTTTTCTTGGTTGCTGTTATAAACAAACAGATTATTCCAGGGTCTCTTTCCAAGAGACTAAAAGCAATATAAGTGATAAATATTACCATTCTGTAGGATATTCTTATATTTCACTTTTACCTGTTCCCATGTTCTAGTGGGTCCTGTCGTGGCTCTAATGTGAAAGAGGATAAAATATAACATATTATAATATAATGTAATATAATATTGGATAATATAGTGTAATATAATAAATCTACCCTACCGCCTACTGGTGTTGGCCAGAGGGGCCGATGGCGCGATATGGCAGCCTGGCTTCTGTCAGTCTGCCCCAGGGCAGCTGTGGCTACAACTGTAGCTGCCTCCACCAGTGTGTGAATGTGAGAGTGACTGAATAGTGGCATTGTAAAGCGCTTTGGGTGCCTTGAAAAGCGCTATATCAATCCACTCCATTATTATTGTTATTATTAAATTACTTACGAGTTTAATTTGTCAGCAACTTCCTGCCAGCCCTCGCTCCTTGCTTTTGCAGCCTTTGCAGTGTTCCCTTGCGTTCTGATTAAACTCTGAAACTCCTGAAATCCCTCACTCAAGAGTTCTTGCTCTGCTGCCGAAAAATACCGAGCCGAGCGCGCTCCGTCGACATTTTCGCCGACCAATCAGAGGGTTGCCGATCAATGTTTCTACTATCGATGCGTGGCCCCTTTTACGACACCCAGTGATGTCACATTACTGCGTCCAGCTGTACTAATCGTCAACAGCAGGTGTGTTCGGGGAACCGGATTAGCGAGCTCACGGTTAGCGCGATGATTTGATCTTGGATGTGTCATTTGATCTTGGATGTAGTAAGCGACGTACGAAGAACGGGCCCCAGGGCCCTATTTCAGGAAGCCGGTTTAGAAAACTCAGAGTGAAAAACGATACTCAGGGTTGAGTAACCCCGAACTGTCCAACTCGGAATATTCGGTTTCAGAAAGGCTGATAACAATTAGTTCAGTCAACGCGGAGTTGCTTTAACCCCAAGTGAAGCGCGCGCACGAGGATACATAAAGCCCTGATTAGTGGAGCACAGAGTAAGCGAGTCACCATGGAGACGGAGGGAAAGAAGGCGCGGTCAATGTATTTCACAGCGCTTGAGGCCGAAATTCTGATGGCAGCATATGCCGATAACATGCAAATTTTGAGGAAAAAAAGTAACACAGGCTCAGCTGCAAAAGAAAGGGAGCATGCATGGCAAAACATAGCCGACAGAGTCAATGCGTGAGTGTTAATTTAAACATTGATCTAGGGATTTCCACCCATTTAACACGTTATTTTATTATATTTTATTTTTTATTTTATACATTTTATTTTGTGACGTGATGTGAGCGCAGGTGCAACCCAACAGGCCCCAAATGTTCCTGGCAGCAAGTAAAAATGAAATATAAAAATATAGTCCAAACAGGTAAGGTGTAATTGTATTATGAGCCATAGTGCTTGGTCTGTTTGTCCGATGTAAATCAATTGCAGTTAGAGGCTACATTAATTTCCCCTCTGTAAGCACTTATTGAAATTATCTGAGCACATTACAAGTACATATTTGCTTACTCTGTATGCTCAAATGTGACCCGTTATAGCCAACAGAAAAAAAGCGGAGGCCCGAAAAACAGGTGGAGGTCCTCCACCACCACCACTCACAGAGGCTGAGCAGTTGGCTTCCACATTTGTGATAATGTTGGCAGCATCACATATGATCTTCACAGTGCAGAGAACACAAATTAGCATCCATTACTATAATGAAATAATCTGTTAGTTTGAAATGCTACAGGGAACTATGTACCTGTACATTAATGCTGTGGAAAGACTTCCTGTTCACATAGTCTCCTTCATTTACTGAAGGAGCAATGATTGGAATGTGAGTGCCATCTATACAGCCAATCACGCCTGGGAACCGTGAGAATAAATGTAAAATTTAAGTAGTAGTTCAAGTATCACCACATCATGAATTAAGTTTCGTTCATCCTGATACCTGCAATTTTGTGGCATCCCTCTTTGATAAATCTTGTGGGTCTATGACCGGGGAACACCACAAACCAGTACAGGAGACGTTTCAGTGCAACTGTAACATTCCTGACTGCCCGACAGACGGTAGCCTTGGAAACGTGCTCAGCGTCACCAATATTATACAGAAAGCTCCCGTTTGCAAAAAACCGAAGTGCGATACAAATAATATGTACAGAGAGGATGTCTGCGATGTGTCACATGAGCAATATTAGGCCTGAGGATGTTCTTCAAATAAATTATAGATTGTGCTGAAAAACGGTAACGTTCACACAGGAAATCATCAGGAAATGATAAAATGTCCAAACGCGCTCTAATCACTCTCTCCCGGCGGAGAGCTCTGCGGAGAATTTGGGCTTCAACATCTACTGGCTCTTCAAGGAAGGAGCACGCCATGTCTGACACTTCCTACAGTCAGGTTTCTGACAAAGAGGCGGAGAAGGTCAGGGTTAGTTGAAGTAAACCTGCTAGGGGGCAGGTTAGCTTCACGGAGTGTGTTGTCATAGTAACTCACTCAGAATTAATCTAAACTCGCTTTGTGAAACCGAAAACCCAGAGTTTCCGTTAACTCAGGGTATACTTACTCAGAGTTTGCACTAAACCGGCTTCCTGAAATAGGGCCCTGCTTCACAGTCTGTCTCTGACATCCCCCATTATATGGAAGTTGAACTTCATTTTGGAGATGGTTCTAGGGATCATTCCAAATAATGCTGCAATTTGGTTTTGTGGAACACCAGCTTGAACTTGTCCAATGACAGGGCCCTATCCAGTCAAAGATGGGACAGACGGACAAACACCAGCTGACCACTTTAGCAGGGTTCATGTTTGAATGCTGCAGGCATCAATCAGGCACCTGACTGTCAGCACCTGTGATACCAGCAGCTCAAAACAAGGCTCATTAGCAGAATAGGTTGTTTGGGATTGACAGGGAAGATTTGTAAGTTTTGCATGAGTGTGACCCACATACTTAACTCTGCTGCTGCTCAAACCATAAATGCGTTTTCCTTACAAATGTGGCACCTTTTAAGGGAAAAGGGGCTTTTCCCAGATTAAATGCAAATAAGCATTGTTCAAACAAACTATGATTAAGTGACCCTGACCAGATGATGTTTTGGCCTTTCTCTCTCTGACTTGCTTGTTTACCTTTGTCTGTATGTTTAAAACTTTATATAAAGTAGAGGCTAGAAGGACTTTGTTTGGTCTAAAACTTAAAGGCAAGAATTTATTATTCATTTGCTAATAAAAGATGTTGTTGGTAACTTACTTATATTTATTTCATCTGGTTCCAGTTTCCATACATAACATGTATGTGTGACGAGGTGCAGCTAGACTGTACAATACAGGAGGTATGTAACCGAAAGGCTTTCACTTTGGTTCTATTTAATTCCATTTGATTTTAATTATATAGCATCAAATCACAACAACATTTGCTTCAAAGTGCTTTATATTGTAAGGTAAAGACCCTAGAATTGTCAAGAACCATAGTTCTAACACGCAAGCTGGACCCAGAAGCAAACACAGTACGCAGGAAATGCACGCAGAATAAACTTTATTTCTTAACTAAAGGTGACCCGGAATAACCAAAGGGAAATGTTAGAACAGAAGAGACCGGGAGATAAACGATTCGGGACCGTGGGAGGCTGCAACAGAAAAGGGAGAGCGTTACTGGGGAGCAGGGAAAAGACAGCATACAACAGGGTAGACCTATTTATCTTGCGATCGGGGCCAGATGGTGGAGACCGGAGGGAGGAGTAAGTGTCTGCGGGAGAGGATTCCAAGGCGACGGAGAGGATGATGACAGGTTGTTTATCTGAACTCCAGGAGGACAGGCAGGTGAAGGCTCGAATACGCCAGACAATAACCACTGAATGGTGACTGACGGACTGATGTGGACCAGCCGGCCGTGTGGGGTTAAATAGTCCTCCTGATGATCGCCTGGAATGGGATGCAGGTGTGAAGACGACAGCCACACCCGTAGGCGTGGGCATCCCCACCGCTCCTCAGACACCGAGCCATGGCCCATGACAAGAATAATACAAAGAGAAACAGAGAAAACTCCAACAATCAAATAACTGCCTTTGAGCAAGCACTTTGGTGACAATCAGAAGAGAAAACCTTCTTTTAACAGGAACAAACTTCCGGCAGGACCAGGCTCAGGAGGGGGGGGCCATCTGCTGCGACCGGTTGGGTTGAGGAGTGTGATAAGACTTGACCTTCGCGGCTAAAGAAGTGCAGGAGACAGATGCTGTCTAGTGTAGCAAGTGATTTATTCACCATTTTGTAACCAACCAGTATTTACAAAAATAAATAAAAAACTCCATGATTAACTCAGGTCAAATAAACATAACTGAACTTGAATCAACAGAAATTAAGGTCAAACTGCACACAGCTACACTGACCTGGTCCTTCCTCTGAACACCTGCATTCCTCTGCGTAAAAGGTCCACTCACCCCTGGACTATTCAATTAGCAGTGTTGGGAAGGTTACTTTTAAAATGTATTCCATTACAGATTACATGCCCCAAAATGTATTCTGTAACGTATTCCGTTACGTTACTCAATGACAGTAACGTATTCTGAATACTTTGGATTACTTAATATATTATCATGCTTTTTACCACAACGTGAATGTACTATTGCTGTGTGATTTATTACTATTACTGAAGGTCCGCGACTCCGAACTGTAGTAAAGGGACCTCTGACTAATACGGCGGGGTCCCTGTCTGTTACGGTTTGGAGGAGGACTCAAGCGCAGGACTCCGGTTCTGATGCTCACAAGAAGGGTTTATTTACAAGTCACCAGGTGTATATACAAGAATGTGCGGGGGGGTGTTATATACAGCTGAGTGGGGGGAGAAGGGGTCTCCAGGGAAGTCCAGGGGACAGCGGGCGCTGTCTTTTGGCCGCGCCTGGCAATCCATGGCAATATGGCCCTTGCGGCCACAATAAAAGCACTCACCGGCTCTCCAGCGACAATACCGCTCCTCGGGCGACAGTCTGGAGCGGCCCAGTTGCATGGGCTGTTCACTTTCTTCCATGCTGTCCGATGAGTGACTGCCGCTAGGCGCGCCCCCACCTGACGTCTCCATGCGCCCTGGGAAATGTAGTTTCCGGTTCCCCGACACGCCCGTAGGTGCTCATCCATCTTCACACATAGTGTAATCACATCAGACAGGGTCTTAGGAACATCTCTCATCATCAGTTCTCTCTTTAACTCATCACAAATATTATTCAAGAGAGTACTTATCAATGCCGACTGCCCCCAGCCAGTTTCATCGGCCAAGGTCCAGAATTCGACCGAAAAATCCGCCATACTCCGCCTTCCCTGCTTCAAATTTAACAGTCTGTGGGCAGCCGCCTCCGCTCCGGTGCCTCTTTCAAAAACACTTTTAAATTTGGTGAGGAAATCCTCGTAAGAAATGTCTGGGGCTGTTCTTAAAACAGCTTGCGCCCAGTTTAATGCCGGCCCACGTAACAGTTGAACCATAAAGGCGATTTTGGCCCCATCTGTCTCATATGTTCTTCGTAACTGACGGAATTGTAGGGTGATCTGAGTCAAAAATCCACCACATTTATCAAACTCACCTGAGAAAGGCTCCGGCGCTGGTAACGATCGCTCTGGAGGTTCTGTGGAAGCTGGCGTGGGGGAAACAGGCGGAGCGACTGCAGATGGATTTGGAGCCGATAGCTGAGGAGAAATAGACGGAGGGGGTGAGGGTGGGCTTACCGACGGTAGACGTTGAGCGAGGGCTTGAGTGAGTGCGGCCAGTTGTTGATTTATGTGCCGAAGCATGTGTTCGTGGCGTTCCAGGATTGCCTCCGGGGTGAGGACGGGTTGCTGGGTGGGATTTGTTACGGTTATTATTATTATTATTATTGTTACGGTTTGGAGGAGGACTCAAGCGCAGGACTCCGGTTCTGATGCTCACAAGAAGGGTTTATTTACAAGTCACCAGGTGTATATACAAGAATGTGCGGGGGGGGGGGGGGGGGGGGGGGTGTTATATACAGCTGAGTGGGGGGAGAAGGGGTCTCCAGGGAAGTCCAGGGGAAAGCACGCGTTCTTCAGTATATCCACTCACACGATCACAGGCTCACACTCCGACACTGCCACACGGGAATCACACGGGGAAAAATCCAGGAAGCTCTGTAGACAGGGAGACAGGGTTAAGGACGACGCACAGAGGAAAACACTCTTAACTAAACTTGCTGTAGCTTGACTTCACTAACGCGTAGTAGACAACGATCCAGCGACGAACAGCAGTCACCTCTTGGCTTAAATGCTGCTCCCCTTAATGAGACCCAGGTGTCTCATTTCCCGAGGGCGTGGGTCGAGGGCGTGAACCCACAGTGAGTTCCGCCCCGGCGAGAGAGAAGAGCAAGAGAGAGAGAAACAGAGAGGGATGATCAGCGTGCAGCTGATCCGCCTGGCCGTGACACGGTCAGCTCGTAGCCGAAAAATAGCTTTACTTTGTTGTGTGGGTCAACTTTTCTTGCGAGAGACAGAGAGAGGCGTTGAAAGGCTGCTCCAACAGAACTTATTGTTTCGGAGGAAAACACGAACACGGTGTACAGTCGAGTCTTAATAGCTTACTTACAGCTGGGCTCGTCAGGCTCTCTTCTTGGCTGAAGTGGTTATTATTATATTTACATGCTTCCAGCTCCCGTTTTTCCTCGATGACAACTCGTACCTTTCCACTCCCCTTTTTCTCCCTCCTCGCGCTCACAGACACATAACGTGTATGGCAGTGCATTCTCCCTGCAACACGGACTACACTGAACATGATGCTGCATTCTTTAGAGCTATGCTTGTAGCATTCTGCCTGTTAGCTTAGCACAACAACAACAACAACAACAACAAAAGGCGCTCTCTCACCCAGGAAACACACAGTCGCAGAGAGAGAGAAAGCGTCGCCCTGTAACCATGGCAACCGTAACGCTGCCGCCTGGAACAACAGAACGTAGCTGTCAAACAAAACCCAAACAGTCCTGACCCGCGACAATATGAAACAGGAAAGTACCGCAGTGAAATCCATTTATTTCAACAAAGTAACTGTATTCTGAATACCACCCTTTTAAACGGTAACTGTAACGGAATACAGTTACTCATATTTTGTATTTTAAATACGTAACGGCGGTACATGTATTCCGTTAATCCCCAACACTGTCCATTAGGTAGGTGAGACAAGCATTTCAATACTCAAACCTATACTGCTACTCCTTCCTAGCAATAAAACTCTACGGTGTACTCAATACATATTGCACCAATAACCCTTATCTGTATAAACACAGTCTAAAATCAGCTTTATTAAATTACAAAGATCCTCCCCCTTCTTCACCTGGTCTCTTCCTGTGACCTCAGAATAACCAAGAAGCTATACATATAGAAAGTAAAACTATATTTCCTCTGTTGTTCCTGGAACACAGGTAGGTAAGGTGAGCCCTAACTAAACCAATTAACAGTTGAAATAAAGAACATGTTAACTTAACAAACTTTTCAGAATTGATTTAAACCAAGATGTTATGTTACATAATCTGTAAAAGTGCAAAACATAAACAAACCCGCGATAGTAGATGTTTGCCTATTGCAGACTACATATGAAATGTGGTTAAATCAAAACAAGAATGTTAACTAAGAATATGGACAAATGGTGTTCTCACCCACTTTGTCACAAGGAGATGAAGACAAAAAAAAAGACACACAGAGATTACTAAAAACTAAGGATTAAGTGCAGAGTGGTGTATAAACACATAGTACTGGAAAAGAGAAACAGTGCATCATGGGATTCCCCCAGCAACCTACACCTATGGTCTTTAAGTGATGACGTGATCAATCCTGCTTCCGAGTTTAATAATCTGTTGTCTTTTTAAAATATTTAAAATATTTTGTTTTGTATCTTCTTCTATTTAATCTCAACACGACCCTAAAAACAGTGATCACTGTCTGCCTCTCTCAGTTTTTATTACCACTGTTCATTTTAAAACTTTGTTTTCAAACCCGTACAGTGTAACTACAGCCCACCCCATGCAGCAGTATATTAATGACTAACCTCTTTATTGTGGATGGATTATCTCAGTTGTTCTCCTGACTCAAGTTTGGTCCGTCCGTTGTCCCTAACCATCAGGAACCCTCACGTTAACTTTTTTTGAGTGGAAAAAAGTTAGCGTTCATCCTCCAGCTTCACTGTGTTTATGCTATGCTAACATGGCTGTATCGCTAGCGATCACGTAGCACATCATTATATGCTAGCTAGCCCAACTTCAGTAACCCTACAAACGTCACTGCTGTTTAGTTTCCTGTCTTCATTTATGTTGGAAGTGATAGCAGAGCTGTACGTTTGAATTTTTTCAGAAATCTGTCTGTCAGAACATGCTATGTTATGTTTAGAAGGAAGGTAGCAAGCTAACTTCCTGCTAACTTCTAACTCTGTTAAATTTCATAAATTCTGTTTTCATGGATGCCTGGATGTTAAATTTAATTGTTACACCTGGTAAAACAGCAACACTGATCATTTTATTAAAGATGAAAGAATTTAGACAGTTTTTAACTCTCAGTAGTGATGGGATTTCCGGCTCTTTTTAGAGAACCGGCTCTTTCGGCTCCCAGGCGGCTCTTCAGGTTGTTTTGTTGCTTTAATTAATTTATTATTAACAACAATACAAAATTATAAACAAAAGGAATTACTAATGTAAAAAAGAAACCCATGGTTTTATTTATATATGTTTATATATAAATATATACGGTGGCCCCTAGAAACAAAGCACGTACAAATTACAAAACACATTTCTAGCGTTAACTGAACTTCCAAAACAGAGCTACCTAGACACTTAAATTACACAATTGAAAGCATATGTGTATTGTTTGTGTATTTATATACAAGGGTTAGGGTTAGGGTTATGTAACCCTAACCCTAACCCTAACCACTCCACATAAAATGTAATAAATAAATCATATAATACAAAAACCAACTATTTACATTTCAACTTTTAACTATTTAAATTTTCAGCTTTTTCCTTTCAAACTAATTTAAAGTGAAACAACACAAAACACTGCAAACCACAACACAATTAAATGTAAATTAAAATATGAAAACAAAAAGAAGATGCACATAAGATAAGATAAGATAAGACTTTATTGATCCCACAACGGGGAAATTTTTGCGTCACCTCAGCTCAAGTACAGATATATGAAGGAAATACAAAAATACAATTAAGTACAATCAATGAAAAAAAAGTAAGATAATACACTATATACAATGGTAGCATACACAGTATGTGATTATGGATATAGTTGAAAATATGGAAATATGGAAGACATAAACTATATAGCTTGGAAGGTCATTTAAGGTCCATTATGCATGAAGTGGTGACCGTGGATGTTCACAGTGTCCAGTGACTTATGACATCGTGATTGAGGAGTTATAGAGTCTAACTGCTGTTGGGATGAATGATCTGCGAAAGCGCTCCTTCCTGCAGCGAGGGTGTTTCAGTCTCTGACTAAAGGAGCTGCTCAGCCCACTCACATACTCATCCAGTGGGTGATATGGGTTGTTCATGATGGATGTCAGCTTTACTAACATCCTCCCCTCACCAACCACCTCCACAGACTCCAGGGGACATCCCAGCACGGAGCTAGACCTCCGCACCAGTTTGTCAATCCTGTTTGTCAATCCACATTCTCTGTCATATGGGCCTGCATGAATAAACTTTCTGAATCCTTCATCATCTGCAACTGAAAATAGTTGTGGATGATTACTATACCTTTCTAATGTGACGTTGTTGTCCCTGGCTCTCTTTCTCTCTCCCTCCCGCTCTGTTCCTGTGCTACTGCGAGTGTAACTACCGCCCCTATCATTACTAGTGGGCTGCGTCCCAACTGCCTTTAAACACACAACAGTGCAACCTGTTCTAAAAAAAAAAAAAAAGCAGCCTTGACCAGAAAAATCCTGCAAACTATAGACTAGAGATGGACCGATCCGATATTACGTATCGGTATCGGTCCGATACTGACCTAAATTACTGGATCGGATATCGGAGAAAAATAAAAAATGTAATCCGATCCATTAAATATCACGAAAGCACCTCACAAAACTTGCAACACGCCGTAACTCACCTCAGAACGTTAGCACGTCGGAGCAGTATGCATCACGTGATAGAGCGGCTGTGGCATGCGGGACCTGTGGTGGTCTGGATAGCATTTGGAGCTTCGCTAGCAACCCGGCATTTCATCTCCGACAAAGTTATCCCCGAGAGAAGTAAAGCAAGTGTGTAAGTCCATCTCTGAATGTTTGTAAAGCATTCCTGCGTTAAGCTTAACAACTAATATATGGAGTGACTGCCTCTCTCTCTCTCTTGCTGCTACTTCAATCATGAAACTGCTTAACGATCAGCTGATCGGCTTTTCTGTCGCGAGTCCGTGTCTCTAGTTTGCTTTTGGCCCACTTTGCACCAGAAAGAGGAAACCAGCGGCTGAACAACAGCAGCACGTTTAAGCTCGATAAGCTGTTGTTAGAATTTATTTAATATTACTTTCTACACCAGGATCTTTTTCTACGTAGCTGACGCTGGTAACTGTGCAGGGGCGGATCTAGCAAAGTTTAGCCAGGGGGGCCGATAGGGCATTAACAGAGAAAAGGGGGCACAAAGACATACTTTTCTTTCTTATTCTCATTTAAAATGTCTAGCTTTTAATAAATAATTATCTGACACCCAAAGTTTTAATTTGATGTAAAATGAATAGAAGTCAAATACTGTATATAGTGACTATTAAGTCTAATATATATACCCTAGTAAGCTATAGTACTTTTTCCTTTGGGAAGGTACCATCTGTGCAGTCTGCAATTTTGTTGAAGAAAGATGTTGAATCTATTTAATATTTTAATATATTGAAAAATAATTGATTTCTGTGCATTTTTTTTCACACTGCATCAAATTAAGGTTGATTACGTCGATTAAGCATCATGAGGTGGCGCGTGAGGGGTGGTTCCCTATTTTTTATTTATTTATTTTTGTTGTTGCTGGGAGTTGGAACCCTATTAGTTAGGTTGCTTAATATTTATGCTAAGTACTCTTTAAAATACCAGAATAGGGAGGATGGTGTAGGTTTAAGTTTATTAGATTGATCAGTATTGCTGAACTATGAAATATTTTTTTTTGCATACAGGTATAACAGAATAGCTTTAGTGTAGTTGTTGTTTTAAACTTGAGTATGAACTTATACAAAATGCAGCAAGATATTTAAAAAACAGTTTTGTTGATTAAAAAACACTATATCGGATTCATATCGGTATCGGCAGATATCCAAATTTATGATATCGGTATCGGACATAAAAAAGTGGTATCGTGCCATCTCTACTATAGACCGATCTCCAAACTCACGTTCTTATCTGAAGTACTAGAGAAAATTGTCTTTTTGCAATTTAAAGGCCTATTTAAATACAAATAATATTAGTGACAAATTTCAGTCTGGCTTTAAACCATACCACAGTACTGAAATGGCTCTGCTGAGGGTCTTCAATGATCTTCTTTTAATTGCTGATTCAAATCGCCCCGCTGTTTTCATTTTTATTGGACTTGTCCTCAGCTTTCGATAAGGGAGACCATGATATTCTTTTAAGGAGGCAAGAACATGCTGTAGGTAGGCATTGAGGGTTTTGCCATTAACTGGTTTAAATCCTACCTCTTGGATAGATCTTTTTCTGTGACGATGGGATGTTACTCGTCCACCGTGGCCCCTCTTTGTTGTGGTGTGCCCCAGAGGTCTGTTCGTTTTACATTCGTCCCACCAACACAACAACCCTCTCAACCCTGCTTCCCCGTGATTTAACACCACAGGTGTGATCTGCAGGTGCGTCCGCACGGCACTACAGACCACGCCCCACCACAATTATAAATAACATTGCGCCTAGCTATCTTGCTGACCTTCTTAGCTTGTATACTCCTTGTCGAGCCTTAAGATCATCCTATCTGGAACAATCCTGACATATTACAAAACAATAATATGTTAAACTTTCCAGATTGGAGTGGTAAAGGAATCAAATATTTAGAACATATACTAGAAGGAACAGAATTTATTTCATTTGACAGACTAGTTACACAATATGGGATCAACAAGAAAAGATTTTTAGAATATCAACAAATTAAATCCATAGTAAAAAAGAAATTTAAACCGGGTAAAGTTGAACTACAAACACCACCAAGTGTGGTTCAATTTCTTACTCTTAAAACCCCCAAATTACTATCCAAAATATACAGAATGCTTTCTAAAACAGATGAATCAATATCACTTCCTATTGCAAAATGGGAAGCGGATTTATCAGTTAACTTAGACCTAAACTTCTGGTCTCAGATTTGCTTAAAAACCTTTCATCTAACCAGAAATCCCAGTCTTCAGTTAATTCAATACAAAATACTACATAGAGTGCACTATACAGGGAGTGCAGAATTGTTAGGCAAGTTGTATTTTTGAGGATTAATTTTATTATTGAACTTCAACCATGTTCTCAATGAACCCAAAAAACTCATTAATATCAAAGCTGAATGTTTTTGGAAGTAGTTTTTAGTTTGTTTTTAGTTTTAGCTATTTTAGGGGGATATCTGTGTGTGCAGGTGACTATTACTGTGCAGAATTATTAGGCAACTTAACAAAAAACAAATATATACCCATTTCAATTATTTATTTTTACCAGTGAAACCAATATAACATCTCCACATTCACAAATATACATTTCTGACATTCAAAAGCAAAACAAAAACAAATCAGCGACCAACATAGCCACCTTTCTTTGCAAGGACACTCAAAAGCCTGCCATCCATGGATTCTGTCAGTGTTTTGACCTGTTCACCATCAACATTGCGTGCAGCAGCAACCACAGCCTCCCAGACACTGTTCAGAGAGGTGTACTGTTTTCCCTCCTTGTAAATCTCACATTTGATGATGGACCACAGGTTCTCAATGGGGTTCAGATCAGGTGAACAAGGAGGCCATGTCATTAGTTTTTCTTCTTTTATACCCTTTCTTGCCAGCCACGCTGTGGAGTACTTGGACGCGTGTGATGGAGCATTGTCCTGCATGGAAATCATGTTTTTCTTGAAGGATGCAGACTTCTTCCTGTACCACTGCTTGAAGAAGGTGTCTTCCAGAAACTGGCAGTAGGACTGGGAGTTGAGCTTGACTCCATCCTCGACCCGAAAAGGCCCCACAAGCTCATCTTTGATGATACCAGCCCAAACCACTACTCCACCTCCACCTTGCTGGCGTCTGAGTCGGACTGGAGATCTCTGCCTTTACCAATCCAGCCACGGGCCCATCCATCTGGCCCATCAAGACTCACTCTCATTTCATCAGTCCATAAAACCTTAGAAAAACCAGTCTTGAGATATTTCTTGGCCCAGTCTTGACGTTTCAGCTTGTGTGTCTTGTTCAGTGGTGGTCGTCTTTCAGCCTTTCTTACCTTGGCCATGTCTCTGAGTATTGCACACCTTGTGCTTTTGGGCACTCCAGTGATGTTGCAGCTCTGAAATATGGCCAAACTGGTGGCAAGTGGCATCTTGGCAGCTGCACGCTTGACTTTTCTCAGTTCATGGGCAGTTATTTTGCGCCTTGGTTTTTCCACACGCTTCTTGCGACACTGTTGACTATTTTGAATGAAACGCTTGATTGTTCGATGATCACGCTTCAGAAGCTTTGCAATTTTGAGACTGCTGCATCCCTCTGCAAGATATCTCACTATTTTTGACTTTTCTGAACCTGTCAAGTCCTTCTTTTGACCCATTTTGCCAAAGGAAAGGACGTTGCCTAATAATTATGCACACCTGATATAGGGTGTTGATGTCATTAGACCACACCCCTTCTCATTACAGAGATGCACATCACCTAATATGCTTAATTGGTAGTAGGCTTTCGAGCCTATACAGCTTGGAATAAGACAACATGCATGAAGAGGATGATGTGGACAAAATACTCATTTGCCTAATAATTCTGCACTCCTTGTACAGGTCATCGGATGTCCAAGATGGGCTTTACGTCTACCAACAACTGCTCACACTGCCAAACCAATTCACCGGACAATTATATCCACGCTCTTTGGTTCTGTCCACCAGTTCAGAAGTTTTGGCGCGAGATATGTGAAGACTTATCGAAGTGTCTGAAATGTAACATTCCAACTTCCCCCTTAGTGTGTTTGTTGGGCAGCTTAGATAATGTCACTTCAGAAAAGAATATCGCCCATATGGTTTTCACTGCCCTATGCATAGCCAAGAAAACAGTCCTCATGAACTGGAAAAATAAAAATAATCTTAATTCTAACCAATATAGAAATTATCTATTAGATTACATTAGTCTTGATACAGCCTCTGCCACCACATCAGATCAATTGCTCTGGGCTCCTTTGATCAGCTCCATCACCTAGTGGGGGTGGGGGGTCATAGTTTGGTCCCGCCTTCACTGTTGTGATTGGTGTGGGGGTAGGGACAGGCTTAGGGCGTCGGGGGGTTCCCCGGGGGCGTCTTCCTTGGGGGGCTCAACCCGGGGTAGCGGTCATGGCCAATTAGGGGCTCTGTTGGCTCTTAGGTGACGGTTTCCTCGTGGATGCGTGCAGCGGGGCTAGGGGAGGGTCTGTGCTGACGGACGTGGGTTACTGACCTGGTAGCCTGTCTGCCCCTGGGTGGGTTCGGGACGGGCGTGGGGTTCTGGGGGTGCTCCGGCTCTGGGTTGGGGCCCTGGCCGGGCCTCAGGGGCTTGGGTCCTGGTTGGTGTGTTGCCGGGGTTGTGGGCGGGTGGGTGTATGGGGGCCCAGCCCTGGCGCAGGGTGCCGCCGGTGCGTCAAGCCACCTGGGGGGCTCTTCAACTGGTGAGGGAGATTGTCACACCTAGCAGGAGCTTTCCTCTCTTCAGGAGCTCTCTCTGCAGGAGGGGGAGATACAGGAGAGGTGGAGGAAGATCTCAGCCTGGGCGTCTATTGTCTCATGTAGTCTGGAAGATGAGTGGATGGTGGGGTGGGTGCAGTTTTCTCTGTGGTGGGGTTGGGTGGACTGTCCGGGGCTCTGTGGGGCCGGGGGGCGCTGCTGCGCTGGGCCCCGGTCTGGATGGGCCTGGGCCCCCTTTCCCTGGCGGGTCGCGGAGTATGGGGGTGCCTACTGGGGTCAGCGGGGGAGCTGGCCCCAGGGAGGGGTCGCTTGCCCCTCCCTTCCTTCCCTCCCCATCTCCAGCTGCCTCCCTCTTCCCGCTCCACCACAACCACCCACACATGCAGGGCCTTGGAGTAGGGGTATGTCACCAGGGTGCAGAGGAGGCTACCCCCCCCCCCCCCCCTCTGTCCCCTTCTGGCTGCCTCTGCCTCAATTTTATCCCACAACTTAGACATTCACATTACTCACACTCTCATTACACACACATATAGGATCTTGGGGGTGGGCATGATACACGGAGTCCAAATTACCATCAGGGTGTACACCTCACCCCTGGCGTCGTTGCCCACCTCTCAATTTTAAATACACGTAGACATTGAGGGCTAGCAGGAGGGACCATGCGCTTACCTGCTGCTCTCTGGCAGGTAGCTCCATGCCCTCCTGGGTTTTAAATGCACCTTAGAACACACATGCATCAACACTACAATGAGCGGGTGGAGGGAGGTTTGGAGTCTTCTCTCACCCCCGTTCTCTGCGGCCTGCTGGAGCGGGGGGGCTAGAAGGAGGAGTTGGCCGTCCGACTGCGGTCTGGAGTGTGGGGCCTCCCTGCTGCTGCGGAGTCGGGGCGGTCTGCCTCTCCCCACCGCAGGGAAAAGGGTAACACCACCTGAGTCTGGGTGCAGTTTCCCCCTCCAGGGGCAAGGGTACCTAGACCCGGTTGGTAGAGTACGCTTGGGGAGTGTGATCGTGTGTACAGCGTCTCTTTATGTCTGTCTCCACGTTGGTTGAGTGTGAAGTAAGTGCATATGAGAGCATGAGGGTGGGATGGATGTTTGTGTCTGTGTGTGCCTGTATGTCTGTGTCTATATGTCAGGTTGGGTATCAGACGCCACCTCTCTGGGGACATCTCAGGCCCTCCAAGGTTTGGAGGCCTATCTCCCCCCACCACTCCCCCTGCCGGTGGCGGACTCCCTCAGACATCGGTGCGTTGGCGGTTCTTTGTGTCCGGGGGTGGGCGTCCAGGTACCCACCGGCTCACTCCTTGGTGGCTGCTTGTCGGGGCCTGGAGCCTGGGGCTCGCTCGGGCCACTTCGGAGGTGGGGTGCCCCCGACCTCTCGGCCTGGGGCTCGGTCACTCAGGCACAGCTGGCTGCCGGCGGAGCTCACGGGCGAGTCACTGCAACTCCCCCTGGCTTCTGCTCCGCGGCTGCTGAGTGAGCCCTCATCTGGGACTCTCCTCAGCTCTTTCTGGGACAGTGGCGCGGCTGCCCCTCTGTTGGTCTTCCTTGGTCTCTTGTGTTCTGGGGGCCTCTGGATGTCTGGAGTTTTGATCTCCTCCATACCTGCTTCATGCCCTGGAGGATGGGGCTGTGGCCCCTCCACACCCTCTAGCAGATCATTACATGAAGGAACCTTTTGAAAAAACAAGCGCGTCCATGCTCACAGGTGTACACACGGGTGATCACACCCACAAACTACACCCTTTTTGGCTCCTACCTCAAAGCACACTGTGTTCTGTTGATCTTATGTGCTGCACAATAATGTTTAATATTTAGTATTTACTGTCATATTCCCATAGATCATTGTGATGTTGTTTATTCTATTACTCTTGTTCTCTTCTGCTTGTTTTCTGTTTTCTTTCTCAACAGGTGACCCAGGTGATCGATAGATGTATTTTTTTTTCTGCTCATTCTGTTGGTTTTTGTTTTTTGCCCTTCTCCCCCGTCCCTCTTCTCAGCTGTTTCTCTTTCCCTCTTTCTTTCTCCCCTTCTTTCCCCCAGTCAAGTCTGTCCCGTATTCAGCAAGTGAAAATAAAATAAACAATAAAAGGTGAATCAAATGGACCATTACGGCAAGGCTGGGATGGTCAATTTGGTAAAGTAAATCCGTTGGGCATCTTTCTTTGCCTTTAGACAACAATTCTGATGCAAAAGAGCCAAACGGGACAGGCAGGAAAAAAAAAAAAAAAAAAAGATCTGGTCACTTACTCTTGGTCCAACCCAGGTCCCGCCTGAAGACCAGGGGCAATTGTGCCTTTGTCTCAGCTGCACCGAACCTCTGGAAAAGTCTTCCTGTTACTATTCGTGCCTCATACTCTATTCAATCTTTCAAAACAGGGCTGGAAACATACATACATTTCATTTAACATTCCCCACTAGCTAGTGCCCTTATTTCATCTATTTTACGTTTTAAGATTTTAACCTTCTTACTACATTTTAACTTCTTACTGCATTATTGCTGATTCCTCTAAATATTATTTTATATTTATGAATTGGCTCTCTCTTACCCGTGGCCCTATTTTATTTAGCCCATACTCCTGGTTTAATTAGTGCTTCCCATCTGTTAGTATTAGTACTAGTGTTTGTTTTTTTGTACTAAATTTTATAACAATGTCTTATTGAATTATTGTGAAGCACTTAGGTATACCTTTAGTTTTAAATGTGCTGTATAAATAAAATTATATTTTATTGTAAATCTATTAGCCGCAACCAGCCAACCCACCACATTAGATCATGTTCCAGTTCATCATATGTACAGAAGATGGCGCCTAAACGTGTTTTTAAAACTTGAAGCACCTTTTTTTTTTTTTTTTTTTTTTTTTTTTAAATCCAGCTTGACAGAGAGTTACATCTGTGTCTGTTTTTGAGAGCAGGGATCAATGGTGTAAACTTCATGCTTGCCTCTCCCGGCCGGTCATGCTAAGGAGCTCAAATTCCCAGACCAGTCTCTCTCAGCCAGTTTATTTCAGCAGCCCAATCATGCATGTTAATTGTCTCTTGTGCTATTTAATCCCACATGACCAAATCAACTGCAGGATTCTAGCAAAAAAGGTCGCATTTAACCCTTGTAAGCTCGCAGCGTTGCAGCAACACATCCAAAGTTAGCAAATTCAAAGTTTGTTTTCTCATACTTTGCTCTGTAATCAGAAGGTGATGTTCATAGTTTGAGCGCAGTCACGTTCTGAGTAACCAGCCTAAAATGGTGAAATAGGCTCAAGCCTTTTGTATTCAGACCTTACAGATATTCACTAATAATGAAATCTGGCTACAGTTATAAAAGTCATCCTCTCGTCTGCAGAGTGATCTTCCACACCAAAGCATCAACTGTGTGCGCTCAGCATGCCCTTATCTCACTTCTTCCCTTAAACTCAGGCTTTTCACTCATCTTAACCTGTAACTTTGTCCTCTCAGATGAGAAATCAATTTGTGCACATGCTGTGAAGTTTCTGGGCACTTTAGGCATCCTAGATAATCAAATGCTGCTTCTGGCTCCCAATCCATTAAACATTAGCTGCCTCCTCCGCTTGGCCATCTCAGTCGCTTGTCGTAGTAGTTTTACCTTCTTCAGTCATGTGCATTACTTTAGACTTCTCATCCTGTGCAACTTCTACCACGTTCTGTCATTTAAGGTCACTGTCACTTAGGAAGCTTTATCACACCTGCTCAATATTTTAAATGGTATATCCTTTTCTATGTTTTCATTATTCTTCTTTTGTAGTCCATCGTCAGGGTTTGGGTGTTACTATTCGTATTGTTAAAAGTTAGCAGGTTTAGCCCCATTTCCTGTTCTCCCTATATTTCATGCCTGTTGGCAGCATGGGTCACAGACACAGTACCATGACAGGATCAGTATAGTTATTCTTAAAGAATCAGGAGTGCTGTTAGTGAAAAGACAAACAGGTTCTTCTTTGACTAACAGTGGGTGTAAAGACACGAGTGTGTTTATGAAACCACAGCACTGTTTTTAGGAGGCACAGTGAATGCACACACTTACATATGACCTGGAACATAAAAGTTCAAAAATGCACAGGTACATAAATCAACAGTCTTCTTGTGGGTTACGTGAGTGTGAGAGAGAGTGTCTGTGTGTTTTTGTCACAAAATGTACTTGAAAATGAGTGGGGGGAGCTCCAATAAACCCCCCCAGAAGCCAGAAGAACAAAGAGAAGGATCCGGGAGAACCAGGCGATCCGCAACCCCCAACAGTGCTGAAGATCTAAGGCCACATATCTCTGCAATATCTGCATGCCAGAGCAACAGGAGAAGAAGGGAGGCCCTCGACGGAGCGACCGCTGCCAAGGGCTGAGAGGACCACAGGGAACAGGCAGCAGGATGTCTGTCTCAAGTCACTCCATTCAAGAAAACTGTGTAAAAATACCCTCACCTTTTTGATAAACTCCTCTTTTTCCCCAGATATGTTTACCTGCAGTTCCTGAAGACACTGTCATGAACCGGCTATGAAGCAGGCAGACTGCAACACAAAACATGCTCTACTTTTGGAAGGAAAACTAGAACACAACTAAACTTGAACAAACTCAACCCTAAACACAACGACAATGGACAGAGGGCTTAAATACACAAGGAAAAGAAGAAGAAAAAGGGAGGCACAGCTGAGGCTAATCAGACACAACGAGACAAAGGAAGCAAAGACGAGGTACCTTCAAAGTAAGACAGGAAGTGACACGCACCGTGACAATAGAACACAGAACACGCAGACATGAATTCAGCTAATCCAAAATGCTCCAGCAAGAGTCCTGACAGGGACTAGAAAGAGAGCATACTGTATTGGCTTCCCTTCATTGGCTCCCTGTTAAATCCAGAATTAAAAATCCTGCTCACATATTTTTGATGTTGGTTAGCTTCTGTCCCATGATAGAAGCTAACCATTTTTACCTGCAGGAGCTGCATTGCAAATAAAGATCTTCTTATGTTCGCTAGGTTATTTCTTAGTTTCTTGGCAGCCTGTAATGCTTTTATCATCTATGACAGACAAACTCTCCTGGACATTCATCAAAACTTGCAATCCGGACCTTCAGGAACCGACTTTTGTAAATGATGGTTACACACCTTAGCTACCTGGGCAGAAGAAATGCTGGAGAAAAAGGGAGGAAAGCACCGGGATTCTGTCTGAGAAACAGACAACGTTGCACCCCGCTTCCCAGCATTCTTCGAACATCCAGTCTCTGGAAAACAAGCTGAATGAACTAAGGGCCAGGATAACTTTCCAAAGGAACATTAAGAACTGCAACATCGGTGTTTTCACAGAGACATGGCTGGACCCTTCCTTCCCTGACGCAGCCATTGTCCCTGAGGAGCTCTCCATTCACCGCCAGGACAGAACAAAGGACTCGGGTAAATGTAGGGAGGTGGCGTGTGCGTAAAGACCAGTGTACTGATGTACACACAGTTTTGTGGGGGTGCTCTCCTGATCTTGAACACCTTATGATCAGATACAGACCCTTTTATCTGCTGTCACAACCTGGCTCATAGGAAGTGACAATCAAGAGGGAGACCACACACAGGCTTTTAAAGGCTGTAAGACACATTTAATGAAAATAATGTAAAGCAACTTAAAGACAATTTAAAGGACATAGCAGCCAGAACTGAAACTTCCAAATGAACATGATGGGTGCCAGACAGAGAGAGCCAGAGCCAGTCAGAGCCTCTGCTGGTTCAGTCAAGGTGTCTTTATATACACTGGGACTGGCCTTCTCAGAGATACTTCAAAGGCTTGGCTACACTGACGCTAGGTAGTGTGACGATCCAGTGAGGAAGCAGCACCTCCTGCCATCTTAAGTAGTCTGCCAAGAATAAGGCTGTGTCCCAATTAAGAGACCGCACGCTTGAAGTATGCGCACTACGCGTACGAGAAGTGCGGAAGTGAGAGGCTTGTGAAATGGGACGGTCTAGTGTTCGTCGCGCTGTTGCCTAGCAACCATGATACTAACCGCGAGAAATGTTACAGCATTGTGTGACAGAAATGAAGGAGAAAAAATGTTTTGTTGGTCATTCATTTTTATCATGACATCACTTTGATTAGTTGAGTATCTGAGGCTGAGACCACGGGACTGTAAACATGATTGTTGGGCTTCATTTCTGTGCTGAACAGTCATTTAAGATTAGTTAGTAAATATCAATTAGCTCATGTTGTTCATGAGACTAAAATCATCTCACTGTGGTAATGTAAATATAATATGGCCAATATTATAGTATTGTCAGATTATTATGAGATATATATATATATATATTAGGGGTGCAACGATATTCGTATCGATATTGAACCGTTCGATACAGTGCTTTCGGTTCGGTACGCATATGTATCGAACAATACAACATTTGTAATTTATTTTATCAATTTTCCTTCTGACGATGCTGTCTGTGTTGAGCGCTCAGTGAATCTGCGTTCGACTACTCCGCCTAGGCTGCACTGTCCAGCGCAGATCCACTGAGCGCTCAACACAGACAGCATAGTCAGAAGGAAGAGCGCAGGGCAAGCTAGCGAGACAGAAGTTAAGCTCTCCTTTTAACATGGACCTCCCCCACCCTCATTCAGATCTGGCGTTTGGAATTATTTTGGTTTTCATGTGACGTATGACCCTGAAGGTAAGCGAGTCATGGACTAAAGTAAAACAGTATGTTGGATGTGCCATGCAATGCTCAATTACATTGGTGTGAACTAGTGTGTTAGCGCAGTTAGCTCGTTAACGTGTTGGCCGTCTAGCCCCATGCACGGGGCGATCGGCGGTAGCTCGTTAACGGAGATTTGCCGTGTTGTGGCGTTAAGGTCATTTCAACGAGATTAACCTGAAAGCACTAGTGGGAACACAACGAATATGACTGCACATTTACACCGACATCATCCTAGTGCAAAGACAAAAACAACAAGCATGCTACTAACTTTAGCCGAGTCATTTAGACAGCTGTTAGCACGTGATTCTCCTTATGCTGCTGAGAATATAGCCCAGAAGAAGCGGATAGTATAGCTTTTATTTTGGAAAGAGCCATTTCTCTGTAATAAACTCTCTTTTCCAAAGATGAGTGATTCCTCAATCAGATACAGGGCTTGCAATATCGCTAGCCCGACGTCCTGGAGCTAGCGATTTTTTCAGTCGGGCTACCAAAATCTATCTCTGCCCTGCCCGTCGGGCTATTGTAGGAAAAATATATGTCAATGCTTTTGCATTCTTTCGGAAATGTAGCTGGGTAATTATGTCATTGGCATCGGCGAGCCACTGTCAATATGTGACATATTGAAATCGCGTTTGAATTTGCGCTTGTTTTTTTGCTTTCACTTTGCAATCGCGCGAACTGTGTATAGAGAGCGACAGCACTGATCTGTGAGTGATGATAATTTGCACACCAATTCCTCTGACATCGTCTTATTAATCGTTAGCTTACTATGCAAACATGACAAGTGAAATCTCCCGCAGCTTAAACATGTGAGAGGTTGATCGCGCAGAGACTCGCTCAGCTTATGTGAGTGAGTGTGTAAAAGCATTTCAGTTCTGCTGAGCCAAATAAGACAGGTCAGGGTGAAGAAGTGACAGCCAAAGAAAAGCTTACCACAAAACGGACAAGTTATGACAAATCAGACTATAAGGCAAAAAGAAAGTGCAGCTTTATGGTTTCATGGACAAAAGAATTTCTGTGGCTGCGATATGATGAGCTAAATAACCAGGGCTGCACATAAGTGGTCCGCAGGTGCGCATTCGCTGTCAAAATAAAAAAACACGCACAAGGGTTAGGGTTAAATTTAAAAACTGTACTTTTGAGTTAAAATATATATTTATAATTTTAATAAATGACAAATTAAAAAGGCATGAACATTTTTTTTTGTATCGAAAAAATATCGAACCATGACACCAAAGTATCGAACCGAACCGTGAATTTTGTGTATCGTTGCACCCTTAATATATATATATATATGCGTTCATCATTTGTTTGAAGCCAGCTCACCTCCTGCAACCACTTTTCTGAGAATACGCGCTTCTTTTGTGGTTCGGACTCCTGACATTTCTTTGGAGGTGGAGGAACATCACAGTAATTGCTTAAAGGAGCTTCTGCAACATCTTTAAGAGTTCTAAACAAATGTCTGTCCTCCTCCAGAAAATCCTATGTACGCAAACACGCGTTGCAACTTCTTATCTTGTGCGCGTTTTTTATTTTGACAGCGAATGCGCACCTGCGGACCACTTATGTGCACCCCTGGTTATATAGCTCATCATATCGCAGCCACAGAAATTCTTTTGTCCATGAAACCATAAAGCTGCACTTTCTTTTTGCCTTATAGTCTGATTTGTCATAACTTGTCCGTTTTGTGGTAAGCTTTTCTTTGGCTGTCACTTCTTCACCCTGACCTGTCTTATTTGGCTCAGCAGAACTGAAATGCTTTTACACGCTCACTCACATAAGCTCAGCGATTCTCTGCGCGATCAACCTCTCACATGTTTAAGCTTGCTGCGGGAGATTTCACTTGTCATGTTTGCTTAGTAAGCTAACGATTAATAAGACGATGTCAGAGGAATTGGTGCACAAATTATCATCACTCACCAATCAGTGCTGTCGCTCTCTATACACAGTTCACGCGATTGCAAAGTGAAAGCAAAAAAACAAGCGCAAATTCAAACGCGACTTCAATATGTCACATATTGACAGTGGCTCGCCGATGCCAATGACATAATTACCCAGCTACATTTCCGAAAGAATGCAAAAGCATTGACATATGTTTTTCCTTCCTACAATAGCCCGACGGGCACGGCAGAGATAGATTTTGGTAGCCCGACTGAAAAAATCGCTAGCCCCGGGACGTCGGGCTAGCGATTGAGGAATCACTCATCTTTGGAAAAGAGAGTTTATTACAGAGAAATGGCTCTTTCCAAAATAAAAGCTCTACTATACGCTTCTTCTGGGCTATATTCTCAGCAGCATATTAAACATATCAGGTCCCCATAAGGAGAATCCTGTGCTAACGGCTGTCTAAATGACTCGGGTAAAGTTTGTAGCATGCGTGCTTGTTGTTTTTGTCTGCTTCCACTTGTCTTTGCACTAGGATGATGTCGGCGTAAATGTGCAGTCATATTCGTTGTGTTCCACTAGTGCTGTCAGCGTTAACCTCGTTGAAATGACCTTAACGCCACAACACGGCAATTCTCCGTTAACGAGCTACCGCGGATCACCCCGTGCATGGGGCTGGACGGCCAACACGTTAACGAGCTAACTGCGCTAACACACTAGCTCCCACCCATGTAATTGAGCATTACGTGGCACATCCAACATACTGTTGTACTTTAGTCCATGACTCGCTTACCTTCAGGGTCATACGTCACATGAAGACCAAAATAGTTCCAAACGCCAGATCTGAATGAGGGTCGGGGAGGTTCAATTTGCCATGTTGCAAGGAGAGCTTAACTTCTGTCTCGCTAGCTTGCCCTGTGCTCAGTGAATCTGAGTTCAACTACTCCGCCTAGGCTGCACTGTCGAGCGCAGATCCACTGAGCGCTCAACACAGACAGCATCGTCAGAAGGAAAGTTGATAAAATAAATTAAAAATGTTGTATTGTTCGATACATATGCGTACTGAACCGAAAGCACTGTATCGAACGGTTCAATATCGATACGAGTATCGTTGCACCCCTAATATATATATATATATATATTACAGGATATATTACAGCAGTGAGCTTGAACTCTGGGTCAAAGACTCAAATTGCAGTTATTTATATTTCCTGTCACCTTAAATCTTCACTCAAGTATCTGTGACAGTGTATATACAGATGTGTTATATATAAGAGACAAATATTGTTCTTTTAATATGTTGGTACTAAATTTGGCTCATTGCTTACATACATGTGTAAAAGCAAATGTAGGAGCTGTGGTAACTGTGTCTGATAGAATGAAGAGTAGACTGATATATGAAATATTCCTTTATTGGGTGAGAAAATCAGACCATGTCATAACTGCTGTAAGTCACACAGAATAGATATCAGAGCCTTAGACAGGCTGACGTCTGCTAAATGGGTCAAACTGGGCAGAAAGTACACAAACACATAACATCCTTATAGAATATGATGTAACACTATAGATCAACTTAGCTCAGAATATATAAAGCATATAAACAGTTACAGCAATATGATGCAACAAACACAGCAGCTACTGATCCAAAATACTCAAAGCTTCATAGAACTGAAACCAACATTTATTTTAGCTCCATTCTGCTGCTGATACATACTTTGGGTTTCTGAACATTAAACTTGTTGCTGCCTTTCATAGTGTGTAACTTGAAGGCCCTGAGTACTTTCTCCCACACTGGAAACACTGGGATGATCACATTATGTGAACATTACCTAATAAGACTGATTCAGCACAGACAGTTATGTTAAACTTTCCTAGCAGTCCTTCACAAACAGGGAACAGTCTGTCTATTCTCTCCATCTGTCAGCTGCTGCTGGCTCTTCCTCCTCCTCTTCCTCACACACTGCTGAGTTTGTCCTGGTGGATCATCAGGGGTGCAAAGCCTCACAGATGATGTGCAGCAGTGGGTCCCTCAGTCTGTCCTCACTCTGGACACTTGCAGTCGTCACACATGGAAATCAAATGTGTGATAAGCTGCAGGATTCAAACACAAGTGTAACTTATAAACACATGTTCATACTTTTATTCCACAATCAGAGAGAAAGAAACAGAGAGAGAGTGCAGGACAGACAGACAGGTGGCAGTCTCAGGTGTACACACTGCTACAAACAGCAGGATTTAGTGTTTGTGTTATTACGAGTGTAAACAAGAAGAGTTCCAGATGGTGCAGTGGACACATGTGTGACTGCTGTGATTAAAGCATCTTTCTTTCAGCTTAACGAGTGAACCGTCAGCTCGTTCAAACACACGTTAAAGTCCGTTTGGCTCGACACCACCGAACAGAGGCAGCAATATAACATAGCTCACATTAACAGTGCAGTGAATCCTGCTTGTGCCGTGATATTCAGGACTGCAAACCGAGCAGCATCACTGACTTTCAGCTCGTTGTGTTTGTGGATATATGACTGACTTTAATTATCCATAAATCATCAGAGTCTCTGTCAGATTAAGGTCGACTATTGAACGGCGTATATTTAAAAGTAAAGGCTTTAAAACCAAGTTAATGCTGAAAGTACAAACGTCACTAATGTCACATGACTTTGCTGACATGTGGCCAACAGTCATGTTTTAATGTTCTTCATTATTAAACATTTGCACATAAATAAGTGACGTCATATTCAGTACTTACTTCTGACAGTTCACTCTTCGGCCGCTCCCTTCTGCCGTATTCTGCGGCAAAATTATCCACACCCACCGCCGCGCTATGAATTGTGGGATATATGGGACCACGAAGCGTGCACCGGACCACGCTTGATATTTGGGGAAATCGAGGCGTATTTGGAGTACACTTCGGTCGTGTCCAAATTCATGGGCTGCTTCCTCCTGAGGCCGCATTTGTAGACCGATTACGTCACAGCGACGCGCCGAAGGCTGTCCAAATTCGTAGACTCCTCTGAATGCAGCCGACAAATGCGTCCTCCTTTTCCCCGAATTTGAAGGATGGGTCGGGTGTGTCCTTCGTGGCCCACCATATCCCAGAATTCATAGCGCGGCCCAGCCAAACTCCAGTTTCCAACAATGGCGGCCGCTACTAAAATCAAATCAAATCAATTTATTTATATAGCACTTTTCACAGGATAAAAACCACAAAGTGCTTCACAGTAATATACTAAGTTTTAAAATTACTCTTACTAATCTTTCTATCTCTGAAGCCGCCGAGAACGGCACAACTCCCGGCACATCATTTTCAGATCACCGCGGAGTTTCGCTGCTCGGGTTAAACGTAATATATAAGTCACTTAGACAACCTACAAATGTTATTGTTGGGCTTTTTTCAGTGTTTTGTTTGTTCGTGAGTAAATCGGTTTGGCTGAGATCAAAGTTATTAGATTAGATAAAATAAAACTTTATTAATCCCCCGGGTGTGTTCCTCCGGGATTTTCACACAGCTGACTAAACGTCAAACAGAAAACTGATTAAACAGACGTGTGAGACGGTCGAGAGTTTACTCCAGTGTCCTGTTATATTTTAGACAGCAAGGAGCAGACGGCGAGTTTAATAAACTGCACCGAGACAGCGGTGACGCTAATCTGAAGGCTGGACCGTCCAATTTCCCCAGGCGTTTACTTCCGGCCTACCCGACCTTCTGAGGACCCGGCCCACGTAGACCGCGAAGGCCGGGTCCTTCGAATTGGGACAGCCATCATCGCGTGGCGGTGACGTAATTGCACTCAAAATGCGTACTTCAAGCGTGCGGTCTCTGAATTGGGACACAGCCTAATACATGTGATGAGAAGCCAGAGCAACATCAGTGTGAATGAGCCACAGGTGTGCATTGAGGGCGGGCTCAGAGGCGGGGAAGCAAAGTCCAGTTCCGCCCTGGTGGGAGAGGCGAAGACAAAAACACACCACAACCTCTCCAGATCCTGAGAACCATGACAATTCCCCCTGGCAGTGACTGGTCCTTATATAGGCAGATTTTGAAATTAGCAACAACAAGGAGTCAGGGAACTTTTATCTGTGGTGGTGACTTCAATGTCACATTAAATGCTAAACCAGACTCTTTAAATGGAAAAGGTGATGCAAGGAACATTGGAAGAAGGATGGTACATTTTATGGACCATTAAGGACTACTTGATGTGTGGAGAGATTTCCATCCAATTGATAGAAAGTACACCCTAGACTAGACTATATTTTTATGTTTACAAATACTCTTTTTAAAGTTAAAAGCTGTGAAATAGGTCTCTGTACCATTTCAGATCATAATCTGGTTAATGGTGATTTCTGCCTGAACAGCAAAAACAGATCTACCTTTTGGTGGTTGAACACAAATATTCTAAATTATCCCGATACTAAAGAGAGTTTGAAAAAAGAAATAGAGATTTATTTAGACCATAATGAAAATGAGGACGTATCTCCTGGAATATAATGGGACGCACTGAAGGCAGTGATCAGAGGGAAAATAATTAGTACACCTTACCTAAAAAAATCAAGTTGGGAAAAGTTTTTATATAAGGTGCTTAAGAATTTTGGTTTGGATAAATCTATGATTGACACTATTTCGGGTTTATACAATAAACCAAGAGCTAAAATCACACTCAATGGAGACCTCACCCAACCGTTTATATTGGAGTGTAGGACACGACAGGGCTGCTGCATTTCACCACTGCTCTTTGAATTGTTTACAGAACCATTAACACTTAGAGCCACTTGTTAACACTTAAGCCAATGATCAGGCAGAGACAGATATAACTGGAGAAAGAATGGCAGGAGGGGAACAGAAGTTAGCACTGTTCTCAGACAACCTACTAGTAACTATATCCTATCCCACACAGGCACTCCCTAAAATCATGGAAATGCTATGAGAGTTTGGCTCTGTTTCGGGATACAAGGTTAATGTAAACAAAACGCAGGTACTATCTCTAAACTATGATCCACCAGTCAAAATTAAGAATCGCTATAAATGGAAATGGGATGCAGATAGCATAGAATACCTAGGGTGGTAATATATCATGACTTGACCAAAATGTCCGATGCCAACTATGATCCTCTGAACGAATCCATGAAATCTGATATACAAAGATGGAATAGCATTCCTTTTCTGGACCTACACTCTAGGATTGGATGTATTAGATGCTGAATCGGTAAGGACTTTGTTTCAGTCCGATTCCCATACCACAAAAACAATTTGTGGAGTGGGATAAAATGCTGTCAAAATACATTTGGAAAGGGGAAAAGCCACAGTTAAATATAAAACCCTACAACTAAATAAGGGAGGTCGTGGACTCGCTTGTCTACGAGAGTATTACTGTGCAGCTCAGTGAAGACCACTGATATGTCTCTGTTGTCTAGATTACACTGTGGGATGGGAAGATGTTGAAGGAACAACTGTTAAAGGAATATCAGTTACAGCTTTAATATCGGACAAAAAACTGCAGAACAAAATACACATGGCAGCTGAACCCATATTACAAGTAATGATATCTGCTAGGACGAAGCAATAAAAATTTGTGTTTTGGAAAATGCCTCTAAAGTCTTAAGATGGTGCGCATATAATTCAGACTTTACCCTGGATCAGTGCAATAGTAGATTCAAGAACTGGATTTCAAAAGGCCTAACTTATTCATTTGTCTACAAGGGGGCATTTTAAAGCTTTGAACCATAAGGATAAAACATGATTTAGGCTCAGACAATTTTTTCAGATATCTACACAGGTCAGAGATTATTTTAATCAAAACTTAAAACTCTACCTGCTATGCTCTTGAAAATCCTTGGTGGCATCCATATTTCAAATCCTTGACATCTCTATGATTCTTAGTCACAGACTTTTTGTAAGCAAATGTACTCTATATGAAAGTCACATATGATGCTAAAGATGTTCACAAGTGGAGGGACTGGTGCTGTGGCTACTGAATGCAATCAGGTTGAAAAGAGAGCTGGAAATGAAAGCAAAACTCTCGATTTAACTCTCGCCACTCCCGTACCCTCATCTATGGTCTTGAGCTCTGGGTAGTGACCAAAAGAATGAGACTGACGATACAAGCAGTAGAAATGAGCTTTCTTCAGAGGGTGGGTGGCCTCTTCCTTAAAGAGACCCTGGGAAGTTCGGCCATCTGGGAGTGGCTCACAGTAGAGCTGCTACTCCTCCACATTGAAAGGAGCCAATTGAGGTGGTGCAAGCATCTGACAAGGATGCCTTTTGGGCAGCTCCAGGGTGAGGTGTTCTGGGCATGTTCCACCGAGAGGAAATCCTGGGGCAGATCCAAGACATGCTGGAGAGACTATATCCCTCAGCTGACCTGGGAATGCCTTGATCTTTCCTGGAAAAACTAGAGAATGTAGCTATGGAGAGCCTTGGCCTCTCTTCTTAGGATGAGTGGAAAAAATTGGATGGATATCATGATGTCACTAAGTTTTCACCCAAAACTCGGTGACATCAGGAACCAAAGGCAAATCAGACCTTCAATTTTGGGTTTTAGTTCAAACCCAACCCCTACCAAAGATTTTGTCTTCAGATTTCATTCAAGTTGTTTGGTGAAAATGTATGTTCAGAACTGAATTTCCACTCATAAAAATGGTATAATTTTTCTTGTGCTACATCCCCAACTGAAATATTAAGCTAGATCACCCAACGAAACACTAGACACCAGGCTCATTCTTTAGACATGGTTTCAACATCTTAAGTGAATTTGGTCTTGGCATTCAGACAGTCAGAAGTGGTCTAAGACAGAGGTCCCAAACCCCCAGGCCACAGACCGGTTCCAGTCCACGAGTCGTTTGGTACTGGGCCGCGAGAGTTGAGGCTCGGGTGTGAATATTATGGTTGTTATCGTTAACTTGGTTTCCCTGGGCCTTTTCCTTTGTGTTATGAATAAATCTTCTTCTTTTTAAATTGTATTTTTATTGAAAAAAGACTTGTTACAAAAAAAAATTGGTATTATTTAGTCGAAAATATCTTTTTCCTAGTCCTTTGATTTTCAGTCAAATAACAGAGTATGAACTCGGTGGCTTAACAATGTGTTCATAACGAGCATATTTAACTTAGATAAGGTACATTCGATACCTATTGTTAAGTATATCTTCTTTTTTATGGTACCGGTACTGGTTTTATTTTGTTGTATTTATCTGCAACACCTTAAAGGCCAGTTTGTGAAAATATTGTTTGTGAAAATATTGTCAGACATAAACCGGTCCGTGGTGCAAAAAAGGTCGGGGACCACTGGTCTAAGAAACTAGACTGAAGCTTAGCCAAGCAACTGACTTTTGTTCACTTTGATATGCAGTTTCCGTTAAAGTACTCCAGCGTCACTTTAGCATCCCGCATCTGGCTGTAGGTTCAAGACCCACGCCTGACAAATGCTTTTTCTTACATGTAGTACACTTGCATTCATTCATATGTTCAGTAGACTGTATAGCATACGTGTAGCTGTAATAATTCTTTAAGTAAAACAACAAAACACAAGTACAGACAGGAACAGGGTGCATATGAAAGTCTTTCTAAACAACCGTAATGTTTGAATGGACTTTTATGAGCACTGCACTCCGCTTGGCAGCATGGCTTAGTGGGCTAAAATGCTGAAAACAGCAGTTTTTCTGGTATCTGGGCTCCAAGTGGACGTTTCAAACCTAAATGCTGACAAAGATTTATTCTTAGTTTTCACTCAAGTGGAAAATTTATATTCAAAACTAAAATGCCACTAATAAAGGTTTTGACTTTCATGTGCCAACTAGGTCCCCAAACTTAGCAAAATCCTTTGGAGTTCATTTGGAATTAGCTCTATCATTCTATCATCCAGCTGTTTGCCTCAGACTGTCAGTGCACCTCTTATATATGGGGCTTGAAACCTTATCCTGAGATTAAGAGTCTCATCCTCTGGTGTGGCTGTAACTCTATTAACTAGAAGGTTGGTGGTTTGAGTCCTGTCTGCTCTAGCCTATGTTGAAGTATCATAGTGCAAAATCTCCAAAGCCACCCTGCTTTTTAACTCCAGCCGATAAAACCATTTCCCATAAACATAAACTACTCTACACTCTTTTGGGGATAAATAAAGTCTTTCTGATTCTGATTCTGAGTGTCAATGTCAGAGGTGATAGACTTGGAGTTTTATGTTTTTTCTTTTCTTTCTACTTATGTAGAAAAAGTGCTCGTATAAATGGATGAATGAGACATGTTGTAAAAAGCACTTTGAGTGCTCCAGTAGAGTAAATGGCTATATAGGAACCAGTCAATCAACCACTTACCATGCTTTGCCAACTTAACAAGCTGGGCTGGAAATCAGAGGAAGGCTCAACGTATTGCAGTCTCGTCTTTTGCCAGCTGGGCCTGCTGGGCTATAGTAGCAGTAGCAAAAACTGTCTTATCCCAGTTGTTTGTGAAGTGGTCTAAGATACTGGACTCAAGAATGAACAAAAGCACTTCAAGTAACATTGGGTCACTTTGATGGCCCACGAGAGCCCTCTAATCTTACTTATAGCCTTCAAATGCAGGTTTAGGTTCAAATCTCACTTCTAAAAAAAGAGCTTTTCTTACATATACTACAGCTGCCTTACTTCTTTTGTCCAATAGACTATGCATTATACTCTAATGGTTCAAAACACATATAAGTGTTAAAGCAGATTTCTTTCAATAACAAGTACTCATAGCTTTATTTAAAAACAGCAGTGAAAGATGACTCTAAAACAAATGACACATGTCACTAAGCAATCATCCTGTGTGATTGCTGGAGTGGCCCACACAGTTCATCCCTGGCTTATGTTCACCATTTCCCAGGGTTTCAGACTACAGTTTGCAGTGAAGCCATGAAGATTCCTTGGGGTAGTTGCTAAAATCAACTGCCAGACCAGCAATTGTTCCCTGCAGCTGCAATAGGCTGGCAAGGGAAATAATTGTGTGGAGCAGACTGTAAAATTTCATCAACCAGCTTGGATAAAATCTGAAGACAAAAACTTTGGCAGGGGTTGGGGTTGAACCAGTGTCTCCATTTGGATGCTAGATGTCACCTTGATCAGGACAAAAGAGATTTTTGGTGCCTTAAAACACTTAGCTATCTAGACAAGCAGAACACAAAGCTCATACATCTCCATGAGAACCTTAAATTTGCTTAGAAAGCTGCTTACAAGTGATCTATTTCTGAATATACTTGTACTTTAACTTAAAGAATGTTAGCTACCGCTCACCGCTCGTCTGCAGCTTTATTTGAATGGAAAACTTCCACAACAGGCAAAAAAAAGCTTTTTGCTAAAAAAAAGATTCAGAGCAGAAGTTTTTTGCACTGCATTTTAAAATGAAAACATATTGCATTTATTTACAATTAAAGACACAGAGCAGAAAGTGTGTTACTGTTTTACATCCACAGACACACAAGAAAAGAAGCAGGCAACATGAGGTCAAGTTATGGCAATTTTATTTGTGTGTTTCAGTGCATGTATTTAGATTAGAGTTTTTAAAAACAAACAAACGTCCCAAGAAGAAGGATGGGGAGAAAGAAAGGTGGAGAGAGGAGGAAGAAACTATTGATGTCCTCAAACTCGATGCTGCTGGGTCAGTTCTTCCTCAGCAGTCTGCTCCAGAATCCCCTCCTGTCCTCGGCTTGCTTTGCTTTTGCCTTCAGCTCTTTTAAGGTTTTGTTGAGCTGCTCCTCGGCATCTTTAAATGTTTCTTTCAGCTGCTGTTCGGCCAGTTTCCCTTTGTGTTTGAGGAGCTCTTTAGCTTCCTTTTTGTGCTTTCGTATTTCTTTAAGTGCGTCTTTGCAGTCTTTCTTGGTCACCGCAGAGCCGCTCATTTCTTTCTTGAATGCCTTCACCTCAATTTTCTCTTCTGCAAGTTCTTCTTGCACTTTCATCAGTTCCTTCTTCATGTTTTCATTGTGACTCTTTGTATCTTCCATTTCTTTCTTTGCTTCCTGTGTTTTAATTTTCTCTTCCTCCAACACTTTTTGAGCTTCCAACAATTCTTTCTTCATATTTTCAATCTCATTTTCTGCCTCGTGTTTACGTTTTTTCTCCTCTTCAAGTTGTTGCTTCACATGCAGTAATTCCTTCCTTAGTGTTTCAGCTTCAGCCGTTACATTTGCAGCTTCTTGTGTTGCCAACTGCATTTTCCTTCTTTCCTCTTCAAAAGCTTCCTGCACCTCCTGTAATTCCTGCAACACATTTCCTGCCTCCTTCTTTGCAGTTTGATATTTCTTTTTGGCTTCTTGAGCTGTGCTTTTCTCTTCCTCCAATGCTTTTTGAGCTTCCAACAGTTCTTTCTTCATGTTTTCATTCTGGTTTTCTGCCTGTTGTTTTCCCATTTTCTCTCCTTTAAGTTTGAGACCCACATGCAGTAATTCCTGCAATACTACTTCAGTTTCAAACTGTGAATTTTTAGCTTCTCCTCTTGATTTTTCTGCCTCTTCTTTTAATTTGACACTTTCAGCCTGTATCATTTGAAGTTCTTCTTGCAGGTTAATCAGCTGTACTGAATTGTGAGGTGAAGCACTCGCCGATCCTCTTCTCGTTCTCCCCTGATTCATTTTGGCCTTTTAAACAAAGGAGCCAACGTTTTGTAGAGGAGTGAAGTGAAGTTTTCGATGTTTCTTCGTCAGCTGTCGTTTGTCCTGCACAGAGATGCTGCTGTAGATGTGTCTCTAGCTGTGTCTGGATACAATGAAACATGCTGGAACTAAGTGCTTGTGTTGCACAGTTCTACTGAACATTCCATTTCATGCATGCTCCGCCCACATGGTCAGGAATGTCAGGTGCTGCATGACCAAATGCTGCTCCCGTTGCCTAGCAATAACAGCTGTTTACTTTTTGGGGTCTGGTTCATTGTTTAATAAAGAAAACATGTCCAAGTATTGGGTGCTGAGGCTCAGCGCATATTCTAGCCTGCTGTGTGGGTGGGCAGCTAGAAATCACTGGTGGGCAACATGAGTGAGGAGAAAACTGGAGCAGCCAAGCAGGGAGCTGCAGGTTGCTGGTTTGAGTCTCTGTTCAGATGCTGGTGTCTCCTCTCTCTGAGATGTCTGCAAACAGTCCCAGATAAAACAATAAGGATAATAAACAAACACGTGACTAAAATAACAATTATGACTCTGATGTGTTTCATGTGTAGCAGGATGGCCTCTATACAGCAGTCGCTGCAAGCATCCACATCGCCACACTCACTTTTCTTTAAGCAGGCGTGCTGGGCTCCTCCTAGGGAAAGTTTGAAACTTCATTTCCTTCATGCTGGTGAACTTTTTACCAAATATTTTCATCAAAGCTTCTCCATCACTGACAGGGATTGTTTGGATCTTCACACTCATCTCCACCAACCCTAAAAAATGAGTCTCACTTTGCTCATATAATGCCAGGAGTGTCTCCATATTCCACAAAAGTCTGTGCAAACATGTAACAGTATCCCATATTCATATAAATATTATTGATATTATAACAAAAGCTGTCACCAACACAATTGTCCCAAGTGCTTTTTTATTAGTTATTGCAAATAACTGGTGGTGAGATCAGCAGAGTGCTTCACCAGGACTGAACTGGCAGCCATGCAGGATCTCTACAGACAGCGCTGCATGAGGCAGCGGATCCTCTCTGATCCCGGCCACACGCTTTTCACACTCCTGCCGTCTGGCAGGCGGTTCAGGAGCATCCAGACCTGCACTACCAGACACAGGGACAGTTTTTACCCACAAGCCACCACACCACTTCGATTACAGGACTCTGCACACTGTCACTTCAACAAATGCTAGTTAAATGCTCCTTGGACAAGTTTTTGCACAAACTGTAAATACCAACAATTGCCTTAAATTATCTAAATATGTAATACTTTAGTATATTGTTTTTTTCTTTATTAATTATTATTATTACTATTATTTTCCTGTTATTTTCCTCTTAATATAACTGCACACTCTCTATATGCTCATGTAAAGCTGAGGAGCACGAGCCAAAGAATTCCATCATGGGTAAATGTGGCTACACTGTTTATCTGTACATGACAAGAAAACTTGAAAACTTGAAAATTAAAATGACTGCTGCATGTGTACTTTTAATGCAGCAGTTGATGTATGCTGATTAACCCGAGGAATGAACAAAGATATTAGCTGTGTCCCAAAACGTCGGCTGCATCCTCCGGAGGCCGCATTTGAAGGCCGATTACGTCACAGCCAGGCGACGAAGGCTGTCCCAATTCGTCGACTCCTTCAAATGCAGCCGACAAATGCGTCCTTTATTTCCCCGAATTTGAAGGATGGGTCCTGTCGCTACCCGATCCGTACCGGACACCCAATCTGTACCCCGCATGCGCGAAAGGTGTCTACTTCCGGTCGAAGTGTTTTACGATAGTTACAGGTCAGAGTATCTGTTTTTATTTGTTTTGTTTTGTTTTTTTTGCCTGTCCCATTTGGTTCTTTAGCCGTCAGAATTGTTGTCTGAAGTCCAACAAGGAGACCCAATGGATTTATTTTGCCAAATGGATCATCGTGGCATTGCCGTATTGGTCCATTTGATCGACCTTTGTTTTTATTATTTATTTTATTTTATTTTCAGATGTTACAGACGGGACAGACATGAGTGAGGGATAGGAAAGGGAGAAAGAAATAGGAAGGAAAAGAAAAACAGAAGGGGAGAGGGACAGTGAGAAGGGGGGGGGGGGGGGATCTCCTGGATCACCTGTTGAGAGAAGAAGAATAGAAAACAAGCAAAAAAACCCAAAGCAACATACTAGACACAACACCATCACATTAATCTAGCTAAGTGTAAACAGCAGTAAATACTAAATATTCAATGTTGTTGTGCAGCACGCAGGACAGACAGTGCACAATGTGCTTTGAAGTAGCAGCCAAGAAAGGTGTAATTTAAGTCTACAAGCAGTGAACACCTGTGTGCACACCTGTGTGGATCAGCGCGCTTGTATTCAAATGGTTTCCACATGTAATGGTCTGCAAGAGGATGTAGCGAGCCATAGCCCCGTCCCCCAGGACATGAAGCAGGGGTCAGAGTATCTGTTAAGATGTTAAGATGTTGGCGGGGCCTGGCGCCTGTGGCCCAGCTGGGCTCCTTCCGGGGGGTCAGATGCCCTCAGGCCTCTGCCCTCTGGGCCTGAAGCTCGGTCCTCTCTGGCACAGCTGGCTGCCGGCAGAGCCCGCGGGCACGCCACTGCAACCCCCTCTGGCCTCTGCTACGTAGCTGCGGGGTGACCTCTCCTTTGGGGCTCTACTCAGCTCTTCCCAGGAGGGTGGCACGGTTCCCCCCCCTTTGGTGGTCCTCCTCAGGTCCTTGGGGCCTCTGGATATCTGGGGCCTGGATTTCCTCCATACCTGCTTCATACCCAGGGACGGGCTGTGGCCCCCCCACACTCCCTAGCAGATCGTTACATGGAGAAACCTTTGGAATGCAAGCATGCTGATCCACACAGGTATGCACACAGGTGTACACACGGGTGTTCACAGACGCGGACTACAGCTTTCTTGGCTGCTGCCTCAAAGCACATTGTGCGCTGTCTATCTTGCGTGCTGCACAATATCGTTTATTATTTAGTATCTACTGATATCTACTGCTAGCTAGTTTATTGTGATGGTGCTGTTTTTTTTTATTATGTTGCTCTTTGTTGTTTGCTTTCTCTTCAGTTTTTTTTCTCCATACAGGTGACCCAGGTGTTTTTGTTTTTTTTGTTGTTTGTTTTTGTTTTTTTTCTTTCTTCCCCCCTTCTCACCGTCTCTTCTCCCCTCTGGTTTTCTTTCTCTCCCTCTCTTTCTTTCATTCTTTCTCCCTGTCCTATCCCCCAGTCATGTCTGTCCCGTTTGTAGCAACCGAAAATAAAATAAATTCATAATTATAATAAAGGTCAATCAAATGGACCAATATGGCAAGGCCATGATGATCCACTTGGTAAAATAAATCCGCTTGGCATCTTTCTTGGCCTTAAGACAACAATTCTGATGCTAATGATCCAAACGGGACAAAAAAAAGAAAAAAAAAAAACTCCACCGAGACAGCGGTGACGCTAATCTGAAGGCTAGACCGTCACATTTCACAGCCTCGCACTTCCGGCCTTCTCGGTCTTTGAAGGACCCGGCCCACGTAGACCGCGAAGGCCGGGTCCTCAGGAGGATGCAGCCGACGTTTTGGGACACAGCTATTGTCATGGTGCTGGGCCGTTGACCCAGCGTTTTGTGTTTGGCATTATAGTTATTATTATTATTATCTGATTTGATGTTTAATTTCCTCATGGTTATCTTTATTAGTATGTAGGTTTCATTCTCAGGGTTTCCAGTTCTAAGGTTTGTTTCCTGTGACGTCGTCCCCAGTGCTTTGTTCGTGTCCCTGAGTTTGTGTTTGTGAAGGTCTGTTTTATGTTATGTTATGTTATCATTGTGTTATGCTTGTATCTTCCTGTCGTCTTGTGAATTAGGATCAGCTGTGCTTCCCTCCTATGTGTCATTACCTGATTACCTTGTGTGTGTGTATAGTGGGTGTCGGTCTGTGTTCTTTGTTTGATGGTGTTTTGTTCTTGGTTCTGCGGCGCTCTGCTCTTCATCCCGTTTCATTATAAGTTCAGGTTTGCTCATTAGTTTCCAGTACAGGATTTGATAGCTTTTCGTTCCTCATTCCCTGTTTTGCCACTTTGGTCACTTGTAAATAAACACTCACTCGCACCACAGCTGTTGCTTGCATTTTGGGTGCTTTTCTAAAACATCTGGGGCGCATAAATCAGTTGGCACTTTATGGTTCTTACACTTCTTTGTGAATCTCTGTGAAATATTCACTATTTTTTTGTGAAAACACACTTCATATTTTATTTTGAAGGAGCTTCAGTATATTCAAGTTCAACTATCCTATGGCTCCAGCTGCTCAGTGTGTCTTTCCTCCATAATTTCCTGTGACAAACTTAGACTCTACTCCTAAATACATTTCAGACGTTAGATAAGAACACAGTGTTTCTTTTTGGTTTGTCTGTTGTGACGATCACTGACACTGAGTCATTTTTCTGCTTTGAAGCTTCGACTTGTTGAAGGCGTGAGGTATTTTCATTTTTATTTAAATATGCCTTATAAGGCAAAAATAGTCACTTTATACGAGGTCACACAAAATACTTAGCTAATGATACTCATTTAACTAATGAGTATTTCAAGCATATAAAAGCTTATTTTATAAGTATTTATAAAACGTATTTTATAAGTATTTTTTCCTTTTTTTGTTTTTTTTGCCTGTCCCATTTGGTTCTTTAGCCGTCAGAATTGTTGTCTGAAGACCAACAAGGAGACCCAATGGATTTATTTTGCCAAATGGATCATCGTGGCATTGCCGTATTGGTCCATTTGATCGACCTTTGTTTTTATTATTTATTTTATTTTCAGTTGTTACAGACGGGACAGACATGAGTGAGGGATAGGAAAGGGAGAAAGAAAGAGGAAGGAAAAGAAAAACAGAAGGGGAGAGGGACAGTGAGAAGGGGGGGGGGATCTCCTGGATCACCTGTTGAGAGAAGAAGAATAGAAAACAAGCAAAAAAACCCAAAGCAACATACTAGACACAACACCATCACATTAATCTAGCTAAGTGTAAACAGCAGTAAATACTAAACATTCAATGTTGTTGTGCAGCACGCAGGACAGACAGCGCACAATGTGCTTTGAAGTAGCAGCCAAGAAAGGTGTAATTTAAGTCTACAAGCAGTGAACACCTGTGTGCACACCTGTGTGCACACTCCCCAAACATACTCTATACCCCGGGTCCAGGTACCCTCGCCCCCAGAGGGGGAAACAGAACCCAGACCCAAGAGATATTACCCTTCCCCCCGGGGTGGAGGCAAGCAGACCGTCCCAGGCTCCGCAGCCAATCGGACAGCTAACATCTCCTCCCAGCCCCCCCGCCCCGATGGCTAGCAGAGAACGGGGGTGTGTGAAGACCCCATACCTCCCTCCTCCCGCTCATGTGTAGTGTTGCTGCATGTTGTTCTAAAGTGCATTTAAAACACGGGAGAGCATGGTGCTGCTGCCAGAGAGCAGCAGGTGTTAGCACGGCCCCTCCCGAGAACCCTCAATGTCTACATGGATTTAAAATTGAGAGGTGGGCACCGGCGCCAGAGGTAGGCTTGAGTACACAGATCGTCCACTGGACGCCGTTAACGTGCCCACCCTCAAGGCCCTACATATATGTGTGTGTTATGAGAGTGTAAGTAATGTGGATGTCTAAGTTGTGAGATAAAATTGAGGCACAGGTGGCCAGAAGAGGACGGGGGGGGGGGGGATGTCTCCCCTGCACCCTGGTGACACACCTGCACCCCAAGGCCCTACCTGTGTGGGTGAGTGTGGTGGAGCGGGAAGAGGGAGGTAGCCGGGGATGGGGAGGAAAAGGAGGGAGGGGACGATGCCCCTCCCTAGGGCCAGCTCCCCCGCTGACCCCAGTAGGCACCCCCGTCCTCTGGTACCCACCAAGGCAAGGGAGCCCAGGTCCATCCAGACTGGGGCCTACGGCAGCAGCACTGCCCACAGGACCCGGGGCAGCCCACCCTACCCCACCGCAGAGGAAGCTGTACCCACCCCAACATTCAATCGTCTCCCAGACTACACAAGACAACAGACACCCAGGTTAAGTTTATTCTCCACCTCTCCTATGTCTCTCCCCCACCTGCAGAGTGGACTCCTGCAAGGATGGAACAACCTCCCGCCAGTTGAAGAGCCCCCCAGTTAGGCCAATGCACAAGAGGCCCCCTGCGCCAGGGCTGAGCCCCTGTGCACCCACCCGCTCACAACCTCGGCGACACACCGACGAGGACCGAAGCCCCCAAGGCCCAGCCAGAGCCCCAGCACGAAAGCGAAGCACCCCCGAGCCCCAAACCCCCACGCCTGCCCCGGATCCACTCAGGGGCAGCCAGGCCACCAGGCCAGTAACCTACGTCCACCAATACAGACCATCCTCCAGCCCCGCTGCACGCAGCCACGAGGAGAACAACCTCTAAGAGCGACCAGAGCCACTAACCAGGTTATGAACACAACCCCCGGGTTAAGCCCTCCAGGGATAACGCCTCTAGGGGTCCTCCAGGCGCCCTAAGCCCGTCCCAACTCCATATCAACCACAGTAGCTAAGGCGGGACCAAACCACGACCCCCTACCCCCGCTAGGTGATGGAGCCGATCAAAGGAGCCCAGAGGGATTGATCTAATGTGGTGGCAGAGGCTATATCGAGACTAATGTGATCCATTAGTAGGTTTCTATATTGGCTAGAATTAAGATTATTTTTATTTTTCCAGTTCATGAGGACCGTTTCTTGGCGATGCATAGGGCAGTAAAAACCATGTGGACTGTATTAGTTTCTGTAGTGACCTCATCCAGTTTTCCCAACAAGCATACTAAAGGGGAAGTTGGAATGTTACATTTCAGACACTTTGATAAGTCTTCACATATCTCGCGCCAAAACTTCCGCACTGGTGGACAGAACCAAAGAGCGTGGATGTAATTGTCTGGTGTATTGCCTTGACAGTGTGAGCAGTTGTTGGAAGATGTAAAGCCCATCTTGAACATCCGATGACCTGTATAGTGCACTCTATGAAGTATTTTGTATTGTATTAATTGCAGACTGGGATTTTTAATTAATTTAAAAGTTTTTAAGCAAATCTGAGACCAGAAGTTTTGGTCTAGGTTGACTGATAAATCTGCTTCCCACTTTGCAGTAGGAAGAGATATTGATTCATCTAATTTAGAAAGTGTTCTGTATATTTTAGATAATAATTTGGGGAATTTAAGAGTAAGGAAATGTGCCGCACTTGGTGGTGTTTGTAGTTCAACTTGACTGAGGTTAAATTTCTTTTTTACTATGGATTTAATTTGTTGATATTCTAAAAATCTTTTCTTGTTGATCCCATATTGTGCAACTAGTCTGTCAAACGGAATAAATTCTGTTCCCTCTAATATATGTTCTAAGTATTTAATTCCTTTACAACTCCATTCTGGGAAATTAATCATATTATTGTTTTGTAATATGTCAGGGTTATTCCAGATAGGTGTACGTTTGCATGGGATTAATGAAGACTCCGTCAATTTTAGAAACTCCCACCATGCTGTCAGAGAAGAGCTGATGCTGATGCTTTTAAAGCATTCATGTCTTTTGATGTTTGAGCTAATAAATGGTAGGTCTGAAATCTCTAGATCCTTGCATAGTGCCTGTTCAACATCTAGCCAGGGCTCAACTAAGAAGGTATGTTTTAACCATTCTGAGATGAACTGAAGCCTGTTGGCTAAGAAGTATTGGTGAAAATTAGGCAGATCTAATCCTCCTCTATCCTTGGTTCTTTGTAGCGTTTTTAAGCTAATACGCGGGGGTTTATCTTTCCAAAGGAATTTGGAAATATATGAATCCAGAGATCTGAACCAATCTTGTGATGGTTTGTTAGGGATCATCAAAAATAAATAATTTATTTTTGGCAAGATCATCATTTTTATAGTGGCGACCCTTCCCATGAGTGATATGGGTAAAGATTTCCATCTAGTCAGATCGCCTTCTACTTTCTTTAGAAGTGGGATGTGGTTTAATTTAGTTAAGTCTGAAAGCTTAGGAGAAACATTACAGTTTTTTGCAGTCGCTAACAAGCGTTTGTCCAAACAGTTGTCACATTTGCAAAACTCTAAACACAATTAGCACAGCATCGGTCTGTTGTGGCCATACCATTCACACATTTCATGTCGTGTTCACCCAATATGCAGTCAGTGAACACATTTCCACAATGCTTACATTTTCTTAACAGACAAGCTATACCTCCCAACAAAATTATGGACTGTTTTTGTAGTATCTACGAATGTTAACACACAACATCCCACAATAGCAAAAACAATATTCCAAACCGTAGATACAGTATAAAAACCTCTGCTTCTGCAATGATATCAGTACAAAAACAATATCAATATCAAAACTATATCTCAGCTGATAATAAACAAACAATTGAATAATTGACACACAGCTGATTTATGTTGGGTAAATTGGGCCAACCACAGCTTCTTCCATTCTGGCTTAGACTCAGTGGGGTTTATAAGGCAAGACCTTGAGGAGTGATGTTTTTGGAAACAAGAAAAAGACAAACACTGTAATGTCTGGTCGAGGAAGAGTAAGAGCAAGGGGCCCAGAGAGAAGAGCAGGCCCAAGGAGAGGGCAAGGTAGAGGTGTAAGAATGCGTGGTGGTGGCATTCCAAGGGCTGCAAGAACAGTAGTCAGTGATGAAATCCGTGCCACTATCATTGACCATGTAATCAACCATGGTCTTTCACTAAGAGAGGCTGGTGAAAGAGTGCAGCCCAATTTGAGGCGGTCAACGGTTGCCTCCATTATACGCATCTTTCAACAAACCAACAGGTAAGTATTGCATTTTACATGGATTGTTTCTATTCTCACTTGACATGTCAATATGGTCATACAGTAATGCATATGTTGAATTTTTTGTCTTTCTAAAGAATGCAACGTCTTCCACCCTCTGGGGGAAGAGGAAAGCTCCTCAGTAATGATCAGGAGCTTGCCATTGTGGAAATGGTTACTGCAAATAATTCAATAAAACTGCGTGAAATACAAACTAGAATTGTGGCGGACCATGAGATATTTGACAATATCGATAGAATCAGCCTCACAACCATTACGCGGACATTGTCCAAACACAGAGTGCGGATGAAGCAGCTCTACACTGTTCCCTTTGAGAGGAACAGTGAGGGGGTCAAGGAGCTACGACGACAATATGTCCAGGTACAGTGTATATTCAATCCAATGTCCAGTTCTATAAGCTTTGCACTTTGCAAGTAGGTAACCTACACAATACTAGGTTACAGTACAGTATGGTATACAGTACTAACATGACTTACATAAACTTTGTTTCAGAGAGTTATGGAATTGGAGGCCAACCAAGCCCCTCATGAATTCATATACATCGATGAGGCAGGATTCAATCTGGCCAAAAGGCGTCGACGTGGATGAAATGTAATTGGAAAAAGGGCCACAGTTGATGTGCCAGGACAGAGAGGGGCAAACATTACCATGTGTGCAGCAATTGCAAATGCAGGATTACTCCTTCACAGATGTCAGGTTGGACCCTATAATACAGAGCGCTTGCTTGCCTTTCTCAATGATCTCCACCAGCGCCTGGTTCCAGAGCAGGGTCAGGAGGGTGAAAACATGAGGACCTTTGTAATTACCTGGGACAATGTGGCTTTCCATCACTCGCAAGCAATAACAACATGGTTTGAAGTCCACCCAAGACTGGTAAGTCTCTTCCTTCCACCCTATTCACCTTTCCTCAACCCCATAGAGGAGTTCTTTTCTGCGTGGAGGTGGAAGGTTTATGACCATTAGCCACATGACCAGATGTCCCTCCTTGAAGCCATGGATGCTGGCTCCAGGGACATCACAGTTGACGATTGCCAAGGGTGGATCCGACATACCAGGCGGTTTTATCCCAGGTGCATCGACTTGGCTGACATCAGATGTGATGTTGATGAAAACATGTGGCCTAACCCTGAAGATCGCAGAGATTAGATGCAACTTTTTTGCCTTTTTTTAGCCCCCCTCCCCCCCTTTTTATCTTGGCTTTTTGCTGTTGTTTTTTTGTTCAGAATGCTCTTGTGTGTTTCATGGATATTTTGTTCACTGTAAGCAATACTGTAAAACTTTCTCTGTCCTATCATACCGTGTTTCTACTGTACCTCCTGTAGTAAACAGTGGAGAAACAAAAACTTGTTTGCTTTTTACTGGAATGCTTTTGAATGTGAACATTACTGTACATGTGGACATACAGTTACCAACCAAGACATTTCTGGTGTCAAAATGGTGGATTGCATGTTTCGCATGCAAATACCTGTAAAACTGAAACATAAAAGTCTATGCAGTTTTTGTAATGTCAATAATAGCCAGTATTTTGAAACCTGGTGTACTTTGATTGACTGCATGTACCTTGTGAGGTGAAAACAAGTGTTATTCTTTGACAGACTAATTTCATTTTGAGTCAGATTTATAGTGTTTTTGTACAGTTAGTGTGTGCAGAGAAAGATGTGTTCTATTTTGAAATGAAGAGTTAGTATATATTTAACAAAATGTATTTTTGAGAAGAAAATTATCCATTTGGCCAATTGTGTTTTGTAGGTGTGAGTCTGTGTTAAGAGTTTAGAAAAAGTATCTGAAGTATGGGTAGGCGCTTGTTAGCGATTGAAAAAAACTGTAATACCTAAATATTTAATATTTCCGGATTGCAGTGGGGCAGAGGAAGAATTATGGAAGGAGCAGTTAATGGGGAGAACTGTAGATTTTGGCCAGTTAATTGAATAATCTGAAACTCTTGAAAACCAGTTTATTAGAGTAATTACCTCAGAGAGGTTGGTTTGTGAGTTTTGCAGAAAAAGCAACACATCATCCGCATAGAGACTGATTTTATGTTCTGTTCTTACATTTTATGCCCTTAATTGTTGTAGCCTGTCTAAATGCTGCTGCTAGAGGTTCGATAAAAATTGCAAACAGTGAAGGGGAGAGTGGGCATCCCTGTCTGGTGCCCCTCAGGAGACAGAAGCTGGAGGATGTCTGGTCATTTGTTCTGACACGAGCTCTTGGGGAATTGTATAATATTCTTATCCAGTTTATGAAAGAGTTTCCAAAACCAAATTTGTGTAAAGTTGCGAATAAAAATTTCCAGTTAACTCTGTCAAATGCTTTTTCTGCATCTAGAGATAATATTATGGTTTCGATGTTTTTATCGTATGAGTAGTCTATTAAATTAAGTAATCTACGAGTGTTTGTTGAGGAGTGCCGACCTTTTATGAAACCAGTTTGGTCAGGATGAATTAAGAGGGGGGTTATTTTCTCTAATCTCTTTGAGAGATCTTTGCAGATTATTTTAAGGTCTACATTTAATAGAGAAATTGGACGATAGCTTGAGGGAAATAAAGGGTCTTTGCCTGGTTTTAGCAGGAGACTAATGTTGGCAGAATTCATATTTGGTGGTAGTCTGCCATTTTCCTCGATTTCCTGCAACATTCTGTGAAATACTGGTGCCAAAATTATCCAGAATTCTTTGTAGAATTCTTCAGGGAAGGTTCAAGGTTCAAGGTTCTTTATTATTTGTCACATGCATAGTTATACAAGTATAACACACAGTGAAATGTAGCCTGACACGCTCCTCAACATGTGCAAAAATTGGGGGGGGGGGGGGGGTGTGTATATATATATATATGTATATACATATAGTATATACACTGGGTGAATGTGCAGTAGTAGCAGCAAGCAGGTGAATTCTGTACATTAATATGAATAGACATCTGACTATTTTACAGGATAGACAATATAAACATATTTAAAATTAAAGGAATTGAAATGTACATTGTGCCTTGGTTTAGTGTCTGGAAGAGTCCTGACTCAGTCAATTATAGATGATGTGAGAGGGCGGGTGTGTGTGTTTAGGGCACGGATGGCTTGGGGATAGAAGCTCCTCTTGAGTCTCTCTGTCCTTGCCCGGAAGATGCGGAACCTTCTACCAGATTGCAGAAGTTGGAACAGTTTGTTGCCTGGATGGGACGGGTCCTTCAGTATCTGCGCTGCCGTCTGGACCTGGAGCCTTATTATTGGGCTTACTTATCAGGGCTTCCTGGAGTTCACCTGGCGTCAGTGGTGAATCCAGTGCCATTGCTTGACTGTCTAGTAATTTTGGAAGAGTTACGTTGTCAAGGAACAGATCAATTTCATTTTTAGATGGGTTTATTTGTGGTGAGTATAAAGTTTCATAGAAATCCCTAAAAATGTTGTTTATTCTTCCAGGATCATATGTTGTGTTCCCCGATAAATCTTTAGCAGCACATACAGTTGTTTTTTCTTTATTTATTTTTAGCTGGTTAGCTAGAAATCGACCTGATTTGTTACTGTGTTCAAAATTCTGCAAGCGAAGTCTTTGTATAAGGAATTGTGTTTTTTTATTAATAGTTTCATTTAATTCTAGTTTTGTCTTGCGTATTTTGTTCAATGTTTCCTGATCTTGGTGGGACGCGTAGGCTTCTTCTAGTGATTTGATGTTTTTTTCTAATTCCTGAATATTTTTGTTTTCTTTTTTCTTTTTATGTGATGAGAAAGAAATTATTTTACCTCTCATCACAGCTTTCCCTGCTTCCCATAGAACAGAAGCAGATATTCCGGGAGTGTCATTATAGTCTAAATATGAAGTCCACTCTTTTTTAAAATATTTAATAAAGTCTTCATCTTTAAGTAGCGATATATTAAATCTCCAGTTTTTACTTGGCGTAGTATTATTCTTGTGCATTAGTGTTAAAGATACAGGAGCATGATCGCTGACAGCTATAGGGTGAATCTCAGTGTCTGAAATGTCACTCAGCAGTGAGCTGCCGACCAAAAAATAATCCAGACGAGAGTAAGAGTGATGAACATGCGAGAAAAAAGTATATTCCTTACTGGTGGGGTGAAGGGAGCGCCATGCATCGCAAAGACCAAAGTCGCTCATATACTGTTTGATCATATTTGTGGACTGCCAATTACGCTGAGTTCCTGTTGTGTTGAGCCTATCCATGTCTTCATTTAGTCCAAGGTTGAGGTCACCACCAAGAATGAGTGTGCAATCAAGGTGTTCAGAGAGTGCACTAAAAAATCCGTGGAAGAATGAAGGATCACCAACATTTGGACCATATATACTTACAATACATAGTTTTTTGTTCAATATTGATAGTTTAATAATTAGAAATCTACCCTCTGGATCTATAACTGTATCGAGTACTGTAAAATTAACATTTTTATGTATTAAGATTGCTACTCCCCGTTGTCTAGAATTATAACAGGCTGCAAACACGTTAGGAAACTCAGGTGTTTTAAGTTCGTTTAAACCTGTGACAGGTTTATGAGTTTCTTGTAATAAAACAACATCTGCCTGTAGTTTTTTAAGCTGGTTAAATATTTTTAACCTCTTTCCTCTGGTGCCAGCTCCATTTACATTCCATGTGACAAACCTCAGCATGCCCATAATTGTGCGTGTATGTCTAATGATGTATGCTGGGTGTTTCGTTTAGACAGGTGGAGAGAATGTGGAAGCATCCCTTGTTTGTAAATAGAAAGAGAAAAAGAAGTGTGGTGAGAGGCTCCATAAGTCTGACTATGTGTGTGAATATTCACTAATATGAACAAGCGTGGCTTGCTTATGTGTCCTGCAAGTCTGTGCGTGCTGTGAGGCTGTTGTGAATGTGCTGCCGTTGAGCTGATGTGTTTGCGTGATCGTGTTGTGAAAATATGGAGAAATAGAGGGTGTTGTTTGTAGGTGAGTGGGGAAGTAGGTGACCACAGCAGTGAAAGACAAGAGAAAGAAAGAAACCACATGAACTGTGAGCAACAACAACAAAAAAGAAACGAAACGGAAACATTCCAATTAAAGCAATGACGGAGGGTGACGGTTATATCTGCTATGACATCATACTGATATTACTAGGTTAAACCCATGTTAAAGGAGAGAGTGTGAATGAATAAGAAAAGAGTGTAGCGGGTTCTTATCTGGAGTAGAGATGGACCGATCCGATATTACGTATCGGTATCGGTCCGATACTGACCTAAATTACTGGATCGGATATCGGAGAAAAATAAAAAATGTAATCCGATCCATTAAATATCATGAAAGCACCTCACAAAACTTGCAACACGCCGTAACTCACCTCAGAACGTTAGCACGTCGGAGCAGTATGCATCACGTGATAGAGCGGCTGTGGCATGCGGGACCTGTCGGTGGTCTGGATAGCATTTGGAGCTTCGCTAGCAACCCGGCATTTCATCTCCGACAAAGTTATCCCGAGAGAAGTAAAGCAAGTGTGTAAGTCCATCTCTGAATGTTTGTAAAGCATTCCTGCGTTAAGCTTAACGAGCGACTGCCTCTCGCTCTCCGGCTGCTACTTCAATCATGAAACTGCTTAACGATCAGCTGATCGGCTTTTCTGTCGCGAGTCCGTGTCTCTAGTTTGCTTTTGGCCCACTTTGCACCAGAAAGAGGAAACCAGCGGCTGAACAACAGCAGCACGTTTAAGCTTGATAAGCTGTTGTTAGAATTTATTTAATATTACTTTCTACACCAGGATCTTTTTCTACAGCTGACACTGGTAACTGTGCAGGGGCGGATCTAGCAAAGTTTAGCCAGGGGGGCCGATAGGGCATTAACTGGGAAAAGGGGCACAAAGACATACTTTTCTTTCTTATTCTCATTTAAAATGTCGAGCTTTTAATTATTTAATATTTATCTGAATCTTACACCCAAAGTTTTAATCTGATGTAAAATGTATAGAAGTCCATTATTGTATATAGTAACTGTTAAGTCTAATATACCCTAGTAAGCTATAGTACTTTTTCCTTTGGGAAGGTACCATCTGTGCAGTCTGCAATTTTGTTGAAGAAAGATGTTGAATCTATTTAATATTTCTTGAAAAATAATTGATTTCTGTGCATTTTTTTTCACACTGCATCAAATTAAGGTTGATTACGTCGATTAAGCATCATGAGGTGGAGCGTGAGGGGTGGTTCCCTATTTTTTATTTATTTATTTTTGTTGTTGCTGGGAGTTGGAACCCTATTAGTTAGGTTGCTTAATATTTATGCTAAGTACTCTTTAAAATACCAGAATAGGGAGGATGGTGCAGGTTTAAGTTTATTAGATTGATCAGTATTGCTGAACTATGAAATAATTTTTTTGCATACAGGTATAACAGAATAGCTTTAGTGTAGTTGTTGAGTATGAACTTATACAAAATGCAGCAAGATATTTAAAAAACAGTTTTGTTGATTAAAACACACTATATCGGATTCATATCGGTATCGGCAGATATCCAAATTTATGATATCGGTATCAGTATCGGACATAAAAAAGTGGTATCGTGCCATCTCTAATCTGGAGTGCAGTCAATATAACCACGGTGTGGTGCCGGGGTCGCGGTACAGCTGTCCGTCCACGTAGAGCCGGTCCACAGCGATGACAGCATGGGAGCCTTTCTGGATGAAGCTACGTCGAACTGGGAACAGGACCTTGCGTCGTTCCAGGATCTCTTTGGGGAACTGGTCGTTCACGCTGAAGTCCGTTCCTTTCAACTCTCTGCCGCGACTCTTCACCTGTTCCTTCTGTTTGAATTGACCAAATTTGGCCACAATAGGCCGTGGTCTCCTGGTCCGCGACCTCACGCCCCCCAAGCGATGTACTCTATCGAAGTCGATGTTCTTTACGGTGTCCTCCGGCAGCTTCAGGTGGAAGCTTTTCACCGTTGCCTCTGCGTCCTCTCCGGCAGTTTCTGGAATACCAGAAAACACAAGATTATCTCTCATGCTACGGGCTTGTAGATCGATAACGGACTCTCTTATTTTTTTTATTTTCAATGTTTAGCTGGGTCACGTTATCGGTGAGAGATTTGACCGACTCCCGTAGCGTGGCATTTTCAGCGGCAAGCGTTTCCACCTGCTGGTGGCTGAATTCCAGGGATTCTCTCAGAGATTTAAATTCCCGGTGTAAAATCTCCACCAGGGACAGCCTCGCATCGAAACTGGACAATCGCTTGTCGATTGACTCCAGGATGTCTGCGATGTCTTTGCCGGCAGGCGATGTTGTACCGGGGGAGTCTGCCGGGCGACATCTCTTCGATGACGGCGTCTCAATTTTGGTCGGGGAGGATGTACTCTGGGCCTTCTTCATGACTAAATCTTGAAAACAGCGGTCGATGTAATCTTGGAGAGCGTCTAAACTCTCCCCGTTGTCCTCCGGGTGTTAGAGATGATAAAACAGATGTTGTTAGTTATATGACAATTGATTAGTATATTTGGTAATACTGAAGCTTGAAAAACCTTTGTTAAAGTCTATGCTACCATTCGCTTTTTTTCCGCCAAATCTCCGGCGTCTGACATCACCTACAACATGGGTCGCTTACCTTTCTCGTCACTCTCGCTTACCTTACTCCGCCCTGCCGCCCTTACCTCACTCCTCCGCCCTTACCTTTTATAAGTATTTATAAAATAAGTTTTATAAATACTTATTTTCAATTAAAATATGAAATAAGTATTTATAAAACCTCTACTAACATCTAAATGCTTTTCTAAATACAAATAACATGTTATATATGAATCTATTATTTAAGAATAAAAATGTGTATATGCAGTTATAAATAACATATTAAGGAAGCACTTATCTTACTGGTGTTTAGGAGTGTGCCATTATTTTGACAGTTCTGAGCCTCTGGACACCTGTGGTGTCAGTGTTACCTGTTTAATGTAAATACGTTTTATTACAGTATTGTTAATCAAAGGTCGGCACACCGTCTTTTTACACTGAAGTGTACGGGAACTAAATGTGTTAGATGCCACCACAAGAACAGCTTAAACATCACAAAAGTGTTGTGCAGTTTACATCACAGTGTCGGTTACACTGCTTCTTGCCACATGTAGCTCGTTTTGGAAATTCCCTTATGGGTCTGGAGGGCAGTCCTCCGCTCCAGACTGACATTGTTGTCTGGATTGGAGGACTTGTTGAAACATCTTGCTGTAACTAAGGCTGGGATTGATGTCGATATAAAACCTTCTGGTTACCAACAAAAGAACCATAGCAACTGTCCAGGCATGACGACGCTTGTCAGAAGTGTGCGTTTGTGATTTCTCAGAAAACACACCCTGCAGTTAGCATTAGTCAGTGTGTCTGAGGCTATGAAGAAAAGCACACAGTGTATGTTCACCTGGCCTCAGGCTATTGTTTCTTTCTACACAGTGATGATTCAGAGGACAGCAGTTAACACACAGCCATGCAAACGCTGCTTAGGATGGTAACCCTACTGCACAAGCTGTCAGGCTACACAGAGGAGAACTGACCGAATGACTGCAAGCTGCCATGTCCATACCCTGTCCTGGTACTTTAGTCATCATCGCCCTTCACTCAAGCCTACATGTTTACACCCAGAAATGAGAACTAAACACAAAGTAGCAGAGGCAGCTGAATTAACTTGTAGATATTAAATTAAATGGCCTGCATTTGTATAGCGCTTTACTTTTTTCCCTTAGGACTGACCCAAAGCGCTTCACACTACATCCACCCATTCACACACACATTCACACACTGGTGATGGCAGCTACATTGTAGCCACAGCCACCCTGGGGCGCACTGACAGAGGCGAGGCTGCCGGACACTGGCGCCACCGGGCCCTCTGACCACCACCAGCAACTTAATTAAAAACCAAACTGTTGGAAAACTGAAATGCAGGTAATGGAGTCTGAACAATGATTGGTTTTAATGTTTCATCCTTTCAGCTCCAGTAGCTGCACAAACTTTACAAACAAAGAATGCATTTGCTACTTTTAGCTTTCACCTGAAGTCAGTTTTATTTATTACTTGATAATTAATAAATATGAATTATTATTATTAATAATAGTGTACAAATTAAATGAAAATGAGTAATGACTACTTTCATTGAGTGTGTGTCTGGCTCTGTGAGTGTGTGTGCTGATTCATGAGTGGAGGGAGTGGTGGTGCAGGGCGTGACTCTGACACACGCTGTGTCACACTATCCAGGTGAGAAATGGTTTTTAAGGCAGCAACACGAAGCAGTGCACACCTTTCCACAGCACAGCTGAACTCCCAGCACAGCAGCCTTCTGTATTTGTTTGCCGACAGCTGCTCCTATTTCTTCTGGACGTTTTAACAGGAGGAACACAACATGAGAATACTTTTACTACTGGCTGGTGAGATTTCCCATTTTCACTGCTGCTTTATTGCTATTATATTTATTGAGTTTGTGATGTTAGTTTGAGTTTTGCACGCCACATGTTAGCATTCCTAAACACCCTGAAATAGATAGCCTGCAGCTTTTTTATTTACTAGCTAAAGAGATGGAAGTAAGCTGCAGCAGTGAACGGTTCGATGGAGATGTTCACGCTGCTGCATGACAGTCTGTCTCTGAAATATGTGATGTTAGACATGTTGGTATCTGTCATGAAATCCTGTGAGAAGATACAAACACAGCCTATAACTACTGTGTAGAGCTGCAGTACATCTTTAAGAATAACCAGGTTAATGTGGAGATGCATTTATAATTTTACCTATTCTAAGTAAACCTTAATCAAACATCAATGTGCTTCATGTACGTGGTTTCATCTGACCAGCACACAGCTTTGGGTTGTTTCGTCCCTTAGAATTACCTTTGGCCTGAAAATAGACAGTACGACAGCTGCAGACCAACATCTCTGTTACTGCTTCAAAAGCAGCATGACACTCATTTAACAGTTTTATTGTAGGTTACTCTGTCTTTTAGATGTATTTTGAACAGCAGTTAATAATAAAGGAAGAAGTTTTTGAGAGCCTCAGAAAGCTTAGAGTTAGGTGTGTTGTATTCATACCTGTACACATTCTGCCCTCCTCCTGACAGCCTCAGCCATACTGTCACACGCCCAAAATGACTGCTCATGGGGGGCATGCTACCCACCCACAGATGACTTGCTCCATGGCAGGGCTCACCAACTTCAGGCTTCATCTACCTGTGGCCTCACTGGCTCAGAGGTCTTCTGTACCCCGTACCAACAGGTAAGAGCGTGCTTTCCTGTTTTATCTCTGTGAGCAAATGGAAAGTTTGGAAACTTATATCACCCTTTAACAAACAAGTGAGAACTTCCAGGCATATCTCTGCAGCTAAAGGGTTCTCCAGTTTAAGAGCGTTTCAGGTAAAATATCCAAAAATTCAGCTTTAGTTTTTGATTTAGAGAAAACAAAGATCGCACAGAAGAAGCAGCCGCTTCAATTCAACAATGTCATATGTGACATTATCGGATTGACAGAACAAAAGTGGAAACTCAAAGTGTCTCTGGCAGGGAACAGACATGTACACAAACTAAACCAGTGCAAACCAGAACTGCTGACTGATAGAAGAGGTCACAGACAGGAGGACAAATGAGATTCATGTGCAACCAGTGATGGGAGGGAAAGACAATAGCAACTGATCCAAAAACACAAAAACAGGAAGTAAAACCAAGTGAAAGACACAAAGTAAGAAAAAGAAAAGACAACACAGAGCGTGGGGATAAGGCAGCACAGGACACTGGCACTACAAACACAAAGATGAGAAAATATATACAAATAAACATAGAGACTTAGGATGTGTTGATGTTACTTTATCTTCATAGATCACAGTATGGGCAACGTTGGATTAGCCTCAGGGAGCTAATAACTGTCTTAGGCGTGGTCCTCTGTTCATCCATTTAAATGTATCCTTGTACTTCAGCGTTCACACAAAGACGCACACATGACGATGAAAGCCTTCGGCATCATCAGAGGAAACAAGTCCGATCTAGCCAGGAATGCCACTTTACTGCTGGAGGTGTCAAATGTTGTATCTAATGAAAAAGAGCTGCAGAAAAAGTGTCGAAGCTGAAGGTGCTCGAAGTAAGCAAAACTCTGTTCACTAAAAGAAGCAAATCCAGAATAAACATGCAAGTCCCCAAATTTAGCCCCGTAGACCAGGTGTAATCTAATGAAGGATGAGAAAAACTATGGTTTGTGAAAAGCCCGGCAGAGGGTGGACAGGAGTGTAAGTCAAGGTGGAAGAGTGAAGAGGTGAGCACAGTGTGGCATTCAAAGACAGCGTATGAGCCGAATTCGCTTCCATAACCAGCCATCAAAGAGGGAACTCTTCATATCCAACTCAATAATTCAGGCTCCTCATATTTGTTGCCCCAAAATACAAGAGATTAGGTAACCCTGGGCCTCTGTAAGGCTCAGCGGCACAGGAGGCTTCTTGTTCCAAATAACATCCTAAATAAGAAAAAAAGCGAGAAGAAGCAACATCAGGATAATTTAAACACATATGAAAAGCATGGAAACACATGAAGAGGGAACTGAAAAGATTAGAACAGACCAATGTTCAAAGACATATTTATTTATACATATTTACAAGAGCCATCTTTGCCTCATAAACGTGCCCCCAGACAATTGTAAAGCTGCCAGCAGAGTCCCAGGCTGTTTTAATGTGAATTAAGGGAATATTTCTATGAATAGGGGCAGCAGCATCTTTAAATTTGCTGGATAAGGAGGAAAGACACTTCCCAACCCATCTTAGACATACTGTCTACTTCTCCAAGACAGTTTCCTGCAAATAAATGATATGTGCATGAAGTATTAACACTGACATTCCTGCTCCCATATGTCCATCTTAAGTTTGCCAGTGAACATCTAAATGATGCTGTAGTCAGATGAAACCAAACTCAAGATGTGCTAAGAAAAACCCACTATGTCCACAGTCAAGCATAGAGGTGGAAACATGTGTTGGGGCTGTTTTTATGCTAATGGTAGAGAACAATGTCACTGGAGATGAGGTCGTGGATGAGTTCTCCAGTGACAATGACCCAAAACATCTGACCAAGGACACTAACAAGTGGCTAAGGAAGAAGAACATTATAGTTATTGTAATAAGATAAGATAAGATAAGATAACCTTTATTAGTCCCACACGTGGGAAATTTGTTTTGTCACAGCAGGAAGTGGACAGTGCAAAAGTTATGAGGCAAAAATTAGAATACAATAAGAATAAATACAGTACACAACTGTACAGAATAGAATAAAATAAAATACTATATACAGTAGAATAAAATAAAATAAATATACAATAAGATAAAAATAGAATACAAATACAAATACTATATACAACTGAGTAAAAATACAACGATGACAGAAAAGATTATTGCACTTAGTGTTATTGCATATGTATGGATGTGTGTGCTTGATCAGTTAAAGTCTTTATTATGGAGTCTGACAGCAGTGGGGAGGAAAGACCTGCGAAATCTCTCCGTCCCACACCGTGGGTGCCGCAGTCTCCCACTGAAGGAGCTGCTCAGTGCTGTCACAGTCTGCTGCATGGGGTGGGAGATGTTGTCCATCAGGGATGACAGCTTAGCCGCCGTTCTCCTGTCACTCACCACCTCCACTGGGTCCAGAGGGCATCCTAGAACAGAGCTGGCCCTTCGGATCACCCTGTTCAGTCTCTTCCTGTCCCCAGCAGAGATGCTGCCGCCCCAGCAGACCACGCCATAAAAGATAGCAGAAGCCACCACAGAGTCATAGAATTTCTTCAGGAGTGGGCCCTCCACTCCAAACGACCTGAGTCTCCGCAGCAGGTACAGCCTGCTCTGCCCTTTCCTGTAGAGGGCGTCTGAGTTATGAGTCCAGTCCAGTCTGTTGTTCAGATGAACACCAAGGTACCTGTAGCTGTCCACAGCCTCAATGTCCATACCCTGGATGTTCAGTGGTTGCAGTGGAGAATGCTTGTGCCTGTGGAAGTCTACCACCAGTTCCTTGGTTTTACTGGCGTTGATCTGGAGGTAGTTCATAATATAAGGACCCAGTACACTCAGCGTTGCAGATTAGTGAATGTTTATTAGCACGGTGCTCTCCAGCCTTCTCCTGACTGCTTGCACTGCACGCTGTTCGCTCTCCTCCCTCTGTCCTCCCAGCGTACTGCTTAAATCGAGAAGGCAGCATTAGAGTGCTGACTGCCAGCTGTGTCAGCCAGTCTCCCCTGGCACCGCCCCCTGATCCCACGGTCCCATAGCCAATCTCCAGACCTCGCGTCTATATAAAATCTTTAGAGGGAGTTGAACCTTCATTTGCCAAGCAGCAGCCAAGCGGCCTCTAAAGAAAAGATTCAGAGAGTTTCTGTAAAGGGACACCATCCCTCCTGTGTTAATAAATACTGACTGCTGAAATCAGTGGTGCGAGCTGTCAGTGAGAAAATGTTCAGCTATAAACAGTACATTCACAGTTTTTCATAAACTGCACATGTCAGCACTGTAAAAAATCCCAATACTCAATATTAAATAACATGTACAGTTTGCAAACCAATGCAACTGGATTTTGTTTGTTTTTTACAAAGTCCAGCATTCTTTGGATATATGGCTGGTTCTACAGATGACTGAGGATTTACTTCAATATAGTGAATAAACTGTGTTTACCAAGCTTTTACTCGGGCAAAGGTTCAGTGCTAGAACTATTAGAAATTCACTGGTACCTGCTCAGTGACCCAGCTCATGTGGCACAGCAGAGAATTCAGAGGCCAGTCCCTGGTCTCGAGTTCAGGGTCAGCTCAGTGGCACACTGTCCTTACATCACACATTACACTGAATCTCTTGTGGGAAAACAAAAGGTTTATTTATGTCTTTGTGTTTTTATTCTTTCAGAGGAAGATGAAATGTTGTCCGTGTGACTCCAGGAACCCAAACAGTCAGCTGGCCCACAGTGTCCAGGATGTTGTGTCCACCTCAGGGCCAGACAGATGGTGGCAGTCTAAGAAAGGTGGGGGGTGAAAGCAAGCAATCATAAAGAAGGACTCATGCATAATACAACTAATACACTATACTGACAAAAGTACTAATCTGCCTTCACATGCGTGTGAACTTGAGTGTTGGCCCATTCTTAATAAATAGGCCAGTGAAGATCCTCTGCACCAACCTAGCTCGCTCGTGTCTTTATGAGCAGTCATGATGGCAAAGGAACCGGCCATCCCCGAAGTGTTCCCTCAAAGTTGGGAGCATTGCCAGACGCAGAAGCGTGATTTGTCACTCCAGAGAACACTTCCACTGGTGGCGTGCTTGACACCACTGCATCCGACACTTTCTATGGTGCTCAGTGATGTCAGGCTTGGATGCAACTGCTCAGCCATGGAAACCACTCCACTCTCTATGCTCTCTTGAGCTAATGTGAAGGCTACGTGAAGTTTGGGGGTCTGTAGCAATTGACTCTGCAGCAATTTGGCAACCTCTGTGCACTATACTCCTCATGATTCACTCACCCCACTCTGTGATTTTACGTGGTCTACACTGAGTGGTAATATAAGAGAAACTTTGACACAAACTCAACCACAAACAGTTGAGTGTGGAAAGGAAATTTCAGGTGTGGACTTGTTCTACAAGTAGCATACATCCCGGTATCATGCTGGAATTCACTGAGCTCCTGAACGCAACCCATTAATTCACAAATGTTTGTAGAGTGATCTCCATTACTAAGGGCTTGATTACATCTTGATTGCCACTTCCATGACCAACGTGCACCTTGTGGCCGTCGAAGTGATTGAAACACTTGAACATCAGGTGGCTGTAGTTGGCTGTTGCTCAGGAGATACTCTACTAACTGCTCATCTACTAATCGGAGGGTTGGTGGTTCCATCCCTGGCTGCTCCAGTCTGCGTGCCAAATAAACTTGGGCAAGATACCAAGTACACCAAGCTGCTCCTTAATGCATCTATAGACAGAAGCCGTTCAGAAAAGGGTTACTCCTGGTAGGCTTTAATCAGGCTCCACCAGAGCACTTTGCTCTCAGACTGCAGACTTACTCGTGGTTACCAGGTTATTTATGAATCGAATGGGAGACAGACCCCACAGCTTTCAGGCCCGTATTCTTTGGAAGCAGTGACCAGTTCACTTACTGTGTGTTTTTAGACCGCTTTGCAGTTAATCATTAGATAACAGTGTGTTCTTCTACAGTGTGTTTTTTGTCCTACCTCCTTCTGTTTAACCTCAGTGGGTCATGGCTGGTTGTTAACTCCTTTTTAACAGTTTCTTTCTGTTAAAACACTGTTACCATGTGTTTGCTCATAGGGGGTCATCTTGGTGCTATAGAGTTAAAGTGCATTATATTTGAATTGAAAACTATGTCCCCTATGAAGCCTATTGCAGTTGCTATTGACTGGCAGGGCCCATGATCCCTATACAGGACCCAAAACACTTCGGGGCATTCCAGTTCATACCCTGTCAAGTGCCCACCCGTCTCCACCTCTCCCCCTGGATATCCAATCACATAAGATCCACCAATATTTAGCCACACCCTATCATCCAGTAATATAGAGTACGCTGTTTAGTGCAGGAGGATTGCCAGGATTTATACATGGGGGAAACCAAACAACCTCTGGCGAAGATGATGGCAGAACACAGCAGAGCCACCTCGTCAGGCCAGGACTCTGCAGTCTATTTACACCTACAGGCCAGTG